>NC_045492.1:5706579-6956579 GCF_009650955.1 Corvus moneduloides
TAGGATAATTGCCCCATCACTTTTCTCTGTGGCATTGGCCAACCTAACTTACAAACGTCTGAAAACACCAGCTAAAGTATGACCAAATTTAGGAGCTGAGTCGAGTAATATATTGCCTTGATTTGCCCTAAAACATGAATTGGCTGGGAGTCCTCCCACATATTGCATTTCCAGGGAACATAAGGAACCCATTGTGTAATTAGTGGTAGTATTTTCAACATGCTGCTTTGGCCATGCTCTGCCCTCCTCTCCTGAGCTACTGCACCTCTTGGGACCCCCAGGCTGTGGATGTGAGTGGGTGGTGGGGAGTATAGGATGTGTCTGCCACAAACGTGTTGAGGATGGTTATGGCAAAGCAGGAGATAAGGGCTTGCCTGCTCCTTCATCCCTCTAGCATCCAGTTTGGGGCTGGCCAGAGTGGGGATGTGTCTGGCCATAACCCATTTGATGGCCAGGAAAAAACCTGGGCACAGGGTGAGGTTCTGAGTTGGAGGATCCAGCTCAGAGCCATTGCTGCCTGCCTGCAGTTGTCAGCCATCATTGGGATCTCCCCAGCCATGGGATACCCTCGCTGGGAGGTTGGCACAGCAGCAGAAATCCTGCCCCAAAGGCTGCAGGGAGGGAGCGAAGCTGAGCCAGAGCTGGGCTGCGAGTCCTACCCTGTGCCTTCCTGCCTTCCCATACCCTGATCCCCAACCCTCATGAGGGCTGGCTGGAAGGACTCCCCACGGTCCCTCACAGGAGATCTCATGGATCCTTTTACACCTGGACTGAGTCTGGCTGCCCCACCCTCCCCACCTGACTTGTAAGAGATGATGCTGAACCTTGCCTACCTCAGCAGGGCACCGAGTGCCCCTTGCTTTGGCTCTCCACTCTTCCATCATGTGGGTGTTTCCTTCTCCCTTCCCAAGCTGCTTTGAGCAGACCAGGCCCTAAGAAGTGGTGACCCCAGAGGATCTGGCACTTGGATGAGCTGAGTGCCTGGTGTGACCAAGAAGAACAACCTCCAGGACATCAGCTTTCCCCATCTTGGTTTAAGCTCATGTCTGACAACCTTCCCTTCTCTTTTCCTTGTGAATCACCTCTTTACCATGCAAGGGACCATGTGTGAAGGCCACACCTGGAGCTGGAGCGCTCAAGGCAGGGCCTCGGAGGGCAGTACCCTCTCCCTGCCACACACCAGTGTGCCCAGCACAGCCAGCTTGCAGATGTGATTTCTTGTTTGCAAAGTGCCCAGATACCTCTTCCACGCTCCTCTTTCCTCTCTGAATGCCACATGAGGCTTCATTCCCCCAAGGGTGTTAACATTTGAATGTATTGGAGAAATCTTTTTGCACTGTAAAAATAACTGATGGTTAAACCTGGAAGTTAGTTCAGTCTCCTCCATGTCCCGTCACTGCCAGTCCAGGAGCTGGCCAGAAAACACGAAAGAGTGCTTCCCTCCTCCCTTGGCTGTTTGTTGTCAGACTCATGTGTTCACCTCTCACACCTCATCTCAAAATGTTTTCCTCCCTTGTGACTTTTGGAAGCTCTTGGAGGGGTCAGGTGTTGCTGCCCTGGTTAAGCAGGGTAGGGACAGTTCCCTCTTTCCCACCCACTGTCCTCCCACAGAAGAAGGGTTAACAGCAGAAACACTGGTCAAAGCAGGAAAACAAACTAAGAGAAGACTGTCTGTGTGCCAGGACATCCATTCAGAACAATTAGCTGGCCTGTGGGGAGCCCTGCTCTGCTAAAGGCATACATTTCCCTTCTGTATGGATTTTCCACCTAATCTCCACATTTTACATGGACGTGCTGGGGGGGGAGGGCCTGGGATGAAGTGTTCATTCATTTCCCCTGCCCAGCTTTGTTTCCACACCTTCCACAGGCTGTCTCCTGGGCTGGGGATGCCTTTGTATCCACTCTCCCCTCCCCTCTCACCACTCCACCAGGCTCTGTCCCATGGCAGTGAGGGCAATACAGCTCTGATAAACACCACATTTCTGGCAAGGCTGTCTGGGCACATGTATGGCTTCCTCATAGGAAGAAAAGGGAAAGAAAAAGGAAAAAGAGAGAAGAAGAGTCCCTTTCTTTTATAAAACCATGGAAACCTCCTCATTCGTGGGAGCAGATGGCTTTCCAATTGACTCCGTGGCCGAGGCCTCCTTCATGTGCACAGCAGAGCCCCAGAGCCTGCCTTGTGCTGCTTTGCAAAGAGGAGAGAGAAAACCAAATCACTGAGACAAGCACGTGACTGCAATGCAAAGCAAAACCAGCTCTGCAAAAGCCTCGCTGCAGACAAAATAAAATAATAAAAAGCTGCCAGGACTCAGAGGTCCCAGCCTGGCTGGTCAGTGATGTCGGGGCAGGGTCAGTGCTCCTCCACAGGTGCAGATCTGTCACTGCCCCCCTGACCTTCCCTCCTCCTTGGAGCTGTGGCTCAGCTTGTGTCCCATGGCGTGTTATAGGGTTGGTATTGACTCTCCAGCTCTTTCCTTCTGTCATCAGGTAGCAGTTCCATTTTCTCCCCAGGGGAGCCAGCCCTGGGCGTTCCCTTCTTGCTGCTCTCCAGAAAGAAAGCCTCTTGCTTTCAGTCCAAGTACATCCCTTTAAGTCTCCCTCCCGGATCTGAGCACTTAATAAGTCTTAGCATTTCATTAGCAGATGCTAATAGTGATGGCACAGGGCCACATACTTTGAATTCAAATCCTCCTTGGCTTAGCATGCACCACTCATCCCCCTGTCCACCTAGCAGCTAGGATCCAGACATCTGCTGCATCCCTGCTTGGAGCTCTTCCTATCAAATGGGTGAGCAGCCAGTGTTTCCAGCTAATTGCAGTGCTGGAGAGGGGGGACACTGATCCTGTGGCACCAAGACCTTCTGTGAAGGAAGGGGAAACCACCAGGCCTCAAAATGCCTTCAAAAACCTTCCCTTCAGCTTCCAGCAGGGAAGTGAACCTCAGCAAGGAAGGCAAGAACTCAGCTGGAAAACATCAATGACAGCACAGAAACTGGTCCAGAAGGATGTGTGGGCTGGTCCCATTGGTGTTTACTGAGCTGTTCCCACAGGCTCAAGGGGAAGGTGACAGTCTCTTTCCTCAGATGCTTTTCCTCTTCACTTCCAAGTCCAAAATGTTTCTGCCTGAGGAAACCTTTGTCTGGTTCATTCCTCCTAGCTGTCATCCTGCCCAAGTTTTTCTCACAGCAGGGAAAGCACAAAATGGGCGCTGGGAAATCAAGACATGATCAGTCCCTTAATTCCCTTTAGCTTCCAATCTTCAGTCGCTGGTTAATCAGAATCCCCAAACTATAATTTCATGTATGTGATGGTGATACCTACAGACAGTCCCAATGAGTCCCATGGGAGGACCACAGTGCTGCCAGGGACTATTCCTCATCTCAGCCTCACCAGTGAGTTCCTTCCTTTCTCTCACAGCTGAGCAAACCAGTGCTCAGTGACCCTTCTTGCTTTTGTCCCAAAATGAGATGTGGAACCTGAGACGAGCGCCCAGGATGACTAAAGCTGTACCAAAAAGGACAAGGAAGAGCAGAGCTCATGAGCCGGGAGCAATCCCATCTGCCATGGAGGCAGCTGCCCCCTCTGGGCAGCACGGAGAGCTGGCTGCTCCCCCGGTCCACAGAGGACCAAGCAGACGCCCTGAGCCCACGCTGCACATCTGGAAGTCAGATCCATTAAAACAAACCCTATTACATAACAACAGACATCTGGAGCCTGTTACCACTACAATTTTAGTAAAAATAATTTTTTTGATATGATCTCTCCTAAGAATGTGGCAGAGGGGCTCAGAGCCAAAGTCTTCCAAGAATGGCTGTAACTGCTTTTCATAAAGCATCCCCCACCTCCTGCTTGGGGCAGGGTTGTTCCCTCGCCATGTACACACCGTGACTCCACACCGATGCTTGGAGACACAGAGGAAGGGTGAAGGCAGGTGCAGTGCTAGAGAAGAGAGATTCCTGGATGAATCCATAGAAAACAAACACAATTTGCTTTGGAGGTGCTTAGATACTCCAGGGATGGGTGAGTGGATGGATGGAGGGGAGGAAGGAGAGCCCTGATTTGCAGACAGCAGTGTCAGACCTGCTTTTCATAACAACCAGAATAAACAGCCACTTACTGGAGTGAGAAGTGCTGAGCTCCTGCAGCCTCCATGTCTCTGTTTTGCTGACTTTCTCTTGAGTCTTTGCCCTTGCAAGCACAGACACCGCCCATTATCCTGGCTGTGCAGTCAGTCTCCAGGCCATGTCTCTGTCTCCCTCAGCTTCCATTATTTCCTTATTGCCAGTCAGACTCGCTGCCCTCCTCTGTCCATGGACCTCCCCCAGGCCCCCTTTCTGCACCTGGTGCCCATCAGCTCAGTTGGTCAGCTTGTGACCATCTCCCCTGTCCTTCCCCAAAGTCAGGACAATGATGGGATCAGGGCTTTCCTGCCAGCTGTTGTTTTCCACCTCTTTGCAGATTGCATCTCCAAGCACATCTCCTTCATCTGGTGGCTGCAACAGGATTGTCTATATCCATGGACCCTCCTGACTTTGGCTTTCTTTAACTCCCCTGGTCAGACATTGTTTCTCCTGAAGGCTCCACCCTGCCCATGAGCTCATCAGTGCTGAGCACCAGATCATGGCAAGCCCAGCAAGTGCTCATCTGGGAGAAGCAGAGGAAATCTTGAGCTGGCAGTGGCTCATTTGGCAGCTGCCGTGCTCCTGGAGCCAGCTCAGCAGCAGCACCATGGAAAGGCCCTGGAAGGTCACTTGGGCACATGCATTTGGTGTTAAATATTGAAGTGTTGTTGCTAAGGAGACCTCAGCGCTGCCAGCCAGGGCAAGGATAATTCAGATGCCAAGGCCAAGATCCTGCCAAGATCCTGTCTGAGCATTCACCAGTTGTTCCTTCCGTAGGTTTTTAATGGTGCAATTCCTGGCTTTCCCGAAGCTCCTCAGCTGGTCCAGGCCATGTCAACTGCCCAGAGCTGCCCCTGCAGCCGGGAAGGTTTTGCCTGGTGCTGTCAGATCCCAGGCAGCAGCAAGGAGGGGTTTGGCTGCCCAGACACCATCAGGCTGCTTCACAGTGCAGAGTTGGACCGGCACACAAGGAATGGAAACTCCCTTCCTTGCTGTTGATCTATCTGCAAGAAAGTGAGTTTTTTAAGGGAAGGGTGGAGCTGGCTCGAGATGGATCCTGGTTGCTGGAGTCAGGACACACACATAAGACTGGATATTTTGTTCCTTCATTGATATGCCAGTCCTGAGGACCCCCAGTGAACGTGAAGAGGGTGTTGTGTGCTCCTCTCTCCAGAGCATGGCTGGAAAAGTCCTGGAACAAGGAGAAATGAGACATCTCACCCACCAACTGAAGGCTCCCCACCCTCCAGAACTCCTCCCTGGGTCATTTCCCAAAGCGGAAGGGCAAGGAGAAAGAGAGTGGATCTCCTCTTTGGACTGGAAGGGTAAATTTCAGTCTGGATTTTAGGAATTGTGTTGGCACAGTGCAGTGGAAGCTCTGCTTTCTGTACAGGGCCAGAGCTCAATATTAACACCTTTCATAGCCTCAGAGCAAGGCTGCACCATTTCCTTCCACATCAGACTATAAAAGACACAAGTTCAAACTCAAACTCTCAATTTTTTTGCCCTTTTTACCAGGCAGACCTCAGTTTGCCAGAGGTTGTAACCTGGGTAGCCTTTAATCTCATCTCCAGCTAGTGCACCTTTGGGTGCAGTGCACCTCCCTGCCAGAGCAGAGGGTTGCTGGAGCTCTCGTGCAGAAAATGCTTTTCTTTTTCCTGAGCCCTGTCCTTGCAAATGGAGGTGCTGTTTTGGCTGATGTGCAGCCAGCCTAGAGAAGTTCAGGCCAAGTGCTTTGAGTCTGACAAAGTTAAAGGCAAATTAAATCAGAGCCTTGTAGCTCGAAGTGTCAGGCTACATCCATTACTAGTTCCATCTACCATAAAAACTGCTGGAAATTTGTAAGAAAGCTTTTTTCATTCCTTTTTTTTTTTTTTGCTTGGGGTTTTTTTCCCTTTTCTTTTGGAGACTCTCGCCTACTCTGCAGTCTCTGGTTAAAATCAAAGCAATCGTACTCTCAACCTCATTTCCCACATGTACCCTGCAAGCATCCCAAACAGGCAATGCACAGCCAGCTTCTGACAAGCTGAGGGCAGGAGGAAGCAGGGACAGAGGGAGACGAGGCAAGGCCCTGGTTCCAGAACACTTCTCCAGGCTGATGGGAAACTGGTACCTGATTTTGGTTTCATCTTTGCAGCCATCGTCTTGGGAGATGCTGTGCAGCTGCTTCAAGTCTGGAAAACAAAAGGTCTTTATTTTCCATCTTTTTTATTATTATTATTATTATTATTTTATTTAATTTGCAGATTCAGACATTGGCTATTAATGGGAAATTCCTGCATGGAAGGAGCAGCAATTGAAGGCTGCTGAAAGACTGAGTGCATTACTCTGTTCATGCCTCTCAGATGGCCCCTCTGCATCGCTCTCTGTGCTGGAGTTGCCTTCTCTTCCTGGCTCTTTTTCCATCCCTCCCTTTACATTTGGAAGGCAGTGTGTGTTGCCTCTGATTTTCTGCAATTTTATCAAAGAAAGATTGTGAATAAACAGAGCAATCTGGAGAAAAAACAGACTCAGATTAGCTTCAGCTTGCTTTTGCCTGGCCATTTCCCACCAGTGCTCTCCTCACCCACCGCCTGCGGATGTCATTTCTCCCACTGGAGAAGCAGCAAAGTTGATGGTCTGGTGCTTTTCTGTGCTTTTGGCAGATGGTTCACTCATTTCTCTGGGAGGAGGTCCTAGCACAGGGTGAAAGAAAAAGGAAGATTTCTGAACATGTCAAGCTTGGGGTAAGGAGGAGAGGCTGATCCCAGATATGCTCCGAGGATAATCAGGGATCATTAATTGCTCGTCCCACTTGGGAGTGTCTCCAACTTCCCCAGGTACCTCCACCCTCCCATCTCAGGTCCATCCCCCAAGAGGCACCAAGGCATGGGAGGGGCAGGAGGAGCCCCCACGACCCCCAGGCCCAGGGACAGCATTGTCTTCTCAAAGGTACAACCACTGCCACTTTTCCCCACTCTGCTTGGCACCCCCTCAGGGAAACACTCCTGGACCTACTGCAATGGGACCCAGCTCCCTCTGAGATGTTCCCACCTCCTCTGCTACAGATCAGCCTGGGCTTTCCATCTGGGACTGCTGCAGGAGGTGCCATGGACAGGGGTCCCTGATCCATGGTGCATGGCCAGACTCCCCAGGAAGTCACATACCCCACATTTCTTCCAAAACAGCTCTGCCATGTCATGGGGACGCAGCACTTGGCCCCAGTGCAGGGAAGGCGCTGGCAGGCTGCCACAACCCTGTCCAAAACCACAGACGTTTGGCCTCAGAGTGCTGGAGCATGAGCAATCTCCCAAGAAGAGCAAAAAGTCAAGACACTGATTTGCAGATACTGTTATGAATCAAAGCCCAGAGCTCTGCTCATTGTAATAACTGACATAATCGAGGTCATTATTTATACAGTATCTGCCTGAACATTTGACACTGTGAAAATACTTGCAGTTCCTGAAAGACTGGCAAATTCTAGCACAAGTGTTTATTCACGCCAGAATCTAATCCAGAAACTCACTTTTCTTTCTCAGAGCATGTTTCATCTGTTGAGACCACGGACAGTGATGAGCAGGCTTCACCCAGCTGAGCCACACTGGGGGTGCCTGCCCAGTGGAGGTGCCTGCATGGGTGAGGGGGAAGAAAGAGGATGCCTCTCAAATGTCCCAATTGCCTCAAAGCTCCCTGATCCAGGGGAACAGCTTCTAGAGAGCCCAATTATTTTCCCTGTTTGTAGGATGAATCCACCCCCTGTAAGGAGAAGGAGAGGTGCTCCTGCAGGTCACAGCCAAAATCCCAGTGGGCAGCTGAATCCCATCACCCCCAGACCGATGTAGCCAGCAGTGATTTAGTGCAGGGAAGATACTCAAGGAAATAAATAAAGAGAAGGAGATGGCCCAAAGGTGAGGAAGGATGAGCTGCAGAGCCCAGAGCAGGGGGACCCGACATCCCTACCAGAGCCCTGCACTTTGGATAAATATTTGAAGTCCCTGTAAACAAAGATCTCACTCGGGAATGAGGAGAAGCACTTTCACTTCTCCCCCAGCGGTCTGGGAAAGGCGAGCACACTGGCCAGCAGCCAGGCAGGGGAGTGCCCCATGGGACTTGCACAGGCAAGGGATGGAGGTGACAGTGGGCAGGGGTCACCAGCAAACCCAGCTCTGACTCTCCTGTGGGTCACCCGTGGGCCTGGGGTGGTCTTGGGGTGATGGGACCCTCCCAGGTCTCCTCTTCCAGCATGGGAGCGCACCCCAGCTCCTGATGCATCATCACCTTCAGCCTCAGACAGAAGGCACTGAATGAAAAACGTGCCCAGTGTGGAGCAGAGCATAGGGTTTCAGCTCCATGCCCCTGTGAGCCTCCACACCCCAGTGAGAACAGCCCCATTTTCCTTCCCCTCCTGCACCCCCTGTGCCTTTGGCCCCTTCCCACCGCAGGGAGTTTCCATTGCTCCTCTCAAACCGCAGCCCCATGCTCAGGAACCTGAAACCTGTATTTGCTGGAGAGAAGAAAATCAGATTGTAGGAAATGCAGCACATGAAAAGCGACAGGGGGAGAAGAGGGGGAAAAAGCAAAGCCATTTTTTATTGCTCACAGAATCTGTCCATTTTCCATGGCTGTCACATCCCCCTTCCACAACCAAGACACAACGGAAAATATGTTTAATTTTTTTTTTCCTGGCAGGTACTTGATTTCTGTTGGTTTGTTTTTTTTTTTTTAAAGGCACCATCTCTTCTCCCCAGCACCACACAACTCCTCCAAGAGCCCAAGGCTGGGTGAGAGCTGGGTTCTGTAGAAGGGAAGGTGAGCTGCTTGTTTCTTGAGGGAGATGGCAGGACCCGGAGGGTAGAGAGGAAACTCCCAGCCAGAACTACTGTTTCTGCCTTGTTTTCCTCTACCTTCCCCTCTTTAAAGAGATCCATTAATTGATAATTAATAATTACTATTGAATTAATTATATTGCTTAATTGATTTTTAAGGATTAGTAATTAATTTTATCTCATTCTGTCTATCCAGTGGGAGCATCTGAGGTGTCAGCATTATGACACCCAGTCCCAGCATGGCTCAGGAGTGGGGCAGAGCTCTCAGGAGGCTAGAACTCCTGCAGACCTTCAGCCACGTAAAAAAAAGAGAGAGCAAAAGATGTGCTTGCTACAGGGCTTGATGCTCTCCCTGGCGAGGACCAAGAGCATCCCCAGCCAGGGCCACTGCTAGGCTGCCTGGCCACACAGAGCTCCAAGCCATGGCCACAAGCACAGACTGGACCTGCACCCAGAGAGGAGACAGACTTGTCCTGCCAAAGACCCAAATTAGAACAGACAAGCATCGGAAAATGGCCTTTGAGGAGCCAGGGTGGAGACAGCAATACTGGATATCAGCCAAGCAGGAGGGGCCAGGAAGGGGGAGGCAGCAGGACCCCAGGTTCAAGGCTGGAGCAGCCCCACCAGCACCTGCCTGTGGTAAGGAGCCTGATAAAAGCACAGAGGGCATGGGTGCATCCAGCAATGGGCAGGATCAACACCCAGGAAAGAGTAAGTCTGGAAAAGGGTGAAATAGGGGAATTGTTGAGACATAAGGCACAAGGTTAGAGAGGGCTGAAGGTGTCCTGGGCAGAGCAGTAAAGGCAAAGAACTCTGTCACTGTCCCTGTGGGGCTTTGCAATACACAGAGCACCTGCAGTGGCACAGCCCCTGATGACCCCGACAAGGCCACTTCTCCAGGGTCCCCCTTTCCAAGTGACCCAGGAAGAGGTGGCAGAACAGAACCCGTCCAATGAAACCGCACTAGGAAAGGTGAGGGTGCCCTGGCCTGCAGTGCCACCAGGATGGATTTGGGGATTGTTCCAAACTCAAAAATTTCAGCTGCTATTTTTAAAGAAAAACTTAATATTTTTCATTGAAAGCAGCGGGATTTCTATTGATTTAAGCCAAACCTCACACGTGGGATAGCTGGCACGGCCAGTCTCCCTACTGATGCTCAGAAACAAGCATAAGGAGGAAGAACAAGGTAAAAGCAAAATAACAGATTTTAAGTGCGGGGTCACCTTGTTTTGCTCTATTCCATTTGCTTTCCATTCCACAATCTTCTGGGAGCTGGCGAGCTCGGACCTGCCCCCATCCTTGCATACGAGCATAGAGGTGATGATGTTTCAGCCTCTGAGTTGAGCAAAGGGAAGGACAGAGCTGCCCAGTTTTTTCGGGAAGACCGCGTGCGACGGGGCAGAGTCGGCAGGCAGAGCGGAGCATTGCCAGAGCAGCGAGAGAAGCGCTCATCTGCCGTGCAGCTGCGGGGAAGTGCCGTGTCCGCGCACCTCATGCTTGGAAACACCGGCCAGGAAAGCTGGGGGGGCTGGGGCCATTTGAACCCTGCTCATGTCCTACAGCAGGGAACCCTACACAGGCACAAGGATGGTGCTGGTTCTTGGGCTGCCTCAGCCGAGCTCCACGCTGGCAGTGCCTGCGTGAGCCGAACTCTCCGCTCCCGGGGTGAACCCCTCTGCCCACGCCCTGCCAGCCCCTCTCCATCCTGCCCCAGCCTCTCCGGGAATGACAGCGGTGCTGTGCAAACGAGGAAGCGAAAGCTTTACTGTGCTTTTCCATGCTGCGCGGACGGCCGGGGCTGTGCGGAGCCGAGGCGAGGCCAGTGCCAAGATCCAGCGCTGCCAGTCCCGCCCGCCGGCCAGATGAGCCGGTTTCGAGTTTCAACCGCAAGCCACGCGAAGGAAGGAACAAAACCGAGGGGCAGTGAGACCATGACCTGAGTTCAACTTTGGGGGCCGGTGTGTCTCCAGTCCTGCATCCCACCTTCGACCCTCCCCATCCCGCGGCGGACGCTCGGCCCTGAGAGGAGGAGGTGGTGCAGGAGGGTCTGTGGACTCCGTGGTGGTGATGCCGCCAATGCAAAACCCTCCCCATCCCCCTCCCACAGGCGCGCTGGGCTGATGGCCCAGGAAATGCTTTCATTTTAAACAGAGCAAGGCCCTCTCTGAGGCAGCTCCTCCCCAGCTCCCACACTGCAGAAAGGCTTCGATCGATTTAATCTTCCAATAAAACCTCCTGCAATTCTTTTAGGTTTTTTCTCCGTTTCCTTTCCCGTTTGAGCAAATAGAATCAGATCCGTATCTCGCCAGCAAGACACGGTCTCCCTTCCACCCCCGTTAGCTTTGCTTGTGATCTGGAGGTTACCAGCAGCAAAGGGATTCAGGGAAACAGCACTGGTCCCTTCCTTTGCCCTTGCCAGTTACCTGGGGCTGCTCTAGCACTGGGGAGCAGAAGGAAATACCTGACATTCCTTCTCCATGCTCTCATTTCTCAGGCAGACCCCGCACAGGCCAGCTCGCGGTGCTCCCGTTAGATTCTGCAGGGAGATTTTCTCTTTCCAGACACGCCACGGACTCTGCCTGTTCCCCTCGCCGAGCCAGGCCGGCGGCTCTGCCCGAGGTGACCTCGCAGGCACGGCCCGGCTTTGGGAGCTGGCAGAATGGACCGAGGGGGATGCAGGGGACGCGAGAATGTCCTGCTGCTGTGCTGGAGGGAGAGGGTTTAAAATCTTTATTTATATTTTCCCCTCTGCTGCTGCTGGCCAGCAGCTGTGCACAGCTCCTCCAGCATCTGGAGTCTCTTGGCCACCGGCTGGGGCTCTTGGAGGACGTGTGCGCTCGTGCACACGCTGAACTGCGGCACGCCGGGTGAAGGCAGGAATGCGGCTCTGGCCGGAGCCGAGCGGAGGCTGCGCCGCCCGTGCGCACACAGCGCCGGCCCAGCAGCAGCTTCAGCTCCACCTCTCCTTCTCCTGCCTGGCAGATCCTGCCAGGAGTTGCCTTCGACAAGGGGAAGGGTGCCAAGGTCTGCTGGGGGTTTGGTGCAGTCCCCGGGCCGGGTGTGGGGCTGAGGCAGGTGAGCCAATGGGGCCAAGCCCAAATTTCCATCTCCGGCCCCATTGCTCCACTCATGGTTCCCAGATGTGGGAGGCAGTGGCCAGCATGAGGAGTGTTCCTGCAGTAAGGTTTGGGAGAAGCCCAAATCCCAGGGAAAAGCACAGTGGGGAGAGTGGCTGCTGCTGGCAGGGTGTTTGGAGGTGGAAAATTTCCGATTGCATGTACCAAGCACCTGGGAAAATAGGGAAAATCCTCTAGGCTTGTGTAACAGCCATCATGAGAGCTGGAAGACAGCTGGGTGCTGAAGTCTGGGACCCTTCTACCCTTCCAGCTACAGCACCAGCCACGCCCACCTTCGGTGCATGTGCAGGGGGGAGGTGTTTCATGGCCTATGGGTTGCTCAGCTGTAAACAGCAAAATAAATTGTTACCCCAGGTTTTAGAGGGATGTCACACCACCTGAGCCACACGGCCCTTCCCTGCCCCACAGGGCCCTTGGCTGCTCTGCCCCTGCCAGGGGATGTGGTGCAGCTGCCCGTAGGCACTGGAGCAGGGCAGGAGCGAGTGGGAAACCGCAGCTCCCTCCCAGTGCTGGCGCTGACCGAGCAAACCCTGGCTGTGCTCGCCTTGGCTGGGGCCGCAGCCTATTTTTGGAAGCTCTTGAGACTTCCAGGGACGGAACCACCTTTTTTTCCCCTTCATTCACAGACCAGGTCATTTTGATTTGTTATGTGTTTGTGCGTGGGTTTTTTATTGTTGTTATAGTTTGTTATGTCCTGCCTTTTATTCATGGCATCAAAGAAGCAGAACTGAAACGCAGCGGAAGCAGAGGGGAAGCTTTGGACTCGCCTATTTGGGGGAGCAAAAGCAGGCAGGCTGCAAACACAGTGGGGACATGAGTGTCTCTGCCACGAAATGTCTGTTCTTTGTATCCTGCTGGTGGCACTTGCCAGATGCAGGGATGCAGAGGGAAGGAGAGGAGCCAGCAGGTTTCCACCTGGGCCACAGCCTGGTTCCAGGCTGCCTGGTGGGGATGCTGGGGAAACTGCAGCTCTCCAAGAAACTGGGCTCGAGGCTGAGCGCTCAAAAAAGGACTAGTCTGACTAGGGACATTAGACTACTGACTCCCTTTGCCACCAGCTCTAAAGTTGCCCAATCTGAATTTTTCTTGCTGGGGTGCTGCCTTCTCCCTGCTCCAGGTGCTACCCAGGTCCCATTTCTTGGGAGCTCCTGATTCTGCAGCAATCTCCCCAAAACACAAGGGCAGCTGTTCTTCCCAGAAGGCAGCAAAGGACCCAGAAAGAGCCAGGCCACAAGAGACCCAACTTTGAGTAGAATTTGACCCTCTCTCTATGGGGTGGATCAGACCTTGACCTCTCTGGTGACAGCAATGAAGGGCAGAGAGGGCCACTTGGCTTGTGACCCACTGCAGATAGTGACGCTAATTTGGATGTCTCAGGAGAGCTAAACCCTTGGCCTGCCTCAGAGGACAGATAATTGCACTGGGGATCCATGGAATGCTGCCATGGATGTGATTCCTCATGCAGCCTTGGTCACAGCTCTTTCATCCCTGGTGGGCTCTACAGCCTTCCCCAGGAATCCTCACCTCCCTCAGGCACTCATGGGGAAGGCAGGGGGCCAGAACCTTTCCCATGGGATCAGGGCTGACTGGCTCTACAAGCCCCAGCCCTCCTCCTGAGCTGTCCCCATGGAAGGGGTTAATGCAGGACATGCATCACCCTGGCTGGTGCACACCCTGACCCAAGCCAGGAGAGGGGACAGCAGGAGATTATATCAGGTGTTCCTCTTCCTGGGGCTGGCTTGCCCTTTCTTTGCACTCCCCACATCCAGAGGTGCTCAGAGGGGCTTGCAGTTCCCCAGGGATCAGATCCCCCATCTCAGCCAGCTCAGCGGGGTCACGGCCAGCGCGGTGCCTCGGTGCTGGGCTGTTCTGGGCTGCCTGGGAGCCGAGGCAGGAAACATAAAAACAGGCTGGGCTGTGCTTGCCAGGGCTGGAGCTGCAGTGGCTGGGGACTGCCACGTCTGTGAGCAGAAACAACGGGGCCTAAATATGCTCCCTCCCCCTTGCCCCCCCCCCAGTCCTTCCCTGTAGGGCCTCTGGGCTCACAGGAAAAGGGAGGAGGGGGTCTTGGGGAATGCTCTGGATGAATCTCAGGGGCACAAAGGCTCAAGCTCAGCCAAGGAGCCGTGGTGGACAGTTGGGATCCCACAGCAAGAGGAGTGGGGAATCCGGGGGGTGTCTTTGGAAATATGCCCCCCTCCTGCTGCACTTTGTCTCCTTGTTCCTGACCAACACCCCAGTCAAGCATCCGGCTCATCTCCACTCCCAGCCAGGCATGGTGGGGACAGTCCTGCACCATGCCCCAGAACCACCAGGTTTTGTACCTCCATGGAGATCTTGTCCTTGGGGAAAGGTGTCACAGGGGTCCCTGCCAGGGGAGCACTGAGGTTCCTCTCAGCTAAGGGGATTGGAAGTGGCAATGGAGCAAGCTGGGCTGGTGGGGAGACCAGTGGGGGCAGGCGTTTCTCAGGGAAAAGCAAAATTCCCAAGCTGTGTCCGCAGGGCTTCGGGACATGTGAAAGTGTTTATTTCGTTGGTTGGGGATGGAAAAACAGAGCCCCAGCAGAGGTGGTGGAACAAAATCTCCTGCAACAACCCCTGGCTGGGAGCTGCCAGCTCCCATTCCTGCAGCACGCTCCTGTTGGGACCCGGCGCCGGAGGTCCGTGGCTCCCAGCCCCTCCAGGGAAACAACAAAGACCAGGAAAGCGCAGTAATGAGTCTGCCAACAATTAACACGCTTGGGGCCAGGCTCTGCTCAGTTCACCCAGCGTAAAGCTGTGACTGGCAGTGTTTCACCAGGGAGGCTTCAAGCAGGCTTTGGCCTGGAGAAGCAAATGCAATAAAATAGCTGAAATCTCTCTAGAGTAGTGGGATGGAATGGACCACAGGGCAGAGGGAAGCAGCAGGTAAATCCCACAGGATGGCATTACATGAAAGTGCCTGTTAAAGTCTTCACAGCTGATGGAAGACTACATGAAGCATCTCTGCACCTTCCACTTCTCCAAATGGGCTGGCAGAGAAAGGCTGGCACAGGACACCTGTACTCCCATCATGGGACATCAGACCATGGGGCATTTGCAAGGCGCTTTCTTCCAGAGGAGCTCAAGGCTCTTGGCGTGTGCTCAGAGGTGAAGTCTTGGAGAAGAGAAGCCAACTGGGGCCCACCGGGCTGGGCCTTGCGCCACCCCAGCAGCCGCTGCACCAGCAAGGAAGAGTTACGTGACTTTCCCAAGCTCCCCAAGTGACTCATAAGCAAGGCCAAGCCAGATGTCAGAATCCTGACTCTGGGACTGAGTGGTCTTGGGACCTCCCAACTCTTTGAAAGAGCAGATGTGCTGAGAACCAGACTTGGCGTTAGTGTCCAGGCTGGGGAGGAAAGAGAGGAAGGAGGTAAAAGAGAGATAATGCAACAGCTTTGAGGTGGTGAAAGGGCCCATCCAGAGTTCAGAGGTCGGTTGTGTTTCTGTTTTGCCTTTTGCACATGAAAGCAGCCAGACGGACAGGCTCCAGGGGAGATGTGCAGCCATGCTCCTTTCAGCCTTCCTCACACAATCCCACCACTCCAACCTAGCAAAAAACTCCTAGAGAGGAGAAGGAGCAGTTTGAGAAGATGTCAAGCACCTTCATTGCCTAATAAATTCCTGGCTTCTCCTCTGGGAGAAGCCTGGGTCCAGTGGATGTCAGCAAGGGGGAGAGCGGGTAATGTGCAGAAAGGGAACAAGGCTGAGAACAGCCTTCATTTCCCACCGGCTGCAAAACAGCAGCTACAGATATAAATATATGTGTACATACATCTATAATGTGTCTGGAAACTCACAGGGAGATCTGGCCAACATGGCTCCACATCACTCCACCAGACACTTTACAGAGAGAGCTGCACTGTAAAACTGTGTGGGATGGAATGGGATGGGAGTGGGGCTCCCAGGCTGAAAAACACTTTTTGGCCCTCACCAGGCTCCCAGTCACTCCCCAACAAGGGCCACCCATGCCTAAGCAGGCAGATGATCTCCCATGCCCAGATCGTGCACAGGCAGGTGAAGCTCAGACCTGCCTTCCCTGCCTGCTGCTCTCCTCATTTAGATGGGGAGACAAGAGAAACCAGGACAGAAGGTGAGGAGAGAACAAGGGGTGATTTTCAAGGAAGATGTTTTTTCCAGTGAGGGTGGTGAGGCACTGGTGCAGGCTGTCCAGAAAGGTGGTGGATGCCTGATCCCTGGGAACACTCAAGATCAGGTTGGATGGGGTTCTAAGCAACCTGATCTGGTTGAAGGTGTCCCTGCCCACAACAGAGAGGTTGGTCTAGATGGTCTTTAAATGTCTCTTCCAACCCAAGCCATTCCATGACTCTAGTAGAGCTGAAAATACAAACACAGAGCCAGTTTTGCTTTCTGATGTTTGTTTGGAGCAAATCCCTCAAGACCACCCGATCTATTGGGGTGCAGACCTTGAGACCTGGCACTGGCATGAAGGAAGTTTGTCCCTCTCTGCACTGTACTCACAGAGCACAACACATTCTTTATTTCACGAGTTAGCACAACCCCCTCCCATGCCCGGAGCCCGTGCTTTGCTCAGCCTGTGAACTTCCAAATCATGGGAGAGGTTGGTAGCTCTTTCCCTCTTGATGCTTTGGCCATGAATCTTCTTGGTTCCCTTGCGGCCACAGGGTTGGGAAGGGAAAGGTGGAGTCCTGGAAACATCCTGGGGATGGACAGAAGTCCAAGAAAGTTTCCAAGATGGAAACCATCCAGCATAAATATAAGGGTTGGGCATGTGTGTGGTCTCCATAAATTAATGCTACTAATTGGCTTTAAAGGGACATTACAAAGACCATGGTCAGGCCCCACAACCAAAGTGAGCCCACATGATCTGTGTCCAAGGGAGGCCGGTTCCTCACTGCCCATCACTCCCTGTAGGCTGAGCAGCCAAGAAAAATCCTTCCTGACACCTTCTCCAGAGGTTTCCCTCCTGCTCCCTCCTCACCACCCTCCAGTGATATCTGCCCCTGTCAACACACACACACTCATTTGAAAGCTTGCTTGCAAAAGAGAAAAATCTCCGAAAGTAGCAGGTGTCCTTAAGTCCTGTCAAAATACATCAGCGCTGTCTCTGGAGCACGGCTGGCCCTCGGAGCCTGGCCTGACCCCGAGATCCAGCCGCGCCAGGCTGGTCCCTGCAGCAACGCTGTAATTAGGGCTTGGGAATGAGCAGCACCAGCAGAGAGGAATTTGCAGCACCGCCCGGTCCTGTTGCCTGCCCCATCCCGGTGCAGGCAGGGGAGTATGGCAAGCAGGGCACCCACCTCCCAGAGGAGCATCCCCACGGCCCACGGGGAGCGGTGGGTACCTGAGCCCCGGGTGTTCGGCAGACGGGCACCCCCAGAGCCACGGGGGCCCCGAGGTGTTGGTGGGGCTGCAGAGGTGGTGGGGAATGCCAGCGAGGAAGGGCTGGGTGTCCCCCGGGGAGGGGAACGGGACGGTCAGACGGGTGTCTGCAGGGCAGCTGTTTGTTTTCTCACCCAGAATTAAAGGAGCACGATGTGTCAGGGAAGATCCCTCATTCAAACAGAGTCCACTGTAAATCTTCAAGGGCTGGACTGCCAAAGAGATTGAAAAGGGGTTAAGCACTCATTTCTCCGAGGCTGACAGAGTTCAGTGCATGTAGCCTGGAGGTTCTCCAAGTAGCCTGATGTTTTATGTCTTTGGGATGTTTTTGTCTTCCTTCAGTTGTATTCAGTGCTGGTATTGTGTTTATATCAGCAAAATTCTGGATTATTGCCTCTTTTTTTATTTTTTTAAACAAACATCTGCTGCTTCTGCTTGCAGCTCATCATACCACTGCATCCTGCCAGCGGGGAGAAGCTCCAAGTAGGATGTGGGTGGCAAACGTGATGCTCCATGGCAGGCAGAGAAGTTCAGCAGAGCTCAGCCCACCACTGTTCTGAGTGACACAAAACAAACCCACTCTGTCTCAGCTGCTCCTTAGGAAAAGGTACTGCTGGATTCAAAGAGGGAATGAGGTGAATCTTCCTGCTCTGATGGATTGCAAAGCCACAGGACAGAGAGCTTGAGGAAAAATAGCTCTTGAAGTGTGTTTTGATCAGGTCCCAGAGTACCCCACGGCTGGAAACTTGGTGGAATCACAGCCCAGAGGAGAGGGGTTGGGCTGGCAGGGTGGTCATGTGGCATCCTCCTGGATGCTGATCTGCTTGGAACCAGGCACGCATGGGGTGGAGGAACTGCTGCATTATTGTACCCACAGGATTTCAACAAGGACTCCCTGGGGACCTGGTGCCTTGCTGGGAGATGGCACAGCTTCATCTGCTGGGGTTGCCACCCCCATCCAGCTTCCAGTGCCAGCCCCACGACTCCCAGCTCTCCTGCCTGATCCCCTGCACTACAAACCCCTGTCACCTCCCCCTCCCAGAGCAGCTACTGGGGCATGAAGCCACCAGAAGCCAAGGGAGCCCGTCACCCCTCGTGGCCACACACACCACCCTGCTGCCATCCCCTGTTCTGCATCCCGAAACCAGCATATGAAGAGGAATGTGAGTAAACACGGACCCCCCCCCAGCCCCCCTCCCATCCCAAATTCCAGCGAGTGCCAAAGAGAGGCCGCTGATGAGCAGGAACAGTTTCAGTCACCTCCGTATTTACTTATGAATTCCAGCCAAAGAGGCGACAAAGGTGCTGGAGACCTCCCACCAACCAGGCTTTTCACCCCTCACACCCCAGCATCTCCTCCCGCTGCCCAAAGGAGCAGGTACAGTTCCCTGTGTCCCAGGTACAGTTTCCCTCTGCTCAGTCATTTTCCCTTTGCTCCTGTCTGCCAGTGCCTCTCCTCGCCTGCCTGCCTATCTTTCTCTATCCCTTTCTTTCTGCATTTGCTGGAAAAAAGGTTTCTACATAAGAAAATGTGATAAAATCAAAAGAGAAATTGAAAGAAGCACCTTAAAGCTTGCTAGACAGCCTTTTTTTGTGCAAGATCAAGGGCCAAATTCTGCTTTCATCACACTGGACAAAAATCTGGATAATCTCTCCTTGAATTAATGGCATTCCTTTCTAAGGGGAACAGAATTTCATTCATTTGCACCTCGTACAGCAGCAGAGGGGCCATTAATCCTTACAGCTTCCAGTCACGTCTGCCCCAGTTCACAGCTCCAGCCAGTCCTGCATGGGAAGTCCCAGATCATTTTCTCGCATCCTTCCTTGACTTGTCAGCTCATGATAAACAGCATCTCGTCCCGATCCCAAATGTACAAGCACACTGAGTGATTACATCACCCCCAAACCCACTCCAATAAGATAAAATGTAGCTTGCATCCAATTTGGATAACTCCACTTTCCCCGGTGGGCTCTCTCCTCTCATGTGTAGCACTCAGGAGCCAAAACCTGGTGTCTGCTGCAAGGCGTTCAACCCACCACCATCCCTCCCTGGAATTCGGGGATTATTGGTCCAGGTTCCTGCCAGAATCACTGCTGGGGGAGCCCTATTGCAGCAGATGCTCAGAGTTGCTTCTGGGAAGAGAGGCTGCCCTCACTCCCTGCCAGCAGCAGAGCCCTGAAACCACCTTCCCAACACCAGGTCACAGCCCTGAGAATAAGGTGGGCGAGTGCTGGAAACTCTAATTTTCATCTGTGCCATCAATAGGGAGAGGGACCAAACTCCTTTAAAAGCTGAAGTTGGCTTTCAAGGTTTTGAATCTGATCTGTTAGAGCAGCAGATTTTCTGCTGCTTTCCAAAGGGAAGCTCCAAAACAGACAGCAGACAGGTACCGTGATGGCTGGGGATGTGTGTTGGAGTGAGAGAGCTTTGCCCAGGTGTAAGGCATGTGCTGGACTTGCCAAGCAGATGCTGCAAGGCCACAGAAGACTTAGTCTTGTGCTCTCAGGAGGAATCTGACCCCCTGTGTGGTGCCTTCAGCACATGGTTACCATGGGTGGGAGCACCAGACCCTTGGCAATGTTGACTCCTTCACACCAGGAACATAAAGACCATAAATAAGGAAATAGAGCCACGGGACACAGTACCTGTGGGAATGAGCCCCACACCCAGCACAGAAGGTCACTGCAGAGACCTCTTCCAAAACCTTGCTCCAAGCCTGCCCTGGGCATATGGAAGGAGCCAGGCTGGCACAACTGGCCCCCAAGTCCCACTGACCACACCTGAAACCCCTCTGAGATGGGTGCACTTATTTATTCAGATCAGGGGGCAGCAAATCAATTATGATTTTATAACGTGGACAAACACTTAAATCTCAGTATGTCTGCACTGAAAGGTCAGCAAGATGCTGCCAGAGAGTGAGGAATTCCCTCTTAACACCTCTGAAGAGCCTAGAAGGGAATGCAGAAGGCCAAGCTAGCATCTCAGCAGTACAGCTGCCTTTCAGGACTTGCCTTCCCAAGGCATTGGAGCACCTTTGCCCTTGGGAGTGGGTGTGGGATTAAAACAAGAGCAGGGGGATCTGGCAATATCCGGGAATAGTGGCTTTCTGGGCACTAAAATGAGCTGTGAAAGGGGAGCCTGCCAGTGTTTGGAGGGGGCTGGGGTGCAGATGGGGAGCAGGCAAGAGCACTTCCTTGCTTTACATCTCTGGGGCTGCTGAGAGCCCCTGGGTGAATAAAGCTCCAGCTTCCTGCCAGGTCTTAAACCTTTGCCGTAAGAAACATTTTTAAAATAAGCAAATAGAGGGAAATCCTGCTGTTTGCTGTCTTACTGCGGGAAGTGCTTGGCATAGGAAGGAGCAGGAGCTGGTGGCAGGCCAAGATGTGCTGCAGCACAGAGCAGAGGAGCAGCTCTGCAGAGAGGGTGAATGCTGCTGCAGGGCAGTGGAGCTCACTGCCTGGCTGCCATGCTCTGCTCTGCTTCTGCACCTGGGATTTCTCTGTCCTGCAAGCAGGAGGCCAGGGAGCAGAGGGGCAGAAGTCCCTTACCCCAGCAGCCATCCAGATGAACCTGTGGAGATGGGTTCCTGTGCTGGGATAGAAGGAGCTAAATGGGCTTTGGCACAGCACCTCACATCAGTTCCCCCATTTGGAGCAGTTTGATGTTGACACACCACTGCAGATATGCTATAAAATTAGAGCAAGGGTGGAGGACAGCATCCCCTGAGCCCCACAGCATTTTCCTTCCAGAGCACAAATTTGGTTTGCCTAATTAGAGCTGGGGAGCTGTGAGAAATGAGTGGGAATAAGCCTGACTGACCCACTGGAGCCCAGCAGTGTGCTAGGGCAGCAGGAGCCAGTCCTTTTGAGGCTGCAGAAATCCCTGTCCTGAGTTCAGGCTGATGTGGCACAGTGATTTTTCTGCCCTAGAGAAACAGTCATCTCAGGCAACAACCCACAAAATACATCTTCTCACAGAAGCCTCTCAGGGTATTAGCAGATTTGGATGGGGAAGGGGGTCCTGGAGTTCTTGTTGGGTTTTCATTGTCCTCACAGCTGGAATGACCCTGTCGATTTACACAAACTTCTCCAGACACATGCCGGGGTTTATGCTCTGTTGGCATTTGCATTTCTACAGTCTGGACTCAGGCTGGGAACGTTTATTGGGTGGATTCTAGCAAAACAGAAGGCAAGGAATAAAAATAACTTCTTCTGGGCTGTGTTGATTGCTCTTACACCGGCAGAAATCCAGGTCAGCTCTATTGATTCTTAAGGAGTAACGGGGTTTATGCTGGTGTAACTTTGTCCCCAGAGCTGCATGAAACGTTCACAGCAAAACCTGAAATTACATGGAACTAGCAGAGCTTCACTTTTGGGGCTTCATTACAAATTTGAATCTCAGACCAAGCTTGTCGAAAAATTCCTAAAGGTTCGTGAACGTTTCAGTCAAGCCTTGGCCCAGAGTCAAACCGAGCCCAAGCTGATTTATAGCTTTGCATGGAAATAATGTGAAATCAGTGGGTTTTGTTTGGTCTCTAAGCTGAAGCTCGATGCTTGCAGCTGAGCTTGGCTTTTGAGAGGTCAACTCTCTTTGAAAGACAAACGCAAACCTGAATCTGCAGTGGGAGCTGTAGGAGATGCTGTCGGGATTAAAAACATAGGCTGGATTTGCAAGGGTAATGAGAGGGGTGATTCCTACACAGCCCTTGGAGTATGAAAGAGTTCTGCTGCTGCTCCATGCTCAGAGCTGGGCAAGGAATCAAATGCAATTCATTAGGACATAAGGGCATGTAAGGATCATTTGATTCAGCTGGCTGCTGAAGTGAGCTAAATACTATTAGTCCTAATCTCTGACAATCCCTGTGACTGCCTCTTGGAGAGGCAGGAGATAGCAGTGCTCCTCTGATACTCCACTTCGCACTTCAGGGATGGTGCAGCTCCTGCTGGTTATATATTGCCTGTGGGATTAGGATCTGCAGGCAGCAGGGAAGCAGTTGACAGTGTGGTTTGGCAGCGCAGGCCTCCTCCCCAGCCAGAGCCGAAAGCACAGCGTTCACAGCAGCCCCAGAGGAGAGGGATAGAAAACTCCCTTAGCTGTGTGGGGCCACGCTCAGAGCCCAGTCAGCTCAGCTTGCTTCTCTTCATGGCCATTTTGAGGTGAAGGATGCCAGGAACGGACCTTGTTCCCAGAGCTAATGTGGAAATGGCCGTGGCTTGGTGGTACCAGGGTCCAATAAGCATGGGCCAAATCCTGCTGTGGCACAGCTGAGCTTGTGTTTGGCCACCTGCCTGAGAAGAACTATGGTCTCCTGGCAGCAAGTGAAAGAGCCTGGTGTGGGCCAGAGGAAGGAACCATTTCTGCCCCAGAAGGAGGACAACAGCAGCCCTGGACTCCACGGCACCATGCGGCCTCTCCTTGAAGGCTGGTAGGGTGAGGAACACAGCATTTCCTCTGAGAAGCTTCCAGTCAGGTGCCTGGGTTTTTCAGAGTAGTGGTGGTGTTGTTTTAACACTCTGGTGCTGCCTGGGGCATCCAGATGCAATAAGAGCCCCACATGTCCCAGCCCTTGCTAGGAAGTGCTATCTTGGCTGTGTCACCACACTTGCCACCACAGAGGCAATTTTCAAATTGATTGGGTACTAGGAAAAAATTCTTCATTGAAAAGGTGGCCAGGAATTAAAAATGGTGAAATCACTGTCCCTGGAAGTGTTTGAAAAATATCTGGATGTCGACCTGGGGATGTGGTTTAATGGTGAACACAGCAGTGCTGGGTTGACGGCTGAAATTGGTGTCTTAGAGGTGTTTTCCAACCTAAACAATTCTGTGATAAATCAGGAGCTGAGGTCAGCTGGGAGATCCTGCAGAAGGCACTGAGATAACCCAGGCAGGGTCTGAGGGGCTCCAGACAAGGAGCTGAAGAGCTGGGCCATCCTCACCTGCTCAGGGAGTTATGGCCTCGGGGATGGAAAAGATCCCCAGAAATGGGCCCCAACCTTAGGGCACTAAACCCAAGCCCTCCAATTCCCCAGTGAGCAGCATTCCAAATTCCAATTTGAGCAGCATCACGAGCCTTCTTCCTGCGGGACTATTTAGTTGGACCTCTTGGATGGCTGGGTAAGTTCCCATTTACATTGGTTGTGTTTTTTCCTTTGAATATATGTGACTGCTGTGTCCTGGTAGCTTAAGAGCAGTCCCGTTGGAGCATTTTAGGGACTGAGACTCCCTGGCAAAACTGTGCTTACCTAACCTGAGGCTAGAGAGCAACATGTAATCTTCCTGGGCAATCACAGCTAATGAGTGCAGTTCACATGTTAACTTCTGGCCAGCTATGCACAGAGCAAACAAGCCAAAATGAGATTAATTGAAAATCAGTTGAAGGGACTTGACATGTGCTCACAGAGATGGCCCAAGCAAAACTAGAGGCGAAATTCAATGGATAAATAACTCATTGTGACTTATTTGCTCGGCTCTACTTAAGTGGTTGATTATGTGGGTCTTTGGTTAATTGACTTATTGAGTGGCTGGCGTGGGTTTTTGGCTGCTCGCTCACTCCCTGCACGTTTTTGCTATTAACTCAGCTGTTTGATGGAACAAGTAGTCTATTGTCTGTTTTTTGCTGGCTAGGTTGGTGTTTGGTTGGATGTTGGCTCTTGGGCTAATTGAACACATCTGCTGCTGGCTGTATGGTGGCTTGCTGGGTTCATCACTGGCTCTTTGTTTCGTTGCCTGTCTGATGTGTTGGTGGCCCAGTTTGTCACGGATCAGATACTTCCCTACCTAATTGCCCTCCTAATTTCCTGCTCCTTTGAACTTGCAAACCAAGCTCTTGCTTTTCCCTGTTGCCATTTGGGGTTTTCACTGCCTCTTCCATCATCCTTGGGCTCCTAAGCAAGGACTCCTCCTCCCTGACCAGCTGCACTCAGTGCATCATCTCTAGGACACCTGAGGATTGTCACTGGGAAGGATGGACATTTTCTGGAAGTCCATTCCCAGCTGTAGCTGTGTTCTGCAGCCCTGGCACAGCTCCAACCTGACCTTTTACCTTTTCCATTGAATTCCTCATCGTGTCTGCTGGGAAATGTGGCACAGGAGTGTTTGGGTTAGAAACAGGTGGGATGTTGGCTTGCAAGGAGGCTTCAGCTAGAGCAGGGAAAGGGGAGGGAAAGAAGGGAAGTAGAGAGGAGATGAGACGAGACCTGGGCAGGAAATTATCTCTGGAAGTCTATTTAAAAGCTCACTTGACTATGACAAGCGCTCTTCATGCTCTTCTGTTTGTGTTTGGCCCTGACCTAACTTTACTTTTGGGGTGAAAGAGTATTTTTCCACTGTGGTGAGAACCATTCCTCAAAGTTTCATTCTGGGTAGGTTAGAAACTGGCATGATGCAGTGAAATGTATGTCTGAGAGCCAGGAGCCAGCTAAGGGGATGTCATGAGGGACAAGGGTGGGAAGGAGGGGGAGCATTCCCTGTGCTCTTCCTCCATGCCTTGCTGGAGCACCTGAAATCCATTAGCAGACGGGTCCCTGCGGGCAGCCTGGCTGGGCTGGGCTCTGGCTGATGTGGGAGGTGTTGACTGGAGCTGAAGCTGACTTGACAAGGCCCCAGGGAGACACTCAAATGAGCTTGTTTACAGCTCTCCTGCTCTTCTGTTTCATCTGCCATGCCTGTAAAACACTCTCATGGAGGAGATGGCAGTGTGTGTGTCCTGCTGTGCTTCCTGCTCCTCTGGGGAGCCCAGCAGGATGCTTGGCAGTGTTGTGACACGTGAGGTAATGCAGGTGTCCCCTACAACTCCCAGAGGGGCCCTTTTGTGTGTACCCTGTCCCTCAGGCCCAGGGAATGAATTGGCTCTTCAGGTCAAGGTTAAAGTCATGGCCAGGGTAGGAATGCAATAAAATACGCTCTGGAAGAATTCATGCCTCAGATGAATTCATCCCTGGGCTTTGCAACCCTAGGAGATCTTGTCCCCAGTCATGGCTCAGTGGAACATCCTGAGGGATGCTTGTTGCTCCTCTTGGACACTTGGTGAAACCCCTGGTGTACAGGCAGAACCAGCTGCTTCCCTGGCTAGGGACACAGAGGAAGAACATCCTGCCTGTCTGGGCAGTTTCTGTTGCCCCAGCCTCCCTCTGCAATGCCACACACAAGATATCCTTTGACCTTTTTTGTCCTCTGCTCCAAGTGTGGGATTTTCCTGGTGATCTGCAGCACTGGGTTTGTCTATCAGCCCTGGGGCTGCAGCAGGAGCAGCCCCTCTGCAGCTGATCTCAGGGACAGGAGAAAAGTTATTTTTGTCCTGTGATGTCCAGGCCTGGTTCCCTGCAGGGGAGAAGGATGTCTGTGCCCTTGGGCAATTCCTTGGAGGAAAGGGGTGGGATAAAGAGGTATCACTGAGGTCAAGCTTTCTGTTCCAGACCTTATCTTGGGTTTCTTCAGCTGTACAGTGGCCAAAACCATCGAGGAGAATGTGATGAATGCAAATCTAAAACTTAGGAGTCCACTTGAGCAGCCAGACTCGCTCAGTGGGGATGATGATCACATCTGGTATTGAAAGATCTTCCTCCAGCCATTTGGTTGCACAAGGAATGTGCAGGGAAATAATTCTTGCATTAGCAGTCAAGTCATCTTCTCCCCACCTGTCTCATTCTTTCCCTTTTTCCATTTCTGTGGCTCATTCTCCAGCAGGCAGCCTGGGCTGGGCTGGCAGGAGCTGTCCTGGGGCATGACAGGGAGCAAGGAAGATGCTGCCTAAAGCTCCCTGAAGGTCACTGAAAGGTAAGGGAAGAGAAATAGGCCAAATTCTACACATTTTTGTTGCTGTCTGAAGTTTCTCCTGTCTTGGAAAATGCCTGCAGGGCTGTCTTGCTGGAAGCCCTCAGAAAAGCACAGGGCTTTGGGAGGGCAGATGAAATGAAGGTGAACCGGGGGGGTAGATTTGTTTGTTTAGTTTCTTGGAGAGGCAGTGAGGAAGAAAAAGGTGAGTGATGGGGTGATTTCCACTTAATGTCAGTTGAAACAAGGGAGAGAAAGACAGGAGTAGAAAAATAGGAAGAGGCTAGACCAGCAGTGGATTATGTGTCTGTAGCCTTTGAACTTCAGAGGGTCAGACGCGTTTCCTGCAGAGCTCCTTGGCTCCCACTTGGAACCATCAGAGGCACCAGTGCAGTGTTCCCATAGGATGTGACAGGAGTGATGCCCTTAGAAAAGAGCCCTGCCTGGCACCTGGGGCTGCCTCTATCCCACGGGATACCCATTTATGCCATCAGTTTCCTGGGGAGTACGTGGATAACATGGAGCCCTCTGAAATGCTGCTGCAAGGACTGGATCAGCTGCTGCTCCTGGGTGGATTTACTGTGACAATTTGTGCAGATTAAAATAAGACATGGCCCAAAGCCAGCACCCCAGCCACTGGGACAGCCGGGATGCAGCATCTGGATCAGCTCCATGATGTTTCTGCGAGCTGGTGGTTCCTCTGATGCTGGTACCTCTGTCCTCCCTGGCTTCCATTAGCCCCTGCCAGGATGTTTCCTTAGCTACTTCCCCAGCACATGCAGCAGCCTGTGGCTGCTCCACTGCAGCCAAGCTGGACTGTCTGAATTAAGCAATGAGCATCTCCACAAAGCTAAGAGCCATCCAGAAAGTACTGTAAGGATGGGGATGCAGGAGGAGACCAAAGGGGAGGGGTCCTGGAGCCAGCAGGGTTTGTGAATGCCCAGCCCAGCACAAATTTCATTTATCCTGGGCTTCCAAACTGAGTTTTTTAGCCCCAGTGAAGTGAGGACAAGTATTAATGTGTGGATTTTTGTTCTATAGTAAGGAAGAATTTTCTGGATGAAAGCTTTAATTAGATTTGTTTGGACCATGTTCACATGCCTCCTGGGTTCACTTTCTCTGAATACTTTAAATAACAGTTTTATTGGCAGGAACATTTGTGCAAACTGCAAATTTGGGGTCAGCATCTCAGCTGATATCAATCAGCGCGGGCCTCTCTGAGGTGGTGGAGGTACACAGATTTACACCACAGAAAGGCAGACTCCCTAAACGAATATTGAGAAATTAGTCTTGGAACATAAACTTGGAGAGAAAACCTCCAAGTGTTTGTACTGGAAACCCTATCCTGAGGCTGCAGCAGCTTTCGAATTGCAGCAGGGAGCATCAAGCCCCGGTCAGCAGGGATCCTGGCGTCCTCCTGCACCTCCTCACCTCCTCTGTCTCCCCACACTGCAATGCTCTGTTCCCAGCCAGCCCTTCCACACTGCTCACCCTCTTGTTGCCACCACCCAGGCTGAGCTCCACAGTCTGGACTGGCTGCCCCTGCCGCACAGAGAGCCCTCACCCTTCTGGGACATGATCCAGCTCAGCTCCTCACTGGGGGCTTTGGGGGTGTTGGGTTTGGAGGCCTTGAAGGATGGAAACTTAGGGGGGCTGGGACTGAGCCTGGGGATGGCAGGAGAAAAAGGAGGCGAGAGGCCCTCTTATTGCTGCCTCCTGGAGGAACTGGAGCATGCCCAGAAACAATAAATGTCCAGCGATGATTTGATGTGAGTTAGGATGGAAAAGCATCACAGAGGGTGCGTCTGAGACAAATTCACTTTAAACTTCAGTGAACTCTTGAACAAATTCTTGTGCCTTTGCAAAGCTGTGTTCCATATGAGCTAGGAATCCTTGGAAAGGCGGCTGTTCCCTCGCTGGGATGCAGAACCTGCTCAGGACACCTTTGGCCAGTGCTGCAGATGGGGAAAGGTGAGGTCAGGGAAGGCTGGGCTGGCGCAGGAACATGGGAGGGTGTTGCAACAGGAGGGAGCAGAGGTGCTGGATGTCATGCAGAGAGGATATGCTGCCTCAGCTCTCTGTTAGTCCAGGGGGCATTCAGGAGCAGACCTAGCAGGGGTCAGGTCCAGACATGGCATTGCTGGAAGGATGCTTCACTGGGTGCAACAGTTTTGCACCCAAAATACTCTCCAACACATCTGTCTTGCATGATGCAGACTGCAATATATTGTAAGAATGAGCTGCAAACCTAGAAGAAGAGGCAAAAACTTCTCCCAGGTTACTGCAGGTAAAATCAGAGAGAGCAACCATCATGGAATCATGGAATATCCTGAGCTGGAAGAGACCCACAATGATCGTAGAGCCCAGCTCCTGGCCCTGCACAGGACAACCCCAGAAATCCCACCATGCACCTGAGAGCGTGGTCCAAATGCTTCTTGAACCATGGTCGAGGTCTTTGTGGACTTGCCATACACCACCTGTCCGGTCCCACACAGTGATGGGGACAGAACTCTCTGTCCCAGCTGGCACTGGCCCCTGAAGCAGGACTGGAAGAGGACTCAGGTAGGACTTGGGGCACCTTCTGGGAGCATCAGCAGCCTTTCAAAGCCCGCATTTGATTTCAGCACCCTTGGCTCAGCCTAGGGGCTGAGCTCTCTTGGGAAGCTCCAGCTTCCTCATGGCACAGGGCAGTTTTCCCTGTGTGGAAACAGACAGCTGGAACTGGAGCCCCTCAGCACTGTGCCACTCTTGCAGGGGCATCACACCTCCCTGGCTCTCACAGCCCATTTTAGGCAAATTCTGCACATCTGGCTGGAGCCCCCAGTTCCAAAACTCCCTGTGCAGGACTGCAGGTGGACAGATGGTTATCATCCTTCCCTGACCTAAGCAGATTATTCTTGCTTCCTAGGCCAAACCTCTCGGAAAGGAAGGATCACATCAGGTGTGCAAAGCAGGCATAAATGCCACCCAAACCAATTAATTACCTCACTGATCACCACTGCTCTGCATGTGGGGCCAAGGGGAGCTACTCCCTGCCTCCCCAGGCACCCAGAGTCACAGTGAGTTATTCAGAGAAGGGCAATCCCTGTTTTGCTGAGAGGGGCACGGGGAATCCAGGCCAGGACTTGTCCATCACTATCCATCCCCAGAGCACTGGAGCAGAGCCCTGGGGTGAGGCAGGTAAGGGGATCTGGGGGCCTGGTGCAGTCACCTGGAATAAGAGGGGAAGGAATGTGCAGAGACTGTGGCCTCGCTGAGGGGCTTTGAGGTGATGGGGGCTAGAAGAGGAGGGAACAAGTATCTCCTGGGGCTTTGTGGGGAGCACTGCTCTTCTGGAAATCGGGTGTCAGTCCCCAAAATAACAATGCAGCAGAGGGAAGATGCTGCATCCCACACATCCAAGGCTTGCCTGACCCCAGGGCTCAGCAGGCAGCACCTGAGCAGCCACAAAGCCACCTCACAGAGCAGTTTGGCTCTTTCCCCCATGGCTTCCATGCAGGGCTTCTGCAGCACAACAAGGGGGTCCTGCACAGGAGCACGTCTGTGCAGAAGGTCCTGGCATGCACAGCAAAAAGTATCCCAGACAAACAGAGCGAGTCCTCCAACTGCACTCCAGCACGGTTTTGGGGAGGGAGTGGGGGAAGGCCGGATGGGGGCAGCCCTGCCCTCACACCCAATAAAGCGGAGCCGTGTCTGGTTTGTATCGAAGGCAAAATGAGAGAGAAAAAGCTTCTCCAAAATGAGATTCCTCACATGACAGCATGCTGACATGCTCCGGAGTGATTCTGGCAAGAAAGGGGAGTGTTGAGCAGGAACTGGGGTTTGCAGGATTGCCCAGCCACTGGGGGAGCTTGGGGGGGCTGCCGTGCTCCCCCCTCCCCAGCCCTGCACCCTCCTGCCACCTCTGGCTCTGAAGCTGCCACCCAACCTTGGTGCTGATGTCACCAGGGCACTGCCCTGCTGAACAGGGAACTCTTTGTAATGCATGGGTTTGGGGTTTTATTTTCCCCCTGTTTTTCTCTCCCTATGGTCCCTTCAACTCTGGCTGAGCTGTCAGTGAAGGCGCCCAGCACCCCTGAGCTTTGCAGATTTGATGCTGGTGGTGCAGGTGTGTCCCCAGTTGGTGACAGGTCGAGTGGCACATGAGGTGGGTAATGCTGCCCCTACCCATGGGGGAAGGGGAGCAGGAAAACATCCGGCTCCCCGGCAAAATGTCTCCCTCTAACTCCATCACCCCCTGGACTCCGAGGAGCTCCTTGGATTTTACTCTTGGACAGCAGACTGAGAGGGAGCAGGCAGTGCACTCGGGGAAGCAAGTGCCCACACAACCTGGATTCCCGGGGAGCAGCTGCATCCCCACTGCTCTCTGGGAATGTCCCTCCAGAGCCATCCCTGCGGTTTCGGGCATCAAGTCCCCAGCCTGCGTCCCTTCAAGCTGTTTCACATCCCTCGCCGGGTCCCCGCAGGCTGGGGGAGCGCGTTTCTGCACCGCGCTGGTTTACGAGCTGCCGGCTTTGGCCCTGTCCCTGTCCTGTGCCTTATCCACGGGGATGGATCTCGGCTGCATGGGGCCAGGGACCGCGGGCGCCGCTCCCACCGACACGCGGGGGAACTCGCAGGCGCTTTTTCAAGCATCTGGTGGTTGAATATTTATGAAGTAGGAGAGCAAACCAAACACCGGGAATCAAAGGAAACTGAACCTGATACTCGCATTGCTAAAACAGTCAGGAACCAGTTTCTTCCTGCCGGCTGCAGGGCAGGAGCAGCGTGTCCGCTGGGACAGTGGGGTGGGAGGGAGCAGAAGAAGCCATCAGCCAGCTCCATTCCAGCAGGGCCAAGTCGGGCTGGTGACACTGGGCGCAGCTGCATGACAGCCACGCTGACTTACACCCCTGCTGCTGCTCCAGCCCCAAATATCCATCTCCTTCAGCAGGAACCCAGTCCTAAGGTCTTTTTGGGAGATTCAGTGTTGTCCCTGCATGGGTCTGGTGCAAAGAAATCCCTGTTGCTTTCCTGCCTGCAGACAGCTGGGGGACAGGGAGAGCTTCATCCATCCCAGAGAGGAAGAAACCTCTCGGTGACTGTTCCTACACGGGCTCAGAAATTTTGGGATCTCTGTGCCACAGCCTTGGCTGCCATGCCAGCAGCATCAGCACAGGCAGCACTGGAGGCTGGGACTTGTGCAGCCAGGATGTATTTTTTCAATCTCTCTGCATTTATTTAGTTTATTTTAAATTATTTTTAACAGTTGTTCTGAGTGCTCCATGGAGCCTTTCTTCTTAGTTAGGAACTTGAGCAAAGCTGGAGCAGAAGGGAAATATTATCAGCCAAGCTGGGATTTCTACCACGTGCAGGGGTTTTGTGGCAGCCCCATGCCCTCCAGGACCATCCACCCACACTCACACACTGACAAAGCCAAGGAAAGGGTCTGCTCCAGTCACTCAGCCCTGGGAGCACAACATCCCATCCTTTCCCTAGCTGGCTGCTACCTTTGTGTCACCACCAAAGCTCTGCTGGTGACTTGCCTGTGTCCCTGCTCTGGGGCCACCAGGAGGACACTGGGAAGAACCTGCCCACCCACTGCAGGAGGCAGTGCAAGGGGTAGTGATAACTTTATTCTCCTCTACAACAGAGAGAGGACCTCAAGCTCAAATATCCCAGATTTCCAGGCTGCTCCATGCTGATGGTTCAGCCCCATCCTGGTGATGCCCTGCTATTCCCAAGGCTGACAAGCCTCACCCCCAGTGATACAGCAGCATCTTGGACACAGAGCCCAAGCTGAACCATCGCTGTTCACCTTCCTTGCTTGCCAAGCAGGGCTTTCTAAAAGGCTTTAGAAGACAGATGTGCTAGAGGGTCTCACCCTTGGAGATTCCATTACTCAGAAGTGCTGTAGGAGCAGGGAATATCTCCTACCACTCTTTGTCTCTGGCAGTGTGGAGGATGGAGGGAATGCTGGAGCTGCTCAGCAGTGGTACCCACGGCCCTGGCAGGAACTCTGCTCTGCTGTGTCTTGGCAGCTGCTGTTCCCAGAGTTTCAGTGGATGCAGCACAAACCCCAGCATTACCTCCTGGAGGGCTTTCCAGCTCCAAAACCTCTGGATTTCCAGCACATCTGGGGAGTGGTTTGCTGGGATGAGTTTCCAACACCACCCATAAGCCTGTCCTGCCACTGCTCCCATGGGATTTGGAGGGAAGGTAGGCAAATCTTCCCCACATCAGGGGCACAACTTTGGGCTGCTTGCACATCCCCAGAGGAGGCAACACCAGGAGTTGTGGATGTTCTCTGCTGCAGAGGGAATCCAGCCAAGGAGTCCAGATCTGACATCATCCCAGGAAACAGGAGAGTTTCAACATGATCAATGGGAATGATGCAAAGGATCTGCAGGAGCCTTTCATGAGTTCCCATCCCACTCCCAGCTCCCACCCATCCTCCTGTCCAGGGCTGGGCAGTGCTGGGTACAGGTCTCATCACTGGGGTGGCACAGAGCAGGGGGAGGTCAATAAATCCCTTTGCCAACAGGAGATGATGCTGGAGGAGCTCACACAGGGGCTGTGTCCCAGGAATGCTGTCAGGATGGCATGGAATGCTGGAGGCACTGCCAGCCCCAGCCCTGCCAGCTGCCTGCTCCTGGCAGGACTGGGCTAAATGGGAGAGCCCTGCAGCAGGCAGTGCTCCCGGGGCATGGGATGGGTTTGGGTCCAGGCAACCTGGCAGGGGGTGTTGGTGGGCCACAGAGTGGGAAGAGGAGGGGAGGATGAATGGCTCTGCAGAGAAATCCATATCAACAATTTAATAAGACCTAAAAAAAGAGTCTCCCAGCTGGAATTCATCAGGGAGAGCTTTCCAGGAGTAATAATAAGGAAAGCAGACTCCTGCCAGCACAATACCTTCATGCTGGCTGGGTGAGGTGTGGTCCTGGGAAGTCAGGTTGGGCAGCTGATCAGCTGAGCAGGGACCAGGGGTGCCTCTGCAGTGGGGCAGGAGGCAGAAAGTCTTGGAGAAGGGAGACTTGGAAAGCCCTCTGCAGGCACTTGGAGCAGGGGCTGTTTCCCTGCAGACAGCCCCTCCACCCAAAGCTGGGCTGGGGGCTGGGGAACAGGCTCCTGTTCCTTCCCAGGACCGGTGGTATTAAGCCTAAAAAGGGAATTGTTGGAGTCTTTACCAAAGAAGGAAGGCCGGCTGCGCTGCTGGCAGGCAGAGCTGGGGGGAGGGATGCCACAGTCCAGCCCACAGGTCTGGGGGCTCACTCCCCTGCTTGTCCTGGGCTCCCCTTCAATGCACAGGGGCCAGATCCAGCCCTGAGGTGCTGCAGAAGCTGGTGCTGTGCATGGGCTGCTGCAGGGAGGGAGCTGCTTGGATCCCATGCATTGTGTGCAGCAGGTGTTGGGAGGCAGTGAGGGGTGAGACCTGCACTTCCCTCTGTGAATTCACCCCATTCCTTCCCTGCCTGCACGAGTTTAAACAAGGCTCCCACGGGGAGGGAAGGAGTCATAGCTCAGCTTCTTCCCAGTCCTCCTCTACGCTCCACCTTCCACCTTCCATCCTTCACCTTCCACCTTCCATCCTCCATTTCTACCCTCCACATTCCACCCACCATTCTCTGAGCAGGGAAACCTTCTCTCCACCCTTCTCTCTTCCTGCTCCCTCCTCCAAGCCCCCCAGCACCAGGGGGAACAGCAGAGGAGAGCTCTGCCCTGGGTGTGCAGAGACTTTGCAGTGCCCTGCACTCCATAGAGGGCCCCGGCCCTTCTCCCCAAGCTGGCAGATGTATTCCACACCTCCTCATCCCTCTGTCCTTGTCACCATCACCAACCAACTGAAGCTCAAGCAGAAACAGGCAAGACACGCTGTGGCTGCAGGGCTGTGCCACAGGGGCAAATCCTGCCCGGATCAGTGAGTGCTGCTGTGCCCAAAGTTTGCAGCGAGGACCAGCCAGAGGATCTGGGGATGACACTCCCAAGTTATTTTATAATGAGGGATTGCAGCTCTTGATGGGCTGCAGGTCAAATTCACAGTTATTAGAACTTAGTAAATGTGGTTTTAACAACCATCTGGCTCTCCTTTTATATGCAATAACCATCCCATTACATCGAAATAAAATCCACATTTAAGGCTCTTAATTGCACAAGTGGCCTTTAGCTTTTTTCTCTCATCTCAAAAAAATAAAAGGAAATGTCCCATTTCCATCTGTCATAGCAGAAGAATTTGGCTGAGAGTCTCCAGCCTCCTCTTGAGGCTGGGCTGGTGCATGGGGGGTGTTTCAGCCCTGGGAGAAGGCACTGGAGCCATCCAGGCTCCCCATGGCCCCTGAGGATCCTTCCCCTGGGGCAGTGGTGGGGTCAGCCACCCTGCAGCCTCCTGGAGGGGTCCCAGCAGCCCTGGGGATTGTGTGGCCATTTCCTGACACAGACTAGAATAGGGTGAGGTCAAAGACTGACCTGATAGCTTGACAGAAGAGAAATGCCAGCTCACAGAGGATTTTGAGCTCATTTCAGTTTGGCTTTGCTCCAGCTCTGGGCAAATCATCTTCCTCTCAGCCCAGTTTCTCACCAGGAAGGGCAATGGAATGGGAAACGCCATCTCAGATGGCCAAAATGTGTCATTTGATTACTGCAAAATGTGAGGTGATGCAAACCCAACCTGGCAAAGCGAAAGCCTTTTCCCAGACAGAACAGTAAAATCAGGCACACTGACACAGGACATTTTCTTCCTTCCCCCAGGAAAGCTACAGCAACAGGATTTTGCACTTCTTGGGAGCTACATCTCCCAAGGGAGAACGGGAGAGGAGTAACCCAGTGCAAGGGAGCATCCTCAGTATGGCAGATGCTCAAAGCTGAGCTGAGCATCTCCTGTTGTCTCAAACACGTTCAGGCTCAATAATTGGGGGATTTAGGTGATATTGGTGGTTCAGCACTGTGGAAACCAACCTGTGGGCAGCATGTCTTGGCTGGGGTGTATAAACTACCAGGGAGCCCTTCCAGAGCTGACATCTCATCACCACTCTGGCATAGAGGGAGAAGCAGGGGCAGAACAGGGCAGGCTGATTTCTCAGCAGCGGCTTTTCCACATTAAGCAGCTCCATGGCTCCTTGCTTTCCCCCAGCAAGGCCAAGAGCCCTGCCCATGTCACACCAAGTGCCCCCAATGCCAGGGCGAGCAGGGACGGGTGTGCAAGTGGGAGCTGCACCGGCTCCAGGGGATCTTTCCCAGAAAGCAAAAAGCACAAGTTCCCAGTGCCCTCTGCAGGAGGAAGCACAGCCCTTTTCCCCAAATTCTGGGGCCTTACAGGAGGACAGCGAGCAGTGGGATGGGTGTCTGTCACCCATGGATGGCATGCTGTGTCCCCTGTGGGGACAGGGGCACAGAGGCCCACCTGCCCATCCCCAGGGGCTCACAGGAAAAAGCCATTTTGCACCTTGACTTGTACATTGCTTCACTGGAGGAACCCAGGGATCCGGATAGGCCATGGCCATTCCCAAGAGCCACCTGAAATAATCACTGCTATTTATTCCCACAGGAAACCCAGCTTGGTTAACCGAGAAGTTTGGGTTTTGCAGAGCAGAGCTGGGGATTAACATTACACTTGCTTTTTTGTCTCTTTCTATTTGGTACTTAAGGAAAAACAAAGGGGAAGAAATGAACAGATGGAAAACAACACCCAGCACTGCATGGGCTGTGGCACAGGATTGTTGTCCCAAGCATGGGCTAATTCCCCAGTGTGCAGCACCAATTCACATGCCAAGGAGAGGTATTTATATTTTATTTCTAATTTGCACAAAGTAGGGAGCTGGGTGATAACCCACAAAAGGCTGGCTCCCCGATCATCAAGACTTTACACTATTTATACATTTTAACAAAGGTATTAGCATTCATTGGTTGCAAATTACAGAGCTTTTTTGTTAATTAGTACTCAATCCCCTATTTGCTAGTTATATCTCTCGTGTTTCATGCTAATTTGTCCACAGGCAGAGTTCTTCCCTCCATTTGAGTCTGAGGTCTGTTTGGAGCAGGCGGTCAATGTATCAGTGGTTGTGATTTCACATTTCCAAAATTACCTTTTCCTCAGTTACTGTTCAGTTCTCTGACTTCACTTCTGGTGCCTCTCGGCCAGACTGCCCTTAAAACAAAAGATTAGAATCATAGAGTTAGAATAGGATATAGATTAGAATATTGTGAGTTGGAAGTGACCCATCAGGGTCATGGAGTCCAACTCCTGGCCCTGCACAGGTCACCCCAACCATCCCACCATGTGCCTGAGAGCGTTGTCCAAACCCTTCTTGAGCTCTGGCAGCCTCAGGGCCGTGACCATTCCCTGGGGAGCCTGGGCAGTGCCCGACCACCCTGTGGAAAAAAGAACCTTTTCCTGACATCCAGCCTAAATCTCGACTGATTCAGCACAGTAGCCAAGCGAACGAGTTCACAATGCAACTGCTTAATCATATCATATGCACAGTCACCTTGAGTATCAAATCAGCTACTGACTAACAACTGAAAATCCCACAAGTTCCACTCAAACCCCTCCGTTCAGATCCCGAGGGGCTCGGTGTCGGTGTGGCACAGCAGGCAGGGCACGGCAGGGCACAGCGTCAGACAGCGTGACACGGTGTGACACCGCACGCCACGGCGTGCCACGGCTCTGCACGGCTGCACACGGCGTGAAAATACTCCTAACGCGACACAAAGCGACATAACGCGACATAACGCGACATAACGCGACATAACGCGACACAACCTGACACGGCCACAGCCCCGGGCGCTTTCCCGCCGCGGCCCCTTTAAGGCGCCCTGGCCAATCAGCTCAGCCCACATCCCCGGCAGGGGCCGCCCTCGATGCCCGCCGGGAGGCCCGTACCACTCCCGCCACCCGGGGGAGTTACTTCTGTCCTCGGCCTGGCGGCCCCGCCGCAACCCCCCCTCCCCCCCGCTCCCTCTCCCGCCCCGCTGGTTTCACTCTCTTTCACAGTTTTTAGGTTGTCGTGGAGGGCAGTAGTGGGGCTGAGGGACCCCCACATAATACGCCGTCCCTCTTACACCCCGTGGCGTGATGGCGCGTGCCGGGGAGGGGCGGGGCGCGGGGCGGAAGCGGCGCCGTGGCGCGGGAGGGGGCGGCATCATGGCGGCGCCGGGTGAGGCGAGGGCGGTAGGCCGGGGCTGGTACTGGTACTGTGGGGAAGAGGGGACTCAGGGTAACGCGTTTATCTCTCCGCAGGCTCCAGGCTGCGTTTGGAAGCGGCGCTCAGCTTCTTGCTTCTCCTCGCCAGTGCCCAGGCCCTCGTCCCCAGCCATCGTCTCGCTGCCCGCGACCTGGCGCGGCTGCGGGCTGTGCTGGAGCGGCCCTTCACCGACGTGCGGGCCGCCTACTACTCCGTGGTGGGACTCAGCAGCCTCGGGGTGCGGGTGGCGGACGAAAAGGTGAGCGGAGGAGGGCCCCGCTGCCGCTGCCCGGGGGCGCTTTGCTGTACTGAGGGCCTGCTGCAGAGCAGCGAAAGACGAATTATTACTATAATATGAGTTTATAGAGCGACCTCGGCTTGGACAGGACCGTGTGAGGGATGTAATACGTACGTGCGTTATATTCTTAGTAAGTACCGGCGTGTCACTGGTAATTACCGACTCTCCTGTGTTATCTGGATAAATTGCATCTTTGTCCGGGCATAAGCGTGGCCCTGGCTCGCTTACACTCACTGCCTGTAAATGGTGGCTTCAGGGCTCGCTCCTCCACGGCCCGTTGTGATGTTGGTGTGGATATCAATTTGTTTAACTGTCTTGTGAATAAGTTCCCTGCCTGTGGCACGTTTGCTGTACTGTTAAATAGAGTTCTCATTAGTTTGTTTCAGTTCAAGTACTGAATTCAGGCAGTGCTATTTATATATATAATTGATTGTCTAAATTAAAGGCTGGTGGTATCAACATAATTCTTACTGTGCTGTGTCTCTAAGCATTTCTAGTTTAAATATTGCAGGTTGTGCCTGTAACATCCTCCTCACACAGGCACACCTGCTCACATGCATGAGGATGTTGACCTGTGCATGTGAACTGTAAATAGAAGTTTGTTCTTTCCTCATAGATTCATCCAGTACAGGGGTTCCAAACCATTTGGTCTTGCTTTCCCTTTGGGTTCTGCACATAAGCTCTTAGCTGTGAGGCTCCTGAAGATTTTGTGATAAAACTTTTTTTGTGCACAGTGCACCTCTTCACAGGATGGGGCTATTTAAAAGCTAGAGATAGTAAAAATAATAGCTAGGTGTAATACTTGAACATCTACCATGGAATGACCCACCCTTAAGATGTCTGTGTGCACTGATAAGCTCTCCTTGAGGCTGAACAGTCCCAGCTCCCTCAGCCTTCCCTCCTGAGAGACTTCACAGCCCTCCAGTATGTCCTTGTCTGTCTTGAACTGGGAAGCCCAGCACCAAAAACAGCACTCCAGATGTGCCTCAGCACAGCTGATTAGAGGGACAGGATCACGTCCCTGACCTGCTGGCAGTGCTCTTTCCAATGCACCCCAGGATACCACTGGTCTTCTTGGTCCCCAGGACACTCTGCTGGCTCACGGAAGCTTGTTGTCCACCTGGTGCTTCTCCAGGGAGAAGGTCATCTCCTGGAAGGCTACCACATTGGTTAAGCATGATTTTCCCTTGGTGAATCTGTGTTGGCTACTCTTCATCACCCTGTTTTCCTCCATGTGTTTAAAGATGACAGCCAGGATGAGCTGTTCCAACACCTTTCCAGGGCTGGAGGTGAGGCTGACTGGCCTGTGGTTCCCGATGTCCTCTTCCTTGCCCTTTTTGAAGGCTGGAGTGACACTGGCTTTCCTCCAGTCTTCAGGCACCTCCTATTTTCCATGAGCTCCCAAAGATGATGGGGAATGGCTTAGCAATAAGGTTTGCCCGCTCCCAGAGTGCTTGTGGCTGCATCCCATTGGGTCCCATGGGTTTGAGGGTGTCAGCTTTGACTAAGTAATCTCTGACCTGATCCTCCTTAGCCAAGAGAAAGTCTAGGAATATTCCTGTGTAATGCAGTCTTGTCCTGCTTGTAAAGGCCTGTGCTTCACATGCTCAAAGCCCTGTGATTTATGTATGAGCAGTTAAATTCCTGGTTATTTTCTGTTTAAAATGCATCCCAGTGATCCATCCACCCAGCTGTCAGTTAATACAAACCAAGGAGCAGTCGCTTTGCTTCCCTTCATGCTGTACCTGTTTGCCCCATTTTTCTCTCTGCATTCTTTGAAATTCTGTATTTCTATCCATTCATGATGGTGTGATATGCAGCTGGAAAGGAAGCTCACCCACAGAATTTCCGTTCATCTGTTCTCTATCCTGGAAGGTTTTCCCTACTAAATATACCTGTAAGACTTTAATTTGATAGGGTTTATAATTATACTCAGTTTAGGTTTGAATTATGGTTGTAGTAGAGTTTATGTGAAAATTCCTTATGTCTTCTAGGAGGAACCACCCTGGTTTATGTGCAGCACTTGGCAGAATAGAATCTGGGGGGTATAAAAACGCAAAGTGTTCGTGGAATTGCCTTAGAGTATTGTTTAAATCTCCTCTCAGTGGTTTACATTAGCTTCTGTTTCTCCACAGGCTGCATGCAAGTTCATCAAATCTCATGTGGACTCCAGCAGTGTTGAATCCCTCTTTTATGCTGCCCAGTCGATCCAGGTCCTGTCTGGCTGTGAGGTGAGTGTGGAGCCCTGAGTTCTGCAGACAGGTATTACCAAAGAAATACTTGCCTTGATAGTTTTCTTGGGTTTGTTTTATGCATAACTTTTACTTTCTTTTAGTGGATTGTTCTCTGTTGTGCCTTAGGTAAATAAATGTTTGGGCATGCTCTACACAAGGCAAAGTATAGACATATAACACAAGTATTTGGTCCAGAGTAATTCTGAGGGGATGTTTTTTAATTAAACACTGATGGCTAAGTAAAAGGCAGCACATTTTATTAGAATTCTCAGGACTGTCTTGATTAGAAGCTCCCTGGGTGGATGACAGACTGTTTGGGTGTTGGAACACTGCTGGATACAGGTGCAGACCACCCTTGCTGAACTGGGGTGGGTTATCCAAGCCCTCTTTGTCATCAGTACCCCTGGCTGCTACACAGTGATGTGATGCCACATGAAAAGCAGTAGCGGGTTACCAGGATAAATCTGAATCATGGATTATCATGACTGATTGATGGTTGACAGCAAAACTTAGGTGTTTAATCAATTAAACTAAAAGGTAATGAATGATAAATGGATTTTTCCCAGAAGCTTATAGTGGTTCACCAGTCTAGTGTGTTGCTCCAGGAAGGAATCAGTGGTGATTTGAAGGCCATGTTTCTTCAAGTGTGAATCGCTGTGTTCCCTCTGCTCTTCCTCAGGCCACCATTTCAAATGAGACCAGGGAGCTGCTGCTGGCAGCTGTCAGTGAGGATTCCTCAGTCACCCAAATTTTCCACGCTGTTGGTGCCCTGAGTGGCTTTGGCCTTCCTTTGGCATCCCAGGAAGCACTGAGTGCTCTCACTGCTCGTCTCAGCAAGGAAGAGAGCGTGCTGGCGTAAGTCTCAGGCAGGAGTGATGCACGTGTTTATCCTCCAGGCAGCTGGATTTTGAATTAAAGAGTATTTAAATGCTTAATATTTGTAATATAGATGTAGTAGAGTAGGTGCTGTGTTTTGTCCAGTTCATTACTGTTCCTCAGGGAGAATGAAATACATGTTTTGGGGCCATTTTTGTATGATTTTGTAAATGAACTTCTATATTCAGTTTAGTTCAAAGATAATGGTCAGTAAAGGGAAGATATCCCAAAAAAGCCTCCAGCTGAAAGGATTGACAAACAGAATTTTTACTTTATACCCAACCATGATTCTGTGTCCTTTATGGTTGCAGCAGACTTGATGCTCTTTCTCAGCCCTGTTGTTTGTAGTTTGGGGTGCCTGCACTGTGAGCTGGAAAATATGTGCCAGTAAGCTGAATGAATCTTGGCATTTATCACCAAAGAACTTTGTTTCACTGTGAAACAAGAGAACAGAATGTCCCTTAAAGGCTGGGGAAGAAAGGGAAACTTTAAAACTTGCTTTGTTGACTAAAAAAATTGATTCCTGGAAGCCTCAGTAGCAAGTCTGGGATCTGTGCTCTGCAGGGATCAGTTTGTTCTTTTCTCTGCCTTTGAGTCTGCGAGTTTCTTGCAGCACTGATGCAGCTAAAGTGACATTCTGTAATGAATGCTAAGCTAACACTAAATGACTTCAGATTCATTCTCTTGAGTGAACTGAAGGCAGGAACAGCTGTTTTACACTTCATTCAGAATAGAAAACGCAGTTGCTGCTTTGATTTAAATGATGTTTGGCTTTTAAGGAAGGAATAATCATACACTTGTTTGGTTTTGTTTGTTCTTGTTTAAGAACCATCCAGGCTTTGGAGACGGCATCTTACCTGTCCCAGCAGGCAGATCTAAGTAGCATTGTTGAGGAGATCGAGGTAGGAACACTGTGCTCTCTAATTATTTAGAAATTTGCTAGATCACTTTGGAACTAAAAGAAGTATTAATGTCAAAAACAAAATGAAAAACCAACTCAGATTATTGTCTGATGATATGATGTGGCTTGGCTTTCAAGCAGATAATTCCTTGGACTTTTATCTGTTTCACAGTGGACTGAGACAGAAAATCCTGACATTTCCATATAATTAAATCCACTAAAGGCTGGAGGATTTTCTTTTTTCCTGTTTCTAAATGACTGTTATAAAATATATCATTGATCCCATACAGATAATTTTTGATTACAGGCCAGCCTAACAGCAGAGATAACTTCTGTGGATCTACCAGAACGCAATTTATATTTTAATAACTCTTTCTGTCAGGACCTTGTCGCTCGCTTGGATGACCTGGGTGGAGTTTACCTACAATTTGAAGAAGGAATTGAGACTACTGCCCTGTTTGTTGCTGCTGCCTATAAGCTGTCAGACCACGTGGGTACAGAGCCAGCAATAAAGGAGGTCTGTACCTGCCTTTTCCTCCATTGCACACTCCAACTCCCAAAAAGGATCTGCACAGTCCCTGTGGTGCAGTGCAAGAGCCCTGTGTAACTGGGTAGAATTTCTATTGGAAAAAATATTGAGCATACTCAGTGAAAAGGGACATTGTGGCAGGAATGCTAGGAAACAGAATCTAAGAGGAAATTCCAACTTAAAGATCACAGGCTGGATTTGTTGGGTTTTTTCCTTTTCCAAATGTACAGAGGGAAATTGCAAGTGAGGCTTAGCTTTTCTTTGTTTATTGAGACAAGGTGTTGAAAAAAACCCTTGTTTGAGAGTTTGTTCTGCTATTTGGCATTTGTGTAGCACTTTCCAGCATTTCAAAGTGTTTTGCAAATGTTACTTATCTGTGAGGAAATGGCGGGCACCCGAGTTTGGGGTGCCCAAAAGAGAGACAACATTACCACGTGCCTGCAGGAATCCAGATGAAAAAACTTGTTGTCTAAGATGAAAGACTCTTGGAAATTTCTTTTGATCTTGGTTAAACTAGAAATCATTACTGCAAGCTATCCACTTGATTTTTTTTTCCACAAGTTAATGGAGTTAGATGTACTTTGGAGTGAGAATGGCAACTCCCTAAAGCATGAGCCAAAGTGGCAGGGTTAAGACTGAAGCCAGTGTAAGACATCTGAGTTCAATCCTGGCTCTTTTCCACACTACTGCCAAACAGACTAATGCAAGGTAATTTTGATGTCATTTTTGAGGTGGTGATTCTGCCACGCACAATTCAAACTGTCAGCATCCAAATGATGCTAAAAAAAGACCAATTAAGGAAAATTGTTTAGGTTTTTTTTCAGAATTGTGCTGTCAGAAGTGCTGCTGTTGGGGCTTAAGGCTTTATCTCTGGTGAATGGTGAGAGTGCCTTTAGAATGCCACAAAACTGTCTTTAAAAAATAGCATGTAGTATTTGAAAAAATAGCTGCTTTCCCCCCCCCTCCCCCCCCAACTTTAGTGAGAGTGTCAGTTGGGGATTAGGGTCTGGAGCGGTGCCATGCCCTCCACAGACATGAAAAACACTGCAGGATTTGCACTGTGCAGGAGTTTTGTAGCATTTGTCTGGATGCTTTCTCTAGTTGGGGTATTGTTTGGTGCTTTCCTGGTACAAGCAGGAGAGTGAAAATTTGAGATGCAGAGGATTTCATTTAAAAGCGTTCTTTGTAGGTCACTAAGTTGTATCCCTGTTGCTTTATTTGGGATTGTCTTTGACTGTTCTCATTCTCATTAGAATTTAGCCCAAAATCCTTTGTTTGGCTCAAAGTACAAGTAGCCAATTCCTCTGTTTTCCAGACTAGCAGGCAGTGATGGAAGAAGCTGAATAATGAGGGATAATGAATGACATGCAGTGTGGTGCAGATGCCCTAACCCTACCAAGTCAGCCTACAAAACCAGCTGGGGGGATGCAGTCCCACTCCTGCTTTGGAGAGAACAAATTAGCTTTGGCACATCCCAAAGCCAGAGCTGGCTCTGTGCTCCTGGTGGTACTGCTTTAAAGCTAATCCTCTTAGCTTGAGGACACTGCTGAGCCTGAGGGGATAAGCCTGCATGGGCCTAGACTTCCTCCTTCCAGAGCCATTGGGATGCTTCGCTCCATGGCCTTCCCAGCCTGGCAGGTAGCCAGGACATCAAGCCTGGTCCTGCTCCACTGTATGAAGACAATTGTGCAGCTCTTGCAGCCAAATTGTCTTTTTGCAGCCACATGCAGTCTGGGTAGTTGAGCTGATGACATCTTCCACTCCGAAACACGTCATTTACAGAGGTGGATCCAAATTCTGCTTTTCCAAATTCTTAGCACAGTTCCAGCCACTGTGGTTGGAACCTCCCAGCCAAGAATAAGAATGCACATGTGAAATTCCAAAGGTAGATCATTTTGGGTTGCCTCATAACTTGAAGTATTTTTAAAGCAAATGGAAAATTAAACAGCCTTTTATGAATAATGTTTTCATTAATAACATACTGAGCCAGCTTGCAATGTTGTGGTAAGCTGCTGGTGCTTATATGTGATTGCCTTTTCCTCTTTCAGGATCAAGTTATCCAGCTGATGAATGCGATTTTTAGCAAGAAAAACTTTGAGACACTCTCAGAGGCCTTCAGCGTTGCTCGTGCTGCAAGTTCCTTATCCCAGAACCGCTTCCACTTGCCTGTCATCATTGTCCCTGATGGGCCTGCAGCTGTGTCTCATCATCAGCCCGTACTCAGGGTAAGGCCTTAGCCCCAAATCTTGGCTCAGTCTGTGTAACTGTAGGTCTGGGCTGACTGAAAGTGTAAGGTGCTGTCTCTCACTTTTAGCTCTGTGACTCAGGTTCCAGTAGATGTGGGATTTTACGGCTTTTATGAAGTGATTTTTAGGAACCTTGGCTTACCAGGGCTTACCAGACACTGCCTCAAGAAGGCACGGTGTGGAAGCCGGCTCTTCACCTTCCCTATTGCGTTAGAAGGAACAAGGGAATGTGGGATGCTGAGCAGGGAAGAGCTCTGGGTGCATAACACAGAGGGGTACCAAGTTGTCTGTGCTCCTGCATTCCTTCTGGGACAGATTTCACAGAAATGCTGGTTTTTCTCTTGCAGCTGCAAGTGACCAATGTTATGTCCCAGCTACTGACTCAAGTTTCTGTAAAGCTTGACCAAGCCAAGTCTGTGTCTAGCAAAGCCACTGTCCTTCAACAGCTACCATTTACTCTCGCTGGGTAAGAAAATAACATTATTTTTAGAGTAAGGCAAACAGCTGTTATTTAAACAATGTTGGACTTACTTTCCATAAGTGTTTTTCCACCAGAGAAATGTTTCTGTGATAGAAGACTCAAAATGCTGTGGTTGTGTTTTGTTGGTGTCGCATGACTGAGCACATTTGGTGGTGATGGTGAATTTCTGTTGTTTTTTCTTTTCACTGGGAGTGGGAAATTCCAATGTTCTTTGACTTTGGTCAGCTTTGAAGAATTCTTTTTCTGCTACACTTAGCAACGTTAGCTTTGTGCTGTGTTTGTTTACCTATTTAATGCAGCGTATTTGGAGGTTTAACACCTTGGGTTTTGTTGTTACAGAGATTTCTTTGAGCTGAACTTCATGAATGTGAAACCTGCAAGTGGATATTATGATTTCTCTATCAGTGTAGATGGAGATAAGCGATTTATTGCTAACAAAGTGGAGGTGAGTGTGCTCTTTCATGTGTTTTCATTGTGTGCCTATTCACTGAAACAGCTTTTTATTTATACTTGTGAAGGATGTTGTATGGAATTTTTATCACATGTTTTTCTGTAATGCATCGGATTTTGACTCAGGATTATGGCCAGTAACCAGATTAATATATGATCAAAAGGGATTTGTGTCAATTGCAAACCCGACTTATCACTGAGATGCTGATCTGACAGCATGTGAACAAAGGGTAACAGTGGAAGTGTTTATATGGCAGCCCTAAGTCGATATGCAGAAATGATTACCAAGTGTTAGTTCTTCAGAGCACTCCAGATTTGAGCCCATGAATCTCAAGGTTTGGCTTCCAGTTGTCTGGGGATTGCCTGATGTATGGAAGCTGAGCATTTGTTGTTGTCTGTTTGTATAAGCTCTAGAGCCCTAGAAGAGAGTCAAGGGGGTCTTTTGGCATCTCCAAACCACTATATGGTGGAGATTTTGTAGTGGAGAAACAGTGACCAAAGCAGATGAAGTCTTCCTTTCGTGCATAAGCCCCTCATTTTTGGTGGCAAAAGCTGTTAGACCACACCTTTCTAGAAGAGCAGTTCTAGATAAATACTTGGAGTTTTCCTTTCCTCAGGTTTGTTACAGTGAGAGCAATGTGACCTCTGTGACTGTTCATGTAGTCACCCCAGTGTCAACAGCTGAGAATGCTCTTCTCCAAAGAGGTCCCAGGGTTAATTTTTGCCCTCAATCACCTATTTAAGGAAACAATTAGCGTTTCAAGTCTTCCAACATATTTAGCTTGGAGGAGGACACTTACAACTGCTGACCTTTACTCTGAGTATCAAATTGACTCTGTCAGTGGAGCAGTAATGGCACTCAGGGGTGTCAGAAGGGGCTGGATTGTCCTGCTTAAGCTGGGGCTGGCACAGGGAGGCACCGGCAGGAATGTATTAGCACCGGCAGCTTTGTGGGAACAGCTGCTAATAAGACACATTGTTACGGGGGAGGACTGCTGGGGAGCTGCTTTTTTCCTTACTGTTATTAGCATTAATTGTCCTTAATGCACCATCGTTTTGACAGTAATGAGCTAAACCAGTGGGTTATTACTCAGGCAGAGACTACATTTCCTGGCATTAAAATATTTGAGAGATGTTTGTGTACTGTGCAGTTGCAGAGGCTGTGTGCAGCAGCTCTGAGTTGCCTTCACACAACTTTTATAAAATTAATATTTCATTAGTCCATCTTTCTTTGCCCCAGTCTTGGAACAAGTTAAGGCTGTGCTAAAGTTAGCCTTAATCATCTGCATGTTAATGGATCCATTTCAGCAGTAGCCTCTCTCTTAAATTACACTTTTTGTTGTAAAGGAACTGCCAAGATGATTGTGTTTGAAGTCTGACCTGAATAGTTTAGTTAATGTTTTTACATATTTTTCCCACAGGTTCCCTGTGAATTATTTTTTGGGCTGAGGGTGTGGAGCTGGTTCACATGAGCAAACCTGTAATAACAAATTGTAGTATAAGATGAAAAATATCTTGGCAATGAAACTTTAATTCTCTAGGGGAGCATTTGTAAGCTGTGAGAACAAATGTGCTAATTAAAAACTACAGACTGCAGTAACTGCTTATATTTGAGAGAAGAATTGAAATCAGTCAAACCCTCGGCTCAGTGCCTGGATGGGCTGTGGTTTGGGGCTGGGGAAAGGGCAGGAAATTATTTCTCTGCTTGGGGTTTATACTGCACTTAACACAGAGGAGTGTGATAAATGGCAGGGCCTTATTGGCTGCCCTGCACTAAGTGATGAATGCTGTGACTCTGAAGGAAAACTTGCTGGATAAAGTGCAGGTCTGCAGGAATGCTTTGGCGTTTGCCTGCTGGTAATAAAATCAACGGAAACCTGTTGGGCTCTAGGAGCCAACAGAGGCAGAACTGGTTGGTATCTGGAGACCTCTTGTCTCAAATTGCTGTCCAGAAAGTAGAAGGACATATGCACAGGCAGTGTTAAGTTGTATTATATGTGATGTAATCTTTAATAGCTGGTTTCTGCTAGTTCAAAAGGCAAACTAGTTGGATCTGGGTAGTTCCATTAAAAACAGGGCTCTCAAGGGCAGCTAATTCCAGCATGCCTGAGAAGTTGGTGTCTGCAGGGCTGGCTGCTTGTGCAGGGAGGAAGGGGATGGCTCAGGGTGGGTGACTGGTTCAGGAGTTGTGCCAGAAGGTAAATTGCTGTAGATCCTTCTGTTCAGGTTAGGCTCTGACTTGAGCTTGGTCATAAGACCCTCTTTGGGGAAGAGGGACAGAAGAGCTAAAGCCTCTGCAATGAACTTGACCATAATTGGTGTGTAGAGCGCTCTGAGGAATTTTCTATTGTGTTTTGTTGCAGCTGAAAGTAAAAGTTTCCACAGAAGTGGGGATTACTAATGTAGATCTTTCTACCGTGGATAAAGATCAGAGCATTGCACCAAAAACAACCAGGTAAAACAGCATGGGGTGTGTGATCCTTTAAGGGCAGTCCTGACTCTAGACTAGAGCCTTGGTTTCTCTGAGCACCAGGCCTTCTCTTGGAAGATGACCTCAGTTCTCTGTGGGTTTTTTTCCTCCTAGGGTAGCTTACCCAGCCAAAGCCAAGGGCTCGTTCACTGCTGACAGCCATCAGAACTTTGCTTTATCCTTCCAGCTGATAGATGTGAACAGTGGAGCTGAACTCATCCCTCACCAGGTTAGGACAATTTTTGTCATTGCTGTATTACCAAGATGTTCTGTCATGAAGCATCTGAGTTGACAGTTGCTCTTGAAAAGATTTGATAGGTTTTGAGAAGCCTTATGTTTCTGACTGTGAAGATCACTGATCTCAGTAGATGGGAGATTCACTTCATTTGTTTTGTCTGTTAAATGAAACCTATCCTGGCTCTGGTATTGTGTTGTATTTAACTCCACACATTGAGTGCACATAGTCTGCACTGTAAAAGCACACTTCTGATTATTTTTTTTTTAATGTAGATTGTTGGCTGAAAAAGTCCTTGAATGTTCCAATCTTCCTTGCAGACTTTTGTCCGACTTCACAACCAAAAGACTGGCCAGGAGGTGGTGTTTGTTGCAGAACCAGACAGCAAGAATGTGTACAAGTTTGAACTGGATACCTCTGAAAGAAAGACTGAATTTGACTCTGCCTCTGGGACCTACACTCTTTACCTGATCATTGGAGATGCCACTCTGGAAAATCCAATCCTGTGGAATGTGGTAGATAGCTGGAAGTGGGGTGGTGTGATTTTGGCATTACTGACAGTCTAACAGGAGAGCATGGTACAGGCTTGGAAGCAAAAAGCTCAAATGTTTTACTCTTCGTAGTCAATCAGAATCCTTTTGGCCATTTATGGGCTCTGAGGTTTGCTGTTCGTTGCAAGTTTTAAGTAAACATGAAAGCAAGACAGAAATTAGCATTCATTTAATCATGTGGTGGTGCAGAAACTTCAGAAGGTTTATGGGTTTGATTGTAATTTCACAGCAAGCTCTCAAGGTTTAACCTCTCTGCTCTTTCTCTGCTGGAAATAAGTCCAGTCCTTAATGATGGCTGAATGGAATTACTGCCTCTGTTTAGGAGAAGTTGCTTCTTAAAAAATCTGGTGTCTTTTTTTCTCAATTTCCTTTAAAAATTATGTAGATCATAGATTGGCAAATAAGGAAATAGAGCACAGTAATGGAATAGATTTTATTAATACATTTAGATCTAAATGCATGAAGCTGCATGATTTCATTTCAGGCTGATGTTGTGATCACGTTCCCAGAAGAGGATGCACCATCCACAGTCCAGTCCAAGAACCTCTTTGTTCCCAAACCTGAAATCCAGGTACAGTCAAAATTGTGTGGAGATGAGGGCCTAGTGTTCTCATCATAATGTATTTGGAAGTAATGTAATTAAAGGAAGACCAGAGTTACTGCTTAATGGAGAGAAATTTGTTGGAGTTCTCTGGTGTATGAAGAAATAAGCTGTGTGTTCTACCTGTGAGAGAGCAATTGGTGTCAGTGAGAAGACTCAAACATGAAAATTTGGCCAGGTAAGCACCGCAGAAAGGTCTCTGCTTTGTTCCAGCCATCTGTGCTGGTGTCAAGCTAACAAGTGCTTCTGTGAGTGCAAGGAAAAGTTAACTGTGCAAGAAATCAAATGTGCAGAGACTGGAATAGACTGCTTTGCCTTAAGAAGAATGGCTCTCATGCAGAGGAACCTCTTGAAAACAGCACCAGGGCTGCAGCGGGTCATCTGGGGAGCAGAGAAGCTGCTCTGTTGGAATACTCCTCCTCATGAGTTGGTTTTGTTTGTTTGCAGCACCTCTTCAGGGAACCTGAGAAGAGGCCTCCCACAGTGGTGTCCAACACTTTCACAGCGTTGGTTCTCTCCCCACTGCTTTTGCTGCTCATCCTGGTGAGTGAACTGGGTCACAAAAGAGCAATACCTTTTCCTGTCCAGTCCAGAGTCACTTAGGAGGTTGGACAGGTCGATTTCTTGCTAAAACTCTTGGTTAATCATGACTGGCACAGCAGTGCTGCAGTCACAGCTAGCAGATGTCAGTGCAGAGCGTTGGTCTGGTTTGGTTTTTTGAGGTTGTAGTCGAAGCAGAGTAGCACTGTTGCCAAATTGAAGTAGGTGGATGAGTTTCTTCAGTGTGCTTCAGCTGGGGATGGTGAATAACAGTGGGCTGATTAAGTTGTAATAACATTAGACTTCCACAGGAAAAAAGCAGTTATTCTGCCTCACATGTAATAAATCCATCGCAAAATCTGTGTTACTGAATCCTATCAGACTGAATTCCCATTTATGGACATTTGAGTGTCTGTAGTTGAAACATCCTCTGCTACTCACTGTATCATCAGGTCAGTGCTTTGAACTTAATGCAATAAAAAAATCTCACAGAGGCAAGTTAAATTACTCCTTATTTGGAAGATGAAACTGATTCCAAGAGTAATTTCCCATTTGCCAGTCTCAGTGAAAGCTGGCATTCAGGCAGTCATGTCCTCTGGTCTATGGAGTTCACAATATACAAGTTGATGATGCTTCAATGAAAAAACTCATTGTTGCTGCTCCTCTTTTCCACCCTTCATGCCTTTATCTTTTGTAGTCAAAAGCTAAAAATGATACTCTGAGCAAACATCTTGTATCTATAGTTGTTCTTTGGATGAGTCCAAAAAGAGAGCATTACCTTTTTCAGTATTTAAATTTGGAGCAGTACTCTCATCAGTTTAAGATATTTGAGGAACTGCATTAGGGCAGTCAGAAGTAGCAGAAGAAATATTCACTGGAAGAGCTCAACAATGCTGCCTTTAGCAAAATTATTGCTCTCTCCTCTTGCAGTAGTAAACAAGTGCTTCTGTAGAGAATACACTAGATTCACTGAAGATCTTAAGGCAAACAGGCTTGAAGGATACTGAAGCTTAAAATAAAAGCTTGTGTTTACAAGGCTGTTTAACTCCAGTTTTGCTTCTTTTCCTTTTAGTGGATCAAGATAGGTGCCAACATCTCCAACTTCAGCTTTTCTCCCAGCACCATTGTTTTTCACATGGGACATGCTGGTAAGTGTCAGAGGCTTTCTGCTGTGTTTGACCTCCTCACCTGGGAGTTACAGATGAGAGCCTGTGGTTAATGGGCTCGTGGTCTATTAACTCTAATGACATAACAGCATAACATTTGTTCTTTTTGTTTCCATCTGCCTTCCTGCTTTTCATGACTGTTAATACGGTGATAAACCTGTTTTGGCCATCAGCTTATAACAGCCTTCATTATCCGGGCCCCTCTCTCACTCCATTTATCTGTACTTAATAGAACTTCTTATTTCCAGAGGTCACACTTTCTTTATTGCATGTTTATCCTCTGAGAGCAGGGAGGTTCTGTGGGGATTGAAACCTGCAGGACTGTGTTAACAGTGAATGGCTACATCTTTTCTTTAAAGCTCTTCCCATGAAAACACTTCTGGTTCTTTGGCTGAACCAATTTTTTTTCATCAATTTTATTGTGCCTTTGGTCACACAGTTATTTAATGTCTTGGTAGAGTTTCAAAAACATAGCAGGTTGGGAGAATATGGAATCTACTGATTTCCAAATGCCATTATGTTTCTCAGTCCAAGTCAGCTTCCTTGGAAGCTTTATAAAGCTGTAAGCCCTTACAGATGTGTGAGGTTAATATCCCCTATTGAAATCCAGAGTATCCTCCTCTTTTTAATAGCCCTTAATGTCTATAGTATGTCCATAATTCTGCCACAGGAGGGTTGATTGCAAGCTGTTAGTGTCACATTTTCTTTCCAGAATGGGGACCCAGATGTCTTCATTCCCTGGCAATAATATGTAGTCTTTAGATCTGCCATTCAGAGCTTCAGAGATGAGATAGAAACCAAATGCTTAGGCCTGGCAGTACAGTTGTTCTGAGGATAACAAATGGTTGATCTTTGAAATGCAGTTTCAGCCATGGACTCTCTTTTTTTTTTCCCCCAGCAATGTTGGGACTCATGTATGTCTACTGGACTCAGCTCAACATGTTCCAGACTCTGAAGTACTTGGCCATTTTGGGTGGCATCACATTCCTGGCAGGCAACAGGATGCTGGCTCAGAAAGCTGTGAAGCGGTAAGGGGGGGCACAGCTTTGACATCAGTGGGGAGGACATCACAGGGTGCTGCTGTGTGTCAGTGAGCACTGGTTTGGGCTCTTGGACCTTGTGTGTGGGGCTGGGCTGCTCAGCTCTACTCCCTGCCTCTTGAACTGAGCAGGGCAGTGAGGGGCTGTCCCTGAGGTACAGCTCCTGCAGAGAGAATTGGTCATGTGGCATGTGCTGAAGCAAGCTCTTAGAATAATATTAGATTGTGAAAGCCATTTTAAATTCAGGAGAGGCCCAGCTATTTGGGAGCTCTGCTTGTGATAAAGATTTTGAGAGGAGGAAGGTAAGGCACGAGTAAAGTACTGTTGTTTTCCTCTAGCTAAGGGGAGATGATGGAGAAAAGGGAAGCAGCTGCTTATCAGCTGTGCAGCAACAGACAAGAGGCAACAAACACTAGCAAACCCAGGGAAAATTCTGCTAGATATTTGGGATACAGCGTTCATTTCTGTACTGGCACTGGATTCATTCTGCACACTTGTGTCTTCTGCCACGCAGTGCCTTTGTGACTGCCCTGGCGTGGGCAGCCAGCAGTTTGGTGACCCAAACTTCCAGTGCAGTGCATTGGTTAGAGGTCACACCATTCCCTCTCCTTCTGCCACACACAGTGTCCGTGTGACACTTCAGCTTTAGCCCTTTTGTACTAACGCAGCATCTGGCTTTGAAGATGATCTTACTGACCTGCTTTGCCATCACACCTGTGCTTTCCTCTCTTTCCCCTTTTTCAGCCACTGGGAGCTTATTCCTGAATACCTATCTGCATAGATAGCCCTGGGTTCTCACTTTTTTGGTTACACTCTATTAAAACTGGGACAAGAGCTGTAAAAAAATCATAAGCAATATAATTTTCAGGAGGGTTGCATTGATTTGATTTCTTTAAAACATCTCTACTTTTATGGTTGTGTTAAGGAGGCTGATTAATGTAATAAACCATTTCCATACTGTCCTCCCAGCTTTCTCAGCCTTGCTCCCTCAGATGTCCAGCCCTCTCCACTGTAGCACTTTGTCTTGTTTGCTTAACTTCCAATGGGAATTTTGTTGCCCCTGGGGCTGTTGTGTCATTTAATAATGTTTCCTTTTTCATTTAAAGTGTAATGAGACATTGTTATTAAGTGGAGATTGCCTAGGATACAGATTTGGGGGAAAATAATACAATGAAGCAAATTTGTGTCTTGGCTCAACCAGGGCTTCTGTTAGCACATAGATGCAGGTGGTTAGTTCCTCCTTCAAACCACTGCAGGGGGTGTCCGAGTGCTATTTCACGGTAAATGACACGAAGCTGCAACTACAATGGCAGATTTGAAAGTAAAACTTCTCTCTGAGGCTAAAGTTAAACCTTTTGTACATGACTTTAAAGTTCAAAGAGACATCTCCTTGTGAAGACGCTGCCTGCCTGTCTCAGATGCTGAAGTGCAGTGACAATTAACCAGATTGCACTTTGAGGCGAAGCTGTGGAGGCCGACAGCAGGCATGGGAAGGGGAGGGAAGGGGGCTGGCTGTATAAACCATCTTGTTACAGAAGTTACCAGAAGGCCTGGTTTTGCTTTTTTGCATTTCTGTCACTGAGTCTGGTTCCTGGAACAGGGCTGCTTTCTTCCTTCCTGTCTTCTCTGAACCTTTCTCCCTCTCTCCTTTTGGCAGGATCGCTGCAGAGCAGAGCAGTAGGTTGGCAAAGTATAGAACGCTGCGGTAAAAGGGGGTTTGCTAGTGACCAGCTCTTCAGGAAGTAAGGGCCTTTTTGGATTTTGCCTTTCCCTGGGCATGCTGCCTGTTTCATTTCACCTCATCACTCACTCCTTTGACAAAAAGTATGTGAGCTGAAGCTGCTTCCCCCAACATTGCTTATTGGGCTTTAAATCAGTCCTTGGGTGCAGCTGCAGCTGTGTTGGCATATTAGCAGTACATGTTCTCTGAGACTGAATTGCGTTTGTGTGATTTCCTTAACTGTCTGAAGTCTGTGTGGTGATATGTGCACATGTAAATATGCTGTCACAGGCACCAAGCAAGCTCTCAGGTGATGAAATAAACCTAGTTTAAACAATATTATTGCTCCTATAAATAAATTATTAGTAATGTCATCTGGAGGAGACCTGATGAAAGTGGCTGATACTGGGGCTGTTCCCATCCTGCTGCTGGTACTCCCTATCCCCACCTGCAGTATTCTGGCTATTCAGCTGCCAGGCACTCTGCCTGCTGAATTACATCCTCATTTGGGGTGGTGAGAGCTCTGTGCAGCAAAGCCAGGTCAGCACCACCTCTCTCAGCTGAGAGCACGACCCAGTCCTGGGTCACCCTCCCATTAGACTGAACTGGTCATGATGGCTCAGGCAGCAGCAGTTCCCAGCCCCCTCCATTCCACACAGCCGTGTGGTCTCCATTGGTCTCCATTGCCATTTTCCAGCAGAAAGCCCTTTATTTCCTTTCTTTCCAAGAGGTAAGGTCCCAGTTTGCTCTGCACACACTGGTGTGGGATGCAGGACTGCCCAGTTCTGAATGTGTGTGCATGGAGGGCTTCATTCCTTGTTCAATGCACTGGTTTGTTGTGGGAAGGAGGGAGAGCTTCTGGGATGGGTCCTGTGATGCCACAAATCACTGTGCAATGTGCTGCACAAGTACATCTCCTGAGCATCTGCTTCCTCTCACATCCATAGTCAGTGCTCCAGGCACGTGGGGAGTTGAATGGAGCCCAGTTTTTGTGGTGCAAATCAAAACCAGCACTGGGAGGTCATGCCACACAAATGGTGTGCCCTGTGGTGAGAGCTCCTGTCTGTAGATCAGGGAGTGTTCAGGATGGTTGTGTGGAAGTCACCTGTGGAGAATTTGGCATCATGTCCCTCAGAAAAACACCCTTTTGCTGTCTCTTCTCTCCCTGGAGTGTTTTGAGGTATTTGAGCACAGAACAAGGTACAGCAAGTTACTGGAGAGGAACTGGAGGTGGCTGTCACTTGTCCTTGTAGATGACTGCTGTGTTTGCTGTTCAGGCTCTTGGATGCTTCTCTTTAACATCACTTTGGACCAGTGGTTTGCAGCTTTTTAGTGGCCTGTTACCAAGTGCCTCATGAGCATGTTCTCCACAGCCTGCATGTTTCCTGTTTCTCAGCCTAGTATTTTAACTCCTTCATTCCTTGTGGGCTGTAAGTAATCCTAGAGGATCACGGAATCACAGACTGGTTTGGGTTGGAAGGGACCTTAAGGTCCTCTAGTTCCAACCCCCCTGCTGTAGGCAGGGACACCTTCCACAAGACCAGGTTGCTTAGGGCCACATCCACCCTGGCCTTTAACAAATTCCAAAAATGGGCCATCAACAACCTCTGTAGGCAAACCTGTGCCAGTGCCTCACCACCTTCTGTGTAAAAAATTTCTTCCTAACATCTAATCCAAACCTGCCCTCTTTCAGTTGAAAACCACTGCCCCATCTGCCTGTATAAAACATCCCTCGCTCCTTTTCATAAGCCCCCTTCAAGTCCTGCATGGCCACAGTGAGGCCTCCCTGGGGCCTTCTCCAGGCAGAGCATCCCCAGCTCCCTCAGAGCAGAGGGGCTCTGGCTCTCAGAGCATCTCTGTGGCCCTAAGATCTTGCAAGTAACTTAATATCCACAAACCCTAAGTTAGATATTGCTGCCGTACACAGTCGCAAGCATTTTTCCTCATTGCTGAGTTTTCTGATGCCCCAGCTATGTCAGTTAAGAGTGTCATGCTATGTGTGCCTGTGTCTGGCATCACGGAAGGCAAAAGGACCCCGAAAAGTTGGGTCTGCTGTGCTAACATGAGACTGCTTGATCTTCTTGGGGACTTGAAGATCTTTGTGTTTACATGGACCAACGATTCCCAGCAGATGGATCAGCCCTGTTAAAAGGAGAAGTTAAGGTACTTGCAGGCTTTACCTTCAGCCTGGGTTTGTTTTTTTTTTTTTTCAATTCTATAATTTAATAGGCACATTCATCCCTTTTGCACCAGAAATTAATCTTTCTTTTCTCTGACCATTTCCATGCTCCTTGAATTCCATCCCCCATTCCAGAGCAGTACTGGTTTTATCACTCAAATAAGCTGCTTTGGGGAAGCTTGTCCAACAAGCTGCTTTTGAGAGAGAATGAGGGATCTGGGAACACTTATACTGTAGAAGGAAGTGCTTTGTTGCCTGGAAGAGTTAATTTTTTTGATTTTTCTTTCCAGGACACACTAGTACCAGAAGAATTGAAGAAATGTGGAAAACAAAGCAAATGCCTTCAGAACAGAAGCAAATAAGTAACTGCCAGGCCAGAAGAAGGAAGGCAGAGGATGATTCTTTTTTATACATTAAGTCAAAAGGGTGCCAGTTAAACTTTTTTTAAAATTTTCATTTTCATCACTGTGTTCATGCTACTGGAGTGCTTTTCATATGAATCCGGAAAATCTTTTCTTCCCTTGGATCCTCCCCGCTTCTCCCAGGACATTTGAATTTCATTTTGAGAAAAAGTAAGAAGAAAATACAAATCTGCTTTTCCCCAGATGCCCTTTCCTCATCCTAAAGATTTGTGAATAAAGAGGAAAGAATGGTCCTTTGTTTTGAATGAGTGGTGTGTTTTGGCTGTCTCAGAGGTGGTGACTGGAAGCTGGGCTCACATGAGAATGAGAAGAGCTTTTTCTGGTGGGTAGTTCTATGTGAGTCATGCTGAGTGTAAAGCTTCCTGTTCTTTCATGTTCTTTCCCAGGGGGCCGGGTTTATTGACGGGACTTCCCTCCTGCCTGTCCCTTGGGTGAGGCTGTGGCTGCCTTTCTCTGCTAAGGGCTCTTCTCTCCCACTCCAGGCTGTGCCCAGCTGCTCTGGGCCCTCGGGGTCAGGCCCTTGTGGGGAGCCAGCTGTGTGCTGGTGTGCCTGGCCGTGTCTGACCAGGCAGGTTTGGGGGTCCTGTGGGGGCTTCACTCTCTTTCCAGCCTCTGGAGGTAACCTTGTCACTCCAAATACGAGTTTGAGGCAGGTTGTTGCCTCTGGTGTTGTATGAAACCAAAAGCCAGGATTCTGCTGGTTGCCATGTGGCCATGTCTGAGTTACTCGAGCTTTAATTTCCCACCTAATTACTCCCTTCAGGACCACCAAGCAGTGCTGAGGCAGCAGATTTGGGTTGCTGAAGGACTCACAGATAGTAATAACCGAAGGCCTAAATCTCCTCCTGATGAGCAACTTCCACATGGAAATTTAACAGGTGCTCCTTCCTTGCCCTGCATCCATGTTCATCCCATGTCAAGAGTAGTTGCTTTAAAGGCCCTTTGGCAAAGGAACCATATGAAATGTCTTCTGGAAATCCAGGAAAATTACATCAGCAAGCAAGCATGTGGATAAAGGGTGTGGAGCTGAATCCTCCAAAGCATTTCACGTGCGTGAGACCTGAGCCCACTTTATTAAATCCACCTTGTCTCTTCCCCATGCTGTTGCTCACACTTAGCTCACTGTTCCTGCTCTGTGTAGCAGTTCCCACCTGCTCGTTCAGGGTAAACGTTATGATGGATCCACAGAGGTTTAATGAACTTCTTTGACCTCCTCTGCACTCCTTCAAACACCAGATCTTGGGCTGCATTCAAGTCCTCTGGGACTACAGGAGTTTTAGGCAAGAAATAGCTAAGCTACTATTCATAGTCATTTACCCTGGAATATTTTTTTTTTTAGCCTCGTCTTTTGTTACTGCTTGCTTAGCAGCTTTGTTTTGTAACTAATTCTTTCTGCTGATGCTTCATGCTGGGACAGAACTTTCCCTGTGCCTGTAGAGCAGCAGCATGTTACCAAAGGAGAGCACAGATGCAAAAGGGACCATGGAGTGCCCCTGTGATGTATCTTCTCTAAGCTGTGTGTGTTGCTATTGATTTTTCTACTTCCTTGGGTGTACATTAGGAAAGATTGGTTTTATTATTTTGGTCTTTTATTCCTCAGATTTTTCTGATTTGCTTCATTTGTTTTTATATTTAATCTCACAGAGTTTGAGCATTTGTTTCCTCATTTTGAAGTCTCTTTTATGCTAAATAGCTGCACTCACCCAGCCATTTAATCACCCAGATTTAATCACCCAAACACTTTCTGGAATGTTTTTGATAGGTCTTTGATTTTATTGGGGGTATCCAATCCAGTGTTTGCATATGCCTTTTATGCCACTTAACAGAGTTTAAATTTTTTTTGCTACCATCTTAACTTGCTACTTTAGGAAGCTGGTTCATTTTTTGTAATTCCTTTCCTTTGAAGTGAGTAAGTCCTAATGGCTTTGAGTGTGTTGTTACAGAACAGGTTTACAAACCCATTTTGAACCAGGCTACAGGTGATTCTTCTTTTGTGTTTCTGAAGCACAAGGATGGCTGATGTCTCTGACAGCTGCCTGCTCATGGAAGGGTAGCAGTTATCCATTAGTGCTCTTGCTGCTGTCGCAGCTTCACTGATCTCCCTCAACATCCCCTCGATGTTTCCCATCCTGCTGGGTGCTTTGTAATACTTCCCTAGTGCTGGAATTGTGAAACCTGAACAGGGAGGCTGTGACAGGTAAGGATTTGGTGCAAGTATGAACTAATTTCCATGCACACTGGAGCCTCCTATCCTAAAACATGTCACCTGAGGAAAAATGAGATGGTAACTACTGCAGACTATCAAGGAATTGTTGGAGTGCAAGGAGGGAAGACTTAAGGGAGAGGTCTTAACATATATTTATCATTGTATTTCCAGCCTTGTCTTGTCATTGGTACTGGAGCTGGTGCCTTTGTTAGCCCAGTTTTGAGTCATCCTTCCACTGTCTTTGAGGAGTATCTTCCATTCTGGGCCCAGAATCAAGAAACTGAGGTCTCAACAAAAGAGCCATCTTGACCTGCTGTTGGACAGGTTTATTTAGAACGACCCCTATTTCCTGCTGCTGCTGGGAAAGCAGACCCCATCCTGGTGTTATTTACATTTCTGAAGACATAATTATTACACAAACAACAGGGGGATTGGGGTGAGAGGGACGAAGTAGCTGTATGAGCTCACAGGGCTAATAACTTACTCCTTTTAAAACATTTACAGTTGTAGCTGTAGCCACAGTGGAGTTCAGAGCCAGGGATGGCACCCAGCAGGACATTGAGTGGAAACAGTGACAGCCCAATCTGATGCACAGGGATCTCCTTTGGTTCTGGCAGAGCTGTAACTTCAGTCAGAACTCCTCAAGGCTGAGCAGTAACCGTAGCTGAGCTTTTTAGGGTTCATTCTGCTGCCAGGGCTCTGTGTCAGGGAGCCAGGCAGCAGCAGCCCAGGGCAGTGTTTCCAATGAATGGGAGATGTGTGGATTCATGTCTCACCTCGCCATGATCCTTGCTGTGTGTGGTTGTGCCATCAGCATCAATTTAGAGGACACTGTAATCAATTTACTAAGTTGCCTAAAGGTGCCTTTTGGTGGGCTCGTATTTATTAATCAGGCCCTCAAACAGAATGATGACTTGGCAGAAATTTTGCTACACTTCATGATTTGAAACCTTAATTAGTAGGCAGAATGTCCCCAGGATTACAAGTGTTTTGGTTGTTTTAGTCTCTGTGTAAAGCAGCCCGAGGTTAAACCACAGCAGTGGTTTTTTCCTGATTCAGTACAGAGCAATATTTCAAGAGGGGAGTTAAATTGTAAAGACTGGAGTAAATTAAGTAGTGCATCAGCACTGCATTCCTTTGATCAGATCTGAGGAGTGTATGCATCAGTTTCCAGCTGCTCACATCTGGGAGTGTCTTCACTGCCATGAAAGGCTCACTGTACAGTTTGGTCCACGAGCTCTGAATTATTCTAGACAGAAAGAGGAGGAGGAGAGAATTACCAGAAAACTTCATAAGCACACCCAGGAATTTTTTCATCCTTTGGAGGCTTTTCCTGACTGACCTTATTTGTGGAAAGGTAACCAAGTCAAGCATGGCTAGAGAGATGCTGGAATGCCATGCTCTCCCAGCTGAATCCGTAGGGGTGACTTGTGGAGAGTTCTGATCTTCCCCCTCTTCCCCAGCCCCTCTTTTGTTCAGTGTGCACACTGATCTCTCCACACCCCTTTATATTGTGCTGGCAGGATTGGACAGGCTTAATTTCTGTGGCACAGGGCAGTAAAAGGAGGTTGCTTCACACAGGACAACTGGTCATTGTACAGGTGAAGGTATTCCCAAGGATGGATGGTTTGCTGGCTCTCAGGCCCCCAGAGCTGGCAAGATTTAGAGCATAATTCAAGTTCCAGCTGACTGTTTTCAGGAGTGAGTGATACAGAAAACAGTAAAACTTCCTCTGCTGTCCAGAGCAGGGAAAACCTGACATGTCTCAGGGACCTAGAGGCAGCTTCTGCTGCTGGAGGAAGACTTTTGTCTGCCTTTAGCCTGATGCAGACACTCAGGCACTCTATTTCATACCGCTTTGCTTTGGATTGCTGCAAGCCTTTTCCCAGACATCCACGTGCAGCTTCACAGCACTTGTGGTCTGTCTGTTCAAGCTAACAAGGTTTTAGGTACTTGACAATATTGATTGGGAGTTTTTTCCCCCTTAAATTGCGGCAAGCATCTTTTTCATGGACAGCAGTGGGAGCTGGCATCACTGAAGGAGAGCCTTCAAACCTTGAGCAGTGCAGCAGCAGTGAGTTATATACAGGACTGAGCAGGGAATGGTACTCACCAGAGCGTGGGGAAGATGGAAAAGGGAGAAGTATTTACATGAGCTTAGCCAGGGTGCTGGGAAAGCCTTCTAACCAACTGCTGTCAGTGTCCTGAGGCCTATCAAGGAAAAGGACAGGAATGATATAATTAGGATCAAGAGAGAAATTGTCTTTTCTGCTACTATTTTACTGGATTACGAGGTTGAGAAGACAGCAGAGTGATGTGCTGCTGTGTGTGGTGCAGGCTGGCTCAGGACAGGCTGTTCTTATCTGCACCCTGCTTGGGGTCAGCCTTATTCTTTCCCTGACTGTTCCTGAAATGACACTTAATTCAGTAGTTTCACATCTGGAAGCCAGCCAGTAATGAGGACCTGGACATGCTCCTGTGGTAAGCAGAGAATGAACTGATTCCCACCCACCTGTGGTTTTGCAGGATGGCTCCCAGGAAGTCCCTCAGTACCATCTGCTGGTGGTATTGGCTGTCCAGGTGCAGGTATTCCTGATCAGACTGGCGCCTGGTCAGGAATTCCTGCACCTCTTCCCCTGGGCTGCTCTCGCTGCTTCTGTTAGGTGAAAATGAGAAATATCTTTGTTTCTGAGATACTTTTTTGTCCCTCATTTGAAGTTTGGCTCAGGCTGAGCAGCACAGCAAGGGAGCTTGCTGGGACTGAGCCTAAGGCCATTCTGCTTCATTCCAGCAAGGAGTTGGTTGCTGTATTTGCTCCTGTGTTAGAAGATGGCTTTGGGCTGGCTTGCATCTAACCAGTTGGTCTTATTTAGTGGCAGTCAGTGATCTAACTAGCCAAGGGTAATGGAGAGGCTGCTTTCTGTGTTCAAACCAGACCAGGCATAACTGTTCCCTACCAGTGAAGGATCATGGCAAATATCTGCAAATATTATTGCTTGTTGGTATTGCTATAGAACTCTCAGCTGATCTGATGCTTATAGCCTTGGAGGAAAGGATTAATTAGGCTGCTTAATGATAGCTGTGATTAGGGGGATCCAAGACTGGGGATGCAGGGTGCCTTTTGGGATGTGGAACAGCAGGAGAGATTGCTTCTGTTGCAGTAAAAGGTAGTGATTTCTGCCAGGTGCATGGAAGGCACTGCCCAGGGTAATAAGCAAAACTCAGCCCAAGGACAGCAGGGTGCTGGGGCTTACCCGAGCCTCTTGCCAATGATGGTCTGTAGGAATTTTCGGGCGGAAATCTGCCCCAGGAATTTCCGGTAGTTGTCAGTGAATATGGCATCAGCATGGCGCTGCATCCTGGGGGGAAAGGAAGCACAGTGTGCTCTCTGAGCCATCAGTGAACCCTCCAGGTGAGAAATAACAAAGCACCCCACGTGTAACAGTGCTGCTATCAGGGCAGGTAACCACAGCAAACACCTTGTGGTGTTGGACTGCATTAGTGTTGGAGGGTAAAAGGATTTGAGGGAGCTCAGTCCTGACATGGAGGCAGCAGGCAAAATAAAGCGTCTAGGGCAGAGCTGGGCTGGGACATTCCTGTGCTCTGCAGCAGCACCATCACCTCCTGGGAGAGCTGTGTCTGGGAAAGGGTGACAGGAGCCTCCAGCAGATCTCTAGCCCGTGGTGAGACCCCAGCTCCAGAAAATCCACAGGTAAGGGAAACACAAACCACTTGGCTGGTCTCACTGTTGTAAGGACGAGTCCTCTGTGCTTCAGACAGAAATGATCATCATCTATCTCCAGGCAGAGGTGGAAAGGAGAGGCTCTAGCATCCCTGCAGGTCGAGTCCCAGAGCTCAGTGGAAAATTCTGTTCCCTGCAGGAGCCCTGGGCCTGTAAGCCTGCCCCCGTCAGTGTGTCCTTGCTGGTGGGGGACACCAGGACATGGTTCTGGACGTGGGTGATTGTTTGGGACTGAGCTGCTGGTCTGCTCCTGGGCTGGGGGAGACTGTAACCAGTGCACTCTGCAGCCATAGGGCTGGCAGGTGAGGTACAAACCTTTTCTCAGTGGGGTCTGTTAACAAACCCTCCTCCTCCCGCTCCTCTGCCAAGGGGTTATGGCTCTGCAATGAGCTGCTGTGCTGCAGCTGGAAGCTCATGGCCTTGCCAGCCACTGGCCCTGGACTGTACCTGCAAGACAAAGCCCAGGCACACTGTGAGATGTGCTCAGATGCCAGCTGGAGCTCAATCTTCTTAACCATTATTCCCTATTTTCCTGCTTTTTCTCTCTCCGTTTGTCATCCCATCTTAGCAGTAACACAAGTACTGTCTGGCCCTCTCCCCAACTAGAAGCTGCCCTGAAGCTCTTCCAACAGTGAAAAAATGGTTGATAGAGCTGCCTCAAACACACATCCCTCTCGCTGAGTTCCCAGGATCCGTAAGCAAAATCCCAGTGTTTCTGGTATCATTGTGCCATGGCTTTGGCACAAGGCTAAAGCATTTTCTATGGGACATTGCAAATCCACATCAGAGAAGCCAATGCTCGATTTTGGGCTTCTGTTGATTTGTAGTGGTACAAAGCAATATTACAACTTCTAAGAGCCAACAAGGAAATACTTGAAATATTAATAGGTATCTGTAGAGTTCATGTACTAGAATATCTGCAGCTCTGACTTCAGTGCAGGTGCCCTGCAGCCACAAATTTTAATCAGTGTTTGAGCTGGAGGTGCTGCCTGCCCTGGAGATTGCCAGATTTCCCTTTATAGAACCCAGCATTCAATTCTAAACTCAACTGTTCGGGCTGAAATTTTCCATCAGGTGCCTGCCTTCTTTGGAAATCACCCCTAGGCCAGCAGTATACCCAAAAAAATTAAGACAGGGCAAAGAAATAGGCCTAGCAACACATTTAGAGTTCATCTGGCTTTCAGAAGTGCTGGCAACTTTAATTTGGCACCTGCTTATTTTGCACAAGGGCAGAGATGAGGCAGAGTGGGAGCATGCATAAAGCACTCAGCACTTACCTGAGGTCTGGATAGAGAGGTGAGGAGATGGAGCATGTGACTAAATGCAGGAACAGGAGCAGGGTGGCCTTATCCAGCATCTTCCACCCCTTGGAGTCACCTAAAATGCAGAGCAGCCTGAGTCAGGGCACTGAGGTGCTCTGGGCTGGGAGGGGAGGCCAAGTGCCACCTTTGTGTTCTCAGTCCCCCTGCTCATTTCTCAGCACAAAGGGACTGGAAATGTGCCTCTGTGGTTGTGGTGCTTCCCGAGGCAGAGATGTCTTGGTGTGGCAAAGTCTTCCCCATGGAGTGCAGTTCCTGGGGGCAGTGGCTGTGTGTGACCCCTTGGGAGCTGGTGTCTCCCTCGGGCTGGGAGACAGGGCCAGTCGGGCTTTGATGCTGTGGGACCCCCTCACTGACCTGTCCCACTGCTGTGGCTGGAGGAGAGCTCTCTCTTGGGCTGGTGTGGGCCCCAGGGACCCCTGCACGGGCTGTAAAAGCACCTGGATGGGGGCAGCAGCTGGCAGGGATGTGAAAGGAACCTCGCTGCCTTCACAGGACCGTCTGCAACCAGCTCTGGGACCTCTCCTGCCCCGCTGTCCCGGGGATGTGTCTGCTCACATGGCTGTACCTGCATGTCACAGGTCTGTGCCTGACAGCTGACTGGGCTGCGTCTCTGGCTGGCCAGGGACTGGGGAGAAACGGGGAAATCCAAATAAAGTTCCTGGGCAAAGGGGTAATACTGGCGCAGAGGTAACCCTGGCAAAGCCATCTATCGAAGGCAAGTGCTGAGCTTGGTTTGCAAACAAAACGCAGACTGTTCCATCAGTCATGCTGGGGTGGAGAGGGGACTGGACCGAAACACGTCCCTTTGGCAGGGCTGAAGTGCTGCTGTGTGCAGAGCAGCCCCCACCTGCCCCTGAGCAGCGGCTTTGGTGCAAGGTGAGCTGCGCTGAGCCCTGTGTGCAGCCCTGGCTGCCGAGCTTCGTCTCCTGGGCTTGGCTGAAGAGCTGAGAATGACTCAGGGCAGAGTCGCCCGAGGTCACACACCCTCGGGAGCTGAATGCAGCGCTTTTTTCCCTGGAAGCGAGCAACAGTAGGAAGGTATTTCAGTGAATGCTGCTCTTCCTGAGTTTCCATTGCAAGCGACTGATCTTTTGCTCAAAGAGGATTCTTTAAGAATGTGGATAGAAAGCTTTAAAATACCAAGCTTCCCTGTTCCCTATCTTATTTTACACAAGAAAAGAGCAGCAAGATGTTTGATCTCCCTAAGACAGGGGGAAAAAACCCCACCTCTTCCAAATGTATAACAATACTTCATTGTAAAGGGAGCAGCTTCCAGATGGAAAGGGTTTGGTTGGACTTTTGATTGCTCAAGTGAACTTTCAAGCAGTGGGTTTTACTGATGGGGGAGCTGGAAAACATCATCAGAGAGCTCTCCTTTCTGCTTGGACGGAGCAGATCAACGCAGGGAGGGGGAGGCTGATTAAGGACCTGTCTTGTAAGTGGGTCTGATGTTGACACCGGGGAAGTCAGTAACAGGATTAGTGGCAGTGGCAGAAGTGCACGGACAGACATGGGAAAAGGTGTCACTAAGAAATGGGGTTTCTTATCACAAAGTCATTCTCAGCCCAGTCTCTGTTTCCAGTTGCTTGAGCTCCCAATGGGACCAGCAGCTTCCCCAGCAGCTCCCCTGGGAGCACCACAGTAGCTCCTGGCTCCTGCAGAGCTTCTTGTGCCCGTGGGTGGCATCTCCTACCTCCTGCTCTATTAGAGAATCTCTTTGGCCCCTCAGAGAGCCAAGGAATGCCTAAAGGAAGGAAAAAAGGGACTTTGATGCTTTTAGAACAAATCTCCTGCTTCCCTTTCTTTTTCCCTTTTTCATTTGTACTTGGAAAAACATTCTTCTTCTGTGCCTCTGCCCTAAATATCTTCAAGAAAATCCCAAGTCAGATCTTCCTAGATAGAGGAAATTACCTAAGGCGTCTGTCAGTGGGTACCAGCAGCCTGTGGCACCAGCATCCATAGAAAGTGCCAACCAGGAGATTTAATCAGTACTAGAGAAGCTTCTATGTGAGCTGAGAAGTGCCAATGTAAATGAAAACCTAGCCCAAGGCTGTCTGCTTCCCTTTCCTCTTCCTAGGATACAGTCCTGATTACCACTTTCTTTCTGTCTCTGGCTTCTCTTCTTTGAATGTTGGGTTTTCCTCTAGAATTGCTTTATGAACATTTGAGACCCTTTTTTTAAATTTCTCTACTATTAGTTTCTTTGCAATTATTTTTTTATTTGTTTCTGGCTTTGTCCTTCTTCCCCTGTCCTGCTTTGTCTTCTCTCCCTTAGCTACAGCCTGCTTCCAGATTTTTGGGTATGTCTGTCTCCCTCTTTCCCTCGGGAATAAATCAGAAATTAAAGTCCTACATCCCTTCCCAGATGTGTCTGCTGTTTCAGAGGAGAAGCTGGGAAATTGAAGTGTCACCCTGTGTGCAGGCAGCTTGACAGGTCTGCAAAACATTGTCACCTTTGAAATTCTCCTGAGGTGAGGGACACCTTCACTTTCCATTCTGGCAGCATGTGAAAAAATGATTAATAAATAAATCCCCCTTAAGATGAAGAGCTTTTAGCACCATTCCAGCAGATGAAGCGTAATAGCTTCGTTCCATCCTGTGCAGTGGGAACAGCAGCATTGTGACTGTGATGTTGGAGAGCTGGGTAACTACCTCTTGCCATTTCTGAAACCTCAACCTGAGCAGTCTTAAAAATACCTCTGTGTAGATGAAATGAAGCTTTTGCCATGCCTGCTGTTTCATAAAGCCGAAACTTTCATACCCTGAAATGCTGCATTAGAAAAGCAGAAATCCTTTTAAGTGCCTCCTTGTGCCTCGTCATGGCTGGCTTTGCGTTACCTGTAACACGCTGTTGTGTTTCTCCTCACACTCTGGTTTGCCTGAAACACAGCTTCATTGCTGGGTGAGTGAAACACCGTTCATTTACCAGGGTAAAAGGAACTCACATCAACATAGCAAAAGAGAAAAACTGTGCTACAGCTGGTAAACATCTAACATGTTTTATAAAGCTCATCTATAGTATAATTCCACTGGTTTGCATTTGTGATGTAGTTAAATTATTGTTTCATCCTATAACTTGGTACAGAAACATATTGGTACAGATCTTGGTGTGGTACAAAGGCTGTTGTACCTGGCAAAGCTAATTCCTGATGCCAGCTTTGATTGTATTTCAGTGGAATTTAATTGTCTCCAACTTCCAAATAGACATTATTCTGTTAATGCACAGAGAGAGGCTCCCACTTACCGTTCCTGGAGAAAACAAGTGCTTCCTAGATCAGCTCCTGCCCAGGTGTTCCTTCCCCTGTTGCAAATCCAACTTCTCCTCTGGAGCTGCCTGTGTGAGCCCGCTGGGTCCGTGCCCCCACGGTGCCAGGCAGGACCTGCTCTCGTGCTGAGCAGAGAGGACACTCCCGGATCTCCCCCAGTGTCCTCTGGCTGCCAGGGAGGTGCATCTCTGCCTTTTATACCTGAGCTCTCTCAGGAGTCCTGTGGGCTTCCACGCGTCAGAGAATCAATTATCCTCCTGAATTTCAAAGGCTGTGTTTGCATCCTCTTTTCGTGTGTGTGCGGGGAGGTGGTGGGGAGGGGGTTATGCCCGTAGTCCAGGGTCATTTGCTCTCGTTATCCCTCCAGGAGTGAAGAGCAAATAACAGCAATAATCTGGCAGAGTGAATGACAAATTCACTTTGCAAGGTAAACTTTGCTTTTCCCCCGCAACTGCATTTTTTCCTTCTACTCCACAATGAGAGTGAGTTAACCATCAGTACTTTCTCACACTGCCTGAACAGGAGGGTTGATCTCTTTGCCATTTTATTTTTCTTTGATTATCAGCCTTTTTCTCCTTCTTCTTTGTTACTCACACCTGCATTAGGAGGGCAGTTCATGCTTCAGTCCCTCGCAAACATCACAGCTTCACACCAAGCATACAAAGCAGCTGGAGAGCCCTGCTCCATTCGTGTGCTCTGGAAAAAGGCAGGGGTCTTCCCTGGGGTGCTGCGTGCGCTGGCAGCTGAGCTCATTCCTGGAACAAGGTTTATGAAAGCCCCATTAAAACGAACACAGAGCCTTGGTGCCGAGAAGACCAGGACAGTTCAGAGGAGTTCAAAATGAGGTGCCAGCATGAGCTCCACCTGCCAGATTTTTCATACTGGCTTTACAATGCCCAGAATTGATGGGGACCCAGACCGTCCTGTCTCAGGGCTTGCATGACTCGACGATGGGAAGAAGTTTCAGCAAGTGAGATGACTCACGTCTCCCTGCTGCCAAATATCTCACCTGGCACCACACAGCATCACAGCTGTTGGTGACAGAGAGGGAGTGTAGGGAGGATGGTGCAGCTGGTGTGCACATGGGTGCCTGTGTGTGCAGGGTTTCAGAAGCATCCAGCAATGGTCTCACTCTGCTATTGCCTCTCATTGCTTCTTGCAAATCAGGCAGGCGTATCATCCGTGTCATCCAGTGGAGACCCTGGAGACAGGGATTTCTGGGTAGCACAGAGCAGGTTTTCCAAAACCCTTGTCCTGGTGCACACAGCTGCATGCGGTCCCTGCAAACTGGAAAGGGATTTTTATTAGCTTTTTTTGAATCGTGTTCTCTCATGTGTGAGGCTGGTTGCACTAATTTTTCAGCATGACTTATTTTTCTTCCACTGTCTTGGCGCTGCACTGGCTGAACAGATGAATCAGGTCATGCTGTTAAACCAGTCGAGAGCCAACGCTGTTTCAAGGTATTATCTTATAGCCTGGTCTTGAGCTGATTCTCCATCCAGCTGGCCCCATGCCTTACAGAGAGCTGCATATGATACCAGGCAATATTTCTCAGATCAAGGAGAATCAGTAGATCAAGGAGAATCAGTCTATAGCTGACTAGTTAATAGCTGCCTGCTGCCCAGCTTGGGTTAGGAGGGCTGTGATCCATGTTCATATCTCAAGTGAGCTGCTTTCACAGAAGGCTCTATAAAGCTCTGTCATCCCAGGGGTTTCCTTGTGCTGCCTGGGTTGGGTTTCTGTCATGCACAGCTGGACCAAACAAGACCCACAACAGTGGCTTTGGGTTAATTGCAGGAGGCAGCAGAAATTTCTAAAAACCCTTAAGGCTCTGTTGGGTGTATCCAGCTTAGGAGTTCTGCAATTGCGTAAATAGAGCAGCTTTTCTGTTCCTGAGATTTCCTGTCCCAGCTTCAGTCAAAACCTTCCTGTCTTCCCAGGACCTGGAAGGGTTATTTTTGGAGCTCCTCCACCAGGCTCCACAGGCTCTCCCTCTGGCTCATGAAGCTGCTTCTGTAGCAGAAATATCTGTGATCCCCACTGCTGCCTGGATGAAGATGGTACGGACTGTGACAGGATCCAGAGTTGATTGAAGCCAGTTTTGCATCCCTCCCTGTTGGTGTTGCAGTGTGTGTTTGAGCTGGCAGCTGCAGGCATTGTTCTCACGGTCATTTTTTCAGTAGGGCTGTCCCACACGTAGAGCTGGTGGCCCCTGCACGTGCCAAGGGTGGGCTCTGGCTGCAGTTCTGAGCTCCCCACAGCCCCAGAGCTGCCCCCAGGACTATCAGTGGCATTCAAAGTCTAAACACACTGGCTGTGTGAAAACATTCCTCACAGGAACTTCACTTTAGGGCTAGTATCAATATCAATTTGGCACAACAGATGACAAACTTGATTTGCAAAATGAACAGCTTTTTCTCTTTAGAGTATCTCTTGGTTTGTCCCTAGAACCTTCCCAGTTCCTTCCCATCTCTGCTCCCTAACACAGCGAGTGCTGTCAGCATCCACTGGCCCCCAAACCAGGGGTTTTTAACACTCATTACCTCCCACAGATCTTCATGTTAGCCACGAGCAGTGTTTACCCTTTAAACCCAGGCCTACACCAGTGCAAGCTTGGTGGAATCTACAGCCAGGTACCACAGATATCCTCAGCATCTGGAACTGCCAGATTTTGGAGTCATATCCAAGCAGACCTACCCTCCCCACAGCCCTTGGGTGAAGCACATGCCAGCTGCTCTTATTTCAGTGCTTCACTGACAAAGGACACAGAGTTAGGATCCTGAAGCAATTTCCCAGGTATTGATTTCCTCTTAGCTTTACCTCTCCCAGTCTCCATGCCGTGCTTTAAAAATCGCCCCTGTCTATTGCAGGTGCACAACATAACGGCCTCAGATAAGCTGAGCAGCGTGTGAAATGGTCCTGCTCACCTTGTGGGGTTGAAACTAATGACAGCCAGAAGTAACTCATCAAACGGCAAAAAACCATCCTGTGTTCTCAGCTATCAAAAGCTTTTCTGCACTTCTGCAAAATGTCACACAGGGTGGCTTCTCCAGCCTCTACCACTTCCAAGAGAGCCCTGGGGACACAGCTGTTCCCTCTAGTTCGCTTTTACTTGAGTGAGAGGTGGGATGGTGACTAACTTGTGGCAAATGCCCTAATGGTGAATTAAATAGAACTGCCTAAGACTAAAAGTTACTTTTTTTTGCCTGGGTTTGCCATCATAGAGGTAGGATGGAACCCATTTTGGTTTAAGTGTCTTATCCCAACTAGCAGAACTCAGGCACGTTATAATAAATTCATAATCATTTAATTGCAGCATTCGTTACTGCTGTGTTCACAGTAACTTTCATTTCTAAGTTCTTTGTAAAAATCCAGTCATTTCTGTGGAAGGCAAGCAAACTAAAATGAGATGAGAAAGACAAGATTTAGCTTCTGCTGCCAGTTTCTTCTAAGGAAGAAGCAAAAAAAAAAAAACTTCAACCCAGCAGATGTGGTGAGACTTGCCAATAGAAAATCATACAAGGCTTGGTTTCTTCTTCTTGGAAGGATAAAGTGCTGAGACTTAGATCTTCAGATCCTCCACACTCAACCCTTTGAGCATCAATAGATTTCCTGAGGAGAATTTTCCTTTGAGGAATTCAAACTGGTAGGAAGCTGAATACAAACATTTATCAAAATAATCTCAAGGAAGGAGACACTGGGGATGAGAGCACTGTTTGCACTCTGAGAATGAGTCTGAAGCAGGGGATCAGATTAAAACTAGACAACATAAATCAGAAATTCAAAACGTGCAAGAAGTGCTGTCGGAAAGGACTGTCTCATGGTGCTAAAAGCCTGCTTGAAAAGCCTACTTAATCTTCAAACATTAACTATCCCTGAGCCTGGACAATAGAGCAAATGGCAGCAGCCTGTGAGATGTGCATCTGTCAGGAGGCCCGATGGGCTCTGCAGGTGGGATCCATTTATAGAGCCTGTGCCTGTCTGGCTCTGTTTATTTCCTAGCAGAGCTCCGGAGCATTTCAGCATTGCCCAAGTGAGCTGCCAAGAGCTTCAGCCAGGCAGCAGCACGCTACACTCAGCTGTAGGCTTGAGAGTTACTGATTCCTGAATTTCTGGCTCTAAATACCATCGCCTTCCTCCTCCAAGCCTGGCAGACAGAGCTGAGATGCCAGCAGTGAATGTCAGTAATTAAGGAGCTCATCTTTGGTCTTATCACTCTCATTTCAGTTTGGAAAGGAGCCTTGGCTAGAAGGTTACACAGCACGTTACAGGCAGAATCAGTGAACAAGGAGAGGCAGCTGAAATCCTTTGAAAACCAGAATCCATATAAACCAGAATATGAGTGAGATGTTACTGGCATCAAGAAAATAAAATGTGGTTTATGGAGAGGGAATGAGGAAGGCTGTTCCAGTAAGGGATGAGAAATGAGAGCAGTTGTGAGTAATTTCTTTTCCTGGCTGAATACAAATGTGCAACCAGAGGATGGCAAGACCTTGGAGCACAAGGATCACACGTACAGTGAGTGGTAAGAAAGAGGCCTCACTGCAAAGACATGCAGGAAATACCACAATGCAAACCAAAGAAGAAATGTAAAAGGATTTTAAAAGCCAAGGATTATCTGGATTTGGAGAAAGACTTCTTCCCTGAGCATTGTCCCTACTTAGTGTGCTGACAAAATTGCTATGTCCACATGTTGAATCAATGTCAGCTTTGAAAACCACTTGCATCTGGTAGGCTTTGGAAAAATCTTCCTTTTTTTTTTTAATAAACAGCTTCCTTTTTTTGTCATTTCGCAGTCAGGTGCAAGGAGTGGGTCAGTGTGATGCTGGTGGAAGGTGGGGAGCCACAGTGGGCTGATGGCACCACCTGCTTGTGGCTCCCAGGCTGGGACACTCCTGACCTGGCCTGGAGGATTTGGTGGCCTTGGGGTGAAATAGAGGGGGAGAGAAGGGGCAGGAGCTGCCTAAAAACTGCACATTTCACCTTCCTAATTCTACTTGGAGTGAGTAGTGCCATTTCTGTTGAGGAGATAAGAAAAGGAATAAAGTATACAGTGATGAGTGTCTTTTCCCCTTTGCCTACGAACTCCATGTGTGAGGACTGGAGCCTGTGAGAAGGTGTGTGGACAGCAGCACCAGCACGGTCGGTGTACTGGTAGTACTGGGAAGAATTTAATCAGTCTGTTAATCCATTCTGATAAGATCTTTCCTGACATTTTCAAGAATTATTTCTTCCTCCTCTGTGCTTTTTTTTTTCATCCTAAACGTTCAGTGTTTGGGAGCTAAGAAGGTGAAAGGGCAGAATTTACTGCTTTCCTGAGCTCTGGCATTATCCCTTAGCCACTCACCAGGGGCAGGAAAAGCTCTATTTAAGAGTAATTTTTCTCTTAGGATTTTTGTGCCAGAGGACTTTCTGTGTACAAGAGTCTCTGCCTTCTGCCACTCATTCAGCGGTGTTCTCCAGTTGTCTGTAAAGTCTTCTGCACTAAAAACATGAAAGATTTCTAATCCAATTGCTGAAAATCTTTTGAAATTGTTATCATTAAGATCCACTTAATTCAAATGCTTGGTAACAGCCTAGAAAATCCTTTTATTCCAAATGCCATACCTTACTTCCTCAGTAGATAAGTAACTGATTAGGTTTTCCCCAAAGTATTTAGGCTCTCTGGTAATAAAGCTCTGCAGCAAAACCAGCCTGGTGCTTCTGATGGTTTAGGGTTTGGAAAAGGGCAAAACTAATCAGATTCTTTAAATACCGCAAATGAGCGAAACAGAGCCCAAGCCATTTTTCCCTTTGTAGGTCATCTTATTGAGACATCACCAGTTCAGAGCTGGAAACTGGATAGGACATTGAAAATAAAGTCCCTGTCAAGAGCAAAGCCAGAAGCACATCTTAGTTTTTGCTTCCAGAGTATGTCAAGGGAGCAGATGAAAACCTTGTGGATAAAGAGAAACCCACCAGGACTGAAAGGCCACATAATTGATTGTGGGATTAAAACACTCACAGGGATTTAAGGGGTGAGTACATTAACCCTGAGGTGTAAAGGCCTGGGGTGCTTCTGCCATGGGCACCCAGCCACGATGAGAAGACACAGCCTTAAGCTGCACCAGGGGAGGTTTAGGCTGAACATTAGGAGGAATTCCTTCACAGAAGGCTGATGAGACATTGGAATGGGCTACCCAGGGATGTGGTGGAGTCACTGTCCCTAGAGGTGTTTAAGGAAAGACTGGACGTGGCGCTTAATGCTCTGGTCTGGTTGATATGGTGGTGTTGGGTCGCAGGTTGGACTCCGAGGTCTTTTCCAACCTCATTGATTCGGTGATTTTGTGACCCACGGAGGGGTCAGCACCCACAGGCTCCAGCACCCATAGCACGCGAAGCCGAGCAACCCCAGGGGGTTTTTGGGAGGAACATGGCAGTGGAGCCCCCCACCCTCTCCAACCTCCGCAGTCCCCCAGGGCCCCCAGGCCCCGGACTGCCCTTAGGCCACCCTTAGCACCGCAGTGCCAGGGGGGTTGCTGGGGGTGGTTGCCAGGGGAGGTTGCCTGGGATGGTTGCTGGGACGGTTGCCAGGGGCAGTTACTAGGAATGGTTGTGGGGGCGGTTTCCAGGGCCAGTTGTTGGGACGATTCCTGGGGCAGTTGATGGGGACAGTTGCTAGGGATGGTTGCTAGGGATGGTTGCTGGGGGTGTTGCTAGGGATGGTTGCTAGGGATGGTTGCTGGGGGTGTTGCTAGGGATGGTTGCTGGGGGTGTTGCTAGGGATGGTTGCTAGGGATGGTTGCTGGGGGGGTTGCTAGGGATGGTTGCTGGGGGTGTTGCTAGGGATGGTTGCTGCGGACGATTGCTGGGGGTGTTGCTAGGGTTGGTTGCTGGGGGTGTTGCTAGGGATGGTTGCTAGGGATGGTTGCTGGGGACGATTCCTGGAGTGGTTGCTAGGGATGCTTGCTGGGGGGGTTGCTAGCGATGCTTGCTGGGGGGGTTGCTACGGATGGTTGCTAGGGATGGTTGCTGGGGGGTTGCTAGGGATGGTTTCTGGGGACGATTCCTGGAGTGGTTGCTGGGGATGGTTGCTGGGGGCGTTGCTACGGATGGTTGCTGGGGCGGTTGCTAGGGATGGTTGCTGGGGGTGTTGCTAGGGATAGTTGCTGGGGGCAGTTCCTGGGGGGGTTGCTAGGGACGGTTCCCGGGGCGGTTGCCACGGATGGTTACCGGGGCGGTTGCCAGGGCTGATTCCCGGGGCGGTTGCCACGGGCGATTTCCGGGGCGGTTGCTAGGGACTATTCCCGGGGCGGTTGCTAGGGACTATTCCCGGGGCGGTTGCCAGGGGCGATTCCCGGGGCGGTTGCTAGGGACTATTCCCGGGGCGGTTGCCAGGGGCGATTCCCGGGCGGTTGCCAGGGGCGATTCCCGGGCGGTTGCTAGGAGCGGGCGGTTGCCAGGGAAGGGGCCGGAGGAAGCGCTTCCAGCGGGCGGGAAGCAGTTCCGGGGCGGCGCGGGCCGGAGGAGCGGAGCGGAGCGGGCGGTGAGCGGGACCGTGCGGGGTTCTGCGGGCAAGGGCCGCTGGCGAGGGGCAGCGGTGGCTTCAGCATCGCCACGGGATGCGAGTGCAGAGCCAGGGGGGCCTCGCTGCTCCTGCCGAGGCCGGGCGGCACCGCGGGGGCTGGCCCGGGAGGGATGGAGGGAGGAGGACGCCGGTGTCCCCGGCCTGGGGCTGCACAGCCGCTTCTCCCACAGCCCGGGCACGGCTGGCCAGCCCCGGCCCCTTGCCCCGCAGCTGGGCTCCTCGGCCGCGCTGATGGCCATGGATTCAGCGGTGCGGATAGGAACAGCGACTAGGAATTGCCCAGGCTCCATCCCGACACCTGTCAAGCCATTTAAAAATTCCAACTTGAGCTTTTTTGCCTCGTTCTTTGACGGGTATCCTTCACTGTGCTTTACTTCTACCCCAAAAAGGTGCTAATAGATGTTACTTGAGCTGTTCCCATGGCTTTGTCCTATGCTAATTATTTATATAGTGCCAGGTGTTGAAGATGTCATCTGGGAAACACAGCACGGCAAGAAGAAAGATTTGAGTGTCTCCTGACTGGTGCATGGTCCTGATCCTGGAAATACATTGATTATTTATCACAGGGCCTGGTCCTGAGCCGTGGGGAGCAGCCACATCCTCTTTGGGGCTGTCACTGAGCAAAGCAGGAGTTGCAGCCCCGAGGAGCGCCTGGCTGGTTCTGTGGGGAGAGGAGGCATCTTCCCACTCGTCCAGCTTATTCATTGGGTATGAGAGCACATGAACAAGCTGGAGGAGTCCAGGGCAGCTTCCTCTCAGGGTCTGGCGTAGGAATATTGATCTTTAAATGCAATTTAAGAAGAATGCTTTTAGTGTGGCCATGCTGAGGTGGTCTGAGGAAACAGGCAGTTGACAACCTGTGGAGGAGAAGAGATGTTATCCAAGGAATTGGTGGTGAAACTGAGCTTCTTGGGAACAGGGAGGAAGGCTCCATCATCCAGGGACCTGTTGGCTGAGGTGCGAGGCAGAGGCTTTGGGCATTGTGTGAACCACTGGAGTTTTCTAAAACGGAGGAATTTTGCTGAGAGTTTGGCTCCCCTGATGGCAGGAAAACCAATGGTCCAAGCGTGGGTTGCCTGTGCAAACAAGGACACTGCTGTAATTAGTTGGAGCACAATGCCAGGTCTTCCCTGAGCATATTTCAGGGGATGCTGCTTCAAATGGTGGTGGCAGCTGCTGCCAGCCTGCAGGAGAACTCTTGGTGCTGGTCATGTCACCTGGATTTGTTAGAGAATTACTAATGCCTGCAAGGGAGGTGAGCTAGAAAAGGGGAAAGGAGGGGAGAGTTGTAGCAGATGAGAACAGAGATTTTTTGTTTTCAGTGTATCTATTTCCTTTTCTTGTTTATCTCTGTGTGTTGTGTTTCAGGTGTGTAAATCGGGATTATCAGTAGGAGTTTGCCCTGAGAAAACTCTAGGTGAGGAATGAATGAACATCCCTTTCTGCTGTGTCTGAGGACAGGGATGGGCAATAATAATGTTTTCAAAAGATATCCAGATGAGATAAATGCAATTCAGAGGTGATTCAGTTTCTTGCTTAGGAACTGCTGCCTTAGTGGGTTGGGAAAGGGGGGTTTTAAAAGGCAAAAGCAGTTGGGATGAGCCACATGCATGCAGGCTTTGTTCACAACATTGTGCAGCCTTTGGGACTGGCTGAGCCTGCATGGGCCAACGTGTGTTCTGGCTTCATGTACAGGTCCCACACAGCCCTGTTGTAATCAGAATTTGAAACATTTTCTTTCACTGAAGTACAGACCTGGACAGGACCTCAAGAGGTCACCTATTCTTATCTCCTGGTTCAAAGGCAGAGTGGTATATACCCACACCCCATCCCAGGCCAGTGCTTGTCTGATCTGCTCTTCTGAACCACCAGTAGCAGGGATTCCACAGTCTCTCTATTCCAGTGGCTGGCAGTCTGTGCAGTTGGAAATGTTTTCCTGTCTTAAAATTCAAAATAACATTCTGTACTTCAGCTCAGTGAAAGCAAAATAATTATTTAGTATGTCACCAAGTGATATTTGCCTCATATATGCAACAGCATTGAGTTGTTGATTCTCAAATTTATCAACTATAACTTTGCTGGAATTAAATTACAAGTTTACTATCATTCTGTACTGGGTCATATCTGCAGATTGTAACCATCTCCTCCCAGCCTGAGAAATGCAGAGCCTGCTTTGGAGATTTATTTTGGAGAATTATTTGGAGATAATTTCTAGGAGGCAGACTCAGCACACAAACTGAGCTCACAGCCAAGCTTTAGTGATGCAGAGAATTGTGACTGTCAGTGAGCAGTGCTGATCCAGGGAATGCATGCTGGGATCATCCAGGTCAGGAACACCGAGTGGGGCGGTAATCACAGCTGAGTGTGATGGCATCTCAGACTAATTGGATTTCTCTTTGGGGACTTCCTGAGGTGTACTCCAGCAGTTCTGGCAGGAGAGTTCCCCCTCGTTGTAAAAAGCCATTAGTCACTCACAGAATGAATTGACAACTCCATTAGCAAAAGATAAAGGGAGGAAGGAAGGATGGTCTCATGGCTGAGAAGCTTGGGACCCAGGAGATCAATATTTAACTCTGCCACAAACTACCTGTGTGACTGTTTTAAGTTATATGGGGCTTAGTGTAACCAGCCACTAAAGCCACACTTAAATTTATACACATAACTCCTTCCTTTGCCTTCAACAGCTCTGCTTCTATGTGGTTTAAGTAGTTGGGTTTGTACAGCATCTAAAACAACAAGGCTGTGACCACATAGACAATATAAGTAAAAATAAATAGTAGTCACCTTGTATGTGTGATCAACTTCAGGAAGAAATGTATTTTTGCATATTAAGCTTTTCCCTTATTGTTTCATGAACATGGTTCACCCACAAAGGGCCTAATACCAGCAGTTGAGGGCTATTTTTGTAGGCAGGTGACAAAAGACAAACACCCAAATTAAACACAGCTTTCATTTTCCTTTTTGTTATTGCTGCTGTAGATCAAGAGTATCTTCAAAACTCCATGAGGGAGTCTTCATTTTTGGATAACAGAAAGAGAATGCCAGAAAGGATAATGCAAAACATTGCTCTGTATTTCCCCCCTTGCAGTAGCCAGTCTTCTTGGGAGCAGTAGAGGAGAAGGGTGCACTGACGATGGCTGCAGAGTTGGATTTCTCCCCACCCGAAATCCCTGAGCCCACATTCATGGAGAATGTGCTGCGCTATGGACTCTTCTTTGGAGCCATTTTCCAGCTGATCTGTGTGCTTGCCATAATCCTGCCCGTGTCCAAGTCCCACAAGACAGTAAGTAGTGCTCTTTAATATTGATACAGATGGGCAGAGCCAGAGAAAACAGGATGGGAGGGAATGTTGAGTAGCTAATGGAGACACAGCTGCCCCTGGGATTGATGACAGTTTCATTGTTCATTCTCTTTCCTTCCCTCTGGCTTTCCCACCTCCAGCTTTTGTCTTGCGATTTACCACCAGATAGGAAAATCAGGAACAAATACCTGAACCAGGGTCTCTCTTAATATCAGTGAAAACAGCAACCTGAAGCACTGACAAGGTGCTAAATGCATGTGCAGTTCCTGGTTGCAAGAGAAGGCTTTGTCCCAACCCACATTGTCATCCTGCTGCTGATTTGCTTCATTAATTGCCAGGCAGGGCATCCCCTTTGCAGGACCTGCCTCCAGAAAATGGCTCTGGGTTCTAGTTTGTGTGTGATTTTAGAAGCAAGATGCAGGTGAAATTTCTACCATATCCTAAAGGTGAGGAAAGCAGTTTTCAGGACTGACATTCCATCCAGTGCCCAAGGGTCCTTTGATGCAGTTGGCACAGGAGAAGGTGAAAGGGAAAGGTTGAGGTGAGCTGTTCCTCTGGACTGAGGGATGTCCTGCATCTGCCTGGCTTTTCTCATAAAAGAGAAAAATGTCCTTGGTGCTGGGGACAGGTATTTCAGTGCTGGTGATCAGGCTGCAAGTTTGGTGCTTTGATACAGATGTTGTCTGAAGGCATATAGTATATTGTCAGTAACAGCTCAGCATGGGGAGTCTTGTTTTCAGACTCTTTATTGCCATGTTTGCTCCCTCCTGTGCAGAGGAAGCATGGAAATTTTCAGTCTGTTGGGGGGAGTGCCTCAGGATGAGGTACAGAGTGAAGGATTAAAGTTCATAACCCAGTTTTTCCACCTTTAACTGCTGGTGTGATGTGATGCTGTCCTGGGCATGATGCTTGAGTCTGGATAGGATATTGAGGAACTTTGCTGTCTTGGAGCCTCAAACTTTGAAGTCTACCTTGGTTTGGACATTAGAAGGCAGCAGTGTTCACGTTATGGCAGCAGCACTCTGCATCCCTGAGTAATAACCATCTCTCTGGAGCCTGCCAGCTCCCTGTGCACTGATCACAGCCTTTGGAAAGCCAGCCAAGTCTCCTTCCTTGGAAAGCCACACAGATGTGAGATGTAATAGCTCAGTAACTTGAGAGATGTTTGAACCAAGCTCTTTGATTAAAAGGATACTGTCAAATGCTGCCTCCCCCTCCATTATCTGGAGCTCTGGCTTGGAAGCTTGAAACTCGCACGCCTTGCTCAGGCATTTTTTGTGTGTCCTTTTCCAGTTGGCACACTCAGGCTGAGAGAACCCAAGATGCTAAAGCAATATTTATACTCAAATGCATTTAATGAAAGGAGGCAATCTGCATGTGTGTGCTTTCTCAGAGGAGACTGGCGCTGTTCCCTTGTGTTTTCACAAGATAACTAGACTTTATTTCCCATGGCTGCAATGTTATCTCTCATCTTCTCTGAAGGAAACAAGCATCACGTCTTAGTATTTTGTTAGTCCAGGTGAAGAAAGTTTTGCCTGCAATTCCCTCCCTGGATTTGAGGCTTGGTTTAGAGGCTATGAACCTCATATCCTTACTGCAGCTTTGGGGAATATTTTTTTGTCTTGCACATGATAGTGATTAATGTTTGGCAGAAATGCCTGCTGACTGTTTCCACGCACCCTGGTGATTATATGTTATCTTTTCCTAATTCAAATAGTTTTCATTTAGTGTTGATTTTCTTCTTGCCTTCAAAGTTTTTCTTCTCTGAAGCCTGTTTTAGATACTTAAGCTTTTAATGGCATCTCTGGTAACAAGCTGTTTCTGTGCAGAGACTCACACTCATCAAAAAGCACATGCAGAAGGAGCAGAGATGATGCTGCTTGAGTCTCATTAAATGTGGCCTCAGTTTGACATCAGTGTGTTCCAACAGAGATACCCAGCATTTGTTTCCTCGGGCTTATACTCAAATCCCCAAAGGAACCTGTCAGCAAATGGTAAAAAAATAGTTACTGACTGTTTCTTAATTGATTCTTGTAGGACTCAGACAGTTTTGAACCTAAGAATTCAGAGACGGTGAAGAAGCCAAAGGGAACTGCTCCACAGATAAGCAAGAAACCCAAGAAGGAAACCAAAAAGAAACGATAGAGGTGTGACTGATGAGCCTCCAAAGACCAAATAACCACCTGTAATCATGCTTCCTCAGAGACAACATCAAAGGCAACTAACTCTGTTAATGGTTTTCCGGCATTGCCATCTTTTACTTTTCAGGGGCAAGGGACAAGAAACTTAGAAGAGTGGAAGGGTTGGGGTTCTGCCATAGATTTCTTACAAGCAAAGAGCACTTCACATATCCAGGACTTCATTTGACTTGATTAATGTGTCAGTCACCATTAAAGTGACTTCTGCCAGTTCTGATGGGTAGAGAGGGCTGTTGTCCTGGCTCCTCCATGCTGGCTGGGATTTGTAGTAAAGTCCCTGTGGAAAGTGGAGCATGAGTTTGCTACTTTGGATACCGGTTTGTGTTGGGTTTTTTGAAGGCAGAGGGATCAAATGGATTAAGAATACCATGCTACACAGCTTTGTATTCATCTCTGTTGTCATCTAGTCTGAAATACATAGCTGCATTTCATGGCTTAATCATAATGCCTTTGTCATATTCTTTAATTCTTTAGGTAATAACTCACCAGATTCCAGACTACTGGAGATGAAAGCTTTCATTTCCCCAGCATCGCTGCCTCTTGTTCCCCACCCATGCACTCTTCCTTTCTATTCCCACCTTTGAAAGCAGGTCCATTTCAGGCAACTGGGGCTGTGGTGGGGATTGCGATGACTACAAGAATCAGGAAACAATTTGGTTCTAGAAGGTGCAGAATTTAATGCCTGTGCTAGTGGAGTTGTTCTTGGGAAGACCAGGCACTGTGTGCTGGGGAAGAGCTGCTGAGGTGGGAGTCTGGGAATGGTGCACTGGTGGTGTATCAGCCAGCGCTGCCTCGCTGTGCCGTGGATAAACCCTCCTGCCAGCTGGCTGATCCCTGACCATGGGCCCTCTTTCAACACAGCTGGGGTTCATTGCACTTGCAAATTCCCTCCCAGCCTTCCCTGCCACAGTCTGCTCCATCTCCTCTGGCTGAATTCCTCCTGAGGGTAAATACGTTCTCAGCCTGAGGAGGTGTGGTATTTTAAGATCCAAGGGGTGGCAGGCCAGCTGTGTACCATGACTGCATGGCAGGAGACACAGACACTGTGTTCCTTCAGGCTCTGGCTCTCCAGGCCCAGGGACAATCCAGTATTGGATTTAAATATGGCTAGACGGGACTGGAAGGAGGTAGGTGGTGACGTAGCCACAGAGTTTCTGTAGGGCAGCTCGAGCTTCCTGATGCCAGCTCACATCTTGGTTTGTTTGATCAGGAATGAGTCAATGGGAGGAGAGCCTGCTCTCTGAGGCGCACCCAGGGTTCAGAGCGACTTTGAAGGAAGGGTTCTCCCTGGCAGGGCTGCAAGTCTGTGATCCTCTTTGCATACACAGACTCCCATCCTCGAGTCACAAATGCCTGGTGAGCCCAGGTGTGTGTCCTTTAACAGGTCATGAACAACGTGTTTACAGAAACCATCAGTGCTGAGAGCAGCCACGTTCTCTGCTCACTCTTGCTTTTGGTGGGGGTCACAGATGTGTCCCAGAACCAGTGCAACTTCCCTGCTCCAGGCTCTCTGCTTCCCTTAGCCGGAATGCTGACACCAAGTTGTGCTTATTAAAATCCAGCTAGGAGTTCTGCTTTAAATTCTGCTTTTTTAAAAAATATTTTTTTGAGCTACATGAAGGCAATAGCAAGAGGACAGAACAAAGCATAGGAGACACAAGCACTCTAAAGTTGCTTTAAGTTCTTCAGTACAAAGAAATACTACAAAAAGTTCCCACGCGAATAACAAAGAATGGTGTTGTGCCATGAGTTTCCATGATGGACCTGTGCTCTGTCTCTGATCTGCAGGGCAAAGAAAAGCCCTGAGTAGGTACTGCAGATCACTCTTTCCATTTTAATACATGAGGATGGTTTTATGCAAATTCCAGCTTTCTGCAGGTTACCTAAAGCAGGGGGTTAAATGCTTTAGTGGAATCACAGGACACACATTATCCAAAATACAGAGTCACTTCTACAGCTCAGAACCAGTTAGGAGTGGGCACTGTGTGGCTGTTGCCTGAAATAGCAGCTACTACATCAATGTCTACATCCAGCTATTTGCAGGCTGGCTCACTCATTGCTCAGTAGAAATCATGGATGGTGGGGTTTGGTTTTGTTGGGGGGAAGAGGGATGAAGATAAATTCCCCAGTCTGTTCCTGACAGCTTTATACCTATTTGAATGCTCTTGTTTGCTGAATTTAAGAGTATGTAGAGATTACCAATAACCCATGTATTTTAGTTTATCTTGAAATGTGTAATAAATGCCATCAGAATCTTTGTTTAAAAAGAAATCTGTGTTTAAAGTTGTGCTGCCTATTCCCTCACATTCACCGTGAAAGCTGCCAGCACTCCCAGACTATAGGAACACAGGGACATAAATAACCTATTCATTAAAATGATCCATTGAGGGAAATCCTTTCAGATCCTTTAATCTGTGAGAAATTGGTTAGTTAATACTGTCAGGCATGTGTGCATCTGTATCTGTGTTTGACTTGGAAGTAGCAAACTATCTCCCAAACACATCTTCACCTTCCTGGAAGGAAGGAGGAAACCATCCGGTGACTAAATCAATTTGCCCCCCCATGAGAGGTTTTTGGCTCCAAGAGCCCCCATGAAGGTGGCTATAATAAAGGCATCATTTGTTAATAATGCAAGCAGGGGATTAGACGGGGATTCAGGAGACTGGTAGTAGGGATTTTCAGGAGCCCCTCGGTGTGCAGCTGGAGCTCAGGTTTGCATGGCTGGAGTGTGGGGCTGTCTGATGGCTCTTCTTGGCTGCAGTGAGACCAGTGTGGTAGCCAAGCTCTGGCAAGTGTTTGTTGGTTCTTGGTACCCAAGCTCTGGCAAGTGTCTGCTGGTTCTCTCACCAGAAATCCAAAACAGAGGGAAGGACTAGTGTGGTGACTCCTTTAATTCCCAAGCACTTTTCTCCAGGCTGTTTTGTAATTAACATCCCAAAGGGAGCTGACGACCTCATTAAGTCAATTTTATTGAAGGGGAGGTTTTCAAAGGTCTGTCTCCAGGTACCTGCCAGTAGGCAGCACCTCTGCAGCCACACCTTGCTCTGCCACCCAAAACCAGGAGCTGGCTCAGGGCTGGATTTCCTCTGCCAATGTGTGTCACAGAGTTCCTGTCCCTCAGCAGGACATGCCTCAGCTCTGAAGAAACATGGCTGCGAGTTGGGAGTTCTTTCCTCTGTTTTTGATCACATTCAAGCAGCTCTGCCTCTCTGGCCACGCTCATCTCAGGAGCTGTGACCACGGCTGTCCACTGGAGCTGTCCCACACTCACAATGCATCCTTGTGCTCCCCCAGTGCCAGCAGCACAATCCCTTGAGACAGGCTAATAAGTAGCTCGTGACTGGAGTTCCAGTTCACATAGTTCAATTAAATCCCTGTTAATCTTGTTCAGACCTAATTTACTTTCATTCTCATACACACGCCTCTCTCTGCTTCAGAGAGGTTCTGGTGAGGTTCCCTGCCAACAGGACTGAGGAGCCCGAGGCCATCAGCCCCATCAGGCACTGATGTTTGCAGAGCAGCCCCCTTGTCGAGTCAATAAGCTCAGATTATTTCCCAGCCTGTCATGAAGAATGAAAATGCTGCTTCAGTGCCTGAGTTTAGGGAGGGTCAGGATATCTGGCAGTGCTTGAGGAGACAATAAGGAAGCTATAGGAGGGGAGGATCTGCTCAGTATCTCTGTCTGCCAGGGCACTGCTCAACCGTTCCCCTGTGTGCATGTGTTAATTTTTGGACAGCTGGGAGCTGGGGTGCTGGACTTCTCTCCTGGGAGCATCTCTTCCACACTGATACTTCTTTCAGGCAGAAGTTGTGTTGTTCACAGCCTGTGGCCTGCAGGGATTGAGATGACTGTATTGATTTAGTTGTTTGTTTATTAATCTCATGAGGCATCAGAGACTGACTGCAGTGAGAAAATGGGATGATGAATGGAGAGTGCTGGAGTACAGAGCATTGCTGTGTGTTTGATGATTAGCTTGATTTCTAGCCTTGGCACTGGGAAGGGATCTGACCCTCCTCTTCCTCGTGCAACCATGAGGGATGATTTGTTTGGGACACATTCCCTTTCTTCCTGGCCACAGACGTGGGCTGTAATCAGTGTTTGCATTCCTCCTCCAGCTGACAGTCACTGCAGGTCCAAGCTCTGGCTCTTCTCTGGCAGTTTGTGGCCTTTGAGCAGTGGTTTGTGGGGGTGTTTTCTGGCTTTTGGTGCCCAGGCCACTGTGCAGTAGCTGCTCCAAGTATCTCTTGCTTGGGGCTGGCAATTGCAGGGCAATGAAATCGGCTTCCTGCCTCTCCCTTGAAATTCAGCTGATTTTCCCATTTCATGATGATTCTTCCCACTTTGTGGCTTTTCTGTCACCATAAATCACTTCCATGACCCCTCTTGTTGCTTCCAGCCTGTAGACTCACGTCCACTGCAGTTGTTCTGTCCTTGCAGACACATTTTACCTGCCAGTGACAGTGGGCATTACCTGCTGTTACCAAAGACTGATATGAAGGAACAGCTGGAGGAGCATCCAGGATGGAGAAAGGTGTCCCTTTGTAATATTTGGTGATGATTCTTTTGGCCAGCAGATGTAACAGCTGGGGAAGGAATTTTCCCTGCCCTGAGAGCCCTGGGTACACCCAGATAGCTGTGCCAAGCACATCATCCCTCTAAGCCATGAGGAGCCAAACCCATCCCACACCACATTTCCGAGCTCGTGGTGAGTGAGCGCTGTGGTGCTGCATGTGCTCCACACCACCCGCTCAGATCCTGCTCCTCACCAGCACACGCAAGATTTGTCTTGCACAATCCCAAACCTCTCACAGTGCTCACTTCCCTCCTTGCATCTTCCCTGGTTTCATTTACTGCCTGGAGGCCCCAGTGTGGCTTTGATGCCACCTGCACCCTACTTGCCATCCCTGGGAAACCACAGTCCTGGTGAGGACTGAGCGATGCAGAGCAGGGGGTTGGAGCACAGAGGCTGACAGGCTCCTCCATGGTTTCTGTCCAGCCTTTCTGGCTGGTGGGTACAAGGTAAACCTGCTTTGGGTCACATCTGCTCTGCTTTTTAAAAACATCTGTTGCCTGGTTAATGTGTCTCGTTGTACGAGAGGAGCTCAGCTCCCAAAGGGGGGAGCTGTGGGTGGAAGGGTTGAAGGGCTCTCACTTCTCCCTATCTCCAGCTCCAGGCAAGGAGCTGTGTCCTTAGCACCGCACTCTGCTGGAAGTCCTATTTGCACAGCATTCCTTTTTTGTGAAACCTGCACTCTGGACATCTCCATGTTTCTTGCCAGAGGCTGTCCCAGCCTCTGAGCTGCCACTGCTGTGTCAGGTCCAGCCAGTCCCAGTGCATGGACTGGGGCCATGGAAGGCATCAGCAGTGGCCTGAGACATCTTGTATCTTGCCCAAGCTAACAACCCAGGTGTCCCTGGCTCCAAGGCTTGTTCCTGCTGCCTTCCCTTTGGCTGCTGCTTCTGCAAAAGCCATCCCAAGCTTATAAATTCACCTTGCCATGAGCCAAAGTCCAGAGTACAACAGGCACCGTGAGCTCGCAGGCAAAGCCGCTCTCACGGCTCCAGGAATCAGCTCCAGACGTTTCCTGCTGTTATTTGTGCCTCAACTCTGGCAGCACAGGCAGGGACCATGCTGGAGCTGTGCTGCTGGTGTAGAGCTTGTGGGGTCACGTCCCTCTGGGTCCCCAAGGGCAGCTCTGTCCATGACTGGGTGGGCCCATGCTGTAGCCAAAGGGCTGGACTGCAGGTGCTGGGGTCTGTGCATGGCTGTGATTCCCACAGAGCAGCTATTTGTGATTCTGTGGTGGCTCCTTTGGTGGCTGAAGCAGATGTCCCCCAGTGCCAGGCCTGGGCAGGAGGAGCAGATTTTGAGAGAAGCTCCGAGCAGTTCTCATCCCTACCTCCCCCCTCACTTAAATTGTTTTAAACAGCTCGGATCCCAACATCATATGGTTTAAGTTTTTCAGATTCAGACTTTGGCCTCCTTCACCCATCTCTCGCTCGAAGGACCAAGAATGGATGATTAAGGGGAAACACCCTCGTGTCTGCCCCGGCTCTGCTTGCTCAGGCTGCAGGCGAGCCAGCAAGCAGCTGGGTGTTGGCAGGGAGGGAACATCACAGCCCTGGGGCAGGGTGTCCTGGATGTGGCCACCAGAGCTCTGCACCAGCCAGCCATCCTCTGCTGCTCTGCTACCAAATCAAGCCAGAAACAGGGCTATAAATCTCATCTGGATGAGCTTCCTTGGGTTTTTCTGAATTGCTCTTTTCTATGGATGCTTGGACTGGCCAAAAAGCAGAATTTCCATTCTGGGAGATGTCAACATCTTGTGTGTGGCTTTCATACTGAGCTCAGGCAAGAAGCAAAACGTGTCAGATTTATTTCCAAATGAGCTATTCTAAGATATTTAATTCAGATTGTATCAAAGCATATTTTATCAGTCAGAAACCTGACAGGAAATGTTGTGCCTTTATTGACCATGCAGATAATTTCAGCCCACAGCTGTTGAACTCCGTGCCTCCTTATTAAATATTTGCATGTCACCGAGTCAGTGGTTTCCCCGCAGCCCTTTCCCCCAGGGAATTTTGCAATGACACTTCCTGGCTGGGGCTAAGGGCCCCTTTTGCACAGCAGATTGTCACCACACTGAGGGACACAACAGGTCCTGAGCCCTCCTGGTAATTTCTTCTCAGCTGCCCCTTATTATCCTATAACCTGCAGGATGCTGGCAATCGCTGCTCAGCCCCTGCAGCCCTGATGCTCAGTGTGGGAGAGAATGGCCAGAATGAGCATTTCTAGCATGAAATATTGTCAAATGGCTCATGCTGCAGGGGTTATTCTGGTCAATCCCCCTTAGTAAATCAGCTTCTGAGCTTGAAACTGCAGCTTCCCTAACGGGGCTGATGGTGCTGATCATTTCCCATCTCACACTCACTATTTGCAGGGCTATAAAGCTCAGTGATCGTAAAATCTCAGGGCAAGAGCTGTGGCTGCCTCTCTCTCTGTCCAGCATCTCAAACACAACCATTATATTATTAATAGTAATAATTCCTGCAACTATATTTGGAATTTGCAGTGAACAAAGTGCAGCCTCAGGAACAGAATCCAATAGACAAAACTTACTCACACATGCCAAGGGGATGCTTAAAAATAAAGCTGGCTGGAGATGAATAGATGTTTTGTTGTAAATCCTCAGTTACTTTGGGGAGGTCAGGACTCAGATCAAATACTGGACCCAACAAGCACCCTCTTACCTCGCAGGAGGATTTCAGGAGCCCTGTGGAGCGGTTTGATCTGCACACCTGGAGGGGGAAGGAGCCACGTACTTACTTACTTACTCATGAGCATGACAGCATCTGCCCACAGTAGCTCTCATTCTTCTTGTTCCTGATGAAACTCGCGTAAAGGTCAGCAAGAAAACACAGAAATACCTGAGCATGTCTTCATTTATTTTTAAAGTATCATTTCAAGACATCCTGTAATAACCGAGCCGCTGGAAATACTCAGTGCTACTTTTGTTCAAATTGAAAGTACCTGGTTTTCAGTTTCTGTAACCCTCTTCCTCTCTCTGGGGCGGGTTTTATCAGCGCTATTTAAAAGTGAAGAATCATATCAAGAAATAGGTTTCAGACAGGAGACTGAAATCCCTGGTTGGGTTTAAAAAGTAGTAATGGTGCATTAGGCTGCTTAAAGATAAATATTTGGAGTGAGGCAGGAGGCAAAGGGAAGTGGGTGGCCAGGGGGTGTCTGTCAGGCTCAGGATCTCATGTCTGAGCCAGGAGTGTCCTGAGGTGCGCTGGGTTGCTGAAATGGTCTTAAATCGCAGTATCACCAGCACTGCATGTTTAATGTTAGTCCTGTGAGGGCACATTCCAGCATCTGAGCTCAAAAGATAAGAGTCTGGGTTTAGAGACTGTCTGTTTGTAATTTTAGATTTGCACGTTGGCATCATCTTAGAAGAAGAAGAAGAAGAAGAGGTTGTGTTGTGGACTTGGCGTGGCGTGTTGAAAGGCACGGTGCTGTGGGTGTTTGCCTTCCAGCAATGGGCCGGCACCACCAGAGATGGGAACTCCGATTGGGAGGACAGCCTGGAGAAAAGAAGTTGATTGCAAAAGAGAAAAACAAAATACAAATATTTATAAGTCATAATTGCATCTTAGATTTGGGTCTGGATCCAGTAGAGGCTGAGTCATCCTCACCAGCTCACCCGGGGCTGGAGCCAGGTCCTCGCTCCCGCGGGGTGTTCTCCCCTCCGGCAGCGCTCCCGGCCTGCGGAGTGGGTGCTCCTGGGACAGGGAGGGACAGGGGAGTGTCCCCGTGTCCCTGTGCAGCACAGCAGGGAGAAGGTGTGGGGCTCCCCCGGTATTGGTGTGACGCCCTCTTTTCCCTACGGTACGTCCGTATGGGTGAGCAGAGCAGTACCCGGGACTGCCCCACAGCACCGGGTGAATTCCTTCCTCCCGCATCGGATGAAGAATCCTTCCCTACACATCCCCACGCCAGCTGAACAGCAGAGCGGGTGGGCTAAGCATGAACACCCTCCTAAGCTTCGGAACAAACCGGGCTGCGGCTGGATGCTCCGGCACGGAGCAGGCAGGGCTGGTCCCCCACTCCACACACGCCACGGCTGTCCGGGGAACCCGGCCGGCCTCGCCCAGCCCTGGGAGGGAACCGAGAGGGAAAGCGTCTGCTGCCCGGCTGGAGGGACCTTATCAGCGTCAGCTCCTCCCAGGGAAGGGCCCCTCACAATGCGCTGGCCAGGGGTGATGGATCGGCGCGTGCATGACTCCTTGTTCCTGGTGACTCATGGATTCGCTGGCCTTCGCCAGTGTCATGGGAAATATTTTTTTAATAACTCAAAAGGCGGGCGGGAGTGGGAAACAGAAAGAAAAACTCCACCACATAGTTCTCTAAAACTTGTTAACTTCCCAAATTGTTTCTGAAGCGTCAGATCTCGCTCAGAGTAAGGGGGGTTTTTGGAAAACCCCCTCGGAGTGGCTGCAGCGTTGGTCGGAGGTGTGGGCAGGGATGGCAGAGGTGGTGCTGGCTGTGGAAATGCACGGGTCACCGGAGCTGGCCAGCAGCCGAGCGTGCCGGATAAAAGAGCTAAATGGGGGTTTAAGGAGTGGACTGCTTCACCCCCTTTTCTTCCTGGAGGATAACGTGACAGGGAACACTTCACAGGATCGCCAGTGGGGGAGGTGGGAGGGCTGCCAGCGCCGCTGAGCTGGTCGGGCAGCCCCGACGGGCTGGGTGCAGGCACCGGGACACCCGGCTGAGCCCTGAGCCCGTGTGTGCACCCCGGCACTGCTCTGTGCCAGGGGAAAGCTGGGCATTTCCCACCTCCTACTGCTGCTGAAGGGGGAGGGTACTGAGGAGCAACGGGGAGGATGGGTGGAACTGTTCCCGTGTGCCCACCTGCCTGAGTGGAACTCAGGGACACCCACACCATGAGGGGGAGATGCTGCCAGCTGGGGACTGGATCCCCCAGGAACACCCACAGCTCCACTCTGCCTTGTTTTGGAGGCCGGCTCCGGCTGCAGGGGAGACCGGGGGTGGGGGGTGTTAACCCATAAACGGGGCAGATGCCCCAGCGGAGCACAGACACCGCTGCGTGCCTGTGCTGCTGCCTCCAAAGGGCCCCATGAAGTTCTCCGGGTTCCCAGGGAGGCCCAGGACGTGGTCTATCTTTGCCTGCTTTTCCATCTGAAGTTTTGCCTCCTGATTTCAGAGCAGGGGGAACGTGTGCTGCAGCTCTCCTAGGGATGGGGAGGTACAGAACCTGACAAAACAGCATTTCCCCTGCAATTCGCCGTGTGTTAGAGCTGTTGAATAAAGCGAACCGCAACCCAGCCGGGTTTCAGCCTCCTGACGATCACTTTTGTGTTACCAGCTCCGGCTTCCAGGTAACACACCAAGCCAGCCCGCCGGGCTAGCAGCGCTGGGCTCGGGTGGGAGCACCCCCAGCCCCTCACCCGCAGGGCGACGCGCCCCGAGGACCGCGGCCGCCGCTCCCACGCGTGTCCCCGGCGCGACCAGGCGGTTCCCCCGCCGCGGGCCGGGACGCGCCGGCAGCGCCGGCGGCGGGGGCGGCCCCTGGCCCGTGCGCGCCCCGCGGAGCCCGGCTGCCCGGAGCCTTCTCCCTGGAAAAAAAAAAAGCCACGGAGGGAGGGGAGGGGCTGCTGCTGCCTTTTCCCCTATCCTCCGTTTCCGGTTTGCTGCCATATTACTCTCTTTTTTTTTTTTTTTTTTTCCTCCCCTCCCCGTGGTGCCCCCCCGCCCCGCAGAAGGGGTGAGCGGGGGCGGGCGAGGCACCAGCGCGCCGGGGCCGCGGCGCTGCGCGATGCTGCTGCCGGCGGCGCAGCCCTGAGCCCGGCCCGGTGCGGGGCGGTGCGGGCACCGAGCGCGGCGGCGGCGGCGGCGGCGGGGGGCGGCGGCCGCGCCCCCGGCGCGGAGACAAAGCCGGGGCCGAGCGCTGGAGGCGAGCGGCGGGGGCGGCCCCGCTGCGCGGACAGGCGGGAGGTGAGTGGCGGCGGCGGCGGGGGAGCCCCGCTGTGGGGCGGGCGGGGGGTCCCACGGTCCGGCAGTGGGGTCCGGCGGGGGGTGCCCGGGGTCCGGCAGTGGATCCGGCGGGGGATGCCCAGGGTCCGGCCGTGGGGTCCGGCGGGGGATATCCGCAGTGGGGACCGGCGGGGCTGCGGGGGGATGCCCGCAGTGGGATGCCCGCAGTGGGATGCCCGCAGAGGAGTCCGCCGGGTCGGCGGGGAAATGCCCGCGGTGGCGCGAGCTGGTTGTGGGTCCGATCGGGGTTGCTGGCAGTTTGGCAGGGAGGCGATGGGTCCAGCCAAGGATGCCCAGGCTGCCGTGGGGCAGCTGTGGGTCCAGCAGCGTGGGATACCCGCAGCCCGGAGAGCTGGCTGCGGGTCCCCTCAAGGATGCCGGCGGTCGGGCGCCGGGTGTCGGTGGGGCGGCTGTGGGTCCGGCGGGATGCATATCGTCTGGTGGGTCACCCGTGGGTCCGGCTGGGGCTGTCACTGCCTGGCGGGGTCGAGCTGGGGACGCAGGGGGTCCGGCGGGGCGGCCCCGCCTGCCTGCAACTCCCCTTTGTTGTGCTCAGGGGCTGTGGGGGACCCCCGGGAGCGCAGGGCGGGGACAGCCGGGCTGTATGTAGGCCAGGACATGAAATATTCATCGCCCCCCTGCTTTGATGTCTCGTGATCCGCTTCCCTTGTCGTGTTTGTTCACCGGTGATTCTGGGGCCAGTGTCCAGCCCTGGTGGACCTGGCAAGTCGTGCCCCTCGCCGTGCCCCTCGCCTGCCCCTTGCCGTGCCTGGCTTGCTCTTCTGCTGGGCGACTGCAGAGCCCCGGCTTCTCCGATTTAAGACTTCATCCAGTCGGGAAGTTCCCCATTACAGCCTGGGCGATCCAATCTCCATGTGTGGCTGCAAGTGGTGGTAGTGGCGTGTCCCCGCTGTCACAGCCCCCAGTGCCATGGAAGAGCATTGTGGGTTTTGCCCTGAGCCACACTGGGATCGGGATGAGGTTTTATCCTGCTCAGTGCCCAGACAGGCTGTGCTGCATCCTGGGGCCACTTGGGATGGACAGAGGAGGCAGCCTGCAGGGATGAGGCCGCTGCCCAGGGCTGTATGCATGGGGACAGGTGTGGTAGGGGGCTGGCATCTTGTGGTGCTGATCCTGGCATGGTCCTCTCTGGTGCTGGGCATCCTGTCAGGAAACTGTGCAGCCTCGTGTGAGACCTGCTGGACTGAGTGGGGATCTGCTGCATCTCCCTGTGTTTTGCTGGCCCTACACAGTGCACTCTTCCCTGGCCCTTCCTCACCCTGGTGGCTGCTGTAGTGTGCCAGGGCTCAGCCCTGGACTTGGTGCCAGGAAGTGACTGTGGTCCTGGTCCTGGTCCCAAAGATGTTGAGCAGCAGTTGTAGGTGGCAGGGAGCAGGCTGTGCTGCCCTGTGTGTGCCATGGCCCATCCTCCTGGCTCCCCAGAAGTGATGCAATGGAAGGGACATGATGTGACATGCAGCCGGGGGGGTCCCTCAAGACAGGTTCCACCACACTGTGGCATTAGGAGCTGGGGACAGTGGAGGGTGCAGAGCACAGGGTTCCCCTGAGGTGAGCTCCTGCCTGTGCAGCAGGGACAGGGACAGGACAGCACATAGGCAGCAGTGCTCTATCAAACTGCATGAAGGTGGCAACAAAAGACTTGATTTTTCTTTCTCCTCCCCAGCTGGTCCTCCCAGAGGAGGAGGTGCTGGGGGTCTCTGTTGCTCTCCTCTCCTCTCCTCTCCTATAGAGGAGATACCCACTGCCAGCACGACCAGTGCGAGAACCGAGTTGTGACAAATCTTCCCAAGACCCAGCCATTAATGATGGGAACCCATTTGTCCCTGCCAGGCTTGAAGACCCCCCTCAGAATGCAGTGGCTCATCATGTGCCCAGGCCCCCATGCAGCAGGTGTTGGTCAGACAGTCACAGGGCTGCCCAGGAAGGCATTAGGAAGGGGATGTGCAGGAAGACATCAGCAATCTTGCACTTTACAGCAATATCCTTTCTGTCATTTCCACTGTGGGGCTGCTCCTGACACCCTTGCCATAGAGTTTGATCCTGGCTTACCTATGCTAAGCCATCAGCTTCAGCTGGCTCTGGACCCAGCCAGAGCAAAACCTTGGCACTCGGTGTCTGAGCCGAGGCTCGTGTGCTGGCTCCCCGGGGAGCTGTGTCCCTGTAATCATTAGCCAGTTAATGCTTATATATCAGGAAAGAACGCCTTTGCTTGGGAGATCGAGGGTCAATTCTCACTTCCAAGCTTTGACCTGGGAGCAGCAGGGCAGGGGCTCCTCCAAACACCTCCTGGCTCTACCAAAACAGCCCAAGACAGGGTTATTTATGGTCTCCGCAGCAGCAGCGAAGGGAAGTCCAATGTTCCCTGTCTCGATCGTTAGTGGCCTTGCAGTGCTCCCTGTGTGATGGAGATGCCCTAATGATAGCTCTGCCCTTTAATGACTTTGTGCCAGAGTGATGGAAAATCGTGGAGGTTCCGCGGGGAGGCAGAAAGGGCCGTCCCAGCCCCTGCTGGAGAGCTGGAGGATGAGATGAGGAGAGCGCTGCGGTGACCGACCAGTCTGGAGGCTCTGCTGCAGAGACAAGAGGGTCCTTTTCTGCCTTGGTGGCACGGAGGGGACATCAGAGATCCTGAGGCAGGGATGGCCTTTAGCAGCATCCTGGGCAGCTCCTGCAAAGCAACATCATTTCACTGGACTCACTGAAGCAAGCAGGGGATGGACCATGGGGCTCCCACGCTTCCAAATCCCATCTGCCTCTCCCTGTTACTGGTGCAGGATCCTGCCTGGCCTTTGAAGTCATCGCAGAGCTAAACTCTAATCTAATGAGACCTGAAGGACTTGGTCCCCAACCTCTCATTTAAACAACCAGCAAATGCCTGTAAGATCTTGAAAGAGAAGAGGCAGGAGTGAGCAAGCAGCCTGCACCTCCTCCCAGCATGTCTAAGTGGGGGAACCCACAAGCATCCCTGGGACAAAGCACTGGACTCCTGGCACAGCTGTGGGAAATTGGAAAGCCTATCTGAAGCACTATTGTTTCCTGTGCTGTCTATTTTGCAGCTTGGTTTCCAACTTGTTTCTTTATCTCTTGGAACAATTTCCCATCTGAGCTCACTTCAGCAGTGCTCCACATCTCACTCCAAAGCCCGCCTGGAGATGTGTCCAGCGTGCATCCCATCGGAAACGGCCTTGTCAGACAGCAGCACATCCCTGCACTGCTCTCTGCAGAAGGGAGCCCTTTAATCCCATGCCCAGAGAGCGGCTCGGACCTCTGGATGGAAATAACCATCCATGCATAGTTGTTCCTGGGACAGGAGTGCGGATTGTCACTGTTTCCAGTCCGAGCTCCTCTTCCCGACCGCCTGTAGCTGTGGGTGGTGCAGTCCAGCTCCCCGGGACTCATGTCTTGCTGAAGTTTCCACCCATCAGCAAAAAAACATGCCGTGTGTCACGGGGCTGTTTTAAAGCCTTTGCTTCCTCATCGCTTAAATGGGCAGCAAACTGGGAGATAGTCCAGTATATCTCAGAATCATGGGGTGGTTTGGATTGTAAGGGACCTTAAAGCTCATCTCGTTCCCAGTTCCCCTGATCATCTAGTTCCAGACTTGCCCAGAGTGTGCTTAGGAGGGGCACCCAGGCCCCCAGCTCGGTCCCAGGTTGGCGCAGTGACCTCGGCGCTGGCTGCGTTGGGAACCGGTGCCGCCGTGCACATGGCTCTGCACACGCATGCTTTGCAAAGAAAACCCTGAAACAGATTTCAGGAACAAATGTGGTTTGAACCTGGGCCAGGAACCAGGACCTGCAAATCTGCGTGTTGCGCTGACTTCCCTTCAGGCTATGGATCTGCTGGCTGTTCTCGCTGGGGAGCAGGGAGGGGTTTTTGAGGGCTGGGGGCTGGCCGGGCTGCCAGAGGCATCGGCTGCTGGGTGAGGTGGGGCTGGTCATTGATTTTAACTCAGCCCTTAAAAAAATCTGCCCAAGCCCCTTGACTCCATGTAGTCTCAGTGGAGATGCAGCATCTGAAATATCCATAGGCTGGCATGTGGGGTTGGTGGGCTTGTCTGGAGAAATGTGGGGAACAGAACTACCTGGGCATTTAAGGCAAAAAAATAAGGAATGGGGCCCATGCGTAGTGAGCCTGCCCTCACCTCACAGCCATGGGCCCCATGCCAGGAGGGCACTGGGATGGCTTTGGGGTCTGCAGCCAAGGCAGACGTGTGACACAGGGACATCTGTGACTTGAGCTGTGCTGTGGTTCTTTCCCTGTGCTGCAAGACTCGGAGGCTGGCCCCGAGTTTCCCAGCCCATGCTTGACCTGTTGTGCTCTCGTTCCTGTGACTGTGAGGTTTTGGCTGGCCCTGAGGCCCCTCTGCTGGGGAAGGAAGGAAGGAAGGAAGGAAGGAAGGAAGGAAGGAAGGAAGGAAGGAAGGATGGATGGATGGATGGATGGATGGATGAAAACCTGACTGCATGCTGTGAAAATAGCTTCCACCCAGCACAGCTGCTCCCATCCTTCCTGCTTGGCAACCTTGGCCACCAAAAACCTGGGCAATAAGGGTAAAAGCCCCTTGCTACATTGCCCCCTCTACCATGGGAGAGGTTAACAAGTCCAGCCTGTCCTGAGCAATGTGTCCCCCTTCCCATGCCAGGCACCAGTTTGGGGGCAGCATGACAGGGTCAGGTCGGTGCTAAATTTATCCTAAAAATATCTCACCTTGGGGCACCCTTTAGCAGTAATTTGAGGTTGGAGGTGTAGCGCTGTGTCTGAGTTTCACTTCTCCACCTTGCTTTCCCACTGCGTTCCTCAGTTTCCCCCAGGAGCACCTGAGAAGCTGCTGTTGGAGTTGGTGAGGTTTTACACAGTGTGTGCCTCAGTTTCCCCCTCTCCCAGCCCCACTGCCCTACTCCATGCACACATCACAGGTAAAACCTCCCCTTAGGCAGGGCAAATAGAATCTGATCTCCATGAAGCACAACCACCTTCCTCATCCTCAGCTGCAGCTGCAGCCAGTGCCAGCAGCACTGGGGTCTGCCAGTGTTCTTCTGGGCTTCAGATGTTCCTGGGTGGAAGCATGTGCCTGCTGACTTATGCAAAAAAACCTACACGAAAAGGCTGTTGGAGTCACGCCCTGCTCAGATGGGCCCTTTCCTTCCCCTGCCCATCAGGCAAGTGCTGGTGGGGCCCTCCTGTGCTGGGAAAGGGATTGGGAATCCTTGGCACAGCTGGCAGGAGCTTCCAGTGGGCACCATGCTGCATCAGGCAGGGAGGGTGACATGGGATCAGGAAGGGTGCAGATGTAGCTGCAAAAGTCACTGTGACCAGGATGAGTTCTGTGCTGTGACACCATGAGCAGCTGGGTTTGGAAGTGTGTGGGGTGGGAAGGCTCAAGATGCTGGGACTGGTGTGTGTGGCTGGAGCTGGGCAAGGAGGGCAGCTGGCTGCCCACCTGGCTGCCTGCACAGGTGCAGGTGTGTGGGGGTATGCACGTGTGTGGACATGCTCCCCTGAGCCCTCTGGGTGCTTTGGGGGCGGGCACAGCTCTCGTGCTCCCGTGCTGTGGTCCAGGGGGGCTGCGCTGAAGGCATTGTGAGCCACAGGTGATGGGAAGCAGAGGAGACGCCCTTCATCCCTTTGTCCCTGCATCCCTTCACCCTGTCCCTTTAGGATGAGCAGCACGAGCGAGGGCTGGAGAGATGCCATGGGAGGGTGCAAGGTCCTCGTGTCACTGGTCACATCCACCTCACCCACAGCCCATCTCTGTTCCCCACCACGATTGCAGCAAGTGGTGCCAGAGGTGTGCAGAGCCCAGCTCTCTGCTCCAGGAGTGACAGGGATAAAAGACACCAGCTCAGCATTTTTCTTTGTTTTTCATCTGCTCGGGCTGTTGATAGTGAGCACTGTCTGGGGCTGCACCTCCCAGCTGGATCCTCTCTGGTGTGAGCATCCCGCTCACCCCAGAAGCAGCTGGCAATCCAACGCAGCTTTTTGGGCTTGGGAATGCCCAAGGCTGGCTGATGTCTGTTTGCCCCTCAAGACCCTCCCTGGTTGCTTCGTCTGACGCATCCTGAGCGATGCTTTGTTTTGGTGGTGCAGATGGGAGTGGCTGTGGGGACCAGCATCTCTCAGGGCTCTGTTGCCAGTGATGTCCTCAGTGTTCCAGGGCCAGAGCCACAGTCCCATGCTGTGATCACTGGTATGGGACCTGCTCCCAGTCCCACCCATGCCCATGGAGGTGAAAGCAGGAGTCGAGTGAGCATTGCTGGAGGCTGATCCCGATCACCCAGCCCTGACCTGCAGCCACACGTAGCATGTGTGCATTAGGGCTGGTGGCCCCACGGTTCCCCAGAGCATGAGGCTTGTGTTGGGCATGTGCCCCAAAGTCCCAAAGTAACCCAGGAAAATAATCAGCATAAATTTGCTCTGTGGGATCCTCCTTATTTGAAAATGATCAGGGGTCTGCAAAGTGGGAGGTGTTTGAAATCTGTGGCAGAAGAGCCTTGGCCTCTGCTTGGCTTGTCCTTCATCCCCTCCCATTGCAGTGAACCCCAGCATGAGTCCTGCCAAGTCCCCGTGGCTCCAGCTGGGAGAGGGGAAATTCCCAGCTCCGTGGGTTTGTGTCAAGAGTGCACATACCCACATACCCTCCCCGCATTTTCCTTTTTTTTCCCCCACGAGTGTTTCAGTGCCTGTTCCATGTCAGAAGGGCTGTTGGGAGGTTTCCTGCCACGGGGGTCCTGCAGGACCCCTCAGCAGGGCTGATGGGGCTGTGGCTCTGGTCCTGGAGGGCCAGTGGAGCCCCGGGAGCTCCTTGCCTGGCTGGACTGGATGGGCTGCTTTCTCTGAAAGTGGAAATGTTTTAGCAGTGACGCCAGCATGGCCAGGGGTGGTTGTAACTTGCTCGGATCTGGAGCTCTTCTGCCTCCTGCGTTCCTTGCCCCCTTCCTCCCCCTGCCCTGGAGATTTGCCGCCTGCTTGCGCTGCCGTCCCGCCCGGGTCAGAATGGGTGTGGCAGCCCTGGAGCCATGGCAGACGCAGGTGGCACCACTGTTTTGTCCCGATCTGAGACACCCGTGAGTCACATCGGCCTCCTGCTGCCACCTGCCCCTTCCCCAGGAGCCGGGCAGGGCACGGAGTGGGCTGGGTGCTGCCTCAGCCATCCCCGGCGAGAACCCGGGGTTGATATTTACTTCCAGAAAGCAGAAGGAAATCACATTTCCTGGAGCCTGGGGCTGCCTGTGCTGGGAGAGGCGCTGCAGAAATGGGGAACAGAAATCACCCCTCCTCCTCCAGGGGCCACCTCGTGTCACCAGGTCTCTATCAGCCCCTCCAGCTCAGCCAGTCCCTTGTCCTGGTGCTTTGCCTGGAGGAGGATGGGAACAGCATTGATGTGATGGGCCATGGGAAGCTGAAGAATTAGGTGGCAGGCAGTGGGAGCTCGGAGGTGCCTGCATGCCCAGGGGCCAATGTTAAAAGGGCACATTTTGCGAGTGTGGAGCCAGAGGGCTGTTTTGGGGAAGCATTGCCCCGTGGCACCAGGCAGTCCTGGTGGCCAAGAGCTCCAGCTCCTAATACCATTCCAGCTCGACATCAGAGTTTCCCTGCCCAGCATTGTCTCTTCCCAGCCCCAGGGGCACTCCTGCCCTTGGAAGCATTTCCTTTCAGTTTCTTTCTCCTGGACTTGGCAGGAGGAGATCGGTGCCCTCATCACCTGCCTGGGAGAAGCCAGCTTCAGGTTAACGCAGGCCAAAGGCTTTGTGTGCCTTGGAAAGCATTTGCTGGAGCTGGTTGGGCAATTCCAGGCTTTGGCTGGTGTCCTGGTGGGAATGCTGGAAGTGCAGGCTTGAGTCAAGCTGGGAGGTACTGGGAGGCATCCCTGCTCCGACTCAGAGCAGCACCAGCATGGTCAGGCTGCACAGCACCCAGCCAGCTTTGAGCATCTCCTGTGGGGATCCCACCACCACTCCGGTTCCTGTTCCTGTGTTGGACCACCCTCAGGGTGAGAAAGCTTTGTTTTCCCTTCTCTAATTGTTGGATGCCCTTACAGGGCAGAAAGGATGCCCCCGCACACTGACGGATCCAAAGATGTGGCCCTGTCAGTCCCCAGGCCTGCTGCTGTGCAGTGATGGGCATGTGACAAGGTGTGGCAATGGGCACCTTCCCTTCTCACATCTCTCAGTGGAGAAAAGGCTTAAAACTGAGTGCTCAGCTCAGCACCAGCAAGCACAACTTGCAGCACATTCCGCTTCCTCCCTTCAGCTGCTTGCATTGTTTCAGGGAGATAAGGCTTGTGGCTTTCTCCTGCTGGCCTTATGCAGGATGGTGCTTGGGGGTGCCCAGTGTCAGGATGCCCCTGCCCTTGCCTGGTTTTGGGGTGCTGTGGGGGCAGGGAGGGCACAGCCTGCAGCTTTGTGTGGCCACTGATGTTGGCAGAGCCACTGCCCATCACCCCAGCAAGCCAAAATCTGCATGTGGAGGGGTTGACCCTGTGATGAGGGGAGAGCTCAGGCTCCCTGCATGCTCCCAGTGTGCATGTTTGGAGTTTCCCAGTTTCTTGGCCACGTGAACATCCAGAATGTGCTTGTGTGCTTCTCAGGGTTTGTTTTGGTCTTTTAAACTCCCTGTTTTGACATGTCTTTTCGGAGGCATTTTGCATCGCTCCTGACCGTGACTCTCCCCCATGCTGAGGGGGAGTGAATTTGGATGGTTGATCTAATTATCCTTTCCCCTTTTTTGATGCAGTGGCCTCTGCTGTCTTGGGCTGTGGAGCTTTAATTAAGATGGTTTTAATTTTAACGGGAGTTGACAGGGTCAGAGAGGAGGGGTTGGAACTTCTATCTGTGGGGAGTGTGTAGCTGGGGCCCCTCACAGCAGCTGCACTGCTCTCCCTGCTCCAGCCATTCCTTCATCTGGAAGAGCTCTCCATCAGCCGGGGGGAGCCAGGAGACGGCTGGAGTGCCTTGGCTCAGGTTCCTTCAACATGCAGTTACTGGGCGAAGCAGAGATCCCAGACAGGCACTGGGGACACCTGCCTGTGGCTTCCCCCATCCCCAAATTGGAGCTGAGTGATGAAGTGACCATCTCTGCATTGCTCCTCCTGTTTTAGGAATCAGTGCAGCTGAGAAATGAGTGTCGTTGTGGAGGAGAAGGGCTGGAGGCGCAAGCCAGACGTGCCCTCGCTGCGTCAGCCGGGCAGGGAGAGGGTCTGCAGCATCACAGCCCACTTGCGGGGCTGGGGCAGCAGCTCCCCCTTTTCACAGCTCCTGGGACTCATTGCAGTGAGGCTGGTCCCAGCCTGGCAGAGACGAGCCTGCATTTCCTGTCTTGTACTGAGCAAAGCCTGACGGCATGGGACAGGGGACAGGATTTGCTTTTTCCATGGGGGACACGGTGACTGGCTGTATTTGGGTGGCAGAGGGGATGGTGGGCTGAGCCGGGCCAGGGAGGCTGTCCCCAGAGCACCGGGGGCTGTGCTGCTGCTCGCTGGCCCCCAGCTGTGATGCTTGCCGTGGGAAAGGGCAAAACCAGGAGCATCCCCTGGGACAGAGGGGGAAACTGTTCTGCAAGCATATCCGGGGCTGTGTGTCCTACCAGAATGTGGGGAGGGAGCGGAGAGCGATGCGGGCGGGAAAGGGGGCAGGGTGCCACTTTAGGATGATTAAAAGACCTCGATGTGGTTACAGCAGCGCTGACCAAGCTGGGACTTCAGCCGCAGCACTGACCCCGCTCTCTGGGGGCCACGCTGGCAGGGCCACCACTGCTGCCACTTCGTGCCACCCACGCAGGGGGACACGGGGGATGGCAAAGTGCCCTTTGGCTGCCTCCAGCCTGGGACCTCTGGTTTAATGGCACCCCTTGTAGGCAGCGTCCATTGGTCCTGCACGGATCTGCCCCGGCTGGCCCCTGGCCCGGCTGGGAGGGGGTTGGTTGTGTGCCAAGGGGACGGAGGGGCTGGGTGTGTTTGGGACCGCTGCTCCGTGCTCTCCCTGTCCCCGGTGCCGGCTGCTGTGGGCTGGGTGCCGTCAGGCTGCTTTGTCTCGCCCGCCGTCCCGCGCGCTTCATTTTTCAGTCTGGTGTGAGACAGTCGCCGTGATTAATCTCACCGGGGCTCTGCGAGCTGAGGACACGGCTCGGCTCGTCTCCCTCCATCAGTGGGTGGGTGCTGGTGTTCCCAGCCCCATGCCGCCTCTCCTCCAACACCCCTCATCGTGCCTGCCGGCAGTGCTGCTCAGCACCCACCCGGCTTTGGAGCAGCTCCAAGGACAGTGCCTGTTTTGCCAGAGATGTTTCCCTCCCCAAAGCTCGGTGTCGGGTGTTGGGCCCCAGCCTGTCGCGGCATTTCCCAAGGTTTCTGCCTCTGCTGTGTTTTGTCTGCTCCCAATCAGTGTCTTTTGTTAGTGTCTTTGCAAAGACGATAAGATCGCTTCCCCCAGCGCCAGCCCGCTGTCAGCCCGCCCGTACCACGGCCATTGTATCCTTGAGCGATCCAGGCGCAGCGGAAAACAGGCGGAGCGGGACTCGCCGGGGAGCTGCCAGGTTCCCCTCGCTGTTGCCTTTGCGAGAGCGTCTCTCCACAGGGAGGTAGGGCAGAGGATGGAGCCGTTTCCTGCCACCCAGCTTGCCAATTAATTTTTGGGGGGAGACAGCCTGGAGCGTGGGTGTTGGAGGCGTGGGGATGCTGGGCAGTCCAGGTGGCATTTCCAGCGCCGGCAGGACGGGGATGTCGCTCTTTCGCCTGCCGTGATCTGATCCGAGCTGAGTTGTGCAGCCGAGTGTGCTTCATTTTTAATTGCTTTTGGAGAGGGGAGGGCGGGGTTGGCCTCTCCTTGCTGCGGCCTCTGCCCCGGGCAGGTTGCGTGGCTGAGCTCAGCCCTGGCACCCTCCCCTCTGGCTAGGGAGAAATGCGGGCCGGGAAGACCCCAAATGCTGAGCCAGCAGAGATAGGTGGGGATGGCAGTGCTGGCCAGTTGTGTGAGCCTGGCTATGGCTGTGCCAGTGATCCGCTGATGAGGATGGCACCTCACTGCCAAGCGAGCAGCAGGACTGTGCCAGGCTGTGCCAGATGTGCCAGGGAGTGCCAGGCTGCTGCCACCAAACAGCCAAATCTGGCAGCGTGAGGTTGCTAGTGCATCCATCCCCCCAGGGACCTGCCCCTTTCCCATCAGAGGACCTGGCACCTCGCTGCTCCAGCGCATGGCTGACCCCAGGCTGAGGCATATTTGGATTTTCCTCGTGGCTGTTTTGGCCCTTTTTTGGTCTAATCATGATGGTGGCCTCGCAGCATGAGCCTGTGTGGCAGGGACATGGGCACCACGTGTGTACGCGGCTTTATTTGTATGTGCTGCAGCCTGGAGTTGGGGCTGCAGCTTCCCCCCTCCATCCCGCTGTGCAATCATTGCCAGCCAGTATTTGTCAAGTACAAATTACAAACCATTCAACGTCTTAAAGAGCTGCCAGTCAGCTCCCACTCGTTATCCTAATCAAATGCACTAAAAATAGTGACAAAACTTATTAGCGGGGGGAAGGGGAGGCCGTGAAAACAAACCTGCGGTGGGACAAGGCCCCTGCATGCAGCCGCTGGGATGTTCCTCTTATATGAGGTGTGAAACCCGGGATGTTCCCCTTGGATGAGGTGTGAAACCTTGGCCCCAGCTGGGACAGGAGCCTGTTGGGATACTGCTTGGGGCCTTGAAGTGGGGTCTGAATCCCCTCTATGCAGGAGCAGGAGCCCCTCGGGGATGGCTGAAGCCTCTGCCCAGCGCTGGGTGAGCAGGGCTGGTTGGAGAGAGAATTTCCTTTCTGTAGGAGAAGAGGGAGCAGTTCCTGCAGGATCTGGGGCTGGGAAAGGGTGGCAAAGCAGGTGAGGGGCAGCCCTGGCTCTGCGGGGCCGTGTCGTGCTCTGCTTTCCTCTTGAAGCTCTGCCCCGAGCTGCTGCTGCTGCTGAGAAGCGTCCCTCTGTCACGCACACTTGTGACAGAAAACCGTCCTTTTTGAAAAATTTAGCTAAGATATGCTTTTCTGGATGAGTCAGGGCTTGAGCAGCACAGGTTGCTCCCATACCTTGTGCACGGTTTGTGCCGTAGCATTTGTCTCTGCTGATGGGGATGGAGCAGGTGACTCATCCCGGGGGAAGAGGTCTTTGGTTGGTGGCCCACCATGCCTACCGCAGGTCATGGCTGTCCAGAGATGGAGCAACAGGGCTGGAAATGCTGGTGTGTCTGGAGGAACTGGCTTTGCTTTTCCCGTGAAAAATCCCTTGGTGGGCTGAGGGTGTCTGCGCTCCCCTTCCACTCTGGGACATCGCCTGAGGCGGCTCCAGCCGCCTCCTCTCCCATCCCCAGTGGGTTTGATGAAGTGGAGCAGAGAATCATCCCTTCTTCACACATGAGAGATCAGAGCGAGCGGGTGTGAGCTGCCGGCCCCGCGCCGGAGGGATGGCGAGGAGGAGGAGGATGAAGGCAGCCCTGGGCACTGGACCGTGGCGTGGGGGGAGAGGGTGTCGGGGCGCGGGGGCTGCCGCGGGTGCTGACGCTCCCTCTCCTCGCAGGCTGCAGCGGGAGCTGAGCTGAGTTCGCCGGCAGCACCTCCCCACCCCGCGGCGAGGCTGTAGCCGAAAGCACCGGTAAGACATCGCCGATGGCCCGGGGAGGGGGGACCGGGCTGCTTTACCTTCTGGGGGGCTCACAGCTGCGGCACTGGGTGCTCTGCCAGAGCCCGATTGGCCCTGGAGCATCCCTGGGTGGGCTGGGTGCAGGTGCAGAAGGCAGAACCCTCCCTGGGTGTTCCCCGCGGCGTGGCCGGCCCGGGCGGCAGAGCTGAGGCCTCGCAGCTCATGCCGGTGGTGGTTCGCGATGTGCCGCTGGCGCTGCCCCCGGAGCGGAAAGCAGGGAGTTCCTGCAGGCTGCGACGTGCCCGGGGTGCTAATCCCCGCCGCAGGAAGGCTGCCTGTCCGCCGCCTCGCATCACTCAGAGCCGAGCACAGGGAACGCTGGCCGGGCTCCAGCCCTCTGCACAAGCCTTGGGAGGGGCAGAGGGGCAGTCCTGCTGAAAACCAAAGCACTGGCCGCGATGGGGAGCGATGCTGAGCCCCCCACCCCAACGTTGTCAGCTGTGAAAGCACGGCAGCAGGGCAATATCCCACTGGGCATCAGCCAGGCTGCCCCGGCTGGGTGTTGGTGGTGCTGAGCATCCCTGCAGCCTGCTGCGTGTAGAAATGCTGTATTTATTAGACATAAATTTATTAGACATAGACACAGCATAGCTGCTGGTAGTGGGTATTTTTTGCAGTCTGGCTGCTGCGATGCTGTCCCAGTGCTGCTGGGGTGTGCTGGGAGCCACCACACTTCCTTCTCTGCCCTTTGACTCTGGGGGGGTTTCATTGACGACTATGCCAGAGGCAGGGGGGTCTCTCCCTGGTGCCTCTCAAGGACCTGAGTGCACAGCGCATTCCTGCTGTCATTAATCACTCCTTTGCCAGGCTCTTGCACAACCCTGCGTTCTTCCAGGGGAATCTGCACCCTTTCCTTGCCAGCTGCCAGGGGGATGTGGGAGCTGTAAGGGTTTTCTCAGCCCCCTCTCCTCCCTGGGGACAGGTGGAGAGCCACAGGGCTGAAGCCACCTGGTCGTATTGGCTGAGTTACCTGAAACTCAGAGTGGGGATGGTGTGAGGCTGCCAATGCCTCTGGGCACAGTTTGAGGTTGCCAGCCTGCATTTTGCACTGGCCACATTGAAGTCAGAGAGGACAGGTATTTAGATGCAAAGCAACAGGAGAGCTTGGATTTGGGCTGGCTGCTCTGCAGCCCATTCCCCAGAGGGCTGTGGGCTCATGCTTCCTCCTCCTCCTCTTCCATCTTTGGTTCTTGCAGCCAAAGTCCTGACAGCTGGACTGGGCCCTGTCAGAGCATCATCAATGACCAGCACATTCAGCAAAGCCCTTGCCCAGGAAGATCATCACCCTGGTGCAAGGTGGGAGCTCTCCCTGCCCAAACTGCTTCGTGAGGAGGGATGAACTCACAGTTCACGGTGTCCCTGGCCAGGATGTGCCTGGAAATTGCACATCCTGTGCCCACAGCCTCACAGGTGTGAAGGCGAGGACCCCCCTGTTTTAGGGACGTGCCTGGGAGATCCACTGTCCCCCCTCTCTGTGCTCTGCTCCTGGCTAATCTCTGGGCATATTGACTATTTTATACCCTGATTTCCTCAGCACACTGATAAATATCTGACCCAGGCTCTGAAAATGTGCTTGGGCAACACTTGTGCTCCCAAAGTGCTGCTAAATCCACCACCCTAGCTGGGGTATTTTCCTGCTTGGGGAAGTGCTGCTTCCAGGGAAACTCTGAGCAGCTCTACGCTTGCTCACAGTCCCGTGGGGAGTCACAAGCCACACGGTCACAGCCCTGCCATGCTCCTGCTTTTCTCCCTGCACTGCCACTGGCATCCTGGGAGCCCCAGCAGGTGCCGGAGCCCCGGGCAGAGGTGAGCAAGGGGCTGGCTGGGCACAGGGAGGTGGGGGCTCCGTGTCATCACTCCTAAGGTCCTACTCTCCCCTGCAGTTCTGCTTCTACTGCAACAAGCTTTTAAAGTACATTTATTTACAAGACAGACTCCTTCCCTTTGGCTGCAGGATCTGCCTCTGGATTGCCAGAAGTGACCATTTGCAAGTCCAAAGCTTTTATTTGACCCTTATTTGCTTTGAGACCCTCAAAGCCTGGCACAGATATGGGTGGACTGAGTCCTGGGGCAGACAGGGGCATGATCACCTGCATCCACAGGAGGAAGGACAGCTCTGCTGCCCGCTGGAGTGGCTGCTGGAGTCATACCCAGCACAAAAAAAGTCAGTTCATTACATTTCCCAAACCCTGGCAGGATCTGAGCCTGCCGGCGTGGGTCACACAAGGACACTGCTGGTCCTCTGTGCAGTGTGGGAGCTGGAAAACAGTAGATGGAAATTGTGTCTTTTGGGAAATCAGCCCTGATCGTCAGGCAAAGCCCTCACTGTGGGAGGGGAGCTGAGGGTGACAAGGGAGCAGCTTGTGCCTGGCACCCCTAAGCTTTCCCACAGCAAGAGCTGAGGGCTCTGCCACAGTGGCACTGGGGCTGTGCAGGCTGCTGGGGCTACCCATGGCTCTGGGGGGCTCAGCCCGAGCTTCTTTCCAAAGTTGGGCTAGAAAAACCCTCTGTTGGATGGGGCTGAGCCTTCCCAAAACCTCATGAATGGCTGCGTCCAAGTCTGCACCCTGTGGGCAGCAGCTGCCTCCTCTGCTGCTTCCCTGCTTGTGTTTCCTTATCAGAGATACTCTCCTCCCTAGTTGTCTCCACCTCCCTTTTCCCTCCTGCCATGCGTGATCTAGCCTAAATATTTCTGTCCATAGCTTCAGGACACTGCTGGGTATCCTGCCATCTTTGGAGATTGCAAATAATTCCCTGCCTTCATTTATGTCATTACCTTGAAGGTATTTATAGAGTGTGGTCTTGAGTGGAAAGGAAGGCTATATATAAACTATTTGACTATATATAAAGGTGAGATCCCTTGGTCCTTAGCTGCAAACTGCCTGAAACTGCTCCTGATTTAAACTTTTATCCTGTTTGCTGCATGTTTTGGACTTCAAAGGTCCATCTTCATTACTTAAATCCCCATCCTGGTAGAAACTAATGTGTAGGAGGAAACGTGAGGACTGAGCTATGTCCCTGGCAGATGCCTGGCCCCAGAGCTGCCACAGTCTCAGCACAGGTCCAGACTCCATGCTCAGCATCCTTACTCTTTACTGCCACAGCTCAGCGTGCTTCCCTCTGCTCCCAAAGCGTGTCCTGGCAGTTTCACTGGCTGCTGCAGCCACGCAGGAGGTGTCTCAGTGTTAATGAGGGGCGATGGTATCCCAGGGCAAGGGCAGGATGGCCAGACTGCCCGGCAGCTGCTGCTTGAACAGACTCCAGAGGTTGTTTCGTTTCCTGATGGGCAGGCATCTGTCACTCGAGCCCTGGGAAACAACTTCTTCTTATTAACAATAATAATTACTATAATAATAACAATAATAATAGAAGCCCTCTGGATGTCTGTGTCTCCTCCAGCCCGGGACCATGGGGAGCAGCAAGAGCAAGCCCAAAGACCCCAGCCAGCGCCGGCGCAGCCTGGAGCCCGCTGAAAACACCCACCATGGGGGTTACCCAGCCTCGCAGACACCCAGCAAGGCGGCTGCTCCCGACGCCCACCGCACCCCCAGCCGCTCCTTTGGGACCATGGCTGCTGAATCCAAGCTCTTTGGAGGCTTCAACACCTCTGACACGGTCACCTCGCCGCAGCGTGCCGGGGCGCTGGCTGGTCCGTGTGGGTTGGGGCTCGCCAGGGTGGGGAGGGTCTCAGGCTGGTCTTGGTGGGTTTGTGTCCAGTTTCTTGGGGTCTCGGGCTTTTGAGGGGCTCTGGGCTTGGGGGAGAAGCAGATCTGTGTTATCAGCCAGTGGGAGGATGGTGAGAGGGTGGTGAGCACTGTTCCATGGCCTCACCCATGGCTGTGCCCCTCCTGAGTGCTCTTTGTCACAGGGGGAGTCACCACCTTCGTGGCCCTCTACGACTACGAGTCCCGGACCGAAACGGACTTGTCCTTCAAGAAAGGAGAGCGCCTGCAAATCGTCAACAACACGTGAGTGTCCCTGTCCCTGCAGCCAAGCCCATGTGGCGAGCTGTCACCTCTGTCCCTGCTGTGGAACCCCCCGCCCAGCCTGGCAGGACCAGCTCTCCCAGGGGTGGGTGCTGAGAGAGAGGTGCCAAAATGCTCATGGACACGATGACTTGTCCAAGGACACTGACACTGGAAGCAGTCACTTGCCTGCTTCCTCATCCTCCTGGCCCTGCTGCTGGTCACTGTGGCCTCACAGCCTTGTCACCAAGCCACGTCCTCTGCTTGCTGGCCATTCTGTGCCCTCCAACACAGAGCCACGTCCCCAATAGTCCCGTCCCCATCCGTGCTCAGCTCCCTTTTGTTTGCCTGGACACATCCCTTAGCTTCATGGGTGCTTTCCCCTGTGCTTGTATGCTGTCTCTGGTCTCAGCTTCTCTCTTGACTCTTCTTTCTCTCCCTCCATGCTGCCGTTTAGGAGAAAAGTGGATGTCAGGTGTGTATTGCACATTCTTACTGCTATTAAAAATGACCTAAATGACCAAAGCCCATCTGCTGCCCACATGAGGGCAGGTTGGATGGAGCAGGGCTGGGAGGAGATGATTTCCAGATGGTTTTGTGGTTGGTTGCATTTGTCCCACCTGAGTGATCAGAACAGAGCAGGGAGTTCCTTCCCATGCTGGGGAACTGTTCCATCCAGAGCTGTGTCTGCACCTGGGAGCTCTGAACCCATCCCCTTCCCTTGTCCATGCCTGGCTCCCCTCTGCACTCTCTTTCCGGTTGGCTCTCCACTCCCCCCTGGCCTTTGCATTTTTCTTTTGCATTTTTTAATTTTACTTTTATATTTCATGAGTGGCTCTGGTGATTCAAGTATTCCCTTAGGGGTCTGACCCCCTGGTTTGCTCTCCATCCTGCTCCCCACAGCGCATCCATCACGTGCAGGGCAGCATGACCAGCTGGAATATGCTCCTGAAAATGATCCTGCATTAAACCCATGTGTGGTCCGTCCTGACAGGGGGCACGCACAGTCCAGAGCCTGGCTGGCAGAGCCAGTGTTCCCAGCCATGGAGCTGCCACAGGGTCTGCAGCTCCTGCTCCCCCTCCACTGCTGCCTTCCAACACGGGCACCCAAAACAGCTTTGCAAAGTCCAAGGGTGAAAAGATGAGGGAACATCCCAGGAGTGAGATTTCTCCTGAGATGCTTGGGCAGTGTGGCACAAACATGTTTTCAATCTGATCCTTGTTCTCATTGTTCTGATGCTGTTTATTAATGGTGATTTGTTTCATCTATGAAGTCTGGGATGGGCAGCGTTTCAGTGTTGCAGGAAAAGCCTGAATTTGGGAGTTTTGGTGCTTCTTACTTCCAGTCTCAGCAGTGTGTGAGCTCCATGCTTGAGTTCTGCTTTTGGCTGTTGCAAAGTGAGCTCTGGAGGTCCAGATCAGACCCACATATGAGGGGTTTTTTTTAATGCCTTTTATCAGTTCTGGGGTTTCTGCACTATTTTTTTCCTCTACTGCTATTTGTCAAAGGCTTGGACAGAGGGAAGGGTTGGTCTGTGATGGGCTCTGCAGCATCCTGGGGAGCAAAAGGGCTTTTTTTGGTGATGCAGTCCTTTGGTGGAGGGTGCAGGATGTAGCTGCCAACCTTCCCAGTGTCTGTGTGGGTGCAATGTCCACAGGGAGAGAGGCAGTGGAGGAAGCTGGGCAGTCTGTGCAGTGCTCAGGAGGTGAATCACTCTTCTCACTGACCTCCATGAGATGCTCACACAGTCTGGGAACAGCTCGGGCTGCTGCACTTTGGGGACAGCAACAGACAGATGTGTGATCTCCCCTTCCTCTAGGGTCCCTGGCAGGACAGTCAGTGCCCTGGAGCTGCGGGAAGGGGACTTGGGTTCAGTCCAGGAAGGGCTGGCAAGTGCTGGGCATAGTGGGAGCCCATGGCTAGGGTGGCTTTGCAGGGTGGCAGCAGGTTTTGGCTGATCTGATGGGTCTGGGGCTGCTCAGGGTGAGAGGAGGAGCCTCCACATCGCTCACCTCCCTGCTCTGGGTCATCCTACCAATCCACCCAGTTCAGGAAGGCTCTTGTGGTACCATTGCTAGTGGGAAGGAGTCTCCTCCCAGCCAGCAGGCAGCCAGCTGGGATGTGGTGGGATATTTTGGGTAAGACTGTGCAGGGAATTGTTGAAATGCTTTGTTTTGATGATGATGATGATGATTATTTTTTTTCCCCACTGAGACATTTTTGGAATAGTTTGTTTTGCTGAATTCCCAGCTTGTAGCCTTGCAGCCCAAGCTGGAATGAAGCCACAAGTCAAAAGCTGGGCATTTTTCAAGCAGATGTTTACTCTGGTCCTGTGGGAAAGGAGCCCAACCAGCCTCCTGTCCCCTTCAGAGCCACCTCAATAAAGGTGACTGGGGCAACAGCCCTGGCTGAGGAGCACAAGCTGCCTGCCACGAGATGTGCTGGGGCTGGAAGAAGCTAAAATGTCATCCAGGGCTGCTGTGAGGCTGGTCCAGGGGCAGAGCCCAGCTCTATGGGTGGGAGGAGATGCCTGGAAGGCACTCCTATCCCCACCCCACTGACACCATAGCAGGGAGCCGGGGGCCGTGTCTGGGTTATCCTGGTGCTTTGAAGCATCACTGGTTTAGCTGGGAAAAGCACAGGTCTCAAGCAGCTGGTGAGTCTGGAGCAAGGATGGAGGTTTACACGTCTGCAGGGTCAGGGATGGGTCTGGATGTGGTCTGATGAGCCTTGTAGTGGTGACTGAGGTTATTGGTGTTTTTCTGTAACATGTTTGCGGACGTTGTCCTGCCAAGTCCTTGAATCCTTACGGTGCTGTTCCCACAAATCTGCAGTTTTCCCGTAGCCTCGTCTCCCTTGTGGTCAGGATGAATTCAGTGACTGTCTTTGATGGGCAAGAAGATGCAGGTGGTGGGAGGAAAAGCCCTGCTGTCTGCAGGAAGGGGAAGCCGCCTCCTGCTGCCCTCTTGTTCTTCTCTATTTGTTGTCCTTCCCAGCCCCATCCGGAGCAGGAGCCGGCGGGAAGGAGGGCAGAGCACCCTCCAGCTCCTGGGGACGTGCCTGGGGCCGCTGTGCCCGGGCAGGAGGCATGGACGGTGGCTCAGCTCCAGGTTTTTAGGGACAAGGAGCCTCACTTGTGGCTGTGCAGGCACAGCCCTTGCTGGGGCAGCAGGAGGCTCACGGTCAGAGCCACAGCCCTGCAGGGTGTCCATCCCATGGCTGTGAATGGGACACCCGGGCTGGACAGATCCCACTGCATCCAGGCTGGACACCACAGCTGGGCAGGGCTCAGCCCCTGCCCAAGCCTCAGCCCTGTCCTGCTGTTTTTCTGCAGCCTGTGTTTAACTAACTCCCTTGGGTCTTCCTGGTGCCTTTTTTAATCACTGCCATTAATCTGTCGCTTCTCCCTGTTTCCTGTCCCTCCCCTTGCCTGCTGCTCCCTGCTGCCAGGACCCCCAGTGCCTCACAACCTCCAGCCAGATCCCCTTCCCATTCAGGTGGCTCCAAAGGTATTTTGGCTTGTTGGCTGCCCTGCCTGATTCAGGTTTAAAGCATTCCACATGTGGATGGGTGGCCCCAGTAATGAGAGCTCACCCAAACGGAGCCACGGGAAGAGGCTGGCAGCAGGAGCACTCCTGGCTGGGGTCTGGCTGTGGGGTTGGGGTCTGTGGGGCCGCACCTTTTCCCAGTGGGGCTCTGTGCTGGCTCATCCTCCCCCGGTGCCTGTGGGCGGGTGAGGGGCTGGCCAGGGGGCTCCTGGCTTCACACTGAGTGTGTTTTGGTTCTCTTGCAGGGAAGGTGACTGGTGGCTGGCTCATTCCCTCACTACAGGACAGACGGGCTACATCCCCAGTAACTATGTCGCACCCTCAGACTCCATCCAGGCTGAAGAGTAATTGCCATCTTTTAGACAGTTTATAGCAAACACACCCCGAGCGCTCCCCCTCCACCCCTGCCCCGCTCCTGGGCGAAGCCTCCAAGTTCTCTGGGTTTTTCCTTTTTGTTAGTTTTCCCTGCTGAATGTGCAAACCAGCCTGTCTTTAAGACCATTAAGTGCAGAGCTGCAGTGTGCTTGCATGGTGGAGGGGTGAGTGGTGGCATAGCAGGACTGTGGATGCTCTTGGTCTGGTTTTTATGGAGAGCCTGGAGAAGAGAAGGCTCCAGGGAGATCTCATTGCAGCCTTTCAGGACTTAAAGGGGGTTCCTAAAAAGGAGAGTGAGAGACTTTTTACACAGGCGGAGGGGCCTGTGAGAGGACAAGAGGGAACATTTTAAACTAAAAGAGGAGAGATTTAGATTAGATGTTAGGAGAAAATTCTTTACCTAGTGGATTGTGAGACACTGGCACAGGTTGCCCAGAGAAGTGTGACTGCCCCATCCCTGGAAGTGTTCAAGGCCAGTTTGGATGGGGCTTGGAGCAACCTGGTCTAACTGATGGTGTGGCACCACATGGCAGGAGAGCAATGCCCAGCCCAGGCTGTACAGGGACATGGCACACCCCAAGGTGCCAGAGCCTGGAGCTGCAGCCCCTGGTCTCCCAAACCTGCAGTGGGTGGGCCAGGGCTGAGCCCCCTGCTTGGGCAGGCAGTGGAGGGGGGGCAGTGCCAGGTGCTGAGCCACTGCCTTTCTCCTGCAGGTGGTATTTTGGGAAGATCACTCGCCGGGAGTCCGAGCGGCTGCTGCTCAACCCCGAAAACCCCCGAGGGACCTTCTTGGTCCGGGAGAGCGAGACCACGAAAGGTGAGCAGGGCTGGCCTGGAGGAGACCCTCTCTTGGGGGTGTGGGGGTACCCTGCGTCCCCTCGGTCTCTCCTGCTGGTGCTGGTCTCCAGGGAGCTGATGCTGACGTGGCCATCACATCACCAATGACATTTGGCCTGTGCCAAATGCACTGTTACACCACTGAGCCCGTGGGCTGCAGGGACACGGCCACTTCTGTCCCACCACTGCCTGCCCAGTGAGTGCCCTTCAGAACATCTCTGCCTGAACAGAGATGGTTCAGCTCATGGCAGGGTGGAAGCCAGGGGTCTCACCAACTCTGGAAAGACCACCAGGCAGGATGGTCTCTTTTCCTGGTTTTTTTGTTATTGGTTTGTTTGGTTGGGTTTTTGTACACCCCCAACCAGATGATTTTTTGGTTTTCCCCTGGTTCCTGTATAGTGACAAAATCTTGAATGTGTTCTTCCTGGGCAGTCAGGCCTAGGGAGTGATGAACTTTAGTCCCTCTTTCAAGTCTGACAAGTCTTTATACTTGTTTTCTGTCTCCCAAAAGCACGAGTTGTGATCTGTGAGGTTTGACTGCTGAGGATGATGGAAATTTAGTTTCGTTTGGCTCCAAATGCCCCTTTGGGAAAAGCTCCTTGATGTTCCCTTGTGGTTTTATGCCTTGAACTTATCACTATTTATTTTATCCTGGTGGAAACAGCTCCTTTAAGCAGCAGCATAAATCTTCCCCTCTGCCATCTGTGGCCCCAGCAACACCACCTTGTTCTCATGTGGGCAGAGCAGAGCCAAGCTCCTGAAGCAATGCCCATGGTGGGGTTTGTGGAGGAGGCAGTTGGGCCCACCAGCCCTTTGGCTCCTCTCTGAGATGCTGAGTTGCTGGTCAGCAGCTCCCCTCAGCCTGGCTTTGCCTGCTCCTCTCCCCTTGTTAGCACATCCTGTAGGATGGCTGGTGGCAAGGCTTGGCAGAGCTGCTGTGCAAGCAGAGGGCAGCTGGAGGTTGTGATGGCGTGCCATGGCTGTGCCGTTCCTCCCTGGCACCTGGTGCCAGCTCGTGCAGCCAGGAGCTGCTCCCCATCCTCTGCTTTTGGGTGAAAGCAGCACCTCCGTGCCCAGTCCTGCCTCCCCATGCTCACCCACGGTGGGACCCCATGGGGAGCACCCATCCATGGCACACCTCCCCCAGCCCCTCGGTCCTGCCCACAGGTGCCTATTGCCTCTCTGTGTCCGACTTCGACAACGCCAAGGGGCTCAACGTGAAGCACTACAAGATCCGCAAGTTGGACAGTGGCGGCTTCTACATCACCTCCCGCACCCAGTTCAACAGCCTGCAGCAGCTGGTGGCCTACTACTCCAGTGGGTAGCCATACGGGGTCCCCTGGGGGTCGGGGTGGCATCCTGGGTGCTGTCCCTGCCCTTGCTGCTGGGCAGGTGCTGCAGGGAAGTCACTGCTGAGCTGGGGGACACCAAACCAGTTGTGTGGGACTGGGTTTTAGGGCAGAGGGTGAGGGTTTGGGTACAGGTCCCCAAGGTGTTTGCAGGAGATGTGGGGTAGACATCACATGCCTAAATACCCGTGTGTCACCCTGCTGTTGTCCCTTCCTGTGCCAGAACATGCTGATGGTTTGTGCCACCGTCTCACCAATGTCTGCCCCATGTCCAAGCCCCAGACCCAAGGCCTTGCCAAGGATGCTTGGGAAATCCCCCGGGAATCACTGCGGCTGGAGGTCAAGCTGGGACAGGGCTGCTTCGGAGAGGTGTGGATGGGTAAGGACCACTCCCACCCTGCTGTCCCCTCTGTGTCACCACCTGCATCCTGTCCCCAGCCATCTGCAGATGCCTGGAGCCTGTGGTGGGGTGGGGGAGCAGTGGAGGGACACGGCTCCCTGCTCCATACACGTGTCCTGAGCAGCATGTCCTGTGCCACAGGGACCTGGAATGGCACCACCCGGGTGGCCATCAAGACACTGAAGCCTGGCACCATGTCCCCAGAGGCCTTCCTGCAGGAAGCCCAGGTCATGAAGAAGCTCCGGCACGAGAAGCTGGTTCAGCTCTACGCTGTGGTGTCAGAGGAGCCCATTTACATCGTCACCGAGTACATGAGCAAGGGTGAGCATGGGAGGGACACCGAGGGGGCAGCTGAGGGGCTCTGCTCCTCCAGATTGCTCTGACCATGGTTTTCCTTACAGGGAGCCTCCTGGACTTCCTGAAGGGTGAGATGGGCAAGTACCTGCGGCTGCCCCAGCTTGTGGATATGGCTGCTCAGGTGAGTTTGCACATCTCTGGGCCTCCCTCCCACGTTCCTTGTGAGGGCACTGGCTGCCTGAGCCTCTCACTGGGCTGTGGTGGCTGTCACTGGTCAGGCAGTGGGGTGCTGGGCTCTCCCTGGGGACCCTCATGTCACCCTGTCAGCCACAGTGCCCCACATGCCGGTCCCCACAGATCGCATCCGGCATGGCCTATGTGGAGAGGATGAACTACGTCCACCGGGACCTGCGGGCAGCCAACATCCTGGTGGGAGAGAACCTGGTGTGCAAAGTGGCTGATTTTGGCTTGGCACGACTCATCGAGGACAATGAGTACACAGCTCGGCAAGGTGAGTGCCCACAGCTGCCAGCACCGCACCCGGGCAGGTGGCACCGGAGCAATGGCCATCGGCCCCCACGGTGTGCGCTGTGCCTGGAGCCAGCACGTGGCTCTGGTTGCGTGGGGGTCCTGGAGGCACCCCCTCACCCTGCCTCTCCATCCAGGTGCAAAGTTCCCCATCAAGTGGACGGCCCCCGAAGCGGCTCTGTACGGCAGGTTTACCATCAAGTCAGATGTCTGGTCCTTTGGCATCCTCTTGACCGAGCTGACCACCAAGGGCAGAGTGCCATACCCAGGTGAGGGCTGGCACCTGCTGGCAGAGGCCCTGTCCCTATTGTAGTGCCCAACACCAGCTGTCCATGCCCAGCGCTTGCCCCTGAGCTGCCTCTTCCCAGGTCGGATCCTGCCCCACTGGGGTGAGCAGATATTGTCCAGGATGCAGTGTCCCAGCCACTCTGTGCCACTCTAGTCCCTGAGCAAGGTGACAGGGACAAGTGCTGCTAGGTTCCTCTCTCCCTGGGTCACTGGGATTGCCCCTAAGGCGTGTCCTGGCAGACACCCTTGGTGTCCCCCCGGGACAGGCACAGTGCAGGACTGGCCTGGCTCTGATCAATGCCCTGTCTCCTCTGGCCGCTCGCAGGGATGGTGAACCGGGAGGTGCTGGACCAGGTGGAGCGGGGCTACCGCATGCCCTGCCCGCCCGAGTGCCCCGAGTCCCTGCACGACCTCATGTGCCAGTGCTGGCGGAAGGACCCGGAGGAGAGACCCACCTTCGAGTACCTGCAGGCTTTCCTGGAGGACTACTTCACCTCGACAGAGCCCCAGTACCAGCCTGGAGAGAACCTATAGACACGGGGCTCCTCCTGGCACCAGGGACACTGCTGTCCTCACCACGGGGCGCCGAGGGCTGGCCTCCCCACCGAGGGGCTGTGTTTGTGGGGCAGCCCTGGAGCAGGACAGGGCATTAGCTCTGGATGCAGCTGGGGGAGCCGCTGGGTTCCCCCATTGCTCATTAAGACTTCTGGCCCGTGTTTAACGAAGCGGCGCTGTCCTGCTGGCGAGAGGAGCCTGTGGGCACCAACGGAGCCAGCTCAGGAGGGCAAGCAGAGCATCTCCTGCCAAGAGACTTGGGTTTTGGGAGACTTTTTTCCCCCCACAGCTCTGGGGTGAGCCAGGAGGAATTGGGGGACAGCATCGCCCCACCTCAGACACATGGTCCCAGTCTCCTGCACCCCCTTTCTAAATCAGCACAAATTTCCTTGCCTCTTCACCCTCCCCACCATCTTCCTCTTGGCTCCAGCTCTCCTGAGGATGCTGGAAGAGATGTTTTGCCACAGAGATGTCACAATCCCAGGCTGGCTTGAATGGGGTGACGTGCCAGGGTGGTGGTGGTGGCGGCGTGGGATGACAGTGGAACTCTGGTGGTCCCTCTGGCCTTACCATGACCTTAATGGCTGCTGGGTTCTGGGACTCTGAAATGTGACTGCTCCAGGCTCTGATGACCATCACTGTCTCACAGGAGCACCTGGGCACACGATCAAATCTTCCAGCTATGTCTGTTCCCCCAAGGGACACGTCTCACCTCTCCCAGGAGCAGGACTGGGGATGCCAGCAGAGCCCTCAACCTGCTGCACTTTCTCCCACCACATGCTCCAGGTCTTCCAGCCAGACCCTTGGGAAATACCCCCCAGCTGCCCTCCCCACCTCTGCCACCAGCTTTCCCACCAGCAGAGCCCCCTGGGCTGGCCCTGCCACCAAATCCAGTGCCACTGTGGGGCTTGGGTGCATGGCCCATGTAGCTGTTCTGGGTGTGGGAATGTTTTGGAGGAAGTACTTGACTTTCACAGATGATTTTGTCCACCTGGTATGTTTTTAGCTGCCTTCCCTCTACCCATTGTGTCTCAGCTTCCAGGCAGCAGTCCCCATGCAGCATCCCCAGCCACATGCCACCACCTGGAAGTGCTGTGCCACGTTTGCATCCTCATCTCCCCCATGCTCACTCCTAAAGGCCTCAGCCGTGTCTCAGCTGTGGGTGGCTATTCCTGCCCAGCTTTGTCCCACACACATCCCATGGGACTGATCCCTGGTGTCGGCAAGGCAACCCTTCATTCCCTGCCCTCTCCCACCCAGCACCTGCTTGTACATAGCCCTTGAGTGTTCCCTGCACTGTCCCAGACCTTGACTTCATTGCATGCGTTGGTGCCCAGCTGGAAACCTTTCACCATGGTGGTTCACAAAGCTTCACTCCTTCACCCCCTGGGTCCCAGAGACCCTTGCTCGGAGAGACCTGGGGGTCTTCGGATGCACTCCTGGAACACGGTGGGTTGGGGGCTCGGGGGATGCTGTGGGGCAGGGGTGCTGGAGGGAAGGACCTGCAGAGGGGAGCCAGTGGCTGTGCCCTCCTCTCAGTCCTCAGGCAGTGGGCTTTCTGTGCCTCCCCATCACCTTTGGGATGGTGTTTGCCTCTGGCACAGCCTCCTCCCAGGCAGCAGACCCAAGCCGCCCCTCACCAGTCCCTGCCATGGTGCCAGTGCCCTACAAAAGCTGGGTGGGAGCCAAGCATGGGCACGAGGTGGCCAAAACCCCTGCCCCAGATCTCCACCAGAGCAGGACCCAGGCAAGCCACTGCCTCTTACTCACTCCCACAGCTCCCCGGTGTAGTGGTTTGACCAAGCCACTTATTTATGAACCAAGTACATGGTTGGTTGTTTGGTGGCTCCTTTTCTAATGAGTAAAACATTTAAAATCAGTTTGGACAGGCTCTTCAGCAGTATGGAGAAATCCTGCTGGCTTGAAGAGCAGCAGCTGGTTCAATGGATTTTTTTAAAAATCATTTTGGGAGTTGGAGCCTTTTTTCCCCCCCTCCCTTCCTAGCAGGTTTGCTGTGTTGGCATTTCTGCATAAGGGCAGGGACCCCCCCAAACCTCAATGTTCTGGGTCTTCCCATGTTTGCAGCCTTTTGGGATGGGCAGCTGCCACAAACGCCCTGTCCCTTGGTAGCTGTTCCAAGGGGTGGCTTATGCCATAGCTCTGCCTGAATTATAAAAAATCTCTGTCCCTGGGAGAAACCTTTTACAACTGTAACATGTGGAAGCCAGATTTGGTCTGGAAGCTGGGGAGAGAGAAGGCAAGCACACGTGTTAAGGTTGGCTTTTGGTTGTCTGTTGCACGTGCAGGGTCTTGGGTGCAGCAGGACAGGAAGGGCGAGTGCAGCCTCTGGCTCTTTCTGGAAGGCAGCAGGTGCAAGGAGCACCCTGGGTTGGCTTAATTCCCCAAGGCTTTCAGCAAGATCTGGTGAAGGAGATGTGCTGGGGACCCTTCACGGCAGAAGGCAGTAAGGCAATCCCAGAGAAGCCCTCCTGCACGGGGCTGTGTGTCCACATGTCCGTGTGTCCATCCGTGTTTCTGTGCAGTGCTTGTGGTGGGACCCATGTCGCCGGACTCACCACCACAGCCAGCGTGACCTGGAGGCCCTGGGAGTCCAGAGCCTCCCCTCCATCATCATTCTGTCTGCCAATTTACTTTTTAAGCCAATAAACTCCAGAGGGGAGCCCCTGCCTAAGGATGCTCCTTGGCTTCCTGGGCTCCCTAAAACCCTACAAGTCATTCTCCTCTGCTGTTAGAATTTTTTTACAGTCTTTTGTAAGATCTCCAACTGACTATGCAGAGAACGTGTGGATCTGTGTCTCTCCCCATCTCCCTTACCTGCCTTTTTCGGTGTCTAAGTAAAATATTTAGCTTTTTTTTTTTTTTTTTTTTTGGTTAATAATAAAACTTTGGAAAAAAACCTGGAAAGGTTCAGCTTTGTGGGTGGTGGGGGGGTTGGAGATGCTTTGAAACTCTAACGTTGATGTAAATACTTTGCTATTTGATTATTAAATACAAACAGACCTCACAAAACAAAAGTGTAGCTTGTGTATGAGAGGACATGTTAGCTCCTCAGCATCCCTGTTAGAGGAGCTGTTGCTACCTGGAGCATGTGCAGTACCCATGTGAAGCTCCTGGTGCTTCAGACACTTTTTCTGGAAAATGCTTCTGGGATCTGGTGCTGCTTCTGTGCTGCTGGAGCCATTCCCCACACAGGCTTGTGGTTCAGCACAGGATCAGGGCCATGTCCAGCATCTCCAGCAGTCCTGGAGGAAAAGCAAGTGACATGGTCATTGGAGTCAGGCCCTGAGGGGTGTTCCATGTGCCCCCAGCGTAGGACATGCTGGCAGAGCGGGACTCAGCCATTGCATGCCCCAAAGCAAGGCCAGGGCAGGGCAGGGGTGGTGTTCGTGCTGCCAAAATCCAAGGCACGGTGTCCCTGACTGAAGCCACCCAGGCTGGACTGGGGGGGACAAGACAGGGGCAGCCTCCCTTCAGCAGAATCTGCTTTATCAGCAGCTCCAAGAAACAGGCCTGCTCTGTTTAGGTAATTAGTGGGTGCTGATTGGGGTCCACAGCGCTGGGGGTAGGAGGCTTTCTAAATGCAGAGTGAACGCTGCTACTGTTTATTCACCACTACCATCATCACCCTGGGGTGGCTTTAGTGCCCCAAGGTCCCAGTCTGGCTGCCCCCTCCTCCTCAGACTGGTAAGTGACTCAGTCTTATCACCTTAAAAATGTAACGCTTTATGCTTTGTTTGTCTTTAAAACAATTAAGCGATTGCGGGATTATCTCTTGTGTGCAGGTCTCTTGGCCCACGTGCAATGCATGGGCTAGGGGTGGGCTGGCAAGGTCACCCCAGGAGGGAAGCTGAGGCCGTGGCTCCTCCAGCCTTTGGATCTGCACCTTTGGCGTTGCTGTTTGAGAATGGGATGGCCATGGGGGGGCAAATGGAGGAGGAGATGGGTGCTGGGAGAGGCCAGGCTACTGCTGTCCAGCCTGAGCTCTGGGGCAGTGCAGGGGGGACTGAGGTGGTTTGTGTACAGGTGGTGAGGGCACTGGATTCAGTACTTCCAAGCCCTGCCTATGGCACTGTTTGCTTCCTCCTCTCCCTGTCCTGTCCTCAGCCTCAGTGGCAGCTGAGGTGTCTTAAGAGGGTGTGAGGGTGAGGCTGTGGCTGCCCCTGAACAGCTCTAATGAGGAGGCAGGGGCAGTTTGTGCTGGCAGTGGGCTCTAAACTGGAGAGGATGCGTTGTTGTTTGACTTGAGCATCCCCTTCATTTACCCACAGCTCAGTGGTAGCACTCCCCAAGAACATGGAGCCCTGGCTCCCGCAGGGTAAATGCTTTTGAGTACACAGGACCCACACTGAACTGCAAATCCTGAGGTCTGGGGTCTCTCCCACAGCCAAAACACAGCAGAAGGTCTCCTGGGGCAGGAGCAGGGTGCTGTTTGTTAAAGGGTTGGCTCACAGCAGGACTGTGCCCCTGTGTCAGGCTCTCAGGTTTTGCTGACAGTGCCACCAGAGCTCCCAGTGCCTGTTACTCACTGGAAACAAGGGGTGGACAGGAAGCTGCCAGCATGCGTTGACTTAGAGGACACAGCTTGCTGTCACTTGGATGTCATCCCCTCCAGCAGCAGGTGTGGGTGGCACCTGAGCTGCTCTCCCTTGCCCTACTATCAGAGGATTTGCCTTTGCTGGCAGAGTAGCAAAACCCTCTTGCCAAGGGTTAATCTCCAGGCTCTGGAGGGGAGGGCTAAAGTCCTTAACGGACTGTAGCTTACCTCCCACGGCTGGGAAACCACCTGATGCCAGAGAAATGCTGCAGGGCAGGGCTACCTGTGACCCTGAGCAATGTTTGTGGTTTCCCTGGCTCAGGAGATTTGGCTGGACAGCACAAGGGGACAAGCCTCTGGACTTGGCTGCCTCCCTGAGCCCACTGGTGGGTGCTTCCAGCCGAAATGGCTCCTCCATGGGATCAACCTCTTTCCTCTGGCTGCTGCTGTTCATAAGGCCACGTTGTGGGCTTGTCTCAGGGTGAGCAGGAAGAGAATCCAGGCAAGGAGGCACAGATCACCCAGCAAGATCCCTGGATGAGAGGCAGATGCTGGGAGAGCAGGCTGATTCCCACCTGCACCCCAAGCGGTGCTGGAGAGCTCAACTCCCAAGTATCAGATCCTAAGATCTGCACTATCATGGATGTCAGGCAGATCTAAGGTTCAAAAATCCGTATCATGGCAAGCCTTGTGGTATTCCAGCTGCTCATCCTGGGGATGCTTCCTCTCCCTAAGAAGGCTTGAGGAGGAGTATGAAAAGCCTCTGCACCCTAAGGCTGCACTGAGGAGTCCAAGGACTGCCTGAGCCAAGCTGCATCTCTAAGGATTGGAGCCTGAGCTGGGTTTTGTTTTGGTTTTTTTTCCTTTATTGACCCTGCTGTGTCACTGATCTGTTATGTGACCTAGAAAAGAAAATTATCTCTCCCTCATACGGAAAGACAAAGGAACAGCTTAAGGCTCCAGCTCCCTGTATCTAGGGAGCATCAGGCAGATGGACACTCTGTAATTCAGCAAGGTGATGAGACTCACTCAGTGCCAAAGTGTCAAGTGACAATTGCAGGCAGCGTCCAGGCTCAGTGGGGCCTGGCACAGCACAGTGGTTGTGTTCTAAATCCCACTGCTTTTAGTCACTGGTGCAGCTGCTCACCCATGCGGTCCCCACACAGAGACCCCATGGTGCCCCCAGGATCCCAAGGGACAGAGCCACCTCACTGTTGTTCTGGCAGAGAAGGGCAAAACATCTCATGTGAGTGTTTTTCCATGTAGCTGGCAAACGCCTGGCTGAGCACTCCGGCTCTGTCTGTCCAGGCTCAGCCCCATCTGTGGTGCACGAACAGGGAAGCTCTGATGCTGCTCTTCAGAAGCCATCGGGTTCGACCTGTTCTGCAGTCACAGGCTGGTTTTTCATGGTCTCTTTATGGAGAAGGACGAACCAGGCATTAGCATGGGATGTGAGACTTGGTTGGGTTCCTCATTCTGCCCAAGGCTTTCTGTCTGACCATGACAAAGTTGCTTTAATTTTCTATCTTTAAAATGAAGATGGTATCTCAGGGCCCTAAAGAAGGTAAGAGAGTGTGCTGGGGAGGGCTGTGTGCATATCAAAGAGTGCTCCTTCTCTGCATTAAGGCTGGGAGGTTTCTTGCCCCACTGAAAGCTGTCCTGCAGCCTCCCTCTTTTGAAGTGCTCTTCTCGAGCTGGGTCTCACAGAAAGAAAAGAGCCCGCAGCTGTGCCTTGTCTTGAACCCCACGTACAAAGCCAGGGCTCGCTCTCATCCAAAGGGTTGTCTGGCTTTGTGGCTAGTATTTATTTAAATTGCTGTAAAGTGCAACTTGGCTAGTGAGCAACCAAAGTGTACTCTTGACAGAAGAGTGCATTAGCTTAAATATATTGAAACTTAAAAGTAGCTCAGAGCAAAGCTGTGCCACGGCTTGCAAAGAGTGCCCTCCCCTCTCCTTTCCATTTGTTATTTATGCCTGAGTTGATGTGACAGCTACTGGGATTTCCCTCAACCTGACAGGTGACAGAGCTGTCACATCTATTTTTGATGTGGCACATACTTTTTTTTTTTAAATCGTGTAAACACTAATAGACTCTGAACTTTTTCCAACTTGGACCTGGTCTTCAGAGCACGGGACAAAGCCAAGCGTGTTTCAGCCCCAGCAGCAGAGCTCCCACACCCTTTAACACTCTCAGGTGCTCCTGGGCGCTGTTGGATCTCATAGTCCGTCTCTCCCCGTTCTACACAGGGCATGGGCTGGCAGCTGGGCTGCCCTGAGCAGAGGGACAGGTTGGGGTGACGAGGTGTTGTGGGATGGGCTTACACCACTTGGGCACCCTGCAGACACTTTTCCTGTCGGCGCTGGGGATTAGTGGCTTCCAGGACACAGCTCGGGGGTTTAACTTTATAAGCAGAAAAAGGGGAATCTGTCACCTAAGTGCAGAGAGGTAACACACGACACAGGAGGTGCTTCTGGTTGTGAGAGGAGGCTGTTTAGGAATTGCCAGTCTGGCTCCCTGTCTGCCCACCGTCAGGTTAAACAGTCAAGAGGAGTCAGTACTGGAAGCTACAGAGCAAACAGGCTCTGCCTCTTGCTGGAGACTGTTTGGGGTTGCTGTGCTAGGAACAGAACAATGCAGAGACACGTGATTGCTGGGCTAAGGCATCCACAATGAGCAGCCAATGCATCATGCTGGGCAGGAGGCCATAGACCAAAGTTTATAAAGCTTTATTAAACATTTTGAACAGCTGTGCAATGAACAAACAATACTCTGGAAGTTTCACAACCTCATAGCTTGAACTGCCTCAGGACAGCAACAGCCACTTCTGCTGCTGTCCACCAGGAGACTGAAGGAAAGACAAACAGATGGCAAAGGGGAGGGAAACCTTCAAAGTTTAGAGATAAGTGTTTTATGTCAACCTCTAAGGCTTCTCACAAACCAACCTCTGCCCCAGGCTGTAGGCCTGACGCACCACCACCTTGGATTCTTGACATCCTTCTGCCAGGGAAGCTGGAGACAACCAGGCATTTTTTTGCTAGTCAGTAGCACCAGCACCTTCTGTCACCTCGGGCCCAAAACCATTATCTCTGAAAATGGCTGAAGCATTTACTGCTTCAAGCCATGCCTCCACCTCAGGGTCCTCTCCTGCCCTGCCTACACCCAGCCTCTCAGGCTAGCATGAGTTTTGTAGGGTGAAGTTCACACTGGCTTCCAAAACCCTGTGTCTTGCAGCATGCCAATTCTTTATCCCAACTGTCAACACCTTGGTAAACCCAGGACATGGAGGAGAAGAGACAGTCTCCTGTGAGGCTTTATAAAAGCAGCAGCATAACTGAGGCTTTCAGGCTGGGATCTTGGAGCATTCGGAGTTCAGAAAGCACTTCAGCAGTGCACACATCTCTTTGGCAGGCTGAGCAGGAGGAGATGACTCAACTGCCTCTGGCTCCAGCAGCTTTTGGCCAAGTCCATTTGTGAGCTGTTGCACTTGCCCTTGATCAGCAAGGTGGGAAGGCTGGCTCCCCACAAAGAGAGACTGAGAAAATCTTGTAGCTATTCAAGCAGGACCAGTGGGCCAAGAGCCCTGAGTTAGACCACCATGGCCTAATGCAGACAAGTGACACACAACTGCAGCACTCTCAGCTGGGCAGGGGCTGCAGGCTCAGGCTTCCTGCAGTTCTCAGTTGAGAGGGCTGGTGTCTGTTCCCGGTGATACGGGAAAGAAAAAAAAAAAAGACTTCTGCTTCTAAAAAAGCAGGTGGTGCTGCCAGAGTTCACACAGTAAACGAGTCGAATTTCACAGGCAGAGTGGGAAGAATTTGCCACTCTAGTCCACGCAGTTACAGGAATCAGGCTGTCCTTACTCCAGTCCCATACCCAACACCCCCCTCCTCCCCAGCCCCACCCCCTTTTTAAAAGCAGAACAAGAGCCCTCAGCAGACTGGAAGATTATGATTCTCTAGGTGCCCACTATGTTGGGATCATGAGCTGATTCCGGCAACTGGGATCCTGTGCAGTGATACAAGAAGCAGTTCCCCCAGCAGCTGTAGCAGATGAGGAATAGAGCTGCCAGGAAGACCAAGGCACAAATTGTGCAAGGTTTCCGTTCCAGGAGAAAACTGAGCAGGTAGAATCCCATGAACATTGAGTGACTGAACCACAGTGCTGGGTTGAGGGGCTTGGGTATGAGCAGGACAGGTAGCAACCACTGAAGGCAGTACATTGTGGCTGGCTGGCTGGGGCCTCGTGGCAGTAGCAGTCAGATGTGCTCCAGAAGGGGGTTCCAGCAACTCCTCCCGAGGGCAGGCTGCTCTGCAGGGAGGGGAAAACGTCAAACTGTCAGAGAAATGCAGGGAGAAAATCAACTGACATTCTTTTAAAGCTTCATTTACTCCCAAGCATCATATGCCGATGGTTGAACTGCCAGTACTAAATTCTGGTGTGTCTTGGAGCTGGTGGAAAGCTTCTTGCTTTCTGAACCACTCAGCTGGGGACAGGATCAGCTAATGCTGGTGTAGAAGTGTATCCTGTGTGCTCTGCTCCTCAGGCCTTTATCCAGGCTAACAAGTGAGACCCTTTTAGCATAATACAGGAACAGAAAGGGAGAGGGGAAAATGGAAAGGAAAACAAGCTGCCACAGCCTTCCCTACACACATTGATCTGAGACAGTCCAAAGGCTTGAGTGATGATATAAAGAAATGCAATTGAAGGGCAATAATTATTTGGTGCTACAGAGAAGTGTTAAGGAAGCATTACTGTAAGGAATTGTTTTGCACACAAACAATAAAGTCTTCCAGCAGGACAGTACTAGACCAGCCACACATCAAGCTACCCAGGAAAGCCCTGGCAGTGTCCAGGCTGCAAAACAAAGGGGAGGACAGTCTCTGCTTAAGGATTTATAATCCTTGCCAAGCAGCTGAAGTCAGATAAGACAAAGTATGTGAATAGATCAAAGGGGGGGACAGGCTCAAAATGGCAATTTCCATAAGTGCTGTAAACACAGGATTTCCTCACTTGGATTATTATAAAACCCTCTAGAAACTGAGCTTTAAGGGCTTTCCTAAGCAGGGATGGTAGCACACTACAAGTCCAGAAAACCTGCTTCTACCTTTAGCAACCACCTCAATGACACTGTGTGGTTTTGTTTTTTCCTCTGAAGCACTACAAACACCTTCAAGAATTTCAAATAGCTTTAAAAACAGTAAAAGCCTCACCCCCACTAAGAAGAATCTGGTGGGAACAGCTCCTTGCAGCAATCCTTGTATCTGCAATTACTCAATGGAGCAGTGCTCCCTCAGAAAAGCATGAAGGGCTCAGGCGAGCCTGTTAGGATTACAACTGGGGGGTGGGAAGGTTAGTAGGATGAAGGAGTGAAAATGTAAACAAACAGCACATTCCACTGGCTCCTGTTGGCAGGAGAAGGGATTTCCTGGCAAAGGGAGGGAGAACGAGGGATTGCAGGGAAAAGCCAAGAGAAAACCACACGAGGTTCTCTTCCAAAAGAACGCTAAGGTCAGACTTGTTTCACAGGTACAATGGGCTCTGCTGTCAGCTGCAGGAAATGCTGCCATCCTGAGCAGCACGATCTATTTTACTTTAATGTTAACAAGAAAATGCAGGCCAACACCTCCACCGGCACAAACATTATTTGGGGAAAGTACACTGCGCTAAAGCTCCTGCAAGGGAGTGTTCTCCAGCAGAGAGGGCAGCTGGAGTTCACTTAGTAAAACTAAGCTGCAGCTCAGTAGCCAAAGAGTAAGGAAAAAGTTATATTATGCTGAAATACAGATAAAGCCAAGTCACAGGAATGAAGCTCCCAGTGTTAGTCCTGTTTTAGGCAGGTCACTCACTTGCATCTTTAAGGGCAAGTCTAGTCCCAAGCCTCTTCCCACATCTATAAACTGGAATTAGCTATTACTCATTTCATAACAAAACATGCTGTCTGCTTGCCTTTGTGAATTGCTCAGATGTTCCTGGAGTAAACAATACCACAGAAGTATTGGAGAACTTTTTTCCAAGGGGGAGAACGGAGAGAAAAAGATCTAACAACAAATATTTGAACAGGAAAGTAATTAAACCCCATATCCAACTTTTTAGTTCAGATTGCATTGAATGCAGCAAAATTGTACTAAATTGATGATCTGCAGCTGCCTTAATCCTCCTGAAATGTTCCTTTCTTGAAGTTTCCTGTAATTGTTTTCTCACAAGTGCTCCGAACGCTGAGTATTAAAAATCACTGCCTAAACATCATGTCACGTTTTTGCTAGATCCAGCCCTAAGTTGCATCAGCTTGACTTCTGTGGCAATTTGTGTCACCTGTTCTTGAAACTTTAGTTTTAAGTGCCTACTTTGCTTTGGGTTTTCTGTCTCTAGAGCAAGGAAATGGGTAAAGAATGTGTCTGTTAAGTAGCACAAGGCTGAAACAAAGCACTAGAATTTTTCAGAACTAATGTCACAAATCTCTCAGTTTTAATAGGGTCATGTATGACTATTGAGCCTTTAGCCCAAACTTCACAACTGACTACAGTTAGAAAATAATTATAATTTGTGTTGTAGCTACACTTTGTACTTCGTCTGAACTCCTCGCTCCTACAATGCTCTTAACAATAACAGTCTAAACACTGAGTTGATTTTAAGCATCTAAACTTTACTTGAGCACTTCCTCCAAACACAAAGCCATCTCAGAACTAGTCATTTTTAAATATTAGTATTTCCTGCAAGAGCCAGTTGCTTGTAGCAATCAATGCAACCACTCCGCAGAATAAAGAACCATTTAATGGTAGTTATTTTTCCTATGAAGTTTCAATGTCGATGCCCTTCAACCTGCAAACCTCTTGGATTTCTGATAAATGCAGACGTTCACACAGCTGCTCTTTGTAGTCAGTTTGCTTGTAATTTCACGTGCCCCTTCACCACCCACCAGTTAAAGGCTGAGGACCCTTTGCTGTATCCCACAGCTGGTCCTAGATCAAGTACCTACTACTGAAGGCTTCTACAGCTCTATCTCCCTTGAGGGACTTTCCACTAGTAAGATACATGCTCTTCACTAGAGATTATTTGTACAGCTGGCAATGAGACTGAGTTTTCTTTCCACTCTATTGATCAAAGAGAAACAGCACCTCCTGCTATCAACTCTTTAGTGAGCAAGGAACATTCTCCTTTGTGCCCAGAACAGGCAGATCCTTACTGGAAGCCACAACAGTATTCAGTTTTGCCTGATTTCTCAAGCAAGGTGAAACGTGCAAATTAAAGATTCCTACCTCGTTGTCTTTGTCCCCTCCTCACAATGCAAGCCAAAGATTACCATGTTCCAGAGCAAATAACTACCTGTCACCCAACAGAACTGGTTTCACAATTGCATCCTGCTTTCCCTTAACCAGTTGCTCTTGTTCTCTCCTGCCTGACTCACCTCTTGCCTCTGCCACCCCAGTGTCCTGCTATCCTCAGACCTGCTCCTGTGCTGTTCCTCATGTCATCTGATTTGGTGGGCACTTGTGTTTACCTGATGGCTCCTTTCCACTGCCTCCTTTTGCCCCTCCACAGCTCGTGGAGCCACTTGAACTCACTTCAGACCCCTCAGCAGCAGATGGCTCTGATCTCCACGCGCTGCCAGAGCCTCCTCCTGCCAGTTCCTGCAGGCAGAGGAACAGCCAGGGGAGGTTCCCTGCACACCTCGTTAGTAAGCAAGCACCAATACTTTTCCACATGCTTATTAGTTGGCTTCCACTGCATTCCCAGCCTTTCCTGCTGTCATCTTCCCTCCCAAAAATATTCACGTCCTACTCGTGTATGTTTGTGGGGAGGATTTTGGAATTCCAGTGTAAAGACAGCAGCACACCTTTTCCAGGCAGGAGCAAAACTTCAATTATGACACGTCTAGAGTGAGTAGCACAGTGCACTGCTTTGCAATGGATCAGTCACCTTTTGGAATAAATCCATCTGAGGAGCTGTTCCTTCAAGGAAGCTGTTCCTTCATATTCTACAAACTAACTCAGCAATTAACACAGCCAGAGGTGTTCCTACACCATTGGTTTGACACATCAGTATGCCAATACCAAGTCTGTACCTTTCTCAAGAATGTTTGAATTCTTTAAGTCATTTACCCTGGAAGGGGAGAATAATCAGCCAGCTTCCCCTAAGCACTTCAAGGGTAAGCTTGTTCAGACCTTGCTAAGGCAGCCTTTAAGCCAGTGCTGTCCACACGGAACTCCCCCAGCAGATGCTACAGAAAGAGTCTCCCAGGCTGACAGCTGAAAGGTCTGCAATAAAACACTGAGTAACCTTTTTACTGGGGTGTGCTGGTGGCGTTCTCCCCCTTTCCCAAAAGCTGAAGTCTCTGCTTATGATGTAAAGCCACACTGGTTAGATAAAAGTCTCTCCAGTTATCCAGGGCACATAAACTGAAGAGTAAGCCTCAGGGATTTGTTTCTTACCTACAATGCTGACCTGTTTGCTTAAAATTGTTTGAATCAAAAACCCTGTCACAACTATTAACTGATGTGTGTGGGCAGTGCCTCATACTGCCCGCCTGTGTTCAAAACCAACTCAAATATCACACAGCATCCAAAACAGCTGCTGAAAAAGACACAACATCCAAACACTGGGACAAAAAGAGAGGTGAAGAACTATCAAGTGACAAGTTTGAAGAGTTCAGCTAAGAAAAGCAACAGCAGACCAGATTCCCAGATGCCAACACTCTGTCGTAAACCCAAGAACCGTAACTGCTCAAAGTTTAAGACCTATTTGCAGCAGGGGTTAACTTCTCCAGGGTTTTTTTTTAGCCCTGCCACTATTATTTCAATTTTTTTAAAAGCTTTATCTGCTGGTATGACTCAGCTGGAAAGAGTGAGTCTACAGTTTTTGGCAAAGATCTTATCCTAGTCTTGGATCATGCCTTGGACACTTGATGTAGACTCAGAAATGGTGCAGTGTAATCACAGCAGTTTCCAAAAAGAGCAACAAATCCTTGACTAACCAAGCCTCGGGGTTAGTGTTCTGATTTCTCAAGGTAGACACATGCCAAAGCAACTCACCTGGTGAAAAGTGGAGGCTCTCTGTTGAGCCACTCTTTTCACCACTTCCAAAGCTGCTCTCTGAGCTTCATTACTGATGGGGAGTGGGTTAGCTTTTCTCCAGAGGCAGTGCCCACTCCATCTGGACTGCAGTGCCCTCACAGCACCAGGGTGAATCCTCCTCCACCTGTGAGCAGGAAGGCAGAGGAGAGATCCAAACTAAAACTAACTGTTTTTTTCAGAGAACTTGGAATGGGCCTGGAAATCATCAGGAGTCAGAGGAGCAGAAGCTTAAGTCAGCCAGCTCTGTAGTGGGAAGAGATGTCAGTAGTCACAGTTGTCACCTGAAGTATTACTGATTTCATTTGTACTAATTAATTCATGTTCAGGGGTCCTGATTCCCACCTTCTGCCTTTAACTGCCAAAGATCACAACTTCCAGGCCCATTCCAAGTTCCCTGAGAAAAGAAGTTTTAATTTGGACCTCTTCTCTACCTTTTGTGCCTTCCCCGGGCTTCAGAGGTCCAAATACAGCCTAATAAAGATGTTTTCTGCATCTCAGGTTAAGAGAGGCAAAAATGCTGTTTGGGCAGCTATGAGGAGTTATGACCTATAGTTTGGAAAGACAAAGGTTACTGCACTAGAACAGTACTCGCAAGGTCCATTGAAATGTTTCAGTACCAGGGAAGTATGGGAGAGTTCAGCATGTTGTGGACTGCTTTTAAGAGCTTGTTTTTCCTCTCCTCTTGCACTTGCGTGTTTGGAATATCGTGAGCAATGCTCGTATGACGGAACAGCTTGTGAACTCACTTTGTAGCTGGCTCAAAGCATGTATGGGGGCTCGGGGAGGGTGCCTGGCTGGGCACAACAGCACTGCAGAGCACTGTATTCACAGACTATCTCAGAATACAGGTTGGAAGGGACCCACGCGGCCCATCCCAGTCCAGCTGCCTGGACAAAAGCTTGTCTCAGAGCGTTGCGCTGCCCTGGGGAGAAACGGGCCCGGGTTTCCTTTCAGAAGGCGCTGAAGAGCGCTACGAGAGGTTCGTGAGCGAGAGCAGAAGGAGAGGAGGGGAGGGCACACACAGTGCTGTTATTTCCATGCCGGCACCGACCTCGCCGAGCTCAGGGTCGGCTGAAGCCTTTTCCATCCCGGCGCACGCAGGGCTGCGAGCGCGCGGCTCCCCCGCAGCGGAGAAACCTTCCCCCCCTTTTCCCCCCGGACCCCCGAAGCTCACAGAGTCCCCCCCGCTCCACCAGCCCGCCGGCTGGGCCCCCGCCGCTCCCCGGCCCGTACTCACCGCGCCGTGCCGCCGCCTCACGCCGCCATCCCGGGGCCGCCCTGAGGAGGGAGGGAGAGAGGGAGAGGCCGCCCGGGAGCCGGGGGACGCCCCGCAGGCTCCACACGGCCGCCCGGCTGTCCCCGGGAGTGCTCCCGGCCCCGGTGCGCTGCTGCTGCGGCGGCGGGACCGGGGGCGCGGGGAGCGGCGGCTCCGTCAGGCGGCTCCGGGCAGCCCCGCGCGGCGCGGAGCGGAGCGGGGCGGGTGCTGCGCATGCGCGGGGGGCGCTGCGCCTGCGCACGGCACGGGCGGCGCTTCCGCGGGCGGCTCTGGGAGGCGGCCTTGGCTGTATTCTTGTTCTGTGAAAAGATTTCTGTGTTTATTCTTGTAATGAGCCGTACTTGGTCTGTTCAGCCTGGAGAAGAGGAGGCTGAGGGGGAGAGCTCATCGCTGCTTACAGCTTCCTCACGAGGGGCAGCTCCGATCTCTTCACTGTCATGATCAGTGACAGGGTGCGAGGAATGGCCTGAAGTTGTGTCAGGGGAGGGTTAGGCTGGAGATCAGAAACAGGATTTTCACCCAGAGGGTGGTTGGGCACTGGAACAGGCTCCCGTGGCAGTGGTCCTGTCTGAGTTCAAGAAGCGTTTGAACAACGCTCTCAGGCACAGGGTGGGATTCTGGGGGTGCCCTGTGCAGGGTGAGGAGCTGGACTTGGGGATCCTGGAGGGTCCCTTCCAACTCAGAATATTCTGTGGTTATTATACAATTGTGTTCACACGTTCCATTGCACCCTGTGCTGCTTCACAGAGCCACGGAGGACAGCAAGGCTGGCAGGGAACACTTCAGGCCATCCAGCCACCCCCCTGCTCCGCTGGGTACCCTCGAGCACAGTGCTCTGGATTGTGTCCAGGGGGCATGGGAATATCTCCAGGGAAGGACCTCAGTGGGCAGCCTGTTCCAGTCACCCACGCAGTAAAGTTGTCATGTTCAGGTGGAACTTCCAGTGTTTCAGTTCCTGTTAGCTCATGCCATTGTTCAGCACCACCCAGGAGAGCCTGGCTCCATTCTCAGAACACCCTCCCTGCAGCTGCTCACAGGCTTTTATAAGGTCCCATCTCAGTCGTCTCTCATCCAGCCTAAACAGCCCCAGCTCCCTCAGCTTTTTCTTGTAAGAGAGATGCCCCAGTCCATTATCTTCACAGCCTTCCACTGGACTCGCCTCTGGGAGCTCCATGTCTCTCCTGTACTGGGTACCCCAAGGGAGCCTAAGGGAAAGATGAAAAACAGTCCAGGAAAAACAAAACCAACCCCAAATACCAAGATTTGGCATTTTCACAGCCATTTCAAACCCACCCAGCCACAGTTGAAGGGCCACCCACATTTCCCACAGAGTTTTCCACTTGGCTGGCCCGTGCATTTGATGGGTATGATAAGACCTGCTCTCCCAATGGCCTGGCAGGCGTGATTCCAGCCCGGAATAGTTTCCCTCTGCTCTGCCGTTATTCTGGGCTCACCTCTTTATGGGGTGTTTAAAATTCCTGTTTTATGGCACTGCATGGGAATGGCCCTAAAGCCTTTGGCTGATGCCAGCTCTGCTGGTAGGTGCTGGCTGATGATTCCCGTGGCACTCCATGACCGCTCAGGGGTCTTTCAGGATCCCACCTAACACCAGCAGCAAGCAGGCTTCACCCAGGGAACTGGGCTGCTCCGAGCTGCTCCAGCACATGCTGCTGCTTGCAGTCTGCAGGATTTATATTGGATCCAGCCTGAAACAACTTGAGCTCCCCAAATCCTTTTGCAAACTGCAATGTGGACCCTCATGCCTAAGACTCCTGCCCTGCTGTGAGAGCTGCGTGCTCGCTTGGGTTTTGGTTGTAGTTCCAGCTTTCTATAAAGAAATTCCATTTTGCACTTGAAGCCTGGCTGGCAGAGCTGTAGCTGGAAGCAGCGTGAGCTCCCAGCCCCGTAGCACCTTTTCCAGCAAGCAGGAACAGAGAGGGATCATCCAAAACTCCTATTTCAGCAGGCTCTGCAGGCTGCATGGAGCCATCCAGTGGAGTGGATCTGTAAGGAGCTGCAGAGTAAAGAGCATCTCTGGCAGGGAAGAGAAAGGTAATCCCAGGCCAGTGGGAACAGATTGTTCTGTGCAGCACAGGAGGCCACGGGGTTTTTATGGTCTTTCTGTTCAAGCAGCTTTTAAATGACCGCTGGCTGTGCTCTGCTTTGGTTCTGGGAGATATTTCTTCCAAAGATTTCCCTGTGCTTTGTTTAGCTGGTTGTAAGCAGTGTCTGTTCCAATCACAAAAGCCACATCTGAGATGGAAAGGGCATACCCCTGAAAGCAGCACTGTCAGAGGCCAAGCAGCACCACCACTGACCTCCCGCTGCTCTGTGTGAACCAGAAGGTGGTAATTTGTATTTTGAGAAAATAACTGAGGAGCACAGTGGTACTGGTGTTCCTGCATTCCCAACCTAGGGCTGGCTGCAGCTCAGCACTCAGAGTCTGCTGAGCCAAGGCTCCCCAAACCTCTGGGGACATCATGGGTGCAGAGGAGGATCTTGTGCTGTGGCAGAGGGGTGAGCAGGTGGAGGGGTTTCAAAATGCTGCAAATAGAACTTGTGAGCAAGAGAAGCTTTTTCCTGTGAAAGAAAATAAAGCCTTGCCATTGCTAAGGGGACAGACGTACACTGTGGCCAACAATTAATTTGCAAACCGGCTTAAATGTGGCCAACTGTGACAGGACACATCTGTGAAATGTGGCAATTGTGAAAGGTGAGATGTCAGAGCAGATAAATCCCTCTTTGCTGCAGATCAAACCCCCTTGCCTGGTCCTGCCTGCATCAAATCCCAGCTGATCAGGCAGTGTGCTACACACTTGGCAGCTCACAGTCTTAGAGTGTCAACTCTGCCTTTGGGGCTGAGAAAGTAAAACCAAACAGAAGCAGCACAAACATAAAAAACACTCAAGTGTACTTCCAGCACCATTCCCAGCATGTAAGTTACACCTCTCCCAAACAGAAGTCTTTTAATTTTCCCAATCCCATAGCAGTGCAGTTCAGTAGTCAATGGGCTTAGAGCCATTCCCCATCCTAGCAATGGAAGTGATGTCTCAGCTTTTTGGATCCCAAAGAGAGGTCCAGGCAGCAAAACAGAACAAGCTGCTTCCAGCAAGACAAGAGGCAGCAGTGCTCTGCTCCCCGAGTCTCCCCACAGAGCTCTGCAGGCAGTGCTGGCTGCCCTGGTTCCTCTCAGAGTGGGGGTACCCCTCTGAATTTTCGGATGACGTTGGCCAGCCGCTTGGCCAGCCCGCCCCGGCTCGGCTCCTCCACGTGGAACGTTCTGGTCAGCAGGTTGTAGAAGGAGCCGTAGCACACGGCCACCACGGTGCAGGTGAGGCAGATGACGTTATAGGGCATGCTGAAGTCTGGTGTTGGCAGGTTCACCAGCAGTGGCTCCGTGTACAGGCGCACAAAATAGCTGGAGCCATCAGAGGAAGGAAACCTGGAGAGTGGAAGAAGGAAAGGGGGGGTCAGCCTGCACAGGACCCATTGCTTTGTGCTCACCAGACAGGATGAGAGCAGCCACAGCCCTCAGGCTGTGGCACAGCCCTGCTCCCAGCACAAGCACACTCACAGCGAGGTGAAGAGAGGGCTCTGCTCCATATCCATGTCCTTCATCGCAGTGACACTGGGAACCAGGGCACTGAGCACAGATGAACTAAGGGCACAAAGAACACACCAGTGTCAGTCCTGACAGCAAAGACCTCCCCAGAGACCTGGGCAGCAAGGCCCAGAAAGGGATGAGGAGCTGAGGAATGTCACTACCCGACATAAAAGCCGTGATTGGGGTCAGGTGGGTACTCTGTCCACTTCAATAAGGCCCTCTCAAACTGGATTGTGATCTTGGTGACGGAGTTAGCTGGCAGCTGGATCAGCATTTCCAAGAGGTGAGGCCGTCTCCGGTCCTGGGCTGGCTGGTAGTGGATGTAACCTAACCCCAAAGAGATGTTGGCAATGGCACCACAGGGGCCTTGTCCAGTTTCACATTGCCTGGACATCTCCCATGAGGTGGGTGCTCCTGCTTCCACTGTCCTGAGAGAGGTTTTCTGGGCAAGTGAAGATGTAGCCATAGCAAAAAGCATGTGTTAAAGCTAAATTTAGCTGGTTTTTAAAGCTACTGACCCATGAAATTCAGGTGTTCATAAGGAAAGGTATAAATGCAAAATAAAACCCAGGCATCAGTTTTAAATTGAGCTTCCTGTGCTACAAAAATTAAATCACCTTGGTTTAGACCCTTGTTGGATTACCAAACACCATCCATGTGCCTCTTATAAATAAAACAAACTTAAATGGTCTCATCTGCTGGCCTCACTGAACTTGAGGCTAGGAAAACATCCCAAGATGTTTTGTTTCACAATCCAGTTTCCCAGGGATCACTGGGGCCTGAGGGAGGGACTAAACCATCTTTGGAATGAGCCACTCATGCCAAGGGAAGCGGGTGGCGTGTGCTCCTTGGAGGATTTACTTACTTGGCTTGTTTTCCTTCCCCTTGGTGGTGATAGTCAGGGTGTGCACGTAGAGCCGCAGGTACCAGGGCACAGTCTCCAGCAGGATCACGGGGAAGGCCCGGTAGGGGTGAGTGTTGTAGATGAGGGTGCAAATCTCCCCGGTCTGCAGCCCGTACCCCCCCACGTAACGCTGAGCATGGAGTGTGGGAATGGGCATTTCTGCTGTGGAAGAGAAGGACAGGAGTGGGGTGATTTTCAGCCCTGGAGCCTTGGCCAGTGGTGCAGATGAAGTTCTGCTCACTCACAGCTGTCTTGGGGCCGCTTCCACTTCAGCTGCACATTGAGGCTGCGAGATGTGTTGAACAGCGAGGGGCTCAGCAGGTCATAGACAGCATAGGTTTTCTTGTCTCCCTGGACAATAGCTTCATGCACAGATGTTGGAGGGGGGGACACTTCCAGTAGCTCCTTTTCCTGAGGAAAGCAAATGGACCATGAAAGGAAAAAGTGCCCCTTGAAGAAACTGGCAGCACTGGGCAAAGTCCCTCCAGGTGGCCCTGAGCTTTCCCACCCAAGAGCCAGCTCCGTGCTCTTGCTAACACCACCAGGCTCATCCCCTCAGCCCTGCTCAGAGCAAGGAAATCACCTCCCTTCATCAGCCCTGGAAGGTTTCCAGGGGCCAGGCCATGCCCTTCTATGCCCTGGACACTTCTAGGGAGGAGAGGATGTTTCAGAGCCACATGAAGTGGCTGAACTGAGGGAGGAGGGCATGCTCTCTGGCTCATGAGCTTACCTTGTTCTTAGGGGAAATGTCAACGTAGACTTTGCTCTGCGATGCCAGAGGACACGAGTCAGTCAGCGTGCGAGAGAACATCTTAAAGAGGGACCAGTCTGTGAGAAGGAAGGTTAGGTAGCAGGTCAAGTGCTGCAGACTGGAAGCACTCGAGCACAGCTATCAAGCTTACCTTTCTTTCCTTGGCCACTGGAAAAGAAGTCAAAGACCACAGTGAGGGTCTGTCTGAGCTCCCAGGACACTGCCAGACAGGAGGCATCCTAGACAAGAAAGAGACAAGCAGCTCTGATCACACCTTCTGGAGGGGCAGGACACCAGGATGGAGCTGGAACTCCACCAGGATTGCAAGATTCCCATGGGGGTGACCAGAGAAGCAGGATGACAGCTGTTAGACACAGTGAACCCACCACAGGGTAGCTGGGCAAACCAGTGTGATTCCTTGCAATGTGACAAGGTGGCTTTGGATTTTCTCTTGGGGTGTTCAGGGAGGGAGCTGAGCCCAGCACTCACCCTGCAGACGGGGCGGATGTGCACTGCCTGTGAGTGGTAGCTGCTGTGGAACAAGCGCTCGGCCTTCAGCAGCACAGCGAGCCCAGCCTGCAGGAAGCAAAGGAGAAACTCAGCCCCTGCCCTGTCCTCTGCTCCTAAGAGAAAGGTCCCACTGGAACTTCCCCGTGCATGCTCCTGGATTGCTGTTGGGAGCCCAGGTCCATCAGGAGTGGCCCAATTAGGCAGCAGGACTTGTCTGTACCTTTGAGCCACATGGCAGCAACTTCTTCCAAGGGGTGAGGTTCTCTGTGCAGACGACTTCCCGGGGCAGGACAGCGTAACGCAGGAGATGGTGATCTGTCCCTGGGCAGGGACAGGGAGGGTCAGCAGCCTGGTACTGCTACAGGTGTGAGGACAGCAGCAGATCTGTTCCACCCCACAGCCCATCACCCTCTCAGTATGCCTGAAATGCCAGGACCTCCATCAGAAGTAGATCCCACTCTGTTCAGAGTGATTGGAAAGAATAGGTAAGGATATATTGTAGCAGTTTTTTTCTTGAGTGCCTTAAATCCTTTAGTTCTCACTGTTATATAAAATACTTTTCAGAGAGACAGGTAAGGGCCTGGGAGTATCTGCCATGTACTACTTGTGGGTTTCCTCTGTTCAGACCTAAGCCTTGTGTGGGGAAAGGAAATGCTTCCAGGAGGAGGTTAATGGACCCTGTTGCACACACCCAGACCCAGACTTGTTGCAGGACCTGCACCTGGAATCTTGGCAGTGGCATGGGGCAGAACTAAACTGAGAGGCAAGAGTGATAGGGCACAGCCAGGCTCACCGTTGGCTAAGCCCAGGGGTTTGAAGGATGCTGTTGGAATCACTGTGTTGGTCGAGTCAATGAAGTTGAGAGAAGCACAGAATATTCCTGAAAGGATGTTACTCAGTTCTTTCCAGGCTTTGTCAACACTGTGTGAGAACAGATAGCAGAAATTACTCAGCAGCTCAAATCCCTGGAACAACAAGCATTAAGTCAGTAATATTTAGTAAATACAGTGGGGTGACCACATTGGATTACAGGAGCTGCATGGAGTGGGCAGAGAGGCTGCTGGGCTTGCACTCCCCAGCTCTCTTGGTATTTTATTTTAACACGTTAGATTTTGGGGACAGCAGGGACACACAGGCATCACACAGCCAAGGGACATGGCAGTGGGCACAGCTGGTATGTGAGGAGAGAGGCCAGGGGAGCACGGAGCATGCAGGAGGTGACGTGTGTGAATGGGGAAGGGGCTCTGAGACTTGAAGCAATGCCTTGGTGCAGCTCCAAAGGCTGACCTGACCAGCAGGCAAGGAATGGGACACTTCTAGGGAGGAAAGAGCTCTCTGAGTCCTCACAGGGCTGCTGCAGCTTGAACAGGGGTGGTGTGCTAAGGGAGATGGTGACAGGTACTGGATGTCAGTCAAAGGATGTGAGTCATGGATGAGAGGTCAAGATATAGTCCTGCTGTATTAGTGTAGCAAGGGGTTTGTCATCACAGATGCCCACAAGGGAATTACTTGGTCCTTTAGTGAACAAGGTTTTGCCCTCAGCACCATATCCTGTCCTGTGAACAGATGGGGATATGTTCTGTGTTTTTTAGAGCTACTCCTGGGCTCCTCTTTCCAGTAGACATTTTGCAAACCAGGAGGCCCGCTCACACACTGTGGCTGCCTCATGAGAGAAGAGCAACAGCTCCTGGGAGCAGAGGCCACAGAGGAGACCCAGAGGGACAGATCCATGGCTGGGGTACCTACTCGGTGACTGTGGGCTGGAACCAAACCCAGAGCTCAGCGCCGGCGGGTGCCTGGAGGGGCGGCTGCCCCCAGTACCGGGTGCGCCAGAAGCCCTGGGTAAGGGCGAGGTGGAGCTCCCTCACGCCCAGCGCTGCCACCAGCCGCCCCAGTGCCTTTGGGAAGAGCCTGTAGTGAGAGACTGTGGGCAGCGTTAGTCCCTGCCCATCTCATCCCCTGATCCCTTCCCCTGACACCGCACCAGGGCCTGCCCAAACATGACACCACCCACCCCGACACTGCCTCTGCTTGCACCATCACACACAGCCCGCTTGCATCACGGCCCCGAGCCCTCTCGTGTGATGTCACCGTAACCCTCTGTCCCCACAGCCCCGCTCTGCGCTGTCCCTGCTCCTCACCCCGCCTCTGACGTCACTCGCACCGCTGACGTCATCGCTCGATGCAAACATCACGTCGCGATAGCCCCGCCCCTGCGCCGCGCCCCAGCCAATAACAGCCCGGTCCGCCCCCAGACCAGCCAATAGCGGCGCGGTCCGCCCCCAGACCAGCCAATAGCGGCGCGGTCCGCCCCGGCCGGGCCCGCCTTACCTGCGCCCCGCTGCAGGTCCGCGTCCCAGCGCGTGCGGAACTGGAAGGTGGCGGCCACGTCGCCGGTGGGCAGCGGGCTCAGCAGCAGCTCCTCCCGCAGCGCGTCCCGCCGCTCCCGCCCCGTGCCCGCCCGCCCGGGCCCGGGCCCTGCCGCCACCAGCAGCAGCAGCAGCAGCGCCGCCGCCGCCGCCATCCCGCCGCCCGCCCCGCCCCGCGCCGCGCCGCGCCGCTTCCGCTTCCGCCCGCGCCGCCAATGGCGCCGCTTCCGGGGGTGCCATGGAGACGCTCCCTCGGCCGGGCCGCGGGGCTGTCCCGGCCTGGGACCGGGAGCTGCTGAACGGAGCGGGCCTGGAGCCTCCGCGGGGTGACGCGCCAGCCTGGCTGTGCCTACGCGTGCTCCGAGCCCAGCAGCGAGCGCCACCGCTTTCACAGAACCGCACAGTATTCTCCGCAGAGTATTCTGCGTTGGAAGGGACCCACAGGGATCATCGGGGCCTGCTCTGGCGGTTTGAGAGGGGGCTAAGCTGCTCCCCGAGGGCTCCCTGCCACCACTTTGAAATTGGTGCTGCAGGGGAAGCCCTGGCGCGGCCGCAGCTTGGGTGGTTCCCAGCAGGGCTCGGCTGTGCCCGAGGATGCTGCAAGGACTGTGGTCTGTCCCCGGGTGACTTCCCATCTTAGCAAGGGAAGTGATCTCTCTTCCAGCTCTTCCCGCGGCTGACGGCTCTCCCTCGCTCCTTGTCTCCTTTCCGGAGGGCAGCGTCTACCTCCGGGTGCAGAGCCATCCGGGAGCGCCCCGCTTCCAGCATCCTCCGGCCCGAGGCCGCCCCGCGGGGAAGGGAACGGCAGCCACAGCAAGGCAGCGCCGGCGGTGACGGTCCCATGGAGCTCACACCATCTCCTATTCTCCCGGTGATGATTTGAGAATGGTGATGATTTGCTCCAGCAGGAAATAAGCATAAAAATTATCACGTCGTGTGGTTGTCACTTACCGGCTGCTGTGACTTGTTGATTACCCACTTACTTGCTCAGAGCTAAGGTAGTCATGCAACATTAACTTGGAACTGACGATGTGATTCAGTATTTGTAAAGAATACAGTTACTTTATATCTCTTTTTCCCGTGTTGCTAATTAATGGCATCACATAAAACCAGAAAGTCAGCATGCCCAGAAAAAAAAAAAAGGGCATATTTACATAATATTGTTGGGTTTGGTTTTTTTTTACACTGGGCAACTCTTTGCAACAGGATGCTGGTAGGTAATAAAGGTTTAGGTGCATTTTGGAAGTGATCAGCCAAATTAAAGGTAAAAACATCCACCCAGAGCTATTAATTACCCTGTACCTAGTTAGGGAAGCCCCTGTGCTACGATCTGAAAAGTCATGGAGCCTGGCCCTTTTTTCTCTTCTTGATCAATTTCCCATCTTCAGGCAGCACATGCAACATATTTATGCTGCACTTGGATATGGGGCACTCCAGCTGGTCCCACAAAGTGTTGGCTGACACAGGAGCAGTGCAGTAATGTCTCAACACCCCCTGGGAAGCAGCCAGGATGAGGAGCATTCCCTGGCTTCTATTGCTTATCTCCCAGGCTCCTTTCCCCGTGGTGACCACGGTTGTGCTGAGGCAGGAGCAGGGACAGTGCTTTGGTGGCCTGCAAGTGCTGATACTGGCAAGGGGCCTGTGGCCAGCTTTGTGCCCAACTCCTCTTGGCCTGGCCTGCAGGGACCAAGCACAATGGGCTGTGAGGTGGTACTTCACTCCTGTGGAGCAGCACTGGGGGAGCAGCTGCTGGTGTTCTCTGCTCAGCCCATTTGCGTGGGAAGTCCCCAGTGTGCTCATGGCTGGTGGTTCCAGGTCAGGAGCACCCCAGGCCTGCTCAGGCCAGCTGCGTCTGTGTGGCTCTCTCCATCCTGGAGGCCGAGCCCGAGTTGCCCAGCATCGTGACCTGCTGTACCACCAGCCCTTCTCTGCCAAGGTCTGTGCTGTCTGCTCCTGCCCTGGGTGCAGGAACCATCCCCAGCCTGTGCAACAGGAGGTTTCATTTGCTCCTGCATGGCACAATGAGCACACTGGCTTTGCACTGCTCTCTGTCCTGCAATCCACTCTGAACCCTCATCCCCCATGCTGTTTTCTCCCAATGACACACACACCCACTGCTTGGTTAGATCAGTGTTATTTCTCTCTGTGCCATCATTAAGTGCTTGTCTGGACAGAACCTTTGTCAGTAGGGCAGGGGGAACTGGGATCCTAAGGGATGGCTTTCTGGGAATGGTGGGGCTGTGGGATGCTGAGCATATTGGAGGGGGTGAAGCAGGGAGTGTTAGCAGCAAAGCCTGAAGAGTTAATTTTGGGAGCTTACAATACCCCTATCCTTCTCCTTTGGCTGCCAGAAGAACACGTGGAGGGAGAGGAGAGGAAAACCATCTCTCCCCACTGGCAGGGCAGCAGTCCAGGATGGGGTTTACTGAGCACCAGCAGCTTTCCTTCTTCTGGGCTGACAAGTCCGTACGGAGGAGGCTGGGAGCAGGGCAAAGCTGGCTGCTAGCTTCTCACCACCTGCTCTTTGGGACTGTCCTCCTGCAGGTCCTCCTCATCCGACTGCACCACAGGGGTCTCGGCCCCCTCCTCGCTGGTGTCCAGGCTGTTCAAATCCGTGGAGGCGGAGGACGTGGAGGAAATGCGAGACTTGCTCTCGGCTGCCTTGGGCACTTGCAGGGTGATCTCCTCTGGGCACTGGCTGGCATCTGCCCCTGGAGAAGAGAGCAGTATGACAACGAAAAAGGCTTTTGGAGGTTTATTGCTGCCTAAGCTTCATGGATAGCCCCTGCAAGACTAATTCCTCAGTGAGCTATGCATTCCTGACTGCTCCCCATGTGGCTGCTGCAGCCATTCCCCACCTCACACCCCCGGCTTGGCTCAGGCCAGTTGCTGCACATTCCTTCCCTGTTTTTGGCAGCGGAGCCTCTTCCATCTTGCCTGAAACACAGCTCAGAGCCACGTTGTGTGGGGCTGTTGGCTGCAGCAGGCGAGGAGACTTTTGGTTTGACCTCATTACAGTGTGTGAGTAGGGAGGAATATGCTGGCACCCCATGGTTTCCCTGAAGACCCCAGCCCAGGTCCCTGGGGTCTAGCTGGGAGGTGGAGAGGTTCTGCAGCCTTCCTGCTCAGCACAATGAGCTCTGCAGCATGGTGGGGACCTTAGGAGTTGTGACAAGGCACTGGCTGCTCCAGAGAAGCTTCAGGATAAGGGAATTTGACCCACAGACTCTGGGAGGTGCCTGGGCTCTTCTGTCTTCTGCAGCATAAGGTATTTACAGGGGTCTGTATGTGTGGGCTGTGGAGGTGGATACTGATGTGGAACAGCCCAGTATGAGGTCCCTCCAACCTCACAGACTGAGCCCCAGTGTCTGCCTTTGGGGGGGTGTGGATCTGCCCACAGGGTGGCCGGGGCTGAGGAATGAGTCAGTGTGGGCATGGGGGGCAGGAAGGGCTTCCAGCCTGGCCCACAAAGGGTTTGGGACTGCACATACCTGGCAGGGACCCAACAATGCTGCTCTCCTCTGTCCCACAGCCCAGAAACACATCCACAGTGTCCTGGTCTGACAGGTCCAGCACGTCCATCTGCTCCAGCATGTCCACATTCACCTCCATGGAGGAAATGCTGCCTAAGGGGGCTGCAGAGACAGAGGCCAGTGAAACGGTGAGTGATAGTGCCAGGCAAAAGGCACCATCAGCCCTGTGCAGGCAGGACCCTGAGGAGGGAGACCAGCCTTGCCACAAGGAACTGAATTCTACTTGCTGATAAGAGGTCCCCAGGAACATCATGTTTCCTCTGGAAACCCCTGCTGTGTCACTGCAGTCCTTGTCCCTGCTCCAAAATGCAGCCTGCCCGAAGTCAGACTCTACAGGGCGCCAGCCTGGGTACAGTGCCTTCAGTTAAGGGGTGTGAGTAATCCACAGCACACCCACACGCAGCCAGTGTTGTCCCATCTTGGTGCAGGGCATGCACGTCCTGTTTAAACTGGGGATGTCCCACCAATCCCTACCCCCTGTGTCATTGTCCCCTGAAACACCTCCAGCCCCATGCTGGTGCCCACAGCACGTACGTCTCCGGTGCTCTATCTGCAGGTGAGACATTGGGAAGAAGAAATCCACATCATGCTGGAAAACCTCCTCAAAGAACTTCTGCCGGTCTCGTAGTTTCAGCTGCTGCTGCTGCATTTGCTCTGCATCCAGGTTCCGCTGGGCCTGCTCCATGTCAGCTGGGGAGTAAAGGTGAAGAGAGTTGGACTAGGCAGGGCTGTCTGAGCCCTTCTGCCTGTCCCAACTCACACTTCATGGTTGTGCTGGATGGTTGGTGGTTCCCTTCTGCTCTGCTTTACCAGCACACATTGATTTAGTCACCATGGATAGATGTTACACACCAGAACAGCAGCGTCACCAGCACTTGCTGTGCTGGAGCCTCAGATTCCACCCCTGAGGTGCAGGGCAGCCGGGAATGGGGAGCTCATACACTCTGCTCACAACAGCTGAAGGGAATTGTCAAGGGGGAAAGGGAGCTGGTGTGAGATCAGCAGGAGTTTGCACACGTTCAAGTTTCAGTTTCCCTGCTACCAAACAGAGGGCTGTCTGTGAATGCTAACGAGCAGGGGAACTCACAGGGTCAAGAGCTGGCCTTAGTGCTCCAGGCTTTCTGGGCTGAAGAATGCACAAGGAATAAAAGGAACTGGCAACCCTGTCACCCCTGCCCGTGCACAGCACTGCCTGTGCACAGCACTGCCTGTGCACACCCCCGCCACCACCGTCGCTATAAATGCAGCCGCACCCACGCTCGCAGGCTCCCACTCACATCCCCGCTCACAGCCAGCTTGGCTTCTGCCTGCACAAACATTTTCATTCCTGTAATTCCTCACGCAGTTCACCGCCGGTGCCTCTGTCCCCAGCTCACGGGAGGAAGCGATGGGAGCCCTTGGGCTGTTGTTGAAGGAGCTTGTTGCTGTATCTCTGCTCTTGGTAACTCGCTTTTGGGCTGGGTACCCAAAATAGCAAGGACCCAAGTGGCACAGAGAGGCTGTGGTTGGTGGCCCCAGCTGTTCCCAGGCTGGTGTTTGACCTCAGCCATTCCACATTTCCTTTCTGCTGCACTTGGCCCAACCGGCACAAGGAAAATGTGATTATTGGAGCAGGCGGTGTAATAACCAAGGAAACCAAACAAACATCCTGTGCTCTGCCTGAGCGCAGCCCAAACCCTCTGCTCCTCCAGGCTGGGGAGGAGGGAACAGAGGGAGCAGCATCCCCACCCTGTCTGGCAGGAGCAGGGGCAGGGGCAAGGACAGCAGGGGAGCTGGCTGTCAGCAGCATGGAGTGGCACAGGACTCACATAGGAGAAAGGTGGTGAGCCTGGTGAGATGTCGTGGAGATCAATGTCACATCTTCCTGAGAGCTCTTCCAGGGCTTCTCTGTATCCCGTTTCTGGGGCATCCTTCAGTGAAACCCCATCATCTGCAGGTGCCTGCCCCAGCGGGCTGGGTTGTGCTGGCAGCACCACGTGGGAATGCACCGTGACTCAGGGCGACTCACCACACACTCCCTTGGAAAAGGCTCTGGTCTTCTTCTGGCTGCTCAGCGTCTTCCTGCACTGCCTGGGGCAGCAATCCAGGCTGCCGGAAGGGGTCTCTGCCTTGGTATGTCTGACCAAAGCACTGGTGCCTGCTCTGGTGCCGAGGCTCAGTGTGCTGTGCAGGGCCCAGCATGGTGGTGCCAGTGAACCTTTCCTCCCGGAAAAGCTGCCTCAGCAGGTGGCTGCAGCCCGGTGCTGCTGGGGTACAGCAAAATCTCCAGCCTCCCTGTGCTGTGTGCAGAACAGAATGAAGCCAGGGACAAGAAGGGAGTGATCAAGGCACCAATTATGGAGCTGTCTCCCTTTAGCAGCTGGCTGTCCCAGGCAGAGCTGTGCTCCCCGGCCCAGCTGTGCTGAATCCATGGCAAACTGCCGCAGTTCACCACACCGAGGAGAGCCCATGGTGCTCCAGCTGTAAGGAGGCTGGGCTCAGGGCAGAGGCTGTGCTGGCTCCGGGATTCAGGGTGGCAGACCAGCTCTCCATGGGACATCTTGCCAAAGGGACCTCAGTGTGGAGGTAAGGAGCAGAGTGTCCAAATCCTCCTGCAGTGCAAATACAAAATGAACCGAAATGCTCTTGGGCGCTGTCCTGTGTGCCATGAATGTGGCTGATCTGGGCTGTAAATGCTCTCTCCCCGGCACGTGACCGATACTCGCAGTAAGTGTGCTTGGGGAGAGCGATGACGGCTGCTGGTGGCAGCATTCCTGTGGGCGCCAGGGTTTTTCTTGAGGGAGAAATTAGCAGGACCTGTTTATGAACTTGTTTTCGAGCTCTGGTCGGGGAGTTGCGCACGAGCACTGAGATCCCATTATGTAAGGAACGCCGGCAGCGAGACAGCAGCTGGGGCTGTGCTTGGCCCTGCCTGACCCGTGACCGCGGTGAGAGTCGGGGATGGAGCCTTCCCCCCTCGCAGGGCTCTTCCGGGCCCAGGGCGAGCGAACAGCCCTGCTAGTGTGGCTGCCCCCCGGCAACCCTCGCCGGCGAAATAAAGGAGCGCGGCGTTCCCTGCCGCGGCCCTTCCCCATGTGACGGCCGGTCACACTCCGTGGCTGTCCGTCGCGGAGATTGTCTCATCCGGCTGGCATGTTCCCACCGCGGGACACGTTCGCACACACAATGCGGCCCCTGTGCACCGTGGGGGATCTGTCGGTACCTGCTGGTGGCCTGGCTTTTATTACTATTGTCATGGTTATTACTACAGCCCGCTCAGCCAAGGGGCTGGAGGCTGATCAGCATTCAGAGCCAGGCTCTGCCCCGCTGGCTGAACCGCCGAGCGCGGCTGCGGCGGCTCCGAGCGCCCCGCTGCCTTCAGATCCTTCCGGCTCTCACGGCTTATTCGCCAGCGCAGCTCGGAGAGGAACTGGGGCCAAACACTGGTGCAGAGTTTTGGCGGGCAGGACAGGGCAGGATCCCCCGCAGGAAGGGCGGGCAGGGATTTCCTTCTCACCTGCTCCTAGGCAGATGCCCGCAGGGTGGGTGAGCTGTGAGCGAGGATGATGACCCCACTGGGTCCCTCTGCCCTGCCAGGGCGCACCGAGGAACCACCACCCCTCGCGTTGTGTGGGCTCGTGGCCACGCTGTGGTGGGGAAAGGCGTGGGAGGGTTGGCTGAGAGGCAAAGCTCTGTGAGCTCTCCCATCCGCACCTTCGCCAGAGCAGGCTGGAAGAGGAGCAGCTCCTGGGATGCAGTTTGGATGGGGCAGGGGCCAGACAGGGCTGGAGGGTGCTGGGAGCACCAGCTGAGTGTACTCGGACCCAGCTGCCTTTCTGCGGGGAGAGGATGCACTTTTCATCCTTCATGGCCAACAGGATCCCGGCACACCCCCCTCTGTGCCGGTAAATAGGAGGGGTGTGTTTGAGTTGGGAGAAGGATTGTTAGTGAAGGCACAAGGCCAAGAGAGGATGGGAATGGCCTTTTCTTGAGGCCACAGCTCTGCAATATCTTGCAGAGATTTCAAGGGATTTAAAGAAGGTCCTGAAAAATAATATGGGCTGTGGAAAGGAGCAGCAGGTGCTGGGGAGGTGAGCAGAGTTTAAGTGGGAGGTTGCTCCAGGCATGGGTCAGTTCCCTGGTGCATGAAAGAGCTGGAGTAGGCTGGCTTTTGCCCTTCTCCCTGAGCCTTCCTGGAGCCCAAACCCCTGACTCTGCTCCTCCAGAGAAGCCCAGTATGCCCCACTGCTCCCAGCTTGCCAGGATGCACCTTTCTCCCCCAACAAAGTCTGCGAGGAGATGGGTGGGGGACGATGCAGCTCCGTAGCTGCCACAGCATCTTCTGGGATGCTGTGCAGAGAAGGCAAGCCTTTCCCTGTCACCCTGCCCCAGCACAACCCCTGCCGAACAAGGATAACTCCCAAGGGCTTTCAGCTCCTTCAGCCTTGGGAGAAGCGGCTGGTGGGGAGAGCTGGCAGTGCCCCAGAGAATCACGCAGGGTCAAGCCGTGCAGAGATGGGATGCTCAGATGCCGGCTGCCGAGTGTTAATGCCCTGCACAGTTCTCCATCGGTACGTCTGACCTCGTGTTGCAGCACAGCAAAAAATAACCGTAGTCCTGATGAGAGGAAATGCACCAGGCGAGTGCGAGGAAGGCAGTGGTTTTGGCAGGGCTGCTTGCTGGGAAAAGCAGCGGGGGGGGAATTGGGAGAGAGGACATGGCACCTCGTAACCCCTGTGTGTGCCGTGGTTTCATCGACTGCACTCCTCCGAGCGATCTCCAAATCCCCTGCGTCTCAGCACTAAAAATATCCCTCCCTGCCGCCCGGAGCTCCTTCCCCGGCAGAGGCTGTGTCATAAGACCCTGCTATTTGCGGGGCCCTGCTTCCTTTCATGCGAGGAGAAGCACGAGAACGGGGCAGCGCGGTGCCCGGGGCACGGCAGGCACGACCCGGGCACGGTCCCTGGCAGGCTGCTCCTCTACAAGCCCCGGTCCCCCGGCTGCCGCTCGCCCCGCCGCTCGCCAATGAGTTTGCTCTGCTCAGCATCCTCAGCCCTGCGGGTATGGGGGGATCCGCTCATTCCGGGAGCCACGGGGCTCCCAGGGCTGCCGATGCCACTTCAAAACAAGCCCGTGACCCAACAGGTTCCCGAGCTCTGCCACTTCCCAAGCAGGTGTCCCTCAAATCCCCCCGGTCCCCGAGCATCCCCGTCCCAGGCACGGAGCTCCGCGGGCAGCCCCTGCCCTACAAGCAGCCGGGCAGCGGGGCTGGCAGCAGGTTGGTGCAGCGGGGGGCTCGGGGGCGGCCGGGGCCGGAGGCTCCGGGGGCGGCAGGTGGGGCACAGCCGCTTTGCCAGGGGCATCAGGTGGACGCTGCGGGGAGAATGGAGGGGATATGGCACCCCAGCCCTGCCCGCCCGCCCGGTGCGGTGCCCCGCTCCCATCCCGCCGAGCCCACCCCCGCGACCGGCACTTACCGGGCAGCCGCCGGCCGCGGCTCTGCGCCCCGGGGCCCGACATGCGGCTGCTGCGACCGGACCGGGCCGGGCCGGGCGGGGGGACGGGGCTCAGTGCGGGCCCCCCCCGCCGCCGCCGCTCTCCCAAGCCGCGCTGCGGGGCGGCGCTCGGCGCGGCACGGGGCGGTACCGGCGCGCCCATCACCGCGGCACCGCGGCCGCGCCTCCCGCCCGCTGCCCCGCCGGGGTCCCGCACCGCCGCTGCCGGGGCCGCCGGGAGTCCTGCGGCGGGGATGGGGTCTCCGGCCAACAGGGAGAATCAGAAGGTCCCCGTGAAGGGTCCCTGGCCCCCATGGAGAGCAGGGTTCCCGTGCGCGGTACCCGGTCCTCTACGTTCCTGGGACCCACGGAGAGTCCCCATGCAGGCAGGGTCCCTGGCCCCGAAGAAGGGTCCCTGCAGAGGGTCCCTCCCCACCACAGCCGCCCCAGGCAGAGATCAGTGCCCGCAGTGGTGGCCTGCAGGTGCCCTGCTCCGGCAGGAGCTTTGCCCCGCGTGGCAGGAGGTGGGCAGGGGGAGGCGGGGGGAGGCAGGGACTCTGCCTGAGCAGGGAGAACAGTTACCATTCATGCTTGCTTTTTCTTTGCTTATCTTCTCAAAATGCCCAGCTCATGCATTCCCGCGAGAGAGAGGACAGCATGATGTATTGATGGGCCAGGGGCTCCCTCCCCATCTCATTCCTGGCCTCGTGAGACCCTTATCCCCAGCAGACCTCACTCTGGGGTGCTTTCTCCCACGTTCAGCCCTGCACATCAGGGCTGCTCCTTGGCAGAGCCACGGACTTGGCCGCCGCCTCCTTCCTGTGTCTCAGCAGGGTGAGTCAGTGCCTCGCCGTGCCCTGCGCCAGCTCTGCCCGGAGCCTGGTCACTGCCAAGCCGGAATGGGGGACATCCACTGTGCCCTTTGCTGTGGCTGGAAGGGAGTTTCCAGTGTCTGTGGCGTGTCCCGCCTGTCCCGTCCTCAGTGTGTTCCTCTCACTGTCTGCATAACAATAGATAACTAGGTATTGTTTGTATCCCAGCTCTATTTTGGCTACTGTTGCTCTGCAGTCGCCCCTATGTCTCCTGGGTCCTCCTGCTGCCGAAAACCGGCTTTGTGCTGGGGACCCGGAGCCTGCACCCTGGGGCTGGCTTCAGCTTTCACGGCGGTTTTGGATTTTGTCCACATAAATGTTTATCCCTATCCATAAGCACCTGCCTGATGATTTGCATCGTAGTGCGGGATGCCAGCACTGCAGTTTGGGGGGGACCAGGCTGGTGTAGCACGAGTGGGGGCTTATGGTCTCTGAGGAGCTGCAGGAGCAAATCTCTGCTGGGTGCCTGCCGGCGCCGGCTTGTTCACAGCTCCGTGTGGCCTCCGGGCAGCATCAGCCTGTCGGCACCGTCCCTACTGCCCCCCTGCCCGGCCCGGCCCGGCCCGGCCCGGCCCAGCCTTGCCAGTGGCGGGGCGAGGAGGCAGGGCCGGGGAATTAGCTCAGGTCTCTGCTATGTGACACGTCTGTGTCTTTTGGCACCAGTCACTGCTGCGAGGCAGGGAGGCTGTTTGTGCGCACACGAGTTTTCGGAGCACCCCGAGGTCCCCAGGGCTCACTGCATCCCGAACCCCCGCTGCGGGGACGACACATGTGGGTGCTGGCCGTGCAGAGTGACACGTTCCCAGGCCCCTCACTGTCGTGGCCCCTTCATCCTGCCTTGCCGGGAGGGCGTAGAAAAAGCACTGATATCATCGGCACCGAGCCTGACTCATCCTGGCTCTTCAGCACAAGCCGTGCCGCTCAGCGGGGCACACATTTTATTCCAATTAAACCATTGCAGGCAAGCCAGCTCTACATAATGGTTTTTTTTTTTTTTACTCGTAGCAAAGCGTGCCTGCCCCGGGCCAAAAGGTGAGAGGGGACATAAGTGACACTGGAGTCAGTGGAAAGTCTCCACTCCTGGTACGGAGCCCTAAGAATAAGTCTTGCCAGAAACCTGCAGGATCTGTCTCGGCTGCCGCAGCATCCCTGCCTCCCTTGTGCCTCCAGTGCAGGCTCACAGCACTGTCTTGTGTCAACAGCCCTCGCCCTAACCGCAAATGCCCAGGTCACGAGCCCAGGTCGGATTGTCACCTCTTCTCCCCACGACACCGAGTCCAGCTCCTGCCAAAAAGACCCCGGGGGAGGCAGCATCAAAGTGCCCCTGTCACTGTGAGAAAACGTAAGGTGACTTGTTCCTCCTGCCTTTCCTGCTCAGGTTTTTCCCGTTTATTAGAGGTTTGGGAGGTGAGTCAGGGAGCTGCGGGGTGAGGATGCAGCTGGGGAGGAATCAGCAGCTAAGGGAAAGGCAAACCAGTTCCAGGCACAGGTGAATCACTTGCTGGTGAAAATACATCTTATTCTCTGGGAGGCGTGCATGGATGGGGCTGAGAGTGAGCTGCAGCTTGACTCCATCAGAAAATTGTGGAGTCAAGAGAAAAACAAGGCAAGGCAAGGCTGCTTTTCCAGTAAATGAGGCGATACATTGCAAAGGAGCAGCCTGCAGCCGGCAAAGCTCCAGCAACCCGTAGTCCTGTGGCTCCCTTAAAAGGGGCGATTTTAGCCTGGGACAGCGGGGAGACAGAAAAGCCATAAACACCCTCAAAGGAATGTGGCTGCCGAGAAACGAGAATCTCCGCAGGCGAGGAGAGGTGGGGGGAGCCCGGAAGGAGTTTGCAGCACCACTCCATGCCTGGAACCAGCCGGTTCCTTGGCCATGCCCTGTCCCGAGGGGAGGATCCCAGTCCCAGTGCTAACAGTCCTTGTGTGGTGCTGGGGGAGGCTCCTGCCAAGCCCCGGCGGTATCATGTCCACATGTCCTCGGGCCCGATGCCATACAGACATCGCTGTTTGCCAGCTTCTGGCACGAGAACTGGTAGAGCTGGGAGGTCATGTCCGGATAGGACACCAGCCTTGGCCGAAGAAAGAGCAGGCAGGGCTGGTAGAGGGTGCCTGTCCCAGAGGAATTTCCTCTCCATCATATCCCACTTCTTTAGGAGTGGCTGAGCTATTCTGCAGACTCTGCTCTTAATGCCATGGAGCAGCCCTGTGTCCTGGGGCATTGTGCAGGTTCTCGGGAAGCACCCTTGGGGCTGGCTTGTCCCTGCAGGTAGCTGAGACCATGCGGTGACACCTCTGGGCCAGGCTTTGCCCTGTATTTCCCAGGCTGGTGGCAAATGGAACGTGCATCAGCAGCCTGACTGAAATCACTGTGCTGCTTGCTTTTCTTCCAGGACTGATGAAGATGCAGCACGTGACACTCATCTGTAAATAAATGTTGTAGTTTGTTGTTTTTGCTGCTCTTTTGTAAAGAAATAGTCTTTGGTTTTCACACCTCAGCTCTTCTTGCATTAGATTTGGGTGTGTACAGTGTTTGCAGAGTTGCGGTTTCCAATTGCTCCGGGTTCCTGGGGCTGGAGGTGTCTGCGTGTGGTGGTGCGGCTGCCCCGGGGGTGAGGATACCCGTGCACAGAGGGGTTCCACTTACGAAGGTCCTGGTACTGGGCACTGGTCGTGTTCATGGGCTGGTGCAAAGCAGTGTCCCCAAGAGCAAAGCTATCACCAGAAAGGAGAGGGGTCTGACATGACCAGCCTCCACAGCAATGCCACCAAAGCAGGCAGGAAACCTTCTGTTCCCCTTCCTGCTGGAGCCAAAGGGACTCCTGGAGCAAGAGCTAGGATCAGGCCACAGACATGCAAAATCCCAATTGATGCCACAAAGGCCATGCAGCCTTGGGAATTGCTGGAGCCAGGGTCTGGGCAGAAGGTTTTGGAGCTGTAGGTGCTGATGTTTAAGGCTTTGACCCTTAAAACGCTCTAGGCTTTGCTTCCCACCCTTCATTGCGTTCCCCTGTGCTGTTCAAGAGTACCAAGCGAACAGAACCTCGCCCTGCCCGGATTCCTGCAGCGGGCACTGTCCCATGTCCCCCACTTGCGTCACGCCTGCAGTGGGCAGCAAAGGTTGTGGTGGGCAGGGGGCTTTGGGGTGAGGATGCTGGTGCCGAGGGCCCTGGGCGCTGGTGCCTGGAGGTGGCTACGGAGTATGTGGAGCTGTGGGTGCTGGCAGAGACTCCCGGCGGGATGCGATGCGGGAGGTGCAGGGCTGCGGGATCCCGGGGCTGCGGGGTGAGGGGCTGGGGGTGCTCCCGGACGCTCGTTAGCCTCGGCCCAGCCCCCTCCTTAATTAGCCGCGGCCGAAGCCGCTCATTAGCGGCGACCGGGGACGGGTGCCCTCCCCGCGGAGGCGGGAGGGAGGGGAACGCTGCCGGCCCCGGTGGTGCGGACACCGGCACTGGCAGCGGGAGCGGAGCTGGAGCCCGAGCCCGGCGGAGGGATGGGGCAGCGGCGGGGCCCGGCCGTGCTGCTCCTCGCCCTGGGTGAGGGGATGTCGGGGCGGGGGGACCGGGCGGTGTCTGGGGTATTCGGGGGGGGATGGGGACGGGATGCGATGAGGTGTCCCATTCTTCCCTCCCTCTCTCCCTCCGTGCGGGCGGGCTCCCCTGGCCGTCCCCCCGCCGGTCACTACCGCCCGCCCCGGGCCGGGGGTGCCGGTGCCGGGATGGCCGCCCGGGCGGGCTGGGCTCGGGTTGCCCCGTGTCCGCCGGGCTCTGGGCAGACGCCGACAGCGCCGGGCACAGGCGGGGGGCGGCGGGGGCTCGGGGCTGTCCTGCGTGGAAGGGGCCGCTCGCCGAGCTGGGGCACCCCGGGGCGGAGGTGGGCTCTGTCTCCAAAGGCGCTGGTGCTCACTTCGCCCCCCGGTGCTGGCAGGGCACCTGGCCGGGCTGCTGGCAGCGGGACCCGCCTGTGCCGACGCTTACCGGGGCCTCTCGGACTGCGTCCTCAAGCTGGGGGACAGCATGGCCACGTACGAGGAGGAGGAGGGCATCGAGCTGCAGGGGCTGCGCCGAGTCTGCAGGTGAGTACGGTGCATGGCCAGCCTGTCTTTTGGCATTGCCCCTGTCTGTCCTGCTGTCCTGAGTCCCGTCGTGCCTGCACACACACATGTGCTCCACACCTCCCTCCGGTTGCAGATAAACCCAGTGAGCTTCCTTTCTCCGTCCGTCCGTCCATCCATCCATCCATCCATCCATCTCCTGCCTGTCTCCCACCGGAGTTTGTATCCCTGGTCCTTGGCAGCAGCTCCAGCCTCCAGCACTGGTCCCATGAGACCCTGCATGCCCGCAGCCAGGAGGAGCGGGGCTGGAGAGACGCGACCCACTCTGCACCCCAGGAAAATCTCCCCTGGATCCCAGGACTCAGGCAGTGATGTGCAAGTGGCTGCTCTGGCCCAGGGCCCAGCACTGCTGGCAGCAGCCTGCACTGGGCATCAGGTGGGTCCTGCTGCCCAAAACAAGCCTTCTCCCTCCCTGTCCAAACCCTTCATCCTTCAGGCTTGGATTGTCCCAGCCCTGGTTTGCCTGAGTTTGTAGTGATGCCCTGAGATGACGGTATTGGGAGGATATTAACTTTAGCAGAACTGAAGAAGAGCTGGATGATGAGGGGTGGTGTCGGGCAGGTTTGGGGAGAGGTCTGCTTAAAAAGCAGACGAGCAGAAGAGACAAGGTGGATGTAAAATGTTTGCAGAGATAAATGGAGGCAGCTTTGCATCTCCAGAGCGACCTATGGGGAGTGAACAGGAGTTACAAGGAAATGCAGGCAGCAATGAAGGGAAAACCCAGGTGCCTGGGGGTGGTGGAAACCTGGCAGAGCAAGTTGGAGGGCTGAGTGCCCTGGGGTCAGGCTTTCTGAGCTGCTGGAATCCAACCTGCAGGCTGTGGCCTGCTCTGTATTCCCCCTTCTCCAGGAGACAGCCTGGATCAGGATGAACAACCTCTCTGGGACCTGCCTACGGCTGGGTTGAAATGGGAACTGCTGTTTTGGACAGAATTTATACTTTTTGGTTGTTTTTTTTAAAGGAGGCTTGTTGGTATTAGAAACACCCAAGGAGTCAGCCCAGCCCATGCTGGGACTGGAGGAGCGATTCTGTCGCTGAAGCTCACGTGAAATGTGCGAGCTGAGTTTTTCTTACAGCTCAGAGGCACAGACCACCACCGAAACAGGTCCTGAGATCTTCCCCAGCAGGAAGTTGATGATGTCCCAGCTTTCTGCCAGGAAATATTTCTGAATTACTTGCCTTTGACGCTCAGCCTTATCCACTGCTGCTTGCATTTCTGGTGCCGTGGTCCCCTCTCCAGGAGCGTGGGTGAGGGATGGACAGGGAGCCAGGAGCTGCTGTGGGGGCTGGTGATGTCTCAGCCCTGTGTGCAGCGCTGCCCCAGAGCCGGCCGGGCAAGGTGCTTGCCAGCAGCCTGCCTGCCTGAGCAGATGGGGGGCTGTGAAGGCTGAAACGCTGGCAATTGCCATCCCAGCTGAAAGCAGATCCAGGCCGGAGCTGCCATTCTCCTTCACCTTCCCCCAGCTTGTTTTGCCTTAAGACATGGGTCAGGTTTAACTCTTACCTGTCAGAGCTGCCTTCTGCTGCCGCTGCAGATCGGGAGCGAGCGCCGGAGGTTGCCAGTGTTGGCAGCAGCTTTTCTCATTATCTGGGGACGTTTATTCTGCCACAGTGACTCGGTTTAATGAACTACCTCACAGCTGGTGTTCTGACGTAAGCCCTGGGTCTAAGTAAGCAGAGTGCTCAGGTTTGCCTGTCTGCACAAAGGTGTCATCTCCAGCACAGCACACTCAGACAGCACCGTGCTGTCCTTTCGGGTGCACAGTGTCCCCACTCAGCCAGCTGGGCTGCATCCCCTTCCTGACGGGTGGCATGTGTGCCTGGTGTGGTGGCAGACACCGGGAAAGTGTCAGAGCAATTGCTCCTATCCTCCAGGCAGTCCCCAGCTTGCAGGGAGCTGGGCGTGGTGCCCAGCCCCAGCCCATGTGCGACAGGACAGCAGAGCAACTCCCGGGTTTGTTTTTTTTTCTTTGCCTGTTTTGTCTTTTCCCTCTGTTACTCCCCAAAAGCCTCTTTCCACTGAACAGCTTCTACTTGTGCAAGTAATACCCAGCAGATAAATGGAGATGATTCTAATGAGAACACAGTGAATAATTCCTCCTGCCCCTGCCCATACCTCAGTTAAAGCTGTGACAGTCTGTGGGAGCTCTTGTCCTTCTCTGTGCTTTGTGCTCCCATTTGCCCTTGACTCTGCTTGGAGAAAGCTTGGAGAAAGTGATGAATGAGATGTGCTGGGCCTTTGTTTGCAGCCTGTGTGAGATACTCAGGGAAACATTTGTTGATGGAAAATAATGGATTTTATTGACTTCCAGAGAAAAGGGGAGGAAAAAAAAGGAATAAATAATTTCAGTGTTTTGAGATTCGGAGTTTTAGCCAAGATGCTCTGGCAGATGATGGAGGGGATGAATAGTCTGGGCAACTTGCACAAAACACGAGGGTTGTTGCTGCTTAGAGGGCAGGCTCAGGGCAGCAAGGCTCTGCCTGGCATCCAGCACTGTGGGTGTGCAAAGGGTCTGACAGCGTGGTGTCTCCCTGGCTGCAGGTATTGGGATGAATTCCACACCTGTGCCCTGACGGTGCTCTGGGAGTGCCAGAAGGAAGCAGCAGCCGTCTGGGAGATGCTGAGAAGGGAGTCACGAAAAACCAAATTTCAAGGCAGCTTGTTCGACCTCTGCAGCCCCAGCATGGCCCAAAGCTCTGCCTGGATCCGTGTTCCCAACGTTTCCATCCTCAGCATTCCCCTCATCGTCACTTGGCTGAACTTATAAACTCTGTGAGTATCCCAAAGTGGTGGCAGTGTGTGGCGTGGCATCTTTCAGATCTGTTTTCCAAACCTTTGAGGAACACGCTGTGTGGAGCTCAGAAACTCCCGGCTCCATCCTGCGCCTGTGAGACATGGAAGAGCTCAGCACCATCTCCAGGGTGTTGAAATTTCTCTGTAATTTGGAATAACTCCTGTCCCCTTCTGCCTCAAGGCACAGGCATGGACCTGGCTGTCTGGAGATTTGGGAACTTGTACATACAGGGCATAGGATTTGGGGAAAAATTATAAATTGTGGAAAAAGGATGAATGTTGGACACTTTTGCACTCTTCTATGGCTACTGGAAGCAAACCCGTTTACTTTTCTGACTCCTTCTATCAGATCAACTCTCCAGGTTTTTGATTTGGGCACTCAAAAGAAGATGGGTATTTTTCCCACTGCTCTGTGAGGTGCAGGGGATGGTTTCTGTCCTGTCACAGGCTGAAGAGAGACCTTACTGCCTCGTGCTGGCCTTTTTTCTTTGAGGACGTGGTAAAACCCCTGCTGAACAATAATCACAGTTGCATGACTTCTCTTCCACACATCTGAATTCCTGAGTAACTTCTGTGTTATGTGTAAATCCCTTTTCTAAGGACAGAGGTCAAAAATGTTTGGGGGGGAGAGGGAGTATCAAGCTAGCAGGACGAAAGGGATTTATAACAACTCTTCTGCTTTAAAGCTTTCCCCAGGGTACCTGTAAGCAGCTGTGGGTAGAAGTGTGTAATTCCAGAGTATTAAAGTTTGTTGTAGAGCCAACAGCATGGCAGAAGTTATTTGTCCTGGCTCTTGCTCGACAGCGCAGTCTCCTCGTCTCCTTTGCAGCTCAGAGCATTGTAAGTTCTGCAGCTTCAGTACAAGCGTGGAAGTATTTGGAACAGAGAGGTGTTTGCAAGTGATTTTTGAGTATGTTAGAGGAACAACAATATTATTGGTTAGCCCAAGGCAGTCTGTTTTAAGGATGCTGATGGATCTCTGTGCCCTGCCTGGCTGCACAGGGCCACGGGGTGTGTGCTCTAATGTGTGAGCAGGGAAACCAGGGCCCTGCTAACTCCTCAGATCCCCCAGATGCATTGCAGGCACTGGGAAAGCTTCTAGAGCAAAGGATCATTTTCCTAACAGTGGTGTTGGGTCATGTTGCTTTCCTCTGGCATTCACGTGTTCTTCCTCTTGCCTTCTCTATCACTCAGCACTTGGCTCCTGCAGCAGCAGCAGGAGATAATGAAGAAATTGAGGCAAATTCCAAGAAATAAGCCAGGGAGGAGAGCTGGTGTTCAGACAGCACTTCAGTGCACCTTGGCTTTCTACAGACAGCAGAGATGTTACTTACATATTCAGTCTTCAGCATCTGGGACACAAAGCCTTAGGGTGAGCAGTGGAGAAAGGGTAAAGCAGAGCATGGTAAAACCTGGAGTGAACCACTCAGATGCTTCATTTTTTTCTTCTTCCTCCACTCCAACAGCACTATTTGCTGTTTGATCCCACTCCCCACTCCCCTGTTATCTCTTGTGGCTGGGGGAGCTGAAGCGGGGGGAGTCACGTACAACCAAGACTGGAGTCTTTTGGCTCCAAATCCTGTACCTGTTCTTTGTTTAGAACAGCTGTTTAATGCCTTTAGGAAAAGAAATAAGCACAGTCCCCTAAAATCCCACAACCTTTGCCTTCTCTTTGAATTTGGCAATTCCTCTCTTAAAATTTTCTACGTTGAAACAGCTTTGGGGAAAGGGAAGGTAGAAGTATCAGATCTGCAAGAAAGCTTCTTTTTGCAAAACCATGAATGCAAATGGATGACTGCCACTGCCACCGTCTCTGAGAAGAGCAGGTGTTGGGACATACCTTCCCTGGAAGCAAATCCCTCCACTACTGCACACAAAAAAACCCCAAAGATTCATTAAGAAACAAAGACCATCTGCCACTGTTCTGGTATGGAGCAGCAGATTTTTTTTTAAAGCCAAAGGTGCTTCTAAATCTGACTGAAAGCATGTGAGAGAAAACTAGGTCTCACAGTATGGGAGTGATGAGTTTCCTCAATCAGTATTTCATTTTTAGCAGAACCTCCTCTATGACTAGGACAATTACAGTAGAAGTCCTTTAAAAAAAAAAAAGTAATATACAGCTTCAGTTCTCCTAGGCAGTCAGCAGCCTTTCACAAAGATGTCTGATCCTACAGCACACTTCATGCTGATGCAGTGCAGCTCCTGGGATGTCCTGCAGCCTCAGGGTTCAAGCCCCGTTTGTCAAGGATTCTTCTCATGACCTTGCTCTGAGTTTAGCCAGGTACAAAGCTGTCCCCAGACTTCATCCCCCTCCCCGGGAAGCTGCTGAAGCAGTTACAGCATATCTTGTGTATTCAAAAAGAAATAGGTTAAGTGTTTCTTAGTCCAAAGTCTTCACCTTTGTTTTTGCAGGGGAACAAAGGTGGTAGCTCTGTTAATACAGACCCACAGCAACTCTGGGAGCAGCTGGAAAAATGTGGCTTTGTCTCCTTGCTCTCAAATTCACTGTAATTAATCTTTAGCTCCTGCATGCCTCAAGAACAGCCCCGAACACAGGAGTTCCTGTGTCCAACACCACACTTTGGTGTGGTATTAAACCTTGAAGCAAACCTGCAAACTTTCCCTGTCCCTGCAGGACTGGGACGTTTTCTCTCAAGAATAGCACCAAAAAGCAGTAGAGGACAAAAATGACCCTGAAGGAGTCTTAAAACATGACTAACAACGAGCCAGCGCTTGTCATCCCGAGGCAGCGCTGCCCTCTGCTCCACGCCCTGATCCCATCCACATGCACACTCCCTGCTCCTTTCTGAGGGAGATACTGGCACCTACTGGAGACCAATTTATATCCAGGCTGAAGTGACTGGGAGAAAGGCAAGTATCCTTGCACATGAAAAATGAGCAGATTTTGAGAAGGGATGGACTGCTGTGCTGCAGGGGCAGCCCTAGGAAGTGACCTCGGGGGGGCCCTCCAGGCTGACTCCTGCCCAGAAAAACACTTGTGTAAACTCTTCCCTCTGAAAGGCTGCTGCTGTTTGAAACTCTGCTTACAAGGGCTTTGGTCAGGAAGGGCTCCTGGTGAAATCCCCCAATATAAAAAGTGCTGGTTACATTTGTTTAGACAGAAATCCTCCTCTGGAGACCTGCCGAGTATGTAAAGCAGCAGGATGTCATCCTGCCCCAATTTACAGTGTCTGAGTGTGAGAGCAGGGATTGAAATACAGGTCAGCTCCCCAGTAACAAAAGTCAAAAGAGCAGCTTCAAAGAGTTTATCAACTTCAGTCTCACATCATCCCACCACTTTTCAACAAACTGAATTAACAAATAACTTATGCAAATTGAAACTTACAAATATTAACATACAAATGGAAGTTCCTGCAGCAAGATGCTGCACAGGAGAAAAATCTGTCTCTAGACCTGGCTTTGCCCTCATTTGGGATTGCACAATGTGGTCATCCCTCAGTGGAAATCAGGCAGGATGTGGGGCTGTTTGCTGGGGCTGTGGATCCAGAGGAACCACGCAGGTCTGGCCCCTCAGCAGTATGGGGGTGTCCCTGCCTGCTGAAGTTTATTTGAAGGGCCTCTAAATAAAGGCACATCCTATTATTTTGAGAAATAACAGCAGTCTCTTACTTAACATCACCTCGACCAGGCCACATCTGTTGCTAGACTGCTGAAGCCTGACAGGAAGGCCCATCCAAGGGAGAAGAGCATCATGGCTCCAGGACACTTTTGCAAGTTTCCCCAGGACAGCTCCAGGCTCAGGCTGGACATGTGGAGATCCTGGACTGCTGACACTCCCTCTGAAATGGGATTATGCCAGCTGACTTCCCAAGACAGCACTCTATACCGTCCTTTCAGAGCAGAGGTATGAAATGTTTATTGTAGGAAATTTTATGCGCCCCACACAATGGGCACCTCCCAGCCAAGTGTTCTCTGCCTGCATCCTTCTGTTGCCACGATACAGACACTCGTGGTATTTCTTGAAGTGCTCAGCTTCTCAGGAGAGCCGTAACACTCACAGCAACATTATATTTTAATTATTACAAAAGATTTCTTCAGCAAACTGCTGTCTGTCACCTCTGTGTATCAAACATGGAAACAGCAAACAAACCCATCTAACGGTACAGGTTATTTAGTGTCGCAGCTGGTGATTCAGGTAAGTACAACTATTTTCTTTCTCCCCATCCATTCACTTCCTTGACTCTTCCCAGGCAAGGCCCAAACAAGTCACAGATTGGAAGCAGCAGCTCCCAGCCCCACTGCTCACCATGCCAGCTCCAGCAAGAAGAGCTGACCACTGTGTTATCCATTCAGGGCACTCCCACATCGTTAAATTCCAAATGCTCCTCACGCACCAAGTTTTGCTACCTGGCTTTTAACAGTCTCATGAGTGAAGAGTTTAAGGGCACGCTCTCCATACAGTCATATTAATACTTTGTGTTAACAAAATAAACATCTGCTCCTCCCCTGCTGTCAGCTGATGCCAGAGGAGATGCTCACGCTCATGCAGTCACCGAAGTCCAAAAAAAAAATTAATCATAAAGTCTAAACAGACCTGCTGTGCTTCTTCAGGGATGATTCTGAGGCATTGGATGCACTGTGCTGGGAACAATGACATAACGCAGCATGGTGTTGCCAGAGCCAGTCTATACGTTGGATTTGGGGGCGGAGTTGAGGGGGATCTCCCGGAGCTCTATCCTCATGCACAGGTACTCCCCGATGGCCGCCATCAGCGCCGTGCACACGATGTGCACCAGCCACCACGTCAGCGTCGAGGGGAAGCGCGAGTTGTAGATCCAGCAGCCCAGCAAGTGGAAGAAGTGAACGGTGACGGTGAAATCCAGGCACTGCTTCCCTCGCCGGATGAAGTACAGCAAGCCCAGAGCACTGCAAAGTAAAGACAAGAGATTAGTGAACTCCACCAGACCTATGGAAAAGGGGGTGCAGCAAGAGCTATCAGCAGCTGATTATGTAGTGGTTTTAAAACTTCTTCAAATATTTTCCAAATAGGTTGTTTCTGACCTCTCTCCTGGCTGCTGCAGCAAGACTTACAGGCTTACAGCTTTTTAATTACATGATGGCAGGAAAATGAGATTTTAGTGCAGTGAACAGGCAGGAATTTTTAGACTATCTCTCCTAGTAATCTCTGTGCAGTAGCAAAATACATTAGTGTTTATAGATCAGTGTTTGCTGAGATACATTAATTCTAACTTTTAGTAAAATCTCCCACAGAAGCAAATCTCATTCCCAGCTGGGAAACTGAGGCAATGAAGTGAAATGACTTTTCCGGGTTCTAGAAAGCCAAGAGTCAGCAGATCCCAACTGCCCTCAGCAGACATGCTTAAAAAGGCACAGGGATTTTGGGAGATGTTTGGAGAGAGGCAGTACATCACACTGAATTCTTTAGCTTAATGGTACAAAAGGACAAAACGCAGGTACTCCAGCTAGCTGCAGACTTACCAGGTGAGTGCATTGAGGATGAAAGCCATCATGGAGAGCCTCCCCGGCGGGGTTGAGAAGCCTAAAATCTATATGGGACCATTAGTAGGAACCCGCGGCACCAATCGCAGCCTGAAATCTCCCGTGGTGCAGCCCTGCATGGATCAGGATCTACACGAGGAGCTGGACATGTGTGTCTGTCTGGGGGCACCTATGGGAAGGGAAAGGTCTGGTTCTGTGCTGAGGGGAACCACCTAAACTGGGGGTGGAGGGTGTGTGTCCCTACTGGGGTTGCTTCCAGGGGGTGGGGGAGTTGTTTTTATACTGGGGGTACCGAGGGAGGGTGTCTCTATAAGGGGTATCACCTACAGAGCGAGGTGCTCTCTCTCCACAGGGGTACCACCTGTACAGGGTGTCTGTCTCTATATGGGGGCTATCGCCCACCATGCACCGAAGTGCTGTCTCTACCCCGGGGTACCACCTATTCAAAGGGAGGACTCTACCTCCAAACTGGAGCACCTACACGGGACAGCAGGTCTATGTGTTGGGGGGCTGCTACACCGGGTAGGGGAGCTCTGCGCCCACACCGAGGTGCTCCCTGGACAGGGGGCTGTCCCTAACACCGGGAATGCCCACACGGAAGCGGGGTCTGTCCCCCAGGAGAGCCCCAGCAAGTCCCCCCCGCTCCAGGGGCCTGTGCCCACGGCGGCTTCCCGGGGCGCGCCCTCACCTCGTCGCTGAAGACCTGTTGGAGGGAGGGCCCGGTGCTGCCCAGGGTGCCGAGGAGGGCGAGCCAGAGCCCGAGCGAGCTGTAGTACCCCGCCTGCAGCAGCACCATCTGCGCCACGATCAGCGCGGGGTCCCACACGTAGCTGCGGAACTGCGCCGCCATCGCCCGCCCGCCGCCCGCGACGGAAGTGCCGCCGCCGCCGCGCGACAGCGCCCCCTGGCGCGGGGGAGGACCCGGCGCTTCCCCCGACCCCCGCTCTGCCCGCGACCCGGCTCCATCCCCATCCCGATCCCCGCTCCATCCCCATCCCCATCCCCATCCCCATCCCCGCTCGATCCCCATCCTCATCCCCATCCCGATCCCCGCTCGATCCCCATCCCCATCCCCATCCCGATCCCCGCTCGATCCCCATCCCGATCCCCATCCCCATCCCGATCCCCATCCCGATCCCGACCCCCGCTCTGCCCGCGACCCGGCTCGATCCCCATCCCCATCCCCATCCCCATCCCCGCTCGATCCCCATCCTCATCCCCATCCCGATCCCCGCTCGATCCCCATCCCCATCCCGATCCCCATCCCGATCCCGACCCCCGCTCTGCCCGCGACCCGGCTCGATCCCCATCCCCATTCCCATCCCCGCTCGATCCCCATCCCCATCCCCATCCCCATCCCCGCTCGATCCCCATCCCCGCTCGATCCCGATCCCGATCCCGATCCCCGCTCGATCCCGATCCCCGCTCGCTGCCCACGACTCCCAGCTAAGACCCCAGACCCCCGCCCGCCGGCCCTCTGTGCCCAGTGTCCAGCAGCACCTCTCTCACATCTGCCTGCCCAGGGCGTCCCCAGCCCTGTCCCCTGCCCTGGGTCGGTGCCTTCAGAAAGTTAGCAAAAAATTGCTCAAAAGACACAGAGTCCCTCGTGCTCTGCTGTACCCCTCCTGTGATCAGCTCTTGGCTGCGGGGGCTCGGTTTGGTGGCCTCAGTGAGCCGCGGTGTTTGCTTGGCTTCAGGTATGAGAATTGTCACTGGGTGAACAGTGAAATTCCCAAGCCTGAGTGGGACAGCAGAGGATTTTGGAGATAAGGCTTCCCCAGCCCCTGTCCCTGCCCATCCGCACTGGTGTCAGTGTGTTCAGTAACTTGGCTGAGCAGCCCTTGCTAAAGATCAATCTGCCCTGTTTCTGGGTTTCTAATTAACACTGGAGGATTTTCTTTTAACTTTGCTCTTGTGCGGTTAGAGAAATGTCTAAAAATTGGTGGATCAGGCTCTACAAAAGAGCTGTTTAAAAAATTAAAGATATACAGAGCTGTGCTTTAGCTTTCCTCTGGGCCTGAGTCCAGAGGAGCTTTCACTCCAACATCTCCCCCTCCTGTTTGAACATTGCAGAAAACAGCTTCTCCTAATTTTAGTTTCTTCTCTATGCTTTATATTTTTTCTTACAGAAGTGTTGATTATATTTCTTAAGTGACTAATAAGATTAACACATGATTCTAGTTGTTTTTTTTTTTTGAACTTATCACAAATACCAACCATACAAGAAATTCTTGTCCCCGGGTATTTCCTTTCAATTCTAGGCCAGTTCCGTAGGCGCTGAGGCTCTTGGCAGCTGCTCCCCAGCCGTGCTCATTTTAGCTTTAGGCCATCGGGTACCAGGATGTTGTTCTGAGTTCTGGTATGCCCTGGCAGCACCTTTCCGTTACAGGGCTGGGTTGGCTCCTTTTGAGAGGTTTCTTCTGGTGCGTGCTGATTTCTTCTATCCAGCCTCATGGAATGGCCAGGTGCCACAGACCTTCGTGCTCCACTGTACCCGTTCTGTGATCAGCTCTTGGCTGCTGGGGCTCCCTGTGAGCCGTCCTGCTTGCTTGGCTTCAGGTATAAGAATTGCCACTGACTTAACAGCAAAATCCCCAAGGCTGTGTGGGACAACGGAGCATTTTGGAGATAAGATCTATGCTGGAAAAAGGAGAGGAGGCATCCCCGGGCTGTTTTGGTGGACAGGGGAGTTGCCACAAGGCCACAAGAGCCGTTTTCACCTGGAAAAGAGAGGAGGAGGAATAAAAAGGGGAATCCAGCTTCTGTGGGAGGTGGTAGGCTCACATCAGTCGTGGGTGTGGAATATGCTGGCTATGGGAACTCAGATTATGATCTCTGACAGACTCTCATGACGTTTTTTCCATGCCTGTTATGGGAAGTTCCCTATGCAGCTTTCCTGTATGTTTTCCTTTCCTCATTCTGTGAATTTCTGTGCTGAGCCAGGTTTGACACATTTTGTTCCCTGTTCCCGGACCATCTCCTAGGAAGGATTGTGCAAGGCAGAGGCATGTGCGTGGTGGACGTGGGCCACTGTTGCTGAGTTCTCACTTAGGCCTTTGGAGAATTTACTTTTGCAGAAGCTCCAGCCTTAGTCAGTGCAGAAATGAAGAGGGGAAAATCCCAGAGTTGTCAGGGCTGTCTGCTGCCAGCACATTGCTGAGCATAAATTGTGACACTCGGCACTTCCTCTGTTAATTCTTGGTAAAAATTGGTTTCCTTTCCTGAAATCTGCTGTGTTTGGCTCTCAGAGGCAGGCTAGCCATCACTTAGATATTAATTCTCACTTACCTCTTTCTTTTATAGTCCTTTATAGGACTAACTTTCCTTTGCCAGCAAAAATTTTGGCAGTTTAGACAAAGCCGACTAAAACTCCAAGCTAGTGTAAGGTAGGGCTGTTGGTATTATTGCTGGGTGTTTTTCCACAGCCAAATATCTAATTTATCCAGAAGTCCATGGTATCACAAGACACAAGCTAGTGTTTTGGGAGGTGTTGACTTGAGTTGCTTTGGAATTCAAGGCTCCTCCCTGCTTGGTTGCTGCCCTGTGACTGAAGGCATCAAATGGGCACGGCAGCAGCCGAGCCTGAGGTGTGATTTGAGGCTCCCTCCTGCCCTGGGCGGGCAGAGCACCCACATGGACATGGGGAAGTGCTGGGGCAGAAGGACATTTGTGCTGTGACTCAACTGCAGCCCAGTTTGTGAACTTGTTTCCTGCTTGACTTTGTGAGGGCATCTTTCATGGTCATGTTTGTTTGTTCCTGCCCCTGATTTGGCTCTCTCTCCTCTCCAGGCTGCTCCAGCATAGGGGACTGTGTCCTTCTCCTGGGAAAGAGGGTATTTTCCCTATGGGGTGCCTTGCCCACATCCCTGCTCTGTGCAATAAGGTTTAAAGTGGAGCTGGAAAGCAAACAGTATTGGGGAATTAAACAGCATTCTTAATTTCCCTTTTCTTCCTCTTTAGTTTAAACAGAAAGTTGGAGACAGCTGTGAAGGGAACATGTGTTAAAGGGAAAAAGGATGTCGAAACACAGAGATCATACTTTCTAGGGTGCCACAGTGGGTGCTGCTCGCCTGACTTCTGGTTAGAATGTCCTTTTTAACCAATGACTGTTCTGTGTGTGACACCTGCGTGTTGTGAAGAGCAGCAGGTGGAAGGAGAAGTGGCGATATGCCCAGGACACAGCCGATGGCTTGAGGCTGTACCCAGATCACATGAAACTATTGTGGTCGCTTCTTTATCAGAAGTGTAGAAAAAGAATGCCCTATTTAGCCACAGACTCTTTCCGTAAGCAATAGCTGTCTAGGAGGGTATTGTTTTTTCTTCCCAGGAATCCTTGCCTAAAACAGGAAGCTGTTTATTTAGGTGAGCTGTATTTTACCAGCTGGTGTGCAAAGGGTGGTGCTGTCTGAATGATCTTTGCTGGAGTTCATTTCCCTCTTGACAGGAAGGTAGGATTTGTTCTGAGGTCACCTTTGCTGAAGGGACAGTAAGGCTAAGAGCACACTTTTCCAGAATAACTCACCATTAAGTGGCTCAAACTGTGGGATGAAAATTTTCAGCCACTCCTCTTCCTCCACCCACGTGGTGTGCAGGTGTGTTTTTCCAAAGAGTTCAGCATACTGAATGGACTTCGGAAGTTGCAATTTTTTAAAACTCTACTTAAAAGTTTCATTGTGCTTGAGAATTCTGCTCTAAGCTCTCTAAAATCTGCTGAGCTTGGCTGGACAATCTCTTTCCCTGATGAGTGCAATACAATTTATGACCAAGAGTTGTCTAAAGAGCCTTGTGTGTGGCCTTCTCAAGATTATCTAGACATTTCTTGATGCACCATGTAAAAGTGTGATTCCCCTCACCCTCCAAATGTGTTGTATTTGGACACTCCATTCCACTTCCAGCATGTTTGTGTCGTGTTGGTAACTGACAGCTGTTTATTTTTATTTTCAACAAGAGGGTTAGGTAACCCTTCACTGTTGAGCACTAGGTTAGGAACAGTGGTGGCCAGCCTGTGTTGTTTGTCTGCCAGGTGTAATTTTTATATGGAGAAGGCAACTGACACACCTTGAATGTGAGAATTCATTGCCCAGAACAAATGTGTTTCTCAACATGCATTTTATTTTGCTTCTGCTTCTCTCCCTTGTAGTGAAGTTTCAGGAAAGGACATTTCAGTGATGCATTTTTGTTCTCTGGGCCCATTTGTCTGTTGCTCTCTGTGAGAGTCATATACCCCTGGATTTTCTGCATTATTCCAGAGAGGAGAATGTCAGTGTTTTGAAAGGGAACACTTGAAGGGCAAAAGGAAGGCAGTTGTTTTATGGCCATGAGTTTACAGAACCATATTATGATTTTTATGGCTGCATTTCCTCTCATTCTCTTGAGATACAGTCTCAGAACATTTCCGTGTGTGTGAGGAAGGAGGTGGATCTACACAATGCACTTAGAAAATGTAATCAGTAAAGTCACATAAATTTGTTCTCGAGGTTGAAAAGTGCATTAGGGTTGAGTTTAATTTTCTCTTCTGTTTCCAGAAGCCCAAGAGCAGTTTGCCTGAAGGATTGTGCATGCAGGTGTGACTTGGATGGACAATGTGTGTGGTCCCTGGGCCAGGCAGACTGACTCTATCCTATCACAGCAGAACTTCCCTGGAAGGGAAAACACTGTCCTGTGCCATTCAAGGGGATTTTTTGGTGGAGGGGTATGTGTTGAGGGGTATGATAACAAGGAGCTCAGCATATTGTGCTTTTTTGGAGAGGAAGTTAACAGGTGAGTGAGCAATGTTTGTAGCCACAATACAGAAAGCTGGTTTTGAAAGCATCTTTGTGGTGGCTGCTTTATCTGGAAGGAGGTATAGAGGTCATGGCCACATGCACACAAACACAGGTGGCATTTAGAGGGTTAGGGGGCATGGAGTACTTCTGGCCATCTTGTGCTGCTGAGGCTGTCAGTCCTGTCTGGCAGATGTCATGGTATGGACCACTCTTTGCACATTGCACCCAGTCTGTGTGCTCTCGTTCCTCACCATCTACTGCTCCCACCTCTGCTGAGTGTCCAGAGCTGGAGATTCATGGGAGCTGGGCTCCCTGGCTGCACCTCTGTGTGATGAAGTGAGGGTAATAAGGAAGAGTAGTAACCCAGCCCACAGCACAGATCCCTCCCTCATGGCCTTGGATGCTGAGGTGAACTAAAGGGTTAGTGACACATGGCTGTCCTGAGCACAGTGGGTCATGTACTACAGCAAACTCCCCCACAGCCTGCTCCAGGTTGGTTCCTGCCATTACCTGCATGTGTGCTGTCTTCAGGTTGTAACTATTTTTTTAAGCCCTGAGCAATGCTCCTTGTCCCTTCATGTTATGCCAACAGGCTCTGCAGCCAGCTCAGCACGGTGCTGTCGGGAGATCCTCCTGCCAGTGGTCATGTGTGCAGGCAGTCCTAGCAAACATTGAGGACACGTCTGGATCTCAGCTCATACCCTCTGTAGCTGTCTATTCCCAAAGGAACAGGCAGTTGGAAAAGCTGCTTCACCTTAGGGATCTTTTAGGTTGGAGATGGGACAGGGGAAGGCTGCAAGTTCTTTTGGGATAACTTTGTAGTGCTGGAGCAGGCTGAGAACCAGATCGAGTGGAGCTGGCATCCATACCTTGGCAGGTGGGATCATAGCACACATGCTTTGCTATGCATTGCTTCCCTGTTAAAAAAATATTTTATTCTGTACAAACTAGAACTCAAGTGCAAATTGATGTGGCTGCAGCGTGAGCACGGGGCTATACTGTTATATTTCAGGTGCCCCTCGGGTTAAGGAGCTGAAATATATACTGCCAAGCAAATTCTTACGGTCAGGCAAAGTTATTAACGTGAGGACAGAAAAGGAAATAGTTAAACTGTGCTGTTGGGTTTTCCCCCCCTGTTTATCAGCGTGGGTTTTTTGCGCTTATCACTTACATAGAAGACTGAGGGAGCGGTTTCGTGTTCCATCCCCGACGAGCCCCGAGTGATGTAACAGCCCGGCGGATAACCGCGGCGGTGACACGCTGCCAGGGACAGGGACTCGCTCTCGGTTTTCTGTGCATGTGAGAGTGTCACTTGTGGAATGCTGCAAAAGCGGATGCTGTCTGCCCGCTCCCCCCACTTTCTCTTGCCCTTCTTTTTACCCCCGCTTTCCCTTCCCTCTTTTCCTTTTCCTCCTCCTTTCACTTCTCCCCTCCTTTCGCTTTTCCTTTCCCCCCCTTTTCACTTCTCCCTCCCCTTTCCCATCCTTTTCCTCCTTTCCTTTACTCCTGACCCATTTCTCCCTGCCTTTTCCCCCCTTCCCCCCATCTCCCCTTCCCCCTCTTTTCCTTCATCCCCGTTCCCTGTCTCCCCCCGTTTCTCCTTTCCCCCCACTCCCCATAACGCAGTGACCGTGGCCGCCGGCAGTGCGGGCTCCCAGCCGTGCACGGCGGGTTCCGCACCCGCGCAGCCGGAGCCGGACCCCTCCGTGTCCCCCCTGGGTGCCTCGGCCGTCAGCCCCACAGCATCCCCGCGCCCGCCGCCCCCCTCCGCCAGCCCCGGTGTCGGTGAGGGGCCGTTCGCAACCCCCCGGCTCCCGGCGGGTGTGGAGCGGGGCCGGGGCATTCCCGGCGCATTCCCGGCAGGCGGGGGCAACGCCGCTCCGCCCCCGCGGGGCTGAGCCGGCCCTATAAGGGCGGTGGCGGCGGCGAGGTACGGCCAGAGCTCGCTCTGGTCTGATCCGCCGCTGCGTTCCTCTGTGTGTCTCGGCACAGCCCAGCCATGCCGCTGCCCCGCATCCCGCTGCGCGCCGCGCTGCTGCTCGGCCTCCTCCTGCGAGCCGCCGCCGCCGAGTCGGTGAGTCCCGCCGGAGCCCCCGCGGGGCCGGGGAAAAGGGGACGGTCTGCCCCGGCAGCGAAGGGCTCCCGGTGCCCGGGGGAGGACTGGGTGACCCGCGGGGCTTGGGCCCCACTCGCTAGCAGCCTGAGAGCTGGTGCCACCGCTGGCCTCCAGGCGTTCTGCCCCCGCTGTTAGCCCTTCTCCGGGGAAGGGTGGCTGAAATAGGGGGACGGCGATAGGGCCGTTCCCGTACTTCCTCCGGTTCCCTTGGCTCGGACGCTGCTTCCTTCGGCAGATGCCAAAGCAGCGTCGCCCCTGCCCGGCCGTGCCCGGTGCAGGGCTCCTCCTGCCCGGTGCCGAGCTGTCCCCGCGGCTGTGCCGCTGCTCACGTATCCCGCTCTGCCCCGTGCGCAGGGTGCTGGGCTCACAGCAGTGCAGGGGACCCGGCTACCTGGTGGAAATGAGCTGCTCTCCGTTACGGTTTTAATCTCCAACTTCTGGTCGTGAAAGTCCTTTAATTTTTCTTTTCTTATGCATGTGTGGTGGGTCGGATGCGTGCGATGCGTTACAGCACCTGGATAAGCTTTCCAGCCTTACCTGTTTGGTTGTGCTGGTACCTGGTGTCTTTCCGTGTGTATCAAAGCTTCCTCGTGTCCACATGGGAGTGAAAAATGATGAGTTACCGTGGAGGGTTTAATAATCTGTTAAATATATAGAGGTGAAACATTTTGGATGCTTTAAGCCGGCGCACGTGGGGTCTTCCTGGTGAAGCAGAGATCTGGGGATTCTGACTTCCCCGCTGTTTGTTTGTTTTTGTGTGTGACCATCTTGCTGATAGTGCAATCAGGGCAGATTCCTCTGTGCTGCTGAGATTAAGGTAACTGCAGGAGATCAGGGGTTCCCAAAGTAGGTTTAATCATTCCCCATTGGCTTGTTTTGGACTGAAGGCTGGGTGGGCAGATCAGAACTGATAAGGGTCTGCTGCTTTCTAATAGGGCCACAGGGCTGGGAGGTTGCTGGTTGTAGAGCAGGAATCTCCCACAGAGTGCATCTGTAGTAATTGTCAGCTACTCTGCTAAAACCAACCAGCCCAAATCCACTTTACTCTAATCTGGTGTCTTTATCCCTGCCATTAAGCACGTGAATCGGTCGTTTGGGAACTGGCCCAAACTAGTAGGGCAAACCTTTGGGGCAGACAGCATCTGGAAGTTGCACTGACCATGTTTGGTATGAAATGCAACTTGGTGTCCCTGGGGACTGGACTGGTCTGCAAGCATCGGATTTCTGAAAAGACAACAAATTTTGCACAGATGTGGTCTGTGAATCCTTATATAGAATTTACGTGGAATATTTATCCGTGTCCTTTAAGCTACCTAAGATCGAGTGTATGCTTGAGAAGTAACACTGGCCTACTATGAAGCCTAATCCAAACAAATTGTTTGGGTTACAGGCTGCCAGGGAGGAGACGAGGATGACACATGTCTTGGGAGGGTTCTGCTGGCACTCCTCCCATATTACTTTTTTTAACAGCACTGCCAAAACGTGCAGGGCTGCACAGCATGTGGCTCTTGGTTTTTCTGCGCGGGCAGGGTGAAGACAGGTAGCTGTTTCTTAACAAGATGGGGATTGTATTTCTTGTGCTTATGTAAGAGTGTGGATGTTGAGAGTGATTCGGTGCTTGAATATTTCCCCAAGCCTGTACAAACAAAAATGCCTTGGCTCTTTTCCCCTTGAGCAGCTTTCTGGTGTAAATGGGATTTCTCCATGTGAAGCAATCCTGGATGTGTAAGAGGGTGGGGAATATTACTGAAGTGCTTAAGTGTGACGTTGGTGCTCAGGCGGTGGGTGGGTGGGTGGGCTGTGTTACAGCAGCCCCGCAGCTTTGTGTGAGAACATTGCCTTCTTCCCGCGGGCCCGGGGAGGCTGGAGCTGATGCCTGATGTCACCAGGTGGTCCCCAGCCCTCTCCGCTTGAGTGCCTTGGAAAGCAAAGCATGTGTGGGCAGGATGCTCCCCTCTGTGCTGTACGAGGATGGGTTTCCTGCAGAAGATGCTTGAGGGGGGATGGACAGAAAGTCACCAATGCATCCAAGATGTGGGATCAGTGGAGTTAACAAAGGATGTGAGGTCTGCCTTGCTTGGGCAGAGTGGCATCGCTGAGCTTTCCCTGTGCTTTTAGCATCCAGAAGTGCCCCTGGCAGCACAGGAGGGAAGCAAGGAGTATTCCCCCATGGCAGAGGGTATTCCCTCTGCTGCAGGCTTGGGCTCTGCTCCGTTTGTCTGGGCTGCTAAAGGGCCAAGTGCCCAGAGCTCAGCAGGGCCGTAGTAGTGCTAGTGGGCTGCAGGCTTGTTGCAGTCATTCTGCTTTTGTGCCTTGAACTGCGCAGAAAAAGTCTTCCTGCAGCACCATGTCGTGTTTGCGTGTCCTCAGCAGTAGACAGGAGCACAAATCCAACCCAGAAGCTCCTGGCAGAGGATTGCTCAGGGAGAGGGGGGAGGCTTCGTGCTGTTTGTGGGCTGTTTGCTGGTTTAAAGCAATCATGCTCAGAGGCCTCCTGATTGGCAAAGCTGGTGTCTTGTTGATGATAGCTGTGTTTGGAAAGTAGTGCAGCATTATTAATGTTAAAACCGGTTTGGCTTGTCCTGCTGCCATTGATCCCCGAGGCCTGTTCTTTCTGCTCTTTGCCCAGTTTCTCATCTGTCCCTCCCAATCAAATCAAGACATTGCTATCTGCACGTTTTACTTTATTTTACCTTGACTTGCCATGCTCACATTTAGAGCAAATCTCTGCTTTGCTTCAGTCTCCCTACAACACAGAGCAGCAAAGTGACGGTGACTAAAGCGATGTCCCTTAGCCCTGAAGGGGAAGGAGCTCATGACTTCTGGTAGTCAAACCCATAGCTGTTTGTGGGGATGAAATGACTGTAATGTGTAGGAAAAAAATAACCACTTTAGCACCTTGTGCTTTCTTGTCGTGCATGCACGACTCCTGGGGTGAGAGTTCAGGGCTGCACGGTCCCTCCACAGCTGAGCACCTTGTCCCCGGTAGCTGTGGAGGTTCCCACGGGTAGGAACAGTCACCCTGCAGCACTTGAGGCACAGTCAGGGAAACAGGGCTGCTGCCCAGCTCTCATCTGTCCCAAGTGCTGCCAGTGCCCACGCTGGAGAGTGCTTTCCTGTGGTTCAGAGCTTTCCCGAACATCTTGCGCAAGAGGCAAACTGGGGCTGAACTTGGTACTTTTCAGATTTGTGATACCAGAGGCTCATTCACCCTGGGAACTAAGGGCTGTTAGCCAACCTGATTGCTCCCTTTCCTGCCCCTCCTGTTGCTCTCTCCCAAGGTCTCAGCCCTTTGAGATCCTGCAAAGGTCTGCATCCAGTCCAGCAACAGGGAAAATGTTTTCCCTGTGTGTCTTCCCCTCTTCCTTCCCTTCCAAGCCTCTGTTAATGGCTTTACTATTGCCTTGAGCTGTTTGAATGGCATGGGGAGGCCATTTATTCTCAAATGCCTGAACTAGAGCCTAATGTGACCTTGCTATGATTTTCCTGTAGTGTCATACTGCCTTTTCGAAATGCTTGTGTCCCACTTCCACCACAGGCTGGAAGCTGCTAACCTGACTTTCCAAGTGATGATGAAGAGGGGGCACACTGGCTTGCTGCTCAGCAGGCAGCCTTCAGCACAGTTCTTACAGCTACTTTTCCTTCCCTTTTGACTCGTGGTGCTGGTAAATGCTCTGTTGGAAACATCCTGGCTGCTTGAATCCCCTTGGTGACAAGTTACCACTAGGTTGTGTATTTTATGTGTAAGTTGTTCTTTCTCAAATGAATGGATTGATGGACTTAGGTTTAAAGACTTTTCTTGATTGGTGATAGTATCTGTATGTGTAAGGATGGCATGGTAACTGTGGTTCCACAGTCTGCAGTGTAAATTACTTGGGTTGACTTGTTAAGATTACTTGATTAAGTTATCGTGGCTCTCTGATCCTGCAGAACTCCCCAGCTATCACTTTGGCCAGACTAAATGCAGCATCCATCTTTCAAAACACTTCCTAGCTCTTGAGTTAACATTTATCCTCTTGAGCCTGCTCTTAGGTCTTGCAGCTGCATTCTCCCCCTCTACTCAGTACATCCTGTTCCTTTATGCTCTGTAACAACAGCCGGGTTGTGCTGCTTTTGCAGCCTCAAACGAGAAGCTGATGCAGTTGAAGCACTACAAAACCGAAGGGACAAGCCCTGCACACGCCTGACCTCCGGGCTGCTGCTGAGGAGCATGTGTGGCTGTTTGTTTGAGACTCGATGGAATGCAAATGCTTGAGATTAAGGATTCAAATGATTTGCACTAGAATGAGACTCTTGTGATGAGACTGGGCTTGGTGGCTCTGAATAGACAGGGCAGCCTGCTTAGAGTTTCACTTCTAGTAAGCCTCTGCTCTGAGGGGCTGTAAAAGATCCTACACTAATGAGCAGTTAGGGCTGTGCTTCTAGGTTAGTTCAGACTTAGGTTTTTTTTGTCTTTAAGCATGTGCCTGAATGTTTGTCCAGTAAATGCTGCTGGTCAGAGGACCAGCTCTGCTGTGTGTCGCCCTGACTTGCAGCAGTCATGCTCTGACTCAGGTTTCTGGCACTTGGCTGGACATCCCAGCTCCCGGGAACACTGCTGTCACCCTCTGAGTAACGGCCCTGGCCCCTTACCCAAAGCAGTGACTCAGACTTCTGAGGCGCTGCAGCACAGAGGTGGATCTCTTCTTCTGGGGCTAGAAAGGGGGTGACAGGCAAAACTAGTGCTGCTGCTTGGCACCCAGTCTGTGCTGCCCTTGGCACTGAGCGCCTTTGCGGCTGCCTCCTCTTTAATCTGGTCGTGGCTTTGGTGGGCAGAAAAGCTGTCGGGCTCTGACATGTGACTGCTGCCAGCAGCCGAGTTGGTGTTGGCAAAGGCAGATCAGAAAATGGCCCTGTCTTGAGCAGCCATAGCTTGCTCTGGCAGCTCCGTGGTTCCTTCATTTTCAGGCAGATACTGTTGGAAACAAGAGCTGCATGGGAGAGGGGAAAGCAGCAGTATTATCTGAAATGACTGAAAGCATTCAAAGCAAGCTAAAGGAGCATAAAGTCTCAAAAGAGGGGGTTAAATACTTAATCCTGAATCTGGAGAAAATGTCAGCGTAGGAGGGGAAAGCACGCAAGATGTAGCTGCATCCCTCTCAGTTTCTGAGGGCTGGCTGACTTGAATAGTGTGCTTCTTGTAAAAGTCTTATTTTTGCTGGAAATACACACTCTTGTCAGTTTATCCTTAAATCCTTTGAGGCTGAGACTCTGCTTATGAAATGCCAAGAGGCTCTTGTTAGACAAATTATTGGGATAACTTAAAAATCAAAGCAGTTAATTAAAATCTCAGGGAGACACTCCTTGGGGCAGGAAGGAGACTGGGAGACCCATAGCACTGTTATCCAAGCAGCTGGTGTTACGTCAACCAAAACCACGGCTGCTTCTTGCTTAAGCAAATCGTATTCTGTCAGGGAAAGCAAAGCCTTCCATGGGAAGGATTTCTCTCTTTCTGCCTTAGCTGCTGAAGGGGAAAAGGTGTCTTCACCATGGGTCCTGTAAAACTGTGCTGCTGTCAATCTTGAATACAAGGAGATGTGGCCTTGCCCCACTTACCTTGCTGCGAGGCCAACCCTGCCTCCTGCCCTTTAGCTGCTGTTACAGTCAAACTAGAGCAATAAGAAGCAATGCTAATGTGGGCAGAAATCTCTGTGCAGAAGGCAGATGACTGAGAGGAGTATGGCTGGAAGGAGAGCACCTGGTGTGATGCTGTGCTGGCCCGGAGAGGAGCAAGACCCCTAGGTGAAGGGACAGATCCTGACTGGTGTGGTGCTAGGAGGGTGGCAGAAGCTCCTTTAGTGGGCTAGGGCCCCCCTTTAAAAACGGAGAAGCTCCTACTCTCCTCCAAATGGAAATACAGCCCTTACTGATGTCAGGAGTTTTTGCTTGGAAGATTCTGTTCCCCAGCAAGGTAAATATTTATTGCAAATCCACAGTGTGCAGTGGAGCAGAGTCTGGAGCCAGGATCTTGCAGGAGACTGTTTATGCGCAGGCTGTTCTTGGCGCTAATTCCAAATTTCCTGAGGCTGAGTATGAGGAGCTGGTCCTGCGTGTTGGTTACTCACAGACTTGCTCGTCCAGCTGAGCGTGGGCTCTGCAGCGCCAGGGAAGGAGTGACCAAAACAATAGCTGGGTCCCTCTGCTCTGGCTGTGACACTGTGGGTGCAGAGACGTGGTCAGGGAGGGCTGGAAAGCTGCTGCTGGCTGCTCACCCTCTGCTCAGAGAGGGGAAGAAGCCTCACTGGGAGTTCAGAGCCCTCAGAGAGAGGAAAATGCTTCTGGAAGTGACAGGTTTCCTGAAGTACAGCTGCACTATCCTGAATAGCACACGCTGTGTCTGCTGCTTCCTGGGCCCAAGCCAAGGCATAAGTAGGGAATGTCTTTGTGAGAAAACAAACCAAAAAATCCCCACCAAACCCCACACACTGAAAACCCAGCCTCTGCTGCTGCAGCTAGCCGGGAAAATCCCTGCTGTTGAAATGTTTATTTGTATAAATGCTCACACGGGTATGGCTGATAGTGTAGCAGCAGCGCTCCACTGTCTCAAGTGCTTTTGTGCCGATAACTTCCTCTGCTGCTGTTCTTTGCTGGCACCTTTGCCAGCAGAGCAAGGCTTGAAATAGCATAACTGTGCTGGCAGAGCTCAACTGCCTGGGCTAAGCCTAAATCTTTGGGCTACTACTTCTGATTAGATTAAAATGGATCGTGGGAGGGGAAGCGTTTGTAGGGCGCACCGTTGGGAATCTTGACTGTACAAACAAGCTGAGATTAGCCACATGGTGAGCCAGATAGGAAAGGCACTCTTTGAAGTTGGGTGTCTGCCTGGCTTAATTTTGCTAACGCTCTGGCATGACGGAGCATAAAGATCCCAAAATGGCATGTCACGCATTTCTTGCCAAGTGGAAATTCTGCTTGTGTGTGTGTTTGGGGAAGCATTGGGGTGCAGCTGTATTCTAGGAAAGGGCAGTGAGGGCAGGTCTTTTCCTGGCATGAGGGGGAAGTGTGATATATGAAATAGCCCAAGTCTGAAGTGTCAGCATGAAAAATCATCCCTGATGGAAAAGCTGTTTTGCTGGGGCATTTATATCCTTTTTTTCTTCTGCAGACAAGGATGCAATAGAAGCCTTTAATAGAGTAGGGCAACTCAGAGTGAGCTGTGAGCTGGAAAAACTGTGAATTCCATTTTTAACCTTGAATAGAATTTTTCCAGCTTCTGAGCTGAGCTCTGGACAGTGAAGCATATGAACTACTTATGATTAGGTTTGTAAATACCATAAAAAAATATAATCTTTTTATGAACTAGGTGTGAATCATGGCCTGTGACCGGGAGAACCCTTCAGGGGCGTGAAACGTCTCTGTCACAGTTGTTTTCCTCACATGAGAGCTCCTGCTTTTTCCTCCTGTAGTTTTCCTCTGAACTTTCTTTATTTGCTTCCGGGCAAGTGATGCACACACAGCTATCTGCAACTGCCTGCTGAGCTTTGTCTCCCTGAGCTGGACTGGGAAGTGGTCACCTCCTTCATGCTCGGGCTCTGGAGCTGGGAATTGAGTGTTTAGAGCAGCTATTTTGCCACCGTTGCAGTAAATATATCCCAGCATGTGCCTTTCTGGCAAAGGACTCAATCTTTATGGCTTTGCTCTTGGCTGATAATCACGCAAAAGCAGTTAAACAAGGGTTCATTCCTTTCTAATCTCTCTGTCCTGCTCCTACAGCGTGGCTGGTGCGTGATGTGGGCTGGAGGGAGCAGGCTGTGTGTAAGCAAGAGCACAGCAGCTCAAAGGTAACTTGAGGTTTGACTTTGTAAGTGCAAGGAAGCCTATTTTGAGCAAGCAGAGCCTGGGAGGATTCATCCCTACTGCAGGGAGGCACCCGTGACAGCGAGTGGCTCTCCAGAGCCCGGGATTAGAGTGTAATTGTCACGGGGATTATGGCTCCGCTGCCACATGAGCCCCCGGGAGAGCTGCTTGTGGCGACACAGCTTAAAGAATCACACAGGGAATGGGGGAGAGGGGGAAGTGGGCCAGGCTGGCACTGGGATAGTGCTGGATGTGCCTTTCACACGTGGGCTGTGGAGTGTGAGCACACCGGGCTGCCTGGCGGTGGAGACCTGCTTGGGCAGGGACTGGGCAGGCTTCCCTAAAGTCGCCTTGAGCAAGCGATGCTTTTCCCAGCTGAACAGTTCCCCAGCCTGCATGTTGCTCCTGCTGCCTTATTAAGCAAAAGCCTTGTTTGTGTTACTGAGCACAATTTAAAAAAATTCCTTTTCCCCTCTTTGGTAAGAGGCACAAAGACTGTGCAGTAGCTGCTGTGGGTACTGGAGCTGCCTGCAGGCTCTGGTCTGTGCTCTGCTCTGATTTCCCCCTTAGTCCTCAGAGTGTCGTGGATTTACCTTTATGGCTCACTGTGGTGGGAGTGCTGGACAGTGGCTGTCAGAGGAGATGGGCAAGGCTGGCTGTGGTCCTAGGACTGCCTGGAAAGTGTTGAGCAAAGGTAGTATTTAACTGTGTCTGGAAGCCTCAGGTGATCCTGCCATGCAACTAAATGCAAACATGTGTCTGGAGGGGAGCTGTTTAACTTTTGTCCTTGGCACCAGGGCCAGGGCAGGCTGTGTGTGCTGCAAGTTTTATGTGGGCCAGACTGACCAGGAATGGGTGGTAAGATGGTACCTCCAGGCATGGTCACAAGGAGCCAGCACAAGTGGATTTTTTTACTTTACTGTGGCTGATGTGTTAAGGGAGTTAGGTGTGACTTCGATTGAAATGTTGATATTTGCTTTGCTCCCAGGACTAAAATGACTTTTGTATATTTGTTTTCTTCTCCTCTACACAGAGCTGGAGCATGGAATGAGGGAAGGGAGTGAAGGGTATTTTGGGGGGGAAACATAGACCCTTCCCTTACTAGTCTGGAAGGAGCTGCCTCTGCTGGAAGCTCATGTCATTTCTAATAAGGTTTTTTAGTGCTTATTCAGGTGGGAAAATAGAGCAGTCTTTGCCTGTTGCCACTGCATACCTCCCTCCTGTGGAGATCTGCTCTGTTTGGGCTGTTTCACACTGATTTGAGCTGCCCTGTCTCCAGTGCTGTGTGGCTCCTCTGCTTTTGGAGGGCTGTTGGGGCTTCAGGGGGATGAGCTCACTCCTAACCCCTGCTCTTTCACATGCTTGATGTGAGCTTTAGAACCTTCCTGGTTTGTGGGCTCCTGCAAGAGCTGGGTGGAAGTGAACTGCATGGAAATCCCCTCTCTTGGGCTCGGTGGTTTACAGAGGTTTGCATCCTTGCAGCTGCTCATGTTGTTCAGGAGCCCTTCCTGGTTAAGCCGATGTAGATGTGCATGGTGGTGGTGGGAGGTGACATCTGTCTGTGACAGGACAGGGGCTGGGGAGGATATTTTGTGTAAGGCTGCTTGCTGCAGGGAAAAGAGGTGATCTGCACAGCCGACCCTGAGTGCAGCGCACCTGAGAAGCCCTGGGAGCAGCTCACACCTGCCTGTCCCTGCAGGCTGCACAGGGTTAACAGGTCTGTGCCTCTGCCGCCTTCTGCCACCTCCCAGGCTGGCCCAGCTCCATGTGCTTTTGTTTAGGAAAGGTTGACTTTCACCTTGCTTCTGTTTACTCCCAGGTTTATGTACACAGTGCTGGGGAGGGAGACCAGGAGCAAGCGCTGAGTCTCCATGCCAAAATTATAAACTTGATAAAGGGTTCTGTACACTGTGAATGCCCCAGTCGCTGCAGTCTGACTCCCTTTGCAGCTTGCTGGCTGTGACCCTTCAAAGGAGTTTTTAATGAACTCTGTGTTCGATCAGAGACAAGGGACAGCTGTAAAAGGCAGTCCTATGTCTGGAAAACTTTGTCTCTGCCCCAAAACATCATTTGGGTTTTTTGGAAGGGGTTTGCAAAGGCTGTGGTGAGGGCATGTGGGCTGGGGCAGGTGAGCTGCCTGGGTTTGTTATTTCCCAGAACTTGTCAGCGGCTGGGGAAATTCACACATTGCACAGAAGCTTTGCTTGCTGCCTCAGTACAGTAGCTGATATTTCTTTGAGAGGAGGCGAGGAAAGCCCCAGGAGCACGAAATGGAGTGGGATGGGCTAGGGATGGAGCACAGCAGGGCCTGGGGTCCCAGGGGTGCTCTTCTTGTGCCTCCACCAAGCGTCTGGCTTCATCCAGTAGTGCAGCTTGTCTCAAAACATGAGCCCTCTGTGCCCAGCTTTTCCAGGAACGATGCTCACAGTTCACCAGCCTGATGTGCTGGCTGTCTGGCTGGGAATAAACTCTTATTTATTTATTTTTTTGCCACTGGCAGGCAGGAAAAGCTTCTGCTCCCCAGCACGCTGTTTAATCTCCCCCAGTGCTTACTGGGGATAAAGCTGCTTAACATGAGGAAGAAATCCTGGAACTAGATTCCTGCAGGGAAGGTTGATTCCTGTACAGACCCTTCCTAGAGAGGAGCATATTAATAGTAGGACTCTACTTCAGCTGCCAGGGTGAGGTGGGGCTGTGCAGCCGCCCAGTCCGACTCTCCCAGCAAGTCCCTGGCCTGGCTCCAGCACGGGGATAACAGGTGGTGGAAAGGAGCCTCGGAGCAGCGCTGGTGCCCCTCTCCAGCTGGCAGTTGCAGAAGGTGTTCAGCTGAACGTGGCCAGGGATGGCTTGGCAAGGGCTGACAATCCTCCTGTGGCAGTCTCAGAGCTTTTTCCTCTTGGCTGCAGCCTGCAAGCTGAGAGGAAGTAGCAGCATCTTCCGTGGTGCCTGTTCACCAAGCAGCAGAGCTGCAGGGAGGACTGTGTGCTCTTGGAAAGGGATGTACTTTTTTTGAACAATACTCCAGGGAGCTCTTTATGTGGCACTTGGGAAGCCCGAAGCTCTTGCTTTTAAGTGCTGTGAAAGTGCCTGTGTGCCCTCTCACAGGTGTGTATGCAAGGAATGTGCCTGCTCCAGACCTGCCCTGTGAGCACCGTGCTCCAGCGTTAACTCTTCCCAGCCTGCCCATGCCCCAGCTCCCAGGCAGGGCCTGCTTCCTAGAATTACATGCCTTGAAACCTGGAGAGTAATTATGGAGGTGCCCAGCAGCCCTCTGACTTCACTGTCAGGTGAACCTGTAATGTGAGGCCACTGCCCACAGGAAAAGTTTCCTGTACGGTTCGAGAAGTTCTTGCAGCTTCCAGGAACTTCCCCATCCTTGCTCAAGAGGATGATGAAGAATGAGTTCAAGGAACGCTCCCATATAATCTTATTTATGCTTGTGAGTCAGTAATTTCCTTGTTGTGTGCTCTGCTGGTAAACACAGTCTGTCCTGATTTAAATAGAGTTTTTTGATAGCCAGACCTGGTGTGTTCCACAGCGTGCACTAATCACTGTGGCTGTGTGCCGCAGATCAGTCCGTGGCTGGGCTGATCTGATAAGGCCAGTGGGCTGTTCAGTCACCCTGGGGCTTAAACCTGGGTTTTCTTGAGCCGCCCTTGCTTGGACATTAGTGGCTGTGACTCATGGTGAAGTACCGGGTGAGCTGGCACCGGGGTGTGGCACAGCACAGCGCTCGCCACCATCAGTCTGCCCGATGCAGGGTTGTTTGGATCTGCAGCAAATGTGCTCCCCAGCCCCGGGAATTGGGTTCTTCCTGCCCCTCGATGAAATGGCCAGAAGCTGCCCTGCTGCACGCTGGCAGCAATTTCCATTGCAGGGCTGGCTTTGGCTGGGTTTCGCATATCTTGAAATGAATATGCCTTGGAGCAAGTGATCCGTAACGTCAGGAATGCCTGATTCCAGGCTGGGAGAGGATTTCTTTCAAGCTGACTTTCCTCCCAGCCCCCTTCCCGGCATCTAGTGCCAGACCTGGCATAGCAGAGAGAGGGTCTGGGAGGAGAACTGGCCTCAGCACTTAATGCCCTCTGGGCTGTTCATCTGGTTATCCTGTAGCCTGGTTGCTGGGGAGACCAAAAATGCCTCAATAAGCAAGGAAAAGCACATCCAGTGCTGCTGCTCCTGGTGCAAAATGAGAAACATCTTGTGCTTGTTTGTGGCAAACCCAGTGTGCCAGTGGGCAGGGGAATGGGGCTGGGAGCAGGGCTGGGACTGTGGGCAGAGGAAGCTGACACATGGCTTGTGGCTGATAGCCGGCCTCGGCTAGAGATCGATAGCGGATGTAATTCATCACCTCTGGGCTGTGGGATGGGCCACACCTGGCCAGGTGAGCAGGAGGGCTGGCCCCAGCTGCTCAGGGCTCGGTGGTGCTGCCACCCAGCTCTGTGTCCCCACGAGTCTCTGATCCTCCTCACCCCAGTGAGGCTATGGCCTGGTAAGCTTGTACATTGAGGGAAACCCCTTGGATGTGCAGGACTGTGGAATGCTCTCCTGGGTAGACAAAACCTTTGTCAAGACTTCCCAGTCATCCTGTGAGGACAGCATGAAAGAATGTTGGCAGCTTAGCCCCCAGCTAAGGGACCCATCCATCTGCATTGTGCCTCTTGCCTTGGGGGAAAGGGTTGAGTCCTCCTCCGTGGTGGTGATGATTTCATGGCTGTGGAAGCATCTGGAATCTGTGGGGTGGTGTTGAGCAACCCCAGAGCTCATACCTTCGGTACCCTCACCAAGGCTGGCCCCAGGGCTGTGGGGAGAGGAGAAATAGTTCTGGGAAGTTGCATAACTTTGGTGAGGGCAGGAGATCTGGGCTTGTGGCTCCTGGAAGGTTCGAGTGTAAATGAGCTCTGGTGTGCAAATTGCCATTGTGGCCAAACAGCTGATCTCTGGGAGGCTGTCCAGCTTTTGTGCTGTTAACTGCACTCCTTGGGCCTTTGGATCCTGGAGAGATTTTATAGGTTTGTTTGTTTACATGCTTTTTAAAAAGGTGAGGCAGGGGAAGCTCTTCCTTCGGGCAAGTCATTACTGATAGCGAGTGCTCTTGAACGTCAGCCTGTATTGCACTGCAATTCAGCTGAACTGACAGGCCAGCTCTTAACCCTTGGGTGATAAAATAGGCTTGTTCTCAGTATAAAGAGTGAGGAATTGCTTTGGCATGAAGCTTTGGTGCTATGCAAAAAACTGACCTGTGCGTGTCAGATTTTTTTCCTGGGAATAACAAGTCCTTCCAAACTCTCCCTTATCACAAACGGAAGGTATTGCTTTTCCAAATGCTTTTGTTACAAACTCCTGACCAAGATCCTGTTGTGGTCTTTTCACCCTGGGTGTTCAGGTGAACCTCTTGAATCTGTAGCCCTCAGGAAATTCCCCTCCTAGACTGGCTCTCACTTCTGTTCTGAGAAATTCCAGGGGAATTCAGCTGATAAAGATAATGCTTTTGGTGGAGAGGAAGTTCAGCATTTAATATTTTTCTGGTGGAAGTGGTGTGCTCAGGCTCTGAACTGTCTGTGAAATGCTTCCGAAGAGTTGTCTCATATTTAACATGTTTCCCCCTCCATTTACAGGTGAGAGAAACTGAAACCATGGATGCTGGGTGGCTTGACTACCCTGCCTCTGGGGACTTGCCAGATGACGAAGACATTGGTGAATTCAGGCCTTACTTGACCTCTGATGGATTAGATATAGATGAGGCATCCGGGTCGGGAGGTAAGTGGGGAAGTGGATCTCCCTCAGCTGTTCCTGTGAAACTTCTTTCAGCACCAGCCCTTGAGTGATGGGCTAAATCACAGCCAGAGCTCCAGAGGAACCACAGTGTCAGGTGGAGATGAAAGCTGTGACTCATAGTCACTCAGATGAGAACAGTGGAAGTGGTGGTGCTGTGATGTCGAATCACTCAGGGAGGACAGATGGAGTCCAGCCAAGCTTGTCTTGCTGCAAATGAAAAGGCCTTGTGCTGGCTGGATCTTTTTCCTGTTGAACTCCAAAGAACTGCTGAGGAACTTAAAAAAATATAATCTATTGTTGAGGCAGTGTTAAAAGGCTTAAAGTTAATGTCTCAGCTGAGGCCAAACAAGGTAAAGGACTAACTGTTGTTCAAGTGAGCTCTTTGTGATGTGCAACAGCTCCCTGCCCAAACCAGTTTCTGTAGCTCTGTGTCCCTTTATGTGAACACTTGTTCTGTAAAAGTAAAAGAACAAGTGCTGAAATTGGTGCCTGACATGTTTGGGCAGATCTGGAGGGTTGGTGAACGATCCTTTAGGGACGGGCGGTGGGAGCAGTGCCCTCCATTGGCATTGCCTTATAAGCTATGGCACACCTGCTCTGCAGGGGCCAATGGATCCAGCTGAAGATCCCTCCCAGCAGAGAGGTGTTGGTTTCAAGATTACATCTCGTGGTCTTGTGCAATCCTAGTCATGAAATGATAAAGAGTACTAGTAGATAAGAGGGAATTGTAGAGGACCAGAGTCCTAGTTTGTGTGCAGTTGCTGGTATTGCAGGAAGTATCTGAATTCTGTAAAAACAGCATGTAATGAGACAAACTTGAGAGCCCTTTCTCGGTTTTTTTTGCCCCCTCTGCAGACTACCCAGACTCTGAAGATGGCATCTATCTGACCACCATGGATACCCCTGTGGTAGGTATTGCCCTTGAGTGTTTTTAGGCACCATATAGCTCCTCTGGTCTGTCTGTGGAGCTTTTCTGAACACCCTCCCCCTCTGTAAGATGTGGCATCAAGATGAATCCACCTACATGAGCAGACAGTGTACTCGTAATACCCTGAGCAAACTTTCTACTCCCTGCACACCCTCCTGGTTTCAGCTGTGGGTAGGCTGGGTGCTGCTCGCTGATGGGTGTGGTCTGTCTGTGTTCTGTAGATATCTGACAACTATATCCCTGGAGATACTGGGAGAAAGATAGAAGGTGAGAAGAAAAACACAGAGGTGGACAATGAAATCATTCCAGACAAAGCTGTACCTGTCGAAGAGAACCTGTCCAACAAGATCTCCATGGCAAGCACAGCCAACAGCAGCATCTTTGAAAGAACAGAAGTCCTTACAGGTAATACTCCACCTTGTCCTGGTAAATCATTAATAATGAAAATCAAAATGGCTTCTGTTGTTCCCTGTTTCTCTAGGGAGCAGCTCCCTGCTGACAGGGGAGTGAGTTGCTTTACCTCTGTGGCTACCTGTAGCAGGGTGGCTTCTGCCTCCCAGTCCTTAAACAACAGCAGAGCCTGCTGCTGGGATAAACAGCTTGTTTTTGAGCCTGCCAGCTGACTGTTGGCTTAAGTCATGTGGCAGCTGCTCTGCACCCGGATTCTGCCTCAACAAGAGGTGTCTCTGGCCATAAAGCAGTGACATCATAGACTTTGATACCAAATACAGGCATTTTCCTTCCAACCTCTGCCCAAGTCCTGCCTTTTCTGAGCTTTGCCAGGAGCCAAGCAACCGCTCTAAGGGATTCCAGCACATGGTCAGCTGTAGGAATCTGAGTACCAATGTCTAGAGCAAAACGCAGTGACTGCCTTCCCCTCAGCATGTGGGAAGGGTCTGTCTCCAGCATATTGCTGCTTCAAGCACTTGGCCTGGTGGTCCAAGTATAAACCCAGGCCCTTTGTGCTGATCTGCAGCCATCCTCCCAGTCAGAGAAGAGACTGGAAGAGTGGATTGCAGAACCAGCTAGCAAAGAAGCTGATTTAGTGCAAGGAATAGGTGTCACAACAAGGGATAAACTTCAGTGAAGTCTTGTGGCCACCCTTGGTGTGAGGAGAGAGGAAACCTTAGTGGTTTTTTGCAGGTTTGTAGGTTTTGGTTGTTGGGATGTGGGTTGTTGTTTTGTTTTGGTTTTTTTTTTTTTTTTTTTTTGAGGGAAGTGGTGTTGGTAATTGGATGTTGATGAATTGAAGCACAGCATCCCCAGGGTGTGCTCACACAGGTAGCTAACAAAGCATTCAGATTGGAGCTCTACCATTCTCCTGTGGCCTGTAGTGGGGCTTTTTTGGGTGGGTTTTTTTTTTCCTCTACAGGGAGAACATCTTCTTGTCAACATTTCTTTCTTGGACTAAACTGGAAGATTAGCTCAAACTGGTTAATGTGGAACATGTTATTATTCTGTGGCTGGACTGGAAGCAATCCTGGCCTTTCCCAGTGACATCTGCTGTTGCTGAAAGTGCCAGCACATATGGTGACAGGCACATGGACACGGACTCTGGAGGCAGCTCTGGGGGCTGCTACTTTGGAAGCAGATTTTGAGATGTTGCTGGTGGTTTGGAGTTGCCCAAGACTTATTCCATTCTCTCTTTCCTCCCCAGCTCTCATCGCAGGAGGAGCAGTGGGCCTCCTGTTTGCCATCTTCCTGATCCTGGTCTTGGTCTATCGCATGAAGAAAAAGGATGAGGGCAGTTACGACCTAGGGAAGAAACCCATCTACAAAAAAGCCCCCACAAATGAGTTCTATGCCTAAAGCTCAGCAGCACCTTGTGCCCATCAAGGGACAAACAGACTGTATGGAAACACTGTGCCCTCAGATGAGATGTGCTGAACAAATGCTTTTTTTTTTTTTTTTTTTTTTTGGATTGAATTTCAAGGTGACTTTGAGAAAAAACAAACTTCCTTCATGACCCTTCCCATCCCACTCAGCTAACAAGGGCCCAGTGAAATACAAAGAGTCTGAAAAAAAACCTCAGTGTATTTTTTTCCTAAGTTAGTGTAAAAAGAATAAAGATGCCAAATTTTCTGCTTGGTTTTATAGAGGGTATGTAAACACAAACCAGACTGTATGGAAGCAAACACCATGTGTTTGCATCCAGCGTGCCGTGCTGGGATTGGCTGCTTCTATAGAAGATGGCTTTTTTTTTATAAATCTTGCTACTAGATGTCTTGCAGCAGGCTGTTGATGTGAAGCATTTTTGTGGAGAACTATTTATGAATCTCTTACACTACAGATAAATGTTGCCTTATCAGGGAGCAAAAGGCCCACAAGGGCTCAATATCCCTGAATGCCATAAAGGGCCTATGGGAATGTCTTCCCCAGGAGAGTTCTGTCTCTTCCTGTTGGCCCCAGGCAAGGGTCATTAGTCCTTGAAATCAGGACAGCCAGTTGTGTTTGGCTATGGCGACACCCTTTCCTTGCCTTCAGTCTCTTACCTTTTTTTAAGGTTTGCTTGTAGGATTTTTTTATAACAGAATTTTAAAGAAAATAGCCTAATGTTTATATAAAGTTTGTAGAAATTGTTTTGAAATAATAAAAAAGTAATCTACTTTTTTAATTTCCTCAGATTTATTTTTTCAATCCCTTTGTGTTTCCTTTGGCCGGGCATTTCTTTAGAGATGCTTTTATATGATTCATATTCTGAACTGAAGCAGAGTTAGCTACAGAGTGTTACAGGTTTCTTCTAGTTCTATAGCAGCTACTATAGAGGTGACAGATATTTATGATTTTCTCATAACTTTTCTAGGATTTTTTAAAAAATAGAATTATTTATAGTTTCTGAAATGGCTGCTTTCTCATTTGGTAACTTTTATCCTTTTTATGTAAAACACTAATATAATGAGTCTCTGTGAAAACTATTTAAGCTTTATTCTGTGAATTTCAATTATAAATTCAAGGCAATAACTTCTGTATGCAAAGTTGGATGCATAAATATGATTGAAGTAGGGAAAAGACAAGAGTAATTCTAGGCTGTAATATATTACAATCAGTCCTATAGAGCTATATATTATATATTTTACTGAGATACATACAGATGAGAATGAAAAGGCTGGAGTTAATTCTTCAGCAGCCTTATGGTGTATAAGAAGCTTTTGATCTTGTTTGTGCTGCTGTTTGTCCAGTGTCTTGTGTAGAGCACCAGGGGCTTGTGCTCGGAAGGCACCTGGGTGCAGCTGGAGCTTGGGGGCTCTGTGGCCGTGTCCTGGCTCCTGGAAGCAGGTTGGGATGTGCCAGGTGTGATCTGCAGAGTCAGAGCAGAGATCCCCACCTTGAGTTGCCCTTGGAAGCAAGTGTTGGAAGCTTGCAGTGTGGAGGTGATAACTTTCTGTCCCCTACGGCGCTGTGCCGAGCCCTGCCTCTTGGGGAAGGCTGGATCTGAGCTCTGCCTGGGTGGCATGTCCCACTGGGAAGCACTGAGCTTTCATAGGGGTAAGCTCTGAACCCCCCACTGTGGATCTTTCTTAGCATCCCCTGTACACGGCTCCTACCTCCACTGGGAGTGGGACCAACCCCCCAGTCTCCCAGAGCAAAGGCTGATGTGTGTCTGGTGCCTCCGTGCCAGGAAGGTGTTACAGAACCGTGAGCGAGTTGTGTCCTCCTGCGGCTCCGAGTCTGGAGTGGTGAGAGACAAAAATCTGAGTGGGAGTCCCCAAAGTGAGCACCTGAGCAGGCAGCACAAAACCAAGCAGTTGCAAAGCTGGTCGAAAATGTCATGGCTCCTGAAGCCTCCTTCCTGAGGCTTTGCTGTAGGCTTGAGGCCAAACCCAGAGAGGCAATAGAAAGAAGTGTCCCCTTCTCAGGGTGAGGCAGAGATGTGTTGAGACATCGGTGAGAGAGGAGAGCTCCTCCTCCTCCAGGTGGCTCACTTGGTCCCAGTACAAGCGTGTTCGGGGTAACTGTGGGCTCTGGGAGGCTCTCAAAGCTGTGCAGAGTTCACTGGAGGCTGGGAAGGAGAGGGAGGATTGTGCTGCCTGTGGACAGCACTACCAGGAAGGCAGGAGCTGTGACTGCCTCTCGGGATATTTAGATTCTCTTGTGTAATTGCTCTTGGGGATTTTCCACTGTTACTGGTTTTTTTTTTTGTTGTTGTTTTTGTTTGTTTGGTTTTTTTTTCTCAAATAAATGGTACTTTCTAAAACTGGCTTCTTGGACTGTTTCTGATCTGAAATTACTTTTGGGAGCTGGATAACCGGGAGCTCATGTTTGTGTAATTAGGTTTTCTGAAGGGCGAGGCACGCTGGGACCTGGTGCGGTGGCCCGCAGCTCAAAGGCGCTTTGTCAGCAGCTCCTGGGCTGCCTCCAGTGCCTGACCCATGAGTAATTCCCATAGGAGCAGCAGCCTGGGGTCTCTGGAGCTTCTCAGCTCCTTAAGCAGAGACAGAACAGTGCCATGGGGTGAATCTGTCCTGTCTTGTGCTGAGTTTTGTGATGGCACTTTAAGAGCACTGTCCGCTCTTAATCAGGAGGGACAGAGGGAGGTAGGAGGAGGCCTGTGCCTGTCCCCTGATGGTAGCAGCACATGCCTGTCCCTTCAAACGAGAGCAATGTCCTGGGCATTTTGCTTAACCAAGTTTCAAGCCAACCCTGTTTAACCAATGTAGGCCTTCCACTGGGTGCAGAGCTGATCAGCTGCTCTGGGAGCAAGTCCACGGGTAACTTCATGCTGTTTGGGCCTAAAACAGCTGCTCTTTTAGGCAAGCTCTGGAGGAAGCTGCTGTTTGTCTGAACCCCTCGGCTCTGCCAATTTGGTGCTCTCAAAGGACAGGACCCACCTCTCTCCCCAGGCAGATGGGAGAGAGGGGGAGCAGGGCTGCTCACTGGGACCAGTGCTGAGGTGCCTCAGAAGTGCTGTACTTAAATGGATTATCATCCTCGAGAAAATCTAATTCCCTTCTCCCTGGTGGGAATTCCTGCTCCAGGTGGTTTGGATTAGCACAGACAGAGGAAACAAATCGGGAGTAGTACACAGGCTCCCTTGGGCTGAGTGAGTAGCACATGCTCTTCTGCTCCTTGTTGCCTGCTCTGTGCCAGGTGTGCTCTCAAAGGTCCTCTGAGAGTCTCATCCAGTGCTAAGAAAAGCAGATCCATGTGCTCCCAGGGCCCTCCTGTGCTCCGTGGGAGCTGCTGTTTGTCAGCACATTGGTGACGTACTCCTGCGATCTCCATGTTCTTGTGGCTGTGACAGGTTCTTGGACATGCTGCTTGGAACAACCTGTGTTTGTCTTATTTTTTTTTTTCTTTTTCCTTTCTTTTTCTCCTGGGCTTTGTCTCTTGGTTGCAAGAATCCTGTGTACTTTCCAAAACTGCCCTCAGTGTAAAAGTGCCTTGTTTTTGCAAAGCAATCTGGACGGGTAGTCTGCAAATCCCCAGAGCACAAGCCTGGCTGCCTGCCTGTCCTTGTAGAGCCCCAGCTCCTGAGATGGATTTGTCACCATTCCCTCCATCTGCCTTTCTGCCCTTCTAGCTAGCCTGCCTGTACCCGGTGTGTGCTGAGAGGCTCTAATACCTTGAGAATTCCTGGTCTTCGTCTCTGACCTCACACATGGCACTTGTTGTTTTTCTTCTTAGTGCTGCTCTGGCTTTAAAACCAAAAGGCTGAGGATCTGCTTTATCTGGCTTGAAAATAGCTGGAACCCTCCCAGGTACTGATGTGATCAAGTGGCTGGGGAAGGTCTGTGAGGGATATGGAGGAGCTGGAAAATTAAGTGTAACCTTGCTGACCCCCTTTGCTTTATGGCTTCCAGGGGGTTTTGAGGTGATGTTCGTGGGTGTTTGGGTCGCTTGTTTTGCAGTGTGAGCTGAGGCACTGGGGTGTGTGCTGTGCCATGTGCCAAAGGTGCCAGAATGGGTCGCAGCAGTGATGTGCTGGTAATTGTGGTGCCTGTCCCCAACACCTTGAACCTGCAGAGTCTGGGAGGGCACAATTCCTGCACCCTGGAGATGTGGTGTTTCCCATGAGCCTTCTCCAGCCCGCGGGTGCTGAGTCAGGTGCAGAGTTGAGCTCCCTGTGGCTGCAGGCAGGGTCAGGGTGGGCCCAGGGGCTGGGGGTTCTGGGTACAGCCCACTGGGGCTGGAGTGGGGCATCACTGGGCTCTGGGACTGTGTGGGAGGTAACAGAGGAGGTTGTCCTTGGGGCTGGGGTCTGCCAGGTTAAAACCTTGCATCGGTATCACTGGGTGCAGGTGACCCTTTGCTGCAGGGATGCTTTGACACTTGGGGCTAAAACCTTTCACCTCCTCCTTCCCCATCCTCTGTCCCATCTTGCTTGGTGCCAGTCACGGTGCAGGTGGTGATGCCCAAAGCTCTGGTTCTTTGGGGGGGGCCAAGCCTGTCACCTGTGCCACGGTGGCTCTTGGAGGGTTGTGTTTCATAGAATCAGAGTATGGCTTGCTTTGAAAGGGACCCCAAAGGGTAATCCTCCACCGCCCCTGCCAGGGGCAGGGACAACTTCCACTAGACCAGGTGGCTCAGGGTCCCATCCAACGTAGTCTTGAACACTTCCAGGAATGGGACAACCATAATTTCTCCGCCGAACACCGCGCCATCCCCCCGGGTCCCCTTTGGCGGCTCTCTCCGCGGTCCGTCCCCTCTCCCCGCGTGTCTGCTGCCCCCTCCTGGGCACACCCGGCACCGCGGGCGGGACCCCCGGCGCTGCCCCCGCCGCCCCCCGGCGCTGCCCCCGCTTCCCGCTGCCTCCCACCGGGAACGCGATTTTCAGGGGGTGTCCCTGCTGGTTACAGGCTGCCCGACCGGCCCCCGCTGCGGGTGGGAATTCCTCGGCGGCAGCGCGTTCTGCCGTAGGACTGCGGTCTGCGATCTCAGTAACGCTGGTGAATCCTGCTGGATGCGGAGTTTGTCTTTTCCCCCTTTTCTTTTTTCCCCTTTCCCCCCATTTCCCCCTTTTTTTCTTCCCCCTCCTTCTCCCCATGCCATCCCCCTTCCTCTTTCCGCCCGTGGGGTTTGGCATGGGCAGGGATGGACACGTGTCCCTATGGATGTCCCCACGGCTCTGTGAAGGTCTGGGGTGCTGGGGGTGTTCCCAGTGCCAAAGGCACCGGCTGACCTGCTGGCCCTGCCCTTGCTGCCACAGCGTCGCCCTGTCAGCCCTGGGTAGGGGGGAGGCTTGGGGGGCATTTTGCCCAGTATTGGAGGGAAAAGACCTGTTTTTTAATCACAGGCTGGTTATTTTGGGGAAGCGGGGGGTGCAGGAGGTGGTCTGGCTGCTGCAGGCGCATGGAAGGGAACAATGGAGCCACTGTGCAGCCAAACGCCCCGGCTCCTGTCAGAAAGGTCCAGCGAGGGGTTTTCAGCACGTTTCTATTCCGCTGCTCAGGTATAATTACACGGGGGAACAAAGAGCCCTTCAAACCCACCCACTCCCCCAGCACAGCCCGCGGCTGTGGGCACACACACGTGTCGGCTCCCGGCGGGGTGTAAGGGGACGGTGATCATGCACACCCACTAAAGCAGCCCGCGGGGCTGGTGACACTGGGCAGGGGCATGGAACAAACCCTGGGTGCATCCCCAGCTTCCTGGGAGCCACAGCTGGAGTGGGGAGGCTCCTCTCCCAGAGCCACTCTCCTGGTGAGCACCCCAAGGCAGAAAGCAAAGAGCAAATCTCACCCTGCCTCTTGGCACCCATCCCGCTCTTGCTGTTCATTTAGACAGACATTTGCTGGAGTGGGTTTGATGAAGAGCCTTTTCTTCTGCCTCTGGCCAAGTCTGCTGCAGAGCTGAGGGGCACCAGTGGGAGAGCTGGGCCTTCACCCCATAGCTGTCACAGCCCAAACCAGCCAGGGCAGGAGGCTGGATTTCCAGGAAATAGGGCACGGGGGTGTTTGCATGCAGCTGAGTGCCAGTGTGCTCCATGTGTGGTACTGCACCATCCTGCCTGCTCCTCACAGGGCTCTGTGCAAAGCCACACCAGGGTCCTGCCAAGCCCCACAGCCCTGGGGCTGTGGATGAGCACCCAGTGGTGCTGCTCAGCTCTTCTGTTGGCAGCTCCACCGATGCCGAGTCCTCCCTGGGCTCACAGGGAGGGAGCTGCGTCCAATCCTTTCCTTCTCAGTGCTGATCTGTTACCGCCTGCCTGGTCTGCACTCTAATTACTGCAGCAGTGCGTGGAAATCAGGGCCATGTTTTTCAAGCCCAGCTGTTTATTTAAGCTGTTTGAAAAGCTACTTTCCTTCCCTAGTGGATCCTGAGAAAACTATCCATGTGTTTCTTTTGAGAACAGGACGAAAGAAGGTTGCCAATGCCCTCCATCCGGCCCCCGCTCACTGGATCCCCAAACCCCCCAGCAGTGCTGGCAGTGCTGCAGCGTGGGGCTGACCACAGCGAGCCGTGTCCAGCACTGACCCCACACCCCTAATCAGGCCATGAAGCCCCAGCTTCAGCCTTGGGGCAGTGACCCAGCACTCCAGCCTGGTGGGATACTGCTGGCCCCTGGGCTTGGTCCTTCCCTTAGCTGCAGGAATTCCGGAGCTTGACAGGAATGAGCTTGTTTTCAACTTGTTTTTAGGAAAAAAACCAAACCAAAACACTGACAAAAAGGAAGCCTAATTTTCCACAGGGCAGGGCTGGGTGCCCAGGGCTGTGGGCTCGGAAGCGTGGCAGTCTCCACCCCTGAACCGCCCATCTCGGCCCGGGGCTAGTAACCCCGCTCCTGGCATTGCTGGTGACATGGGCACCCACGGGTGCCTCGGCCTCACTCTCTCCTTGATGCTATTTGGGTTTTTTTCAGAGTCTGGCCAGCAGGGCCACACGCCTGAGCAGTTCCCGATGTGCTTGAAGCCTCTTGAGCAGGTAATTGTAATTCCTCAGCAGCCCAGCTTGGCTTATTTTGGCCCCAGCATAGTTTTGCATCCTGAGGCCCAGCTGGGTAATTTATAGCTCTGTCAGAAAAAGGATAAAATCAGCACAGGGTTTCTGGGCACTGTGCAAATCTATGGCCCTATGTGCTGGGGGCAGGAGTGCCCTTGGAGGGATGCTCAGGGTAACGGGACCCCGCTGAGGTCTGTAGGCAGCACCAGGCTTGGTAGGGAGAGGGGAATTTATGGCTCATGGTGCAGTAACTGGCCCCTTGTTTCTGTCTTGTTGGCTGAGTCCCTTTTGTGCACTGCATCAGCCCTGGGCATCAACACCTGGGGGCAGTTTTCAAGAAAAGGTTTTTCTCTGCTCCTTTCCCCTGGCTGATGGGCAGAGCAGCATCCCCACATCCTCTGTTCCTGAGGGCCAGGGATACAGATATTTTCAGTGAACAGTGTGGGCCATGGGCCCCCTGGCCTGGCTGGAGGCTCTGCCCAGGGCTGTGGGGCAGGGACAGCCCCAGGAAAAAGGCTCAGAGAAGGGGAGACAGGCTGCTCTCAGTGGGTGTCTTCAGCACTGGCTGCAGCAGCTCATCCTGAGGCCAATCCCCTGGTGGTGCTGGCCTACAGCTCTGTGCTTCCCCACAGGGGATGGACAGAGACCTGGGAGAACGGGCGCTGCCCTGACCACACTCCTGTCAGGGAGGTGACCAAGCCACAGCACAGCAGAGGGACCTGCCCCGGGGCTGTCCTTGCCGAGGCAAACACCTCACTGGTACAGAGCAGCCCCACTCCTTACAGCGCCCCGGCCAGCTCCCTCCTTGCCCAGGGGTTGCAAAAAGTCCGTGTAACCGGAGTTTTTCTGGTCTTCCTGCACGTGTTGTTACAAATTGCCCTACGAGCAAGCCAGCCCACCTGCCACCTCAGTGCCAAGAGTGGTGTCACCAGCTGGATGTGAGTGAGCAGGGAAGGGACATTGCCCACCCTCCACATGTCCCACGGCTGCCCTCCCCTCTCTGAAAAGCACTCAGCCAACACATCAAAGGAAACCTGCTGTGTGATTTGGGGCAAAATGCAGTGCAGTGGCTGTTTAAAAAGCAGCCAAACTCTTTGATTTGGGCAGAAAATATCCCCCGGAGATGGCCAGAGGTGGCCAGTGTGTCTCCCGGGCTGGCCTGAGCCGCGGGCACAATGGGCAGTCAGCGCGACCACCGGGCTGCGGTTGGACTGGGCTGGGCTGGGTTCACTAGATGGCAGCAGCTTCTTTCAAACGGGCAGCTTCTGCAAACAGTGACACCCAGCCCGGGCAGGGAGGGAGACAGACCCAAAACGGGCTTAGTGTTCTCGGGGATATTGTGTCACGGCGGGAAAGCCAGGATTTTATTTTCTTCTCCACGTTTTTAAAGGTAATGCTTTCCTCTGGGACCTGAAGTGGCTGCTCGATGTGGTGGAGCTGCGGGCAGCCCCAGCTGCACCCTGGATACTGGGAGCAAGGGATCCCCATTGCCTTCAACCTCACCATCACCTGGAGATGTTCGTGCAACACTGCATCTTGCACACGAATTATCCCGTGCATCCTTAAAGCATTCGATGCTTTTCCTAAATCCCCAGCTCTTGGAGCGAGGTAAATGTTTTTCATGCTCGATTTTATACCCACCCATGTTTCTGGCTGCCTGGAGGACAGGGAAAAGCTCCAGGTACAGCTCAGGAGCACAGAACAGAGCTGCCAGACGGGCTCAGCGGGCAGCCCAGCTCTCCAGAGCCGGCGGGACGGGCCGTGTTTCCTGGACACACGCTGGATTACTGCAGGATCCGGCAGAGACAGGCACTGCTGACTCCGGAGCGAGAACATGCAACTGGCTGGCTGGCGCCTGTCCGAGACATTTGTGTTAATCAGTGATTATGCAAATAAACAGCTCTGCCACGCTCCCAGCTCCGCCGCGCGACGTGGAGCATATGTTCCTCGTGGCAGGCAAGTGTCTCCTCCAGGAGCTCAAAGCTCCTCGTTCCCAGAGTGGGACCCGCTGTGAAAAGCAGATTAAAGGCAGCCTGTGGCTGGTGGGGGAAGGTAGGAGCCCCTCGAGGCCCCCCAGCCCGCCGCCGCCACCTCTCCCCGTTCCCCATGTGGCTTGAATTACTGCGGCTGTTTGCTTAATCCATCAGGCTTCAAGAATGAGCCACTCGGTGCTTTCTTGGCCTCTCCGTCCAGCAAAGCGCTGTAAACATAACAAGGCAGGCTTGTTCCAAGCCCCTGAAGTCAATAAGCAGTGCTCCTTCTGCCCTTTGGGTCTGGGTTGGTGCTAAATATAACCCAGGGTGCTTTCCATTCATAAAATGTGAATTATGGCCCGGCTTCTGAGGGAGAGGAGCGGGTTGAGGAGCCTGTGGACTCCAGACACTCTTGATGCAGGCAGCAACCAAAAGGTTTCGCCCCATCCTTTCACAGCCCTCCAGCTCTTCACTGAGTAGATGGGGGAGGAAATGCTTTTGGGGGAAGCATGGGGGATGCTCTCTTTGGGTTGATTAAAGTATTTTCTTGCATCTCACCCTCAGGTGCATTAGGGCCTGGGTGGATTTGCTGGGGAGGTGAGTGCAGGGGATGGTAAATGTGGGCTGATGGGGTAGCCCAAGCAGCAGCAGCAGCACAGGGGAAGCCCCTGCTGCCCCCACACCTGTGTGAGATACTGAAGCATTTTCCAGGAATGGGAGCAGTACAGTCTTTTACCACTGCTCCCAACACCTAATGAGCACATTGAGACTTTGCCACCTGCTCAGGGGACTTGCTTCCTTTTGAATCCTTTGTGGATCTCCATGTGATTACCCTTCCTGTATCCTCCAGCCCTTTCCTCCACCAGCCCTTGGTTGTTGGCATGTGCTGTAATGTTCTCCCAGTTTTTCCACAGCAGCTCCAGATGCAGAGATGTACCTGCCAACAGCTTTTTACCCTCAGTGAGGTTCCTGTTTTGGGGAAGAAGGAACCCCATCTCCTGGTGGAGTTTAGGGAGGTGCAGCCCCCTGGGAAGCCCTGGGTTAGGATCCAGGGGACCCAAGCTCTTGTGTTGCTGTGGAAGCCAGGGCCACGTACGAGCTGCAGAGGGAGGAGGCCAAGACTCCAGGCATGCCTGAACATCTCCCTGCTGGGTGGTGTGAGGCTGCCAGTCCCCTGCAGCCCCAAACTCCACACCTGGAGCCCCAGTGTGGCACAGGGTACACACAACAAGGCTGAGGATGGACTGTGTGCAGGGTAATCCTGGCATCTGAAATGTGTCAGATCACAGAAAACATGAAGGTAGTCCGGTTGATGGTCTAGGAATGCCCAAATGTGCATGCTGGGGTGCTGCAGGTCATGGGGGGCTGTGCTTCCCCTGCTCTCCTGCCCACTGTCCTGAGGTCAGGGTGGGTTGACTACCACTCTAGTCTGCCTGTTGGGTTGTTTCAAACCCCAGCTCAGGACTGCCAAACCAGAAGGTTTCCAGGTACACCATGGGCCTTTGGATGCCACAGAGATCTAAATACAGCCTTTAAGACTCACTCTGCAAAATGCTCATGTCCAGCTCCAGGAAACCTGCTTTTTATGGCATCTAAATCAGCAGTTTCCTGCTAATGCCAGCACTGCATTTCTGTGTTTGTCTAATTGTGTGAAACAACAGAGCTTGGCAGAGCCACACCAGCTAGGGAGGAGCTGGGTTTCACACTGAAAAAGTTTTTCCCGTTTCCTTCTTAAATAACCCCATTTGGGCCTCCAATAAAAAACCAAAACATCTGGTGCTGGGTATTTGGCTGCTGGGAAGCAGCTCCTCATTATGAAAAGCACAGCAGCAATGCAGGGATTCCTGGTAAGGATCAGTAACACTTAAGGTCGCCTTCATGTGTTATCCCTGTCCCTCCTGGCCTTTGAATATATGGACTGAGGACACTGAGGGAGCTTTGGTGCTCTGTGCCAGCATGCAGGTAAATCATGCAAGTTAGTAGAAAGGCAACTGAATCAGTAAATAGTCCTTCAAGCCTGATTTATTGATGCTCTCATGTGAGATCTCAGCAGTGTAAGATGCTGCCTTGAGAAAGGGATAAATCAGTAAATCACAGGAACATGGTGGGTGTTCCATGAGTGGGGAGAACCCTTTGGCAGGGCCACCCCAAGCCCTGAATGAGCCCCCCCCAGCAGGGCTTGAGGCTGTTCCCCTTCTCTGGGCCAGCGGCGAGGCCAAGCCTCTGTCCACCCAGCTGCTAGGTCTGCATGAAGAGGTGGAAGTTGGTCCTCGTAAACTCCTGATGGATGCTGTCGAGTAATTTGTCTGAGTCCTGGGGAATATCTGAGAGGACCTGCTGCCCTGGGATGCAGCTCTGCTCCGGGGTGTAGGTAAATGTGAACGAGCTGGAGTAGATGAGGCCATCATCCCTGATGAGCAGGAGCGGGACCGTGATGGGATATCGCAGCCACCTCCAGTCACTGCCGAAGGCAGAGACATCAGGAACAACACACACAAGGGACTTGGGGCTCCTGGCAACAGTGCAGGAGAGGAAAATGTGCATTAACCGAGGAGGGTCCTATGCAGCAGCAGCCAGCAGTGAGTGATGGCACTTCTCCTCCATCCTGGAGCTCAGTGTGAAGCCTCCAGCCAGTTTCCTCTCTCCTCCCCCGTCTTTCATTCCTCTCTGCCAGGGTTGCTTGGTTGTTTGCAGCTCCCCAAAATCCCTGTTGTCCCCCACGCATGGCTATCCCCAGACAGCAGCCAGGGCAGAGAGCACCAGACTCATCCCTGCCTCTGCTTGCAATGCCTGTGCTTGGTCCTGCAGGAGGGGCAGTGCAAGTGTCCTTGTCCCCAAGGTCTGCAGCCACATCCTTCCCAGATCTGCCCAGCATAGCCCACACCTGGCTGCTGTTCCCTGCCTGCTGCCCGGCTCCCTTATCCGTGTTACCTGTACATCGTCTCTGCTTCCACATCTCCAAACCAGACCTTGAGGTGTGCATGGAAATACTCCCCCTGCACCTCCAGCATGGCCACGTCCCCGCCTCCCGTGAGCTGTGGCGGGCAGAGCGTGTGGCAGTGTTATGTGGTGGGGTGAGCCACACTCCTTCTCCCACGGGACACTCTGCCTGTGCATCCCATTCCCACAGCACCCCAAACCTGGGAGATGCCACAGGGTGCAGGGGCTCAGGAGCAGGAGGCAGGCAGGTGACAGAGCAGCCCGTGGCTGTGCCTACCTGCAGGGCAGCGATGAGCGGCACGGGGCTGACGGGCTCGCGGACGCAGGCCAGGCTCTCGCTGAAGGTGTATTCCACCGTCTCCGTGCTGATGATGGTCCAGCATGAGCCGTCGTTCAGGAGCTCCCGGTTGGCTTCCTTCGGGCAGGGAGATGCCTGTGGGGAGTGCCAGAGCTCCAGACACACTGCAGTGGAGATGGTGGGGAATGGGGCTGGGATGCCTGGCTCTGCCCTCAGCGTCTTGGTTCCAGCAGGTGACTGCTTTGCTCACTGGGAAATGGGGATAATGATTCCTTTTCAAAGACCTCAGTTTCAATGTCCCCACCAAAGCTTTGCCATGATTCTGGCCTTAGTTTGGATGCAAGACCCCTCCTGGTGATATGTTCCTCAGGCACAAGCAACACAGAGGAGCTTGGAGAGGTGATAAGGGAACACCCTGGGGGTCCTCACCTGCTCCTGCACTGCCATACCTGGAACTGGATCACTTTCTCCGTGGAGAGACACAGGTACATGCGGTCACTGCCTTGGAACTGGAAGGCACACTTGTGGAGCTGGGAGATGGGCTCGTCCACGTCCAGCATGGCATACTGCTTCATCACCTTCCGGATGATCTGCGGGCGGCAGCATCCCCGGGATGGCACCGCCGCTCAGAGCCGTGGAGCCGCCAGCTCCGTGTTCCTGACAGGCAGGGATGGAGCTTACCAGGGGCGGCAGGGTGACGCCGGTGGCTGTGCAGACCAGCTGGACCACGGAGCCGTAGCGGATGTACCCTTCCCGCAGGGGGAATTCGCTCCGGGCGCAGCGCTCGTCGGCTGGCCGGGAAGGAGAGAGGCAGAGTCACCGCCCCGAGCAGCCGGGGAGCAGGTTAACCTTGCCAGGCACAGGTCTGGCCGTGCTCCCGCTGCTCTCTTACTGCTTTCTCTGCTCTGCACAGGCTCGCTGTTTGGAGAGACCACCATTCCCTGGGAGCCCAGCACGGGAGAGCAGGACGGGGATGCAGTACCTTGCAGGGACACCGCTGGAAGCAGTGTGGGCAGAATGCTGTTGGGCTCTGGCCTCTTCCAGGCAAGTCACTTGCTTGGATTTGTGAACCTCCAGACCAGTACAGCTCTTGCTGCCCTGGTCACAGCCCCTGTGCCCTCAAAGCCAGTGGGAAACGTCCAGAGACACACCAGGAACGCCGGGCAGAGGTGAGACTGAGCCAGATTCCTGCACACCCAGGCTAATTCCCACCCCTTTTGCTCCCCAGAACTGGCTTTGCAGGACGGGAGAGCCAGGGCTGCAGGCAGGCTGCCCTGGGCATGGTGGCGTCAGTGTGCCCCGAGGGTCCTTACCCAGGTGGAGGGTGAAGGCTGCCCACTGCCTGGCGCTGGCGATGAAAGCTCCCCCCTCCACAGACAGGTACCGGGTGCTGACGGTCTGGGAGCGCAGGCGGTTGAAGAGGGACACTTTGGAGCCCGAGGAGATGCAGACTGTGGGGAGAGGTGGCTGGGTTAGTGCTTGCCAGGACTGAATGGTGGCTCTGTCAGGCCCAGGGAGGACAAGCCCTGATTCCTGGGGTACCCAGCCTGGAAGCAGCCAGCACCCTCCTCTCTGTGTGAGCGCAGGTGAGGCCCACGGTATGGGGAGCACACTGGCCTCAGGGCATTACACCTCGTGATGAGTGAACATTTGGAAATGAGACATCATTATGTCCAGACACATCCTCTTTTGAGAGTTCCCATGGGCTTTGGATCCAGCCTGGACCTCCCCAGAGCCAAGCCGTGAGCAGAGAACATCCCATCCTGGGCTGGCACCCACTTTCCTCCCCACAGAGCCATTTCTGTACGCACGGTCCGTGTTCTTCAGCGACTGCTTCTTCTGCGAGGGCTTGGAGATGACCTTGATGAGTTTGCTGTGGAAGGTGCCGATCTCCTGCCCGTTGCTGAAGAAGAGCCTCAGGACCAGGCGGAAATGCTTGCGCTTGTCCGTGTCCGAGATGTACAGGGCCTTGGCACAGCTGAACCCCTGCCAAGGGCACAGAGGGGCTGCCAGCAGCTCCAGCCCAGCCCCACCAGCCATCCTCACCCTCCTCACTGCCCCATGAGGACATAATAGTGCCCTTTCAATGAGCCCTGGGTTCATTTAAAGGGAGAAACGACCAGAGATGTTATTACAGGTGGAACGAAGAGCTGGGGATCGGCAGAGGCTTTATTTACACTGGGGGCAGAGTATTCCTTATGGAAATGAATGTTCATGTGTGATTTATCCCACATAACACGAGAAATCGCCCTGGGTTTATGGTTTCCCCCATCCTGGCCGATATGCTGTGCCGTAGCAGCAAGGCAAGCACTGTGGACAAAGGCTCTTTTTGTGAAGTTCCTGGCCTGGCTCAGACCCCGTGCTCTTCAGGGACCCCAGATAATGCTTTTTCTCCTTTTTTTCCCCTCCAATCAAAAGATGCCAGAGCTCTGCTGAAGCTTTTGAACTTTGGGATCAACTAGAGCTTTTTTTTAAAACTGTTTATCTGCAAATGAAGGACCAGGCTTTCATTTTGTGACAAGCAGCAGTGCTGCTCATCAGGAGAAGGAACCAGAGCTGAGGGAGCTATGCAGATTTTGGCAGCCACAGGGCTGTTGACCTGAAAAGATGGTGCCAGAGAAAGACAGGGATCTTTGGGCTGCCTGGACTGCTGCACATGCCACAACAGGCTGGCAGAGTGGGAGTGGGGAGTTATGGCTAGGGGGAAAGAACTGTAACATCCCGAGGATGGGGAAGGTGTGACATCCCAGGGTGTGGGGTGATGCTGGTGACAGCCCAGCCCCTGCATGAGGGGGATCCCCATAGCCCCAGAGAGCCACAGGCTTTACCTTTGCATCTGGCTGCTCCTCAAAGTTGAGCTTCTGGGTCTCCATCAGGCTGCTGCTCATGCTGTCCAGCCCCATGTACCCACACACCCGAAATCCAGCCTCCCCCAGGTCCCTGGCTGGAAGAGACAAGGAGAAGCACCCTCCAGCCCCCACAAAGGCTCAGCTTCTCCAGGCGTAGACCATGGCCAGGCTCCAGCCCTCCCTGGGTCTGGATTTCAGAGGGCTCTGGCTTGAGCAGGAAAGGAGTTTGGGGGACCAAAACCAACATAAATGGAGTCACTCTCCCCTTTGCAGAGGCAGAGGGCAGCTCTCCATGGTGCAGGAAGGGAGGGAGGAGAGGTCCAGGGATGCTGCCCAGTGCTCACCTTTTATCTGCTCCTGCTTTAACTTCCATCCTGGCCCGCTCAGGTAAACACAGGGTGGGGGGCAGAAAAACCTGCAGAGACAAGAGGGCATTTTCTCACTGCCTTTCAGCACCCTGAAAAGGTGCTCTGGAGTGGCAGGATGGCTGTGCTGAGAGCAGAGACCTTCACTGGGGTTCACCAGCACTGGGAGCAACCCTGCACCCCGGGAGGCACGTGGAGCTCAGCGAGGGGCTGGGGACCCTCTGCCCTGCACTGCCTCCAGTGCCTGGCTCCAGCCTCAACAGCTGTCACATCTGGTGGTGCCGCTGGTGGCCATGATCCCACCGGTGACAAGATGGCCCTGGGATGGGAGGACAGGGACCCTGGCACCCGTACCTCCAAACCCCCCAAACACAGGGAGGGATCAGACCCCGGCCTCTGCCTGACTGCCACGTGGGAGTTTCAGCAGGCTGGGAACAGAGTTTGCATTCACAATCAGTTTTGGAGCCCAGTGCAAATAAATCTATAGCCAGGAGTTTGGAAACCCATTTTCCTGTGTTTTATTTGGGTTTCCACTGTCTTTGCACTTGTGTGAATGGTGTAAATTCATCCTCTATTGATACTGGGTAAAGCACTAGCAGAGAAAACACCAGTGCAGGGGCTTGGATATTTTGGAGCTCCAAAGTCCTGGGTACAGGTTTATTTAAACAACTCATCCACTGTACAGGCCCCTGACTCCCACTGTGAAGGAAAATGGCACCAGCACCTTTAACCTGGGAGCTCTATGCAGGTTTTCTCTCCCTTTCCAGACCTGCCATCTGATTTTCACACTCATCCTTTGCATGGGGTCAGAAGCAGAGGAAAGAGGCTGTGATGAGAGGGCTCCCTCCTGGCTGGAAGATTCAGTCCTGAAATAACATTTTTATCTGTGGACCAGCAGCCCCTGGCAGGAGACTGGATGTGGTGAGGACTTTGTAGGCACAGCCAGCCCATCCCAGAGCTGTCTCCTGGGGTCGCTGGGGTCTGGGTGGTTACGCCTTGGAGGCTGAGCTCGTTGCCTCATAGCTATTCCATACTCAGTAATAAGGGAGGAGTATTTATATCACAAGGATTAATGGAGGATTAATTACATTGCAGTGCCGCAGTCTGACGTCACTGCCCAGGAGTGGCAATTTTGGACATTCAAGCCAGAACCTCAAGGTGTTTTTGCAGTGTGGGAAGGATTTTCAAAAATAGCAGCTTTTTGGAGACCACTGGCATTGATGGAAATGCCTCAGTCCCTGCTGTGGCCATGCAGATTTTAAGACAAGAGTTACAGGGCAGTTCAAACGCTAGTCTTTCCTTCTTGGGGGGTGAGATTTGAAAAGAATCTTGACTTCTTTTACTTTGTCTTTCTTTACTGCTTCATGGAAAGGATCTAACCACTGGGAATGTCTAACTGGGATGGATGCAGGTTGGAGCTAATGCCTTTCTCATGTTATTCAGTCCATGGAGACTAAATGATGGCTTTGGATGCAAAGATGTCGTCAGTGAATGTGGAGGGGATATGTCAAATAATTTGCTTCACCAGCTTAGAGCAGTGAAATCCAGCAAGGCTGGAATCGAGTTTTAGGTAGCTGGGTTTAGAAGTGGCTATCAGAGAAGCTGGAACAATCTCCCACCTTTTCTCGTTGCCGTAGGACTTCTGTGCCACTTTGGCGTGTAGGATCAGCACGGTCTGGTCTGCTGGCAGCTGCAGGTACCTCCGCACGCTGTCCCGGAGCAGGCTGGCTTGGTATGGGTTGGATCTACAAGACAGAAATTCCTTGGCACTGTGGCACCAGAGCCAGCTCCTGCCCAGCCCTGCAGGGAGCAAGGAGCTCCCTCCGTGTGCAGCCTGATGGGGTGGGGAAGGTGAAAAGGCTTTCCCATCAGAAAGCACTGGAGCTCAGCTGCTCTAAGAATGGCGCTGGCATTGAAAAATATGAAGTTTGGATAATGGAATAACTGCTTCTTCAGTTTGCCACCAAACACACACAGGGCATTTCTAAGACTTCCAGCCCTGTGCAATGATGGCAATGCTCTAACTGATTATTAATTTGTTTTCCCACCTAAGGTGCTCAGTGCTGTATGGGTTTTGGGTGAGTTGGGAAGTGATGCTGCTGAGCTGTGAGTGCAGCTGGGGAGCTGTCATGCGAGATGGAGCCACTCATTGACTTCTGAAAGGGATGTTGGGTGGAAATAGCTGCATTTTTCTCTGAGACGTAAGACGTAGGTGGTTCTGCTGATTGTTTCTGCTCTATTAACTAGAAGGAGTTCCCAAGCACCTGGCATCTAAGTCTGCTAACTCGGTAGGTTGGGTGTTAACCAGCTGGAGAGAGATGAGGTAGATCTGAAATGGCCTGCTCTGCCACCTGGGACACGTGTGCAAGGACTGGGGGTGCAAGGGGGGAGAGCTCTGGGATGTCAGCTGTGGACACCTTCTGTGGTGCTGGCTTGCCTTCAGAGGAGGTGAGACCACTCATTGAACAACACCAGCTCCTGCCCTGCTGAAAGCCCCTAAACCCCCTGAATGTGGGACAGGAACATTCCATGAGTTTGGGATATTTGACTGGATAAGATGAAACCAGAGGAGGAGGAAGAGGAGACGCCTGTGCAAGAGTCTCTCCTTGGCACATCAGTCAATGTGGCCACTGGGAACATTGCTCCTACCAAGGGGAGCCAGCCTGGCTGATGATGACTCTCCTATCAGAGACAAAGCGGTGGCCAGAGAAGGCTGTGAAGCCCCAGCCACAGTGGAAAACACATGGCAGAGTAACTGTGAGAGAGCATCTGAGGGCTGTGGGAAGCACTGGGGGATGACTCAGAGGTGAAGGGGCATCAGCCATGGCCACCCACGGAGGAACTTGCAAGAGGTGTGCAGGGAAGCATTCCCATTAAACAGTCTCTCGGCTAGAAATGGAGAAAAATTGAGGGCATAAAGAGTCAGATGTGTCAAGAGAGGTAAGTCTGGTCCTGCCATCACCCCAAGGCAGCGTCCTCGTGGTGAGCTCCTCTGGGCTCAGAGGCCAGAGTAAGCTCCCAGGGAGAGAAGCTGCAAGCAGTCATCCCAAGCAGCCTTTTAGAAGAGCTCACCTGCCAACTCTGTTCTTCCCAGTGCAACACATATTTTAAAAAGGCTGTGCCCCTTACAGCTTTTAGCACCCATGTTGCAATTCACTTTTAACACATATCACTTCAGTTCCAGCTTTCCCACCTTTGGATGGAGCTGATGCTCTCCTGTTGTATGTGGAAGAAAAACACTTGTCCCATACAAGCAAATATTTACCCAGTGTCTTCTCTGAGCAGTGCCACGGGGCCCTGACACTGTGCACTGCACAGATGTGCTCTGTTTGGTTGCTAGATGGGCGATACAATCTCCTGCCCTCCTTGTTCCCAATTCTTTATCCTAGATGTGGTAGCTGGATCACTAGTAAACATAAATCAACAGAGCTCTGCCAGAATCAGATTTACAGCCAGGGTCAGTGTCAGTGTCACCCACAGCATTAACTGCTACTCTGTGCCTGGAAAATGAATGTTTTATGGCCATTCCTGACTGCAGAGCACAGGCTGCCACCAAGCTTTGCTCTTGTGGCAGCCCCAGTGCTGCTGCCAGCACAGGGCTCTGGACTCAGCCCTGGCTCACCCCACAGCACTCACAGCAAGGCAGGACGAGCTCTTTTGCCAAGGCTGTACCTGTCCCCTCCAACCCTCCATCGTGGTGCTGGGAGACTGCTGCCCCAGCCCACTCAAGCAGAGCTTTATCAACCAGTATCCCACCAGTGTCCACTCCAGGGTGAGTTACTCAGTCTTGCTGAAAAGCTGCACTCCAGCCTTTCTAGCCAATGAATAGTTTATATTTTTGCACAACCAAAGAGATGCCATAAGCAAGTTATTTAATCTTTTTCCATAATGGCAATCTGCAGCTGTTTCACTCCTCTGCTGCCAAGCAATGGTGTGATTTCAGCTTTGATCCGCCTTTGCTATTTTTCCCTTCATACAAAAGCACTATTTGGGAATCTCTCAGCAAAACTTTGGGTTGGTTTTGGGTTATTCTTTTTTTGGTTGGTTGGTTGGTTGGTTTTGGGCTTGGTTTGTTTGTTTGTTTTTTTTTTTCCAGAACAACAGATTATGACTGGGATAAATGTGGAAATGCATCAAGGAAATTGGCCTGACCCTGGATACTCTTTTACACTAATGCAACACAGTGTTAAATGAGTACTGAACCTTGCTGGCTCCATTCAGTAGCATTTCAGCCTCAGTTTGTCAGAGACAACGGGCACACAGCAGGGAAGAACCAGGCTGGGTGTGTGAATTTTTTCCTGGTGAGTCTCATCATTCAGTGTGCTGTGTAAAATTAGGAGTATAGCTTTGGGTCCTTGTGTCTCAGCTGCAGAGTCACATGCTCCATCCCTGTTAGTGTCACCAATGCAGTCACCAGTGCCCACCCATACAGCTTGGGGTCTCCCTGTGGGGTTCCTCTTCCATTATCCCCTTGGCAAAGAATGGAACAGCCTGGTACTGAGGCCAGGCAGTGGCAGGGAGTGTTCAGGAGCAAACTGCCAAGACCTGTGGATTAAGATGTGTGCTGGCAGCGTGGGCAGCAGCAATGCTTGCTCTGCAGAGCCTCCTGCAGCACTGGCTCAGGGCAGGGCCAGGCTTGTGCAGGTATCACTGCTCCCTGCCATCCATACGTAATTCCAAAGGCACGTGGGTTACTGCCTGGAGCTTATTAAAGAGCCTTCTGGAACAATTACCCACATGCTACTTACTGCTTGAAGTGGGACTGTGCATGCCAAAGGCAAGTAAACAGACTGTAGCTCTTCAGGTTTGATGTCCAGCTGGAGGAACAACTACCTAGAAACTTGGTTTCTTTTCTTTGTCCATTCTCTGCAGCCCTTGCCTTCCAAATTTTGGGGCTAAATTGTGTCAGTGACGCACTTCTGAACAGTGCTTGCCATTCTGCCCACAGAGGCGACCACCCAGCATCCATCATCTGGTTTAAATTTATCTTCAGAGAGTCAAAGGGCTATTGCTAAAGCAGCTCAATATACCCACTTGGCTCCTTCTGGCACCTACAGCCTCCTCAGGGTTACAGAGAATTATTCACTCCTTCTGACATTTATTATATTAAATTATTAAAATGCTTTGGTTGTAGTGCAGTGTTAGTTCAGTGTCATGTTAGCAGCACCACACGGGCTGGGCCCTCACAGCTCTCGCTAAAAGCTGCCTTTTCAGAGGCTGAGGTCTTGGCCGGGGCTCGGCTGCTCTCCACACAGTTGGGCATTATGTAGAAGAAGGGGAGGAGCGAGGGGGGATGCATCACCCTTCTCCTACACCGATTTCTGTAAGCTTTTCCCCGTCCCTGCTCAGCCTGGCATCACTTACCAAGGCTTTTCCTTTGCTTTAGGTCAGGATGTGCCTTAGGAGAGGGTGTGAGTGCATTTGTGGTGCATCTCTAGGGTGGCTCTGCCCTGGTGCTTGAGGTGGGAGAGACCCAGGGCACCTCGGGGGATTTGCAAGCCCTGGCCGTGTTGCTGTGCCCTCTCCCATGGGAAATGAAGCAGAAAAGGAGGAGTGCTTTGTGTGCTTTCCACAGGAGACACACAGCTGGACCACCTTGCAAAGGGCCGTTTCATGTGGGCACACAGAGAACCCAGGCAGGCGCCGAGAGGCTGTGGTAGGGTTGGACCCCACAGTCCCATTGCTGATTTTAGGAGAACTGATGTTTAACACCGCAGCTGAAAATGACCCCTCTCCTTCCCAGCAGCAAGTGTTTAGGGGCATCACTCAGTGCTTTGTCCCACCTCCAGCTGGGAAACGCTGCTCCCTGTGTGTGGGACATATCCTGGTCCTCACATCACCTTCTGTGTGCGCACCCTTGGGCAACCACAGGAGCAGAAAAAGCACTTTACAAGCACTGGGAGAAGCAAACCACCCTCTGCCCTGCTCCTTTTCAGTTCAGTGAGCTTCACCAGCTCAGTCTGCTGAGGAAGGGATCTGATATATTTGGTCCCCTGGGAATGAAAGTACCCGACTCTGCAGACCAAAATACAATCCTGGCAGCTATTGTTGAGAAACTGGGTCTTCACATCACCTCTTTATACAAGAACTGTAACTCATAGTAACAGTGTCCCCAAGTGCAGGCAGCACTGAATTGAAGTGCAGGGATTTAATTTGCTGCTTTTCCCCCCCAAAAAAAGGAGCTGCCATTTGCCTCTCTCAGGACACAGCTGCCCTGAAGCTTGCTGGGGACTTGCTGCCACAGAGGGCAATTGTTCTCCCTCAGTTTGGGGAAACCAAACATCCTAATAAAAAATATCCATTTTAGAGGTCTGGGTTATATTTTTGTGCAGATCAGGGGAGAAAACGCCTGCAGTGCTCTTGGGTATGGAGTCAATGCAATGTTTATGCAAAAGGAAAAGCCATTAGAAATCACAGAAATGAGAAGCCTGCAGTTTCTGGCTTCCCTCATTTTTCAATACCTCCTTTAATCCAGACCAACCCAACCCACAGCCCTTGTATACGCATGGGTATTTATAAATCCTGTATTTTCCTCACTGCACACACAAGTGAAATTCAGCCTTTTCTGGGCCTGGGGGATTTATCTACCACACCAAGGGCAAACAGTGGCTGAGAGCGGGAAGCACAAAAATCCTGCGGCAGTGAGCTCTGCAGGGAGCGGGGCCCAGCTGGGGCAGGCACCCCAGCAGCACCAACACCCCCAAAATGCACACGTTTGATAAAGCAGTATTGGCACATCTGCTAGAAAATTCAGACAGTGGGGGTGACTTCCTGGAGTCTCTTTTCTCTGCTCCTTGTGTGCAAAGAGGAAGGGAAGTGCTGTTTAAAGTGCCACAACACAGTCCTATGAAGCACTAAAGGTGGTTCCTGCCACCAGGTTGATCCAAGTGCTGGGAAGAGGTGGAGGACTGGGAAGGTCTATTCCCGGGTTTCTAAGAAGCCTCTGCTGATGATCTCCAATGCACATCAGTTGACATTCTTGATGGAAGCTTAACCTGAGGCTCTAAAGCCCTCCAAGCTCTGGTCTGAAGTTTTCTGATTCAAACTCACCTCCCCACACTGCAGCCACTACCTGCTGACGTTCCTAAACTTTCAGGATACTGTAGGTCAAATGGATATTAAGCTTAGACTCTTTTCCCATGAACTTTAGAGTTTGTGGGGCTCCCAGGTGTACTCCCCCACCAGAGGAACAGACAATGAAAGAAAGGAAAAAAAAGAGAAGAAGAAAAGAAAATTAAGAAAGAGAAAAAAAAAAAAAAAAGAAAGAAGAAAAAAATAAAAATATAAAACAAAGAAAAAAGCAAAAGAAGAAAAAAAAGATAGATAAAAGAAAGAAAAAATATAGAAAGATAGAAAAGAAAAATATAGTAAAATAACGAAAAAAATTAAAATTAAATAAAGAGAAATAAAGGGGTAAAAAAGGAAAAATAGAGCAAAATAAAGAGAAAAGGAAAATAAAACACTAAAAGCAGCAGGGCCCTCACGCCTGTGAGCTCCCGGCCGTCCCGGGCCGCGCACCCCTCGGTGCCGCTTCCACCTGCACGCAGCTCCCGCGGGGACCCGCACGGGCACCACGGCGGGGCGGGGGCAGGTGGGAGCCCCCGAGCCGCCCCCGCCGGCACAGGCGGCCGAACCCCCCCGCTCCCCGCGCTGCCCCGGGGCCGGGCCGTGCCCGCCCCGCCGCCCCCCCGCTCCCCCGCCCCGTTAAATGCCCGCGGGGCCCCGCCGCCTCCCGCCGCTGCTGCCGCCCGCGCCCCGCACCGCCCGCACCGCCCGCAGCGCGTACCTGAGCCAGCAGCGCGGCGGGGAGCGGCTCCGCGGCCGGCACGGGTGAGTGAGGGGCTCCGCGGGCACCGCCGCCCCTGCGGGAAGGGAGAGGAGAGGAGGAGGGTGAGAAGGCTGCGGGTGAGTTCGGTCCCGACGGTCCCGGTCCCGATCCCAGCCCGGCGCGGCGGGGCTGTGCGCAGCGCCGAGCGCTGCTGCGGAGATTGGCAGCCTCCGAGAGGGCTTTTTCTTGGAGCGGGGCTGGCAGGAAGGGGAGCGTCAGGAGCAGAAAGCAAAGCCGGGAGGAGGGGAAGAGCAGAGCCTTTGCCCCAAAGGATTTTTCTCCCCATCTGTGGGCTGGAGCCTTCCCGAGCCCCGGCCGCAAGGGCTTGGTCCCCGCAGCGGTGCCGGGCTGTGTTCGGTGGGGCGGTCGGGGCATGGTACCCGCTCCGTCCCTCCGTGCTGTGCGAGGGATGTGAACTCTTCTGCGCTGTGGGGATGGCTCAGCCTGCCTGCCCTGCTCACCTTTTGCCTACCTGCCGGGCAGGTCCCTGCTTATACAACCAAGGATCTCTTAGCAGAGAATAATAAGGTCTGGTACACCTGGGCAAGGCATGCTGAGCAATAGGATATCGAGATCCTGCAGAAAGATAAGCTCAGAAGTGTACCCTCAGTTTGTTATGCACCGTTTCTGCACGACTGGAAAATTGGGTCTGTGCATACTCGTTTGCACAAGCAATCACCCACCTTCGGCTTATCATTCCAACCGTTTCACGGGATAAAATTAGCTTATGCACTTCTGTTCCAAGCAACTACACGGGAAAACTTGTTTGGAAAATCAGATTATTCTGCACTCATTGCATTTGTGTGGACACGCACTCGTGTGAGACCAGCGGAGCTGAGCAGATACACAGTGAGGTGCTATGTGCTCTGCTGGGGTTTTGCCCCTCATTCTGCAGGGACAGTCTTTGCTGTGGTGCAGAGACCTGCTGAATCCATTCAGGAGGCAGGCTGCAGAGTGGGAAGCGGTGTGGCTGAGGAGGCTGGCAGGGAAACAGGACTGTCCCATGTCGATGGAAGCCACCACATGTGTGCAGTGGGACTGAGGGGAGCAAGCGTCCATGAGAGGGGCCTGTTCTGAGCCCCAACTTTGAGAGGAGGCACAGGGCTTTGCCTCTTTTGCTTAAACACACCTCTTTTGCTTAAACACACTGGATTTTTGCTTCACTTAAACCCAGATTATCCACAAAGTTATTATGAAGGTCTCCCTTTGGGACCCCTTCCTGTGGGACCTGCTGTAGCATCTCTTGATAGTAAAGATTTTTTTTCTTTTTTCAAGGACAGGAGCAATTAATCCCAGGCAGAGAGTGTGCAGGTTCTCAATAAAAAGTAGAATCTGCATTCCACAAGCAGATTCTTGCGATCTCTGCAGGAATTCATTAGATTGCTGTTGATATCAGCAAAAAGCTGTGTATGGGGAAACCTCTCAGATCTCGGCCCTGATATTTGCCACCAGGATATGGATAAATTCAGCCTCATCTGAAATACAAATTCCCATTTGGAAACCATGCGACAAATCTTGGTGTTTGCAGTAAAACAACACTTTTCATCGAAGCAGGCAGGGTATTGCTGCATCCAACGGGAAAAAGCTGTTGTTGATTTTTGTGGAAGTTGTAACTTTCATTTGTTGTTGAAGAATTAAAGAAACCGTATGTGCTCAGTACAAGATGGGCTCAGGAGCTGCCCTGGTTGGCAGCCGTAGCAAACAGAGGAGCCGTGGCCAACAAGGCAGCCTGTTGTAGGCAATCTGTGGTCACAGAAGATGTTTGTGCTCTGATTGCTCATAACATAGCGTTTCCCTTGAGGGTGGCATTAGGGGTTAAAGGTTTTCAAGAGAAGTCTTTGTTTAAACATCTTTAAAGTTTCCAATAGGGGCCTCTTTGTTCGCTCTGGAGCAGCGTGCCTGCCGTGTTAAAAACTCAGCGCTCATAAAATGCCATTTACAAATGCCTGATGAATAGAGCTGAAACATGAAGGGGAGATCAGTAGTGTTTGTATCTACACACACATGGGACTTACAGACAAGCCCTACCGTGACTGAATAAATGGGACCTAGAAAAAACACGGCAAAAAAAAAATAGATGGAGTGGTGCTTATAAAGAAACTCATAAAAGTCAGCTACTCCCCCAGCACCAGTTGGGCCCTCTCATGCCAGATGTCTCCTCCAGCCAAGCCAGAAGGCTGAGTGGCTGCTGACACTTGTCATTACCTCTCAGGAATCATGTTTTCTCCACTTTGGCCTCCAAACAGTAGCAAATTGAGCACTTGGGCTCCGTTGGGAGCTCATGCAGCTGCCATAAGGGTTCCACTGATCTGCTGGGCATGGGGACCCCCGACTCAGTGCTCACCAACCCCATGCTGTGGGCTGGTGAACATTGCCCCTCTGTAGGTATTCACAGCACAGATGTACCTTTAGGTGCCAAGTCATGTTTTTAGCTGTTAGAAGGCTTTGGTTCTCTCCTGTCTTGGCTAAATATAAAAGGTTTTAAATCAGCTCTGTTAAAGCAGGAGAGGGTACAGGTGTGTGCTCAGGAGACTCCAGAGACTGGTTCACAGAGAAGGCAGTGTTTCCATGTGGGATGCTCTGGACTGCTGTGTCTTACCCTGTGTCCGAACCTTCATGGTTCTCACACAGCTTGTCCTTCCTGGTGTTTCTTTACTGGAGTCTGAATCCATCTTCCCCACCAACATTCTGTCTTTGCCTGCCTGTCTGCAAACCTCTGATCCTCTTGCCTTGCAAGCCCCTGGTTGCGCATACGAGTCCATCCCTAGCCTGGTCCCTCTGGTGCCCATCAGGGAAATCCATAGGGCTCTGCTGTTGTCCCTTGCAGAGAGGTGGCAGTACCTCCATTTCTCTCCAGACTTCAGCTTTTCTCTCTCTGGGCTGCGTTATACTTTGCCAATGTGTAAGTTCAGGAGTCTTTGAGTGTAGTCTGTGGACCCATAAGAGTCCATGGCTCCTGGCAGGAACCAGTGGGAGCAGATCTGTTGACAGCAGAGATAAACTGCTGTACGAGGGTCTGTTCTGGGCTGGAAAATTAGCCAGGGTCCACAAGTGGAAAAACTCTGCCTTTGGGAATTCACAGCTCGTACACCTGCAGCTGAACTTGGATGGCTTCCCCAAAGTGTTACCTGCTCTTCAGCATGGGCAGAAGGGAGGCCACAGCCCACTGTGTTGCTGGTGAAGCCCTTCTCTGGTGCATCTCCTAAGGGGTGATGGCATCCCAGTTCTAGGACACCAGTTCTTCTGCTGCCAGAGGGACATGGAAGCTGTGAAGTTAGGTGTGAGACATTTCCTGTGCTACCTTTGAGGTTCTCCCTGTGAAAAGTATCTACACAAAGCTTCCTTTTCTGTTCTAAGGAGGGACAAAAAGTCCCCGCGTGCCTTTCTGCAGCCGCCAAACGGTCCTCGCCTTCTGCTATTTCAATTAAACACATAGCAGGATGGGTAGGATAAAGGGGAGAGGCACAACAATATTCTCCTGGTGTGTTTTCTTATGCCAACACATTGAGTCACATCTCTAGAGTGAGAAATATGATATAAAGATTTAGAGAAGGAGGTCAGGCAATGAATCTATGATTGCGGGGCTGGAATAGCAGGCGGTCTCTGTGGTTGTCTGTGCCATGTAAACTTCCTGGAGGTCAGCTGGGGATAGTGGTCCTAGCAGATTTGGGAGACAGATGTCCTGCTAGCAACTATCAATCTCATACCAGCTCTGCTGCATCAGGAGCTCAGCTGACAAATTCTGCACCAGCCCACTAGCTGATCTGGGCCATGACTCTTTTCCTTTGTGGTTGAACATGCATATTTCTGGGGAAAAAAATGCTCTCTAACACCTTCCTCCCAAAACAAGAACTTGGGCAGTGGATTGCTGCGTCAGCTTCTGGATGGCCAGGACATCCTTCTCTCCAAAGCTTGAAGTCTCTTGGCTCAGCTCAGCTGTCCTCCAAGGACCTGTTTGCAGAAGAGCATTTGCTTTTTAAAGAGAGTCAGTAAGGTGGATCTGTCCCTTGTTGATCACTCTTCACCAAAATCAGAGTATTCCAAGATGTCTCCAGTTTTGTTGAAAATAGCAGTTAGGAGATGGGCTGAGTTTGCCTGTTGTGCAGCTCAGGGGACAAGTGTAGCCTACAGGTCTTGAGTGGGACAGAGAGGAACAGAGAAATGGCACCAGCACTCCTGAAACAGGAGCCATCTCTGACACGATTAGTTGAACAAGGGGATTTGGCAGACATGTTTTCCTCTTGGCTAGATCTTTAACATTTTAATTTGCAAGTGAATGTGGCTTTTATTCGTGGCAGCTGTTGCCAAAGCAGCCCAGGTACACAGCTTGTTTCAGTGCAGGGCTGTCTGAGCAAGAGGCTTTCCTGCCAGGTGAGTGGCAGAGCACTGGGAGGTCTTTTAGAGGTAGACTGATGGCAGAGAAAGACCCCATGTGCTGTTGTGGAGAACATCTAGAAGGGGATGCTCTGTCCATTCCTACACCCAGCATTTCCCTCTCAAGGGGACTTCAAATGTCATGTCACAGTATAAACCTGTCAGGACTTGTATGAGTCCATGAGCTGTGAGTCAAAGACATCAGCTAAACAGCCTGCAAAAGGACCTGCCCTCCCTGTGAATATACAGGAGTGGGTCCCATAAAATGGGGACTAGGCTTTTGTGGGGAGCAAGCAGAGCAAAAGAGAAGTTCCTTCTGCATCCAGCAAGGTTTTCCTGTTACAGCACTCCTGCTGATTTGCTCCTGTAGGGTTTGGAGCCTTGATGTGCTGTTGGAGAAATGCAGCCTTGTTTTTCAACCAACGTGTCCTTCCAGGTGGCACTTGGCCCAGTAAAGCTGCCATAGAGTGGTAACCGGAGAGCACTGTGATGTCCTGGAAAGAGTCTGCTCTGGTTCTCCCACATGTGTTTGGGAAAAACCAAGGACACATCAGTCCTTAAAGAGGGGGGAAAAAAAAAACCACTTTGGGGCTGGAAATTCATGCCATTTCCATGGTCTTGATGTGCTTGTGCTCCCTGACTCTTCCTTGCTCTGAAAACTGCATTGCTGTCCTCTCTGGTGGGATTTGCCACTTGTCCCCCAGCTGCTGTGGGGGATGAGCACTGAGATTTTGGAGCTGTGGTTGAGTGTAAGGTCAATGGTGCCTGTAAAATGGTCCTGAGGGTGGATTCAGTGCTCATGAGCAGCAGGGGTAGCACTGAGAGCTGGGCACCTGCAAGCAGAGAGCACCTTGAGACTGGGGATTATGCTGGGAGAAACCAACCCTTGGGCAACCCTCCAGGAGAGGGTGGATCCAGCTCCAGGGCTGGCCTGGGCCTCATCCTTTCACACTGCTTGCAGGTTTTGCAAATAGAAGGACAATGTGCCAGCAATTCATTCATGTTTCTACAGCAAAGTTTGGCATCGAGAGGTGCCTCCAAAATGATGTAAGTTGTCTGCATCTCTCCAGGTAGCTCTGGTTGCTTCATTGTCCCCTGGGGCAAGACCCACATCAGTCTTCCTCCCTTGGTCCCACGTGCATTTTTGGGCAGCCTTTCTCTCAGGCATGGACTTGAAGGATGATGACTTGCTGTCCTGCTGAGGACACCACAATTTTTCTCCCCATCCTTCAGCTTGAGGATGCTCTTGCTGTCTTTCTGCTGCTGTCCTGGCAGAACACAGGTGTCCTAAGCAAAAGGACTATGGGTTGGGACTCCTGGCCATATTTTGGTCAGGTTTTTTTGACATTTTCATCAAGTAACACTGATGGAGTTGAATTTTAGCCTCCCAGAAGTGCCTGGTTGGGTCTCCACAAAGAAAAGTTCTGCAGAGCCAAGGAGGTTGCATGAAGAGGCAGGTGAGGAGGGTGATCTCAGCAACATCATGTCTAGGGCTGCTCTACCATTGGCCAAGGCTTCCAGCACAGAAATAGGGGCTATTAGATGGTAGCACATGTGGCATCAGTGCCCTGTGCCCTGCCACATGTGCCTGGACACATTGAGTGTGCCTCCTCCTGTGCACAGCCCTGCTACAAGGGGCAGCCCTGTGGCTTGGCTGGTGCTTGCTCACAGGCTCCCAGCTCTTCCCCACTCCTTGCAACACATGGTGATCCCCTGTCCTGGCTTCTTGCAGGGTCTAGAGCCAGCATGGCTCCATAGCCTTGGTCCACAACCTGCTTTCCTCCTTGTGACACTACGGTCAGGGCTTTTCCTGGGCTGTGAACGCACTTCCACCCCTCCTTTCTCCATCTTCTTCATCCCCTCTACAGTTCAGTACAGAAAGGCCCCATCCCTGTAATAGCAAGGAGGGTAGGGAGCTGGCAGCATTCCTCACCCTACTCCCTGCCAGGCCCTGTCCTTTGGCCTTGCCCAAGCGAGGATGTGCCCAGGTCCAACACGCCACCATCTGGATGAACCAGAAGGGGAATATTCAGAGTATTTCTGTTAACCTGTAGCCAGGAGAGAGCTGCCAAGGAGGCCATGCTGAAACCTGAAGCGGCTGTTTTTCCTGAGACTCAGCACTTGGCAGGGAGAGCAGACAGACAAGTGGTGGAGCAGGGAGGGATGCAATTGCCCTGGGGAGCAGCACTGCTGGTGGAGGTGCCCAGGGAAGGTGTGCTGGCTTACCTGTTTGTCTCTGGGGATCCATCTCCATGTCCTCCTTGGCTGAGATCACGAGGAGAGTCAAGAGGAGGTGACCCTTCTGTCCTTACATGTGGCTCTCCCCTTGGTCACCCTCCTTGCACCATGTACTGAGCATCTCCTTCAGCAGTGAAAGCAGTAACTGTTTCTCCCCTTGCGCTGATCAGAAATGTCCAAGTGTCTCTCTCAGCTCATCTGCAGGGTTTGGCTGAGCCAGCCCAGGCAGCAGCACTCACCTTGCCTGGACCTTTTTTCCTTTATAGCTCAGTGTTATCTCAAGGTCTCTGGCATTGCAGCCGGCGCTGTGTTTGCCTTGCAGCACCTGCCTGCCAGCCGCTCGCTTCCCACCCATCTCCCTCCCACTCCTGCAGGGGCTTGGAGAGGGTGGCGTGGGATCCCTCAGGGTGCGAGGAGTCCCTCCATAGGGATGCAAGTCAGCCCCAGGGAAGTGAGGGCAGAGGGAAGTTGCCAAGTGTGGGGTGGTGGGAGAGATACTGGGGGACATCTGTCCCATCATCTTTGCTTCCCTGTCCCCTTGCTGCTGGGGCAGGACTGGGTGTTAAATTGAATCAGGGACCAGGACACTGTCCCAGCTGGGTCTCTGCTGCCAGGACCAGCACTGGATATATGGCTGAGCTGCCATGCCCTGCCCTGTCCAGGCAGCATCAGCCCTTCCAGCCGTGGAGAGAGCCAAGACTTCATCCAAAGCTGAGATGCTGTTAAAAATAGATCAGTTGTGAACTGGTTTTCTCCTTCTTGGTTCCTGGCCTGACAGCTCATTCCTCCCTCTGGGCTGTCTTTGAAGCTCTCTGGATGCTGTGAGACACAGACTCCATAGCAGCCTGCCACTGCAGGGAGGTGTGGAGAGCACAGAGCTGCAGAAATGTTCTAGGTGGCATAGCTGTCCCAAAAATATTTAGTGGTTAGTGAGTGCTTTCTCCCAGGAAAGAAGCAGCACTGGAAAAAGAATCTGCTAAATGAATGGGGAAATGAAGCTGGGGGAGGAGGGACTGTTTGCCTCTCTGCTTGCCATGTGGTGAGGGGACACAGGTGTCTGAGCACTCCTGGCCACAAAGCAAAGCTCACCTCTGGAAGGCCCACGGCTTCCAGGAAAAGACCTGTCAGGCTGCTGTCCCTGCTCATCTCCTCAGCCAGAGCGATCCCACTGGCCCTTCCCCTGCACGGTTCTGCAGGAGCTCCTGGCACTGCTGCGGAGTCACTGTGTCCCAGCTGGTCCTGGGCTGGTAGGCTGCTCACCTCCAGGCAAAGGCCACGTCTCTCACTTTGAGACGGGTATTCTGGATCCCAGTTTCCTCTTGTATCCCTTTTCTGTCCTCCTAATTCTTTAATATACTTTTCCAGGTGTGAACACTGAGTCTCGAGACAGCTTTAAGATGCAGCTGTGAAACCTATTATCAGTGTCCCTGCTATCAAAGACGTGGTGTTCAGGGCTGCACGTAACCACTGAGCAATTAAACAGCAACCCTGGTGATGAATTACAACTGAGACCTCCTGGGGCTAAATAAATATCGGCTGATAACTACTGATAAAATGAATTTTTGTGTGGTTTTTTTTTGTAAAAGCACCCTTCCAGTATCTGTGCCCAGTCCTGGCACTGCATGTCTCCTGGGGAGAGGCACATTATCTGTGGCATTTCCATCCCTAGCACCTTGGGTTTCCAACCAGAGCTGGAATAAAAATAAACTAAATAAATCCATGTCCCTGCAGGAGCCAGGAAAGGCAAGACTAGGCAAAGCAACCCAGAGGTGGATGAGGAGGGAGAGAAGTGGCAAGCTGAGGTTTTGGGTAACAAGTTTAAATACCTTTTCCCCCTATGATCCCACCCTAAAGACATGAAAAAGCTGTTGAGGGGCAGAACGTCCCTTGGAAAAACCTTCAGGACAGGGAGAGCTGCAGAGTGGTGGGGACCCCGAAGTGATGTGAAGGAGAGCAGCAGGCTGGCAGTGCCTGGGCACCTGCCCAGGGGAAGAGGTGTGAGCCCACCTGCCCATGCACCCTTAGAGCCTCTGCCTGCAGAGGCTTCTGCTCTCCCAAGGGAGTTTGGAAACAGGCAGAGAAAGGAACTTCTTGGAAAAATTATCTTTGCCAGTGACTTTGAGAGACTTCTGACAAGGTATTGTCTGTGCTGGTGTTTCATCTCGGGGTTTCTCTTCCCATGCAGGAGTATCAGGAGGGCTGGTTCTCTGCATCCCTGTGTGCATCTTTCCCACTCCCCACTGGCTGCAGAGAACAGCCACACAGTCAGGGAAAAAGCATTTGGCTGAACATCCCATCTGCCTGGTTTGCAAGTGAAAATAAGGCTTGTCCAACAGCCAGCTCCACCCAGAGCAGAAAATCAGACCCTTTGGCAGAGTGTTGCTACTGTAATGAAATTGAGCTGTGCTGAGACTGCCAGTCCTTGGAACAGGAATGATTCCATGTGGGTTCAGAGAAGTTTGGGGATGGATCTGTCAGAGCTGCTGCTGCTGCTTAGAGTTTTTAGCGCTGCCTGGGGACACCCACCACAGGTGAATGTTGCCCTGTGGCTCAGCCCACCCTCAGCACTGACTGCACCTTGTCTTCTCCCTGCAGCACATCCTGCCAGCACTGGAACTCTGTGGTCTTGCAGAGCCATGATGAAGCTCCTGCCTGTTGCCCCTCTCCTCCTGCTTCTCCTGACAACACTAGAAGCCAGACCAAAACATGCAGGTGAGCTCTGGCTGGTGGGGAGTGCCTGGAGGGGAGAGAAGTGAGAACATCAGGGCAGTGGAGCCCTTGGAGGACAGTTTGCTGTGTGACGTGGGGGGACATGATGCCTCTTCTTTGGGGACATCCCCAGGACGATGGAGGATCCCCCCAGCAGTGGGACCCAAACTTCCCAGTGCTGCCCCAGAAGGTGGGAGCTTGAGCCTGGCCCCAGCATGGTGGCTCTGGTGCTGTTGGCTCTGGGCACCTCCTCAGCTGCGACACAGCCCTGCTCAGGGCTTGTCACCCTCCTGCCCATGGACTGTGACCTTGGCAGGAGGCACAGCTGTGAAGGGAGGCTTCCTCCTTGCTTGACTTTCCAGGTGCAGGGGACAAAGCAAACCCAGAGGTACCAGCCTCTCTCCTCCCAGGGTAGAGGGATCTAAATCAATTCTAGTTTAAAAACAGTGAAGGCACCAAACGGAGAAAGGAGCAGGTAGGTATCATAGACCTTCAGAGCAGTTGAGATTGGTGTCATCCCAAAAGGACTCAAAGTGTTTCCTTAAAATTAGGGCCGAATTCTCCCACGCTTGGGTGCACACAGGCTAAGCAAAATATGTTCATTGGCATTTCACTTGCTAAACACTCTCCCAGTTTGCACTGGAAGTAGCATCCTTATGTCCAAGAGAGGCTCCTCGGCTCAATCTCTGCCAAGTGTGTGCCCTTAGCTTTGCTTTTTACTGTCTCATTTTCTGCCCTTGAGAAAACACAACCACAACAACCCACAGCCAGGGTATGTCTCCCCAGCCTGTTGGCTCTGCTTCCACTCTACCACCACCTTCTGTGGATTTACTGGGCAGTGGGAAGGTGCTGGTCTGTGGGGGCTGCCCAAACCTGCTCTCTCCATCCCTCATGAGCCCCCCCCAGCCACCAGGCAGAGATGTCTCTGCTCCTTGAGGACAGCCACAGGACTGAGCCTTCTCTTGGCCTTCTCCTTAGCACTGAAGTGCCGGACGGGTCCCCTGGACATCGTGTTTGTTATCGACAGCTCCCGCAGCGTGCGCCCCTTCGAGTTCGAGACCATGCGGCGCTTCATGATGGACATCATCAGCAACCTGGATGTGGGCCCCAACGCCACACGGGTGGGAGTGATCCAGTACTCCAGCCAGGTGCAGAATATCTTCTCCCTCAAGACCTTCTTCATGCGGGCAGACATGGAGAGAGCCATCAACAGCATCATCCCACTGGCCCAGGGGACCATGACGGGGCTGGCCATCCAGTACGCCATGAACGTGGCCTTCACCACGCAGGAGGGTGCACGCCCTCTGCACAAGAGGATCCCCCGCATTGCCATCATCGTGACGGACGGGCGGCCCCAGGACCGTGTCACTGAGGTGGCCACCCAGGCCCGGAACGCTGGCATCGAGATCTACGCCGTGGGAATCCAGCGGGCAGACATGAACTCTCTGCGGGCCATGGCCTCCCCACCGCTGGAGGAGCACGTCTTCCTGGTGGAGTCCTTCGAGCTCATCCAGCAGTTCGCCAAGCAGTTCCAGGACAAGCTTTGTGGTGGGTGAGAGCCGCTGATGTGAAGTGGCAAGGGGGATCCTGGTGTCTGCTCCTCATCCAGGCTAGAAGGTGACCTTCAGAGGGGTGTTTGGGATGGCTGCCCATGCCAGGAGCAGGGTAGATAGGGAGGCAACCTCCCCAAGGAGGTGCCAGGACAGGGCACTGCACAGTGTCCGTGTCTGTGCACTGGAAATCAGTGGGTGAGCACTGGGCCTGGCAAGGCTGGGGCTGTGTGGGTTGTCACACTGGCTTCTGCTGCAGGGACAGGGCATATGCCAGAGCCAGGGTCCCCATGTGCCTGGCGTGCCTTTGGGCCACTCTGATGCCCCTTCTGTCTTGCAGGGGTGGACATGTGCATGGAGCGGGAGCACGGCTGCCAGCACAGCTGCGTCAGCACCCCTGGCTCCTTCTACTGCGAGTGCAACCCAGGCCACAGGCTCAACGTGGATGGAAAGACCTGTTCCCGTAAAAACCCTTTTTATTATCTGAACTTTCATAGGGAGCTTGTAGTTATGGGTCCCATGGAGGGAAGCTGGAACATGGCCAGGGAGGCCAGCAGCAGCCTGGGTGCTCTGTTCACTGGGCCCACTGCCTCCCGGGTCTGTAATGACTGCAGACATTCAGCACTGCTAAATCCTGGCCACCTCTCTGAGATGGGACACTTGGGACTCATGTGGGCACAACCAGCTGTCTGTCAGATGAGGGGGTCTGGGCAGTGAATACCAGAGGATTCACATCCCAGCACCAAAATGTGCAGTGTTTTTTCCCTGGATTTTAGCACAAAGCCATGTTAGTTGGTCTGACCACCACACCAGGACCTTTCCTTGTTTCATGGTGCTGGGAGCTGCTTTGAAGCCCTGGATCATTCCTGCCCCACTGCCCCAGCGAGTCTGGGAGACAGGAGGGTGATGGGTGTCCTGTTCCCCTGCAGTCATCGATGCGTGTGCGGACGGGAGGCACGGCTGTCAGCACCACTGTGTCAGCGTGCGGGGGTCGTACTCGTGCCGCTGCCGGCCGGGTTACTACCTCAGCCAGAACAAGAGGAGCTGCACTAGTAAGTGACTGTCTCCCTCCCTGTCCCTTCTTCATTTGCTTCTCATTCTGTCTCTCCTCTTGTCTTTTCCTTTCTGCCATCACTCTCCTTCTCTCGCCAGTGATTGATTACTGCAGCTTCGGAAACCACAGCTGCCAGCACGAGTGTGTGAGCATCCCCAATGGGCACTACTGCCGCTGCCGCAGCGGCTTCACGCTCCAGCCCGACAGCAAGTCCTGCAGGGGTAAGTCCTGGCGTGCTGCACGGCACAGGCTGTGTGTATAACACGTGCCTTTATGTCCTGCCCAGCCCCAGGGGAAGGGCTGTTCCCAGACCACCCTGAATGGGGATAACCCCGTGCCCTTGGCTTGTCTTCCAGCCACCGACCTCTGCAACGGGGTGGATCACGGCTGTGAGTTCAAGTGCGTGAGCACGGAGGGCTCCTACCACTGCGTGTGCCCTGAGGGCCAGCAGCTCCAGGCTGACGGCAAGACATGCAGCAGTGAGTATCGGGACACAGCTCTTGACATTCTCCTCGTCTCGGCTCTGTGCTCCTGGAGAGGGCTCTGCTGAAACTGGGCTGGGAGGCTCTGTCCCCAGTTGGGACTCGAAGCTAGGCTGGAAGAGGGTGGAGAGCTGGCTGGGGTTGAGGGAGCACCCTGGTTGCTGTGTGGATGAATGCTTGTGTCCTCAGAGACACGGCCCAGAAGATGCAACAGCTTTGAGGAAGGGTTCAGGAAAAGAGAAACCTAGGAAAGACTTTCACGCGGTGCTGGAATATCAGTGGAGGTTTTTGGGCTGAGTCTCTTGGGCACAGTCTGCTCTCCTTCCCAGCTGAAGTCCAGGATGTTCCCACAGTGTCCTGAAGCTCCAAAGCTCAGCCCCAGCCCCAGACACCTTCACTCTGACAGTGCCCATGGCCAGGCTGGTCCTCTCTCACCTTCCCCTGTGCCCACAGAGTGTGGAGCTGGGCATGTCGACCTCGTGATGGTGATCGATGGTTCCAAGAGTGTCCGGCCTCAGAACTTTGAGCTGGTGAAGCAGTTTGTGAACCGCATCGTGGACCTGCTGGAGGTGTCCCCCCACGGCACACGGGTGGGATTGGTGCAGTACTCCAGCCGCGTCCGCACCGAGTTCCCCCTCAACAAGTACCACAGTGCAGATGAGATCAAGAAGGCAGTGATGGATGTGGAGTACATGGAGAAAGGCACCATGACAGGCCTTGCCCTCAAGCACATGGTGGAGCACAGCTTCTCTGAGCTGGAAGGTGCCAGGCCTCTCTCCCACAACATCCCCAGAATCGGGCTGGTGTTCACAGATGGACGCTCCCAGGATGACATCTCCGAATGGGCCAGGAGAGCAAAGGAATCAGGTGCAGGGGGGTTGGGGAGCCCCAAATTGCAGTGCTTTGGGCATCCCGGGATGATTCCTTGGGGTGGCTGTCTCAGGAGACACTGCAGTATCCAGCCTTGGGGAGCTGCATCCCAGGGCAGACATGCTCTGCTTTGACCACAGCGTCTGAGCAGCATCCTTCACGCAGCAGCCTGCACCACTGCAGTGCTGCCATGCTCCTGGCTGTCCTTCCCAAATCCCTGCTGTGTATCTGGGAAGCCCAGAGAAAATCCTGCATCCTCGGCTTTGCTCCCTCTGGGCTTGAGGCTGCTTGCTGCAGGGTGGCCAGCACAGTGCTCAGGATCTATCCTTGCCACACAGGGATTGTCATGTTTGCCGTGGGTGTTGGAAAAGCTGTGGAAGAGGAGCTGAGAGCGATTGCCTCTGAGCCAGTGGAGCAGCATTTCTCCTACTCAGCAGACTTCACCACCATGACCCACCTTGTGGAGAACTTCTCCCTGAATATCTGCCCAGGTGGGTGCTCCTGGCCACACCCGGGGACTTGACCCCAAGCCCTCCTGTCCCCACAGAGCCAGTGGGGTGGTTTGTGTGTCTGTCACCCTGCATCAAGTATCCCTAGGCTGAGATGGGCTGGTGTGAGCCTAGGCTGTCTCAGGATCTCACCAGGCTGTTGTGGGGTCTCTGGGAGGGATTTGGAAAAGACGAAGCCAGGGGAATTAATTAAAAAACAGGGGGGGTTAATTATTCATGTGAGCGACCACCCCAGTGCCACTGCATGGGCAGAAGTTGGGAGTGGCACCCTGCCTTGAGGGATTCTGTGAAGGTGGCCTGTGTCCTTGTTCAGACCTGTGCTTCTGCTGCTGCTGGCTACAGGGTTACTGTGAGGGTCTCCCCGCCCTGGGACAGGCTGGGGCTCCCCCAGTCCCCAGAGACTGCCACAGGGCTGCAGATATGGAGTCAACATGCCCCCTGCCACCCCAGCTTGAAGGCAAAGTGAAGCTCAGCACTGGCAGTCCTTGGCACACCGTGACCACACGTGTGACAGCTCTGTGGGATGCCTGGTGGGATGCCTGGCAGTGAGCTTGCTGGATCAGCAGGGCAGCCTGGCAGAGAGCGGAGAGGCTGAAAAAAGAGGGCAAAATGGTGTGGAGAGCCCTGAGCCCTGGTGGGTGGCTGCAGGGACAAGGGACTTGTCTGGGAACAAGGGAAAGCCGGGCACTGTGGGGCCGTGGTCTGACTGCAGCCAAACCCCCCTGTCACAGAGGAGGGCAAAGGGGAGACGGAGATCCGCAGCCCGTGCGAGTGCGAGGCGCTGGTGCAGTTCCAGACGAACACCGTGGCCATCCTGCAGAGCCTGACCGAGAAAAATATCCTTTGGGGTGATGCCTGGGCTTGCCAGGGTGCAGGACAGCTGAGGACAGGGCACACATGGGGGAGGGAGGGATAGATAAATGGGAGGGGGGAAAATTTAAGGCTCTTTTAAGGGGATAAAGCCCTTTGCCCAGTAGACTGTCTGGCTCATGCTTTTCCTTAGCACATTCACTTGCTCAGATGACAGCCAGACTTGAAGACTTGGAAAAGCAGATTGCCAACAAGAAGTGATCCTGGCAGAGGGCTGCAGTGCTCGGCAGGGCACAGGGATGGATGTACAGTAGCTACATGACATTGTTATTGCTAGGTTATCGTACAGCATCAGTGTTTGTTCTTGTATTGCAAAATCCCCAGGGAAGCGTGGACTGTATTTAAAAAACCAAAAATACTAAAAACACACAAAAAGGAACATGAACAAAGCCCCTGCTGCAAAGGGGTTCAGTTGTCGTTCCTTGGCAGGTCTGGGATGAGGGGGAACAGCTAGGTGGGCAGGCTGGTCATTGGACAGACATTGACACCTGGTGTCCCCCAGAGTGACTGGGATGGCACAGTCCCTCTGGACCCTGGCAGGCTGCTTTGCAAGAGAAAAAACCTACAGTGGTGTCACCCTGAGAGCTTCTGTTGTCTCAGCATCTGCTGCCAAGTGGCGGGGCAAGGACTGCTGGGTGGTGCAGGCAGCACAGGGGATGCCTGATGCCCAGCTGGCTCCCAGTATGGTGCCCAGGTGGGCTCCCATGGGAAGGTGGGTGGCAGGAATTCTTAGATCCCCTTGCCCTGGTTTGGCAGGATAGTTTGGAAATCGGTATTAATCTTGTTTGGTTTTATAATCACATAGCAAAATGGTAATTATTCTTTCTATCAATATCTATGTGTGTATATATATATATGTGTATTTAATTCTGAGAGCAGGGTAGTGCTATTTTTAAACTCTTCTTTTATATAAAGGAATTTCTATCCTGAAAATAAACACCCTGAAGATTTGTATGACATGTTCTTCTCCTTTCAGCTGGGCTGCAGGGTCACAGAAGCACCTCTGTGTCAGAAATGGGGTCTCCAGCTTTTGCAGCATCTCCTAACACTAGGATCCAGAAATCCTTTGGGAAAATCTTTGCTCTTTGGCACCCCAGGGTGCTGCAGGCCTGGCCTCAGCTGGAAGGAGCCAGCATAGCACAGATGCTGTGCCTCCATGGGCAGGGTTTCCCTTGGAGCCTGTCCTTGTGGGAGCACAGGGAGCTCCAAGCTGAGCTGGTCATGGACCCACGGCCTGGCCAAGGTGCCTTTGCAGCTCCTCTGGGGTGGGTGCTGGGTTAAGGGAACACACGGGATCTGCTCCTGATGATCCCTGCAGAGTCCACAAAGAACACCACTGACAGCAGGACTCTGACATTCTCTTCATTTTATCTCTCAGCACCAGAGTGCATTTAGTTCCTTTCAAGGGATAACACAAAATTCCCCACTGTTCACCATGAAGCTGCAGCCCTTCCAGGACTCATCCTTGCCTCCAACTTTGTGGTCATAAGCACAGGAAGGACCTGGAGGTGTTGGAGGGACTGCAGAGGAGACCACAGGGATGCTGAGAGGGCTGGAGCCCCTCTGCTCTGAGGAAAGGCTGAGAGAGTTGGAGATGCTCAGCCTCGAGAAGAGAAGGGCCTGTGGAGGCCTCACTGCGGCCGTGCAGGACTTGAAGGGTCCCATCGGAAAGATGGGGACAGAGTGTTCAACAGAGTCTGTGGTGGGAGGAGAAGGGGGGATGGCTTTCAGCTGCAGCAGGTTGATTTGGGTTGCATTTAAGGAACCACTGAGGGTGGTGAGGCTCTGGCCCAGGCTGTGCACAGAGGCTGTGGATGCCCCATCCCTGGGAACATCCAAGGCCAGGGGGGACAGGACTCTGAGCAACCTGGTCTGGTGGGAGGAAGCTCAGGTTTGAATGAGATGATCTTCAGGGTCCTTTCCAAGGCAAACCATTCAGGGATTCCTTCATTCTACGGTCCTCATTGCCCACAGCAGTGTGCCTTGAATTCCCTGAATCATGAAAATGAGCAGCTGCAACAAACAGCCAGTGTTCAGATTTCCAAGGAGAATTCCTGAATGGTTTATCATTGTCCCTTTTTTTGCAAAAAGTGGAATGAGACTTGAATTTCTGCAAGCCATGATAGCACCTACAGGGCAGTTAAAACTTCCTAGAGAAGTGCGTTACAGCCTTCGCTCTCCTCTGAGGCCATGCCCATCAGTCCTGAACGGTCCCTGCTGCCTGGATCTTGCCATCCATCCCTGCAGGATGATCACTTTTGTCCCAATGAAGGTACAGTGCCACTCCATTGAGGTGGACACCCCTGGACTTCCAGGGTGGGCTGGGGGGTTGGTGTGGGACTGGGACCCCACTCTGAGCTTTTGCTCCCTGTGCAGGCTGTCACAGACACTGAGGAGGAGTTGGAAATCAATATTGATATAGAAGATTGATATAGAGGAGAGTATGGATATAGATGTAGAAGAGAATGGAGAGGAAGAGATGGAGGTGGACGTGGAGGAGATGGAAGAAGAGATGGAAATGGAAGATTACGTTGAAGACACAGAAGTGGATGAGAAAGGTGAGGAGGAGGACATGGTCTTGGGACGAAGACCGACCACAGCAGCAGGACAGGCAGGTGCTCCCCATGCCCTGCCCACAGGCAGAGTGGGTCCCCTGCTGCCGGGCCGGGGCTGGGCTGGGTGCCCCGCTCAGGGACACGGTGCCCCGGGGGGCTCTGGATTCTGGAGGCACAAGCAGCACCCCCGCCCTGCCCTGCCCTTGCTTTGGGCCATGCCAGCCCTGTCCCAGTGCCTGCGGCCCGGCTCCCAGCCCCAGCTGGGGTCAGTTCTGGCAGCAGAGTCCTGCACTGCCAGCGTGTCCCAGCCTGGGGGCACAGGGAACAGCCCTCAGGGCCGCACTGGAGTGACGGTGCCACTTGCTTTTCTTCCAGGACTGACTGAGATGCCAGGCAGGGATGCCACCCTTCTGTAATACGTTTTAGAGAGTGCTCTTCAATAGCCTTGTGTATATACGCTTTATAGATTTTTGTCGTTACAAAGATTCTTACAATGTAAATACATGGTGTAGTTCATTGTTGTTTCTGCTCTTCTGTAGACAAACCATCTTTATTTTTCATACCCCACCTCTCTTCTCATTTCCTGTGGACACAGGAAGCATGGACTTTTGGTTTCCTGTTGCTCCAGGGTGAACATGTGTGGGCTGTGCTGGGTTGGGAGGTACCTGTGCACACAGCGGGTCCCACTTAGAGGTCTGTACATACTTCGTATTTGTAGAGGCAGATCCCACAGGGCCCTTTCCTTTACACGTGGGAGCAGGGCCGAGCCTGCGTGGTCCTGCAGAGCCTCATCAGTGGCACTTCACTAGGTGGCACCAGACACCAGCGCTGAGAGGGTGAGGCTGGGCTGCGGGCATCCTCTTCTCCCGGGCACCCCGAGGGAATGGAGCCAGCCTGGAGCTGAGGGGAGCTTCCTGAGCCATGAGCTGGGCAGGGATGGATGGATGGATGGATGGATGGATGGATGGATGGATGGATGGATGGATGGATGGAGCTCATCATCAGGCTGAAAGCTTTGCATCAGCTGGTGGGGGACTAGGGATGCTTTGCAGGGCAGAAGCTGCTCCTTAGGTGCTTTGTGTACCTGCGTAGGGCTGGAGGATCAGGGGTTACTGGCCTCCCTCCTTTCTCTTCCCAGCAAATACAAACTGGAGAGCCTTGCTCTGGCTGGGAAAATGCAACATCTGCCATGATACCCTCAAGCATCACACAAATGGGGCCTTGTAGCTTCAAAAGGAGGGTCACAAAGTTGTTTTCACAGGGAAGAGCGTGAGCCATGTGGAATGGGGCGTGCTCTGTGGGGTACTGGGGCAATGGGTACTGCACATGTAACAGAATGCAACATGAGGACTGCAGGCAATCCTGTGCCCAGAAATGCCTGGGTCCTGGTTATTCCATGGGAGTTTGCAACAAAAAGAGTTCACACTTTCCCCCCTGCTTTGAATAAAGCACTATAGGATGTTCTTCAGGTGGATTTCTTCCCTCCCCCAATCTTCTCTGCAGCTTAATCCTAGCCTTGCTCCTTGATCTTTCCTCCTCCTATGGAGGCATAGGTCCAAGCACAACCTATGCCAGATTCTGGCACCAGCTGGGAGCACAGCATTGTCCTCTCCAGCCCCAGCAGCAGCTAAATGGCAATGGATTGCTTAAAAATTAATCCAATGTTTGTATTTTTCATTAAAAGTGCTACACTGTTGGTGCACAGCCCAGAAAATCTTTTGGGGTTGTGTGAGAAACAAAGCCCACTCCTCTTGTGAGGTTTTAAAATTTTATTGGGGGGAAAAGTCAACAAAGCAAAAGCAACAGTGCTGGATATGTGACCGTAGCCAGAGGCGTGCTGTTTCACGTGAGGCTCCAGGTTTGTATACTCCAGGTATTGCGTCAGCCTCATACATATTCATAACTCAGAATACATACTCAGAACTTTTCAGAAACTCTTTAGCATTTTCTTAGAACTGATTCACATGTTCCCTCGCCCTTCCCGCCCTCTGTAGAGTACGTGCAGTTTAACTTGAGGGTCCAGCAAATGGCGCTTTCCCGTTACGCTCACTCGCCAGATGTCATCGAATCAGGCTAGCGGGCTCCCTTTGTTGCTGTCATTGCAAGCCAAACACGACTACATCTGCACAGCAACACCAACTTCTAACACTTGCAAAAGCCAATACTTCAAAGCACATTTATCACAGGCTGGCTGTATCTTCCGCACGTTATTTAATGAATGACTTCACAAAGAGCTAATGCAGCCACGGGGTCAACAGGGAAATTGGACAATAATTAACAGATACCAGGTTAGTTGAGGTCCAGTTAACGGGGCCCATTGGAACTTGAGAATGGATGTCTGAGCAGGAAAGGGCACAGTGAGAGGCCCACCATGCCCTGGATGGAAAGTGGCACCTCCAGGGGCTGGATCAGTGCAATGGTGGGGGGCTCAGGGGCTGCACAGAGCATGTAGGAGTGATACTGGCCTTTTGCTGCTCTTTGTCCCCACCTGGTTGCGACATCAGGGGCTGCCCCTTGCAGGACTGGGTGGGGTTTGGCTGTGGAAGCCTTCCCCTTCCTGGGGATTCCCAGAGCCTGTTCCCAGAACGGCTTGGGTTCCTGCCAGCCCCAGAAAGTCCCACAGAAATGTTTTGGGAACCCCTTACACAAGCTGAGGGGGGACATTGACCAATTGGTGGGAAATGGAGTAACTTCCCATTGCCCAAGGGCACCTAAAGAAAACAGATTTACCTGGAGGCCAGGGAAGGGTTACAATTTCCTTGGGGGGGAGGAATGGGTTGAGGCTTGAAGAGTGGTGGAACCTTTGCCATCCAAACCAGGAATACAGCCCCTAATTCCACAGCCATCAAGAGTTAGGGCTCAGTCAAGTTGTCCTTGTGCTGCATCATGGCTGATGATAGGGCCGGAAGGAGTGGATTATCCTACCCCAGAGAGGTCAGCCACTTTCTCCCAGCACCAACCTGCTTCCTACATGGCAGTAGCCACCCAGAGAAGATGCTGGGGTTCAGGTGACATCCCCCCCCCCCCCCCCCCCCCCCCCCCGAGCTTGAGAAAGACCCACCCTTGGCTAAGCCAAAAGTGTTTTCCCCACACCAACTTACACTCCCAGTGGGGCAGGAGTTGGGAGGGTTTGTGGCTGGGGCAAGTTACCCCTGGGAAAAACTTGAAGGATCATCCCTGGGAAGGCACAGGCAGACTCATCCTGATTTGGATCATGCTGTAAGGTTTGGCTTGCAGGACCATGTGGAAGCAAAGTACAGAGGGAAACCATTTAATAGACCCCCAGAAGGGAACATGGTCACCAGAAGGGTTTCCCCTGGAAAAGGATACCGGGAGAAGATACCTGCCCAGGAGAAAGCAGCTCCGCTGCCTCCAGCTTGTCAGGGTGGACAATGCCCTGGCTCATCTCGCCCTGGCTTTTTCCTCAGCCCCAGGTGTAGCTGCAGGGGTCGGTTGTGCAATGGAATAGCTGCTTTTTGAGCAATCAAACAATCCCCTTTGAAACTTGCGCAAAAGGCTTGTCCGGAAAACACAATGCAACAGGCAGAGGAAAAAAGTACAAACATTGGAACATGCCCAGCTCTTTTCCCCACCCCCATCCTCCCCAAGGGTTTAAATGGTGGTGTCCCCCACCTCTCACGCTCGCACCTCTCAGGGACACGGCAGTATGAAGACGGTGGCCGCCCTCCTCCTGGTGGGGATGCTCATCCTCTGGGCAGAGCTGCCAACAGGTAGGAGATGTCCTAGGATAAGGTACGGGGAGGAAAAGCGCAGGTGCTGGGAAGGAGCCACGTTTACAAGGATCCTGTGGGAAGGGGAGCGGGGAGGAGAGGGGTGTTTGCCGGACAGCATCTCCCCAGGGCCCTTCAGCTGCCCTGGAGCAAACCAGTCTCTCCTCCTGCAGGCAGCGCCTGGTCCTGTCCCCCCGTCCGTTTCATCTGCGCGATGCACAACCCGCCGAACCAGTGCCTCGTCGACCGGCACTGCCCCCGCGGCAAGAAGTGCTGCCAGTCCTTCTGCGGGAGGAAGTGCCTCTCCAAGCCGCCGGCCATCCCCGTCACCTACGGTAGGAGCTCGGCAGCCCCCGCCCGCTCGCGGGTAGCAGAGCGGGGTATGATGAGGGTGGCTCTGGGCAGGGAGCTGTGTCCAGCTGCCAGAGCCCCCCAGGTCAGGCTGGTGGATAAACATGTGGGCTGGGGTGAACACCAGACCCAACCTCTTTCTTTCTCTCCCTTTCCTCAGTGTGAGCTCCAGCTCCCAGGATAGACTGAGGGTCGTTTCAGCATTCCTATTCCACCTTGGCTCCAGGATCACTCCGTGACAGCTGCCGCACAGCGCTACGTGCCATCCACTTCCCCTCTCCCGGTGCTTCCCCACCGCTCTTTGAACAAATAAAAGAGGCTTTTCCCAGGGGTGCTTGTGGTGTGTGACTCCTTTCCCCACCTCCTCCCTCCATCCTGGCACACAGTCTGACTGCTGCTTTCACCCCAGAATTTCTGCTGGGGGAAGAGGATGAAAACAGCCTGGCTACACACGTGCAGTGTGGTTAGGGGCTGGCTTGGGGGAGAAAATCCATCCAGAGGCATACAACCTCCAGGAGGAGGGAGCAAGGGGAAGAGACTGGAACAAAACATGACAGGTTGCTTTAGGAAGGCTGGAAGGCTGCAAGGGGCCCTGGAGAGCAGTGTGTCCTCCAGGCCCCTCCAGCTGCACAGGGCTGTGGAAGGGAACTGACCCTGCCCGCCCAGGGGGATACAGAAGGCAGAGCCTCCCTAGGAGTACCCTACTTGGGGCTCATCTGGAGAGCAGAGGAGGGGGGTTACACAGACCCAAACCCCAAGTGGTGCTGAACCCCTCACTGAACCTAAGCTGGTGGGGAAAATTCAGCTGAAGAAACTTGCCTTGGAAAGCCTCAAGCCAGGGCAATAAAATCATAGCTCCAAGGGGTTCTCGTAATTTTTGTACAGCTGAGTGCTGGGGACAAAAAATTCAGGAAATGCCAAGAAGCATCAGCAGAAGAGAGTGTGTGCAGCCCGAGGGACCTGCTGGCCTCTGTGCAATAGCAGAGCCAGGCACGGCCACCATGCACTGCAGGGGCAGAGCATCACCCAGCCTAACGCCCACAGAGGGCCTGCCAGCCCTCCCCAGCCCATTGCTGATACCAGCCCTGCATGTCCCATTCTCAACAAGCCCAGACTGGGGGAGGAGCTTGGTCCGTCTGCACACACCGGAGGGAGCAGAGAGGAGCTACTGCTGCGTGAGAGCTGAGCTAATGATCCCCCCGGCCAGGCACGGGCAAAGCGATCTGGAGAGCTGCACCAGCTGGCCAGATTTTAAACCACCCACAAACACAGCAGGATGAAGACTCTGGCTGTGGGATTGACACCTTGCATGGTCCATGGTAGATGCTGGAAGCTTCCTGGCCGAGATTGGGGGGAGCATCTGCGGGAGCGAGTCTTTCTATGGTCACGTCTATGGAGGTGACTTTCTCCCTGTGGAGGAACTAGAAGGAGGCAAAGCTCAGAAATTACTCTCACTGAGAAGGAAGAAGTCCTAGAGCGAAGAAACCAACTCTTTGCTTAGCCTGGCCACGGGAGGGCAGAGAGAACTGGAGAGCTCATGCAGCGCTGAAAACGCCAGCGATCGAGCAGGGACAGGCAGAACGAGACCGGGGAGCTCGTCAGCCAAACTCAGCATAAAACCAGACATTGCTTCTGCCCACTGTAGTGTCCTTGCAGGGGAAAACTATCCCTGACACCAGCCCAACCCTCTGCGCAGGGAGAGCTGTGCCGCACAAGCCGTGGGACGAAGGAGGCTGAGCCCCAGCGCTCCCCCAGCCGTCCCCGCATCCCGGCACGGGGCTGGCGGCAGCCAGGGCAGAACAGCGTGATTACACCTCCCGCGGTCATTAGTCACAGATCACAACCCTCCTCCTCCTCCATCAGCACCAGTTATTATCAGCTATTAAGCAGGCATTTCCATACATCTGGCTAATTTGATAATGCTGCAATTATCTTGGTTTGTTAACAAGATTAAATTGCTAATTGGTTTGATTAAGCACAGAGCTGCAGGCATGGGGTGCCTCTCAGCTGGCCCCGCATAACCCGATGGATGCCGTGCCCAGGGCAGCAGCTCCTCTGCAGAGACAAGGAAATGGCAGGGAGGGTTCATCCTCCCAAAACCTGCTGCCTGAGGTATCCAGATCTCCCTGTGAGAGGTCCCTCTTCCTGCTCTGAGACAGCTCTGCTCATGTCACCACTGTCACCCAGCTACTGGCCCAGGAAGGCAGGAGGAGGTGGCTTTGGGCCAGAGGATGCTCTGGGGACATCCAGTCTGTCTCAGTCCGGCTGCTTTCTGTTTTGGAGCCCTGCAAGTCAGAAATCCCAGAGGCAATGCACCAACTGTGCCTCCACCTGCAGCTGTGTCAACAAATCCTCTGCCTTTCTCCTCCCAGGCACAGGACCCTGCCTCCTGTGCACAGCATTTCCAGCTATCACCAGCTGTACTGGGGAGTCTGGGGAGCTCCCAGCGCTGGATTAGACTCACCTCTACCCCCCATGCAGCAGCACTCACCTGGGAGGAGCTGGGCAGTGCACCAAAACATACACAGGTCAGGATCAGTGATTGTGGTAAGCTCCTGGCAGTGTGCATTGGCTGAAATCCTGTGGATCCGGGTCTCTGGGGAGGAAGGGAATTTCCTTCCTTGTCCTAGGTAGCTGCCAGCAAGACAATGGGAAAAGCAGTGAGTGCTGTGCCAGAGAGATGTTTCTGATTCTTCCCACATCACCTGCTTCCCCAAGGCCAGAGCAGCCTGGAGATGAAGGTGTTCATTTTCTCTGCCTGGGGTTTACCACAGCTCAGGACTCACTACTTCTCCTGGGACAGGCCCACCAGGTCTGATGCTGGGAACGTGGGCAAAGGCTGCACTCAAGGACTCAGCTTTGAGTTAAAAACATCCATCATGGCACATCACAGCAGCAGCACCACTGCAGGGCAGGCAGCAGGTCTGGCTTACTCCATCTTCCCTCAAAGCAAAGGTTTTCAGGCCACTTTTGGACAATTCCCAAAGGAAACATCCAACACTCCCCAGCATCCCAGGGGATGGAATCCAGAGTGTCTCCCCAGGGATCCATCAGCACCACGGAGCATCCTTGCTCCACACAATGGCCTTTGTTCCACTCCGAAATGTACACAGGACAGAGGATGGAGAAGTCAGGTCTCACCCACAGCACAGCAGAACATCTTTAATATTTTCTTGGAGCCTCCCCCTGCAAATGTTTTGGTCTGGCTCGGAAGACTGGGTGGTTGGGGTCTGAATACAGAACAGTTTGGTGCTCAAGGATGATGTGAGACCTTTTCAAGAGATGATTCAAACCAGCCTAATAAGAATTACTACAGCTTTGACAACCTTTGAAAGGGGAGGGTTATTTAGTTAGCCTGGCTAGGAGTGGGAATCTGTAGTCCCAGCAGGATCTCAGCAATCACATCAGTTCCAGAGGAGAAAATACCCTGGGCAGAGCAGATCCACTCAGCAGCAGCTCTGCCCTTGGTCAGGAGCTATGCACAGCCCTCATCATTCCTGCTGAGAAGCAGCAATATTCCAGGAGGGAAAAGGAGTCAACAGCATTCTGCTCCCCACCATAAAAGAAGTATATATGCACCTCTGCAGAAAAACAAACCATCCTCACAGCTAAAGGTGAACAAATGTATGAATTCACTCTGTGCTTTCATCTGTGGGATGCTTTATACAAACTCAGCTCCTCACCTGGACCAAGACCCTCTCCAGTGGCAGCGATAGCGTGGTCTGGGCCAGAGCTGTCTCACACTAGCTGATGCCCTCCAGCATTTTCTTTCTGAAGACACAGGGGTGCTTTCGCTTATGTGGCCAGGATACACCAGTAACCTTTCCCAGTGCCCTCCCACCCTCGCCAGTGAGCAGCAACATGGGACACCAGCTCCCACCGTGCTGGGAGAGCAGAGGGGGATCCTGGGGTTACACAGTGGAGGGAGGCAGCTTCTGCCACCAGGGAACCTTTGGGAGCAGGGATGGAAGCTGTCCCTTCTGCCTGGCTCTGGCACATCACCCCAGCTGTGCACTGCCCCCAGCCCCCTGCATGGTGGAGAGCCCCAGAGCAGTGAGGGCTGGCAGGGGATGGAGCCACGGCTGAGGGATGCCAGAGCAGCCCGTTGTGATTTCTCTCCTGCCTAAATTGCTGCCAAAGCTCACAAGCTGCTTGTGATGAAGCCCTTCAGTCTGGCAGGAAACAGCCCTGCCTGCCCCAGCCAAGAGGCAGCAGAGCTGTGCTGAGCCGCTTGGCTCCATCCCCCCTCCATCCCAGCAGGAATCCTCAGCAGGCTGCTCTTTGCTGCAGCTGCACAAGGTTGCGCACACCCAGGAAGCCTTTCGGATGCTGGCAGCACTTCCCTGAGCTGGGAAGCCAAAAGGAAGGCAAAATGATGAGGCACTGACAGTACCCTGTAGCTGAGGGAGATCCCTACATGCCAGCAAACCTTTTCCCCATGCAGAAAGAGAGAAAAAGAGACATCTCTTTCCTCTGCAGTAAGCCACAGTGCATGAAGACACATGTGAGAGCTCAGCAGGAGGCTGGCAGTGGTACAGGCAGGGCAGCTGGGCTTCCTTGTGTCCCATGGCAGGCAGGGCAGATGGGCTCCATCATCCCTGCCCTCTCTGTAGCCCCATCTCTCAGCAGGACACTCCCTCCACAATCCCTGAGAGAGGCTGATGTCTGTGTTCAGCCAAGCAGCTGGGATGTTCCACAAATAACAGCCCTGGCAAAGGCTGGTGAAACACTCAGAGACTCACATGAAGCAGTTTGCAGGGAGGAAAGCAGCTCCCATAGGCACCAGCCCTGCGCCAGCCCCTGCTCAGGCATCAAACTGCAGCACAAATCTCACCTCATGGCCCACACACGGTCATAAACTCACCATCACTCCCAAATCCACCAGCACAGGAACAAAGGTACCTGCACACCCCTCCCAAATGGGGCTGCTCACCTGCAGAGAGCCCCTCCCAGCTGAAACTGGTGCCTCCCTAAAGCAAAGTGTTCTGGAAGAGGAGCATGGGCTATTTATGCTATAGGGCAGCCTGACGAGCTTCTCTCTCTCCCCAGCTCCAGCCACAGAGGGGAAGCCATTTCCCAGCTCCTTTGGGTCCCACCAGCAGCGTTGCATGGGGGAATTCCTGTCTCTTCAGCCCTGCCTGTGCCAAGGCACACACAGATGCTCCTTTCCCTGACATTATGTAGGTTAATAACATGCAATGTGATGGCAAGACACAGGGAACCGCAACGCGATGTCAATATTTAGCTTTTACACATTTGGCTAATTAGGAAGCAACCTGTGATTCCCTGAGAAGGAGGCAGGGCTGCTTTGCCCCTCTCCCTCCCCTTCTGCATGTTCCCCGTTGGGATGGGATAAACGTCAGCTCCCTATTTCTGGAGTTTGCTGGTCGCAAACGGTCTGTCCCAAAATGCTATTCCCAGGCAGTGGATGTCAGAAATCATTATACTAAATAAAGCTTCATGAATGATTCATGAGGCTGGATTTCACATTAATCAGGGAGAGATGGGCAAAAGCAGCAGAGCATCGCAGACCGCCCTGTCGCGTTCCTGCACAGCCGGGTAAATGGGGAGGTTTGGACCTTCAAGGCACAAATCAGAGATATGGTGCTAATCAGAGGAGCACCCTGGTCCCAGCATGATTAGAGCCTGACCCAGCAGAGACGGAAAGAGGCAGCGGACTGGAGCCCAAATACCTTTCTGCTTCAGGAACTCCTGTGACTCGATTGTGTTAATGAGCCCGGGGCAGCCGGCTGCTGCTCTGAGCATCCCAAGATGCACGACTGCTTTCTGCATGAGCTTGGGACTCCTGTACTGATTCCCTGGCTCTGTACACAATGGCCTCTAAAAATAGAAAAATGCTTTCCTGAAATGTCATCAGGAACCTCTTTCCAGGGCTCAGGCAAATGGGGCTTCTGCCTGGATGCCATGCTGCATCCCAGCAAACCAAGAGGCATCTTCTTGGGACACAAGTGCTACTTCCACTGCTCCAAGGCTTTGGAAAGAAGGTAGATGTGTCCTCTCTTGGTACCTGAGTCTGCCTAAAACGGCAAGCCCTGAACTCTGTCAGGATCAATGAAAGAATGACAGGTGCCCTCAACATTGCAGCTGGCAGAAGGAGGTAATGAAATGTGGGATCATGTGTGCATTTTGCAGGAGCAAGTGCCTGTGCCTCCCCCAGCCATCCAGACTCAGCCAGCAATCTCTCATCCACTTGCATCCTGCATCCTTGGCTTCTCCTCTGCTGCTTGCTCAAAGATTCCTGGTAAAAAACCCTAAAAACTACAAAAACGTGGTGACAAGCAGCCAGGATGGCTGTACAGGGGGAAAAATCCATAGCCAGCATAGCAAGCCTGGGCTCTGACACGGAGACAGCAGTGATTCTCCATGCAGCAGCACAGGAATACCTATCAGGAGACTCAGAAGCTGTCAGACACCCCTGCTCCCTGCTGCCGTGGCTCTGCAGCCTTCCCAGGACTGGCAGTGAGTCACCAGCCCTGAACCACAGAACCACGGCAGGGCTGATCCACTGCCAAGGGCACCTGGGCGGCTTAGGGGGCCGCCTGCTAGTCTGGCCCCCCAGAGCCACCCTGCAGCCCCGGTGCATCACGCCACCCCCCAGCGCTCCAGCATCTCCACCCCCACATCCTCCTCCTTGGACTGAGGTGTCCTGCCCACACTGGGATGATATCAACAGGAGGGAGAGGCAGAGATGGGATGGAGGAAGGCAGCAAGTCCCCAGCATCTTTCAGAGCTTCAAGACCTGAAGACAGTCTGGCAGAAGAGCTCTCTCACCACCCCCAGCACTGCCTGAGCCTTCTGCAGAGAGCCCAAAAGACAGCATCCTTGCAGAGACAGGAGAGCAGACCCTTCCCTGCACTCAAGCATCTCCACCTGTAGTTGTTCCTGCATGTTCATCCCTGACAGCACAGAGGCAGCTGGAGGCAGAGCTGGAATGGGAGGGTGCTCACCTAGAGGCTCAAACCACATGGGCACTTCCACTTGCAAAACTACAAGTCAAAATTCACCAGCAATTCATAGTTTTGAAATTTTCAGATTTTGAAATCACAGCTGGCAGAGACTGAAGAGCCCCAAACCCAGTGGCCACTCTCTGTCTCCAGTTCTGGTGGAGGGGCAGAGCCTCAGGGCAGGTTTTCTGCCCCTGCTTCTACCAGTGCCAGGCCCTCACCTGTGTTTGCTGTGGGATGAAATTATCCACAGGATCAGAGAAATCTCACGGAAATCACCCTTTAACTTGACTCCCTTATTGCCTGAAAAGACTGATATCCAATTTGCCTCATTGTATCATTTCTAAATTCTAATTTCTAAGGCATTTCTATGTGCAGTGCAGCATAGGGGCAGCTGATGGACCTTCTTGCTCCACCCAGTCTGGCCTTGCTGGCAGGAATCAGAGGCCACCTCTGGTTCCCTCTGTGGCCATGGCCTTGGCTAGGCACAGCTATCAAAAGCAAAATGCAGGGCAAGTGTCTTCACTGCACAAGCCTGCGGAGAGTCAAAGATCTGCTGCACTCTTGGTTACTCGCATCATTCAACTTGCAGTGTTGTAAGATTTAATTACAATTAAAATTATGCTTCCATCTTCACCTGTCCCTCTCCTGGCAGAGAAAGCAAGAAGTGAGCCCATGCTGTGTGTACAAGTGTGGGAATGATGGCTGGGCTTGTGGCTTTCTCTGTACTGGCAAATGAAGTGTGACTGGGCTGACCCTGGCCCCCAAGCTGGGTGTCAGGGAACAGAGCAAGTCCTGCTATTGACCTCTCCTCTGACACCACGCTGCCCTTCTGCCAGCATCCCTGCCTGTGGCAGCTCCTAGCCCTACTGGGAATGGTCTGGAGAGGGCTTGGCCCATGGAAAGCCCTGGCCCAAGATGCTCCAACAGGTTAATGGTGAGCCTGGAAATAGCCTTTGTGATGAATTCAATTCTGGTGTTAGAGGATTCTGAGACAACCTGGGGCAGAGACAGAGCGGACGGAGGGGATGCAGCACATGGAGATTGCAGGCTGCTCTAAGATGGAGGCAGTCCTTATGCTCAAGGCATGTGGGAGCCCACCAGATAGTAAATCAGTGCTCTGAAATGCCTGACCTTACACTGCAGCATCTCCCTGCTCCCACGCCAGAGGCTCTCCATCTATATAAAAAATAGCTGCTGCTTCGGTAGGACTCTCCAGATTTTCTCATGTTTCCAGTTAGAGTTCTGGAGTCCAACCACAAGCCAAGGTCTCCAGCAAGTTCAATGAATGTTCATTAATCTTTCCTGGCTCAGGGACCCAGTGGGCTCAGTAAAACTCGAGTCCAGAAGAGTTCCAGGCTGTCAGAGGGATGGGCTGTTGCAGGCCATACTGCAACATGCTGTCCCAGGCCTGCTGCAGATGGATTCCAACAAACCACCTTACTGCAGGGGCTGGTTATGCAGCTGTATCCAGGGGCTCCAGAGACAGAATGAAGCTGGTTAATTAATTTCCAGCATGGAGCAGTCTTATATCCCCCTGCCAGCAGCATCTACAGACACCCTGTGGCTCTGGGAGGAAGATGGGAGTTGTAGGGATGGAATCCCCTGGAGTTTGTGTCCCCACTTTTCTCCTCCTGCTCAGAGGATGCTGCCATCACAGCTCAGCTTTCTCTCCCACCACCCCATGAACTGGCTCCAGGGAGAGGCATGGAAACTGGGACAGCTGATGGCACAAGAATGGGAACAGCCAATGGCATGGGAAGGAAAAGCCCAAGCCCCTCTGGCTGGAGCAACCCCCTCCCAGAGCTCGGGGAATAAACACACCAGCGAGCACAGAAACCGTCAGGAAAAACCAGCATTAAGGAAAGCCCATGTATTTAGTATTAAGTCTTTGCCACTGAGAAACACAAGACCAGGGTTTTGCGTCTGCCCTAATTTAGCTCTTTCCCTCTGGAAAGGACTATTTGTGAAATGCTTTGTGCTCATGTCCCCGGCATTAATCAGCCCCTGTCAGCCGCCGGCTCCGCGGATCCCCCTGCACTCGCAGGTGCACTGCTCTATCCCACCCTCCCACGTGGCAGGTACCCAGCAGCTCCGGCCTTTCACAACAGATATCCAAGGGGCTCAAAAGTGCTTGAAGATTTTTCTTTTAATTAGAGGAGCTCTGGAGACATGCTATATTCATATGTATTTCCTGCTATTTTTTAATTTATTGCTACATCAGCTATTAAAAAAAAAAAAAAAGGCAAAAAGAAGAAAGGAAGGGAGCTGCCACAAGCTGAGCGCCTTTCGGGATGACTCACTGCAGCACTGAAATGGCTGCTGGCTTCAGACTCACCCTGCCTCTGCGATTTCTTTCCAGACTGCAGAAGAGACCACAGCAAGAGGTTTCGCCCCCTGTGCCCGCGTGGAGGATTTGCCGTGTGGTTATCGACATAATCTGCCCCGGGCCTCGGCGGGCGGAGACCTGCCTTCCTCAAGAGAGGAAGATGGGGGGAGACATGAAAGGAAGAGATGGCAAGGCATTTCCAGCTGACCTGATTTTCTGCTTGTTCCCATCTCCACATCACTGCCAGTTAGCTCAGGAGCGGCAGCAGGGGCATGGGGCTGGCCTGTGCCATGGGAAGCTGCACTTTACCAGGGCCATCACAAACACATCTGTGCCAGGGAAGAGTCCTTACACCTCAATTTGTTGGAAAAGAGCCTTAAAATGGGAGTCTCCCTTTCCTGCCACAGCTTGCCAGTGTAAGTGCAAAGGCAGGCCAACAAGCTCTGGTTGGCTTGTGGCAGAGTCAGGCCTTTCGCCTCTGAATTTGTTCAGAAAAGGGAAAATTCACCTCAGATGCCATTGATGCAGCAGCCAAGTCCCCTCTGAAGGATGCCGTGACGCCAGCACAAACCTGCATGGGGCCTCTGCAGCCTGGGAAGTGAACTCCCCTTCTCTGCAGTTGCTTCCAGCCAGAGCTTTGAGCTGCAGCAGGAAACATGGAAGTGTCTCCCCTCCGTGTCTCTGCAGCCCCTTCCCAGGGTGATGCCTCCAGTCTGGAGGCAATAAGGGCAGAGCCCCAGCAGCTCCTTTCCCACTCACGATTCAGCTCTTCCACATGGCCCAGGGACACCCAGCAAACCTCTTGGTACACGGAGAGCTGATTTTGGGGAGGACAGGACTGAGGTCTACTCTGTAGTAGTGCATAAACAGGGCTCTGGTGCAGACACAAAGTGCCAGATGGAGTGGGTGCCCTTGCAGTGCCAGGCACAGCTCCTTCCCTGAGAAATGGCTGAATGAGAACTATTTTCAGAAGGGAAAAGAAAATTCACCCTGATCACCATATGTCAGTGACAGGCAGAGAAAACCCCACGTGGGAGCCAGCCCTCCTCCTACCCCGTGGGCTGCACCCCGCTGGGGCTCAGCACCCACCATCAGCCGCGCTTGCAGCTGCCTAGAGCAGACAAAGATGGGCATGTTTATCTTGCAGCTTCCAGGGCTGCTCAGCCATCTCTAATTGCCATAAAAATGAATGCTTTTTGCTTCATATCACAGAATAGAGGAATTTCCCTCTGTTTTTTTTCCTTTTTTTTTTTTTTTTTCTCTTTTCTGAGGCCTCCCTCAAAGTCATCCCTTCCCCCTCCCTCCGCTGCCTCCTTCCCATGTAAACAAGCCCAGGCACACACAGTCTGACACATCACACACATGGAGACATGCTGATGGCCCTGCAGCGGCCAGCACTGCCTGGCACAGGGACAGGACTGGCAGCACACGCGGGAGGCGGGCGTGCGGGCAGGGGGAAGGATGCTCGCCACCAAAAAGAGCTCTCAGTCCGCCTCGTGCAAGCCCGGAGAAGGTTGAGAGCCCTCAGGCTCCAACCCCTCGGACTGCAGTCAGCACGCCGATAGAAGGGATGCAGAGGGTGGTGTGAAGTCTCGCCCCGTGCGAGCCGCCTGTCTGACACAGCTGCTCTATGCTGGCTGCCGGAGCAATGAGCCATCGCTGCGGGGACATGCAGCTCCGGCCGTCACCCTGGGAAGGTCCCTTTCCCATCCTCTCCTTCCCGTCCCTCCGCTCCAGCAGCTGACTTCTGGGGGAGTTGGTGTGCTTGCAGAGCCCCCCAGGCTGCCTGGGGATGGCCCCGGGCGGCGGCGGCAGCTCGCTGACCTGAAACCCAGCGTGTGCCATGCCTGGGACTCGCTGCCTTCGCCCACCTCCCAATGAGCCTTTGAAGAGACACCGAGGAGCTCAGCAAGCCAGGGGAGCGCTTCCCCCCGGGGCTGCCCCGGTGCCCTACACACTCCCTGTTCCAAGGAGCAAGATGGAGATGGATCGCACGGAGGGCGACTGCGAGGACAGGGGTGCATCGAGTGCCCGGCGCAGGGCGGCACCGCTGCCGGGGCCCTGCTCGGCCTGAACGCCCACAGCACGGGACCGCCCGGCACCCCCAGCTCCGGGGGCTCAGCCCCAAGGGCAGCGCTTGCCACCCCGGCAGCTTCGCAAAGGACTGGGGTAGCCCAGGGCCGCGTGCGACGGGTACCCCCAACGCGGCTGCCACAGCCATCCTGCGAGCTCTCCCGGCTTCCCAGGGACTTCCAGCAGGTAAGACTTCAGGAAAGCCAGGGGTACCCACGCCGGGTCCAGATTCCCGGCTCGGTTCCGCGTGACAGCTGTGGTGGTGCCTTCGCAGGGGACACCGCCAGCCTCGCACGGAGCTGCGCCGACCTGCCAGCCGGTTTTGCCAAAATCAGGTCGCTGGTCTTGTCCGCTGGGCTCCCCCCGGGCATCCTTAGCCCTGTCCCCTATACAGAGCTCGGGAGGGTCTGTCGGGAGGCAGAGGCAGCCGGGAACCGGGCACCGGCGGTCTGCCACCGGGGACTAGGAACCGGGAATCGGGGACCGGGCTCTCCCCGATTGCTCCCGCGCCGCGGCGCCGGCGGGCGGGCGGAGGGCGGCACCGGCAAGGGCGGCGGGCGGGACCCCCCCGGCCCCGCGGAGCTTCTGCCGCCGCCGCCGGCCCTGCAGGGCTCACGGCTCCGCGCCGGGCGCGCTCGCTGCGGCGGGGGCGGCGCCGAGGCAGGTGAGCGGCGGCGCGGGGCCGGGCTCCGCCACCAGGTGCTTGCGGGCACCGGCAGCGCGGGGACCGCGGCACCGGCACCCGGGGCGGGCGGGGACGAGGGCAGTGGCATCCCGGGCGCGCGGCGGGGACCGGCATCCCGGGGACCCAAGGCGCTGGCATCCCGGGGCGCGGCGAGGACCTTAAGATCGGTAACACAGGGACCGGGGCACCGGCAACCCGGGTACCCGGGGTACCAGCACCCCGGGTACTGCAGGGGTCAGCACCCTGGGGTGCGTCGGGGACCCGGGGCACCGGCATCCCGGGGTGAGAGGATAGCCGGAGCAGCGGCGTGCAGGGATGAGCGGGGAAGCGAGGCATCGACATCCCGGGGTAAGCGGGGAGCCGCCGTGCTAGCACCCACACCCCGGGATGCTGCTGGGTGCCGGGGCGCAGGGACACTCCTTCCCGTCCCTCTGCGGGCGGGTGTAGGGGAGTCCCTTGCCCAGAAGCCTGCCTCCCCCGGGGGCTGCAATCCCCCTCCCCGGGGAACGGAGCACGGAGGTCCCTCTGGAGAGCTGTGCACGCTCAGCGTGAGACCTGGGAGTGGAGGCTGGCACAGCGCTGGGCTGTTGCTAATCACCCTCTCCTGCACCCGAGGCGAGCAGGGAGTCCCCCGTCATCTCCATCTCCAGCCCTGGGTATTTTAGCGGCCTCTCAGCGTACAGCAGCAGCTCATGCTCTGCCTGCAGGGAGCAGCCAGTAGTGGGAATTCCCCTTCCATTCTCCCCACTGCCTGCCTGGCAAACCCCCGGACCGCCCAAGGCAGGGCTTGGTCCTGAGCATCTTCAGGCCGATGAGCAGAGAGACGCTCAGCAATGGGGATGGGGCTCTGCAGGGGCAATTTTGGATGACCAGAAAACAGATGTCTCCCCAGTCCTGTCTCAGTGTATGGGGACACCACCCTGCAGGAGCTGGGAGGTCACCCAGCCCCACTGGCCCCCTCAGGTACTCAGCAGGGGACCCCCAGTCCTACCCCAGTCCCATGGATATCCTGTATAGGATCTCCTCAGTGGTTTGCAGCCACCACCCCTGCACACCTGGGACGTGCACAGTCACAAGCCCTGGGTGACAGGACATTTAGGTCTAGACTACAGGCAAAGGATAAGAGATTCTTCCTCCTCTACGCATTTCTAATGGCTCCTTTGAGACAAGCCACACGACTCCCTGCTGGGAAGCCTCGTTGAGCTGTAAGTACAGGGTTTTTTATTTGGACTGTTAATCTAAATCCATTGTACCAGGTTGGAAAAGACCCTGTGTGCAATGCTCCCTGCACTTGCTGCATCCTCACTTGAATGTCTATTAGCACGTTTCTTTCCATTCCCTTGAGTTCCCTCTGCCAGGTAGAATAAATATACATAACTTCCATTTGAAAGTCTGTGAGAAAAAAAATATGTTGTCAAGGGAAACTCTTCTAGCATTTCTTATAGACATGCTTGATCTGTTTTATATTTTATTTTTACTGTCATAAATGCATATATCAGGGATTTTGTTCTCCACAAGACAGATATTAATTTGAACGCCCAACACCCAGCTCACACTGGGCTTGTGTAATTCTGACGGTTGTCTCAAAATAGCTTACAATATATTTCAACATTTATCAGAAAGAGACTGGCTTTATCGCTTCCCTTTTTCCAATCATTCATGGAAATTTTGGGTCAACTAAAGGAAAATTTTGCAAATTCACTTTATCACAGACAGACACATTTGTATTCTCTGTCCGTCATGCTTTTAAATAAAATCACCCAAGCTTCCCAAAGTAAGCTTCTGTTTCCTAGCTGATATGCCTGCAAATGTGAATGGGGTGCACACTTTGATGGTCCAACAGGGGAGATCATGCTGGGTTGCAGTTCAAAGCCCAGTTTTGTTCTAAAGCTGAGCTTAGCTGTTTGTGAAACAAATAGGCAAGAGAGTTATAAAACTATTAATTCCTGCTTTAGACTTCTAGATGAAAACTGTATTTAGGCAGAAATAATTTGGTCTATTCAGAAGTGAACGCCAGAAAGGAACATCTCTGGCAGTTTGTGACCCTTCTCCTTGCTCTGCAGGAGGGATAGAGGGATTTCCCTGGGGTACAAAGCTTGCAGGGTCCTGACATCCACCTTTTTATTTTGAGCTGGGAGGGAGCTGGGAGCCGTCTCCCTTCTGGCTCCCACGATTTGGCACATTTCACCCAGAGCCACGGCTGTGCACTGGGAGTGGTCCGGCTGAGCTGGAGCAAGGCTTCAGGCTTGTCCTGCCATCCTGGGCTGTCCCGTGCCCCAGCCCAGCCCCCAAATCACCTTGCCTTTGATTTTGGTGGAATTTGGTCTGACCTTTCAGAGTGGCTGCTCTACAGGGAGGGTGCAGACAGAGTCTGAGGCTGATTTTGGGATAAGCTGGATCCCACAGCTGTACCTCCAGGCCCCCCCATCTCTGTGTGTGCTTATAGCCTGAATGTATGAGCATCCTTCTGGAAGGAACCTGGATTAGTCATCCCTACCCCACAGATGGGCTGTGTGATGTCTTCTCTGGAAAAGCTCATCTGTCACTGAAATTCCAATTTATCCCTGAAAAGAAGTGTTTACACCCCTTCTTCTCCCTTGCTTTTGGCTTAAGCGTTAAAAAAATTGATCCTTCTCCTTCTTCCCTCCCCTCTGAAAGGCAAGACAATGAGTCCATTAAGCTCTGAGGTTTATCACGAGCCGGTTGCCTCCTCCAGACGTGGTGTAATGGAAGAGCTGGTTGTGGTGCAAAGCTGTGCCTTTAAGGAGCCCTGGCTGGGAGATGCAGTGGAGTTCTCAGATGCCTTTGCCAGGCTGTTTCACACAAACCTGGCATTTCCTGCACCCACAGCCCTGATCAGTTTAAAAACACCTCCAGGGCTTTACCATGGCTCCATTACCTGTTCCTCTGCAGCTCTGCTCTGACCTCCAGATTTAGATATGAGCATGTCCCCCAGGTCCCTGCCAGTCTGACAAACCTTTTACACCGAGTTTCTCAGACACTGGAAAGCAGGTAGAGCCCTGGTGTTTGCCCCACAACCCCTGTGAGATGGCTGGTGAGCAACAAAGGGTTGCAATGGGGTCTGTGGGAGTCCCCTGGGTGGAGGGACCCACCTCGTGTCACTGACCCAGCCTTGGCCCCCTGTGGTTGCTGTGGGACCAGGCTGTCCTGTATGGGGTGTGCTGGCACTTCAGCATCACTGCAGGGGCTGCAGCCTTTTTTCCCTCGGCTCCTGCTGCCTTTCTGTGCCCTCTGTGCCAGTACCCCTAAAATCTTGGAAAATTCTGTGGGTGACACAAGACAGGAAAAAATGTAATTCCTCGACCAAGAAAGCAGAGCAGTGTCCCTCAAGCCTTACCACTCCATGCCAGGAGCAGGGAGATCCCATCACTACAGGGCTGCTCCATGTGTCCCCTGGTTGTTTTGATGAATAAGGTAGGTGGAAAAATCAGATTTCAAGGTGGTGCATAAAGATCACAACCCTTTTTATTTGCCTTTTTGCTCTAAATTTCTGGTCAAGACAGGTAAATGCATCTGAAGGTGTGAAAATGCTTTTCTTTCTTTGATGCTTTAAGTGTTTTTCATTAGAAAATAGAATTTCTGCTGCAAAAAAAAGCCCAGCTCCCTGAAACTTATAAATTCCTAAAACACAGTGGAAATCGAAACTCTGTCTTTTTATTTCCCCATCGACATACAGATTTCATTCAGTCATCAATGATTCTGAATCATGTTTCTGTTATGTTTCAACATTATCAAAATAATCTTAATATTTTACATGGCAGAACACACAACAGGAAACAAAACAGGCAGATGAATTGTTTTGACACTTCTTCCTCTCAAATTCTCCCTGAAACTGACACCTTCTGTGACAATACTTTGATTTGGCAAAACTGCCTGTGCTGCTGGAAAGATTGAACCGTCTAAGGACTTTTTGACCAGGCCTAATTAGCAGCGTAGGTAGTGGGGCTACAAAGCACTTCGGCAGAATCGCAGCAGTGGTGATTTGACAAGATCTAATTTTTCCTCCAGGAGACTCTTTGGGGAATAAATCCTCTCTTCAGTGACTAATTACTCGTTTGAAGAAGGAGAGCCCCATGGGTGAGGTGCTGGAGGTGCATTAAACTGCCTTCCTTAGGCCATTAACAACTGGCAAAGGGAGAAATTTTAGGAGGTAAAAAAGCAAGGAAAAGTTTCACCTGGAAAAATCATTGGCTTTTCTTTTTTTAGCTTCCATACTGCAGGAGAGCAACTGTCTAAAGCTGTTTCTCTCCCCTTCTTTTGCCTTGGTCCTCATTTTCAAAATGCAAACATCCCTCCTCACTTCCTAGGGTGCTTCTGGCCCCCCCCTCACCCAGGAGCACCCGGACCTGGGGGAGCCCTGCGTCCCCTCCAGCCCCGCTGTCTCATCCACAGGTGGAACCCGCTCCTGCTCTGCTGATCATGGTCAACAAGACCTTAAATTACTGGGGTCCCAGTTTTGAGGAGGACGTTATCAACATCAACGTGGGGGGTCTGAGGAGGCGGCTCAGCTCCAGTGCCCTCTCCAAGTTCCCCGACACCCGCCTGGGACGGCTGCTCTCCTGCGACTCGGAGGAGTCCATCCTGCAGCTCTGCGATGACTACGACGTGAGTGCCAGGGAGTTCTACTTTGACCGAAACCCCGGATTCTTCCTCTACGTCCTCCACTTCTACCAGACAGGGAAGCTGCATGTCATGGAGGAGCTGTGCGTCTTCTCCTTCTGCCAGGAGATCGAGTACTGGGGCATCAACGAATTCTTCCTGGACTCCTGCTGCAGCTACCGCTACCACGAACGCAAGCTGGAGAGCCGGCACCACAACTGGGATGAGGAGAGCGAGGTGAGCAGCGTGGACACGTCCCCTGATGAGATCTCTGACATCAACCACGACCTGCTGCGCTACAGCACCCTGCGCTGCGGCAACGTGCGCAAGCGCCTCTGGCTCACCATGGAGAACCCCGGCTACTCCATCCCCAGCAAACTCTTCAGCTTTGTGTCCATTAGCGTGGTGCTGGTGTCCATAGCCACCATGTGCATCCACAGCATGCCCGAGTACCAGGAGGTGGATGAGAATGGCAACGTGCTCGATGAACCCATCCTGCACAAGCTGGAGTATTTCTGCATCTCCTGGTTCACCTTCGAAGTATCCTCCCGCCTCCTGCTCTCGCCCAACCCCAGGAAGTTCTTCACGCACCCACTGAACCTGATTGACATTGTCTCAGTGTTGCCCTTCTACTTCACCCTCCTGGTGGATGTGACCATGGGCAGTGACTCGGAGCTGGGCAACCTGGGCAAGGTCGTGCAGGTGTTTCGGCTCATGAGGATATTCCGGGTGCTGAAGCTGGCTCGGCACTCCACTGGACTGAGGTCACTGGGGGCCACCTTGAAGGTAAACTGGCTCTCTATCTCCTTGTCTACTCCTTTAGTCTCTGGGCAAGAAGGAGACTTCTGGCATGGCTGGGGGATGTGGAAGTCCCTATTTGCAGTGAGCGCCCAGCTCTGGGTCGTGCCTGGCAAGCTTGCTTGGGGTAGTGGGTTGGGCTGTTGGTGTGTCTGCTAAAGAAAACAAGTGTGAGGAGCACTGACTGCAGGAGTGCTCTGTACACACACAGCACAAACACCAATCCACCCCATTTTGCCTCGTGCAGCACTGGTGCCTCCAGGGTCTCAGCCATCCCACTGTGGTATGAAAGCCTCGTTGCACAGCACTGGAATAGACTCAGCCATGCATGGGTGGATGGGGATGTCCCACCAGAAGTGAGTCAGTGTCTAGCTGGGCTGAGAGTGACCTGCTGAGCAGGTAGCAGGCCAGCCAGCAGCTGCTAGGTATGCCAGCACCAGTGTGCATGGCTCAGGGCTGCTCCTGTCCCCAGTCTGGGAAAAGGGGAAACCTCCTACGGGCATGCTGCCAGCTGACCAGAGGCCAGTGTCCAACCCCTGGTGCCTGGCCATTTAGGGAAACAGAAATCATGGTCCAGCTGAGCTGATACAGTGAGGTTGGGTCTGGCACAAAGCAGCAGTAGAAAAACAAAGGGTGACTTGCATGGCCTGGGACAACCAGCCCCAGACAGGGTCTGTGCCCTCAGCAGAGCCTGGGTTACCAGCAGCTGCCCCCCAGTGTGATGGAAAACTTGGCATGCAGGGCTGGGGGAAACTGGTCCCAGGACCATGTGGTCCTCAGGAGGAAGGTCTGGAGGAGGAAATGCTGACTGAGTGGAGGACCAGGGTTCAGGTATGCCTAGAAAGCATCCCTGCAGGTTTGGTGAGAGGGTCCACATCCCCCATAACACGCCCCAAGGCTGTGTTTCTCCAGACCCCCATGCACAGCACCCCCGGCCTCTTCAGACAGACCAAGGGCAACTTGAAATCTGCCATGCAATCCTCACTATCCCTGTGCTGCAGCCAGATCTCTGTCACTGCAGCTCAGTGGTAAAGCAGGACCAGCCTCCACACCCAGTGTGGTTTGGCTCACCCCCACCATCTCTCCCCTCCACCCTTGTGCTAAGGGCCATGTTCCTGAATCTGGGGAGAAGGAAACTCACCTCCTGTGCTTACACAGAAAATCCAGACTGGTGCAGAGGCCAATTAAACTCGGCCTTTAATTGTCCCTGGTTCTTGGTGATTGCGTCAATGGGAATCCTAAAAGCTGATCCTTGAGCCTGCTAAGACTCAGAGTGATACATGCTCTCCATGCCCCACCACACATGGGGCTCATGCTGGGCATGGGGGACGATCAACAGGGCAAACACCTCATCTCTGCCCCTGGGCCCCATGTTCAAACCAGAAGGCTGTGTTTTCAAGCACTGCTTGTGCAAATATCCCTGTGCTTTCCCCTCCTCAAACATCTGGTGTATCAAACGCATGGCCAAGGAAGCAATCCTTGTGACAGAGCCTGAAATTCAACCAAAGGGACACCCTCCTCTCACTCAGTGCCTGGCATGGGAGGGAGCTGCAGTTCCTCATGCTGCTCCCTCTGAAGGGCCATCACAGGGATGAGTAGCTGGGGACACCCTGTTTTTGCTGCTGCAGCAGTGACAGGGCTGGCATGGGGTGTACTGGCATCAGCAGGACTCGGCTGCTGGAGTTGGACCCATTCCCGTGGCTGAGTCATGGAGAAAAGGAACCATTGAGTGTGAATGGGGTTGAGGATGGGCAGCAGAAAAGGCCTTCTGCCAGCTTCTGCTGTGAAGCAGGATCAGCCCCGCCCAGAACTAATCCTGCAGAGCCCACAGAGCATCAAAATACTCCTGGCATCCTCAAAACCTGATGAAACAGAGTCCAGGGAGGGTTGTCCGAAATGAAGATGCCTGAAGTCCTACCTGCATCATACTTACTTCTGAACACTTACCTTGAAAGAGCACTGACAAGTGACAGACCCAGGTAACACTGCTGGTGAAATTTAAGTAAAATTGCAGACGTAGAAAGGGCTCCCTATGTCCTGTCAGTGCTCCATCCGAGCATGAGCAACACCTTTCAGCAGAGCAGGCACTGATGGACTCATGTGCACATTACTAAGCAGCAAACGAGATCTGGGGAGCCAGCAGTGTCCTGGCTCCGGCTTCTGAGCAGCTGATTCACCCAGTGACGTGCTGGGAAGTGCCCCTTCCTGGGGACTCTGTAGACAGCTCTAAATGGGGATGAGCAAAGACACAAATCTGATGCAGCAGCTTGGCGTTGTGATTTAGTGGGCACATAAATTACAGTGACTTGTTAATCATAATTTACTTCCTATTGCAAGAGCAGAAAGCAGGAGCAGAGCAGCGAAGGCTGTTAACAGCCAGGAAGCGGGAGCGATGGCTCTGGCAAGCTGAGTGATGGTTCCGCTGCCACGAAAGTGCTAGCAGAGGGAATTCTGCCACTTGTGCATCATAAACCCTGAACAGTCCTCAGATTGCTTGGGGCCTGATCCACAGCGTGTTTAATTTGAGGAGAGGCTTCCTACACGTCTCTGCTCTTCCTCCCTGCCATGCTCGACATCCATTACCGCTATCGCGGCTCTGCGGGTGCGGGTTTGGAGCCCCTCTCCCACTGGCAGTCGATAGATGTTGGTCCCTGGGTAATTGCAGCACATACAGGGATCTTCAGGAGTTGCTGTCTGTCCCCCTCAGGGGCCTAAATATGTAAAGAGGCTGGAACTGCACTTCACACATCACCCTGCTGTCGCTACCATGGGCCACCTTTGCTCGGTTTCCACACTGGTATTTCTGGCAAGACTCAAACTGGGCTCTTCCATTCTGACTGTCTTCTGCTGCACTGGAGGAAAGATGTGCATTTGGCAGGAATCTGGAGAGACTGCTACTTGGAGGGCTTTTTGCTGGAGTCTTTTATTACCTAGCACTGCCTCTCCCAAGGCTGGCTACTTGCTAAGCCTGCAACCCCCCCAAACCCTGGATAAAACTGCATCCCACCCAAACCCTGGCTAAGCCTGAATCCCAGCCAAACCCCAGCTGCAGCTGCCTTCCCCCTCCATCAATGAGCAAACCAGAAGTTTTGCAGATAAATGGCTGCAAATAGGTGGCAGCCAGTGCCCGAGGATCAGCTGGGACATTCCTGGAGCCTTCCCTGTGCTGCAAACCTTGACCCTGCCTGTAAACTGAAACAGCAGGAGCTATTGAGCTGCCTGACATTCCCTTTGCCTTCCCCCTCCAACACATCCCAGGGTCAGAACACATACTCTTTAAAAATGTGTGAGGTTATTCGGTGCTGCTGGTCCCCAGCTGGGATGTACAGACCAGCTGTTAACTTCCAGCCAGGAGCAGGTTTTTCTTGGCCAAGTGATACATCCTTGAAACTCAGTGGCTCTGAGCTGTTTGTCCTCCTCGAAGAGCTCCCGTGGCACTGCTATAGGGCATCTGCAGCCACAGGTGAGGGAGGAGAAAGAAGAGGAGGAGGAGGAGGAAGGGGAGGAAGAGGAGGTTGTTTGGTATTACTGGCATTAGCTAAGCAGCTTTTGCCAGCTGTCCAAGCAAAGTCTCCTCGCTCCCTGCCATGAATCCACCTCCTTTAAGTCTCATCCTGACCACAGAAGCCTTTCCCACATCTGCTGCTGTTTGCTTTGCTCAAATGTTGTTTCCTTTAGCCATTATGTGGTCTCCAATAAAGCATTCTCTGCTTGTTAGGAGACTGGGAAAAAATCCCCACGATCAAAGCTCTGCTTTCCTTTCCCCAAAAGATGAAGAGCAAACTGGCAGGTCACTGGGCAGAAACATCCAAAAAATTCACTTGTGGCAGTCAAAAAGTGGTTGGACAAGCCCTGCTGGGAGGATGGTGGTGGCAGTCCGTCTCCTGGCAGTCCCTTCCCGGCATGACTTGCTGCCTTGTCCTCCAGCTGCCCACAGCCTTTTCCCCCTGGGCTTCTGGCACAGGTTTTATACTTTGTTCAAATATTAGGAATACACAAAGAAAGATTGCAGCACAAAGGTTTTAGGTTGAAACCAGAGAAACAATGGCTTCTTCAAGGAGCATTGCACACAACATCAGAGTTGGGTGTCCCATGGCTCTGTTCCCACCAAGGCTCCCAGACCCCTTGGGCTCATACTCATCAAGCTGGGGCTTGCAGCACCCTGTTGGATGGGTCTAAGACCAGCCCATGCTGACACTGGATGGATCCCTGGACTGCCCTGATGACCAGGGTGTTTGGTTTCATGTCAGCTGTGATGTTACTTGGAGTCTCTGACGGAGGAGCAGCAAAGCCTGAAGGGAATGTAATTATCTCAGAAACAGGAGTAACAAACACGTGTAACAAAGCGTTTCACAGATGCTGAGGGTCAGTGGTGTTGGGGTACAGGAGGTACCCAGGGACTCTGGGGTCCCCAGGGAGCCTGGGCTGAGACCTGGGTAAGAGCTGAGCTGAGCCTGCAGCAGAGGCCACGTCCTCCCAGCGAGCAGTGCCAGCAACTCAGGAAGGTACAAATTGCCTCTTTTAGTGGCTGCCTATTAGGTGGTTTCTGGGGACCTGCCAAGATAAAAGGAAAATGTGCTAAATATTGTTAGCTGAGATCAGGCCAGAGTGAATGCTGGAGGCAGGGGAGCAGCCTCTGCTGGGGATATCTGGCTGGGGAGCACAGATTTCCCTCCCAGCACTCGCAGGCTGGTGGAGTGCAGAGAGGCAGCTGTGGGTGCCAGGAACGATTCCTGGCTGCACCACTCACTCCAGATCTGAGTCACCCTTGCACTCCCCACCCCATCCCAGTCCATCTCTGGAGCAGGACAGAGGTGGATAGAGCAGAGATCCCTGATGGAGGCGTGCAGGTAGTCTGTGCAGGCGTCTGTGCAGGGCTGTGGGATCTCTGTGTCCTGGCTGTGCTGGGTGTGGTGGCCCCCACTGACCAATGCTCTGCTTTGCCTTCCAGCACAGCTACCGGGAGGTGGGGATCCTGCTGCTCTACCTGGCCGTGGGGGTCTCTGTCTTCTCTGGAGTGGCCTACACTGCTGAGAAGGAGGAAGACGTTGGCTTCGACACCATCCCAGCGTGCTGGTGGTGGGGCACGGTCAGCATGACCACCGTGGGCTATGGTGACGTGGTGCCCGTCACCGTGGCGGGGAAGCTGGCGGCCTCGGGCTGCATCCTGGGGGGCATCCTGGTCGTGGCACTGCCCATCACCATCATCTTCAACAAGTTCTCTCACTTCTACCGCAAGCAGAAGGCGCTGGAGGCGGCCGTGAGGAACAGCGGGAAGAAGGACCCCGCGGAGGTGGGGAGCATCTCCAGCCATGACCGAGACTCGGAGGCTCTGAGCGAGACCTCCCTGGACAGGGGCAGCCCCGACCGCCGTGGTCTGACCCCCGGCGCCCACCCCAGCCCCTGAGCCCCGGCTCTGTGGCCCTGGGGCACGTAGGACCTGCCTGCTCATGGGGAGCATGGCACCGGGACACGGCGGAGGAGCCATGGCCGGCATCACCCCTGCCCTGCAAAGGATAGGAGGGGTTGGAGGAGATGCTCAGTGGGCGCTGGCTGCTTCCAGACCCTGCGTCTGCCTGGATGTGTCTCAGCCTTCACCCTGCTCACCCGTGGCTGCAGAGGGAGGTTGTGGTGCTGGGTATACCCCTGCCAGAAAGGGAGGCAGAAAATAAAAGTGACCCCTGATCAGGCACTGCCCCAACTGTACGGAGGGGGATTTTCCTCTGCCCTGAGGTTTTGTGTTGTCCAGGGTGTGGTTAAATAGCTCAAGGGTGAGGCAGCCCTCAACCAGGCCGGCAGCCTTTACAGATCCTGTGCCAGGTCGACAACTCCAGCCCCAGCCTTGTCCTACCCCCAGCTGGAAACAGCCTCGAAAGGCTCAACTGCGCTTCCCCCAGCCATAAGGAAAGGGGCCTGGGAATGAGTCTGTACGGGAGGAGAGGTAGTGACCAGCTCAGGGTGAGCCCGATGGTCCCCAGCCCCTGCAGTGGGATTGACTGAACCTCACCTTCTTTCCATTGCAGCCAGGATTTATCTGCTCTCCAGCACTGCCACTGCTGGGACCCCCAGGGATCTGGGGCTGTGCTGGGAGGGTGGCACAGCTGGGAGCCCTGCCCGTGCATGGGGGAGGGACACCAGCCGGGGATGACCAGGCAGAAGGAACACTGTTCTCTGAGGCAGCAGCAGTCGGAGGGAATCGAGCTGGGGGAACTGAGAAGCCAATCCCAGTGGGGCTGGTCTTCCTCGCCACAGCCCCCAGCCTGGCTTAATTCTGCCCCTTTTCCTCCCTGTCTTAGGGCCAGGCAGGGCAGGAGGGCTGTAAGGAGGGGGTCACACTGCCCCAGGCATCCCCACAGGGAGCTGAGCTATGCAGGTGCCGCTGCACTCACCTTCCTTCTGCAGGGAGAGAGCTGGGACAGAGGGGACCTTGCACTGCTCCTTGTCACTGCAGCCCCTGAGCACCTCACAGCCGGGCAGGGAGGTCAGCCTGGAGCACCAAACCCCTTTCTGCCTGGCCCCCCAGCCCACCTGAGCACTTTTGAGGCTGCTCCCAGCACAGCATTAATTCTCTAGAGAGCTTTTCCTTGCCCTCCCACCCCCTGTTCTCTGGAAATTGTGCAGCTCCATTGCACACAGAGGAGTGCACCCAGCAATGCCTGTTCTGAGCAGGAGAAATGTGCATCCTGCAATCCCAAATCACCTCAAACACATGTTGATGGCTGCAGGACGACCCCAGGTACCTGGATCGTGGGGTTTGCTGCTGGTTGTCCTAGCTGGGTTTCAGCACAGCCGCCGGTGCCAGCTCTGCCTCTATAGTGATCTGCTGGTCACGGGCAAGGAAAGCCAAACCAACACCGGTGCAGGTCCAGCCTTTCCAAACCCAGTGGGACTCAGGAAGGGTCCCCAAGGAACAGTGGTGTGGGATGGGAGGGTGCTCATGCTTCTGGCATCATCAAGTCTTCCAGTACCGACGGTTCATGGTCTGCTCTGCGCTTATTCCTGCTGGGAGCTGGGACTGGAGAGCAGCACCCTCTGCTCCGACCAGCTCCTGCTGCACTCTTACTTGAATACAGGAAGGAGTTTCCCCTTCTCAACATAAATATTCCAGTAGCAAAATGTATTCAAATGTGAACAGTAAATGACATCTGTTAATGAAAAAGCATTATGCAAATAACTAGAAGCATGTAAATTAATTTTCTATCTAGCATGGGATGCATACTGTATATTTTATTAAAGACCTTGGTGATCTGCTGTGGATGCTGGTTTCTGTTTCATGGCAGTTGGATGTGCTCGTGCAGCCCATGGGCTGAGCCAGGGCCAGGTCGAGGTGAGCAGGAGCAGCTGAGCTGCTCCCACAGCTCTGCAGGTTCCCATCAGCCAGCTCCAGCACCACCTTGGAGCACAGCACAGCTCCCACCTCACCCCTGCTCTGGATGGTGTGCTGACAGCCGGTCCTCGTGCCTGGACCCCTGCTGTCATCCTGGCTGGAGCAGTTTGGATAACATACCTTTCTGAGGCTCAAAGGGCAAGGCATTCACAGGGTATGAGGGAAGAGGTTGGAGCTGGTGGGCTCTGGGAAAAGCCACACAGGGAGCCAGGCATCGCAGCTGGGAGTGAGGGAATCCTGATGTGGCCTCTCTGATACTCTGACATGAGAGGGGTGTCTCTAGGCTGTTGCTCTGCAGGGGCTGGCTGGGGAGGGCAGGACCATTGCTGGGTGTGGTAGGAGTCAGGGATAAAACAGAGTTTAATCTTTATTCCTTTGAGAGCTTTTCCACTAAAATATTAAAAATCCACATGCTGCTGATCATTCCAAGGCAAAAGCTCCCCTACCCTGGGGGCTAAAAGCAAGGCAGGATCTCCTGTGAGCCCCTCTGCCACATCGCAAAGGCACATCGGAGGGGGCTGGTGCACGAGAGCTCCAAGCTCGGGTTTGGGGAAGCCACGAAAGATCTTTTCTTTTTTAGCCTCCGCTCCCTGTGAAGACATTAGGATTTGTATGGCTCTGAGTAACTGCACTAGGAAAATCCTCCCACTGCTGTGCAGGCAGATCTCGCAGAGCTCGAGCTGTGCAGAGCAGGGAAGAGCCGGGTGCAGGAAGGTGCCCAGCAGCAGAGTGGGTGAGCACAGCCCACGCTCCCCAGTGAGACACGGCTGTGCAGCACCGGGCTGCCAGGACAGGCCTGGCTTACTATTTCTAAGGCAAGTAGGAAACTTATGTTCTTTTGCTAATCCCTAATCAGTTTTCCTGAGTGGCTGCATTTTCATTTGATACAGTGGGTAAATCAATTACACACTTTATCAGGTTATTCCTACAAAGCTGCTTTCCACATTCAGAAAATGATTGACTAAAGCATGACTCTCTTGCCTCCAGGGAACGGTGATTAAGGAGTGACCTTATTAAGCAATTTAACGCAGCTGAGAATTAGACAACTCTGCTCAAAGAGACAAAGTAAACTTCATTACCTTTGTTTAAAACTTCTTTTCCTTTGCCAACTTTCAGATCCATGACTACCCTGAGCACGGTCTGTGCACTCAGCTGGTAATTAGAAAATCAGGAGATTTGAAAGGGTTTCATCTCTAGGAAGGAAAGACGACTCACTGGCAGTGTTTTTGGGATCTCTCCTGCTCACAGATTCCTACAGCCCTGCTGACCTCAGCAAAAACCAGATCTCACTGCTTGAGCACACTGCTTGACATGTTCAGTGTTACTTCATTTACTGAATTATGTAAGGAGATCAGTGAAGACAAACAGTGCAGCAGTTCCATTTTTTTCTTTTTTTTAATACAAAATAATGCTAGACCACTTTTGCCTTGTAGTGAGACAGCCCCAGCGTTTGCATATACCTATGGTTCACTTTAGCCTTATCTGAACGCAGGCTGTTAACTTAGTTGTAGGGAACACACAAAATCGAGACTTCCATTCTAACCATCTGAGGAATCCAAATGAGCAGCCTTGAAGGCATGGAATTAAATTAACCAAATATGCCTAGATAGGTCCCACAGTTTCACAGAATAAAAACCACAGGTCAGGGGTGCAGGGAGGCACAGCACCAGCAATGCATGTTCACATCCAGACCTCGAGTCTGGCGAGAACAGCGGAGTGGGAAAAACTGCCCCAGGTTTCTTTCAAGATCTTGCTCTCTGTGGTGAAGGAGTGACTATCCAGAGCTTGGAATTTCTTGGGCTGAGGAAAATCCACCCTACAGCTCAGTTGTCTGCCGACTCTGCACAGACAGGTCCGCAAGAAGCTGCTGTGACCACTCAGCATGGGACTCAGGGACTCAGGGCTCCCTCCATGTCCAGCACTGTATTGATTTGGACAGCAACAACCTAGAGGGGAGCAGGACAGTCCTTCATAGATGGAATTGAATTGTTTAAAGTTTTTAAAACAAATTGGCTTTCTTCCTGGGCTCTTAAATTAAAGGGCAATTAACTTTCAGTCTGGAAAGAGCTGATGGGTATTTCCTGGTTTGACTCTTCAAAATTTTGCAGAGTGATTAGTGAAGTGAAAAATTGTCAGCTCTTGAGGCAGGGCTGTCAGCCAACGCTCAAAGCATCTACCCAAGCTCAGACTCTTCTGGCCTGTGGAGAGCAGGAAATGGTACAAAAATGAGGGTATAGGAAATGAATAGCTGGGCAAAAAGGACACTGGCACAGCAGCCCCTGTACCTTAGTGCTAATAATTATTAAAAACTGCTGGTGCTATGGGCTTAGTGGACAGCTGATTTTTTCCCTTATGGGGGAGAAAACCCAAGGCTATAAACATCAGTCTCAGCTCAGGGGTACCTGTTGTTGGGTTTGTTAGTCCACATGCAGGAGTCTGTGCAGCAGGTGCAGAGCTGCCAGCACAGAGGGAGTGCACACAAACTCTTCCTGGTACGGCTGCACAACCCTCCCTCCCTTTGTGCTGGGGCTCCACAATATCCTGAGAATGTTGCTGAGAATATGTGAGAGCTCCAGGCTCTCCCAGTTACTAGAAAAGCCGGCAGCCTCCCTCCCTTTGATTTCCATGCTCCTTCCCAACATTTAAAAGCTCAGATCTATTTTGTTTCTTCCGGAATTGCTAACCAAAGCTGACTCCTGAATGAATTCTGTCTCTGCTCCAGTTAGTCATCCCTCCAGGACAGATTTAGTAACTGCTCAGGGAAACCACATCGAAGCCAACAGTTCACCATTGGAAGGCAGCACCCACTCACTGTCAGCTTCATCTTTTTCTGAGCTAGAAAGCTCAAAGTGCAGCAAGTGAGCCAGAATTAGGAATGAGCCTCTAGCCTCACCTGTTGTGTAGGAAGGTGGATAAATTGATACGTACCTAGCCCCAAACCTGCCTGCAGGCTCAGGGAAGTTTCTGCAGAGACAGCAAAGACCTACACAGCAGAGCTCAGCATCCCCATCTGCCAAAGCACCCCGTGGGGCAAACATCCCTCCTGCAGGACTGGAGCTCCAGGCAGGACTGCCCGTGCTCCTCACTGTTGGAGCTGCCTGAGCATCACCTCCTGAACCCCCCCAGAGCTGCCAGCACATGGAGCTGCCCCTCTCAAGCAATTTCACCCCGAGCTGCAGAATTAGTAACGTTTTAAAATGTGTCTGACATGTTCACTGCCTGTGTTCCTGAGAGCTTGTACTCCCCTCCAGAACGTTGCATAACATTGGCTGATTAGAGGTGCACCATGTTAAAACTCGTCCTGATAAACAACACCACCCCAAAATATTTTAATGCATACATATGAGTCACGACACTGATGCTTTCAGGTAGGGACAGTTTATTTGCCCCTTTGAACAAATAAGGCAAGATATTTGAGAAAGATCAAACAAAATCTCCTGTATCAAACTGAGAGGAATGCAATAAAAGTTACTGTTTCATACATATACAAACTAAAGACCAACACTATTATATACAAACAGCCAGATCTTACAAAACAGCATTTCAAGTCAGCAGGTTTATGCAGTGTTGCTAATTTCTTTGTTACAAAAAAGTTTAAAGCCTACAAACTTCACATTTGTAAGTCTCACATGACTGACACCATCAGTGTCTCTGGGTTTTAGAAGCAAAGAGAATGGTTTGTCCAGAACCCTTTCCACAATGCAGATGAACCCAAGGAGCACATGAATGCAGCTTCAAAATTAAGCAAGATTTTTGCTTAAAACTTTGTCAAAAACGCCTTCCTTAGGTACCAGCCTTTGGTCTTAGCTTGGAGGACTTTGAGAAAATGAATAGGTACTGTGCTCCCAGACATTCTACAAAGGGACCAAAAAGGGACATATTTTTCTCTAACAAATTGAAAATCAGTGAAGGAGAAAATAATTCCTCTGCATTACAGCTCCAAGTGCAAGAAACATCATTAAGTCTCATCCACTGCAAGCATTTAAGAAAGGTTCAAAGACAGTTAAGCCATTGGACCAGTTTTAGTTATTTTGGTTCGTTTTGCTATATTTTAAGGACAATCACGTCAGCAAGCAGAGTATTTCAAGAGTGCTTACATTCAGTTACAGCAGTCACAGGTTGCATATTCTGCAAATAGACACCACCCTGTGGTGTTTCACCTAAAAGCTGGGGTTTCTAATGCCCTCTGATCTCTGCAAAGTTACCTACCCAGTGCAGAGGAAAAACTCCTTCCAGCAGAACAGGCTTGACCCCCGCCCCACGCAGGCAGTGCACAATTTATCATGTCACAGATCTCTGTGTCTGTCACACCAGAGGTGCTGGGCCAGGTCCATCCAAGTGACTTATACAAGATCCAAAACTGACCAGAGAACTCCCTCCTAAACTGGGGGAATTTCCTTGATGCAAAGGATGCTCATAATAATTGCTCATCATAAAGACATGGTTAGGGCAAAGCCTATTGCACAGATTCCAGATGAGCACGGTATGAGCCCTGATGTTTCCCAGCACCTGAGGCTATCATACTGCTGGCTATCCCAGGATGTGCTCTTCCTGCAGCACCCTACATACACTGCTTACTGTCTCCCTTTCCCTTAGGGACAGCTGTGATCCCAGTGCATTATCAAACTGAGGCAAACTGATGCAAGGAGCCCTGCAGAGGGTAAGAATGGCTTGGTTCCTTTCACAGCTGTGGAGCAGAACTGTGAGCAGCAGCCAAGAGCCTGCTCCAGCGGGGAAACAAGACCCTACAGAAACATGAAACGAGTATGTCACCTCTGTAGCAGCATTGATTCAGGAGACACTGCTGTTTAATCATCTAGGTGATGTACCAAGGCCTAGTTCAGAAGCACGACGTGGAAACTGCTACCTCTATCAGAGCAAAGTAAAAATATATTGGTAGAAACACTTGCTCTGTCCAAACATTCCATCATATGCTAGGAACACCTAAAACTACACAGCTCTGCTGTTACTGCCCACGGGGCAGAGGTGTTGCTCAGTCTCTGCCCTGCAAACAGGCTTTGTTTTACTCTCCACTCTGATGTGAGCCGATTGCACCGTCCTCACAGCGATTGTACGTGCTTGGGGCATTGTGGCTGATTGGGTTGTGCTGGGCAGGGATGGCAGGGAAATTAAAAAAAACAACACAAGAGCATCCAGAGGAACTGGAAGAGACTGAACCTCTTCCAGCAGGACGTTGGTAATTGCCTTCTCATCCAGATCAACTCCGCCTATGCTCCACCACCATAAATGCACATCTTTGTTAATTCAACAGTCTTTACTTTTAGTTCAGCTCTCCTGATGTGCTAAACCTTGCAGAAATGCGAAGGATTGTGAAATCAAGTTTTTATTCAAGCATCTAAAGATGTAAATTTGAAATGAAGCCTATAAAATATTTCACAAGCTGTGGAGATTTTTAAGTCCTCTTAGACACAGCCGAAGTACCTAATTCCTGAGAGAGGTTCACACAACTTCCACCCATTCAAACGCTGTTTCCTTTTCCCAGCACTCCATTCTCAGCAGGGTCTCCCTGAAGGACATTTCCAAACAGACAGACAAAGGGGTATCAGATCACTGACTGGCTTTTGGTTTTAAGTGGGTGCAGATTTTAAATTACAGAATGCCATTTCTTATGGAGGCACAACATGCTTTATCTAGTCGGATAAATTCATAAAGTACACAAAACGAGGACAAAACTGAGGTCTTGAAGAAATCACACTTGCTTAAAGCACACAGTGTAAGGCATGGGGCTTATTACAGGCTTTTTAAAAACTGAGATTGAAGTTTCTTTCAAAAGGCTGGAACAGTTTGAACATGTTCTCACCTGCTCTCTTCAGTGACCTAAAACTTATCAGTACCTTAACAGCAGAAACAGTTAACAGCTTGAGATTGAATGCAGTTTGTGCATTCACAAAGAAAAACAAAAACAGAAAACCACAAACGAATCAGCTGTTACAGACAACAATCTGTATTAACTTAAACCAAAATGCACTCCTGAAAGTTCAGTTGAAAAGAGAGTGAGCCAACTTTCAATAGCCTATTTCTATCTGGTTCCTCTGGTTTAAAAACAATCCTCCTAAAAACAGTAACAGAACTCTTTTGGAATAACGTTTTAAATATATGTCTAACATTAAAACATACAATCAGGATTTTCCACGTAATGGCATTCCTGAGTTCACAAAGGTGCTATGGAAAAATAAACGAGCAGAAGTATTGCCCTCTATTTTGCTAGCATATTTCAATAGAAATCAATCTGTTCAGTAGTCATAAAAGCAAGGGGCTGATTGTTTGAGGATGGAAGAACATTCTACCCGTGGCTCAGAAGTTCTGCTGCCGCCGCTTCTTGGCTTCGATGGCATCGAGGATCGGCTGCCGCTTGGATTGGTACTTCTGGCGAATCTCCTCAATCTCCTGCTCCATCATGGGATCTAGGGCAGAGAGCCTCTTCTGAAGCTCATCCACGCTCCAAGTCTTCAGCTAGCAGGGAGACAAAAGAGGAACAGACACCGGCATCAGTGCAGCCACTGCCCAGACACCTGCAGGGATCCTGCTGCTCCTCTGACGGCCGGAGCGCATCTTCCAGGAGGGAAAGACACGCAGAGCTCTGCTCCAGGCTGCTGCTCTCAGTGAGAGTGGAGTGAGCCTCAGGATACTGCTTCTGCTCATTTCACAGGTACGTTACATGCTCTGGTTACTGGCAGTGTGAGCATACAACCAACCAGTGAAATGTTTCCCCCACAGAGTTGCTTTTTTAATGCTTCGTTTTGCAGGCTTAGGACAGAAATGCTGCATTGAGATGGAAGGAAAGCAAAGCTCTCTTCTCCTCCCCTTTCCTTGCAACTAAACCTCCTCATGCTAAATGACAAAAGGAGACAGAGGGAACAGGAAGAAAATCATATCACTGACAAAAGCTGCAGGTGAAAAAAAAAGGCAATTATGTACAATGAGGCTGAATCTCAATCATGGTGAGGAATTCAGACTCTGCTACACCAGAAATCCCAGAGCACAAATGCACACCAGGTCACTTTGGGTCAGCCTTGTACTGATAAAATATGCAAGTACAATTTGTATTTTCCTGTACACGTGAAGATGTCAGGCTCATCTGGACAAGCTCCCTCTCCCTGAATTCTCTCTCTGCCTGCCCTTTGTTTAACTGGCTCTCTTGTCCGTGCCAATTTTCTCAGAACTGGCACTGAAAAGTTTTGCTCTGTGATTACAGATGCCAAGTGTGGCCTGGGACAGTCTATAGGTGTCCAGAGCTACACCCTTTATGTAATGTTATTATAACCTGTGGAACAGACGGGATTTTAGTATAACATTAAAAATATGGACACTGGAAGTGCTTCAAATGTTTACTTAAGCACCAGTCCTTTTCCCATCCAAGACCAAGCAACCACAGGAGAGACTGTTTTACAGGCACTGCAGCAGGACAGAAATGACTGTGCAGCACCTGCTATCAGTGAGCACCTGCTGTGGATGCTAAGAATATACAAAATAATTTGGGTTTTTTTCTTGTGCAGAAGGAACTGTCAGATTTTTTTGCTTTCAACAAATATCATAATTAAGTGACTTATCTTTATTTTCATGCAAGTGGGGCTGTTTTAGTTTAGCTGTTAATTAGTCAGCTGTCATGGTTATTCTTCAAGCCATTTCTGAACCAAAACACGCAGTGAAATGTTTGCTGCTTACTATAAGGCAACAAATGAATGTTTAATGGTAGTTTGCATCACTCCTTAAAACTAAGATATGGAAACCTGATGCCTTTTCCTGAGGTGGAAGAGATACCAGTCCCTAAATCACAAAGTCACCTGCTACCTGATTTCTCACAATGTCTTTTGAAGTTCTTTAGCATATTCTGCTAAACAAGATCTTCCCTAGTTGCTGTTTCAGGATCACAAATCCATTTTAATAATCCAGGCACATGTAAAACAACCTTTCTGCCCAGGGTATAGAGTCTTTCAGCCTTTCCAATCAGGCAACTGTTCATTAGAAAGACAAAGCACTTCCTCCACAAATATGATTATTTATACACATTAATGCAACTTTAACAGACAGCAGTTTAAGTTGATGCATGGCACCAGTTCCCTTTTCACACTAATTTATTAAGGAGCAGTCTTAATTCCACTTCCTCACAGTCTAGGGAATTGAAAAGTCAAATAAAAATGAAAACCAGAAGAAAATATTAATACAAGGACTGAATACATACACTAAGCAGCTACAGCTCTCCCAGTGCTGGACTGCTTAAAGAGAGTATTGGAACAAATCTAAAACACCTTGCTCAAGGCTTAAGACAAGCATTAGATGTCAGAAATTGCCCTAGGGCTGCAATCTTCCATGGATGCCCTTTGAGCCTTCTCTGCCATCCTCCTCAAGTGCTGGGTGCTGCTTAGAGCCAGAAACAAAGTGCCTGAGCTGGCAGAGCAGATGTAGAGAGATGGTCTCTCCAGAACACGTGGCAGTAAGAGAACACTGCCCTACTGCTGTCCTTGAACAGGATGGAGCATCACGGGACATCCTTCGTGGACACCGACACACAAAGTCTCCCTGCAAAGCATAAGAACTGCTTGCCAAGGGACACAACAGCTTTGGCAATTCCCGGGACTGTGTTTGTCAGGACAGATGGTTGAACAGTATGGAAGATGCTGGAGCACAGCTAAGTCTGGAGTGGGCAGAGCCCACAGATTTATATTAATATGAATCAACTGGGAAGTGGGTTACCTGCGTGACGCAGGGCAAAGTGGCTGCTAAGGGAGCCTGATCACGGGTTAAACACGACGGGGATGGTGGGAGAAGGAAGGGAGGCAAGTCCATGTGGTGCAGGAATCTGGGAGCACAGGAACATCCTGTGTGCAGTGCTGTGTCAGTGAGGATGAACTATTCGCAGAGTTTTCCTCTGCTATAACGGCACCCTGGCTGTGAGTGCCACGCTACTCCTGGAAGAGGCAGAGAAGCCAAAGGGCAGCACTGGTGAAAGGTCCAGGAGGTGACTGCTCAGCCCAGGCGAGCTGATGGGAGACTGACAGGTCCTCAATGGCTAATGAGAGCCACGAGAGCCATGAAGAGCTGGGACACCCAGCCCTCTGTTCCTGCTGTGCCTCAGGCTGCGACAGCAAAAGCCCAGGGACCTGGCCTGGGCAATTACTCAGCCTGTCCTTCCACTCTCACACACATCTTTAGAAGGAAAAAAAAAACCCTGTTCCAAATGTGATGGCCTTCATTTCACTTTGCTGCCTGGCATTTCACTGTAAGCCAAAGGCACAGACAGACTTTCTCCCAGAAATGAAGTTTTAGACTCCAGTATATCTGTTTCTGCAGCGGTGCACTCCTGGGACACTGACATTATTCTCTTAGAGAAATGCCAGGAGCAAAATAAGACAAGAAAGACAAGGACAGCATCTCATGACAGACGGTTACTCGGGGTAAAGTCTCAGTGCTGAGCAGCTGCAATTAGAGCTGGTTTTAGCCAGCTCAGTCCCATTCCTCTCCTCACTTCTCAGCAATTCCTCTGCTCTGTCTCTGTAAAAGGTATCTATTTTTGTCCATGCTGATCAAATACCTAAGACAAACTTTTAAAGGAAGGAATCTCATTTCAAATGTAAAGCCAGATAAAAAATACTTGTTCTAAGGTTGGCCAAACAAATCCATCAAAATGGTGAGGAGGCAGCACAGTGAAACACTTCCAGCAAGCTTGTATGTTGAGAAAGCTAATTTTTAACCATTTGATTAACAGTTTTATTTTCACTTGAGATTTTGAAAACGATCTTAACTCTGTAAAAATGCCCAAGTGAAGACAAATGTCAGAGGTGGAAGCGTTCATCTGAAAACCTCTCACCCACAGCCGTGCTGTTTGTTTTCTTCAGACACCACTGACAGCAACATCTTGTTTTAATATGCTGATGATTTCCACTGTATAATTCACAAGGACATACATAATTATATCCTTTGGAAGGACATAACCTACAGCCTTTCTATGCCTACACAGTAGTGATGGACAAATCAGGAACAGATAATTTGAAATACAATTTCTTCCTCAAGGAGAAGATTTGTAAGCTATTCATGACATTCCTTTGTCAGCATTTCTGACAGATTTGCAGACAACTACCCCACTGAATAATGTTCAACTCAGCAAACTGCTTCTGAGTTGCAGTTCCTTCAAATCAGCATTTTAAAAACGGGGAAAAAAACCCCACTTGCACTTCTTACAGTCAGGTAAAGTGTCACAGCAACATGATATTCTGCTGAATGTAAATGAACCTAGGCAGCAAAAGGAGAATAAATATAAGCTCTCTGCAGACATATGAGATGCAGCCACAGGTTTGATATTCAAGGGCACCATGGTCTGAACGTTACACCTCTGCTGTTCTGCCCTAAGCAGGACACAGCCCAAAACCGTGCCACAGTATTTTTAAACAGACCATGCCAGATTTCTGTTTCTCATAAACCAAAAAAAATCTGTTGTAAAACACAAAGCCTAGAGAATTAACTCAGCCTCTGCCCTCACCAAAACCCCAAATGGTGAAAACTTTTTGAAATAGAAGCTGATGCAAATGATTTACCATAGGCCTCTTAGTACCCACAGCCCTCACACTGAGCAGCACCCATGCTGGTTTGCCTACAGAAAGGTCTGTAGCTTGACCAGTTTGGGACTTGGCACATTTTCTGGTCCCTCAACAGTCCTTGAGCAGCACAAGGTCACCACTGCCTGGACCAGCCTGCACTACTGACCTAAATATGGTCATCCAGTAACCCCCGAGTCACTTCAGCCATCATTCTTGCTCCTCTACCAAAAACACTGCCAGCAAAATGCCCTCGCTGCAGGAATTATGAGCATCAAACAGAAATGAGCTGTTTCCCAGCAGCTTTCACACATTTCTCCCCCAACAAAGAGTCTTGGCCAAGCTCTAGCTCACTGACTGCACAGGAATCAAAAAATATTATCTTGGGGCCAGTGGAAAACATGTTCCTCCTGAAACTTTCTTTTTACTCACTGACACTGCATTTGATCCCTGCATTTAGCACAAAGCCTTTTCTTTGCATGTCTGCAACGTTTCAAGCTATCTAGGCTTTGCTTTTAAACACTGTCTTTGAAGTCTTGAGGCTTGTGCCAAACAGGAACCCTCCATCCCCTGGGTGGGGATGCAGTTTTTCTACCATCACTTTTCAAACATGCAGATGGACCCTGACTTCTGGAACAAAACTGGAATATGTATGAGACTGCTGAGAGATGAAGTTACTTTCCTCGTGGTGACAGCATTTGAACAGTTTTCTCAGAAGGAGGATATTTTCAAGTCTTGATACTACAGCCAATCCTACAACAAAATTAGGAAGTTGTTCTCTTCTTCCTTAGCCCTCTAGTCATTCCCCTCAACATAATTTCTGGGAGTTTGAACACTTGTCTTCCACATGCTCAGGGTATTTTCCCAATATCCTCCCACTGTTACCAACAGCCTGTGGCTTTCTTAGAAAGAAAACACCCAGCTGCAGCAATCGCTCTGCCTGCCTTTCACCCAGATATTCCAGGTGGCATTTACTGCTCAACATAACTTGATGTCAAACTTTTAAGTTTTATATAGCCTTTAGAAAAAACTGGCTTTAGCAATTATCACTTCATAAGGGGCAGTGGGAGTTTGAAGACTAAAATACAGAAGTAATAAAATTGCAGCTCCACGCTACACAGGGAAATAAATTCTTAGTAGAAAAGATATGAGCTAGATGGTGAACTAAGGAAAAAAACAAATTAATTGTCTATTTAGCACAGCTTTTATTGTTACAGCTTCCTTTTAAGCCTAGTTTTATGCTGCAATCTAACAGTTTCTTGACTGAATACCCAGTGGTCAAATCCCCCCAAGAATTAATCAATCGCATCAGCAGGGAGCGCAAACCCATCATTTATTTGTGTGTATTTAGACAGGCAAACTCTAAACGTGGCTTGAGAGGGGGTTATACTCAAATCAAGTTACCCAAGCTATGCTAAACATTAAATGCCAAACAGGAATTTGCTGTTAGAGATAATGAAAAGTATCACCACGGTAATAGAGTAGCAACAGTCTACTTTGGAAAAACAAAACCAGAACAACCAACTGGGACCTCAATTGTGTGGAAGCCCCTCAAGGGAGGCTGCTGATGATCACACTCGACAGCAGAAGTAGCTACATATCAGAGACAAGTATAAAACAATTCCTACAAGCAGTCAATTAAGTGTTCAGGTGTCCTTTGGGAAGGGAGGCTCTTCACCGAAGAGAATAATTAAACTCCTGCTTCACTTGACCTAGGCTATCACCAAGGCTATCATGATGCTTCCCCTGCTGATAAAACCAGGGCACACTCACACTTCCTTCTCCAGAACCCTGCAGATCAATTTGATGTGTATCCACCTCAACTCCTGAACTTTTCTTCTGTCACCTCCTCAAACGGAGTTTTATTTTTGGGAGGAGCTCTCCCATCGGATGCCACTTGTTGTGGCTGTTTGTAGCAACCACCCTGGGGCAGAGCTCAGCCTGCAGCACGCTGAGTGCAGTGTGCTACAGAGAGCACGAGCCAGGGATTCAAGGATTCATGAATGTGAGCTCTGATGAGTGTAAAAGCTGAGATTACCCTGGAATTAGCTTTCTGTAACTTGAAAGACTGGTTAAACAAGGTATCAATTAAATGCTCATATGAAATATACTCTGAGGACAAAGATTACTCAAAGGTACTGTGCACTTTTTTTAAAACCTGAAAAAAACCCGTCCTCAATTTCTCTGGCCAAAATCAAATGTAGAAGGTAATTTCTCACGCTAAGCAGTGCTCCAGACTTTAGATCTTGAAGATGGTGATATAAATTGGTGTTGGAATAGCATGCCATTTTTTCTCATAGCATTTTTCCTCAAATGCTGCCTCAATACCACTTGGCATACTTTCAATCACTACTCTAAAAATTAAGTGCCTTGTTCTCATTTACGTTTCCAGCACAAGGAGGCCTTGATGTAATGTATGAGCAGGCATTAACTATTTATTCACTTAGAGTTGTCAAATGCAAAGGGCACAAGGACCTACTGGCACTTTCTGATGATTTCTCCTCATCCATCAGGTCCCTACAACTTCACAGATCTGTCAAGCAGCCATGCTACAGAGGGGCTGCAGTAAATCAGAACAGCCCTTGTGCCTACACAAGCACTAATTATCTTGATTTCCCTCCCTTTAGCATCAGCACGTCAGTGAAGTTTCTCACTGTTATGAAAGCAGCGAATGAAATGCACTCATTGCGGGATTTCATGCAAGATTAAAAATACAGATATTAATCTTTCAAAAGATTTGAAAAAGAAGTCTCAGCAGCACAAGCTTCTGCTTTTAACGCACCTTAATTATTTAGGCAATGTACTGGCAAAACACATCATGGGCTGCAGCATCCAGCACCAGCCAAAACAGCACTGCAGCTACAACTTCCCAAACAGGAGCTGTGATCAGTGCACATCTGGAGACTGGTCTCAGGCCACCTCACCTGAATAGCAGATGGCTTTCCACAAAGAAACAACATTTTCAATGAGATCATCATACGACCTAGAGGTCAAGTCAGCTTAAGCCAGTTAAATATATTCACATAAATGCAATCACAGCACCACTTTTGTGGAAGAAAAGATGGACACTACCACACACTCAGCTTTTGATCCCCAGCTGAACTGGGAAAGTGTACCTTGATAGAGAGTTGCAACAGAGGTCGGGACCCAGGACTCTCAAGTGAAGTATTTGGGATGGCTCTACCTCACTTACACAGCTGTGGAGTGTTATGGTTACTGAAAGTGAAGCACCCTATTGTTATGATGCCAGGAAGGATTCCAGTTAATTTTCCATGTAGCTCTGCTTACTTGACTAAAATAAAGGTTCACATACAGCAGACCATGGTATCTGTACTATCCCTTCAGAATTTTGGAGGGCCATGTGTGCCATCCTTCTCCCTGCCTGACACACTGGTATTACTGCAGGCCTGGGCCCTAGGGTGTATCACCATGTCTTGCAGCCATAGGGAGGAGGAGGAGAGAAGATCCAGCAGGCAGGAACTGTGCAGCAAAATTGGTTTATTTAATTATTTTACAAACTCTTTTATAGACTTTTTTCTTCTTAGTCTAGTTGGACAAGGATCAGCCACCTCTTGGGGTGATTGGCTAAAACCCTAAAACATCCATTGTCAAAATATTTTTCTACTGTACCATAAACAAGACTTTTCAAGGTTGCAGGTGGCTTGGTTGTTTACATAACTCTGCTACCTCTTCTGTGAGAGAGAAAAGTCTCTCACGGACTTAGAAAATAGCAAGAAAATCCATGCTAGCAGCAGTTTTTGTATCTACACACTGGGAAGATCATGTCTAAACTGGAAACTGCATCTGCAGGAAGGACAGCTGCCAAGACCTCTCTCTCCAGCCTGGCATCCCTGCTGCCTCAGCAAGGCTTCTCCCATGCAGGGCACAGGAGCACAGCTCCTCAGGAAGCTGCCCCTCTGTTCCAGCCTGGCTTCACTGCTGGAGTCTCACCAGCAGCTGCTGAGGCCACTGCTCTTCTCTAGCAAGAACTGCCACAGCTTTGCTACTCTGCTCTCTCTTATTTCCTTCTTATCTCTCTTATCTCTTACCCGCATGTAGTTACACCCATGGTGTTCGATCCTGCTGGTTCAGCAAGGACCTTTCTCAATCACACCTTGAGTAGCCCATTCCTGTGGCTGCTCTGGAGGAGACACACATGCTCTGGACCCAGAGCTGCTCCTCACCAGCTCAGAGATACCTCTGCCTTCCCACCCTCTCCACAGTTTGGAAGTTTTCCCCTATTCCTCGAAAGTCTTTAGGAACCAGAGAGCAGCTTTGCTGTTGGCAAGGTATCAGAAAATCCCCCATTTCAGAGGATTACAGCAAAACATCCCACTCTGCCTGGCATACCCAGGACAGAATTACAGAGAGCAGGGACTGCAGAACTGTGGGAACACCAACAGCCTGGATCAACACTGGCATCCCTGGGCTGCTCTTGGTCAAGAACTGCACTTCACTAATCCCTACTGTAATCCTCACAAGGCTCAGGAACGTTTTGGTGTCACAGCCAGCACAACCATAGACTCTCTGCAAGCTGTTATTACCTTCAGCATTGTACTGAAGTATTAAGGAAGAAAACCCATCCAAAGGTCTACTCATTGATATGAGTGCTGAGTGGTCATTAAAAAAACAAAGCTTTTTTTAAAAAGAGCAATTCATTTTAATCTTCTAAGCTCCAAGATTAATTTTCCTTTTTTAGCCATAGTGTCAATTATGAGTATGAATAGCCCCATTCACTTCCAAAATCATCCCAAGTACTGTACACACTTAATCTAAACAAAGGGAATGACAAATTGTGTCAGTTTATTTTGCAGCACTGAACTTCAGGAAGTCCAAACCTTGAAATCCTTTAGAAACTTAGAAAGTGGATGACTAATCCTATAACCACAAAGACAAGTTATCTCACTGTTGTTATTTTTCAGTAACTGAATTATAAACCAAGCTAAAAGGTCAGCCTGTCTGGACAAGCAAGTTAAAAAAAAAAAAAAAAAAGTGCAAAAAGGAGTACCATTTGCTTTTAAAAAGCACTTGCTTGCCAGAGGTTTGATTAAATAAAAACAGCGGGGTTTTTTTCCTTCTCTAAGTGACTATGATTTAATTTTCTTAAGTAAGAGTACAAAAATACCTCTGAACATGCTAAAATAAATCATGTCATTAGGCCATGAGGATCTGGCTAGCTGCACAACTCAACTATAAAGTACAGAGCTGACCAACACGGGGTCTTTCTCTTTTTTTTAAGAAGAGCAATCTGAAAGAAAATGCTGTTTCCTTTAAACCAAATAAATTTTTTTACAAATCTGAAAGGTTTAACTAAGTTTTTCTAGGAAGGGTACATATATCCATAAAGGAGCTTCCTTCCAATCCCAGGTACCCTTCACTTCCCTCTCCCTTGCTCCTAAGGGCTCTATTTGCTGAAGGATTAACAATTAATTTCTTTATTCAGGATCACTTTTGCTGAATAAAGCAGAACAACTGAAGAAGTTAAGAACACCTGAACTCCGAGTGATTCATTCATACAACATTGCTCAGTATGAAACACAAATGGAACAGAAGTGGTAACCAATTAATTAACACTACATCAGTACTTGAATACAGACTTCATTAATGATGGGGAGTAAGAAGCATCATAACATATCTGAAGACTTCACACACTCCAATCTGCAAGGCACAGTGAAGGCTTAAAACACAGTTTCAGTTTCAAAGACTTAAGACTACATCATCCATGGCAAGGAGCCATTATAGGTTTTAAATAACTTGGGCCTATTTATCTTAACACGTAAGAGCATTAAACTTTATTCAACAACATTTTTGAGTCCTAGTCTCCCACTTTTATTTCCAGCTCCAGGAGAGCTGTTGAAAGGGGTTTGTTTCCAGGAAGACCCCACCTTGTCTCGTGAGTGAGGCTTATTGCAAAACCTTGGTCTGATGCTCCTCTGGCTCCCCTCTTTAACTGAGGGAAAGGAGGAAACAGCTGCAGCTTGAAGGCAAAGAAGACAAGAAAGAGAATTAAACGCTTTCTGAGGAAAGACTGAATTACAGAGATTTCCAGAACATTCCAAAAAATGAATAGCTGCATGTCCATGCAGTTGTCTTTAAAACCAGGGCATGTGTTTAGTATTTAAGAGGAAATATTTTTTGGGCCAGTCCCCAAGTGAACCATCTCCACAAAATCCATCTCAAATGAACCTGCACAATTCACTATGAAAGGTTTCCCCAGTTGTTCACTATTCCTTGGGTATCATTTATAATGATCCTGGCACAATGGCAGGACACAAAACAAGAAGGAATTAAACACTTAATTCTGAATAATATTCCTTTCAGACTGTATCAGTCTATATGTATAAAGCTGCTCTTTGTCCCTCTTCCTGAAGGTCAAAGCCTTTGATTATGAATCATTAAAACGGTTTGGGTTAGAAGGGACCTTAAAGATCATCCCAGTCCCACCCCTGCCATGGGCAGTACAACCTTCCACTATCCCAGGGTGCTCCAAGCCCTGCCCAACTGGCCTTGGACACTTCCAAGGATCCAGTGGCAGCCACAGCTTCTCTGGGCACCCTGTGCCAGGGCCTCAGCACCCTCCCAGGGAAGGATTTCACCCCAATATCTGATCTAAGATACTCTAAAGTTACACCACACCAGTTACACTGGCAATAAGCAACACCTCGATGTTTCTGCAGGTTTCAAAGTAATACAAGAAGAGGCTGCACAAGGTCAAATGCACCAGGTCCAGCAGTCAGAGCTGAGATAACTTTGCTTCTCTCACAGTTCAATTTCAGGCACTTGTCCAGATGAGATCCTGCCCACTGGAAAGTGTTCACAGAGGCCTGATGGAGGCTTCATCCCCCAGCTTTTCCAGATGGTCCAGACTCCATTTCCAAGAGTCAATCCAGGGCAGCTTATAGCAGACTCTCCAAGCAAGTCTCCAAAAGGAGCCCTTTTTGCTACAGATGAGAAAAACCTGGACAAGCTTGTCCTTTTTAAGCTACATTACCCTTTACAAACATTTTGTACTGACAGATGAGCTGGAAGAAGATTTCAGAAGCATTTCAATAGATCTTGTTTCAGCAGCAGGTGTTCTTTCTTTAAGGGAAATGCTGTGCCAAGAACACATCCAGCCCTGAAAACAAATCTCAAGGCACAACAAGGCTTCAAAACAGGTCTTCTAAAGAATCCAGTGTGCTCAGAGAGTATTTTTCCACCATCACACCTTCAATTACTATTACCTCTCCCCTTTCTCCCAAGCAGAAATGCATGTTACAGCCTGACTTTGCATGTCAGCAGCAGTGGAACAAACCCAGTAATCACAGACCTAGGATGAAGTTCTGGTAGTTACTTAGTTCATCTGCAAAACTTTCAGTCAATGTCTTAGCAGATTAAATCTACAGTCCAGGATGTTGAATTTACAAGTCTGAGTACTCTGATATGAAGTCCGATTTCAGGTTACATTATTTCAGTCTCCATTAAGGGCTATGACCTAAGCAATTCAACACAAACTACAGCAACTCATTTACTTCCCACTCCACTGCAAGTTTCATCTAAAAGCCTCATGTCACAGGAAGGCCTGCTCTATACAAAAATATAGCAAAAATGAAAATTTGACAGCAAGTTGTGGCAGTAAGTGCTTTGCAATCAATGTCAGTTTGCACCAAAGTGAAAGCAGGTGGTGAGCAATGACCCTGTTACCAAATGGAAGAGAGCAGGAATCTATTCTCTTCCCCAGCAGATATGAGAGTCACATCTCTGAAGAACCTTTTTCAATTTTAAATATTGCTAACGAATTTTAAAACCAAATGCGGTATATTCTTTATGTTGTTGTTGTTTGTTGTTATAAAGGGAATTTGGAAAGGTTTATAAAACTACATACACAGAACTTGCTGTGAATCACATTGGTGGCTTGACACGGCCACGAATCCGAATGAGGTTTGCAGTGAGGTTCAGAGTGTCTTTCTTCCTCATGCAAATGTTACAGAAGATTCAAGACCACTTAACAAACAATAAAAGAGAGAAGCAAGCTGCTCCTGGGCTTTATTTTTAAAAAGATTGTTTTGACTACAAGGTGACGAGAATGAACCATTTGTCCCTTAATAAAGATGTCACAAGTTAAAAGTATTTGCTGGGAAGAATGCACTAAATATGGTGGAAGGTAATGCTTAAAAGAGACATAAACAATTAACGAGTTTTTAAAAGTCTTGGCAGATGGCTGAAGAGAAAAAAAAAAAAAGGAAATCCATTCAAGGGATGTCAGTGTTATGAATCAAGACAGGTGACATTTAAAACCAATGAATAAAACATGACAAAAACCTGTCTCTATTTATAATTCATACTTCACAGTGGAACTACATCTAAGTAATACACGTGAAGATCCTCCTCAATAAGCAGGAGATAGCATGGAGGTACAATTCAGGTTTGAAAATGAATAGTTTGTCTCTCCTGGACTCCTGTTGTCAAAAACCAGTCCTTTTATTTGAGTTTATTTCACTCCCTCGCAAAAAAAAAAAAAAAAAAAAAAAAAAAAAAAAAAAAAAAATTAAAAAAATTTAAAAAAATAAAATTGTAGCCTTAATGCTCTCCCACAGAAAGAATCTTTATTTTAGATTCAACACAGAAGAAACAAGTATCTCAAGTTTTCTTGCTTCCCAACCAGGAATCTGCCCTGGTTCCATAGGGCCTAGAGAGAGATATCAATCAGCCATCCCAGATCTGGCTTTATCTCATCAAACTGATGAATGCCCTAGCAAATCAGTTCACTTTATGTTCAAAGTAAGACTATTGGAAGAAATCAGTGCCTGAGAAGTAATTTTTATTCCAGTCACCATGGGGAAAAAGGAGAGTTCATGATAGATGAAGGGAAGAAAACATTTGGACGGAGAAATCCCTGTAGATTCAGAGTGTTTAGTTTAGCCTTCGAAAAATGTTATTGAAAAAAGCTCTTCTTTAACCAAACTTTTTTCTTCTTGTACACAAAACTATACATATTCAAATTAATTTTTGAACAATCAATCTTCATTCATCGCACAAGGATCAGAAAAACTTGCTCTCTCAGAAAATAAAGAATGTAATCTAAGTTTCATAATAATTCAAGAGAAGTTGCAAGATTATTTAATTTTCAGTATGCCATTAAATGACCTACAAATGTGCACACTCAAATACAGCTTTTGTTTGCTCCTGTCCAAGCAGACAGACTTGAGTAACCAACTCAAATTACTCACTTGAGTAATTTGGCCAGGAAAAAGGAGGAACAGAAAGATTAGTGCAGAGGCCTGCAACCTGACACCTTTACCAAGCTGCTTAAAAGGCAGAAGTAAAAAGAAGATAAACCTAAGAGGATCATAGCAAAGTCAGGAAACACTATAAAATGATAAATTATACCAAAGTCCACATACTAGCAGCTTACCCAATATAATGCAAGTATTCCTGGCATCTGCCTTAACCCTGTAATCCTCAGCATGGCCTTCTTCCTACTGCTAGCGAAGACCCAAAGGCCAGTTCCAACAAAATAAGAGCCAATTATTCAGTCTGCCATTATTTTCAAAGCTGGCAACTGCAACAGAAAAATACTCTCAAGTTTTTATCGGATTGAACTTTTAAAAGGACAAAAGGTAGTAAAGCTATAAAGCATCAATATTAGATTGCTAACAATTGCTATCCAAATGATGTTCAGAGGGAACCAAAGACGTTGAATGTTCCAGGTACTGGCAGACAAGGAGCTGTTCACAAGACAAATGACACCTTCACAGACAGAATACAATAAATTAGAGACTCTGGTCATTGTAAAAGCAGCGTGTGTTTACTGTTATTGATAAGCAATAAATCACTTGCCCTCCAAACAGTTCCTCCCTATAAATCACTTCCAATGAAAGAAACAGATGGTTTCCAGTATGCAGCCATTCTTCACCACAGCCTGGGCTGGGAGAGGGAATGTGCTGTGCTGAGCGATGAACCACGTTAACTGCAGGGGTTTCCACAGGGGTGCAGGGAGCAGCAGGAGCTGTAATTCCCTGCACCTGAGATTCCAGCTGTGATTGTGGCTGGGTGGGTGCCAGGATGAGCAGCACCTGGTGCTCCAGAGGGGCATCCTCACTGCACTTCCCAGGCCTGGACCCCAGCTCACGGTGATCCCTCATGGCTGGATCCTTCCTGCCTGGACCACACCTGACATGCACAAGCAGACTCTGATCTGCGGACACTGCCAGGCTGCCTGTCTGCCCACAAAATACATACTGAAATACATATCAAAAATACACCATGATCCTAATGCTCTGACAGCCTTGCTCTGAAAGAATTCAGCTTTCTGTACACTTTTCAGCAACTTCAATGTCTTGCTATCACACCAATACCTAATTTGTCTAACTGTAAGGAAACAGATTCACGTTCACGTTTTCACTGCAAACAAACAGCCTGCTGTTCAGGCTGAACAAGCTGAAGACACCATTAGACCAACACATTTTCCTTTTCTGCTGGTCAAGATACCAGAAGTGGGTTTACTTATTTATTTAATTTTAAAATTGCATTTCCAATGCAACGTTTTGAACTACTTAAGTAAAAGCAGAGAAATGAGCATGCGAATAAAACAGAATACCCCAGGTGAGATCAGCATCATGAAACACTGTCTCCAGTTAACAGAAAATTTCATTTTTCTTTACTACTTCAAGAAAAAAATTATACCCTCACTCAGGGAAGAGGAAGGTTTGCTTTTATCTACATTATACTTGAAAAAAGGAAAAACCCGAGCAGTAGCTGCTGAAAGCTCTGGCTAGAAGCTGCTTACAGACACACAGAGAATATTGCAGTTTCCTATCAAGTAATTATAAATGGACATACAGTTACTCAGCTATTTGAAGAAGACTGCAGTTGTGATACCAACTTTGCAACGCAGGTAATTTAAGATCTCCAAAAGATGCAAACATACTCTTAGAAACTGGACTTAACTAAAATTTAAGTGTTTTCTTGATGCTTTGCTTCAACCACTTGCCAGACCATTGCTTTGTCTCTTATGTGAACAAACTGCAATTCCAAGTGTGAAATAGGTTTCTATTGTCCACTCCTTTGTCCCACTAGCTTGGTGAGACAGCATCCAACTCCTACAGCTCCAGTTCCAAGGAGCCCTGGGCAGGACCCAGGGTAAGCAAACAGAACAGAGGCCACAGTAAGTGGTGTACAGACACTTTTGAAATGAAGATGTCTTGTTTCAACACTGGTCTATTTTAAGGAGCACGTTCCACAGAGAAGTCACACATGGACAGCAAGCCCTGGCCTGAGCACTTTGGAAGCAACAGGTCAAACAAGTGGAAAGAGATCTATAGGTGGGGGAAGAGCTGGGTGTGATCCCACAACTCCTGCAACTCAGTGAAGCTCCTGCTCTGCCCATCCCTGACAGGCAGATCGTGGAGACCAGAACTGTTGCTTGTACCTGGGGGTTCTGCCAGTGTAGCCCTGACAAAAGTGGCAGCTGATGAGCTCTTGCATTCTTCCTCCCAGTTAGAGGCAATTACCACCTCCTCCTCATCCTTCTTTATTTTGCCCTGGAAAAATTTCATAAGCCACAGCTCTATTGCTTGCAGGACAGCCTTCCCCAGCAGTAGAGAAACAGATGACACTGTGCACTGAGAAGTGATGAAGTCTGCTTTGGAATCCAGGGAAATCACAGCAATCTTTCCTGTCCAAAGAAATTCCCATCAGCAGCCAGTGAGACACTGCTCAGAGGGAGCTAAAAAGTTGAGCTAATGCAGGGAATGGCACTCACAGCATGGAAACACAGAGCTGAAACACAGGTTCCCTCCCAGCAGACTGCAGGGTGGTAGCACTGTGACCAAAGGCCACGGCAACAGCCACCTTCCACAGAAATCTGAGAAACTGGCCATGCCCACTTCTTCCACTTCTGCAAAGCCTGACATTCTCAAGGGTGTATGTCAGTTTTATTTTTCTAAGGACAGAAGCTCTGCTCCAAAGTGTTTCTGCTTCAGTGAGAGAACCTGTGAATACAGATCCTCAGCTCCTCTTCATTAACCCAAGGAGAGAGAAGGATGGACCCATATCAAGGCTGTTGATAATTTCAGGAATGGGAAAGGTCTGACTCACCAAGACCTTGCAGATGCAAGCAAATCAAGGTTTTCCCAAAAGAAGCAGCATACTTCTTAGGAAAGAGACATAAGCCTTGATTCTGGTTGTTATCTTCCTTCCCAGTGCTGAGGCAGCAGGATGGAGATTACCAGCGCAGAAAACGATGAGGTCCTGCAGGGGAATGGCACTGCCTGCCTTCAACAGCCCAGCTCCCTCCTGCTGCTGTTCCAGAGCAGCACAGAGAGCAGCTACAGACAGTGTAAAGGTGTCTGTACCAATTCAGCTCTCGACAGGCAGCCTTACACAGGCAAGCATGCTTGGCAGATACACAGATGCTGGAATGAAAAAAAGCCTTGGAGCAAACAGCTCCAATTCTGTGAAGACTTCACGTCCTGTGGTACTCTTGCCCTAATCTCTGTTAAAAGTTCATGTCCTACTTGACTTGACATTCAAAATGAGCCCACAGGATAGCAAAACTTCACTGATAAATGAAAAAGTTATGACCCAGAATTACAGCAAAACCTAAGCTCAACACTACAGGTATTAAAATAACCCAGCAGTCGCATCATGATGGCAAAACTTGAGACTGTCTAGGGCTCAACTGCCACTGATTTTTGCCTGTGGAACCACACTCATGAAATAAAATTGAAAAGGTTTCAGTGTTGTCACAGCTCCCATAAGCCAGGAGTGGCTGGCACCTGCTAATTTGCTAACAAAACAGGCTTTCAATAAAAGGATTACTGATGTAATACAAAACATTCATGACTGGCTGATCCACAAATACGTGCTACCATAGGTTCGGCAACACTGAGAGCCTTTCAAGCAGAATAAAAACACGTGGTTCTACTTTAGCCACAAGTGATACTAGAATACTGACCTGCTCACAGCAGTTAGAAGGCTTTTAAAATAGGGATAAGTAAAGGGTTTGTTGTGTCTAAGGGCAGGAAACACTACACAACTAATTTTCTTACATGTTGCAGTACTACTGAAAGATTAAAGTGAAAAAATGTAGGACATTGTCTAAACAAATCTTCTAGCATTATTAAGTCTGTGCAACAGCATGTGACTAATGTTCACAGGCAAAATTAAATTCAACTACAAAAATTTTGAGATCTGATTATGGCAATTAGGAATTATCCATACAGTGCAGCCTGCCCATTATCAGTCTACCCCTGCAGCAGTCTCCTGTTAGAGTTTGTTACATTCTTCCTAAAAGCAAGAATTTTTGCCCATAATTAGTATTTTTTTCCCCACATTAAATAAATCATAATGTTGTTGAAAACATTGTTTGCAGTCAATCAGGGCTTAAAAGATCCTTGTTCAAACGTGAGAGGAGATAAACGTTAACAGCATCAGGCACTGACTAATCATTTAATAACAACTTCTACTTCAGAATTCCAAGGCTGGAAATACTTTTCTGGAAATACTCTGGACTAATGCCATCTCTGACCACCACCAGAACACAGCCAGAGCATCTCATTCAGGAGGAATGGAGTTCATCACCTTTCAGAACAGGATCTCTGGGTTCTCAGCTCTGCAGTGGATGGGGTTGACTCAATCTAACTCTCATCTAATGTGACATTGCCATTGTGATATAAATAGTGTCTTATTTGCCTGCTTCAGAAGAACAATGTTAGTCAAGAAAAGGTCAAATGGTTTTGCCATGGGGAAAAAAAGAGCAAAAATCTTTCATAATTTAATACTGCCTTTTTTTTTTTTTTTTTTGAAGACAGGAGACTCCAGGTGTTAGTCACACAGGAGGGCGAGGAATACAGAAGAGAAGAGAAGAGAAGGCATATTTATCTAGTCTGCAGTAGCAGAAAGCAATAATATTTCAATCACTTCTTAAGGCCCAGAGGAACTAATATTTACCCTGCATCTCACTGATCTCATCTCTACTTGGAATGCTGCAACCTCTGTAGAAAAAGGCTCCTCAAACCTGCCTACTTTGACAATGCAGAAGTTACAGCTGCAGGCAGGTCTAGGACAGATGTACTGGATACAACTGATGAATGCCTTTTTTTCCTCATTCCACAGTGCTTATTATGTTGACACATTCAATTAATAAATCATTAATAAACATGACTTTTACCCATAGATAGCCATCAATCAATCAATCAATCAATTTTTAGCCAAATGGGAAAAATACATGATTTTAAGTCTTTGAGTACATTATACAACATGAGCTTGCTACTAACCCTCAGATAAGGGCTATACAAACACCCACATTATTTATTAAGGCTGCTTTCAAGTAATTTTCTCATCCTACAGAAAAGAAGAGTAGCTCTGTTCCAAAATTTATATGCAAGGCAGGCTGGTACATTCATACACCACTGAACTAGAGAAACACATAGAGCTGGGAAGTGAAAATTTCTACAAATTAATTCACAAAGGTGACCGAAAGGCCAATTTATTGCTCGCTTCTGTTGCTTCCAGCACACTGGGAATGTGTGCACATGGCAGTACTGCAGTACTAATGGAAATCCGTAAACAGGGTCACACGTGTCACAAGAGTTGCTTTCCACATTCTAAAAATATTTGTGGGTCCTGTTTGCTGGAAAGGCAGCGACCTTTGCTTTTGTTGCCTGTGCTGGCTGGGTGTACCCTGCACCTACAGCTCCCAGTGTGCCCAGGGGAGCGCATCCCACTCAGAGGAAATACACTGCTAAACGTGTTATCAACCAAATTAGAAACTAAAATAATTACAGCAAATTTCCCCCTGGGCCATCCTCTGCAGACTACAGAAGACTCCGAAGATACTCCGAAGCAGCCCATCTCTCCTGGGAAATGCCACACGTTGAAAAACAATTGTTTATCGTTCAATTAAGGTACAGCATGAGGTGAATGAGATAAATGAAGTATCTGACTCAACTGGAATTGTGTGTTGGGCCCAGGCCCTGTGAGACACAGGCAGCCTGTGGGTTATTTTTGCACAAAACGTGTTTATGCAGTGGCTTTATGCCTTGAGACCAAAGAGAACGTAGCGCAAAGGGCTACGAGGGAGGGAATGCAGGAGGTCCCCTCAGCTATTCTTTGCAGCCTGAATAAGAAAATAAGAGAAGCAGGAGCAAAGACAACAAAATAACAGCAGTAAATCTATACAACCTATAGAAAGAGAATGAAAAGCTCCAGCTGTTATTCCAGCCTTGAAGGGAGGCATCTCCTCGAGCTGTGAATGGCAGAGAGATTTTGCTTTGCACACTTTGTGGAGTGAATATCACCAGCTACTGCCAGAGAGACCAACCTGAACCGTGGGCAGCATGAACAGGCAGTGAAAGGGCACACAGAGCTACAGGAGCTTGCAGTGAAAGATCACTGAAGAAAAATGAGGAGGGAACAATGTTCAGCCTCTTCTGGCTTTTTGAAATAAAACATGAAATTTTACATCCTCACACACACACAGAAAAATAAATCAAATTTATGAATAATAGCTCTTTCTTTGAACTTCTGAAAAGTTCCTGAAAATTCTGAGCATGTCAGCCTTAGTAAGGAAGAATGGAAATAAGGATTTGAAAAGAAAAATGAAGACAAGCTTAATGTTTATATAATAAAAACAAAACCCAGTGCCAAAGCTTGAGAAAAACAAGGAAATTCAATGGTTCTAACACTGTTCTTTGTCAAACACTACACGTTGAGCATTTGCATTTTCCAACTGCCGTCTGGATTTTTTTTTTTTAATTTTTAAATGCATAATGGGGAACCAAAGCAAGACACTTTATACCTTCATGTCCTCAGGCTTTTTTGTTCCTTTGTTTGCTTTTAAACAAGGAACGTTTACAGATAATGACTGGCTATGATTACTGGGAAATACATAAAGAAAACGAGTTTTTCAAAATGCCCCATCCAAATGCATTAGCAAACCTCCTTAAGTTTCCATTAGTCTGTCAAAACAAGAAATAATCTCATGGCAGCTGACTGAAATTCTTAAAGATTGTCACATTGATTGAATTTCAAAGTATAGACTTACAAATTCGTAGTCTCCATCCTGTGGTACTTTCCAATCAGATGAATTTTTTGTCTGGCCAGACACATTCTTCCCAAAGCTATTGATTTGATTCTCCTTCTCCTTCTGTTCAAAGTATTCAAGGAATGATGGTCTGGCTGGCTGCATCGTTTCATCCCTCCCTGGAAATATTAAAAATAATAAAACAATAGTTGTTTTGAAAAATACAGTTTCGGTTATACAGCCCTACATCATGCCCAAAAGTGATTTTATTTCTTTTAGCACACACTAAATCACATAGTACTGCTAAAGTACTTGCTAAAATACTATTTTTCAGCAGCTTTTCCATCATAAAACTGACTGCACAGTGAGAAAAGTGGAGAAGGAAAGCTTAAAGCCCACCACGGAAGTGATTACAATGCTGGAGGCCTCGGCCTCTAGACCTGCAATCCATCCCTGACAGCACACTCCAGGTAACCAGCTGCATGCACTGAATGCCAGAACTGAACAGCTGCAGCCGAGACAGGCTGGGATTTTTCATCCCAGCCAGGTTCCATGCACTGCAAAATAAGCAAGCTTCAAAAATAAACAGTGCTGTTTTACAAGCAGAAACTCACCTTTATATTTGTGATCAGAACAGCACAGAAATGAGGCTTTCAAAGACCACAAACACCTTACAAATACCACACAATTTGCCTTGGGTAGAAGTGGTCAAGTTTCTATATTGTTTGAGTAGAAAAGCTTATTTAGCTTGCAAAACTTCTTTTTCTTCTTTTTATAAATAGTCAGTAGATGTTCAAGTTTACTGCCCAGTTTCTTTTTGTAAATTGGTTCTTCTGAACCGACTTTCTTAGTGGAAGAAAGGCTGAGATTTAGACTCAAACAAGCCAGATACATAGATTAACCATTCAATTCTAGGCTAAAATTAAGAAACTTGGGGTAATAAGAAACGGGAGGTGGCTTCATTTGCAGGGTGATGACAGCACAATAAGGAAGGAAGTGATGAAATATGAGAGGATGGAAATGCTGATTCCTAACACAGACAGCAAAAAAAGCCAACACAGGAAGAAAACATGAAATTTAACTTCACAGCAAGTCAAGGGCACAAGGCTTCCAGCATCTCCAAGGCAAGATTTCCTCAGTAGTGCAACAAGTCCAGCACCAGACGGTGCCCAGGCTCTGCACACTTAAACTGGCCTGTCCTGAGCTACAGCACAGCCAATACCTTGAGAAGAGTCCCAGTTCAAACGAAGAGGCAGGCTTGTACAGCAAACATGCTTTAACAGGGCTGCAGCACAGGACCATGAGAGCTGCAGATGCAGCTCACAGCTTAATGCCACTGCACTGCTCTTGATGATGAAATGCTCCCCCAAAACCTGTAAGCATCCTGGAAGCAAGCACTGGAACTTACTAAATGGTTTTGTTCTGTAACACAAGGTTCTCTAGAATAAGTTACTCATACTTGGAACATATGTTTTAGGTGATGCAGAAACCATAATTTTCAGAAAGCAGGATGAGGACTGGAGTTAACAGCAAATGGCATCAGAACAGCCTAAGTCTGGACTGCGGAAATAAGCTCAGTGCTGAATGCCATACGTTTGAAATAAATATAATCTGTCAGGCAGGCAACCAACCAAGAGTTTAGAGCTTCAAGCACGCACACAGGGGATGTCCTGTGATGGGTTGGCAGGGTCTGTGTAATGCAGAGACTCTCCCACAAGAGTCTGTACAGAAGGCAAGCTGTCACAAAACAGTCCTCTCTAAGGACACTCAGCAGAGCTTTCCTCTTGAAAAAATATTAGCTGCTCTGGAAACTCATTAGGATTTAATCACAGAATATTATTCTTGCATATAAAATTGCCAGCCAGTGATCCAGAACTTCACTGGCAGACTCTGCATGATCTTCAGAGAAGTGGATGAATTCCTTGGTCAGCTACAAGATACTCCAGGAAACTATTTGTCTATACTCATGTTAAATACAGAACAAATTTCTACAAAGTATGAGAAATCTTGGCAGGATATTTGGGTTGTGATGCTAAGAGAAGTGTGATTCTGCACAGCCCTAAATGTCATGATGCATTTTGAAAAAGCCCTGCATTGTTCTGTCTCTCCAGGGCCAGCTAAAAGCTCAAGCATGAACTGAAGTGCTGATACTTTTGCACCATGATAACTGGAGCAAAGACAAATTATTATACCCCTGGCAGTAGTTCCCCTTTTTAAAAAAACAAAACTAAAAATCTCATCATACATAATTAGATCAAGAAAGACACCTTCAGACCAGCAGCGTGAAGGTCAGGCAGGGAACACGTCTGCGAACTGGAGAACAGATTTGCTGTTGGGAATAATTACTGAAATACAATCACAATCCAATTACTGCTGAGTGATAAAACATTTATTTAGAATGAAGTAAACACACCCCTTGTACTCTGCTGCAGCTCAGCCTGCTTGAAGCAGGAGGTAAGTTGTTACGGACAATCATGGCAATGTTTAACACCAACTAATTTTGTAGAAAGAGAGGAATTCATAACTAGCCAGGCTAATCTATACACAGCTCACTGACAGGCCAGCCTGGGTCTCAGTAATTCAGCCTTCTGGGGGGGAAAAAAGAAGAAAATCTACATCATGTTTGTATTCTGTTTTGAAGATTACTGTTTGCAGCACAGGAGGACTGTAAAAACAAATGTTTTCACTCCAGTGACATTGGCTTATTCAGTTCTTTTCTATTTACTTTTTAAAAAACTGTTCACATCAAAACAGAGCTTCATTCTGAGTGTCAGTTAAAATAATCATGCTCATTTCCTCACATCTTGTGTTTTACCAAGAACCTGCAGTATTTTGCACTTGGCAGAAGAGATTTGCAGAGTGCACCTCTCCAGTGTAACCCAGGTCCCTCTGGGTGGCATCCTTTCCCTCCCAGCATGTCAACTGCACCACACAGCTCAGTGTTGTCAGTGATTAAAAGGAAGAACAGGGAAAATTAAGTACCTATAGAAGATTTTCCTTGCTGCCCTTGATGTCCCTGGCCATATTTAATTCTATCAGGGTTTTAGCTTTCCTGACCTGACCCGTGTCTCGGACAATCTCTTTGTATTTCTCCCAGGCTACCTGTCCTTGCTTCTACCCTCTGTACGCTTCCTTTTTGTGGCTGAGTTTGTCCAGGAGTCCCTTGTTCATCCATGCAGGCCTCATGGCACTTTTGCCTGACTTTCCCTTTGTCAGGATGCATCGCTCCTGGGCTTGGAGGAAGTTAGCCTTGGATATGAACCAGCTTTTTTGGGCCCCTTTTCCCTCCACAACTTTATCCCATGACACTCTACCAAGCTTATTCCTGAAGAGGCCAAAATCTGCTCTCCTGAAGTGCAGGACAATGAACTTTTTGTGTGACCTCCTCACTCTCCCAGTGAGAGGATGAGGGGAACTGAACTGCAGCAAAGGGTGACTCGGCTGAACACAAGGAAGAAAGTTTCACAACAGGGATGGTTGTGCAACAGAATGGGACTGGAGTGACTTTGCAAGGCCTTGAGCAACCAGATCTGACATTGTAGTTGTCCCATTACAGGGACAATTCCACACAGGGCATCAGACTGATGAGTGCCAGAGCTCCCTGCCCACCCAAGTGCTTTTGTGGCACACACTCTTCACAGCCACCATCAGACCCCTCTAACCCTGCAGTCACCTCAGGCCTTGCAAACACAAGCAACACTTAGTCATCAATTTAAGTACATTTAGTCACCAATTTAAGTACATTTAGTCACCAATTTAAGTACATTTAGTCACCAACTTAAGTACATTTCCACTCATCAACATATAACACTGCATCTTAGTGTTCCTTTGTTTTTTAGCTGATATAAAGCAGAGATTGCTAACTGACAAAGAAAATGGGGAAAAAACCCCAGGGTAATATAAAAGGAGAAGTAACTGTGATGCCAATCTAAGATAGCTGAAATTTTAGTTGCTGCTATGATCTCTGTAGGGGTGTGGATGCAGCAAGACTGACAGAAATGCTCCCAGAGACAGAAAGACATTACACCACATCAATTATCATCCCAGCACAACTGAATTTCTTTTCGTCAGTCTTAGCACTTAACAGCGGTGTCATCTTTCCAAAGATGACCTGCTATTAATTCAACACGAGCCACACTACTGTATCTTTAAAATTTTGATAACAGGCAGCCAAAGACAAAAATCGATCCCTGCTATTTGCAGAAGCAGATGCTGCTGAGAGATGACACCGCACCAAACGTGTCTGTGCCAAAAAGCATTTAACTTCCTAATTTTATAGGGTTAGGCTAAAAGATGAACATAGACAGAAAGTGAGATCACAACTGTGGTAGAGAAGAACCTTTTATGAGAAGGTCACCCTGTGGTGACAAGAAGGGCTTCACTGTTGCATCTATTTTGGAATCTAAAGAGTTGCTTATGAAGATGAGCCATGAGAGCTCCCTGGAGCCATTAAAGGTCTATCATTTAGATACACAGTCATCTTTTAGGAGCTATATTAATTACACAAATGGAACACCACAGCTCTGCTGGGGCTGGTCCAACTGACTGCAGAATTGCAGGTTCAGAGTGGCTGTGCAGAGCCACAGGCACTGGGAGGGCTGCTCCGAGCTCAGCCTGCATCCTGTGAAGAGGAGAAGCCCCCCATGGAAAACTCAAGGGTGTTGCCTGGTTTTAAAGTCATGTTTAAAAAGTGTAATAATATCAGTACTGTTGTGTCTGAGGACAGAAAAAGGGGTGAAACTAGGAAGTCCAAAGGTAGAGAATGCTATAAGTTGGGCACAACAAATACCCCTGTGAACTTTGAATTCTGTGGTATCCTTCAGCACTGGAAAGCCATGCCCAACTGCACAGGGTCGTGTGCAAGCTGGGACAGTCCCTCTCCAAGCACAAACAGCCCAGACAAGACAAAAGACAACTGACAGGTACAGACAGGGCTCTGCAAGAAGCCAGCACTGGATCCTCTCCCCTGCCAGGCTACAGCAAGGGCAAGGTGCAAGGAAAAAACTGAACAATCTGCTCCTTTCCAAAAATGTCACCTGTCTGAATAGCTGAGGAAATGGAACAGGTCAGTCTTAGGGGCTGACTGCAGCATACAGAGCACCTCACATGGAGAAAAAGATGACAAAGAAGGTGTGGAGAGCCTCCAAGTCATTTGCATTTCCATATGATGCTGCAGAGAAAGGAGAATGATAAAGAAGAAACAGCCCAGTCAATCAAACCAGCAAGACATTTACTTTTCATTCCCAGCAGCAAAGAATATCCATGAAACCAGATCATTTGCTATCATCTAGCCCCAGAAATCAAAAGACTCATTTCGTTGATTTTGTCAAATTAGCTCTCACAATTGAAAATTTTCAGAAGCTCACAAGCTTCAAAGGATGCTTTCAAAAAGAAAGGGAGATTTACAAAGTCCTTCTATCTATCTGAACAGGCTTGCTGAGCAATGAAACTAAAATTTCTGCTTTTCTCTAAAATTATTCTTCTCTACTCAAACTTGACATCAGAAGAATCCTTGTTTTATTATTCTTTCCTCTTGAAAGGGCTTGCTAAGGTCTACCTAGGGTGAATATTCTGGAGTTACAAAGCTTGCCATGAGAGGGACAGTAAGATAACCTCAGGAACACATTTTTTGTGCACTTCACTCAAGCCAGTTCATACAGTTAATTACTTAAATACCTGTTCTTGAAGTCACAATGATCAGATTCCTCCCCATACCACAAAAACTGGAGCTGGAGTTATGGCTGGGAACAGTCAGGAGATAATGCTACAAATTAATTTACTATGAACCTGACATAAATCAACAACAATGAAGCAATCAATTACTACATTAGGGATTTTGAACTAGAATGTGATCCTTGGTACATGTATGTGTATTTCTCAAAAATTCAGAGGCTGCAATCTCTACAAAGCCTTAGTCCTCACTAGCCTCAGTAAGCTGCTGCTGCTTTATATTCAATTATGTAACTTTAAGACTGAAAATACATATTTAGGATGCACAAAAAAGTGCCTGATGGTCATGTGTAAGCAATGCTTCATTAATATTAAATTTCAAATGGAACTGCAGTTTTATTTGCTTCGGGCTATTTTTTAGAGATCACAGATGAACTTTAGCAGCTGGACAGCATAATTTGTACAGTCTGAAGAGGACTGAGTCATTTTAAGCAGCAGAGCAGAGAGATGTCAAATTATTCAACCAGAGCAAAAATTGCTCCATCATTAATAAGTTCATCCCATGGCAAGAGGAGCTGAAATTTCCTCATATTAAAAGCAGAACACGTAACACTTTTTATCTCTTTATGAGGACAAATCTCCCCATAATTATGGCCTATCTCAAATTAAATCAAAGCAAAACACTCCCAACAGGTTCTGCTATTAATAAGAAACTCCTAAATGAACATAAGAATCAACCTAAATCTCTTAATGAATAAGGTGTGAAAGACATCTAAGGAGAAGAGCATCAACACACCCAAAGCTGTAACATTTCTAGTGAGAACCCTTCCAAAAATAGGGGAGGAAATCCTCACAGTAATTGAAGGTGCTTAAGACCAGGCTACCTCCTCTTATATCTCTTTTGCTTTAAATCTCAGACATGATTATAAATATAGAGCAGCTTTCTTCCTCCATCACAGATTTTCAGTGGACACCTCATGTCTTTCACCTCATTAGCTTGAATTGCTAATTTAGTCCAGCAGCCACAGCATGTGACAGGCAGGGAGATGTGAAGGTGCATTGAGAAAGAAGTGAACATTTCCTATTCTGCATCCTCTGGTTCAGCTCCTGATAAATCTAAATGAGAAACAACCTCATCAGCAGGGATGTAGTCTTCACATCCAGCACCTGTGGGTAACAGCTCAGGCTCCCCAGATGGCACAGAACCAAGTAAGCACTTCCCAACTCCCTTTCTATTCATAAGCCAGAAACTCATTTGCTTATCTAGAGAGAACAGAAAACAACACTGCAATGAACATTTCTTTCCCCCAAAGCTTGAAAATCTGCTGGTAAAAACAAATTTGGTTTTGAACTTCTGCAATGAAGGAATTTAAGAGTTTACAATTTTTCTTATTCCTGCTCAGGAGTAAGGCTTTCTCCACGGTTTATTTTGATCCAGTAGGGAGTGAGTTTATTCTTAGAAGAGACAGGTAGGCTCCAGTTTGCCTGGATGTGCAAATGCACGAACGTGCATGGGACAGAGATGTACTTACTTAGTGATTTACTACTACTCTGTCTCTTGGTTGACTGTCCTGAAGCACACTGCCTCTTGTACAGTGCTCAGGACCCTGTTAGCCACACCTCCCATCTTCTCCAAGAAAAATGTTTCTGTCCAGGAAAAAAATAAAAAATCCCCTACTTTCTATTCCCCACCATACCAAATACAGGAGTGCTCAACAATAAGTTGCTAACACCAGCAAAAGTAACTCTATTGAACACACACATCCTTTCTCCAATTTCAGTATCACTGAAAATATAAACAGATAATTAACTTTGTCTTAGCATTGAAGCTTTGTCAAATATGCAGGACAGCCAAAGGTGGACAAGCATCCCACTTGGATCCTGGACTTAACTCCTCTTCATGCTTCAGCCTGCACAGAGCCACTATTTCAATTACTAGGGCCAGTGTAGGAAAGGAAGGAAAGGAAAAACAAAACACACAACAAAAACTCTACAACAAAATGACAGCACACACAACTCCTCCCATCCCTCAGAAATGCTGTCTGCACGTTCACACAGCTTCATACTCCTACACAAATTTTACTGGCCACTGCTTATGTCAAGCTTGCCAGCAAGGCTGCTATTCGAGGTCAAAAAGCAACAGGAACACTTCTCTGTGAAGATTTGTATTCTCCACACCCCAAGAGTGGCAGCAGGATGATTCTTACAGTTCGAGAACAATTTAATCAATGTAGGAGTTTGTATAAGCAGCATGTTATTTAAATGCATAATGCTGAGAGTGTTTTATGGTTCAATTATGGCTAAATGGACCAATTTGCTTTAAACACAGAACTGTACCACTGGACATTAATAACACTAAGTAGTGGGAAGCTGCTGCAAAGAGCTATTATTGTCTATGGAGAAAACCAGAGGCAAAACAAGCACCTTTGGCCAGTATCTTTGACGCACACATGATGTAAATCCTGACAGGACATGGAGTTATTCTCCACAGTAGCTGCATGAGCAATTTGGATAACGTGCCACTGCACTTTTCTGGACAGATGATGATATCATCTATGGCTACCTCAGCTATACCCCAGTAATACTTTAGTCAATTACAATATTAATGCAATCACATAATCCTTCTGCCACCCATACTCATTCTGCTGCTCACGCTGCAGCTTTTACAGTCATTGCTTTACGTGAAAAATCTCAGGTTAATTGATGGGGAAGAAACGTTTCCCGAGCCTTGGCAGATACATTTCTCTGGCTTAGGTTTAAGTGTCACCCACTGGATGTCTCACACAGCCACCAAGATGACAAGCTTACTCTGAATCATTTTTCAAATAGGAAATTGCCAAGTTTGCATCTTAGCTCATTTAATTTGCTAATGAAGCCCAATTCCCCCTCAAAAGGGGAAATACTTTTTTAAAATTACACAACCATGCTTAGCAGTGTGGGCATGGTAAAAGCACAACAACCCCCTAACTGTGTAAGAACAAAGCCTAAATTTTTTTATTTTAAACACTTACAAACTCTAAAGAATTTTTACCAGCACATTACACGACCAAGATAGAGACAACAGTGCTATTAAAGCTTCTGGTCTACCCCTCCCTGCACCACACACTGTACTGAGTGTGTGCCACACGAACAAAAAACCCACACCCACAATCCCTCCCCTGTCTCCAGGTTCCTCATTCATCTCAACCCAAAGACCAGACAGCCCAACTCACACTACTGCTGGCAGTTCTGCACTCTCCAATATAATTCAGCAATTATTTGATGTTTAAACAAGCAAGATGTATTTTAACAGAGAAAATAGGGCAGACTCTAGTACCAGACAAACTAGATCCAATTTCACTTGGATCTGATCATATTGCAGTGCTCAAGGAAGGCAACATTATTATAAAATTATGTTCCACTCTTTAAATCAAAGAGACAAATTCATGCCAAGATTCCACTATCTAAACAAATACAGCAAGTAAAGCAGAAAAAGGAAGAGTAAAAGCATGAAGAGTAAAAAATGCTGCCCTGTTTACTAGCACTATATATTCTCTCATAGAAAAATTAAAAAAGGACACTTCCAGACATATTAACAGCTCAAAAGTTATTCCAGCTCTCGAGCACAATGGAAATGTCTGTCATTACAAATCATTGCTCATCTATAGTTCTCCAGCTACATTTAAAGTTTTCCTGGAATAGTTTAACTGCAATCCATAAGTAATCTTTCAGCAATCGATTTAGAAGTAAAATGTGTCGCAGCACAATTTAGAATCTGCGGTCTCAGGCAATCACTTGAGTGCTTTCAGAATGTGTAACAGAATGTCACAGTGACATTTTTAATGCTGCCTGACTATTTATATTGAGTGCCCAGAATAAAGCCAAGCAAATGAAAGATTTTAAGCAAACACAATTACAGCTCAATTGACCGCAAAACAAAACTTCCCCTACAATGTAAAATACTGGAATTTAAGATTCCTCTGAGCCTAAGAAGTCACAAATTGATTTATGCAACAATCACTTTCAAGTCTACTGGAAGTTGTTTGCACTTTCAAGGCTACTGCAAGTTGTATGCTAGAGATTTCTAAGACAATCCTATCTATAAAACATTGAAACATGATGCTTTAAACACTTTTGACATTAAAAAGAAATACAACCAAACAAAAAACTAGTTAAGACACAGATTTTTTTTTTTTTAATTAGAAAGAAGGGCTAGAACACAACTGCAGAAACCTGCAGTTAAGAAGCCCAGGACACCTAGGGAAGCTGTAATGCCATGTAAAAAAAACCCAGAAGTTTTTTATTGACTTAAAAATAGGTTCTATTGTGAGTCATAACACAAACTGCCAAAAAAATATATAGATGTCTTTAAAAATACGAATCAATGAAACTCCTTCAAACTCTGTTATTCCCCAACAGCATTATTATATTTATATTTAAGATTACAAAAAACCACTTGCTCCAGAGGGTTCTGCAGCAGGCTGATGAGCTTTAGGGCTAAATCCATTTAACTGAATGTTATGAATATGTAAATGGCAAGCTGAAAAACGGAGCTGCAGGCAATTCTCATGAGGGGGAAGCTGCTCAGAGGCACTGCCTAGCATCCCCCCCAAAAAACTGGGAACTGCTCTATGCAGCAGCCAGTATTTCAGAGCTACACTACCAAGCAAGGAGGAGAAAAAGGTGTTAAGGAAGTATTATTTTCATTAACATCAGATTTGCTGGAATGAAGCTACAAGCAGTCAAAATGCAGCATAACCTGCAGCAGAGAGTGGGCTCACTGGGCATCCCTGTGTGAAGCCCACGGGCATGGAAGTGGTCCCTGTGTCAGCCACCACCTGCAGCCAGGACCTCCAAATGCCTCCTCCAGCCCCTCTGCCACACCCCCAGCTGAGAACACCTTGCACAGCAGCAGCTGAAGAACACGGGAGTTTTTAAAAAGCCTGAAGGAGGGTTTAAGATAAGAACTCCCCTTTCCAGTCACGGAGATGTCGAGTGTCGGAGCTTGTTGTGGAGCTCCCTCTTGAGGGTGGAGACTGCCCTGTGCTAAAGGCACCGCTGCATCCTCGTAACTCGTTCTGCTCAAAACCAGAGCGTGCCCTTGCAAAAGAGATACTATCAAAGGCATCTCCTCGAGCCTCTGAACACCACTTCACAGGCAGCACGAGGTGCTTTTGAGTTACAAGCAATGCAGTCTTAGTGAGAAGATAAGCACATGTCAAACACGGAAGATAAACTCAAGAGGTGCTTCACTTACACAGTGCTGGCAGTGCAGGAGCACCAGACAGCAAAACCTCTTGTATTGTGAGCCATGAAATGGAACAGTACACACTGATGATGAGAAACTATCAGTGCTGTCTGCTCGTAAAGAAACTGCAGCTTCACCAGGTTTATTTAATACTGTTGAAATGTCCCTTTCTTTGGATGACATTTTAGCTACTCTAAGCATCCATCCATCTCCTTGCTAGATCGACCTTGTTCCACCCCACCATCGTCTTTGTCGCCCCAAGCTGCTACACGGACTGACACCTCTGGGTTTTGATGTCCTGAGTCATGTTTATCAAAGCTTGGAAAAATCTTTAAAGGGATTCTGCTGAAATTTCACTCTCAAACCCAGCATCGTTCCACAAGCTTCAAAGGGCCCTGACAGGGAAGAAGGTTTCAACACAGAAATTCCTGAGGAAAGGATTTTTCCAAACTCCTATGAAGAATAGCTAAAGGCTCAATATCAGATGGCCAAGGAAGTCTTTGGAAGCAGTGCCAAAGCCAAAAGAATAAGGCTTGCGTGTGATGGTCATATTTGAGTACTCCTTAGCCCCCAGTCAGCACTTTCCCCAGTCCTTGAGCAAACAAACATTCAGGCTGGCCAGTTGAGTCATCCCTGACTACCTCTGCCTCAGAACTGTGAGGTTAACAAACCAGTGGGAACAGATTTCTATGAGAATCCATAATTCAGAAAAGATTCCTCTTCTTGAAGTCATACTTTTCCAGGAAGGCTTTCCCTGCCATTTCTTTAATCAAAGAAACATTTTCAACCCTTTTCCAGCTCAAGCTGCAAGGTCTTCCACAGACTACCAGTCACATAATTCTAAATCTTACATTCTCTGACAAGGATTGTAGCTTCAGTAAGCTTTCCTCTTTTAGGGCAGAATGGATTTCAACTTGCATGTCTGAAACAGCAACAGAGCTCATTCGGTCGCCCTCAGTGATTACAGTAACACTAAAGAAACACACCAGTCTAGAGAGATGCCAACCCCTCCCACTGCGTGTCCTGCTGTGCTTGAAGCCTGCAAGATATTTGTCATTTCATAAATCTGGCTCTTCACTGGATGCATCAATCCTAAAACAGACTTAATGCTTTCAGATGCCAGGTTACAGCCACATCAGCACCTAAAGCAACACACATTTTGTGATCAACCCTTTGTTAGAGTACCCCTCTACATTCTGTGTAAAAATACAGAACCAGCAAAAAAGAACTGACACAAAAAAAGATTACTAGCTAGAATCAGATCTTATTTGATTAACACAAAAGCCTGTGGAAATTGTGCACATCAGCTAGACCACGTGCATGACTACAAAGCATGGCTTGAAAGTTGGACCTAGAAAGGTTTCTCTGCTGCCAGAGGGCACTGACCTAAGAGTTTTGGCTCCCTACAACCAAAAGACACAATAATCTACCAAAAACATCAAAGCAGGTTGGGAATACATATCATAGCCCACACGAAGATTTAATATTCTAGAAGTCAGAGATGTTTTCTTACTTTTCATGGTGCCCTCCTCCTCTTCCTCCTCTGTGTTGATGACCATTGTGCCCAGCTGGGACTCCAGGGTGCCATCGTGTTCTATCATGGTGTTGGCTCCATCACTCATGGTGTTCACAGCTCTGATTGTGCCAGTTTCATCTCCACTCGCCCGTACCATGGTACCCGAATCCGTCTCATCCTCCTCCTGTTCAAACATGCCACAAATACAGGTTTTACTGGTGGTGAAGTCCCATGAAGAATGTCTGTATTGAAGGACACTGGCAAGTCACACTAATTCAGAGATTTTTCCAGACACACACAGAAGCAACATTTGGTTTATGCACTTTGTTCTCTTCCTGTCATCTCCAAACAGGTAATGAAAACTAATGAGTACTTTTCTGCCAGCATGATAAATAATAAAACAGATAAATAATCAGCAGAGACTTCTCAGTGCAAGTTGTATCTCATTTCTGAGCTGGTGAAGTGTCCGTAAGAGTAGATTAGAACACTCAATCAGTCGTTAGTGTTTCTATTCACGCTGGCAGTTCTGAGAGCTGACCCTAACCCACTGTCTCCAGTGGTCCAGCTCACTGAGGAGTCACCAGTTACTTGACACCACCAGGTCTAAGTCTGGAGAGTATGTGGCACATGGAAAGAAACCCCCCTCATCCTACTTTTTTTCTATTTTTAACATTTAGGCAATTTTACTCGTTATAAACCTCAGTAGCACTGAAGAAAAATGAACTGCATTTGCAAACCTTTAAAAAGGATTCAAATAAATTATCAAGGTTTGGTAACTTTTTTCAATGAAAATTACTTTTTATCTTTCCATTTGTTGAAAGGGACTAATAATAGAAATTGGAATTCCTGCTGCCAAGGCTTAAGAGACTGCCTGTAGGAAAACATAACCTCTTCAAACCAGTTATGGCAGAACAACTTCCTGGCAGAGAGTTACGTTAGCCAAAGGTGGCAGTTTCATCAGGTGGTGTGTGCTTCACTAAGTGTGTATTGTGACTAGGATTTCATGGAGAACAGGGTCAAGATTCCCACAATCCATTTGGTTTCTTGGAAATGTGGACCAGCTATGCAACTGCATGAACTGAAGCCCTTTCTAGGTTTACAGTAGATGAGATGCTCATGTTTGGTTCTCAGAATGTCTGACCATGGCCTTACTGATCTGTGTTAGAGGGAAAACACACAGCTATTGCACATCAAGCTGTAGTACTCCATCTCAATGTCATGGAAAGAGAGAATTCACCTCTCCACATTCTAGTGCTCCAAGTGTTTTACCTGTTGTGTCAAGAGTGTCTGTAAAATTTACTTCCCAACCTCAAAACCAATAGCAAGAGAGGAGAAAATCACACAAGATGCTAATAGAGAAAAAGTAATTTTGTGTGGAGTTGAGTGGGTGAGAGGAAGTAATAAATTTGTTAGCTACACATCATTTAACAAAGGACTACATCAGAAGTTTCCATAGCACTTGGGAAGTATTTGGGAAACTTTTCTGCTAGCAGACACGGAGTAGAGAAGCTTCAGGAAAACACACACACCAACAGAGAGGACTCAACTCCACTACACAGACATCACCTCTCAGCATTGTGACCCCAGATCAGTCAGAAATGAAGAAGGGATGACAAAGACAAAACTGAGGGTAGGGACAGTACTCATAGAATTGACATCATGGCAACATGACCAATAAAGTTACTTCCACACTGAATAAATATCCAGTCCTAGACTGCAAGACCAGATGCACAATGTGTTCAGCACAGATGCCATGGACCATGCTGTTCAAGTGTCACCCCTGAAGAGGGCTGGCACACAAGGCCTTGTGTTGCCCATTTCATTTATTCAGGCTGAAGCAGGCAGAGGCTCAAAAACCAGCTTTCAACATGCTTCCCAAATTCACATGCTGTAACCACTGAAACAAAGAGCCGAACCGAAATTCACAGCAAGCCCTGAACACTTCCCGTGCCCTCACCTCAGGCTTCTGACGGTTGCTCTTGTGTAGAAGAAAGTTTCTATAAGGGATGTTCTAAAGCACAACAGTAAAACAACACAACAGACTTGTATCACAGAACATCAGAGATGATATTATTATTCCAAACGAGGAGAGCAGTCTACAATGAAAAAATTCTCACTACTGCATAAATAATTTAATCCAACTGGGAAAATGTTACCAAGTCTTCTGCATGCAGTACTTTGTAGGCCTGCTCAACCCCAGCTCTCAAGCTACATTATAAGGTGAACAGTACCCCACACATGCCATCTGTCCCACTCAAATACAGCTTGAGCAGGGACCAAACATCGGGTTATCCAGTCATAAAATAGAAAACTCCAGAACTAAGTCAAATCCACTGGCAATTGGACAAAATACTGCAAAAACAAAACCCAAAGCAGTTAAGCCTTATGAAAGGAGCAAGAGTTTGGACTTTGCACATTGTTGCTATTAAATACTCACTGAATTTTCTTCATCCTCTTGATCGAGTTCACGCTGTTGTGCCTCTTGGCGTTTCAGCTTGATGTCCATTGCTTCATTAATTAGGTCCCGCAGAATTGATACTCCTTTGGCACTTTTAACAAATGGATGCTGAGAAATATTTTAAAAACAAATAAGCATTGCATCCAAAGCAGGATATAACAGTAAAACACTGTTACTATGGCCTACTTCAAATAAAATTACAGTTTAACTCGAAACATTACTAAAATAAAGATCCAGTTCTTCTGTTTGGCACAGGAAGGAGGCCTTCCACCCTCCAAACAAGAGCAGGCTCCAAGGGCACTACTGATGTGAGACTTTGGGCTCATTCCCCTCCCACAACTTCACTTACTTCTCTCCTTAGCTTAGCTGTCAAGAACCAATTACACAGACCATTACCATGTCTGGAACATTCTGAGCAACCACTTACATTTAGCCTGCCCTGTTTAGTGTTCTAAGAGACAGTATCTTGGCAGTGCTGGTGGGAATTTGAAAGTAAAACAACAAATCCAAACCAAACAAAACCAGCAAACCAACAACAAACTCCGAAAGCCAAAACAACCCAGAGAAGACAAAGGAAGTTGAAGTCAGACTGGTTCTTAGAGAAGAACTGAAAAGTTGAAGTTGAGCGTGAGATTTTTAAAATGAGTTATTAAAAAGTAAAATCTGTAATGAGCAGGCGTAGCAAGAAATGAAACCAACATCTCAAGAGCCACACAGCACGGCCTACCCCGGGCAAGCCTCCCCCAGAGCTCATGTTCTCCTAAGAAAAGGCAGACCTGCAGCAGCTGTGTTGCAGTGGCTCGCTGCTCCGGGCTCTTCACAAGACACTGCTTCACAAAGTCTGTAAAATTGTCCGACCAGAGCTCTGGTTTCCGGAATGTTGGAGGCGGATTGGTAGGAATCATGAAAATTGCCTGAAAGCAGAATATTCCAGATTTCCACAACAAAGCTTAAAACCAACAATTCAATATAAATACACGCAAATACACGCTGGTACTAAAGAAGAGTGGACTTTTCAAGGTGCTGCCTGTGAGGAGTTTGTGACAGTATTACACACAAATCTGCTCACAGGGATCAAGTAGCAAGAAAACAGACTTTTCTCACTAGGTGCTCACACCTGGCTGAGCCATTATGTGCCCCAAAAACTGTGAATTTGACATTTTAAGTCTTTAAAATTTGTGCTTGCATTTAAAAAAAAAAAAATCCACTCTGGATAATCCAGCTGAAAATATGTTTCTTCACATCCAACACAGAGCTATGTCTTAACAGACGACGACTGTGATTTTTTTTATTCCCATGCAGATTCTTCTTGACAAAGACCTGTTTTTCATTTAATCAACAGGACAAAGAACTGACAGGAAACAACTTGTCCTATACATTAAAAGCAAGATTGCATGCTGATCTGTGATCCAGCCAGCTATGATAGCAAACCTTTTCCACAGAGCAAGACATTTAAGGCCACAGTCCTTACCCTCATGGGATGAATATCTGCATATGGTGGCTTTCCTTCAGCCATTTCTATTGCAGTGATTCCCAGGGACCAGATGTCTGCAACACAATTATATCCAATTTCCTGAATCACTTCTGGAGCCATCCAGAATGGGGTCCCTATGACTGTGTTCCGCTTTGCCATGGTGTCCTGAGGAGAGAAGCATAAAGATCCAGACAACGGCAACTGTATTAGCCAAAAACAGTCATTAATGAATTATGCTGCATGCATGCAGATTATTAGACTCAACAAGACTAGAATATGGAATGCTGCAAAGAAGAATTAAAATGTGCTCACAGAACTCAAAAGTATCCTAAAAAAAGCAGCAAATGCTATTGCAAACCATTATTTAGTTGTAACAGCTTCCACAGAGGAAGATTTGCTCTAATCTGCTGCTGGTTTAGCATCTCATGTTGATGCAAAGTGCTAAAAATCAGCTACGAATAATTTCTCAATCTCCACAATCCCATCACACTCACGCACAGGTTAAAAAGATAAACTGAAATGTACAAAACCACCCTGCTTTTACTTACTGTAAGCTGTCCTGCCACACCAAAATCAGCAAGTTTAGCATGTCCCTCTGTATTTAGCAATATATTTCCAGCTTTGATGTCCCTGTGTATTTTCCTCATAAAATGCAGGTACTCGAGTCCTTTCAGTGTTGACTGCACTATTGTAGCAATTTCTTCCTCTGTGAGCTGAAGAAGAGAAGAGTTACTGCCAACATATCAGTGGCTGAGACACAGCACTTTTGTGCTTTGGTCTGTATTTTACTGAGATTCACTAATTGCCACTTAATTGCCCTCACTAAAGGTTGCCATACCAATGGGAAATGAGTGACTTACAGCATTATGTAGCATAATTAGATCACAAACAGCATACATATAAACACCCACAATATTTCACATACCATAGTCCTCTCTCGGCTAGAAATTCTTATCCTGCAATAACCAAAGCAAGGCAAAGTAGGGTCTTACTTGGAATCAGTCTGGGTTTTCAGGAAAGCCAACACCCCAAAACCTTCTCCACCAATTAAACTATCCAGGTAATCAAAATGCAATGTAATCAGCTTTCTCATTTTCAGAGGAACAAAGCACCTGTCTCTCAAGTTATGGCCAATGGTTGTGTCAGGCACTGAACACCGAGAATTATGCCCTAACTACTCAGCTTCCTTGAGCTGTTGGACACCCATGCTCCCATCCATACACCCAAAGGAGAAAGGACGTACAGTTTTATTTCGTAACCGAATAATGTCAGACACAGATCCAGCACCACAGTATTCCATGACTATCCACAGGTCTGTGTTCTTAAAATAGCTGCCATAGTATTTCACCACGTGAGGACTAGGAAAAAAGAAGGAAAAAACAAAGGGTCAAACACCAGTAACCAGCATCACTGAAAAGGCACAATACACTGCAGAGACCCTAAGTATGTTTTAGAAACTCAGTGTTGAAGCGCCACTGAAACCGTGACCAAAAGTATTCCAGAACACCCTGAATTCTGCACAGGGCTTCCACAGTCCTGCCAAGCCTGTTCCCACAGCAGGGCTCATATGACCTGCCAGTAAGTCACTCCAGGGAGCTAAACTGTCCGACAAATCCCATGGAAACAAGGAGCGATTAGCCTTCAGTCTGGTTCAGCTCCCTGAACCAGGTTACAACAGGGTCAGTGCTGGGGCAGGACAAGGGAATAGGAAACAGGCCACAGGAATCCCTGGTAAAGCTGCTGCAGAGCATTTGCAACTAAAGGGAAACACTAAATAAAGTCCACGATTTGCTGGAAAATAGCTATCACACTCATTAAGATGAATGTTCTCCCACTACCACATGAACCTACTTGTCTCTACCGTTTAGTCCTGGATATACTTTAGGATCTCACTACAACCTAGGACTCTCTAAGTCAGCTATCTAGCTGCCCAAAAAGCAAACAACCTAGTTAAGTTACACTGGTGAGAAAAACCACGTGTCCTCTGGAAGGGGTAAAGCAGAAACTAACAGGAAGACTGTCCCTGATTTGATGGGAATGGAGCTAAGGAAGAAAACCATGTTTAATCTATTCTCTGCTGAACATCTTCTAATGAAAAACTCTAAAACTAGCAAGGCAGTCACACTGCACAGTGCCCCTTAATGCTTGCACAGAAAGTGTGATGCTCCAGGGATTCACTCCCTCTGCTGTTCACAACTGTAAGGTCTCACTTCAGGCCTTACAATACTAACACTTAATTTTAGAGACACCTAGCAATGCCTTTCAAGTTACAGTAAGATTTACAGTTACAGTAAGATTTTTCAGGAACAATTTCTTTTCAAGGTACACTCTGCTGCCTGCCCCTAAGTCATCTTCATTTAAATACAGTGAGAGTGGAATGCAAGAGAGTAAGTGACTGGGACTACAGCTGCTCATGTAATTTATTTCAAATGGCTTTCCCTGCAGGAATTCCTTCAAAGTAGTGTTTCCTAAGGCCAGATTCATAATACCAGAAGAAATGAGTGTATTTTAAACCTTCAGCCTTGGATACACTTTGTGGGTAGGTCTTTCCTACACACAAGCTCTTCACTGCCTAAGTCACTGCAGCATCTTTTCCCATAAAAACATGCAGAGAGGGGGACAACCATCAGCCCACAGAGCTGCCAGCAGGTCATTCTGGGGATGCTCAGACCAGCAGACAGCTTGTACTGCAGCAGAGCCTGCACAGGCAGAACAGGACCAGGAAGGACAGTCCTGCCACCCGAGCAGGTGACAGCACGGAGGTTGTGCACATGCAAGAGCAGTCATGCGTTAGTGGCTCTCATCCACGTGCCCTTTAAAAAAGAAACAAAAAAACCTCCTTCTAACAGTTTTCTATGCCTTGCTGGGAAGCCACCACCCCTGTGGACACGGGAGCTGCTGCTCAGCACACAATCAAGTTACCACTGTTCAAGAAGCCCGGGCAGAACGGCAGCGGCTGCTCACACGCTTGGCTCTCAGCTGGCAGCAAGTGCAGGGTTACTCCACTCAGCTCAGTGCTCTCTCTTGCTGCAAGCTACCTTTTGTTGTCTTACCTTTGCACTACCCAAATGGTCAGCTAACATGACTCAGTTGATAGGAGGTAACTTGATTGTACACGTCCGGCCTTTTAAAAAACATTTAAGGCAACATGATGGCTTTTATTTGATTAAATGCCAGGTCACAGGGGATACTTGTCCTTGCATCCCAATAAAGGGTTTTGCAGCACACACTTACCTATCACATTGCTGCATTATGGATATTTCCTTTATGATCTCTTGCAGGTCAGATTCCACAGGAACTTGTTTAATTGCAACAACTTGACCCGTTTCTTTATGGATGGCTTTGAACACACTGCCATAAGAACTAGAAAACAAAATATCAAACACTGAATATAGCAACATTAAAAATGCAAATGTTATGGCTTTGTTTTTTGCGAGTGTAACCATCACGTAAAACATGAACTATAATTTTATTAAAAATATTTTGCATTTTAATGTAAATAATCAGCCCACTAACTTCTAAGCACTGTAATACAAATAAGTCACCACGCTGAGGCAGTAAGGAAAGAGCACACCATCATTACACTGACCACAGCTTTGGAATGGCCTTTTGCACAAATTCAACAACTAAAATTCTCTTTTTCCAGCATAGAGTACAAGATGAGCATCAGTAAGAACTACAACTCTGTTCTGAGAGGTTTGCCTGCTCTTCTAAGATACTTTCATTCTTATTTCCAGCTTCTTTACTTACAGCAGCCAGGCAGATTTACAACTCAGTCTTTTCCAATGAACTGCTTAAGGCAGTGAACATGTCACTCCTGGAGTGTTCCCATGCTGCTCTGCCTCACCAAATGGCACAGTGTCACTGAAGTTCACTTCCACCAGGCAGATCTTCCACAGGAGGTACCAGGGATGAACTACAAAACCTCTTGAGTTCCCACAGAGCTCTACCAACTCCAGGCTGGCATTTTTCAACAACTTTCAGCTCCCTACTGCTGACCCATAACCTGCTATTTGGGTTAAGATATCACACTCTGGGGAAACAAATGTTTTATTCTGTTACTAACCAAACACTGCCACTATGTTAGTACATATCTTTCAGAAGTAGAACCATGACAATAGTGAAACATCAGAGTCCACTGAACACACCCCTGTTAGACAGATGTGTTCTCAGAGAAATGTACATTGGGCCAATGTACATTGGAACACAACACATACCCTTCTCCAAGCTTCTCCAGGACATCAAATACTTCTTCAGGTTGTTTGGTTAAACTGTCTTCATCTAACTTCTTCAGCTGCCTGCATGGTTAAGAAGAGAGAAATTACTACATTTAATTTCATGGCAGTTTTGGCTCTGCTGAAACAGAAGAGTAAATAGCACCACTTAAACACACAAAAGGTTTGGCATGAAGTAAATTGATTATGAAGTAACTTTACTTCACCTGACAAGATGACTGAATATTACCAGCATCCAATAGCAAAAAAAGGCTGGGAATTACAAAGAACAGAATGTAATCAGGCACACAGATCTACAGCTCCTCTTGGCAGAAATGAATTTCAGGCTCTCTGTGCTGGTGGTCACAACTCAGCATAGCAGAGTCTTGAAGCCATTGAACATACCTGCTAAATTTCAACATCTGGACTGGAAGCATACCTACTGAGGCCATAAAAAAGGGAACATCATCTTCCCTGATGCCTAGAGTACATGTGGAATACATTTGTTGGGACGCAGGAGGCAATACTGATCTCACCTGCACATTTTTAACATCAAAACTTCAGATCTTAACTTCATGGGCCTGGACGTATACTAGGAAAATTCTATCGTGAAAAAGGAAACTGTATCTGACTCTCAGGATCTTAATTCCATCCCTGTTAAATGTATTGCTAGTAAGAGTCAGCTGAAATAATTTCTAAGGAATAAAAACCTGCCATGTGCTGTGATTCTCCACGTGCCCCCCCCCTTCCTCCAGTACAGCTTTTAGGGAGATCCCGTACACAAAGTAACAAGCAGATCAATCATATTTGTTTGAGTCTACACTGGAGAGCTGTTCACCAAGCCTCCTGAAACAGCTAAGGACTACATAACAAAAAGGTCTGAAAACAGTATTTTATTGTCAGCGGTAAGAGTATCCAACAGTCCACAAACAAGCGCTCTTTCATTTTCACATCAACTAAAAAAAAAATCTGAAACAACAATAAACAAAAACCAGCCAACAAAAAATCCCTCCATACTCCCCAAACCAGCTCACACAAGTTTTTTAAACACAGAAACTTAAGAATCTCAGTACTTTTAGCGCTCACTAGTGTTTAAAGTAAAACACACGTGGTTGCCTGCAACTGCAAGTTACTCCTGAAAGCTCTTACAGCTGCTGCTACAGATCAGGACTCCAGTCACAGGAATACTAATTTTTATACTAAATATGTAACTTTTTTCCCCCCAATTTCTTCAGAAACAGAGTGAAAAACCATTCACTGATCCCTGGCTATTATGTTTATGTACAAAAGCCACACGGGAGGAGCAGCTCGTGCATGGAGCACATACAATGGCTTCCTGAAGCAGAGGAAACATTATATAGAAGCAGACTCAGGAAGTGGTGAAATACTGAAAGTAGCTGCTAGCTTCCCTGCTCACATAAGCATTAAAAAGAATTTACGTGTCCTTGTGAAAACAGAGGGGGAAGAAGGTGTGGGAAAAGGAGAAAAAAAAGTAATACATGCACCAGAAACCACATAAGCCCCCATTTCTAAGGAGCCCAAAAAGTGGCGACGCAAGAGGCAGACACTTCTTGTTGAAGTTGAGGCCTAAATTCTACTAGGATAAAAGGAAAAAAAAAGGCTTTTCATACACCTAAACATAATAACCAGACAACTACTGTACTTGCAACAAACAGCCTACTTTCTACTATAGCCCAGGAGCCCAATTACTTTGAACTTGTCCTGTTCCATCGAGTGCACCCGCTGCTGTCTGACACACTCTGCCGTTCTGGATGTTTATACCACACAGATTAACAGCAACACAAACCCAATCTCACCTTTGTTGTTATTCAGATCTAATCGTAATCACCTGCCCCGTAAACACCGGCATAAGCAATTATAGAATAAAACCAAGCTTTTTTTTTTTTTTCTTTTTTTTTAAACAGCATATACATCACTGTTGAACCAAACGGGCCAATGTCACTGGGGACCAGCGCCAGCAGCTTCCTTTGTTCGCTGCCGAAGCATTCCCTGGGCCCCAGCTGCGAACCACTGATAGCATTCTGACACTGACACTTCATTCAAGCTGCCGCCAGCCTCCAGCTCTGCCCCGCAGCCCCGGCTCGGCCTGGCAGCCCGAGATAGGGGAGTCCCGGCTTCGTGCGGTGTCCGAGGGTCCGGGCTCGGTGTGCCCGGTGTGCCCGGGCCCGGCGGGAAGGCGGCAGTGCCAGGGCTGGGCACGGCGCCCGGACACAGCACCGGGGGGACAGACCCCCACAAAACTGGGAGAGACACGACGGGAGAACAAGTGACCGGAGCTTTGTCAAACCACTGGCACGGGCCAGAACACCTCGTACAGCCGCGGTACCCGGTGGGAGCTCCCGCAGTGGCACAGGCTCCCCCAGTGCTCCAGTTTAAGCCGTTTTCCCCCACCTGAGCGCGGTGCTGTCCCAGCAGGGACCTGCGGGCGCTGCCCGGTGCCAGGCGACTGCCGCCTACGGCTCCGCGGCTCCGGGCAGCGGCAGCGCCCCGGAGGACGGAGGGGGCCGGAGCTCGGCGCGCCCACGGCCGGGCTCTCGGCCCCGCGCCGGCAGCAGGGCGGGTGATACGAGCCGGAGCATCCCCGGTCCCGGCAGGAACACACCCCGCGCTTACCGGCGCGGGTTCCGCAGCTGCACCGTCTCCATGGCGGTCTGTTGGCGAGCCGGGTCGGTCCCTCACTGCTCCATGGCACTCCGCTCCGCCGCCGCTTCCGCCCGCCGCCGGATGCCAGCGGGGAGCGCCCGCCCCGGCTCCGAAAGGAGGGGCGCGGCTTCCCGGGCGCGGCGGCAGCGGCGCGATGGCCGCGTCCCCCGGTGCGCTGCGGCGGGCCGGCAACGAGGAGTTCCGCCGCGGGCAGTACGGCCCGGCCGCCGAGCTCTACTCCCGGGCGCTGGCGCAGCTGGAAGCCGCAGGTAGGGCACGACCCGGGGCGGGCGAGCGAGCGAGCGAGCGGGCGGCGGGATCCCTCTGAATCGCGGCTGAATCGCGGCTTGTCCCGCTTGTGGCCCGCGCAGGGGATGCCACCGCCGAGGAGCGCAGCGTGCTGCTGGCCAACCGCGCCGCCTGCCACCTCAAGGACGGCGCCTGCAGCCTCTGCGTGGCCGACTGCACCAGGTGAGCGGCGGCGGGGCTGGGGGCACCCGGCGGGGCCGGAGGGAGCGCTCACCGGCTTCCTCCAGCTCGGCTGGGGCGGGCGAAGGGGCGGCGGCTGCCCCGGAGCCGCGGGACTGACGGCGCTCCCTCCCCTCTGCCGCAGCGCCCTCGAGCTGGTCCCGTTCGGGATCAAGCCCCTCCTGCGGCGGGCAGCGGCGTACGAGGCTCTGGAGAGGTACTCGCTGGCCTATGTGGACTACAAGACCGTGCTGCAGGTGGACTGCTCCGTCCAGGCGGCACACGATGGAGTCAACAGGTAAAGCCGCCCGGTTAGGGCTCGGGAATAGGGCTGCTGGGTGCTGCTGCTGCTGCGAGCCGTGCTCATGCCGGCAGGAGCAAGCTGTGTCCCAGGCACACGAGTGAAGCAAGGCCTGGCCGTGTTCCCTTTGCCTGCTAGTGCCTATAGCTCCTTTCAAGATGCTGATCGAGGGCTGGGAATGATTTCTGTGAGACTGTTTCTGCTTTGCTTAGTGTCTGGTTTAAAGGAAAAAATGAGCTAAAGTTCAGTACACTGTCCTTTAAGTCTCCCTATGTTTAGTGTGTTTACAGGCTGCTGTAGTCCTGTTTTCTTCCTGTTGCTGTCTCCTTCGCTTCATGGCTTGCCAGACCAAGGAGTGAAATGCATGTCTCTTGCTCACCTGAGCAGTGACAGCCCCAGCCCTTGTCCTATGTTATTTTTAGCCCTGCTGGCGTGAAGATAATCTCTTCATAAATGTCCTGTAGAAGGAACCCACTGAGATGTATGTAAAGAAATTAGCAGACAGAGAGATGTTGTTCTTAATACACAAGCCAGGTTAAAAGTGACCCTGCTGGCTACTGCGTGGTCCATCCAGCCGACAGCCAGCATGACTGGGAGCTGTCTCTTGCAGGATGACTAAAGCCCTGCTGGAGAAGGATGGCGTGAACTGGCGTCAGAAGCTCCCGCCAATCCCCAGAGTGCCCGTTTCTGCCCAGACGAGGTGGAGCATTCCTTCTGCCCAGGCCCCTGGGGCAAGCACTGCTCCTGCCACTGCACCACAGGGAGAAGGAGGTGGGAACATGCCCTTGGGCTGGGCAGAGAGCCCTGTAGCTCCTAAGGGTGGTGAACAAGACAGCTGCCACACCTGCTTGGTGTGTCTGCAGCTGGGGCTGAGGCCTGAAAAAACCCAGGCCTGGTTCTGCCACAGCCTTTTTGGTTGATTCTGGTTCTTTTGATCCCTCTGGTATGGGGATATTTGTTTTCTGTGAGGCTGTGATATTGTTGGTGGTTTTATAGAGTTCTGTGTTCTTTCCCACCATTTCCAGACCAGACTGCCGCTGGCATGGAGAGAGCTCGAATGCTGAAGGAAGAAGGAAATGAACTTGTAAAGAAAGGAAACCATAGAAAAGCAGTTGAGAAGTACAGTGAGAGTTTAAAGCTCAACAAGGAATGTGCAACTTACACCAACAGGTACTGTTCAGCTCTTTGCCTAGGTACTTCTTGGCCCTGTATAAAAGCTACCATGGTACTTCCTGGCAGAACTGTTTAATGTTTGCTCCCAAACTAATGAATAAAACAAAACCGCCCCCTCAGGTTCACTCCAAGTGCCTCCCCTGTAGTAGAACTTTCTTTGATCAGGTGCTACAGAACTCCTTGGAGACACTTCTCTGGGCTGCTAAGGGACTTCTCCCTTGACTGCTTTGTCTACCAGGACTGGGGTTGTGAGTAGTCTCTGCTGCCCTACAGACCACAAACTGCAGACTGCTGTTCGACACTTGTCGTAGTTCTAAGGCAGTTGCAGCAAGCAGAGGCAGGAACCTGCATCCTCAAATGCAAGTGCAGCTTCTTTAGCTTTAGAGCAGGTTGCTCTAAACATCTTCCTTTTTGTTCCTTTAAACTGAAAAACCATTTCTTTTTTTTCCCCTCCCTGTAAATGAAACAAACTTGAGCTCAAGAACAGCACATGAGGATGGTTTTGGAGTCCAGCTTTGTGCTGCACTGACAGCTGCTCTCTGTGTTGCAGCAGTCGATGCTACTTTCAGCCAAAGGTCTCTAAGCAGGTGTCTGTGTTGCAGAGCTCTCTGTTACCTGACCCTGAAGCAATACAAGGAAGCAGCACAGGACTGCACCGAAGCTCTGAAGTTAGATCCTAAGAACGTTAAGGCACTCTACAGGCGTGCTCAAGCACTTAAAGAACTGAAGGTAAGTCAGGAGTTTTAGGCTTTAGGCTAGAACTAGATGGCTGTTGATGCATGATCAGAGCTAGAGATGGCCTTTAAGGCTTGTTTCTGTGCTAGATAACATCTGCCATCAGATAGCTGAGACCTTTAAAGACTTAAGAATCAAAGACATCACACTTTACTGTTTGAATCTCATGAGTTTGTCAGCATCAGATGCTGACAGCAAGTGTTTGTTCACAGAATCACAGAATATGCTGAATTGGAAAGGGCCCACAGGATCCTCGAGTCCAGCTCCTCACCCTGCACAGCACCATCCCCAGCAATGGCACCCTGTGCCCGAGAGTGTTGTCCAAACACTTCTTGAACTCTGTCAAGCTTGGAGCTGTGACCACTTCCCTGGGGAGCCTGTTCCACTGTCCAGCCACCTTCAGGGTGAAGAACCTTCTCCTAATACCCAACCCAAACTTCCCCTGACACAACTTCAGGCCGTTCCCACAGATCCTGTCCTTGATTACCAGAGAGACCAGTGTTGTGTTGAACTTTATCTTTTTGTCTCATGAGAGATTCTGGAGTCAGTACTGGCATACATACTGCATTGGTGTTGGACTCAGAACCTGCTTGAGTGATGAAATTGTGTTCTCAGCCCTAGTTTAAGCATGTTTTACAACAGCTACATCAATGCCCGTGCTTGAGCAGTTACAGAGAGGGAGTTACAGGCTTAATTGTGTTGTCTTTGCCTCTGTTGCTGGGTAGTAGTTCTGCCTTAGACTGCCTTTTTAATGCACTAACCATTAAAAAATACTCTCTTTCTAGGATTACAAATCAAGTATTGCTGACATCAAGAGCTTGTTGAAAACTGAACCAAAGAACACAGCCGCACTGAGATTACTGCAAGAACTGAACAGAGCCTAGGGTAACCAAGCAACAAGGAAAGCTTTCTCCCTTCTGATGTTGTTACAGGGACCAGTCAACGCAGGATTGGTGTTGAAGTCTTGTCTTCCAGTGCTGCTGAGATCTAAGAGGTTCTGTACCAGCACAATGAATGTTAAGACATAATCTGTATCAAACTCTAGTAAGCTGGCTCTATGATCATGCATAGTTTTAATGCCCCTCCCCAAGAGGCATTTAGGTTAATTTTCCTGGTTGAAGTCAACTTGCCTCTAACTATTGGCCTCAGGGACTCATTACATGTTGGCTAAGATGCACAGGAAGTGGCTGTTCCTGTCTGAAGTGCTACAAACAGAGGGGTTTCAGTCCTTACTCAGGTGACAGTTTTGCTGCGTTTGTGCTGCTATTACTGAAAGAAAGTTGCTGCAGGAACTGCTGTAGTTGCCAGAGCACCACGTACCTTTTCTTACAACAGGGGCACAGTTACTTGCACAGGGCCAACCTTGTTCCCTCTCCCCCTTGATGCCTGCTGGCCCTCAGCTGGGTTCTGCTGCTTAGTGTGGCTGGGCAGACGTTTACGGTAGCAGCTTTCTTTAATTATTCTGCACATTTAAGAAAACAGCAGCAAGTTAGGCCTGCCTTGTTACACTGTGCACTATTCTTTCAGATTCTGGGTGCTTGGGAATTTTGCAATGGTTTTTTTGTCTTGTTTTTTTTAAAAAAAAACCACTTTAGCTCCTCTGTGCCTTTTGGAGCAGTTGCTATGGGGTGTTACAGGGAAGAAAATATGCTGTAACACCCCAGCTGAGGTCTGGCTTACTACTTCAATGCATGTGTAAACTTCTCCTGATCTGATATTGATGGCACTGATTTTAAATGGTAGATAAAGAGATACTTGGAGTTACTTTGTGAACTGTTAAAACCTGTTCTCATTAAAGCCATGTTTATTTTCACTCTAGAACTGTGTTTTTTGTGATGGATGGAATAAGGGAACTGAAACACTTGCTTAACCACTTCATACTCTCCCCTCTTTTTGTCAGAGGACTTCAAGCACTATACACTGCCTTGCTCTTTCAGACAGTGACCTCAGCTCATAGTGGCCATTAAATTTAGAGTTCAGAGTCCCTACAGCTCCAGGGACACTGGGGCTGGGAAAGGCACGCTAAGGAGAGCGGAGCACTGCATCAGGGTTTCCAACCATTGCTCAGCCTTGCACTCTGCCTCAGCTGGTAAGATGCTGGGCCATGCTAGACCTGATCCAACTCATAATACAGACCAGGAGACAGAAGCTAGCCCTTGGTCAAGGTTCAAAAATCTTCCTTTCCCACCTTGCCTCTCCCAGCAGTGTTTCAGGCAGGTACCCCGCTGAATTGAATTTAGAGAGCAATCCCTCTAATGCCGTTTAAGACAAAGACTTCTTACCTTAGCCTGACACTAAACAGCTTTTTGTAGGTCCCAGGGCTGTACTCCATCAGCTGTAACGGGCCAGGGCTTGAAACAAGTCCTCCCCGAGGGGCACAAATTGCTCCATCCACTCTACTCCCACTTCTGAGCATGACAGCTCCACTGATCCCATAGCCAGCACTTACCCAAGCTCTTAGCAGGTGTGATGGATTTCAGGGTGGGGAAGCACACAGCACCATACAGATAAGCAGAGAAAGGTCACAGAATCCAGGAAAAGGACTGGCTTCACTTGACTAAGAGCTATCCTTTTGGCAGCCCTGCTGTTACCTGAGTGGCAGATAACCTGCACTGTTCAACAGCAGCTCCTCAGAGCACCCCTAACCAGCAGCAGTCACCATCTCCTTCCCCTCGAAACAGCAGTTTTGTTTGTGCCCGATACCAAAGATTTTCCCCAGCAACAGCACCAGGTAGACAGAGGTCATGCACAGCAACAAGACACTATTGCAAGCTCAGGGTCACTTCTGCTCCTGTCTCCCCTTCTGCTCCTGCTGAGGTGCTGCTGTCCATGCAGGACAATTCCCAGGTGGGCAAAGGTAGTGCTGGCCACAGGGCAACAGAGAGGGTTTGTCACAGGGACACACCTTCATCAGCCCCGTTCAGAAACAACGGCAGCTGTTCCAGGCTGGGGACTCCAGACTCATTTGCAGTGCTGCCTCAACTCCCTAAAGCCTCAGACTTCACCAAGGGACTTCTGCCAGGGAGCTACTCTGAATTATTTCTAGTATCATCAGGGATCCAAGTGCCAACTTCACCTTTTCTGATTAACATTTTAGAACTTGTCCTTGTTCACATCCTCTCTTAGGCTATTCTGCTGTCCCTGTGTTCCTGGGCACCACTTTGCATTCCCTCTGGCTTTACAGGGGACTCACCAGCCCAGCCACCTGGCACTGTAGGTGGTGTCAGGCACACCTGAACTGCCCTGTTACACCTGAAAAAAGGCTGCAGCCAAGCTAACCAACAGCAGAATGAAGTTTACCTGTACAGCCCCATTCCAGCTCCTTGTGTGCATTACACTCATGCAAACAAATACATGTTCTTCCTCTAGAGACCAAGCAGAAAAGCTTCCAGCCTGTGACACTTTAGAGAAATAACAAATGAAGGTCCTGTATATTAAGTGAATTAAAGTCCTTTATAAGCATCTCACTGAGATGATATCTAAACAATGAACAGCTCAGGCTGAGGCATCCACTAAGAGGAAAAGAAGTATTTAAGGAGGTCAGAGGAAGAACTGGTGAAATGAAGGTGAGGAAAAGGAATGATGAAAAGCCCCAGTGAAGAGTCCCAGCAGAGCAGAGCAGACACCATGCAGGAGCAAATGTGTAAGTGGTTCTATTAAAATGCTGGAAGGAAAAGAAGAGGTAGGAGGGGTGACTCAGCAGGGAGCTGAAGCAAGAGTATGATACAGCACAGAAGGAAGATTGAGACAGCAACACCAGCACAAACTGCACAGAAGAGGGTGGGTGGTGCTGGCAGAGGTGTGCTCCTGCCAGCTCGGGGAAGGAGTCAAGTGAGGTCAGTGCTTCACCAGCCTCAAGTACCAAGGAGTCTCTTCCTTTCCTAACTAGGAAGGGCAGAGGATTAAGGCCAGGGTGATGACAGCAACAGAGAGCAGAGCCCAGCAAGAACAGGTCCCAGCTCCTCCTGCGAGCAGGGAGTGTCCCTGTGGAACACAATGCGGTCATGATTGTTTGCTAGGGCTCTTTAGTGACTCCTTGAGACCTCTGGTCAGGGACACGCATTGGAAACACAGCTTTTGATGTACAGCTACTCCACAATACCTCAAAAACTTGCTCTTGTGCAACACAAACACAGACACATCCTCTGGTGACCAGCAGGAGACACTCGAGGCCAGTACTGCAGGTGAACAAGGTTCATTACAAAAGGAGAACAGGAATCCATCCTGTTTTGCTTAAATCCATCCTCCTAGGGAATCAGAAAGGATTAGAGGAGCCTCTTGGGTGGCAATTTGTAAATGTAATGCTGTAATGCTGTATGTCCCTTCTGCCAGCTCTCCAGACTGACACCCCAGGAGCACCACAAACTTCAAACACTAATTACTGCAGCCTGAGTCCATCCTTCCACCTGCAGGAAGCAAAGTAGGGGCTGTCTTTCTGCCAAGGGAACTAACCCCCATTTCTGGGGGAGCACGGAAGTACCAGTTCTTTATTAGTGTCAGCTACGTGAACAAATAAAACTACAAAACCCAATAAATTCCCTATAATGATGATTCATCAGCACCCATCATTTCCTGGGCAACTGACCCGGGCTGGGTTTCACACGATATTTCACAAGGTGCTTTCAGTGGTGAGAAGAGATTTAATGTGGGGATTTTCACAGGTGCAGGAGGAAGCAATTTACAAGGGTTACAATACACACGAACAATAGGATGGGGCATTTGAAGACAAAGCCAGGGTCACTGTACGGGCATGATTCCAACAGTGTGGTGGGGCTCCTGCTCCTGTTCTTCAACAACAACATTCTCAGGGCTTGCTCTCAGTCCCAAAGTCTGCAAGAAACAGAGAACCCAAATATGCAATTTTCAAGTGCTAAAGGGAGAGTTTCATCCAGACAAGACGGAATTCACCTGAACTTGGGTTAACACAGTTACTGCCATATCATAAGCCAAGGAAATATCTGAAATATCTTCAAAGGGGTACATACAGTCTGAATTGCTTTGTTAGTGCGTCTATCCCAGCCTCAGCAGCAGGGCCAGCTCTCCTAGTCAAGCACACAAAGGGTATTTTATAGGGTATCTACTGCCGTGGTTCTGCAAAAAACCCACTGGGAATTCCCAGGAAAGGTTGTGCTGGTCCCCACTAGACCTACAGAAAAACAAGGACCTTCCTATCTTCCTTTCTGGTAGCACAGTCCTCATCTGGTAGTATTGCCCTCATCAACACAGAAAGAGCCCACAGAGAACCAGGTCTCTGCAGTACAACTAAGTCCAGAAAATGGAGGATGCAATTTAAGGAATGGAATATTACAGTCAAAGACACTGATATTGCTTATTAAACCTTGCTTGGCCTGGATGAGAAACCCAATCCCCAGTTTCAGAGTCAGAAACCAGAGACTCTGAGCACACCACAGCTCCCAGCACCCACCTGGAGTCACTGCAGGAATGGCCCAGCACTGCCCTTGAGGGGTGTCTCTGTGGTCTGGTGTGCCTGGAGAACAGTGACCGCTTCCTCGATCTTACAAGAGACAGCACAAGGGGGAGAAGTTGAGTTGCTCCACTGCAGGAGTGCACTGCACCAGGAATTCAGTATTTCAGGTCCCAGTGTGGCCTCCATACAGATCCACTTCCAAAATGTAAAAGACTTGAATAATCACAAAATCCAAGCCTGCTGCTTCTGCAGGAGGCTGATCAACCCAAAGACCTTTTCTGTCTCTTACCAAGGGGAATTCTGGGGTATCTCTCCTCTATTACCAAGTCGGAACTTGCTAGAGAGAAGTCAGATTTCACAGGTGAAGCTGCCTGACCACCCAACAGAGCCCAGACACCTCAAAAAACATCAGTGAAAAGGTGAAAGGAGCTCCTGTCTCCAAGGAGCAACAAAAAGATGCAGTCAATTCACTGCAACTATTTTGATGGGAACCAAAGCTAAATATTCACCAGGATTAAGAAGGAAACTGAAGAAAAACTGCTGCCCCTCTGCAGTATAGCTCATTTCTATTCTGAGGAAAGAGCATCTTCCTGGCTGCTTCCCTGTAGAGACACCACCCTGATTTTCCCCTCTCACTTCCCAGCCACCTCCAAACCACCCTCAGGCTTGGCCTGTGCTTTAGGGAGCTGCTTCCAGCTTCTCCTTTTGCTGAAGGCAGGCAGACATTCAGGCAACTGGGTGTGGTGACATCAATCTGGGGCTCCTTTTTCCCTTGAAAATAAAACCAGCAGCTACTTGCTCTTCCCATGGTGATCAGTGTCCTGGGCTGTGCTCAGCTTTCCTTGCAGCAGCAGGCAATCAGCCCTTTGGAAAGGGATGTGTTTGAGCACTGAGTCCCTCCTACCTTGGAGCGCAGGGAGTCTGGGGACTCCAGGAGCAGCAGCAGCTCAGAGTTGTCTATTTCCAGCAGCATCCCGGTGATCTTGCCGGCCAGTGCAGGATGCATCACGTGGATCAGAGGGTAGAGGCGTTCACCTGCTCCAAACACCAGCGAGGACATGAGCACTGTGCAAGCCCTCCAGCATTTTCAAACCCACTGCAAGCCCTCCTGCCCCCTCCACTGAAATGGCACACAAGGGTGGTGATAGTAGTGGTGGAAAAACCACTGCTCACAAGCAAAGCTACTCCAGCACATCCCAGCAACAGGAAGCTGCTGGGTGAAGTCAGCAGCAGGCGCCTACAGTGGGCACAGGGCAGTGGAGCTGAGCACGCCTGCCCGCCCATGTGCAGGTGAATGACAGTTTCTGCAGGAGCAGTTCCCTCCTGGGGAGGAAAGAGCTGGTTTGTGACCTGCTGTGCTTTGGCCAGGCCAAGCAATGCTGTCCCACCCCAGGGCACTGTCTGCTCCACCACAGAACGCCTGAAAGCCAAGGGTTGTGTGGCAGAGCTGACCTTAACCCCTATGGCCACCACGCTGTTCATCAGTGCCCAGGAGCAGCAGTACAGGGTGGTTCAGAGCTGAGGGGAATTGCAAAGGCCCTGGCATGGCCGGGCAGCACAGGCAGGGCGGATGGAGCTCTGCCTCTCTGCAAAGCGCCACCAGACACTCTCTCACTGCCAGGCAGCTCACGCAGACAGGGAGTGGTTTTATTGCTCCCATCCAGTTCCAATACAGACTGAATTTATTTTTTTTTTTAAGCAGCATAATGTCAGAGCAATCCCACAAAGCCTTACAGCTTCTCCCAGCAGTTAAGTTTGCCCTGGTGCATGCAAGCCCACATGGCCCCAGGGCCCTGCAGCAGAGCAGCTGTGACACTCACCGATCATTTGCTTCTGCTCCTGGGGAGGGGCTGCTGCAAGCAAGGATGCTGTCAGTGGCTCCTGCCCCTGGACATGCACAGCAGGTTCTCCCACCTGGAAGAAAAATAGGGAAGAACAGCAAAGGCTGGAAGGGATGTGAGTTACCTGGCTTGCAGGAATGGTGCTGGACACCAGCCACAATGGGGCATTTCAGCCTTCCAAATGCTGGCACTGTGTGTTTGTACTCAAACACCAGCTGCAGCAAAGCTGGAGTCAAGCATTAGAGCTGTTTTGCTACTGGATCCATAGCTGCCCCCAGGAAAGGCCCCCACAGCACCAGTCACGGAGCCATGGGGAGTCCTGGGGTCGGCAGTCACATTAGCCCAGAGCAGGACCAAGAATGTCACATTATGGTGGCTGCAGAGCACTTACCTGCGGGGCCACCATGGGTGGCATGTGCCCCATGGGCTGCATGTTCCTGGCAGATGAGGAGTACTTGTACTGCTGGGCACCCCGTGGCAGGGCAGACGAGGAGGGCAGCCGGGTGCTGACCGTCTGCGTCCCGATGTTGGCTGCAATGGGGACCAGAATACTTGTGAGGAGGAGTCCTTAAATGCATACCTATGCCAAGGAGGCTGAAGCCACAAGGGCAGTGTGCTTGTTTGGAGGGCCTGAAAAATCCTACATGGGCTCAAAGCAGCCCCCCAGTCAAAGGCAGCTTCCCCAGGACAGGCAGGGCACTGCCGCCCTTGGGGTGGGGTGGTTTGATGTTGTGCAGAGGGCAGGAGAGCTGGCAAAGGCACCCACATCTCGTCATCTCTCCTCCAGAAACCCATCTGCATGAGCAGCCAGAGAATGGGAACAGCACTGAGGAGGGTGGGCTGCAGACCCCTGTCTCCCAGCTCATCCTGAAGGAAGGTGAGGGCAGAGAAATGAGAGGACAATGACAAAAGGAGAAGGGACAAGCCACAGAGAGCCCTCCTGGTCCCACTGTTCACTTCAGCAATTAGACACTCAATGCCAAAGATAACTTCGGGCAAAATCCCAGGAAGATGGGAAGGCTGTAGGCAGTCACTGCCCCAGCTGGTCCTGTCTGGAGGGGACGCCCCAGGACCCAGGGCCAGCCTCAGCACAACCAGGCACCGGGGATGCCAGCAAGATCTGGTCCTCAGCTCCAAACCCCTCTAACATGAGGCTTGGCACTGGCAGCAGTTCAGCCAGAGCCTGTGAGATCCCCTTCCTGTGCCCCACAGGTCCTTTCCCACCTTCTGCCTTTGTCCAAGCCTAAGCCCAGGTGCTGTGGCTGCATCACCATCTGCTTTAAGGATCATAGGCCAGGAGCAGCCACCAACAAGACCAATCTGCATATCAGAGACCCGTCCCATTACCTGAAAGACCACAACCTTCCCCAAAAGTTACATACTTAGTTTCTACAGACACTGCTCCAATTCCATCACACCATCAGGCTCCTCCATGAGAAATCCCACAAAACAAACTATCCTCAGAGGAGGCCTGAGCTCACAGTAAGCACCCTTGCTACCACAGCGATGTCCCAGCTGGAAATTGTGGGGGTCCTTCCCCCACTCACCCACTCTCTGGGCCTGCGGGGGCACACGGGGCACCTGGGTGGAGGCCTGTCTGGTGGTGCTGATGTTGGACAGCAGGCGCCGGGGGGGCACGGCAGCCCTCAGGATGGGGGTGGTTTCAGGATACACTGCTGTAGGAGAGAACACACACATAATGAAGCCACTTGGTAGCAGAGGCATGGAAGGAGATGGCAGGGGAGTGACTGTGGCTGGGGACAGTTCAGGAGCACCTCACCTCTGGTGTCACCGCCAACTTGTCACCTCCTGGTGCCCATCACCGTGACCCTGCACCAAACCCCTGCACACTTATCCAAGATAAACCCCCACGGTTACAACACTTTGTGCTGCTTTTAGAGACCCTCAGTCCCTGACTGAGCCCAGCTCTTGCCAAGAGCCCCCAGGGAGAGACAGGCAGACTCACAGGGAGGCCGGGAGGGCTGTGCACTCCAGCGAGTGGCAGGGCGGACTGGCACAACAGGGCTGGGGCCGTAGAAGGCAGCTCTGGTTTGTGGCTGGGAAAGGAGAATACATTATCCAACGTGACTGGGGAGCTGAGCTGAGCCAGAACTACCCCAGAGCCTCTTGGTGGCTGCTGCACACAGACAGACAAGCCAAAAACATGCTCTGCAGGGTGCCAGAGCATTTTAAACACCGACCTCCAGCCCTGCTGCCAGCATGTCCTCCAGCAGCTCTACTTAACTCCTCCCCTGGAGCTTCTGCACCTCTGTAACCCTTTCCTCTTGCTCTCCATGCTCACACCCTCCCATCAAACTCCTCCTTGCTTCCTCCTTCTCTGAGGGGCAGCAGTAAGTAACAACAAAATCCCCAGCCCATTACCTGGAGCACCTGCACCCCACCCTGCTGCTCACATGGAAGCCCAGCACAGATCCCACCGGTTCCACAGGGTGTGCCCAGGTCTGCACAACCCAAGCTCTGCTTCTCAGCCTGACAGCCACCCCACTCCAGGGCAGACCTGGGTCCCTGTGCAAGGCTGCCACTGGGGAGCAGGACTCACCTGGGGCATGGGGGGTAGGAAGTACCCTGGGGGGGTCTGGAAAGAGCCCAGGAGAGGGCCAGGCAGGGCCCTCATGGTGGCCAGTCTCTGCATGTACTGGTTGGTGAGGATTGCTTTCCGCTCTTCCTTCCTCTGAGCAAGCGCGACGTAGAGAGGCTTTGTGCTGACGATCCGCCCGTTCATTTCTGTCACGGCCTTGGTGGCCTCTTCTGGGGATGAAAAGCATACAAACCCAAACCCTTTGCTGCGGCCACCCTCTGTCATCACCTAGAATTGGATTAGAACAAGACAGCTGAGTCCACAGATCGCTGCAGCACACACAAAACACGGCACAGTGAGGGGGGTGGGATCCAGCCACAGGCACCCCATTTCAGCCCCCACACCCAGGGTGGGATGGATGGGACTGCACCTCTCTCACAGACAGGTTTCTCTGGGGTAGGGGAGGATTTGCTCAGGCAGTAGGTTTGGGAAATGAAGATGGCAGAGTCTGGACCAGCCTGAGATCTGGAGGCGGTGACTGTCTGGGGGGAATCTGTGCCTCAGCCCCACAGGGCCCATGGGCCAGAAATGCTCTGGTGCTAAACACTGCAGGAGCCAGCAAGGGATGGGGATCAGTGGGACACTGTGCCCTGACAAGGGCCAGACATCATCTGTCCCTGGTGGGTTACAGGTAGCTGACCTTGAAACCAGACCACCCCTCTGCACCCTTCAAGAGAAGGCTGACACCAGTCCCAGTGAAAAGACTGACACTTCCATGGTGTTCCAAAAGGCCAAACATCAGCCTGTCACCCCACTGTCCCGAGAGAGGTGGCTTGTGGGTCATTTTTATTTGTATCAATGTCACAGAGCAGCTGGGCAATATTCAGAACGTTGCAGCTTTAAGGTCCCACACCTGGCACCTCACCAAGGCTGGGGTAACACAATCAAACTACAAAATATTTGCTCCTCAGGACAGCTTGGAGTGAAGTGGCATGTCCCTCACACCTGGCTTGAGGTACAAGCCATTAGCAGGGAGCTGTAATTCAACAGGATGATAATCCAAATCCATCTGCAAGGGCTGAGTGCACCGGCTGACTGACCCCAGGAGCCCCAGGGGCAGCCCCAGTCCCTCACCTTGGCACTGGTGATGGTGCCATAGGGAGAGAACTCCTTCCTCAGCCTCTCGTCGTCTATCCCATCATCCAAGTTCTTCACATACAGGTTGACCCCCTGCACGCGATGAAATAAAAGCAGCTTGGGATCCCAAAGTTTACAACAGTTTGTCACACTGGGTATACATTTCACCAACAGCTCAGCTGGAGGGTGGGACAGCCCCCGCAGGAGCAGTGACATGGAGAGGGACCAGGATTGTGCATAAACTCCACTCAAAGTACAAACACCCCAAGTGAAGAGGGCACCCAGACCATCACTGTGAACCTGCTCCAAGATCTCATGAAGCTGTCTCATTTCCAGACTAATATTTCTGGAAATGAGCAGACCCACTTGCTCACCTCCCAACATCATCCTGGGTTCAAATCCCTCTCCTCTTTCCTGATACTGCTTCCCAGGACATTCCCAGGCAGTGACTGGACCCTGTGCAGGTCTTTAATTGCAGGAGGGGCTGACCACGCCAATCTGCTCTGGAAAGCTCTGTGCTATACCCAAGCTGAGGGCATCCCTGGTACAGACCTGCAGGATGGAGCACCCTGCTCTCCCCTTACCTGGTACCTGTTCACTCGCTCCTGTTTCATCTGCTCAAACTTCCTCTTGAGCTCGCTCTGGCGCTCCAGCCGCTTCTGGGCCCGGCCCACGTACACCACGCGCCCGTTGATCTCCTTCCCATTCATGTCAGCCACCGCCTGCCGGGGAAGGGAAGGGCTCTGAGCTCAGTGGGAAGTCCATGGCCACAGCTCTGCCCTTCACCCACCACCCCAGGGCAGTCCCACAACAAGCAGAGATCTGCTCCCCCTTGCCAGGCCCTGCCCATCCAGGTACCCAGCGCCAGCTCCCAGACGAGCACAAAGCTGGTGAGGTTCCCCCTGAGGAGAGGTGGGAACATCACCAGGTGACAAACTCAGGGGAGAGATGGGCAGTGAGTGAGGAGCCTCTTGCCTTCTGGGCTTCTTCGTGCTTCTCAAAGTTGACGAATCCGAAGCCCTTTGAGCGGCCACTGTTGTCCATCATGACCTTGACACTCAAGGTCTTTCCTGCAAGAGGGAAGGACAGTATGGTCTGATGGGTGCTGCTGGGCTCAGGAGACACCATGACATGCCAGCCCAGGGAGGAGACTGGATGGCCATGGCAGCATGGAAGAGCCCAGCGGGAGGACAGACAATGGGATACCCATGCGGCAGGGACAGAAGGCTGTGGGGGTTGGTGAGGGTGATCCCTCCCACCCTTAGTGCTGCTCTCATTGCCCTGGGCTCTTCAGCCTCTCCAGCCAGTGCAGTGAGTTCCTTTGTCTAGAAAATCTCATCTCCTTTGTACATGAACACATATATTGGGTTCATATGAAGGATAACCACAAATTACCTGTGATGACACTGACCAAGCATGAACAGCATGGCCCATGGGTTGGCACAATAATAAACCCCATCACCAGAGGCATCCTCCAGTAGTGGACTAAACTGAAAAGCCTGTTTTCTTTAAATTCAGACTCAATTCTTATTCCCAGGGTTCCTGTAACCAGGCAGCCTGCTGGTAACAAGACAATTTTAAAAACTATCCAAGAAAGAAAAAAACCTACTTTTTTCAAGAGAGCACCAAGTACAAGTTATCCTCCTTCACAGCAGGAAAGCACATGTAACATCCTGACAGCTGAAGTGACTGCAGTCCTTTTATGTGGGGGATGTTTAAACAAGTCACATCTCACGAGAAAAGGGGCTTGCTACTTCAGCCAAGCACTCTGCCCAGCTTGCCTTTCAATTGCCCCAAGTCCAGTTTATCAGACACGAGGATACCTCAACAACTATGCTCACCAAACTTGGAGAATATTTCCCTCAGTCTGTCATCATCCATATCATCCCCAAAGTTTTTGATGTAGACGTTGGTGAACTCTATTGCCCTCGCCCCAACCTCTGCCTCGCGCTCCTTGCGGGATTTGAAGTGTCCAACAAATCTGCAGGAAGAAAGGAATAGGCCTCAAACCCTGCACGTTCCTTGCAGAGGGAAGATGGACACAGGTACACCTGTCTCAGTAAGGCCAAGAGAGATCCCATCCTCAGGCCATGCTTTGCTCACCCACAAGCTTACCATGAGTTTCACATACAGCAACTTCAGCATGTCCTACTCTGGTGTACCTCTACCCAAACTCCCCCTTGTCACTGCCAAAAGTAGGGATGTGTCATCCCAGGAGACATCAAAAGACTTCAAAGGATGCCACCACCACAAAAGACCCCAAAGGATACCACCAAGTGCCAGCTCTATTCCTCCAAAGCATTCTCAAACACTCTGGGCAGCCCTTGCCTCTGTGGGATGTAGAGAGGGAGGTGATGCCATGCAAGTAGAGAGAGGAACAACAACAACAAAAAAACCCCTTCCTGCCCAGATTATCTGATGCCAGCAGCCAAGATCAAGGACCAGCCCCACTTTGTGGGCACTCATTACACTGCCTCAGCAATAAAACCCAGCCTGGGGCTGGACTCCTTCCCCACCATCTGGGAACAGCTCCAAACCACTATCACACTTCCACCAGCACTCACCACAAGTGACTCACTGTCCCAGAGAGTAGCACAGACACCATGCCCAGCAGGGGTGGGAAAAGGGAAGAACACAGAGAACAGCAGGAGAGGAATGCCTGAGCAGAGCATGCTTTTACTCCCAGTAGTGGACCAAGGCAAGGGAGGAGCAGAACCAAGGGCAGGGCCCAGACTCCTCTCTGGCACTTACACCTTCCTGTCATTGAGCAGCATCCCATTCATGGTCTCAATGGCCCGAGTCGCTGCCTCATGTGTCTCAAAGTGGACAAAGCCATAGCCACGGGATCCATTTTCATCACAAACCACCTACAAACACAGAGAGGAGCAAAGGAAAGAGACAGACACTCTTTTTCTCCACGTTTGTACAAGAGTACATCACAGGAAAAACCCATCCCCATCTTCCAGGGGCATTTTCCCTCCCTGACATCCTGCTCCCACTGCAGCTCAGCTCTGTCGGGGTGTTGATGGCAGGTCAGGGATATGGACAATCCCAGGACCTGATCCATGGTGCTTTATATGATATCCAGGAGCTTATGGCTCCCCAAGACCCACATACCACTGGTGCAGTGAGCTGGGACAGGAGGACACAACATCCCTGTGTAGGGACTGGGGAAAAAGCCCCCATTCTGAGGGGAAACATAGCAAGGCCTTTTGGCTTGAAAGCATGTGGGAATTTAAAGGAGATGTTGTGGGAAGTGAAATGAGAAAGTGAATTCCAGCTGGCTGGAGCACGCTTCCAAGAGTGAGGGCAGCTCTGCAGCAAGCCCTCTCCTGCAGGGCCCTGGGCACACCTACCTTGCATGACAGGATGTTTCCAAAGGTAGAGAAGGTGTCATACAGGGCTTTGTTATCAATGGAGTCATCCAGGTTCTTGATGAAGACGTTCCCAACCCCTGATTTTCTGAGCCCAGGGTCCCGTTGGGACCACATGATGCGGATGGGTCGGCCTTTGATCACCTCGAAGTTCATGGTGTCCAGAGCTCGCTCAGCTGGCAAAGAAAGAGGAGGAGAGGAGAGTAACAGAGACAGATCTCCCTCACATCCAGCAGCTGAGATGGGCACAGGAATCAGGGACAGGGGCTTGTTAACCTAAATGGAATAGGCAGCTCTGCTCCCCACCCCTTCAGCCACACCACTCTTTGATTAATTTTTTTTTTCCCCCCTCTCCAAAGCATGTCTGACTCCCAAGGATCAGCCATTTCACTACAAGCTCCAGTCTGGCAGATGCCCAACTAATTCACCCAGCAAGGATTTTGGTCTCTAGGGCAACTAAATCAGCACCTTCCCATCACTACAGCCTCACTTCAGCATGGAACATCTTCCAATTGCAATCCTGTGTCATGGCAATGCCTGCCAGGAGAGTGGCCTCACATCACACTGTGAGCCAGTGAGCAGCTGGCTGCCCCAGGTAAGGGCAAGAAGGGGTTTTGTGCCCTTCTCTGATGGAGAAGGAGGAGGGAGGCAACTCTTGCAAGTCACCTTCATCCCCTTACCAAAGCCCAGCTGCTGCATCCTTTCCCAGACCATAAGAAGAGATGGAAGCAGGATGGGTCACCATCAGAGAGCAGATTGGGATTAGTTAGAACCAAGGCCCAGCAGCTGATGGAACCATTCAGACAACTGCTCCCCCCTCTTCCATTGCCCCCTTCACATCACTTGCACACCCCAATTCCCCACTGTGAGGCTGTTCCTCAGAGCTGTGTTGGGGGAGCATACCATCCACAGGCTGCTGGAAGTTTATGTAGGCATAGCCCAGCGACCGGCGCGTGGCCACGTCCCGACAGACACGGATGGACATGATGGGCCCTGCAGGTGAGAACTTCTCATAGAGCATGGCTTCAGTCACATCCGGGTGCAGGTCTCCCACGTAGAGAGAGGCTAAGGGATAGCCAGGGCCACTGGCATTCATGGTCACCCACGGAGTTCAGCTGCAGAGGGAGATAGACCTGAGGTTGCAGAGTGAAGGCTTCAGATTGTCTGCAGCAACCACAGACCCACACTGGGGCTCGCCCCACTGCAGCAGCACAAGTGCAAGCAATGCCCTTCCCTTCCCACCAGCAGGAACAGGAATTCCCCAAGGAAGCTGCAACCCCAAAACTTTCCAGGACATAACAATTTTGGTGCAAAAGTTGAGCTGGGATGATCTGCACCTCACAGCCCTTGCACAGCCTGGAAGCACGCAGAGGGACATACCACATACATTTGCTCCTTTCAACACTCAAGCCCCCCGAGAAATAAAATGGAGCTTAATTCCTCAGAAGGCAAACAGCCCTTCTCCACCTGAGACTTCCATTTTAACTCCTTAACGGCTTCCTGCAGCCAGAGCAGACCCACGGACTGTGGGTTTGTATTGATACCCAGGGAGCAGACCTGCAGCCCATGCTGCTCCCTGCAAATAACTCCATCTCTAACGAGGCAGACACAGAGTTTCGGCCACCCCTTCCCAGCTTCTCAGCTTGTTGACTACTGTTCCCAGAGCAGGCAAATTGATGCTCTGTCTCTGCCTGTGTGAAGACGACAGTCACTGCTTGAGACCCCCAGGGTACTGCCTGGGAACACAAAAATGGAGGTCCTGCCCCAAAAGTTTATAAACCTGTCATTGGGGCTCTTACCTGAAAGCTCAAAAGTCCTGAGACACTTGTTTAGATACCTAAAGATACGCAAAATTAACAGGCATATAGAGGAGAGGTGCATCGACGGCGGGCAGCCCACGGTGGAGCAGAGGGCTCCGTGACACAAGCCTCGCTCCTCGCACCACCAGAGGCGCCTCCCAGGGCCCCCCCAAAACAAACACAGGGTAACAGAGCAGCCACAGCCAGCGGGGCAGGGGGGAAAGGGAGTTCAAAGGGGGAGGAGGCGGCTGGAGCGGCGAGGGGGGACCGGCCGGGCAGAGGCGGCACAGCCCCGCCGCGGGAGCCGAGGGCAGCGCACACCGCCGGCAACGGGACGGGGCTGCGGAGGAGCGCTGCTCACCCTGCCCGAGCCCGCCTGCCGGCGGGGACCCCCGGCCACCCCCGCCCCGGAGAAACGGCCCCGGCAGCCGGAGCTGGGTGATGGGAGCCGGCCCCGCACTCACACCGAGCGCTCGCCTCGGCAGCACCGCTCCAGTGCGGCTGCAGGCACCGCCCGCCTCTTCCGCGGCGGCCCCGGGGGCGGGACGGGACCCCCGCCCACCGCCCCACCCCCGGCCAGGTGCGGCCCTGCCCCGCCCCGTGCGGAGCGATGCGGTGCGGACACCCCCGCGGGCAGGGCAGGGCAGGGTCCGGCCGGGCAGCGGCGGCCCCCGCGGACCTGAGCGGCTCAGGGGTTCAGCAGCTGCATCTCCACTTCTGCGAATTGCAGCTCCTGCGCGTCTCGTGCTTTCCCAAACGAAGGGCAGGGGAATCGCGCTGCGTGTCGCCCTGGAACATTGACAGCGGATCCCACCCACGCGCTTTTAGGAAATCACATGCACCTTCTGGTATGTAATCCTCTGAAGGAGTACAGGCAGGAGATTTACACAGCTCGGTTACAAATCCCTCACCACCGGGCGCTCACGCATTTCCAAACTCCACAGCAATCTCCCTCAGGACCCAACAGAGACCCAGGGGATGTGGCCTCTGCCATCGTCACTTCTTGTTTGTATAGCCCAGGAGAGCTGTAAGGTGACTTTCACCCATAGAGATCGCACCCCAGCTGTTCGGGACGTAACTGTGCTGCTGAAACGCAGGATGAAAGCACACGAGAACCTCGAGCCGCAGGCAGTGCAATTCCAAAGCAGTTTCCCCAGCATCCGGCTCCACCCCACCCGCACCCTCGGAAGTCAGCTGCGGGGCAATCAGGAGAACCTTTACACTCACAAAAGCCTTCTGGTGGTTTCCTACACAAAGACGCCTCACCCAAAGGTCAGATGAGCATCAGTGCCAAGAATGAGAAGCTGCGGCAGCAACAGTAAGATGAGCTAAACACGTAGAGTGCACCTGGACTGTTACGGTGGCTGTGCCAGCTGGAAAGCCCTTTCCCAGAAAGACAGAATTAAATAAAAAAATGAGACACCCCCTCAACTCAGCACTGCTGCAGACCAGCCTCCTCAGCTCACAATTTCCCCAAAACAGACAGTAAGGATGAGAGATGTTGTGTGAGAGGACTAGGACAGGAGGTGGTCTCTGAACATGAGCAGCTAGCAGACATAGGGGTTTTTCTTCTCAAGAGCTGACAATGTCATTGGCGTGACTCAGACTGGGAGTTAGTGCACACTATAAATAATTTAAGATGCTTGATATGTGCATACATTTGGGTATGTCCATAAAGGCTGAAGAAAATGACGACGTAGCAATAATTACAGACATGGAGGGACCACCATGTAAAGCTATGGCATAGGGCAGAGCAGTGGTCAAGCAACAGCTGGTTAGATTTGGCCTAATGCCTTCATAGTGGTCAATCAAGAGCAGCCAAGTGACATTTTCCACCGTGCACACTTCTGTGTTGTCCTACTGCAGGAGCAGGAAGCTCTGGGAGCAGGACCAAGCTCCTTCAAGCTTTTAGGCTGCCCAGTATCTGCCGCCTGGCTGCTGCCATCCATCCCTTCAAGCACTCTTAAGTCCAGGAAGACGCCGCCACTTATTTTGCACTCTTGGTGTGGCTCTAGCACAGCACAGTCTGAGACAAGCAGAGCTGTGTGTGCAGAGGTGAGGCCAGCCCTGTGTTCACAGTGGGTATTTAAGATTCCCAAGAAAAATCTCTAAATGTAACCAACAGACTTCTCTCATTTACAGTGTGTTCAACCCTACAATGTGCGATGACTCATGACAAGTTAAATGGTTATTCAGAGTTGCACTTGAGCTCTGCAATGACAATATATTACAAGTATGCCCTCAACAAAAAAGAAGAGAAACAGTGTTTTCTCCTACAAATCTGGGAGGGTGTGTGGGGAAGTCTCTTGGTAAAGGAATGAGTAACTCAGTATTTGTAAACCATGAATCAACTCACACGATCCACAAACTGAGAACTGAATGTAAGTGGTGATTTTACTACCACAGGTTTTGCCACTACTACAGCAAAGACAACAGACACGACCAAATGATAAAATTTTTTTTTATTATTCACTTTTGAATTCTTTTACACTTTCCTGATTATTTTGTGTAAGGTGAAACTAGAACTGTTTAAAAGACATACACAAATCTAGTACATCAATAACCAGGTATTTCTTTTTGCTATACTATTCTCACAACCACGTGTGTGCTAGGCAATATAACCGTCACAGAAGCAAACTTTAGGCAGAATACTGGTCAGTAAAAACAAAGCGAAAAGAGCTACCAGATATACAGACAGGCTCGGTTCCACATTCACTACTGCATTTATCAAGCGCCAAGTATTAACTGCACAATTTGTTCAGCTAGTAGAGGGGAGTTTTAAAATCAGTGCATGAAATTCTTTTCAGCAGACAGATGGACAAACAGATGGATCCTATACCTAAGTGGAATGTGAAGGCAGGGGATGATACCACGGGACTGATAGGTGACTATTCCTAATCTTTTCCACTGCATTATTCACGCAACTCTTACTAGGTTTTGTGTAATGGGACATGTTTGAAACATGACAAGGTGAGGACGTTTGGAGCTCAAATATTACAAGTTACAAGCGTTACAGATGTGTAGGTCTGCATTCCAGTACAAGATAGGAAATCCTGAATATTTGAGCCAGTACTTGAGCTGGTTTCCTGGTACCACCAAAGAACGGCAGACATGAGCTGAAGAATGCAACAGCACTGGCAGCTCTCAAACACCCAAGGAAGAAACCTGTCCTTGGTGCGAGGTGCAGGCCTCATTCACCATCCTGACACCACCAGGAACCGTGGAAAAGATGATGTGCATGTGGGAGTCCAAAATTGCTTTAATGGAGTTTAAACAGGTGAGAGGGTCAAGGATGAACAGAGTCCAGTGGGAGAAAAATTTCTATAAAGTGAACTTAAAGACGGCTCAGTGATTACTTTAGAAGTTTTCAGGATAAATTGAGAATGGGAATACCATGGAGATTTTGATTCACCTAAGAGTAAAGTAATGCAAAAGTGGCAGATCACTTCATGGTATCATCCAAATAATAAGGCCATTCAAAAAATTGAATCTTCTCCTATTGCAAGTCCATGGCAGCAAACCAAGAGTTTTCACTACTGAAGAATATCTAAGTTGTAACTAGGTAAAAGTTATTGCTGTGGGAAGGGGCTTAGTCATGCATGTGGTATGAGCATGAAAGCACTTTGAGAAGTCAAATCCCAGTTATCTGCCAGTGTAAAGAGTTTGGAAATCAAGCTGCTAACTCCCCCGTTTCCCTCCTCCCCAAAACAAACCCCATCCCCAGAAAGACAGGATTGACAAAGTGAGCTTTTGACTGAAAGCGGTGCCTCAGACTCGGTTACAAATGTCTACAGAGTGCCTGTTCAACTACCTCATAGCAGTGTCCCTAACTGGAATGCCATACATTGGATTGTTTTCCTTCCATGCCCCAGTGTCACAATAGAATCTCTATAACTTTCTGTACAACTTTACAACAGAATTGTACTTCGACTATTTTGGTGCCAAATTAAGCTCGCCAGAGTTACATAATTGATGTCTACTTTTCTACCAATAAGAGTTTTGTAAAGTCAATTGCAATCACAAAACCCATTATTATTATTATCACAGTGTTCAGTTAAAAATATAAACACGGTAATCGGAACTGTAAATGTTCAGAATAGGAAAGTTCGGAATGCCATTGGAATAACCGACCTCCGCTCTAGGTACACAAAACACCAACCAACCGGTTTTACCCCACAGACAGTTTTTGCTACGTTGAGGTTGTGAAAGTCGATGTACTATTCTTTTTGCTTGTCGCACAAAGGGATTATGTGTAGGATACAGGGTGACATTGAACATATAGTGAAGCGTGACAGCCATTAGTTCTCTCCCTCCCCAGCATCCCCTTCATCTCCCTGGTTTTCCGACGTCCATAGCTGTAAGGAAATACAAACACGTGTTTATGCTGGAAGCACAGTTAATTACAATTGTCAGGAAAGGGAAGACAGCGTAATTAGTAGTAGCTGTGCAACTTTCTCAGCTAAGAGCAATGCAGAACTGAACTTAATAGGCAAAGCTAAGGAATAATAATCTAGAGCATGAATAAAAGACAAGCAAGAAGCCAGCACAAGCTGAGAAGTTCCACATAAAACTGTTGAGAACAAACTCCACTCTGTTAACAAAAAGAATCTGAGTTTGTTACAGCAATTAACAAGTGATTCCTAGTTTGAACAAGCAAGTCTAACTGGTCTGGTTACAAAAAGCATCGAAGTTAACACATGCAGTTAACGCCTAAGAAAAAGCTCTTAATCGCACAGAACTGCATCAGCTTTCAGATGCTGAGTCCCACTTCACAGAGTGCAGCAGCCTAGAGTGCAGTGGTTTGCCCCATGGTACTCACAGTGAGGTTGTCCCTAAGCAGCTGCATGATCAGGGTGCTGTCTTTGTAAGACTCTTCATTCAGCGTGTCCAGCTCTGCTATTGCTTCATCAAATGCCTAAAAACATAAACACAGCCCTTTCACACTCTGCTTTCTGGAGTCACTTCTGCTTATACAGAGCTTACAAATTTGCCACATTACTATCCAAATTCAGTTAAAAAATCTTCCAGTATTTTTCTTTTCCACCACAAGAAGAAATGCAAACCGAAGTGAGCACCAGATCCTAGACAGCCAGGGGAAAACAGAAGTCTTCAGGGGTGTTCAGATTAAAGCCCAGAAAAACTTTACTAATCATGGTAATACCAAATATTGAAAAGGCAAGAGCATTCTCTGTGTCATGCTGAAAAACGGTTCACATAGCTTGAAGTCAGGTTTAAGAACAACACTTAAAAAAAGAGACTTTCATTAAAAACGAAGGTCTCATTGGTCTAAATAAACAGTGAAAGACAAAGGTACCATTACTAGGAGAGACATACTGTACATGAGTGAGTAGACAAGAAAATGGAACACAAGATTTTTCAACAGTAGGGAGGAAGGTTTTCAATTTCTTTTCACAACAGCAGAGGAAGTCAGGTATGTTCCACTAGAGATTAACAAAGCCATTCTTCCCATCCATCTGTTACACATGAAAATCAATACTGTGAGTCTGAGAGCCGTAAGTGCTATTTCTTCATTCAGGTTTCAAACAGATGTAAGCATTTTAACTAAAAAAAGCAAGAACAGCAACAGCATTTTACAGCAAAACATCACTTCTTGTTACAAAGTCTTACTGAAGTGCCTATTAAGAACACAAAGATTCACCTAATGCCATGTTATTCAAGTTACTACCGGACAATTTTCACAGACACAAAAAGCTCCATTTAGAAGACTAATCCTATTTTAGGGAGAAGGCTAAGGAAAAAATGACTGGCTATTTGTTTGCCACAACCCATCACAAAAGCTCTTTTTGGTCTCTGGAGAGAGGAGTACACATGCATATGGACAACAAGGACATTTAGAGCTACAAAGATGGGCACACAGACAACACCAACATTCATGTACTGGCTAAGTGCTCCTATTTAAATAAATATTTCACTTTAGAACTGCTTAATTAATTCAAGTGTTTTCAATTTTGACACAAACACATTCTAAGAGATTTAGGTGGACATTAAAAAGAGGCAATTTGTCTTCCCTGTCACTGGAACAGCTGCAGTAGCAAATCAGCCTTACCCAAAGCTAATCTAGTCCAGCAAACCAACTTACCTGAAAATATACTACAATGACAACAGTTCAATGACAGCATTTTTAAGGAATTTGATATGAAAAAGCATAATCATCTACAAAGTGCTACTGTAACCATGTAATTACCTCCTCAGCCTCCACAAAAATTGGTGATATGAAGAGTCTGCTTACCGTCTTTGCCAGATTACAGGCTTTTTCAGGAGAATTTAGGATCTCATAGTAGAAGACAGAGAAATTTAGAGCCAAACCGAGTCGAATGGGGTGTGTTGGCTGCATCTCTTTCTTGCTAATTTCAAATGCCTCCTGATAAGCTTGCTGGGAATTTGCTACTGTTGCTGCAAGAAGCAATTACAACCACATAAATACACAGTACATCTCTACATGGGGGAAGCAATTATATTCTCAGCCTAGACTACCGTGCCACCAGAAATTCATACAATTACCTATACACAGACACTTACTTCAATGTTTTTACATGCAAAAGCCTGCCTTCCACTTGCTGAACTACTAATGCTAAATAGATTTTTTAAAAGAGACTTAAAGTAAATTTTTTCAACAAATTCGAACCAATCTGAATGGACCCAAACTCTACTTAAGTCAAAGTGTTCTGCTTTTAAACATTCATTTCCAGCCCAGCTGAAGAAGTCATAGTTATCAATAATAAATTCAGACAAAACCATATGGGGAGTAAAAGATAACTGAACTCCTGCAGTTAGGTCATGAACTTTGTATTTCAGGTTGGGGTTTCAGGGCAAAGCCAACAGTCCCTTCCTGGCTAATGAGTAACAATAAGATCCGTGCTGGTCAGATACTCACAGGAATTCAGGCACAGTTCAGCACTGCTTTCCCATTTGAGAACTAATTACTTTAAAATCCAGGAACCCAATATCCCATATTTGCATGCAGAGAGTTTGCAAACAGTGAAGACTTGAGCTAAATTCATAGTTTAAACATGACATCAAAGGAACAAAGCATTTTCCATGAGAAAGAAACCTACATTCTCCAGGAAAATGATTTTACTCTGCCACATATGCTTGAAAATTAGCCACTGTGGTCAGGGGCTGCAAATAGAGTTTGACTGCATTGATGAACATCTATCTGTCAATCACTTCTATTAATTTCAGTGAAGTCTTTCTCCAAAAGTGACTTGCACTGCACCTATCTTCATAACCACAGAGCATTAGTAAGAAATAAATACTTATGTTGGGGAAAAGAATGCAAGTGTTTTTTACACTTGATTGTGCTTGGTCTGCAGAATGAGAGACTTCATTTCTACTTACTCTGCTTATTGTCCCCAGACGCCACCTCTGAGAGGTATCTGTAGTAATCACCTTTCATTTTCAAATAGAAGACCTTGCTTTCTGGCTGCGTGGCATTGACAATAAGGTATTTATCCAGGAGTTCCTGAGAAGGATTTAAAACAAAGTGACGTTTCCTGAGTCATAGTGTCTGAAACAGACCCTTTGTTACAATGGTGAGCATGAACTGTTCAAATAGTAACAATGACTTCTGTCATAACTTACGTAGAGTCATGTGTTAATCACTTTGCCTACTGCTGTCTAAACTCTGGGAAAAAAAAAAAGAGAAACTACTCGTAGCCTAATCTACTGAGAGCTGAAAACTTGCTGTGTTGAGACGACCCACAATTCCCTCCTGCAGGATCTAAAGGCTACCAGGGCTTAAGCTTGCTGATGCAAACCCACATCCACGGCCAACTAATGAAAAGCATCAGATGGAAATTAGCACCTCTGGTCACTTTTGCTGCCACAAATTTGAATTCTATGCAGAGCTGTGAAATTGTCCACAAGGAACTGATTCTATCTCCAGCGTCAGCTGAACAGTTTGACAGTGGCACAGGCAGTACGTGTGCACTCAGAAAGAGATGCAAAGATTGACTGCACTGACAGCATCTGCTCCAGACTGATCTTAAGCAAACAAAACAACAATAAAAGGCATCTTGTCTGAGTGAAAGAAAAAGCAAAATCAGTCTGGGAGAAGAGCTACACACCTTCTCCATTAAACAAAAGTAATAAAAAAGACTCAGGATGTCAGCATTCATTAATGAAAGAATTTAAACAGCAGGCCTTTTAGCAGGACTCATGCTGGTGCCCCAGATCTAAATTTGTTTTCATGGTGAACCCTCTCCAGCCAGCAGCCAGGGGTTTTCAACATGGCCTTGTTTGCTTTTTTCTGCTAAAAAGTATACTCTTTTATAACAAATTTCTTAAGAAGCAACCTAAATGACTTAGGAGCTAGAATTGGACCCAAGTATGTAGCTATGCAAAATTATTCCCCTGCTAAGGTGCTGCAGTGTCTACAGCACTACTAAAATTCCCTAAGCCTCTCTGAAGAATGCTGCAGTACTAACTACTGTTATTTTTGCTGTTGGATTATTACCAGAACATCATTGCAGATATCCTGCAATTCAGCCTCAATTTTCTCACGATATTCTTTTCCCATCTGCTGTTTCTTCTCATTTCTCTCTGTTTTCTGTTCGATGCTGGAAATCACGCGCCAGGAGGAGCGACGGGCACCGACCACGTTCTTGTAGGCCACGGAGAGGAGATTCCTTTCTTCATTGGACAGTTCATGTCCCTGCTCAGTGACAGCCTTCATAGCAGCAGCCATGTCATCGTAACGCTCGGCTTGCTCAGCCAGTTTGGCTTTCTGTACCAACTCACTTTTATCCATGGCTGTCCTGCAATTAGCAAGGAATAAAAATAGAGAAAAATGTCTCGACTGTCTGCACTGGGGAAGTTCATGCTGAAGAGTGAAGCAGATCTTACAGTCATTAATAAGAGGGAAATCTATCAACTGTAATAAAGTAATACAAAGGGTTTCTTTCTAAAAATGTATTTGACCTTTTGCCAAATATGTATCATTTCCATGTGTAAACGACTAATGACAATCCTGAAGATATGAAAGCATCGTTCTTCAAAATGCAGCAAAAGTCATACTGGCATTAAGCACAGCCCTACATGAATCTGTCCTCTTTCCTATACCAGCCACAGCTCAACTGGGACAATACTAACCAAGAAACCACCAGGTTGGTTGTTTTTTCAGGTTGGTTTGTTTGTTGTTGTTTGTTTCCCTCCACTGCAATACAACAGCAACTACTTAGGAGCACTGAAGCACTGGACAGCCCCTCCTGACCCTGAAAATTTTGGCAAGTAAACGGAGATGTTTCTGTGGGTTACATAAACCATACCCAGGAAAGCTGTAGTTGTTGGCAACTATGGAAAGTACATTTATACTGTTCTGCCAGGAAATAATGTGGAGGTTTTTTTTACATATGCATCAACACACACATAATGGACAATTCTACACAGCTAGGGTGGCTGCAGTCTCAGGTTTTCAAGACCTTTTAAATAAGATTGACATTCATAAAATCTGAATGGGACATGGCCCACATGATGGTCACTACTACAAAAACAAGTTGCTTATACGGAAACAACTCATTTATCATTTCTAATAATGCAGTTTAGCAACCAAAGCTGTGAAAACACAGCTACTCACATGGCCACAAGGTCACTGAAGAGCTTAAGCCAGGGAGAATGAGTGTACCACTCAGGGCCAGGCTCACAGGAGAAAGTAAATTAGTTTCTTTGCCTTTATCAAAACGGACCTTAACACCTCACAAACTTACAGACATCCCAAATTCATCTGTAAAATTTCTCCAGGTGCACAGGTTCACTTTTGGACACATCCAGCTGTTATTCTCATTAGTACTGTGCAATAATTATCCTCTCCTACTCCTAAATCCTAATCAGAGCTCTCACTGTCTAGATAAGTTGTCAGGCTGAGACTTAACAGCCTAAAAACAACTTCTAAAAGAACAATAAAACCCAAACAAGAACAGTAAGTTTACATTTGTATTTCACAGACTTCTGCTCATTACAGAAGCACCTACAATCCTATTAGAAAGACCCAACATACTGAATGTGATTGCTGCAGCCTTTTCCCTGGCTCTCACCTTTCAAGATTCTAGTCTGACAAGCTTCTGATGGAGAACATCTTGCACACACTGCTCAGCTTGTATTTTACTCCAAGGATCACCTACCACACTATTACAGAGGAAAACCGGTCCCCTGTACCAAATCCTCAACCAGGACAATGAGATGCAGACCCAAATTCCCATTGTGTGTATGAGCAGTTTCATACACTGCTCACACTGCCAAGGATGAGTCCTAACTACAAAATTATTTTGAGATGAGCACATTCTGTCCCTCCAGGTGAAGATATTCCACTTTAGCAAAAAAAAAAACCAAAACACCCCCCAGAATATCAAGTCAAACATTGTCATTTCACACAAAAGTTCCTGAAGCAAACCCAGCAACCAAACCTACCTGCTCTGTATCTGCAAGTCACACTCACTCCTCCTTGTATTTGATCCTTTGTAGATCCTAATGCATCCATCCTCGTAAGGCACTCAAAGTAAGGACACAGAATGCTAAAACCAGCCTCCTGGAAAGGGACCTTTTGCAGACTGGTAAGTAAAGTTGGGCTCTGTTTCAGCTCCATTTCAAGTACTGTGTTTAAATCAGTGGATTCTGGGACCTACTGAAAGGGGCCGCACAGACTTCAGATCAAAGCCCTCAACAAGACAGGGTGACTGTGGGCAGCAGTGTGACAACTTGTGGTAAGGCATGATTCATTCAATCATCAGCTCTCTTCCCCAGTAAGCTTTTACCCTGGGGATATTTTCATTTGTTTTCACAGGCTTATCAAACAGATAGCTCCTGATGACGGAAAAGGTTAAGCGGGATTTGTGATGTGCATGGTTTCTCCCTACTTTGAAGGCTATCATAACACCAATGCAAAACAAGTCCAAGGAAATCATCAGAGCATTTCCCCTTGAGACAACCCATCCCACTTTTCCCTGTCGAGTCTATCAAACCTTGTAAACCATTCCCTTAACTCAGCACTAATTGCAGACTATGTGCTTAAGGCAGGAAGTAATTTGTGAGTGGTGTTCCTCTACCCACTAACTAAAATCTGAACATGAGCAAAGTACACCTGAAGAATGCTTTTTACATTACAAGAGCCAACTTTAAACAACAGGACATTGAAGCGAAACAGCTTCAGAGCACTTTTAGTTTCTTTATTGTCTGCAGAGCTTCTAGAAGTATTTCTACTGCAAACATCTTATCTTCTCCTCTTCTTCTAATGGAATGTGATTGTTATGTGGAAGCAGCCTGCTTGTTGAAGTGCAGAGGCAAGTTGCCCCAACTGAGTTTACATTTTGCCATTGAAAGGTCAGTTTTATCTGTGATCTGCACTTTGCCAATAGTGGTCTAATCTGTAGACAAGTCATCTGTGCAGAGTTCCATTTACAAACAATATAGAATTCAGTTTTGAAAGGGTGCAGAGTTTGTTTTATCAAGCTCACTGACATATTTATATTTAGATGCAAGACAGTTCATAGTAGTCAATGGGTTCATATAAGGACGCATGAAGGAAATCCCAAAGGGAACTGCTCATGAAGGAAAACATGGGGGCACAAAGACCTAATGGATAAAAAAGATCCAGAAACCAGTTTAACATATCAATTATACAAGTAAAATACCAGCACAAAGATTAGAATATTGCTTCTCATCAAGCAACTTTCCTCAGCAATGTAACTAATTTATGCACATGAAACTCATTTATGCATATATGAAACTCAAACTCATCACTAAAGATGCAGCTTCTGAGAACTTCACTTAGTTTTGACGTAAGAATTCAGTGTACAGGGGCTTGAGTTTAGTTAATTCATGCTAATATCTGTACTGTTAGTAGGCTTGCTATGAAACACAAGTATTATTCAGAAACATGGATTTAAAAGAACTTAAATGCGGTAAGAAAATAATTGCCCACACCAAAATATCTGCCAATGACAGCAAGTCACCATAATTTCCTTTCCAGGATGCTGCTGCATAAAGGAACACTTAAAATCCTCATTTGATTCTCCATTGCTTACCTTGTTAGCAGCTTGGAGAGAGCTTTGCAGAGCTATGCTGGCTTGAGCTCCAAAGAGGGAAGTGTTTGCCAGAAGGAAAAAAGATACAAGGAAAGGAGTGATGTTTGAAAAGGCAAAGAAGCAACTATCAGTTATAACTGGTCCCTCCCAGAGAGGAGATGAAAGCCACACTCTAACAATGGACCAGTGTGCCACAGTCTGAAACAAGCAAAGCCTAGAGCTAAAAATACACCTAGGCCACACACAGAAGCCATCTACCAAAGGTTACCTGCAGCTAGGAGCAAAACACACAGAGGTGATGAACAGGAGGCTGACAGGAATGATCTATTCTAGCACTAATAAAGCCATGCCATGGCGGCAAAGGGAAAAGAGGGAAGATGGAAAAAGGAGTAGAGACGTGCAGATCACAGCCATGGAGGAGTCCTGAAAGTTGCCTGTTCTAAGCAGAAGATTCTGATATTAGATGCATTAACACACTTCAAATTCTTAAGACACTGTCTTCTTAAGAATCTGTCCAATACAACTTAGTAGCCCTCCAAAAAAGCAGTGGCTGGACACTGCTCACAACAGGGGATGCCAACCACTGCCCAGCAGTCACAGCCAATAGCACCAGCTGCCAGAAATTTTAATCACCTGAAGTCCCACAGTCAAAATGTAATTTTTTTACTATTTTTTCCCCCTATCTCCCATACAGCCTAGAGCTCTTTCAATCCCTCTTACAAATGCAGAAGAGCATGTATGCAGGCACTGTAAGTTACAAGTGCTTACTCCCACCCCAGAAAAGCTTTACGCCTGTGTAGACAAGACTGAAACGTATCACAAAGCATCAAAAGTAAAGGTCAGAACCTGTAAAACTCAATAGTTTGTAGCTGCCTGCATCCTTCAGTGGAAGATGCAGTAGAAGGGGACGGTGTGACCAGCCTGGGAACAGGACCTGGAGTCAGTACACCCATGGATCTTTCAAGAGTGGATGGACACACAGAACTGGAGGTTTACATCCCATTAACAGCTGAGGGGTAAAACATGCAGCTACCATTGTTCAGATGATTGCAGGATTTTGAGAACTACAGCTTACTCCTCAGCACTTACTCCATCTACTCTGTAGCCTTTATTGTTTCCCATTCCAATGGGCTCTTTAGGACAAAGCCAAAACAGATCAGAACTAACTGTGCTTAAAGTCTGTAGAAATCAAATGAAAACTGACACTGAAAATAATCTAGCTTATATAACATATCGAACTGACAGGACAATACTAATAAGCTTACGTTGGTCTGAAGTCTGCTGCTCTTGATGACCTGCTCTTCTGATGCTAATTAAGTCATCGATTTTTGTGCACTGTTTTTCTCTCTACAGCAAGCATGAGAATCTATCAGACAAACACTACCACTTTTTAGAAAAGAACTGGTGAGAAAGCAATGTAGTTATTGGTTTGACATACTGGTCCCTAATGAGTCGAGTAGAGCTGCAGGTTAACAGACCTGTGTATTTCACTGTGAGAAAGGAATACAAAACCAGATTTGGTGAAATGGGAGGCAATCATACTTCCCAGTCACAAGCTCTAAGTCCACTCAAATTCTAGCAGGAGAAGCAGCAGACTGGTACAGAATTTGCAGCTCAATATTCCACCATGTGAACACACCTTATTTGATTTCTGGATGGGCAATTCATTCCGAAATTAAACATTCAAGTGAGGTGAGTAGTATTTCAAATTAAGAGTTCTATAATTACAGAGTAAGAGCTTTGGAGACATTATTTCTAAAATAAATAGAAAATCATTCTCCATCATTCAGGTACACACATGCTGACACAAGTATCTGCATGATGGGGATGGCATTCCCTGTCAACTGGACATCGCTTGAAACATTTTTTACAGGAAATGGAGTGCAACTCTTTCAACCTTCCTTGCTTTACTGCAGTATTAGGTATTGGATTTTATTAGCTGTGTTTCTCTAGTTGGTTCCCTTAAAGGCTATACCATGGATTGTTAAATAACTGATTAGAAAATGAATGGCTCTGGTAAGATCTGAACAATAAAATCTTCCTGTCAGAAGCTTGGGTATAGCAAGTTCAGTAAAATATCCTGCAAACATAATGAGGGAAAAAGGAAAATGATTTCACAGCTGTGATATTCCTGCTGACCTTGTGCAGCCCATAACTTTAGCCTCCTCTGCATCTACCCTGGCCTTCAGCTCAAATCTCTATGCAAATGTTGAGATAAAATTAACATTCTATAAAGCCATGCCTCACCCTGCTCTGGCCATCTGCTGCCATCATTACTTGTTGCTTCTTAAAATTGAATAAAATGACACTCAATGGTTTTCAGTCTCCATAGAGAATTACAAAATGCCTATGACCACTACCAATAGCATGTGGGAACACTGATGGTGTAAGGACACCTTAAATTTAGTGACTGCAGCCTTGCTCTTCCTAATGCCAGGCTGAAAAGCAGAGCTCTGCTCCCTGCCTATGGCCCTTTGCTCAGGACAGCTGCAGGTGGAGATGTGCTGGCACTTCCACAGCACAACATACCCACATGGCAACACCTTTTTGTTCCAACTGGCAGAACTGTTTTTGGCTAGAACCCAGGTGGAAATAGTGAGTTAACTCAAAAAATCTTCCCCCAGGCATAAAGTTCATGCCAAATTAATGTATTCGTATCACAGGTAAATCACTTTTGTTAATAATAAACTGACAGTATTTATATTACAGGGTGGGGCAAGAAGTGTGGCCATATAACAGACACACTACTGTAATGCCTGGTATTAGGATACCACACGGATCAGAGTAGGAGCTTTTACCTCATTAACCAAATAATTATTTACTGACTCCTCCTCATCCGAGTTTATTCACATGCATCACAAAAAGCTGCATACTGGCACAGGCCTGCTCAGGAAAAAATAAAAAGACTCAACATCAAAATAGCAGAGATCAGAACATGCGGTACTGACATAATGAGGTTGAGAAAACTGCACCAGGCCCATCTGTGCAAGGAGTCTATCACTTTATTGGTACCAATTTAATAAACAAAATATGATACACGGGATATTTTTGCAGTCCTTTAATATGAGAAAAAGGCACTTGTGTGCTTGTTTTCTTTTCTAGACCAGATTATATCTCATTATTGTTCTAAAATAAAAGTAAGCTCATCTTTTTCATAAAAAAGGATTAAAAATTTTGACTGAGGTGTCCTTCATTAGCGAACATGTAAAAACACAAATATTCCTACAGCCACTGAAGATACAAAACATTACAAACATTCCCAAAGTCTCTGATATTTTTCCATGGGAATTTAGTTTTTATGGTGCTGCATGATGTGGTTTTTTTGTCTTCCTATCACTGGAAAAGGTATTTTAACTATTAATAAAAAAATATATCTGAAAGCAGCCAATTTATATTGTGATCTTTGTGTGAGATGCATTTATGCCAATACAGTGATTGTGTGCCACTGCCATTTCATCATCCCAATTAATACCTGGTTATACATACCTCAAACAAAACCCATGGCCCTTAGATCTGGGCTACCGCCCAGCCTTTTTATAGGCTGGGACTGGCTTGAACCAACCTTCTTTCCCTGTGGAGTGCTCCCTAAACGCATCTCTATTCCCAAATGGACACGAATGATCAAAATTGGAGAGTAACAATAAAAGCATTTTATTCCCTTCTAAAGCGCTCATACACGGCCACGACCACCTTCGGCCCTACGTGGGCCGGCTCACAGCCACCGGCACGGACACGGCAGCTGCGCTCTCCCGGGCTGGGCACGGCGCTCCCGGCTTCGGGAAGCCCGAGGCCGGCCCAACCCTGCCGCGGCGTGGGCGAGCTGCGGGCAGTGCCGGCTGCCGGCCCCGGCGTGGCGGGGCTCGCTCTCGGCCCCGGGCGGGCAGCCCTTCCCGCCGGGCGGGCCCAGGTGAGCGCGGCCGCGCCCCGGGCAGCGAGTGACTCACCGGGGCGGGGCAGCGCCGGGCGCTCGGGGAGGGGGCGGCACCGCCCGCTCGGGCCCGCCAGCGGCCGCCGAGCGAGGGTCACACCGTTAGCCGGGCCGGGGAACGCAGGAGCGGGGAGGCAGCACCGGGGACCCTCCCGCTGGGACCCCCGCGCGGCGCGCCCGCCGCGGCCTGCGGCTCCCCGCGCGGGGTGGAGCGCAGCGGGCCGGGCGGACGGCGGGCAGGCCGGGGCGGGCTCCCCCGCGGGTCGCGATCCCGATCCCCGACGCCGATGCCCACCCCGATGCCGGGCGCGGCCCCTCACCTGGCGGCGCGCTCGGATCCCACGGGCGGAGGCGACGGGAGCGGCGGCCGCTCGCACGGACACGCGCACACACCCTGCGGCGCTCGGCCCCGCTTCCGCCGCGCGGCACGCCCCTTCCGGCGCCAGGGGGCGCCACCGCCCCGCGCGCCGCCCCAGCGGGACGGTCGCCATGGCGACGGGGGCTCAGCCCGCCCGGGCCGGGCCGGCCCCGGGGCTGAGCGGGGCCCGGGGCTGTCGGTGCCGGCCCGCCCGCCCTGTGTGCACACCCGGAGCGGGGAGAACCCCCGAGACACGGCCCGGGGCACGCTCGCACCTCGGCAGCCGCCGCGCTGAGCGCTCTTTGTCTCCTCGGAGCGCCGTGGTGCCGCAGGAAGCGCTGGGGTGGGAGTCCAGGGGAGGGGGCTGCTCCGGCCTGGAAGTGCAGCAGCTTCTCCGGCAACAAAAGAAAGAGTTTCTGGTTTTCTCTGGCCATTTCTCACTGCTGTTCTTTGGCTGGACCTCGCGGTAGGAGTCACAGAATCAGAGAACTGATGAGGTTGGAAAAGACCTCTAAAATCATGGAGTCCAGCCTATGAGGGAACACCACCATGCCAGTCAGAGCATGGCACTGAGTGCTGCACCCAATCTCAAACACCTCCAGGGACCGTGACTCCACCGCCTCCCTGAGCAGACCATTCCAAAGGGACGTGTAAGGGACATACCCGTGGAAAACAGGCAGTGAGGGCATTCTGTGCACCCTCACAGAAATAAAATTTCGCAAATGCTTTTAATTGCAAAATCATCTTGAAATGCTGTTTTAGTAGCAGCTCTTCCCTACAACTTAAATTGCATGTTTTCACTGAAAAATCAAGATCCTTATTGGCTAGATGAGTTTTATGCAACTAATAAACTACATTTTCTAGGGAAATGGCAAGAGAGAACATTTTTGGGGCATGAGGGAAGGTCTAGCTTGGCCTCCAAAAAGGAATCCAAGTAAAAGAGTTCAGTTTTGTAATCCATATAATGCTTTTGGATAAGAAGTGACAGGGCACACAACCCCTTGCACTGCACCCAGATCTCAAACTTACGGCAGCAGCACTTGTCAAAGTGTTATTATTGGGGCTTAGTTCAATTACAGCATCCCGGAGTCCAATTTTCTCTTCTACTTTCAGATACAGTCCCGGGCCCATCAAAGTCACTGTCAGATTCCTTTTTGGTGATGGAAGGACTTCATTAATTTCTTGCTTAGTCTCAGTCCAAAGGTTAATTACTTTGGAAAGTCAGAAGGAAAATTACTTGGCACCCATAAGTTATCTTAAGCTGCAAACACTGATTCAGCTCCATCGGTTGCTGTCATCACTCTCTTTTTTCTTTTCTAGGCAAAACTTGTTTTTTCCCCCTATCTTCTCCATAGTCCGTATCTTCTCAGTTTCTATTTGGGCCATTCCCAGTGCTCTTGCTCAGGCCTTGGGGGTGCTGATTCATGGCAGAATTACTTGGTTTTGACACTCCTTACACTCCTTGCCTGCATATCTGTGTATCATACTCAGTTTGCAGAGGTGTGCTGTCGACACCTGTTCATTTAGATTCCTGCTGTGCCTCCCTCACCCTTCTCCCGGCTCATGCCTCTTACTTCCAGTGAGGTGCACTGAGCTCCCTTCATACTGCTCCTCCAATTTGTCCACAAAATTCTCATCATCTGAAGTGCTCGCAATCCTTCTCAGCTGGTATTTTTGGACCATGCAATCTCCACCACAATATCCCAGCAGGACAATTCCACACTGTGTAGTCACAGAGGTGAAACACCACGCTCTGCTTTCACAGAGCTCCTGCAGCTGGGTCCCTGCTGGGCCAGAGGCCACCGAGACAGAACTGTGTTAATGATACAGGTCATTCCTCCCTGAGCTCTTCCTACCTTGGGGCCTTCTCAGTCCTGGTGTGCCTGGTCTGGTGCAAGAGGTAAGCAGGGCACCCTGCAGTTCCTCCAGGCACAGAGGGATGAAGGCTGAAACCGACACCAAACCTCAGCTCTGAAAAAGGTTGTAACACCAGCGAGTGGCTCCAAGTGTCACCTTTCAGAGGAGGAAGTGCACATCAGCTCAAAGGATCTGAGACAGGAGATCCAAAACTCTGTGCAAGAATAGCCTTTACCTCAGGGACAGGCTGGATCCATGAATAAACAAGCACAGCAGAGGGACCAGCCTGCCTGGCTCTCCAGCAGAAAATGTCCTGCTGTGTGTTCTCCCAAAGAGCCACATTTCAGGTAAATAAGTGTGAGGTACAAATGGAATTTGGCTTTAGCAGCTGGTCAGTCACTGCCCTGGGGAGCACAGAACAGCTGCACTAAGAGAGTGCTCACACTGAGCTACTGCCTCACCGAGAGTAGATCCAAAAGACAGGAAATCACGGGATTTGCTTTGGAAAAGGAGACAGCTCATGGCCGAGGTGGAGCCCCCTGGTTAGGGGAGTGGTTCTTTACAAGGACTGTGAGACCCGAGCCCTTCCCTGGCTACACTACGGGCTTCACCTCTCGAAGAAGCCTCTCTGCAGGCAGCTGGGGCTGCAAGGACAATTCGTTCCTGTCTTTTGCAACTGCTTCACTACAGAGAGGGGATTTCGGTCTTCAAAACGCTTCTCTTGCACTAAGTTAGTACTGAACATCAATAGCAGTTAAGAGAAGTGGAACAAGCTCTTCGTCAAAGATGTAAGTTGCCAAACAGGGAGGACTGGCTCTGCTCCCCGTGCGAGCAGCAATGTCAAAAGAAGCTGTTCCCAGCAGATGGCACAAGAGCTCGAGCTGCTTCAGTCTCTGCTCTCGGCAGCCCGTACCTGCCCTCAAGGTGTGCGGCTTCTGGCACAGGAAAAATGAACCTGAGATTTGTACTAAAATATTGTATTGCGGTTGATAAACCTTTGTTCAGAAATGCCATCCTGAGGAGCTGCTCAATTTTTGTGAGGTTTTTTTGTCATCTGTGTTGAAAGCAGTCGGGCTCAGCTGCTGTGGGTACCAGAAGCAAACAGTTGATGGCACTGCATGATCGCTGTCCCTGCAGTTGATGTCTCCCTGCAGCCTGACTCTGAATGAAAAACCAGGGTGTTTCACTTCCATGCTGTAGGAAAGACACTCACAAAATGTAATCGTCACCTATTAAGTATATTTTATTTCTTGATTCTTCTGGTATTCATTTTCTCTATCCTCTGCTCTGTGTATGAGAGTGTACAGCCTGGATGTTTTAATTGTTCTAGAGCTGGATCTCACAGATCACTAAATAATGGATTAGGTGATGGATCCCAAATGGAACTGGTGTAGTGGTTTATGGCAACTGTCACAACTGTCCTGCTGGAGCTGCTGGGGCTGACAGCTGGGATGTCCACCAGAAGTCTCATCAATATATTAAGAATTCCATAATTTGTCGGTGCTGGTTGTGGTGCACTTTGAGTTGCACATGATGATCCTAAGAAGGAGACTTGTAAGGAAGCAACAAGGAACACAAAAGAGGAAAACAGTATTGGTTTTCATTAATATTTCTGCAATAGGAAATAAAGAAAGCTCCAAGGGAAAAAATTCTGTATTTCTTGTCTGTCTTGTATTTTCTCTGTACATAAGCTGCTTGTGACATTACAGACTACTGTGATGAAGTTAAAACTAGAATTAGGTTAGTTAGAACTAAAATTACAACTAAACTGGGCTCAGGGATAAACATCTTGCATAGGATAGAACTATTATTGACTTTATTGAAGCAACATTTAAAAGGTTTTCCTCATGGTCCCTGCCAACTAAATGCTAGACTAAATAATACTTTGTTTGGGTATCTTTCAGTTCTTCCTTCTGTCCAAGGAATGCAAGTGGTTTAGTGCAGCTTCTCTATTAAATGTGATTTGAACCAAAGTCGAATGTTTTAATTTGAAGGTGTTTAAAGGTCTGAAGGTGATTTTAGAGAGCACAGTTAAGAGCATAACTGCAAAGCAACTTACAAGAAGTAACTGTGGGAGCATGAAAATATAAGCGACCTAAATAGTATAAAATAGTATGATGGGAAATATGGTTGGAACAAATGTCTTGGATGGGATAGGAGTTCAGCTCCAGGAATGCAATTTTGGCAGTAGAGCCCCAAACGGAGAATGCTATTTCTGGGGAAATGCACTGAACTCTGGGTCATGAATTAAACTCAGGTAATTTATGTTCTGCTCATAAAAAGTGGCAGTGCGAAAAACCCAAGCAGAAATGGAATGGAATATATTGCTGTAAATTTTGTAGCTGCTGAGACCTGGAGGGTTGTCATGTACGTCTGATGCCAGGTAATGCCTAAGAAGAATTCAAGCCAAAGAACACACAGCAAACTCTTCAAAGCTGCCAACTCAGTGACCCCAAGGAAATTCAGTTTCAAAGCATGTGAAGAGAGGTTTGAAGAGGTGACTTCCCAAACCCTGAACTTTATTTATTATCTGTTTCTGACAAGCCCTAAAGAAAGGCAAACGTCTTGATATTTTGAAATTGCATGGCATGTGTTCATTTTCATAGGAAACTCTGATCTTTAGGAAATACCAATATTATTCCATTTCCTGATTTCTCATTCTTTTCTCTCTTGGTATTTAATACCAGTCTGCAGTGCAGAACTTCCAAGCCGGTGTCTGTTCCAAGACTTGGCTACCTGGGTCCCACAGAGCTCCAGCTTCCTCACAACCAGCTATCTTCCAGGTGCCTTTGAAGTGGGATTTCTTCTAGAAAAGCAGCTATGGAAGAAATAACCCTCCCTGTGGTAATGACAGTAAGGTCTGCTAAAGTTTTGATAATGTTTCACTCCTCAGTGTGTGCAGGTCAGCTGGAATTCTTTATGGGCAGATGCAGCCAGACAAGAAACCTCCACTTGGCAGAAGGATGAGTCCCTTTGGGATTTGGTGAGATGAACTTGGACAAGTCCAGGCCCCTTATGGCAAATGTGGGAGAAAACTCTTCTTAATACACAGAATGGTGGAGCTCCTTCTTTGGTATAATGCATAGGGAAGCCTGGCATGACGTTTTCTCTGGATGTCTCCAGGGAAAGGCAGCTTCTCTCACAGCAATATGTATCTGTTTCAGGCCATACTTCAAAGTCCAGCATGAGTTTTTGGTGTTTGCTTTTCTCCTTTTAAACAGGAACTATTCAAAGGGCTAAAAATCTGAAGTTTAAAGAACTATACAAGCTGCTTGGAGCACCAAAGTGTTTCTTTATAATTAGTATAAATGCATTAAATATTTAACCTTCATCCTGTGAAAACCCAGACTTTTAAAAAAGAATTTACAGCACAGGGTGGAGTTTTATCTGTTCCTAAATAGGACAGCAATTTCCTTCCTTCCATTTCTGCCCCAAATCTCAAATTCCAGAGTGCAATGAATCAATTGAAGAGGAGGAGAGATGACTGTTCATCCACCTCCCCGTTCAATTGACTCTCAAAAACTTGATTTTTCTCAGACGAGCCAGGCTGAGAGTTCTGAAGTAGCACAACTCCAGCTGGATATCTGTTCTTTATTCTGGCTTGTGGTTCAAGGTGTCTTTTTCTTAATAAGCACCTACCACTAGATCGTTAATAGTTTACCAGCCCACAGCTTCCAAGGAAATGCTTTCCAGCAGTCAGAGCTGGAAAATAACTCAGAGAATGGCATAGGCCTGATAAAAGGATTAATAAATCACAGTCCTGAGAGCTGAGAGTTCAGTTTTGTCTGACACTGGCTCTAAGGATTATTTTGTACATTCAGTGCTCTTAATTGCTTTTTCTCCCCAGAATTTTGTGTGCAGCTCTGGGATAGATTTGGAGAGTTTTCCCGAACAAACTGAACTAGATTTCTTCCTAAATTATATTTAAACTCTGGTCGTTACTGTACACACTTGTATTTGAGCTGTACTGAGGGGGCTGAAAAACACAGAGAGGAAGGAGTGACACCTTTTCTCATGGCAAAAGTAGAATATTTTTGCAGAATAAAACTGCCAACCATTTCAACCTAGCTCTGCTATTCCAGTTTTACTGGAATTGTTCCGTCTGTTTCTCTGAAAATGAAAGTCTGTTTCTACTCCTGCCACCTGCTATTTCCATATGAAAAAGCTGTTTGGTTATAATGAAGGTACCATTTCTCCCAAGGGCAAAGTAAGGACATTTCATCACACTGCTCTTCCTGAAATTTCAGTAACCAGATTCAATATGTTACTAGATTTGATCTACTTTTTCACAAAGCTTAAAGCCTTTAAGGGAAATCTCAAGTTCTGTCTGAGAGTATTTACAAAACAAAATGTCATTTCCCTGCTGAACTGTAAGACAGTCTGATCTGGCAAAACAAAAAAGAGAATCCAAAACCAAGATTCACTTTAGCTTTGCGACTTACCCAGTGACAAGCATTTGGAAATCACAATGATTTCCAAGCACAGACCATATTTTTATCCCAGGCACAAGCCAACAATAGTGTAAACAAAAAGTTCCTTCCTGCTGACCTCGATGTGAGCAATGGGGGGCAGTTGAGATGGCCAGAATTTGGCCTCCTGTGCAAGTCAGCTTTTTGCAGATTCATTTGTGCTTTTAAAGAAGCTGTTTAAACTGTCCCTTGACTCCAGGAGAAACTCTCCAAATGAGTCACTTTTGACATGCACTTTTTAATGAACCCCTTGACATCATGAGTGTTCTTCTCCTGCTTTCCAGGAATAGAGCAGGAAAACAGTCTCTAGGCTGACGCTGGGCCCCCTGAGTTTTCTCAGCAGGATTCCTGGAGAAGAATCAGGGGAAAATTGATCCTCCTCTTAACATTTGTGTAAATGACTCAATACCTAACCCGTGACAGAGTGTACTCTGGAGTATATGACACCCAGGAGTTTATAACAAAGTTAGTTCGATGTTGCAAGCCTGGATTCACTGCTGGAGATTCCCAACTGGCTGCCCAAAGGCTTTAGCAAGGGAAAGAGCAGGGGGTCTGCCCTGGGCAATTTGCTGCACTTTCAGCTGTGCCTCAAGTCACCTTTTCAGAGCAGTGCAGACACAAACATGAATCAGAAAAGATTGCCACAGTTACAAAGCTCTTTTCAGCACTGTATCCTTTCTCCTGGTAGCCTGGCAATCCCCAGGGCTGAGATACACTCTCTGCTTTGTCCAGGGTTAATAGGTATCATCAGGGATGGAAAGGTAGAAGCTGCATTGAAGACTGAATAGAAGACATAGCTAAATTTTTTCTCAAATCCCCAGAAAGCCATCAACTGTCACTACAGCTCCTTGGAGACTATCCAGGTTCATAAAAGCATTCTAAGCCTATTGCTGCTTCTTTGACTCCTTTAGGTTCCTGCCTAAGTTCAGTCCTGAGAGAATAAGGATTGGGCCCCATAGCAGACTGAGGCTTTCTTGAAAATCCCGACTGACACTTCCCTGTTAATATTAAAGATCTGCCTGGTTTTTGCAAGTCATCTTTATTTCAGGCCTGATTCATTTATCAAATACTCACAGATCAGCCAAAGGCCAGGGCAGTACATGGGAATGTGTTAACACATTTACTCTTGGATTGCCAAAACATTATCCAATTATCTCTGCTAATGCCAGCTGCTTGGAACATGGAAAGCCCTTAATAAAGAAACAACTGTGGTAAAGAAACAGTGAAATGAGAATAGCTGAACATGTCTCCCCAGGCTGGGTGAGACAGAGATGCAAAGGAACAACAAAGTCATCACAAATGCACACCTAAACATTTTGCAAACATGAGTATATCAAGGGATGAAGTCATTGTAGCCCCAGAAATAGAGGCAGAGTGTGTCTTTTTGGTTTAAATCAGTTTTCTGACAGATTTCTTGGAAGAAGCACCACTAAACTGTTGTAAGCCCTGAACTGTAAGGGCTACCAGCCACTAGATGTCCCAGAGCTGCATTCAAACTGCACCCATCAGCTGCAGACAGAGAGGGGCCAAACTTGGTGGTGCAGGAGAGAAGATATAATTTAACAGACTAATTGATCTGTCTGGAATGAGCACTTATGTGTCCTTATTTAGGGCTTGTGTTGTACCTGTAATGGTGCGAGGAAATGAGGAATCTGGACACAAGGATCTGAGGAAGAGTTTCCACATCCCAAAACTGGTCTTGCTTCATTTATTGTTACCTTAAACAAGGGTACAGCAACACTGCTACCACAACAGGGAAGAAAAGAGGGATGGGAAAGCTGACACTTCAGTGTTAATAAGCTCCTCAGAATAGCAATACAGAAGAGCAGAAGGCAAATCTTTCTGATCTTGTCAAGCTGGCGTAACCGTGGGATCTGCACGTGCACATAAAGGTGCAATGTCAAGTTGCTTTTCTTTTCCTGTTCCTTATTTGTGGCTTAGCAGCTTTGCTCAGCAAGCTGCAATGATGCAAGTTTCTATACACACATGCACTGTTCTGTGCCCACTGTTTCTCCCTTCGTTTAATTGCTTTGCTATAATATTCAGAAGTGTTGTGATTCTGCATTTGACCCAGGAGGAAGTTGTGAACAGCTCACTCAGAGGAAGAAAACAGAAAATGGCTCAAGCATGGCTTGTGCTCCTTCCACACAGAAGTGGTTTAGAAACATACACCTTTCCAACATCCTGATGCCTGCAGGGCCTCCCTCAGCCTAGGTTTAACCTCTCTTCACCTCCAATTCTTGGCTAATTCTTCTCCTCTGAACAATCTTTATGATGACCAGCCATATCTCTCCTTGTATGAAGCCTTCTGCAGTGTTGGAGTGTTGTGTTAAGGCTCCTGTATTTCTCTTCTCCATGTTGCTCTGTTGCTCAATCCATCTGATAGAGCCCAAGCAGAATAACGTGCACAGCATACCCTGGCACTGCTCTGAGCATACCCCTCACACATGTGATTTTGGGGTGCTCAGAAACCCTGGGGGAAATTTCTCGAAGCCCGCTGCTCTGCTTCCTTCTTGAAGTAATCTCCTGCATATGACTTTTTCCTGATTATCAGGGAAAACAGAGACTGTGGTCCTGCAACGTTCCCAATCTGCCTTTTTCCTATGGCACTCACTTGCCACTCAGTTGCTATTTCTTCTCTGTCAGAGCAGTAATTTAATAACACATACCAGGATCCAGCCAGCATGTCCAATAAAGGAACAGAAGCAATTTAATGTGATTCATGATCAGTCACAACTAAGCAACAGGAATAATTCTTTGGCATTCATTCCTGGGAGTAAGGATTCAAGGAAAAAAAGATATTCTTGATTAGATTCAAAGAAAGTAGAGGAGTCTACAACCTTCTCACAGACAGAAAGGAAGGGAAATGAATCTAGGACATAATCTTTTTTGGTAAGTGGCCCCCTGCACTGCTGGATGAGGAGGGAGAAAGGGTTGTGTCAGAGAACTGTGGTGCTGCCACTTGCCTCCTCCAAACCATTCCAGACAGAGTATTAAAAATTTCAGGAGACAAGGCTGGATGTGACAGTAAAAGGTTCTTCAGGTACTCTGATATCTTGCTTGCTTGCCCTTGAATACACCAACTACTAAGCAGGGTGAGATAGAAATGGGGTTTTGGATGCAGAAACGTTGCATGGGGGCATCTGCTCTCTATTCTGGTGCAGAATGGTGGTGTCATTTGTGCTTGGCAGGTCCTGAGGATGAATGAGAGAGAACTAATGAGAACATCAGAAAGAAACCATTTATTAATGCTTCCCGTGGTAGGAAAATCCATCGTGTCGATCTCCTGTTCCTTCTACCTTACTTACAGCTCAGTGACACTGCGTGACATTTTTAGCTTAGTCATTTTATCAAGGCTGCAAGATAAATCACTGCCCAGAGCGGGAAATGGGCTCAGCAACATTTATAGCAGTGTGGGGTCTCATGAAATCTTAATTTAATGACCTTTGAGTAAGAATAGAGGCAAATCTACACCCCTGTCAGGCGACCATATTCTGGACTCAATCAAATCCTGCCATCTACTTCTCTGGCTTTTCTGATCCTGTGCTGCAAACAGGCCCAGGTCTCAGATGATCCTCTCCTGCAGTCTAATGGGAGTGCTCAGAGAGTTCATTTCTGCAGCCAAAGCTGCAGGCAAGACGGATAAAACCTTTTCCCAGGGTGCAGCAGTGCTGGTGAAAGAGCTGTCAGTTGTCAGGACTGCCAGGCACGGGCTTTAGCTGATGGTTAATGCCATCTAAAGGCAGGCAGGGAGGGGAGCAGGAGAGGCTGCAGCCTTGCTCTTCTGAAGCGCGTCTGTGACCATAGGAGCCACAATCAAGACCTCTTACAGCATTATCACACCACATTCGTCTGACAAAGCTGTCATTTTGCACTTTGGGCCTGGGGAACCCCCATGGTGGGCAGGATGGCAGCCAAGCCTCGATCTGTGCATGGTGTGACAACCCTGTCACAGTGCCTAGGGACCTCCTGTGGCACGTATGGCCCTGTGGTTAATGGCATTAACCCAGGCAATAACTGTAAGGGATCAGGACAGTGTCCTGAGAACTGCACCCCGAAGCTCGGTGATGACAAGTCCACAGTGCAGCTGCACAGAGCTTGTGACCAGCAGGCAGCAAGACAAAGCACAGTGTGGGCTCCTGAGCGGGTGAGCTCAGACTGCCCATGCTGCTACACTCTGCTAGTTGTCAGAGGACTGGTGTTACTGTCCTTCATAATACATCCCTTCAATGCCTCTTTATCTGCCCACTTCTCTTTCTATGGCCAGACCTCTGTGCTCTTCTCTGCACATATATCTAAATAAAGGAAGAGATGAGAAGAAATACTGGAGCAGCAGTGATGCCACTATTCCCATGACCATTGTTATTTGTCATATCTACGATTTTATGGTTTGTTTGTGCTGGGTTTTATCCAAAAGCATGGGAATTAGATATTCCTCACCAGAGGGAACACAGAGTGCAGTTTAGGATGTGATGCAACAGGTGGGGGTGTTCCAGACTGGCAGGGACCATCGTTCCCTGTTCGGCTGTGTGGCAGATCTCTCTGGCCCTGGGCAGGAGGCAGCCCCACCAACCGAGGAGCTTCTCACCTGCAAGGAAGCAAAGAGAAAGTGTTTGGTGTCAGCTCTGCCCAGTGACAGGGACAGAAGCACTCCTCAGAAGTGGAGTGGCTTTGCCAGGAAGCTGAACTCCTGGGTGGTGGGACGCGGCTGTCAGGAAGCCCGGCCAAATGTCTCAGAGAGCTTGTGACGCGGCACTGCTTCGCCACCACACACACACCATCTGCCACCAGCCGTCCCCAAGCACTGCCTGAGTGTGTGGCTGCTCTGCAAAGCAAGGCTGCAAATTAGCTCTGGGGGAAGGAGGCTGGTAGCAAATGCTACCCCATGCAGGGGTGCCGAGTGCGGGCTCTGAAATGAGGTGGGGGCACTGCACGGTGTCCTGCAAGTGCCTGGCCACCAGCGTCTCCCATGGCTGAAGCCAAGGGCTGCTCAGTCTGCCCAGTTCACACAACCACCATCTCCATGGGGCAAAATTACTTCATCTTGAGTGGCTTCCTCACAAAAGTCTGAAGAAACCTCCCTAAAAAGAGAGAGGAGACAGCTCACAGTGACAGATTGACTCCGTGCTATGTTGGGGTGTGGAACTTGTGCATGTGCAGCCCCTTGCACCTCGGTTTATTTGAGCAGATTTGGAGCCCAGCTCCCCGGCCTGCACAGGGTCTACCAAACTGCTGATTCCTCTGCCAGCCTTGCTCCTCTTCTGCAGCTCAGACACCCCTGGTTTCCCCTTGAGATACTGCAGGGCTGAGTCTGCCTTCCATCCACAGCATGGCCATGGAATGCATGCCGGTCCCTACCATGGGTGCACAAGATAGCCTGGACCTGGTGTTTGCTTTCTATAGGGCCTGTGTCCCACATGTGGTCCATTGCCTTCTTTACTGGTACAACTCCCCTTGAACTAGAAGAATTTTCCATTTTAAGAGGAAACTATTATTGAAGAGCACTAAAGGTGTCACAGATTTTACTGTCCTCTACCCTCTCCCTTTCCTCTCCTAATTTTCTTCCTGTTGGAGACAGCCATCTGCTCTGCCTGCCCTGGGGCTCAACCCTTGGGATTATAGTGTCTCCAAGCAGGCTTGAGCACAGGAAAGCTACGAGCCAGTAGACTCTGTGAACACCAGAGTGAGGAAGCCTCATCGGAAGTGAGTGAGGAAATAGTGGGCCCAGCCTAATCATCCTCTTGGAGCACTCCCTTCACTTGGGAAGCTGAGGCCGGTGGCGGAGAGAAGCTGCTCTGGGTTATCACTGCTGCACATGGAGCAAACCTGTGCCAGGCATCTTTCTTGATTCCCAGGCTGCTTGGCACCTGTCTGCCACCCAGCCCAAATCCAGAAACTTTGCAAAGAAAAAAGAATGCCAATCTGCTGAACTGCTTACGAGTGAGCTCTTTCCCAAGAAGGAAAATTTGGCTTTCTAATGCAGCTCCTATTCTCTAGGGGTTTACAGTAATCAGCTGCAGCCCAACAGCACTGTGAGGACTCCAGCAAAGCCTAGAGCTGTGCCACAGTCAGCAGAGGCTGGACAGAAGGAGCTGGCAGCTTAGGATTGCCCCTTGCCTGGCCTTCTGCAGACTGGGACTCCAGTGCAGCTGCATGGGGCTGATAACCTGCTGCACTGCTTCGTGTGGACATCACAGAGCTGAAGGGATTAAGCCCCAGGACTCTTTGTATCAAAAGGGCGGAATGTCAAGTCCAGCCTGGCCAGCAAAACCAATTCCTTCCTGCCCAAGGACAGGGTGAGTTTAGCAGGCTGTGCAGTGGACAGGTAGCACTGACAAAGTTTTTTCTTGGAGAGCAGGGTTGAGCTCCACCATCCAGAGCATTTGCCCTCCTCCCTCAGGAAACAGAACTGTGCTCCACTTTTTCCTTTAAGAACTTTCCTTTCTCCCTGCAGTCTTTAGTTAACGAGACATCCCTGCTCTAGAAACTCTGAAAAAAAAAGTAAATTGTTGCCAACTTTCTTCGAGATTCCTTTACAGGGAGTCCAATAAAGCACAGGAATAGATCTGATTTGCTAGAAAGTAGGACTTTTATCCCTAGAGCTTGTTCCTATTGCCACGGAGAAAGCTGCAAGACAGTGATCCACCCGGACCTGGCAGTGTGGCGGGAACAAGCCCAGAGGCAGGTGGTGGATCCCTGGCTCAGCAGAACTCCTGGAGGGCTGGCAAAGGGCTCCATGCTACTGCTCTGTTCACGATCACCTGGTGGGATTTTAGAGTAGGGCAGATGTACATTAGCTCCATTTCTCTGACCCTCCTGCCTGGTATGAGCTGTATGTGCTGGAGATTGTGTCTGTAAATGATTGACGTAAACAGAAGGGAAAGTTTGTACAAAACAAGAAGAGGTGACAGAGTGTGAGCCACAAATAGCCTTATAAAGAGGGAGCTGGGTGTCTGGAAGTTTTCAGATCCAGGCTGAATGTTGTCCTGCTGAAGTGGGAATATGGATAGTGCCACAGCTCCACACCTGTGTGTCTGGCCCAGGAGGTCCTAGAGCCCACCTGGACTCCCTGGGGAGGGCATCCACATAATCCCATGTTTACAAAATGCCCACTTAGTGCTGGAGCTGGACACACTGGGATGAGTGCCTTTGCCAGGGAAGTACACTCGCTCAGGGTGACAGGCTGCCTGCAGCCCTGCACAGGCATGCAGGACAGGAAACCATGGAGAACAAATATCCTGTTCAAATACCGGAGGACAGCATGTAATTACCTGAGCTGGGAGCTGGCCAGGACTCCAGAAGCCATAGTGCTGCAAGAGCAAAAGATGAAAAACGTGAGGGAGTGAGGGATGGGGGAGGTGGGTACTGGAGAACCGGGCACAGATTTTTACTCTCTTTAGGAAGGCAATAGCACAGCATCTCTGCACTATGCCTGTCGCTGAGGCTTTGATCCAGCAAGGATGGAGAGAGAGATGTGTGTGCCTGCTGCACCCTTCCCAGCCACTCCATCCCCCTGCAGAGCTGGGGATCTGCCCAGGGGATGCTCTGGCCCAGGTACCCTATGTACCATCCCTCACTGCTGTGTCCCAGCCACAGCCCCTCACACAGAGCCCAGAGCAGCTCCATGGGACTCTCTGCACTGGGCCATGTTACACCTCGTGCCAGACCCAAGGTGCATCCACACCTGACCGCTGCTGGAATGGCACATAAGGATTTGAGCCCAAAGCAGTTCCAGAATCTGGTGAGGAAGATGTAGATGGGTTGGAGCATCTGGGGACAGAACAGGGAGCCACAGCCTTCAGCTGATGGTAGGAAACCCCTGTCACTGGGCTGTGGTGCTTGCAGAGACCAATCCACAGTTTCAGCCTCACCTCTGTGACCTTCCTCAGAGCTGGATGAAACCTGCTGAATTCAGACTCCTCCAGGCATTTCAGGGCTGTCAAGCACCAGGTCAGGCTGTGTTCTCTAACTCAATAGCTGCCAGGTGATTTGTGCATCAGGGAAGTGGCTCTGCCAGGCTATAAACCAGGAGGAAACCCTCTGTGCTTTCTGAGGGAGGCAGTGCAGGAGTCTTTGCTGAGGAGTTTTCTCAAATGGGGCCAAGCTCTCCTGGCTCAGTTTTGTGCCCCTATTTGAAGGAATCTAGATGCACACAGGATGATCATGTGCATCCAGGGTTCTGCTGGGTTCTCTTGGCTGTCTCATGCTGTGCTTCAGTTCCCCAGTCTCAATACTGGGGATGACCTATTATGTTTGGTGGTAAAGTGGACCAGGGTCCTTCATGGAGGAGACTGTCATGCCACAAAGCCTGGTCCCACATCCCATAGCTCATTCTTCTTGTGCTGCTGGACCTGATCTACAACCCCCTTGCCTCGGTGGAGCTGCTGGCTTTGGCTGAGATGTAGGACCAGAGCCACGGCTGGCAATGCCTGGGGGAGGCAGATAACCGGCTGGCTCTAGGGAATGTGTGTTAGGATCCAGGACTGACAGTCAGCCCTGAACTTCTGTGTGTCCCATGGGATTTCACAGCTGCTGTTGAACTGATTCAAAGACCAACCTGGTCTCAGGAGCTGCATTTCAGTGGCCTCTGGAGCACTGGGCTATGCAGTTCCCTCTGTGGAGAAGCGAGCAACCTCCACCATCTCTTCCCTCCCATCCACATCGCCACATATCCCATCACACTTTTCAAGAAGCATTTTTCTCCTTAATCACCAGCCCCAAGTTTCAAAGTTAATTGGGGCTGGTGAGGTATAAATAGATGCTGGACCAGATGGAAACTCTGTCGTGATTTATAGCTCACTGAGCCATCACATGTTCCACTTGTACTCTGAGCAAGGGCACCATTAATTATGACACTGCCCAGGCAGATCACAGGGGAGGTTACCACAATGATTTTCAAGCTGAGGACTTAAATATAACCAGGTGGTGACGTTTTGCTGAGTGAGCGAGATGCAGACAGGACCTGCTTGTTGCAGTGGCACCATTTCCAGGGCTTTTCTCCAGCGAGCCCCAGGGGAGCAGGTGAAGCAGGTACTTCAGAGACCTTTGCATGGACAGAGCCAACATAGCCAGTCCTTTGCAGGGTCCTGTTTTTGTCCTGGCAAACTGCAATAAAGCTGAGGGATATCTTCTAAGCCCTGGGAAAGAAGCACTGCACATTCCCAGCCTGAGGAAACCCAAAAAAGAAAGATGTGGGCATCCCATGCTACAAGCTCTGTGTCCTTGGCTCCACAGCTCCAGCTGGATGTGGACCACCATTTGGAGCTCATGCATCACCCCCAGGGGCTGCAGTCCAGGCTGATGAGAGCAAGTGGAGAGGGACATCTCCTCATCAGTGTTTCCAGGGGGATGTAAGGATCAAAGGACTTGCTGGAGGTCATCTGGGTCTGGTGGTGCACCAGGTCTCCTGAGTTTCAGGCCTCTTTTTATCACTCCCTATTTCTCCTTGTAGCCCACACTTAAAACTTCTGTTCAGTTATGCATTGTGAATTGGGATTTTGCTAATTACTGGAAGAAAGGGAAGCTCAGGAAAAAGGGGGTGACTAGTCCTGCCTTTCCCCAAGCCCTTTCTGCCTCAGAAACACACTCCCCATCACTTATGAATCACCCAGTTCAACAACAGTTTAAAGTTGTCCTGATTTTCCTGGGACCTGCTGCTCAGAGGTAAAATGAGAACACAGGCCACAGCCTCCTCTTGCTTTTCAAAAATATCGACCTCTTGCATTCCCTGCACTGTGCAGCTTCAAAATACAGACATGTGTCACACCCTACTGCCAGACATGGAGAAATCTTTACAAAATCTTCCTTGGGAACTCTTTGCATGACAAACTGAATAAGATGTGCAATTACAGAGCCATGATTTAAGAACTTAAAACCCAGCTAAGCTCAATAGAAGGTATCAGACTTAAAAACGATACGTAGGGAGAATTTAATCTTGCAGGGACTGCAGTTATTTGAGGGGAGAGATTGTGTTTGGGATTAAGAGTCAAATTAGTCCACAAGTTTTTATTAAACCTTTATATTTTCAGTTGTACCTTCTTATGGCTGTTTTGGGACAGGAGCTTGATTTTATGATGGGCATAAATCCCCCTGAAATAGTTTGGATTCTCTGAAACAGGCAAAACATACACCAAATGGATTTGGACTTTATCTGGCTGCTGACGACTTAGAGCCCACACACAAGCATTTCATTAAGGCATGCAATTTTCCAGAAAGCACAAAAAGGTCCAAAAAAAATCTAATTTCCCTAGTATTCCTAAAACCCCAAAGAAGCCCTGAGCACATGCACACACCCATTGCTGGGAACCCTCCTGTTCTGCATCCACACCCCTGCTGGGAAGCACATGTCTGAGCATCCCTGTTTTGAATTGATCCCAGCATCAACACACCACAGAAACATTCCTTTGGGGAAGCAACCTCCTGGTTATCTTAGAGCTCCAGGGACCACAGCCCAGCTCTGGGGGGATGTCGGGTGGGATTAATGCACTGTACAGGGCTCTGTCAGTGCCTGGATGGCCACAGCCCTGGCTGGACACACGATGTGGCTTTATGGTGGTGGGGGGCTGGGGGCTCAGGGGCTGCCAGGGGCTCACGCCTGTGTCTGTATCCACATCTATCCCTCTTCCACCTGACAAATTAATCCAAACACACAGACATCATGTCTTGGTGTGCAGTGGATGTATCTGTGCAAGACAAATGTTTGGTTTTGAGTGAGCATCACTGCTGTAAGCAGAGAGGGCAGGAGCTGGGACAAATACTTTTCCCCATTGATGTCTCTGATCAAGGGGCTTTATTCAGCTAGCAGCCAACTCTGGGACCGGGAGCTGGGCTCAGAGCAGAATGGAGCTGGCTGTCCCCAGCTGCATGGTGGCATCCCTCTCCAGCTGTGTGATTGGTAATGTCATGCAATCAAAACAGCACTGCCTGCAAAAATACCTGGGAAAGAAGAAACTAGTCTCTCTGGCTTGATGCAGGCAGTGCTGGCCCTGAGCTCCCCATGCAGCAGCTCCCTGCAGCTTGTCCTTGGTGCCATCACCCAGCAGCAAGTGCTCTTCTTGCCAGGTGGTATTGAACAAACCTGCTCCTGTCTCTGCACCTCTGCAAGTGGGGTGACAAATGCAAAGTGCTTTGAGACCCTCTGTGGGAAATAACTCGCTCCTGTTGCCAGACCTGAGCATGTGAACACCTTTTATCTACAGGCAATGCAGGTCCGTGCCAGGTGAACACGGGTATAGATCACTCGTCATTAAATGAGCCACAGAGGCTGAGAGCTGGGAGAAGGAAGGAGCAGTCTGAGACAGGGAGCAAAACACTAAGCCCACGCTGAAGTGTTTGCAGGTCAGATCCACGGCACCAGAAACACTTCTCTGCTGTGTCTCTGCACCGGATCTGTGCCACCTCCCCACAGGCAGGGCTCCCGTGCAGGCTGCCGAGACCCTGCTGGGGCCAGGCGCTGTCACAGCTGCCACGGCAGCAGAACAATGGTCTGCTCCCTGTCACCTCCTGCTGCGGGGCTGCCGGCTCACCACTGCTCGATAATGGCTCGCTCTTCCCAGCTCTGCTTGCTGCTTTGCACTTTCCAGCCCAGCTCAGTTGCTTTATTCCTGCTGGGATTGACATGGTGCTCTAAATTGGCTCAGTCTGGGCAATTCCAGGTTGTGCGGGTCCCAAGGACCTTTCCACCTTTGCGCTTTTCATTTGGAGAAGACGAGGCAAAGTGGGGCAGCATTGTGCACCAGGGTACCTGAGGTGGGCACCAGGGAGCTGCACCTCTGAGAGCATCATGGGCACCATGGATGTGGGTATTAAACATGGTTTGAGGAGTAGTGTGGTAACACACTGCTGTGAAAGCGTCCTTGTCACCGTGGCTGTGGTCACCTGCCATTACAGACTGGTCCAGGCAAAGGCCCCTTTCTGTCCAACAGCTTTACAAATGCTGGCTGCAATCCCTGGGCCAGCAGGGCTGGCCTGCAGCATCCTCCCTGCTGGTGGCAACACCATCCTCCCTGCCCATGCCCACTTCTCTGCCAGGCAGCAGGAAGGCAAAGGGCAGGGAAATATTCATCTAGTTCAGGGCTGGCTCGGTACTGGGGAGAAGCCCTGTTCTCTCAGCAGGATGAGCACTTCTAATTAATGGTGACAGAGGGAAGTAATTTGATGTTTTCTGGCAGCTGCACTCTGCTATCAGCCCAAACCTAACCCTGGTGGCGTGGAGCACTGGCTCTGTGGAGGGAGCTGGCAGAGGAGGCTCCTCATCAGGAAATGGCCCCACTGAGGCTGCAGCCAGGCTCTCTGTCAGGACACTGTAGCCTTGCTCCCATGTACCCAGTGCTGTTTCCCTGGCACAGCAATATGATCTCTGCAGGGATGCAGTGCCAGACCACCTTGCACACCTCCTGACACTACTCACTCCCTATGCCCTCCTGGGAGGAAAAACTGTCTGGGCACACTGCAGTGCCCTCTCAGGTCTGCCCACACCTGCCACAGCACATGCCTTGCACAAGCACCAGGTCAGCAGCAGACAAGGAAAACGAGGGCCCTTCCCTCCAGCATCTTCGCCCAAGCAGCACCATCCCTGATGCAGGGCTGCTTCCTCCTCCCCGAGCCACCAGCTCCTTCCAGTGACCCTGGCTCACTCCCACTGCGGTTGCTGCCGTTCTGGGTGATTAATTCACTGTGAGTAATTTTGGAGCAGATGATCTCATTCACGTGGTTCCTGCTATTTCTCTGGCAGAGAGGAGAGGAGAGGAGAGGAGAGGAGAGGAGAGGAGAGGAGAGGAGAGGAGAGGAGAGGAGAGGAGAGGAGAGGAGAGGAGAGGAGAGGAGAGGAGAGGAGAGGAGAGGAGAGGAGAGGAGAGGAGAGGAGAGGAGAGGAGAGGAGAGGAGAGGAGAGGAGAGGAGAAAGAGAGGAGAGGAGAGGAGAAAGAGAGGAGAAAGAGAGGAGAGGGAGAGGGAGAGGAACATGATGTCCATGAGTGTTGTCCCCCTATACAAGCTCAGAAAGCAGTGATACAGTGCTACAGGCAGAGTGGAAGAAAATTTGCTGGCAAATTGGTTTCTCTCAATAGAGGGCAATTTGATCATTTAGGCTGATAGGAGCTCAATTACGGCTTTGTAACAAGGCCAGCATTTAGGACAGCAAGCGGCTCCTGTGGCTGAGGAGCAGCCTGGCTTGCTGGGCTCCTGGGGGGCTGGGGAGGGTCCCTGATGTGGGATGTGGCACTGGAAGTCTGGGCCATTGGGGACTGCCAAGTTCTGCCCCCGCCAGGGGCTGGGGAGGCTTTGTGAGGGGCTGCAGGGACTCACTGCAGTCCCCAGTTACCAGCAGGAAACCCCAGTGGATTTAGAAGCCTCCAACTGCCTGCTGAGAGAGTCAGACATTAAAAAAAATCTGTGAGGCTGTGTTTGGAGAGACAGGACCTGCACAGAGGTGGCTGCTCCATGCTGGCAGCATGGGTGATGGGAGAGCCAGGGCAGCAGCACTGCCCTGTCCTGGGATGCACCGCGAGCAAACTGGAATGAACCCTACAAAATGGGATGAGATTAACAAAGCAGCTGAATTATTCTAAGCTAATAAAGTACCAGGTCCAGATGGCTCCCACTATGAATACTATTAAAGAGAAAAACTCAGGGTAAATTAGGAGATTTGAAGCTAAGGCTTTTCATGTACAGATGATGCTCTATGGAGTGGGAGCAGTCTCCTCTCCCTGGCTACCTCCAGGGACAAAGATTTGGTGCTTCTTTTCAGCCCTGGAAGGAGGAGTATGCGCTCCTTTTCACTCAATTTCTGCTGTCTTTCCCTTGGAAACCCATGCTTGTTGCCTCCTGGCAGTGCCAGGCTTGGAGCCATAGAGGCATCTTCCTGCCACACACATGCCCATGCAAACCCCAGCTGCCTGGGATCCATGTGCAGAATTATTTCCCATCCCCAGGAGTGGTGTGAACCCCCAGCCATCTCTGTGTTGGCCCCCACTCACTGTCTGATGGGATCCCACTCAAAGACTCTCTGCTAAGGGAGTAGAAAACAGTTTGCTTCTGAATTTTGGTGCCCGAAATAAGCTGTAAGCATCAGCAGACCTGTGCTCTGTTTGCTGTGGGGAGGGCTGGGCTGTATCCCTGATTGCAGAGGGGCGTTCAAGGGCCAGATCCAAACCACAGCATGCCAGGGACTGTTTATCCATCCCTCATGGGAAATGGATGCCAGAGGCAATAAGTGGCTGCAGAGCTGGGGCAGCCACAGCCCTGAGCTGCTACAGGGAGTGGGGCAGTGCTTACCAGGGTTCAGAGCACCTGGGACACCCGTGCCATGCAGAAGAGAGTGACAGCTCGTGACATGGGGTTGACACCCGCCAGAGCAGCTCAAGGCAAGGCAGCGGAGCAGGCAGGACCCAGTGGGTGTTTAGAGGCACAACATTTCCTACCCACCGTAGTGTCTGGCTGAGGATGGACATTTAAAACACATCCTTGTTCCAATGGGGAGGGGAAGAAACTATGGCAGGGGAGAAAGAGCTGGATTTGCTCCATCCGCAGTGCCTAGGGCAATAGATGGCCAATGTGTTTAATTTCTGAGTTACCCTGATGAGATGTATAAGCTTGTTATTTGTTTTAATTAATGTGAAGGAAACTGTTAGAATGCCAGAAAGTGTGAAGAGAGGGGGAGCAGAGAGGGGAGATGGGGACATTTGGAATTGAAGCATCCTATTAATATCTCTGCTGTTGAATGGAAGGTCATTAATGAAGCAAAGAAAAATGAGCGTGGAGAGAAACAAGAGAACTGAATCCCTCTCTGCCTCCCATCACCCACGTTGTTAACAGAACATCTTCCAAGCCCTGCTGCAGTCCTGTTGCCCCTTGTCCTCTGCTTTTTTCTGCTGTCTTTAATCTGCCACACTCCCATTGGATGAGGTGAGAAGGTTTCAGGGAAGAGGAGAGTTGGTGCCTCATAACACTGACACGAAGCTCCTCAAAATTGCACCCATCTGCTGAGATCCAGAGCAATGTCTCCTGCTTTTGTCCCAGAACCTCACCTGGACACAGCAAGTCTTGATCTCTGCTGAAGGCATCAAAACCCCAGCCTTGGAATGATATTTGACAGGGATAGGTGCTGCAACAGGCAGAAAAACGTTACTTGGTTTATTGCTCTAATTTTTTCTGCTCTTTTGGAGGTTACCATGACCAGTGTGTGTTCCCAGCACTGCGCTAAAACTGTGCTTTCCCAGGAATTGATTTGCCATGCCTGAGATGGAAGCAAACACAGATTAAATTTAAGCTATTTGTTCGGCATCTCAGTTACGCAATTGGACATCATAGATTAGGGAGGGTGACCTCCTGTAGCACAGGGGGGATTTACTGACCTGTTTGAGCAAATATTACACTTCCTGGGATCCAGCACAGCAGGATAAAGGAGAAAAAGGTACTGGCTGGCTGCCTCCCTGCACAAGCACCTAAACCCCAGTGATCTCTGTCTTCCATCAGAGCCTCAGGCTGGAGGACCCAGGATCTCCAAAGCAGGGGCCAGCTCTGCTTCCTTCTGCAAGGAGGAAAAGGAGAAAAGAAAAGGAAGATAAATGGAAGAAGAAGGGGAAAAATGAGCCTTTGCAGGGTCTCAACTACCTGCTAAACATGACCAGCCCCAGGAGATGCAGGATTTTGTTCCAGTCACCATCGCCCACACTCCTGACTCCTGAGAGCTTCGTTGTGTTGGTGGATCCAAGGCTTGAGGCTCTTGCCTGCTGCAGGGAGGCCCCCAAGGACAAGGCTGGTCTGAGGGCTGTGGCAGTGGGTGGGGGGCAGGCAGAAGAGAGGACACAGCTGTAGGGACCACGGGAAGGTTCATTTGCTCAAGAGGCCAGCAACAGACCAGCAATTTAAAATTTACATCTGTGTGCTTAAAAAAGAAAAGAAAGGAAAGGAGCCAGCCAGGATTGGTGGTTGCACTGCAAACTGTCAGTGTCTGTTTGTGAAAGGGCTTTTGACTGACAGCAGAGTTGTCAGAGGCGTCTGACGTCAGAGTTGCACAGCGAGGTGTCGAGGTATTGGAGAGCACAACTTACCAAGGCGACAGCAGCATCAGCCGCCTCTGGGAGCTCCGAGCTCTCCTTCTCCTCCTCCTCCTTCTTTCCCTCCGTGGCTCGGTTTTGGAGCAGACAAGCAGGCTGCCCCAGCACTTACCTGCCTGTGGAGCTCCCAGGTGGAGGAGGAAAGGGGAGATGCTCCCTGGATGCCACATGGCTCCGGAGCTGCTGGAGCTCTGAGATGAAGACATCCTGGCACAGGCAGGACAATGCCCAGTGCCACCTCCCTGTCCCTGAGCCCTGACCTCCACGGGCTGGGACAGGCTCGGCTCAGCCTGCACCTGGGAGTGGGAAGGGGAGCTGGGATCTCACAGCAGCACTGTGCCAGAACAGGTTCTGCCTTGTACTTCCCACACCCCTCCCACCCTTCCAAACCTCGCCCAGGGTTTTACCTACCAAAGTGCTCCACAGCCCCTTCTCTGGCTTCAGAAAATTCACGAATGTGCCAGGTGCCAGAGTGTAACACTAACTCCAGGCCTTCCCACTCTCCTTGCCTCCTCCCACATGACCTGGACAAAGCCAGGGCTCTACCTGAACAAACCAGGCAAACCAGATGAGACTAAACCTGTTTCTGCATGCTTTGGCACTGAAAAAATACAGTAGCTCTGGCTGTAGCAAGAGCAGGGCAGAGCTGGCACAGAGGGGGAGGCTGGGGTGAAAGCAGCACGAATGGCTCATGTTTGCTCTCTTGATGTGAGGTCTTGCAAATGGAAATGATTCTCCAGGAGCATCTGTTCCTCAGGCAGGGGCTGTACCACTGCAGGCATCCCCCAGAGGCATCACTGGCACTTTGTGCAAATAAATAAATCAATAAAAGCAGTGGCTACAGGAAGGGATTTGGCCTTCTTGTCTTGGGAACACCTGAGTCACCCAGGATAATCACCCTGTGGCCTTGGAGGGATGGGTTTTCTGAGCCCTGAGACACCTGCTTGCTGCTGAAGTGGTTTAGCCCATCTGTTTAATGCTGTGCTAGCTGGGAAATTGTTTCTCTGCTTTAGCTTTAAATGATGAATTGTTGCCTGAAAGATTATCCTTTGTTTATCTCTGTTCCAGTGACCCCCTTTGCTGCCTCTCCTCTCCCCTCTGCTTGGGCGTTGCAGCAGTGAGGGCAGAAGGAGCAGGAGATGTGATCGTTCCCAGCCCTGAGTATCAGGCTGTTGATGTTTCCTCCAAGCCATCTCCACTTCCAGATAAAATTCTGCCTCTTGTCCAGCTCATGGTTTCTCCAGAACACAGAGCAGGGCTTGGCACTCCTGAGACTGGAAAGGAGCACCAGAAGTATGGAATAGCTGGGTTGAGAAAGGTGGGGAGGAGAAGGACCCTGTGTGGGCACTGCCTGTGTCACTCCAGCACCCCAAGCCCCAGCACTATGGGCACCTCTGTGGCCCAGCTCAGATAATTTCCTCTGTTTTCCCTGTGTCCAACAGAATGGTCTCTAGAGCAGGATTTGCTTTTTTTTTGCCAGCTTGATTTGTGTTTTAGATTAATTCCCTTAGAAAAATCCTTGGGCCGTAACTCTCTTAGGAGGGCCAAATGTTTTCTCTCTGAAATCTGGCATAGCTTGTTGCTCTGTCAATGCAGGTGTGAAACTGTTAAACATCCTAAGCCAGCTGGGTCTCTGGCCCTAAACTGATGGGAGCAGCAACCCCAAGTCCCAAAACCACCTGTGAGAGCTCCCATTTCATTTGTGTGTTCCTGAGAACTGGAGCCTGAATTCCTCTCTATTTCCTGACAGCTTGGACCAACTACTCGGGAACCAGGTTTTCATGCAAATAAATTCAGAGAGGAAACGAAGTCATTAGGAAAAAGAGTTGAATCTCTCTGAGGAAGCTTCGTGCAAGAATAAAGCGATGAAGTGACAGGATGGATTAGTCTTTAATTTGGTTAAAGCTGGGGTGGCAAATCTGCAGAAGGTCACAGTGACACTAAACAAGTGTCTTGTATTAAACCCAGCTCAAGTTTTCATGTCTTGGTAAAAGAGCTGGAGCATCTATAACTAGTAACAAGTTATTTTTGGCATCCCAACCTATTTTGTAGCTCCCAGGAGGACAAAACTGCTTCTCTTTGACTTTGCAAAGCCTGGATTTCTTTTTGTGTCGGCAGGATGCTGGGATCTGCATTTAAATTCTTCTGACACTGCCTGTCTTAACAAAAATTCACGGGTCCAGGCAATTACTGCTCTTGCTTGCTTTGCAGAGCAAAGAGCCCTGTCTAGATGAGGGCTGTGTTCAAAATAACAACACAAAAGTTTGTTGAGTGGCCATCTCTGAGGGGATTTGAAAGACATGTAGACGTGGCGTGTCTTGGGAACATGGATTAGTTGTGGTCTGGGCAGTGCTGGGTTAAAGGTGGGTTCAATGATTTTATAGGTCTCTTGCCACCTGAGTGATTCTATGATTCAATGAAAAGGTCTCACAGCCCTAAAAAGCCGAAATCTTTAGCAGACACCTGGTCCACGTGGTCACTTTGTTATTGCCTCCTCACAGGTCATGGGGCCACAAACATTTGTTCAAGGCCACTTGGAAATCAGCAGCAGAGGCTGGTGCCAGAGCCAGGCCATCAGTGGTTTAGTGGCCCTGTCATCAGACAGGTTTCCATGACTCTCCCTCTTCCTTAGCTGTCCCTTCCTGGGCCCCAGCTGCACCCACACCATGTTCCCACTCTTCCTGAGGCTGTTTGCCGGATGGGTGCCAGATCTCCAGTTCTGCAACGCATGGTGTGACATCTGCTCTGCCTTCCCTCCCGCTTCTCCCAAATGGAGATAGCCGGAAAAATATTTAAGCCAGAAGACACAGAACCATCAGAATCAAAGTACTTCACAAAACTGACTGAACTGACTGCATTTCACTGGAATTTTGTTTTGAAATGAAACAAACAAACAAAAAATCTGGCAGAATCAAAACATCTTGTTTCAGCGTTTTCAGAAGAAAGAAAACCTTCCTGTTCTATTCTGAAAAGGCTTTTCACTGCTGAGATTGTTTCAGAAAATAGCTAAATCAAGCAGAAAGCAAATTAAAAAATCAAAGTCTCTTGGAGATGGATCCAGTTTCCAGATTTTTTCTCTAATTGTCAGCCAAGAGGAGCAGTGCCCCTTGGGCATCCCACTGGTGCTGGTACAGCACCGCTCTCCTCCAGCTCCCTGTGTGTTCATGGAGGGGACAGGGACGAGCAGGGAGATGGCCCAGGGCTAAAACCTGGGAAAACCAGGCAAAATCAGGGAAACCCTGCTACCAGTGAGGAGCTTCTCCTCCTCTCATCAAGGACAAACCTCCAGAATAAAGTTGTGCACTGATGAGAGACAAAGGGGACTCGAGATGTGATGAGCAGATGTCCTACAGGTGTTCAAACAGCTCCTGCCTCTGTTTCCTGCTTGAAGAAGAACTTGGGTGGGTTCTCCCACTGCATCTATGCACAAAACACCCACAGCATATATGTGGGGACAGGAGTGTTCCCACACTCTCTGAGTCCTATCCCAGCAAGGTGGGGACAACAGAGCTGGTGCTGCAGCACCCTGCAGCTCCCCCAGCAGCCAGGTGATGGGAGCAAACCCTTCAGACCTGGGGTAGAGCTCACAGGCTGCACAGGTTTCTGCTGCAAAATCCATTATGGGAGAATTTGCCTGGAATTCAGGGCTCTGGGCTTCACCCCGGTCTTCAATTACCCAAACATCTCCTCTCTTCCTATGTCAGTATTTCACATTTCCTTCGAATATCTGGGCGTGTAGGCCCCTCTAACACGCGCTGGCACTATGAAAAGTGGCTTTGTTGGGAAGTAGAGCCCCTGGCACAGGGAAGGTGGGCAGATGCCCGCAGAGCCATCAGCTGGAGACTGGGGAAGTGTGTACAGGGGGAGCACTTCCTCCCGTCTGTCCAGGGCTCCAGCATCGCGTGCATTTTGCCTTGAAAAACAAAAATCAGCATCTGCTCCAATAAGTGATTAGCCCAGGGCAGCAATGCATCTGCTGGAGAAGGAGCACATCTGTGCTCAAGGTAAAAGTGGAGCAGGCAGTGGAGCTGGGATGCTGCACGGTAACAGAGCACAGTCCCAGTGGCCCAGGAAAACAGGACATCTCCTGGGCTTACATGCCCACAGTACATCTCTGCCAGAGCTGAGACATACAAGTTGAATTTGGCCTTTTGTTCAAGGAAAACTAAAGTGGATTCAAGCCACAGGACCCCCCCAGTGAGGCTGGTACAAATGCTGAGGAGTGTGTCATCGGCCCATTAAGACCTCGGGCAGGTGCTGCTGGATAAACAAAATCCCTGTCTCCTTTAGTGATGTGAATTTTAGAGAGACAGGAGAGAAAGAAACTAACATGGTGTTTACAAAATTAAAAAAAACCCCTAAACCTGGACCTCCAGGGAGGGGACTGTGCTGTCCCCCCAGTCCATCAGGGATCCAACCAGGAGCTGGTACAATCTGTGCTGATGCATTATGAGCAGTGAATCCCTCCTGCCCATATTTCTACATCCCCCACAGTTTTACTGATATAAACTAAAAGCAATCTCGGACCTTGTAAGACAAGGTAGTTAACTCTGCAGCCAGCCAGCAGCAGATTTATTGACCTCTAAGATGCATTCAAACCATATTTGCTTTCACATGACAAGTGTCCTGTTTTATTGAAGCAGTTTTTCTGCAATCCTGAATCACTGCTGCAACTCCATTTTGTCAGAGGCAAACTGAACATGTTCTGCACTAGAGTCAAGGCAACTGAGCACAATATCTATGTAAAATGGGGGACATCAAGCCATTAATGATAAAAATTGAAGTAAAAAAAGGGGAAGATTTTCAGGCAACAATGATAAACACTTTAATAGCTGAACTCTAAAGTGAGGGAGTTTTTTGGCAGCAAAAGCAAAATATGGTAAAGTGTTTTACAGTACTTTTACTTAGTATTTGAATGAGTAGGCCTAATATTTTGAAGATTGGAAGCAATCTGAATGAACTTGAAAAATTTTCCTTGTGAAAAGTGTGAATGCAGCCTGAATTGCATTCACAATGCTGGCAACCATGCCCTCAAACAGACTGAAAAAAAGGTGAATGATTTGATGAGACAGCAAATGTAAAAAAGAGTTGAAATTAAATGTGAAGAGAGGAATAAAAACAAGACTGGTGCGATAAGAAATGGAGTGATATACTCCAGTACTTGGGGTGAAATATAGTGTCTGTAAAAACATGAAAACATTATCTGGATTTTCACTGGTACTACCAGTGTATCTTTATAGGCAGATGATAAGAAATATAATAACTCTGAGAGTACAAAAACAATCAATATAAAAATATATTTCCAAGACATGCTTGTAGTGAATTTCATCGTGTGCTGCTTTAATTTTAAACTTTCAGAAGATACACATTCTGCCCAATACAGAATCCCCTACATTTCCTTCTATAGTTTTCTATACTTAGAGAGAGGAGTTACAACACTTGAAGGAGCAGTCTGTTGATGGCATATATAGATAAGGCTTTTTGAAAGGTAGAGCACATTTTTTTTGATTTTGGGACTGTCAGAAGACAGAATGGAGTTGTGAAGCTAAATGTGAGCTTGATGGTGGTAACTACAACGGGTCATTGAGATCTCTGTTTATTTTCAAGCAGATGCAATGTTTTAGGGTATTATGATCAAACATGTGTTATCACTTGGTTGATCAGCACTGGCCTTGCTTTCAGTTTGTAGTCCCACAGTTTGAGTCACAGCTTTGAACTATTTGTCTTGTACAGTGTTCTATAGACAATCTGTTAGGGGCTTCTTATGTAAGATTATTCCTCTCAAGTTCAGCAAAAAATGCTGCATCGTGAAGAATGTGCATAATGTATAACAAATTTAGCCCCTCTGCTAACTGCAGACAAGTGAATCTTCCTTTCATTTGGGGACAGAGTTATCACAGCTTGGAGGAAGGAGGGAAGGAAAAGGCAAGGCAAAACAAGAGAAAGGGTTAAAGCAGCTTCTGTGGCAGCACCATAAACATGCAAACACGTTTGGCCAAACTGTTGTTGGCATTTGAGATGAAGAAAAAGCATTTTCCCCCTTCTCCATTGGCTTCTAGTGCCTTGCCCAGCACTGTGGGGCACAGAAACCCCTTAGGCTGAGACCACCCCCAGCCCAGGCACAGGCACAAGATGGAAACACATCTGAAGTACCCTCAAGTGTTTGCAGGGATTTCTCTCCACAAGTTCCAGTTGTGCTGCAGCTGTATCATCTCATCCCATAAATGTGCCAATGTCCATCCCATCCCAGAGCAAATCCATTTGCTACAACTTTTACAGGTACTAAAGCCCATCTGTAGGAAGCCTCACAGAGGATTATTTCTGTCCTCTTCTTATTACAGCCTCAGCAGACTCATCTAAAAGAGAAATTTCACAAACTGCTTGCCTCCCAGGCTGAGAACTGTGTGTAAAGGGGCTGTAGTCCAAAAGTCACTGACTTCAGCAGCATCCATGGCCCTGATGGGCCTCTCCTGCAGGGGAGCAGAAATGCTGAGATGAGGCAGGTGGCAGCGAGGAACATTTTGTCCACATGATTATATGTTCTGGCAACTGAAGGACCTAAATCCTAACATTAAAACTGAATTAAATTACCATTCACTGAGCTGCTGAGAGGTCTCTGCTCTAAAGGAGGTTTATGCCAGGGATTGCAGCAAAACCAGCAGGTTTAGGGAGGTTCTCTCCCTCTGCTCTGCTCTGCTCTGGGGAGACCTCACCTGCAGTGCTGCATCCAGCTCTGGGAACCACAACATAAGAACATGGAGCTGCTGGAGTGAGACCAGAGAAGGTCACAAAGATGCTCCGAGGGCTGAAGCCCCTCTGCTCTGGATACAGGCTGAGAGAGTTGGGGGCACTCAGCCTGGAGGAGAGAAGGCTCTGGGGAGCCCTTAGAGCTCCTTCCAGTGCCTAAAGGGGCTACAGAGAGCTGGAGAGGAACTTTGGACAAGGATTTGCATGGACTGACAGGACAAGGAGAAATGGCTTCAAACTTCCAGAGGGCAGGATTAGATTGGATATTAGGAAAAAACTCTTATCTATGAGAGTGGTGAGCACTGGCACAGGTTCCCCAAGGAAGCTGTGGCTGCCCCACCCCTGGAAGTGTTCAAGGCCAGGTTGGATGGGGCCCTGAGCAACCTGGTCAAGTGGAAGGTGCCCACAGCAGGGGGGTGGAATGAGATGGTCTTCAGGGTGCCTCCCAACCTAAACTATTCTGTGATTTCATAAAACCCAAACAAAACCTGCTCCCAGATAGCCTGAGCCCCAGCAGCACATTGGGCACAGAGCTCATGTACCCTCATTTGCTGGGTTTCTGCGCCTCCCAATGAGGGTCTGAGCTGGTTTAGTGCAGGAGGCACTGTCCAGGGCATGGGCTGATCCCTGCTATGGAATGCTTCCCAGAGTGGCTGGGAGGTGTTCAGCACTGAAGGCTGCTGAACACCAGATGTGGGGGCAGCTAAGAATGCATTCTTAGCTAAAAAGCTGAAGTCACCAGCTCAGAATATCAGAAAGATGAAATGTCTGTGATGTTATGATTCTATGATTCTATTTTCTGTATTCCTTCCAAGAAATGCTGTAGTTGCACAGGTAGCAGAACTTCCCAGTCTTGGCACTGAATATTGTTGCTACAACAGTATTTAAACATTTCCTCTCCTTCCCTCTGTGCCTGTGTGAGTGCACAGGGCAATCAGATAGAGACACAGCCCTTCAAGTGTCAGTGAGGGAAGCAAGCCTGAGTCTCTCTAAGCCTGGCCTGGGATGGCTGCCATACTATTAATATGTAATTTGGCTGAGTAGTTCTGAGCCATCTTAATTCTCCAGCCATCATTACTTTGTTTGGTTATCATTCATACATTTCTATATGCTAGTTTGCTTGGAGGAAAGAGATTGGACATTTAGAGTGGATGAGTCTATATTTTTGGAATTGGAGCTAAATTACCCACCAGTTGAAGCATTATTGTGTTTTACAATAATTGCTGATTAAAATTCAAATGCACTAAATTCCACCTGTCATTCCCAGCATTGCCTCCGCTGTGACAATGCCAACACCATGAGCGGAAAGGAACGAAAGGACTGAAGGAAGTGGTTTTTCTGCAGAATTCCATCCTTTCATTCTGCCACAATCTGCCAAACTCCTCTCCCAAGCCCTTGGGTTATTTGCCACAAAATGTCTGCTCTGTTGGATGCTTCATAGAATGAAGACACTGTGGTTCAGGTTTCCAAAGAAGCCTCTGCGTTTTCACACCCACGCAGGACAGACACCCACCTGCCTGAGCTGCACCCCTCTGTCATGTGGGGTCAGTCAACCAGGTGCTTTAAAACACTGATGCTCGTGATTATTGATGGAGTTTCCAGGTGGGCTTCTTCCTTTTTGGAGGAGTTAGATGAGTTGTTCATCTACATGAGCTCCTACTAAGCATCCCTTTTTCTCCCAGCCACAGGATGTGCCCAAATCCATTTCTTCAGTTCTCTTGAACTTGCCTCTGGCTGCAAAACTTTTTTTGACTGATTAAACTCCCCAGTCCTTTCCTTCTCCTCTTGTGCCTCCCACACTTCAGCATTTTTAGCCTCCTTCTTTCTTTTGATCTTCCATTCTCTTTTTCCCAGATCTCAAGATTTTCCTCACTGTGCCTAGCCATTTCCCAGCCTGGAGAGCTGGGGAATAGCACAGCCCCCGGGGAGATGGTTTGTTTATGATAAATCAGGGAAGTGGATAAGCAAGTACTTGCTCTTAACAGCACTTTCTACATGCAGGTACTTCCTCTTCCCTTTCGCATGTGACTGAATATTGCAGCAGACAACGTGTCTGCAAATCACCACTACCCTGCACTTCATCAGTCTGGGTCTGCATTTTAGTCATCAGAAGACAATCTGCCTGATTTAATATCCTTTTACCCATCCTGGCTGGCTGAACCAAAAAAAGCCCAAACCAAACCCCAGCATTGAGGAGGACACAGTGAAGCAGAAGATGGTCTGCTGAGTTATACCCCAGGGGAGTGTCCAGCCCACTCAAACTCCTGCTGCCAGGGGTTGGAAGCCACTGAATGGGCTGAACCCATGCAGTTTTAGCAGATACCAACAGTAAAAACAGAGTACAGCACGTGCTGAGAAGCCTTGAGTTCTCTTAACTCAGGAAAATCCTGGCTAGACAAATGTGAGAAGAAGCAGGGCTAGCAAGGGACCCAAGGCTGACGGCTCAGCCTCCCATTACTCATCCTCTGGGCTCTGTCTCTCTAGTCGTTTAGCACCTTTGTGGGCTTGTTTTTGATAGCTAGAGAGGGCGTGAGAGAGAAGTGACTAAAACAACAGGATCTCTGCTTCTAGATGGGGTGTTAGGTTTAAGTAAGTGCAGAACATTTTGAAAGACTCCACACAGGTAGCAGCCTGGCTCGCTCTTTAGGGCACGGATGCCGTTCAGCTGTGCACAAACCAGAGCACTCCTGGCTTGCATGGATCCCAGCCAGCAAAGGATGTTGTAAAAACCCGTCTGGCTTATAATTTAATTTTGCTAAGGTTAGAATATTGCTTCTATTAGTGAAAAGCAGAAGGTAGTTTTGAGATTATGGCAGGAAATCTGCAGTCAGTTCCTAGTTCCAACAGAGACTTTTCTTATACAGTGTTGGGCAAGCCAAGCAAAACTCACATGCTTTGTACCATGAACTTGTATAAAAAAAAATTATACTGCCTTCTGTTCTTTGTCTTGGCTACTTGGACAGTGAGCACTTGGGGAAGACAAAGGCTTTAACTCTGTATTTATACTGTGCCTGGTTCTTTGAGGCGTCAGCCTGCAATATTCCCTCTACACAAATAGCAAGAAAGAATAAATAAGTTAAAATGTGTATTGTTATGTAAGTGTACAACAACCAAGCCCAGTGAAGCTGTGGTACTTGGTGAGCCAGTACCTCTGAGTGTCACCCTGCATTGATGCAATGCCATGGAACCACAGGCCCTTCTGCGCTGTTCAGTCCCTGGTTCTGTGTATCCATGTTCAGCACACCTCACCTCCTGCCCTCCAGCCTGCCCAGAAAGACCAAGAGGAACTTGTAAGTGGAATCAATTAGAGCCCTGAAGAGCAGGGATGGTCAAGTCTGCATTTGTTTTTGGGTGCTGGAGAACATAGTGTGCTGCCAGCCATGAGTTGCCTGGCTCCAGTATCAGCTTTGCTCAGGGCAGGGAAGGGATAGCTTGAGACAGGGAGGAGCCCAACCCTCCTCACCCTCAGGAATGCTGTATTTACCCTGAGCAGATTTATGCATGAGATGTGTTTTCACTAGCAGGGCTTGTTTCTCTGCTGCATTTGAGCTCCCAGCATGTGGACTATTTTTTGAGCAAGCAGTGGGCAGAGAGAGCAGAAAGAGCAAACATACACAAATCAGAGAGTTTGGTTTTATTTCCAAACAGGCATACACAGAACCGTAGGGAGTACAAGAGGGAGAGGGCAGCATATCCTCTTGCTCCAGTATAAAAACAAACTTCCTAGGCTGACCCAGACACCTAAGAGTAAAGGCAAAAATATAAGCTACGTGACTAGTGGGAAGAGAAAGAGCCAGCAGGAAAAATCTATCAGAGCTTTCCATGGTTCAATCAGTCAGAGCCAGCTTCACTGGGGAAACAATCAATTAACCACTTCCACTAGGGCAGCCACAGACGTGCTGTTCTGGAGGTAGTAAATCTTTGAGTTCATTTGTTCTCGGTTGCACTCTCAGCTTATTTACAACATCACAGGAATCTTCCTCCTTGTTTATCCTCACTTCTGCAAGTCCCTCCCAAGGATTTTTCTGTCCGTGTCGATCAATGAGAAGAACTCTTACAGATTAACAGTTTCCAGCTTCACTGCAAATCCCTATTTCCCTTAAACAGGTAGCCAAAACAAACAGTTTCCTCCAGGCATCCAGAGGGCATTACGCCTTTAACTGTCCGTCTGATTTCCAGCTGTCAATGCATTTTGTCTCACTTCAAGGCAGATGGTTTTGGTTAAGGATGTTTTGGCCCAACCAATAATCAAAGAGCCCTGCAGGACACGTATTTGTCCCCACCCTGAGGAGCAAAACGTAGCAGTCAAATGAGAGGCAGATGACACCAAAGCCAAGGGGTGATGTTTAGAGCACACAGCCCAAGCCACACTGTGGCAGAAAGGAGCAGGGAAGGACTCGAGCATGGCTGGTCCCACAGATATGGGGAGGTGGAAGACAGCCACCTCCCACAGAGGGAGGTGGAAGACAGCCTGGAAAAAATGCACAAAAGGAGCATTGAGAGGATGTGACCAAGTGGTGCTGAGCTGTGCAGGTGCAAGGGGTTCAGACTGTGTCTGTGGAGGAAGCTGGCAGATGGATGAGCATGGAGAAAGCTGCACAGAGGTGGTGTGGGGGGGATGATGGTCCTCCTCAGCACCTCTAAAGGAGGTCTCAAAGCACTAAAAGCAGAAGGGTCTTCAGTCCTAGCATGCTGGTGAAGAAAACAGAGGACAGAGTGTTGGAGACAGAGATCAGCTCTCCAAACCACAGGCCTGTGTCTGCCATCACTGTGCTTTCAGGATGTAGTAAAACGAGCAATTTAGATGCCACAGCATAAAGCTGAGATTAAACTTCTATTCCCCATTTGAATTTTTTATTGAAGTCTTTAAATGAAAATAAACCACGGTCAGCACTTTTAGGTAACTTCTGTGCCTGGCAACCTGGAAGCAAATTTTGATTCACAGATGCCTCTTGCTCCTCTGATCAAATGTGCTGGCAGGACTGGTAGACAGGAGCTGTCTTAACAGTTTTAATGCACCTAAATTTGTCCCTGTAGCTGCTGTTAATGCCTTGATTGGTGCTATTGAAATCTCTTCTTAAACATATGGAAATACATTCCTCACTGATTTCCCTGCCTTTCAAAACTCAGACCTGGAGATATCATTGTCTGTAATAAGTTCATTCTGTTCCTTCTGCTTTGCTGCCTGCCTGGCCTAGCTTTGATGAAGTAATTCATATAACTCAGTAATTCCAGACCAAATTTTTGATTAGTTTTTGAATTAAATAACATATTTTCTATTGGGAAGTCCTGCAAACTCAGCTTGGCATATATTAGTATATGAATATTCATATGACCTCTGTCATTCTGGATGCATCACCAGTAATGAAGAGTCTGGATGTCAGGGCTGGGAGTGCACTAACTGGCCTTAATTCCCCCAAAGAGCTTCATTTGGGCCTTACATTTACCCTCTCTGCCAGGAGCTCCTTTTAACCTCCAAGCCCGGGGGGGCTTCTAGTTCTTGCCTGGGCTGTAGGTGAGACTGTCTCAGACCTGTTCCTGACCTGATGTTTGGCCTTCCATGGATGACTTTGGAGATGGTGTATTGATAGGAGCCACTGCCATCACCCCCTGCTCTATCTCCCATGGTATGGGACTGTGCCTGGTCACAGGGTTGTTCCTGCCCTGTGCAGAGGCTGCTCCTGGCACCCCTTTCCTGGGAGCAGCCCTGCTCTTGCTGCTTCTTGGCACTGGCAGCCACAAATACAATACAGCTCTGGTAGGATTTTCAGTAGATAGAAGACTTTGAATGGATTGATTTAGTAACTGTTTGAGAGAAGAATACAAGCTGTTGTTCTGTAGCACTCAACATGTAGTAGTTTGAGCCACACTTTTCCTGAGGGAAATACTGGACTCTTGATACGCAGTTTTGGAATAGTAAAAGCAGGCCTGTCATTTCAGTGGGATGACATTTAGTTATCAGGACGGGGGGACAGACCAAGCATGAAGAACATCTTCCTTTGCTCCCTGATGGAACAGCAACCTTTCTGTGCAGACCACGTCACTAGTGGAAAACACTCTAATACCATCCCAGGTTTTTTTGCACTGAATAAATAAGGCTATGCTGCGTTTCCTTCCCCAAAGCAGGAATGGGTGATGCTGTGATGTCTCTGCCATAGGCAGCACCTGTGGACAGCTGGCACTCTTGAGCCACTAATTCTCCATAAAGCTTGTTGGAAAAGAAATCAGACTTGGGGAAGGATCTAAAATTCACTCATTTCACAGAGCACAGCAGCTTCTATCCCATGGTGTGCTGCAGAATGAGCTGAATGCTGAGCCATAACAGGCAGCAGCCTTCCCATTTAACACAACACACCAAGGAAAACCTCCCGCTATGTGCTTTCTACCTGGGGGCTTGTACACATCCAAACAGTGGCTTTTTTGTGTGTCTGAAGAGAGGTACGTGGGAGAAGGCTGGGAGCCGGGCTGCTCCTTCATTCACACCGGTGTCACTTATATCCCCTCTCTTTTGGAAGAAAGCTTCAAGGCTCTACTCCTGAAAGCTTCAAGGCCGTTTTCCACCGTTTCACTCAGTGAGATCAAAGCCAGGAAAACGCTCAGCCTCCTGCATCTCTTCCTCTGTCTATTTCACTTCCCCAGATCAATTCACAGGCAAACCTACATCTGCGTTATCTCTCTGCTCGGGATGCGAAGGACCTTCTCCGGCCCGGGGAAGGCTAGAACATAACGGGGGCTCACCGTGGCCAGGCTCGAGGCAGGGCGGGGAAGGCGCACCGCGGTGCCCGCGGCCGCTCCCCGGGGCCGTCCCGCCCTCGGGCCGCGATTGGCGGCGCTGCGGCCGGGGCGGGGGCGGGCGGTGCGCAGGGCCGGGCGGCAGCAGGTGGCTCCGCTCCGCGCCGCTCCGCGCCGCTCCGCGCTGCCGCCCGCCTCGCCCGCCTCGCCTCTCCTCTCCGCGCCGCCTCAGCGCGGCCCCGCCGCCGCCAAGACGCCGCGGGCCGTGCTCCGAGTGAAGAATGGGGCGGCCAAGCTCGCCAAGCCGCCCGCGGCCGCGGGCGAGACCCCCGGCGGCGCCCCCGGACCCGGGCTCTTCATGGAGCGGTCGCAGAGCCGCCTCAGCCTCTCCGCCTCCTTCGAGGCCCTGGCCATCTACTTCCCCTGCATGAACAGCTTCGACGAGGAGGACGCGGGTACGGGGGCCCGGAGCAGGGGCGCTCGGGGCGGTGGTTCCCGGGGTTCTGTGTCCGTCCGCCGTGGGCGATGGGGGCAGGCGAGGGTGGGTGTGCAGCGCGTCAGCGCTACCCCCGACCCCGCCGTGGGTTTGGGGGCCGGGGGCTCATCCCCGGGGGTGTGCGAGGGGTGCCGGGGACTGCAGGGCTGGCGAAGGGACGCGTGTGCCTGCGGAGGTTAAAAGTGGGAACGTGTTCCAGCGGTGAAACACGCACCGGCTGCTAATCGATAGGAAACACGGGTTATTTGCAAATGGAGCGGCTCACGCTCCATCCTCCTCTGTGTGAATGAAGGGCAGCGCTCAGGGAAAAGGCGTCCATTCTGCCGGGTGGTGTGTCCACTCTGGTTTATCCACCGTGAACTCTCGGGCTCATTGTTCCCAGGGGTTGTTAGCGCCGTACACCGTAGTGCTTTTGGAGAGAGGAATAAAGGGATTCAGTTTAAAGGAGGGCAAAGTAAATCCCAAACCAAAAGCCTTTCAGAATGGACGCAGTGATTTTTTGCCGGCGTCAGAAAGACCTTTCCGGCCTCTAATAGTTGGCGGCAGTCATAAAATGAGACCAAGCTTAAAGAAGAGGGGCACTGGTAGGGAAAAGTAGGAAAGATACTGGGTTGAACGGGAGAAGGAGGATGGTGGGTGCTGGAGAAGGTGCTGGGAGTAGAGGGCAGCACAGCCGCTGCGTGGGTAGGGAGGGCGTGCGTGGGAGTGGATGGAGAGCGATCGGAGAGCACTCTGTCCATTCCCAGTGGCTCTTTGGTAATTGAGGGGTGTTTTTCTCAGTGCACACTGTACCAGAGACTGAACCTGTCAGTGAATCTTGTGAGTGGCAAATAATGAAAGTTGGTAACGAAGGTGTATTTTAACACTGACGGTCGTGGTCGCATCCCTCAAAATGCCGGCATGCTCCTTTGTCTAGTGGCTCATCCCAAGATGTGCAGATGCCAGCAGGAATACATTAGCCTGCCAGCTGCTACACCTGTAATGATGTTGTTTTTAAAGGAGTTGACGTAAGAATCAATTCATCATCTGTGTGATTAACCTAGACTTGTCATCAGCATCATGCAGGGGTGGCAGGCAGAGGATTGTCTCCTCCAACAGATGTAGTTTTTAAAAATTCTGTGTAAAAATTTTGCTGATGATTTATTTGCACTTCAGATTTGGTTTGAATGCTGAGGAGCATACAAGAATGATGGGAGCTTTGGGAAGTCTCAGCGCTGTTGCTTCAGGAATGATTGATAGTGAGACATGCTCAAGTATGAGAACCCAACACAATGCCTGGGACAGCATTTCATTCCCTGGTGTCCAACTGCTCCTGCTTGAGCAGGGTGATGGTTTAGGTGAATGCTTTCTCTTCCAGCGCTTAAAAAAGCGCTTTTGCGCTGAATTTTATTTATTCAACACTTAGTGAATGTTCATGCATGAATGTTAATCAGCTGCTCTTCATACAACACAAGTACTTGTCCCTGAATTAAATAAATCTACAATTAAGACCTCATTCTCCAGCAGCTTATTAGCAGATCTTGCCTGTGTGAGTTGTCTCGTTAGTGAAGCTGCTCAGGGTGGGTTCAGTGCAATGGGGATGTTGCAGTGTTGCTCCTGTATTTTGTGCCTGTGTGCGCACATGTGAGCAACCAGCCAGGAAGAACGTGTGCTGCTTTCTATTTCTGGTGTTAAAACTACAAGTGCATAATTTTCTCAAGCAAATAGATGTCATGAAAGAGAAATTATAAGAGAAATGCTGAAATTCTGCCAGATAAGATTCTATATTATTCAAACCCATGCATGCTTCTGAAATTGTGAGAGATTCTTACCAGTTAGGGTTGCAGCATGATTTCTGTCAAAAAAATAGCTCTCGATAGCTCATTCAGGGAGATGAATACTGCACTTGGCAAGATATCCTCTGTAGGAGATGGCAGAAAAAAATGAAATTGATCCCAGGAGCATTGACAAAATAAACAATCCTATTTCAAACAGACACATCATCCATTTTGTCTGAAGCTGAGAACCACATCTTTAAGAGAATAGTCATCCTACGGAAAAAGGAGAAGAGCTGATAAATGGCCAAGCTTAAAGGAAACTTGACGTTTTCCTCTGAAGGAGGAAAACAGTCTAATGATTGTTTAAATCAACAAACAAGAAAAATTTCTGAGGTCTTACATTTAAGTTACTATGGGTGGGTCATATCAAAGGAGCGTGAAAGGAAATTTACAGATGTGCTGAGAGCCGTGGACACATTTGAGCAGTGGTAACAATACCTCTGACTTCCAGTATTTCACCCATTTAGTCTGGAAGAATGGCTCTGCTTTTGAAAAATACAGAATACATTTTTACTTACATGCTGTTTCCTTTTCTGCCATTTCCCTTTTGTTCTTCTTTGCTGTCTACCTTGTGGACATAAGGTGAAAAGACTCTTCTCATCTTCCACAGTTCCTTTGCCTGCTACACCTGCACTGTGTCTGGACTGAGTTCTGGGCAGTGAACTGGGTGCAGATGATCTCTTAGTGTGCAGAAGGAGGCAGCCAGTGGAGGCAGGAGAGCAACAGGGCTCGGAGCAAGAGACAGGATCACATTCGAGTGCTTCCAGAGCATGAGGGTTTCAGATTCCTCATGTCCGTGTGTCTCTCCAAAGAGGCAGATGTGGTCTTCAGTGTTCTAATACCCTTTTCATTCCTCAGCTGCGTCTACAAAGAAGATGCTGTGAGCAAACACGGAGCTTTGTTCGCCAGGAAGTTGCAGTGGGGCTTTGAAATAGCCAAAATGACTGTCTGCACTCAGCAGTTCAAGGACTCGGGGTTAACAACTTTTTTGATCTCAGCATGGTAATGTTTCTGGCCTTCCTGCTGGCTGAGTGCCACTGTTTTTGCTCCACTGAGGTCCCCAGCAATGTCAGTGAAGTTTAAGGATTTTTAAACTGCAGTTATTATCAGAATAATTGTTGGTTTAACTTATGCAAATGTCTATCCTACATTTCAGTTGTGGAGCAGTAGAGTAAGAAGAGGTAAAAGTCAGTCATGCACTCTTTGTGGGCACATGTCTAGAATGCGTGTTTCTAACACAAATCTTGTGAACACAAATCTTAGCTGTTCTGAGGATCTGCCATACGCTTGGTCTTGGCTGGAATCAGCCGTTTGGAATGCTAATAATCCTGTGCGAACGTATCAGAAGGAACCAAACTGCCGAGGACTGAACTGCCAAGTGGCAAGTGCATGTGGGTTAATAACAGGATCCATGATGACTGTGGGCACCTGCCTTGTAGGCAGCTTGTGGTGCACCTGGGTGCAGCTCATCATTAAAACTGTGCGAATGGGGTGTATGAAATCCCCCTTTGACTGGCAGTGGCCTTAGCACAGCCCTCCCCAGTCCAGGATGAAGGTCATCCTTAAGGTTAGCGGGGCTGTGTTTGCTGGTGTGGAGGAGCATGAAGTTTGGAAACCTGGCTAAAGCAGAACAGAAAGTAAGGATTTTGCAGAGTAACAGGAACTGACTGGGAGCTGCACATACAGAACAAGCAAGCTTTGGGCAGGAGAGAGGACGTGGTCTGAGTAGCTGGGACAATTGGTGTAACAGTGGTGAATCCACTGGGAGTTGTTGGGAAGTCAAAAGCCATGCTCAGCTCTGGAGAGGTGAGAGCTTCCAGACGAGTGTACTCCAGAGGACAAGAACTGCACCTTAAGAAAGACAGGTAGGGAAATGCGAAAAATCACTGGAAAGGATGGGGTTTCCTTTCCTATGCCTAAACTGCAGCACTTCTTGGGTCTGGGTGTGTGCTCCAGCTGTGCTGTGGCTCAGCTGGGTGAGACACTGTAATGCACCAGCTCCTTTCATCCTAATCCTGTTTTTTTGGGAAGGACACCTGCTGGCACTGGCAGAAGGCATCTGAGGCATGCCCTCACAGGAATGCAGATTTGGATGTTTGGAGCTGTAGCTGTGGGTCACACTGCGAATGAAGCTACCCTGGAATCCAGATCCAGCTTGAGCATCTGCACAAGGGGAAACGCCTGTTCCTTACACACACAAGTGTGAAGAGCAGGGCTGCTCTGGTCAGGAAGCAGGGGAAGGTACAGAGCAGCTGTGAGGGACTTGTAAGGGTCCTCTCTTTGATTGGGACCTCAGCACAGGGACTGTCCAGCTTGGCAGACCCCTGCCCTGGCTGCAAGACAGGAGAATCAAATCGTGTCTCAGCCAGCTGGAACCAAGTGTCTGGCAGAGAGAAAATGGTTTCCAAAGTCAAAATGTCTCCTAGATACTGACAGTAAGCCTTCCTCGTGTCAGCTGCTCATTCAGAAAAGAGTTGAATTAGAGATAAAATTCAGCCCAGGCTGCTGCTTTCACACACTATAAAGTACTGGCAGAGGCACTGTGTTACGATCAATTGCTTTGAAGAGCAAGTATGTGAAATATTAATTTAATGGATTGATAAAAACATTTAAACTATTGGGGTGTAAGAATGGGCTGTGGATATTCAGGCTAATATTCTTTTGTTTGGGTTTTACCTATTGAACTTCCTCATAATTTTAAACACTGACCTTCTCTATAATTTCAAACATTAAAGCGTTACAAAGCTATTAAATAGAGAGAGCCCCTGTGTGTGTTTTCACGTTGCCATGGATATTTCTCAGTTGCAGCACTGTATTGGGGTACATATGGTTTAAAAGAAAATTATGATTCAGGACTTAACTACTCCATTTTTACGTTTTTAAAAAAATATAGCCCAAGTGTGTTAAGTCCTTTTCGTGCTTACTTTGGTTTTGCTTCATCCAAAGTTACCTTTGGAGCTCTGTAAGCCTCTAACTGGTTTTGTTAGTTGTTCATGAGGTAGGTAACCGTGCTCATGTGGCAAACATATAGGGAACAAGGGAAATTACTCCTCCATCTGGAATGTTAGCTATTTTTTAAATCAGTCTTTTATAAATGAAAGGATGCTTTATCCCTGTAACCCTCCAAAGATAGCTCTTAGAGCTCACCTGGCCATGCATTACCCCAGGGGTGCCAGCTCTCTTAGCTGGTGCAGGAGGCAGCAAAATCCAGGGCTTTTCTCTTTTCTTGCACAGTAAGGAGTGTATCTTTGTCTGTAGGCTATCCTAGTGATTGTAAGAAATGCATCTCTCCCTGCTGGGCACATTCTAGCTCTTGGTAAACGTGTTTGTTTCATAAATGGATTAAGTTGAAATAAAAAATGAGAACAATTCTAGAAGAGCTGATGTCAAATCAATCATCAGAGGGAAGTGTATGAAAGGGACCAATGGCCTGGAAGAAGATGCTGTGGATATTACCTACAGAAGCTGGTGATCCCAGACCTGGTTATGAGTTAATCCAATCCTAAATACAGTGACTGATTCTTACACCATGGGTCATTCTTACCCACCTGGTCAGGGTAGAGCTGAACAATCCATGCTGTCCCTTACCTGCCCTGTGCACTGGAGGTAGCTTTCTGCTCTCAGGCCCTGCTGCTGCTGCACGGGTGATCAGAAGACCACAGGTACAGACAACAGGTTTTGTCTCTTGTGGCCATGGGAGACTGGAGCGGAGCAGGAGCCCTGAGAATGAGTCAGCACTAGGAACAAGGGATTCGAAACCTTGTCCTTGTTTGTGTTGCTCTTGGTGTTGTGGCTGCACGTGAGAGCTGTGGTCCTGGGCCAGGTTCATGCTGTGCCTGTAGAAATGCAAAACAAAATGTCAGCGTCAGTCCCAGGGCGCTCGTGGTCTGTGGCAGAACCCAACAGATGGGGACCGTGGGACAGATGGGCAAGCGCGGGGAAGGGTGACGTGGCATCGGTCAGCGCTCAGCGTGGCAGCCTGCCTTCCTGGGCCACCAGCTGCTTCCCACTCCTGTCTCCCATGGGGTGTCCTGCGGAGTCCTCCAGCACGCCCCAACCTGGAGCATCCACCTGTGCCTCGTGCTGAATTGTTATAAACACTGATGTAAGGTGGGGGGAAGAGCGGTAGCTGCTAGCCCAGGGATCTCAAGCAATGTGCCACAAAGTGCTGCGTAGAAGTTTCTTTGGTGGGCGTCTGGGTGTGGGTTTACAGGGAAGAGGGGATGTGGATGAGGTTGTGGGCTGTGGTGGCTCTGTGCTGTCCCCTCAGCTTTTGCAGCACACACATGCAGCCATGGAGAGCTCAGTGTTGTCTCCTTCCCTCGAAGATGGCCTGACCTGCGTTACAGATACTCAGAGAGTGATGCTGAGTTCCAGCCATGTGTGCAGGAGTTTTTGAGGGTGGGTTATATGTGACCCCTGCCAGCCACAGGAAAAGGATATCTCATTCTCTTATTCTGCTGTCACCTAGTTTCCGAGTAGAAGAATCTGTCCCTGGAAAGCTTTCTATCCAGGAGACACTGTTTTCTTACTGCTTCTATTTCATGTGCAGTTAATTCTAATGCAACATTTATTAATTCAAAAGCACTCTGTTCTCCAGGCAAAAAAAAGTTATCTTTGCTCTGTCAGATTCTTGCATCGGGACAAGTTGTGAAATGCTGTAACTACTTTGCTTCAATATTTCTGTTTGACAGGATGTGTGGATCTGCTTTGTGTAGGGAAGAATTAAGTTTGATTGGAGTAGTTGTTTTGAGGAATAATTTATCCGTGCAATTGTTTTCTGAAGCGCTATTTGCTTATATTTGAATGCCTTCAGTTAGATTAGAAATGTGAACAATTTAATTTAGGAAATGGTCTGCAAGTCATTGATGGTTTTAGTGGGGCAGTGAGACCTGACTCACTCAAGACTCTCAGCTCTGCCGTCTCCTCCTCTCTCCCACAGACATCTGCTGAGAAGCACCGTTAGCATATTTGAATAAGGATTTCTGCTCCTCTGTGGAAGTGTTCAACACATTTTGAATATCCCATCTATCCAAATGATGTTCCTTTGAGGTTTGGATTTATTTTCTGGGAGAATGCTATACTATGTGGCAACACGTGTCACGATAGGGGTTCTGCAACACAATGAGCCACAGTTGTGCCATTGCTTAAATCATCTGCTGATGACACACAAATTAGGCACTCTCTGCTTTCTGTCAAACCATGCTTGCCTTGAAATCTGCATTTAAGTTATATCTTTGGCTTTGCTTTTGCAAAACAGCACGCTTGTAAAAGCTGGAAAGCCCTGGTACAGCCTCACCACAGAGGGGTACAGTAAGCTCTGTAGCCCTACCTTTTAGTCAAATCCAGCCACAGTTAAATCACTGAGATGGATAATGTTCCACTGTCATGCCATCAGGGTGTTATATCAGCTTTGTCCAAAACACAAAGCACTCATACAGCCTTGCAGAAGCCAGTGTAAAATGTCTGAGTGCTCAACAACTTGGAGAGTACACCGTGTACAGAGGTAAATGTCACATTTTTCTCAAAACTGTTTTATGACTAAGAGGAACTTAAGCTATTGTCTGTGTCCTTATTCTTGCAAATGTAGAGGTAGAGGGGTTGCTTGTATCTGTTTCCCAAGTAACTAATCTGTTCCTAATCAGAAGGATAGTTTACCCTAAAATTTAGCTTAAATCCGAATGGAAATACCAGATGGCCATTGCATTGCTCCCAGCAAAATGGGAAGCCATTGGTCACTGCTCTCCTCAAAGCAGCTCTTCTCATTGCAAAACTGTTCCTCGTTGAGCTGATAATTCCAAGTCAGGAAATGACTGTAATGACAGCCATTGCTGCCTGGCCTCCCTCTCCCTCCTTTTGCTTTTTGGTCCAAGGAAACACGATGGAGGGTTTTGTTTTTGTTGGGTGGTTGTTTACTGTTTGTTGGTTTGGGTTTTTTTTTTTTTGTGTAGAGCAGTTTTCCAAGTGTCCTGTTGGCCTTCTTGCTGGACTCAGGATGGTGTAGGAGGAGCAGTGTGGACAGTGCCCTGGTTGCTGTCTGGCCCCCTGCAGTGGGGAGTATCTGTTTCCCACACTTTGTGTGCAGTATTCCTGTAAATACACACTCTTGCTTTGCAAGAGTGTCCCTGCTCCTGGCTAACTCAGGGTATGATCCGTGCTGTTTTCCAGATCATTCCCTGCACGAGTGCTGCTTGGCTATTCATTCCCATTCTGGCATTTGTATGTTTAATTTTTTCAATGCTCTGAAGTTACTACTTTTTACATGTGCCTTCAGTGATTTTCCTTGTATTGCTTTGGAGGATTGAGCTATTTTATCCCGTGGGTATTGGCCTGAAATCAGTATCTGTTGTTTAGCAAGACCTGTGCTTATGGGATATTTGTTGCATTGGGAGGTGGGGTAAATGTCTGTGAAAAAAGGTCCTTTATCCCCTGGGCTCCAGGAATACAGCACTGGTTATGGTTAATTTTGGGAGCTGGAGGAGATGCTCTCTAACTGAGGATCCAGTAACTGGGCAAAGTGCAGCATCCTTGAAAACATTTGCTTTCAAGGGTGCTTTTTGGGTGTCATTCACAGTTAGTAGCTGGAATGAGGATTATAGTGGTTCTTCCTGTGCTTCACATTGGTGACGTCTGATTTAAGAGATTATAGTCTCTCTCCCCAATGAACACATGGTTGTGTCCCTGTCTGGAGCTGGCCATCCTCTGAGGAGCAGCAGCTCAGCTGTTGGTGGGGTCAGACTTGCAGAATGACCCACCTTAGCAAGGAAGCAGCAGTGTCACCAAGGGACAGGAGTGTGGGCACAGGCTGCCCCTCGCTCAGCTCCCTGGGCAATATGGATGAGGCTGACATTTCCCAGTGGTGACAGTTTCCCAGTGGTGTGGGACTTGTGCCAGCTGCCCACCAGCAGAATGCATATTTACAGTTAGCAGGGAATGTATCCTGCCATGTGGATGAAAAACATGTTAATTGTGTTGCAGCCAAGATGTCTAAGAAGATTAAGATTTTTTTTTTTTTCCTGTTGTAAATCCAGCTCCTTGTTTAGCACTTCTCAGCATCCTGGGAGGATTGGGTGGGTGGGTGTTTTTTTTTTTCGTTTTATTTTTGCTATTTACCTTTCCTTTCTTGTATTTTACACGTGTCATCACAGCTCCAGTGAAAAGTTAGGAAACCTTGACTCAAGATTTTAAGGTGTCTGCTTTATATCCATATTTGTGTTTTAATCAGATTGTCAGGAGAGAGGGGAAAAAAAAAAAAAAAGAGAAGGCTTTTCCTTTCTAATGCCTGTTGGATTTCCAGCTGCTGTAGTTGATAAATTCCTGAAAGTATCGTAACTCGGACCCAGTAGCTTTCCCTGTCCCTTATGTTCAGGTTGTGCTGCTGTCCCTCTGGCTGAAGCCCTGCTGCCTGCTGCCCTGAGATCTCACCAGTAGCCTGTGAGATCAGAGCAACTGCTCTGCACCACTTCTGCAGAGCCCTTGCACATTTATAGCAGTTTGAATTAAATTTACAGTTCGGGTAGGCAGTGCTCCAGACTAACTTTTGAAGCTTGTCAGCATTCTGCTTTCCCCCAGATACCTCCAAACCAGAAGGAATTGCAGAAATTGCTGTCACAACCCACTGTTGCATTTCAGTGGTGAGTTTGCTACCAATTTTGGGTTGCCAAAAACCCAGGCATCTTTGTGGGGGTTGGTGCCCACACATCTGTGGATCACACAGCCCGCAGTGCATCCCCTCCAGATACGGGATTTTTGTTTCAATGTAAGTAAAGGGGAAAGGCTTAGATTGCATTATTTGATGTACCTTGAGATAAAAACAAGTATTCCGCCATCAGCATAGCTCTTACAAGAGTCAGTGCTTGTTTTAAATATTAAACGTGCAAAGTGGGGCTTTTTCAAAAATGTCTGTGAGTTTTGGTCTCTGGTATTTGTTGAAAGTGAATGGGATTTGGGGCTGTGTCTGCTTCTGGCAGTTCAGAAAATCACCCCACAGCTCTGCAAGTGTGGGGCTGAGACTACTGCTCTGGTTGTGCAAAGCCAGCTGGAGCAGAGGAGCAGACCCTCCCTGGGATTCTGCAATTCAAGGAAGTTGATGGGGGAACATTGAAAACACTGGTGTGGAAAGCAGGGCAAGCAGTGCTGAAAGTGGGCGTGCAGGCCAGCGCTCAGCCTGGCAGACAGCGCGTGTTAAATCAGGGTGATTTATGGAACAGTTTCTGTTAAAAGCTTCCTCGTGCACTTTAGGAAGCGGAGCTGCCAGATTGGTCAAACTCCAATGCCCAGACAGTTTGAATTGGCTGCCGGCTGCAGGAACAAGCGTGGCAAAACTCAAACAGCCGTTTCGTGCTGCCTTTGCAGGCTGCCACATCGGTGCTGCTGCTCGGAAAACAGACAGTGTCAAAATGTTACGTGGTATGAGGACATTGCCATGGCAACGTTAGCATCCCATGACACCCGTTCTCGTACTGCGGTGTCAGTGCATGCTGTCGTCGGTGCACTTTCCTCCTTCAGCTGGGGCCTTGAGGAATGCTGTGGTACGGATCGTATGGATTCCTTCAGTTATGGGGCTGAGGGTGGTATGGATCGTATGGATTCCTTCAGTTATGGGGCTGAGGGTGGTATGGATCGTATGGATTCCTTCAGTTATGGGGCTGAGGGTGGCAGAGACGCTCTCCCTGGGCTTTTGGGTGTCTTAAGGCAACGATTCCTTCTTCTAGCATAGCAACTCTCACATGATTTGGCTCAAAAGCACCTGGATTTGCTTTCTGCTGCACTGATGAAGCAGCTTTCCCTCCATCAGATGGTCGCTGCAGTAGCTGTGTCCTGCCTGGCATCAGAGGCACCCACACTCTCACAGGCAGCTCTGAGATCACTCAGTTTAGAAAGACACTCTGGTCTTGTTTTGGAACCAGTTCTTTCAGCCCAGAGAAAGCCTATTGCTGATGTCCATCTGCAGCCTGCAGTGGTCTGCTCCCTCCTCCCCTTCCTTAGCAGGAGCCATCAGCTGCCCTGGGCACTGTTGGCTGTGGGGCTGGTTTTGGACAGCAGCCTCACACCTTTGGGTGCAGTTTCCTTCATGGCTACCTGGAGGTTTCATCATGTTTTGATCAATGTTTTTGGCCTGCCTAAAAATATTTCAGTTTTTGCTGCTACCTCTGTGTCCCGCCAGGATTTTAAGTGTTCCCCGTGGTTTATTTTCCCCTTGTCTTCCTATATTTCTGTTTTTCCGCCAGGTGACATATTCCAAAATTAGCATCATGGGTTTTTTTTCACATATGTTTATTGGCTCTTTTCCCTTGGCATAGGGAAGGCTGTTCTCAATATAAGCTAGAGCCTTGGCAAGCAATAAAGGTGGAGATGTTTCCTGTATGGCAGCCTGTGGACCTTCCACCAGTGCACGTTTCTCACTTCTGCTTGGTACTTTGTAAGAGCAGGAGAGAGACCTGGGGTTAGTTATTGTGCATGTGAGGATTCTGAAAATGGCATGGGCAAGGAGATGCTTAACTAAGGATTTGCGTACCCAGTGATGCAGGCTGTGGATGTGCAATTCAAGCTATGTGGGTACACAACAAAGCTATTTTTCACAGTGGTGCTACAGCATAAAGGGATCATCTATGATAAAATCCAGAGCTTGTGATCTTCACATCTGGTCTAAAGGGTCCGAGACGTGTAAATGTAAGGCTTGAGAAGGTACCTGGTGGGGCTGGGGGAAGGAGCAGAACTTGATTTTTCAATCATATCTGTTTGTCAGAACCCACTTCTGAACTGTTTCACCACAGTAATTCTCAGCTCTCCCATTCTGCCCAGTGCTCTGCTTTGAGTTGTGCCAGAGTCCCAAGTTACCATTCTAAAAACTTGTTTTTCATCTGTTTCCACTGAATTCCTGGCATCTGCCTAGTAACAGGAGTAGGTCTGTTCCTGTGACCTGGCTGCTCAGTCTGTGCAGAAACGCTTTTACTGCTCCTGCACAGGAGACGCTGCTATGTCCTAAACTCAGTTTTTCCCAAGAGCCAATCCAAGTGCCTCTAAACCTGGCATCGTGTGGGCCCTATTTCAATATTTTTCTATTTCTGTCTCAGTACTGCCTGGCTTACCTACTAAAACACTCTGTGAAATATTGCATGGTTGGTTGAGGCAAAATCTGGCTTGTTGCTCTAGGAATAATACCAGGCAAATTATCCACAGTCCATTTTATGTGGTGACTTTGACTGTTTTCACAGCCTGTTCACTGCAGCTGTCTGCTTTACAAAGGCAGCAAGCTTGTTGGACACATTGGCTGTAAAAATCAGGAAGTCTTATTTCAGGCCATAATTTTGTTTAATTTCCTGAAATCTAGAAAGCATATTTTCTAAAACATCTTTGCTCTGGAGCTCGAAGGCTGGGTGTCCAGAGATTACCCCTACAGGGTACTACCTGCATGAAAAATGTTGGTGGGAGGGTTGAATCCTGAAGCAGGGAAAATGTGATGGTCTGAAAATGTTTCACTGAGCAAAATATTAATAACTTCACAGACTTATGCCAGTTTTGTTAAGAATGTGCTTTTATATACAAGCTGACCAAGACAGGCGTGTTCTGTGAATGTCAGTTATGCAAATTAGAGCAGCATTTGGTGTTTGATACTCAGATAATGGTTTGAAAACTGGATTTTGCCTGCTTTAATGCTAAACTACTATGTCAGGAAAGATTATCAGCCTTTTATTTTGGCTTACAAGGAAGAAAAAAAAAGGCTTAACATCTTGATACAAGTACATCTTGGAGGGTTTAGACATTGTAAAAGATTTGGTGACCTGTTCTTTTGACCTCTTCTAGTCATCAGATTTGAGAGGAAATTGCAGTCAAAAGTGAACATTTTAAACCTTGCTGATCTGAGTGGTCTAATAGTCAACCTGTTCTTTCCTCTTGACATTCCTGTGCTCAGTTCTTCAGACCTGCAGGTGTTCAGTCCACTAAGGCTGCAGTGCAGAAAGGGGGAAAGAGCTGCAGAACTAGGACAGACTTGGAGTATATTTAACAATGTTCTATTTCGATGTGACAACAGCTATCGAACACCTACAAGATTGCAAACTGTGATTCACTTGGAAGCTGATATAACTGATGTCACGTTGTATTAATAGCTACAGAATTGTAACTGCTTTTAGCAGTGAGATTCATTAACAGCCTCTGCAAACACTCTTGACAATCAGTTGAAAACCTGAAAATATTAGGTGTATATAAAAATGGATTATGCCATAAAGGAACCTCCCTGTGCTGCCAAGTGTGTTTACAAATGCAAGTTCTTGAGAGTGTTATGCATAATAATTCCTCTTCATCACTTTTGGTAGGTCTTAGTGATAGCAAAAGGTGTTTGAGGACTGATCTACACTCTAATTTAATTAGGAGGTGCTGATCTAATGGGGTTACACAATGTGAGTGTATTTGGGGATTATGGTGTCCATGACATTTTCCTTGGCACATAGAAGCTGCGCAATCTTGGAAGGTGTTTGTTCCTTCACTTGTTTTAGCTGCACATTTTGGCTTCAATGGGTGTGGCAAACCATGCCTAGACAGAATTCTCCAAGGTGTACCAAGTGCAGGGAGTTCTGCTCCCCTCTGAGCCTTGCATGCTTTCCTCTGTGTGGGTTGATAGCTATGTCTGAGGAGATGGGCATGGAAGAGAAGGAAGTGTTCAGTTCTTCCTATTTTTGAAGATACTGAATTAGTAGCTAACAATGATGGCGTGTAAGGGTCCTCTCCAGCCTCTGTTAACTCTCCTCTGGGCTGAATGAGTTGGTTGCACTTTCAGGCTCTTAGTAAAGTTGTCTCTTCATTACATACATGTGGTTTTAAGGTTTGCATCCCCAGCATGATAGGTCAGGACGTGGTTGTAGAAGTGAAATGAAGACTGAGATTCAAGAGAGGAAGTGTTCAGGGTGGCATTTGCTCAGTGTCAAGTTGTGTAGTCAGGCTTGTCACTGGAAGTGAATGTGTGGACAGGTAAATCTGGGCTGACGTTTCCAATGCTCTGGGTATTTCTGAGAGTTGTTCCATCACAGTTGGCCACCTACTTCCCTCAGTTCCTTCTTTCCCATATATATCACAGTACTTCTTCTCTTCCTTTTGGCCATGAATTATTCCCTTTTCTTTAAGTTTTCAGGTGATGTCTGCTCTGTCTCATTCATCTGTCACCAGGTTTTGGCATCTCTCATTTGGATGTGACCTTACTTTTGGGGGCCTGTGACTCTTAGGGTGTTGTGTGATGACTTCTGGAGATGGAGTCTTCTGAGACTGGTAGGAAAGGTTGGCTCAGGACACAGCAAAATTGCAAATAACAGTCCTTTGAAAACAGTACTGTCTGCCAAGGAAGCAAAATTCCGTATTTTGAGAAGATGAAAACCCTAGGCCTATTCTTTCCTTTTTCATTGTTCTTTTTTACAAGGTTAGAAATCTTGGGTTTGAGTCCATCGTTAAATGGTCATTCACCCTTCCTCCCTAGAGTTACAGGCAGCTGTCCAGATAATTAAGTACAATTGATCATCTTCCAGTAACACTGTTTATATTTTAAATATCTCAATAGCAGAAGATTCCTTGGGCACATAACACAGCAAGTAATCAAACCACGTCTGGCTCAACGTGTCTGTTGAAACAGCCTACGACAGTTAAGGAGTGTAATTAGCAAGACACATAGAATGGGATTGAAAAAAGATGTGAAAATAAGCAGAAGGATTTGAAAAGGATTAAGAGAGTAAATGACAAACCAGTAGTTAAATGGTGCATGATTAATGACTATAGAAGTAAAAGGTTGACTAAATATTGTGACTCCGTAATGGCTGCCCCAAAGAAATAGAAAAATAGTCTGTTCGAAAGAATCCAGACCTGGATTTATATTGACACATATGCTGACTCTGGGTTTAGACCTGTTTCTTAGACTTGGTTTAGGTGATAATCCTCTGAGATGCTTTCCTGGTTGACTTGATGACCTGGGATTCCTCTTCCATCTTTAATAGTAATGATCAGCTTCAAGATGTCATGTACTCCAGTGAAAGGCTGAATCCTCTTCTGAGCTATGGTACAGATGGACAGGACTGGCAGTTTGCAACATGTCAGTAAAGCTGTTTCGAGGAAAATCAGGCTCTGTGTTCAGTAGCTCGCAGCTTACAAAGTTTAGTTTTGAGCACTGAATTGCTTTGATTTCAATAATTCATCTCCCTCCAACTGCTTTATTGTCATTTGATTTATTAGTGAGTTGGCTTGGACGCTGTCCTAGTGCTTTGTCACAGCTAAGTGAAAGTAAGGGTTGTGCTAAACACAGATTGTGTGAAAAATATACCATTTCCCTGGAGCTGGCTCCTGAGGGGCAGCGTGGTTAGGCTGGGTGTGCAAGAGCTGCAACTCCTGAACCTATGACCTCGTTATCAGTAGCCCTTCCCAACACTCATTCTCTCTCTCTCTATTGCTGTAGAAGAACTTCAGAGCATGCTTTCTTTTCTTTAGGAGTGGACTGTGATAGTTAATTAGAATATGTTTGTAGAGCAGTGTACAAAACCTGCCAAGGGTCACTGTCCTCACTGGTATTATTAGAGCTGGAGGAAGACTGCCAGAAGGTATTGATTACTTGGTAAAAATAAACCCTTCAAACTTCTTTGGGTTGTATTCATTACTGCTTTTTATCTTGGCATCCTGCAAACATTTCAGAGGGTGGATTTGTTTGCCAGAAGATCAAAACAAAATGTTGACAACTACTGGTGCCAATTTGTAGCCTCCCACGTGGGCGACATCAGAGGAATTTGTGCAGTGCTCTGGAAAGTCTTTCGAGGCTTTAAATCCCCTTGGATCCTGGAACTGTTGTTTGAGCAAAGCATCCAAGTGTCCTGGTGGGATAGCACATTGAGTATCAAGCATGAGAGGATCTCTTTGGGGCTTGTGAAACTGTATTGTGTATAGAAGCTTGTATATACTTCCTAAAGTTGACATTTTGATTTGTTTAGTGAAGTTTGTTGATTAATTGTGTAAAGCTGAGTGTTGCAGGGTGCAATGGGTGCTGTTGAGAGCGCTGTGTCTGGCTGGTGGGAAGGGCTCAGTGCCCTCTGTGTTTTCTAGTTCATCTCTCAGCCACGGTTTACACTTCTCGCACACCTCACCATGGAAAACAAAATGTCACACTTTGAATTCATTAAGCAGCTGTGACTGTTGAAAGGGAAAGCTGTTCCATATGACAGTAAAACATGGGGAAAAGTCATGTATCTGTAGCAGAAGATACATGAGAAAGACAAATACTGTGTAATGTTCAGAAGGGCTAAGTCATGCTTCATAAAGGGAAATTTCTAAGGAGAAGGGATACAACAGGAGGACAATTCAATCAGGAATATGGCTTGTGGGATACAAGGAGGATGTACTACTCATTTATGGATCCAGAGGACTAGAATTCAGTAGTGACTTCAAGTGTGGCCTTGCGGTTTCTCGGGTGGAAATATGCAGCTGGAGCAGAAGCAAAATGTTACATCTTTCTCCGAAACAGGCCAAGGACAAAACACAGACCTCCAAACATCTGCACATGTTCTGACCTAAAAATTGCTTCAGCAGGGAGACTAAACCAGGCTTTGGTGGAGACTGCGAAGTGCTTTCTGTGCATGTGCCAGACTTGCAAATGGATTCACTTTCATTATCACAAGTCCCCTTCGTGTTCGTTTCAAACCATTAAGTTCCTTTGAATGAATATTTGGGTAAATGGGAAGTTTTTAAGTGGACTGATGGTCATCCAGCAATCTTAAGAACTGACTTGTCATGGAGCAAAGGGCATGTCTTGTCAAAGCCAGCCAGTGATGCTGGAAGGTCCAGTGCTGGCCTGGCCTGCCAAACTGCTTCTTCAGGCACAGAGCACCTGTTGGGGGGGTGCACTAACCAGTGATACTCTTTGGTAATCTTGAACAAGCACCAGCTGCTTTTCTTTTAAAACTCAGCGCAATTCATGAGCAAAGGAAGGGCAAGAACCATCAGCAGATGCTGTCAACTCACTCCCTCAGTGCTAGGTGCTCAGATTTGTTCTAGAAGTAACTGAGATGTGAGCAAGTCTTCCAGCTGCATAAAGTATGGGTGAAAATGGTTTTTAAAAAAAGGCAGATGACAGAATTAACATGTAACTGTATGGCTGGTGAAAGGGAAGAACGGTGCTAGTGCTGAGAAGTGGCGAAGAGGTTTCTGTTATTGAGATTTCTGTTGTGGAAATATGTCACAACCCATCAGTAACTTAAAGATGGAGAAAGGGTTATGGGAAATGGGACAGTAAATACCTGCCAGCACAATTTTAATGCTCTTTCAGTTGAGCTGTTTAAATGTAGTTGCCTATTTGAGGAAGCCACTGAATATAGATTTTAATGCTTTTGCTGCTCGGTAGATTCTCATGTGGGCATTGCAAAATCATCCCTTATGGTCCAGACACGTGGGGAGTTAGACATGAGCATGTTGAGCAAGAGAGGATCAGCTCTGCAAGGTGGGACAGGGCTTGCACTGGTGGTCTGGGCACACAGACTGTGCAGGGCATCCAGTCTGCACAAACTATAGAGGAGGAGAACTTGGAAGCAGCTTAAAATGCATGGGAAGCTACTGTAGTCTGAGGACTGTGATCTGACTTCTCTCTTGTGGCAAAATGGAAGGAGTAAGAGATTTTTGTGTCTGTCAAGGTATTTGGAGAAAGTCAGGGAGATGGCAAGGTTTCTTAGGATGCTTGTTCAGGATGCTGACCCGGCTTCCACTGCCTTGTGGCTTAGGGACTTTCTCTGCTCTTGAATTTTTTCCTCATTGGTTTAATCCAATTTCTTTTGGACCCCTTGTAAAGGTCCATGAGCATCCCAAAGTCCTGCACTGAGGAGATACCCAGCAGTGCCACTGCCCCTGCCACCTCATGAGGATGTCTGCTGAAGTATTGGCATGATGGGTTCTTGGCTGTGAGTTGCCACAGAGCTGTGGCAGGGCAGACCCTAATTTTAGCACATTATGCTGCTTTAATGACAGTAATAGAAAGTCAATTTATAGGCAAGAGCAAATTGCCTTTTTATATGGGGAGGAGGATAATTCCTCCCATATGTTGCATTATTAAATTTGTAATCTTCATTTCTGATGCTTTTCAAAAGTGAATATTAACAGAATCTAAAATGCAGATCATAAATTCATGAGGTGCATTTTTTTCCCCAAATTCAAGTTCTATAATTTGTCTTAAAAGGTGAACTTCAGCAAGGTTAGGGTTTTTTTTCTTTTTTTGCTTAACTTAATAAATTAAAATCCCTCACTTGCTACCTACCTCTGGACAAGCTTAAAGGCTCCAAAGATACTGCAGTTTAAATAGCAATAATGGATATCTATTTCCATTCTTGCTGAGTGGGGAGTTCTGAGTTCAGGCTTATTCCCTAGTGATAAAAGACACCGGAGAGAAAAAAAATGACACGTTTTCGTATGTCATTTGCTAGCGAGGAGGCTGTTGTGATGCTCTTTTTTGTTGCCAAGGAAACAGAGCCCTGAACTCCTGTCTCTGCAGCCAGGAGGAGGAGGAAAGGATGTTATTTCACTCCTGAGCTCGATTTGTAATTGTGATCAGAGACTGTGAATGGGTTGGGACTGAGGGTCTCACCTTCAAGTTTGCTTTCAAAATTGTGTGTCCTGTCTCCTTCTGTTTGTTTCCGTGTTGAGATGAGTGTGAAGGGTGGAGCCTGGTGGGGTGGGTGGCTGGCTCAGGTTGCTGGCACAGTTACTGTACAGCGGAGTGAAACGGAGCCCTCGGAGCACAGGCGGCGATGGAAGGGGATTGTACTTCTCTGACCTTGCCAGTAACATCTGGAGAAATCCCCAGGCTTCCTTATGTCAGCCCAGTTGTTAAATCTGAGAACAGAAACATGAAAGTTACCTGCAGGTGTCAGAAGGCAGGAAGTGACGGTGATGCAGGTGCTTCGTAAGCAGGGTGTCCTCTCCTGACCTTCTTCCAGTACTGTTGGGCAGTCGTTGCCTGCACATTTTATAAAGAGATTCCCATCAACCTTTTTTTTGGTGGTTACATTAGAACTATTTTTTTGCTCACACACTGCCCTTTAATGCGTGTTTGATCTCCCTGAGCTGTTAGCGTTGCCTGCAAGGCTGATGCTGGCTGTATCACAATTGCTTCTTTATCTGTTCTCTTTTCTGCTCTCATAGTAGAGAGAGATTAGCAGGGCACTCTAAAGCATTTTAATCCTTGCTCCTTCTACAGAAGTTGTTCAGAAATATTTGGCACAAATCATGGGATTTTGGTGAACATTCTGCCAGGTACATGTCATGGGGTAGCCATGCTGCAAACAGGCATTGCTTCTCAGGATGCTGTGCTGGTGTGTGGCTTTTGTACACTGTGAGTGATCAATGCAAATTCCAGTCAATACGATATTGAACACTCTGGTGTGCCTCTTCTTCACAAAGGACTGATTCTTACTGCATCTTGTTGTTGATAATTGGGAAAACTAGATTTTCGTATTGTTCCTAAAGTGTATTAATCTCCTGTATTTTTAATCTGTGTTAGTCTGATGACTTTTTACTTCAATCCTCGGTAATCTGCAGCCAGGCATGATAGTTTGCTTGGTTTCCCACATTCTGCAGTATCTTTCAGCAGAGATGAACACATTATGTTTATTTTCCAGCTCTGGCCAAAGGGCTTTTTCTCCGCTATTGGAAGCTCAATACTCTGCATAGACAAACAGTGAACTGAATTTCCCGAAGGACTTCAAATAATCTGGGGTGTTTTTCTGTCTGAGTGCTGCTTTTGTGCATGCAGAAAGCAGATGTAGGAGGCAGTTATGTGTCTGCCATGTTCGTCTGTGGGAGAGTGTGTCACTCAGATGAGAGTTTGCATGTGTCTCTTCAGGGTTTGGGCTGTGAAATTTTTGCTTGAATGTTTTTTCTTAGGTGTCTACTAGTTAAATTTCAGCGCCTCTGTTTTTGGTATTGGATGGTGTTTTCCATGTGTAGTGGCCTGACTTGTCCCCAGCTGAAGATACTTATGATGTATGATTGGCAGGGCTGTTTGCAGTGATACAAACTCACTTTGATTTCTTAGTCACTGTGAATGACTTTGCATCGTAAGGAACTGTTGCTCCTGTCCTGCTTCTGGGCATTGAAGCCTGACCTTCCAGCTGTCATGACGTATCTGCAGCCAAATTACCACAGTTGTGAAGGGCAGGGTGCTCTCCATTTACTCCACCCAAGCAGAACCTGGCACTTGTTCCTGGAAAGGGATCTGTGTGAGAGAAGCAGTATGAGTGCAATGGATCTGTTTGCAGGCTTTTGGGAAATGGAGCCACTCTCCAAGCTCTCCCTTCAGCAGCACAGGTGTGCTATGAACAGGGGGTTTTGTACAGTTCTTGGTACCATTTGGGAAGAAAAGGGTTCCCTTTAGTGCAGCTGTGGCAGGCTGTGGTACTTGCCTGGCACAATAGATGCTCCATGGCCATGGAGCTGTCATGGGATGTCTCCGTGTGAGTCAAAGCAATATGTAGAATTAGAGGGGAAAAACATACTGGCTTGCTTCCTCTAGCATTTGCTACAGGTACCCCATGAGAGCACCTTTGGTGAAGCCTGACACAGGTGGTGGTATCGTCAGGTGAGATTGTCTGGAATTAGAAACTCAATGCCTGAAATTGTTTAACTTCTCTGGAAACCAGACCATCAGCTCCCCCTCTCTGCTTCCACAGTGGATCAAATAATTGCTTCCAAATGGACACAAGTTATTAAGCAGTGTGTATAATTAAAGTCAACTCCTTATGAATTTGATCATTCATTTCCTTAAGGAAAATATGATGAAGTAATTACAACCCAAGCTAAACACAAATCAAATGCTATTCTAAATGCAATTCTGCACCAGGATTCTAGTTTATGAATGACTCCAGGGTTCTGTGGCTTCGTGCCTGTTAAGGAAATGGGCCTGTATTTTTAATTGTATTTATAACGAGTGAACAAAAGGTTGCATGACTCATTCACTGTGCCAAGGCTGTTGCTCTCTGTGCTCGCACACACGGTCTTGACAAAGCCGCTTGCTCCTAAAAGAGCGTCAGTAGGACAGAAGAAAAGGGAAGAAATCTCATTAAAAAATATGGCCTTGTCAACTGCTTCCCTCTCAATTTTGTCTGTACCAAAACTAAACTTCACCTGCTGTGCAGTAGCTGTGAATTTGAGGGAGACAAGTATTTCTTCAGTGCTTAAGCCGCTGTCCTGACTTTCTTCCCGTCATTACTATGTAGCAGATACTTTCTAGTTTCAGCCAAATTTGGGGGAGAAGCCCAAGATGAGCAGACTCTAAAAATGCTGGAAAAGATGGCTCTGGGTAGAGAGAGACGCACAAACTAGTGCCCCTGGGAGAAAAGATCTGATATATAATCTCAGTCTAACATTAACCTTGTGGGTGAAAGCAGACCACTGGAGCTGAGCATCCAGTGGGACAGAAAGGTGTGTCAGCACCTCTGGGGGGTTTTGGTGGCTTCAGGAGGCTCATGACCCGAGTCCTCTTCTGCAGTAGGAATGCACAGCTTGCAAACAGGCTGCTGAAGTTATTTTACCCCTGCTTGCTTCCTGAAAGTTACCAAGTGAAGAGCAGGATGCTGGGCTCTGCCAGGAGGGGGGCAGTCGGTGAGCAGGCAGATCCAGCGGACTCGGGAAGGGCGCAACAGCCTCGTGCAAAGTTTCTTGGCTTAGTGAAGTGTAGGCTGGGCAACTCTTTCATCTCATGCCGTCCTTCTCTACAACGGCTCTTTCTAGTAGCTTTATTTTTGTGAATTCACCTCATTTTTGTGATCCTTTTCTAAATCAAGAGGTTTTCTGCAGCTCAGGCTCATTCATATTTCAGAACCTGGACTTAAGCAACATCCACAGTTATTAATAGTGTGAGATGGATGGCAGAATTAGGACATTAGGGTGCTCTGGTTCAACTCTCTTGTAATTAAGTAGAGAGCCTCACCTGGCCTTCACAACTTATGTTGGTTAGCTGGAGGACTTTCAGCCATGGGGACACAAATTGGCTCCACCTCTGTTCTCCTTGTGAATTAACAAGGAGAAAGCCCTGAGATGGTGCTGGCACACAAACCAGCCACTCACCTTTCTACTTTCATGTTTTCCTGATACCCACATCATGATAGCTGGCAAAGTTCTAAGAGTTTGGAACTGAGAACATGTAGAGCACTGCTGGTTGTTGATTCTATGTGTGATGCTTCCCTCAGCTTTCTAAGCAATAAATATTACAGTGTAGTAGCTTAAATAAATCAGTTAAATTAATTGCCTGTGTCAAATGTTCTTGTTCTCTGAGCCCATCAGCTAAATTCTCCTTACCTAGTTGGACTACAGACCCTCAGGGCTTCCCAGGTGGGCTGATGTCAGAGGGGAGTTTAACTCTTGGTGAGGCTTAAAAACCAAAATCCAGGAAGTGGAAAGATTGAATCCCCTAGTTGCCATGCAGTGAGAATGTGTGAGTGTGTATATATATATATATATCTGTGGTTTATTGCATTATAAATATCATAATAAGATTATATTTTTAAGTCATCACCCCTTGCCCAAGCACAAAAGCAGCAGATGAAGAAAGGCCTGGGATGTGGGATGTGTCTGCCCCAGACATGCAGCCATTCCAGGGACAACTGGTGCAGCATCAGCAGTTCTGTGCTTGTCTTTCCCTGGAGACCTGGGCTACGGACAGGGCAGTGTTCAGGTTTCATTGCTAGGCTGCTGCAGAAATATTACAGCAGTGAATGTTCTGGATGGATATGGCCATTTCATTTAATCAGGCTCTATTGCAAAGCCTGGCAGATTGGGGGAAGAGAAGGGGGCAGTGTGTTCCATTTTCTTATAAAAATAAAAATGCAAAAGCAGCCATCAGATGAAGCTATTTGGATCCTGCTGCTGCAAACAAAATAGAGACATGGAAAGAATTCTGAAGAGCTGGATCTAGCTGCAAAGTAGTTCCCATGAAATAACTCTGAAAGAACCAAACGTTTTTGTTAGTGTTATGGTACTGCAACTTTTTTATAGTGAAAAGCTGAACAATTTTTTATGGTAGTCAAAAACTCCATTTGAAAGTCATTGACAGTGGAACATATGTATTTACCTTTTTGGCTCTTGGCTTTCTCTCTTTTGACAGTGAAGGGAAAAATCTCCAAGTGATTTTCCTGGCTACATGTTTGTTGCAGAATTTTTTCTTTAGATACTTCTAAATGAAAATTTTGGCCATTAAATTTTTTTTTTATATAGATGGATTATCAAAAAGGTCAAAATTAAAAATAGTATAATGGGAACTATTTAATTTTAACCTCAAAAGGAGGAGAAAAAGTATGTTTAAAATGTGAAAATGGAGCTTATGAAGAAAGGAAGAAAAATTGCTGCTCTACCCGTGCCCCAGGCAAGCTACGAGAGATAACATCTACTGGGGTGGAGACCTGCTTAAATACAGGACTTAAACCAAATTGCAGCTCAGGCCAGGATGGAGGAAAAAATGCTGCTTTAAGTGTCTGATGAGATGGGGTTTGGGCTGGGTTGTGGGGGAAAGAGGGAAGGCAGCCTCAGAGGCTGTTCATGAAAATAACCCCATGAATGATTTTTAGTCCTTATCTAATGGTGAGGGGGAAGAACAAAAAACTCTGGATTCAGGGGGAGTTGGTTTGACATCCACACATCTGGGCAGGGGTGTCAGCACTGCCTGTCGGTGTGGGTGAGGACAGGCCAGTCTGAACTCTAGGTTGAGAGAAAGCTTTTTTTGTACTAAAATACCCTTGTGGGCCAGCAGCAATGGGATGTATTGGGATTGTGCTACATTGGGAATTTGGAGGTGTCTCATTGGCATCTCCAGAAGTTGCCCATACAAGCAGGGTGTCCTGGCCCTGCTCTGCCTTCACTGGAGTTGGTAGCTGTAACAGCAGTGAAAATAGTTGCTAATTTTATTATTTTCTGACTCTCACAAGAAGAGCTGATTGAACTTTCCGAACCCTGTGAATGTACCTAACCTCCACAGATTAGGAATTAACATGTTGAAATACTTTTTTCCATCCCATAGAAGATTCTGTGCTTAATTTGGAAAGAAAGGGTGTGATTTTGTTGCTGTCTGAAACTAGGACAAGGGGAATGAAGCAAACAGCCTGATTAGTGCCCCTGCTTATCCCCAGCCATTTTCTGTCATTCTGGTGGATTACTCAGGCTGTGATGATAGCCTGGCATGTTCTGGAGCACAGTACAAACTGCCTCTCTTTAGGTGCTCATAATTCACACTCCATTAGGATGTTGATGTGGGGAATGCTTGGCAGGATGTCAGGGCTTGCCAGGCATGATGAGATTGAGTTCATCTCGTTAAACTGCATGCTGAAGTGACAATCCAGTATTTATTTTTTTTTCCTCAGCAGAAGCAACCCCTTAGGAGAGCATCAGGGCTTGCTCTGAAGAGAGATACCCCTGTAAAGGGGCCTGTGCTGCCCACCCCGGCAGACGCCAGCTCAGCGTGTGCCAGGCTGCACAGGTGTTGAGTATTCATGCAAGGCTGTGGGAAGACTTTTCTTTTTCTCCTTTGAAGGCGAACAATGGAATTTTTATTCATCTCAGAATTGATTCATGGCACACAAATCTTAGTAGGTGTCACAGGGAGTCAGCATCTGACTAAACAGAATTTTTTTTTTTTTTAAATATTTCAGGAACAACTGTGCAGTGACAAAGTTTAAAGTGGAGAAGTTAATGTGCTGACTCTTTTCTCAGAGTACCTGAAAATAAGTAGGAGGTCAAATGGTCAGTGTTTTAGCAGTCTGATGGGGTGCTGAGCTGAGACTCCCATTTCTGCTTTTTGCCCACAGACATGCCAAAGACCAGTTGTTGGACTTGGGGACCTTCCTCACCTCAGCACTTGATACCATCCAGATGGGTGCTTGATGTTTTCCCTTCTTCATTTTCAGCCCCAAACCTGCATCATCTTTTCTGATGATGTGCATCATCTTTTCTCAGAGGCAGATCTTCATGGGGAAGAGAGATAGAAACAACTTTTAGGGTCAAAACCAGAGAGTGAAGTTAGTGGTTGTGGAAAGTGAAAGGGCTTGTGAACCCGTGTTTGAGCCAAGGGTAGAGCAGGCAGATTCAGCATGAACTGAAAGGAGATAGCTCGGGGCAAATCTCCTCTGCAGGCAGTCGGGTCCTGTCCTTTCTCTGCTTTCTACGTGATCTGCAACGTGCTCTGAAGGCTTCATTGGCGCTGCCAGATGGGTTTTTCTGTGTTCCTTTGCTGGAGTTGTCAGTTCTTCATGCTTCATAAGTGCAAGTTGGTATTTTGGAGCAAAACAGGCAATTCATGTGCTGAGGAACCCAGGTGTGAATCCAGAGAGCAGAGTCTGTCCAGGTCGATGCCCTGCAGCATGTTTGGATGGGAATTGTTCCATACTGCTTGACTTCGGTAAGAAAAGCAGTGGGGATGTAGTCTCTTTGCTCAAGCTCAGACAAACTTCCTTGGAAAATACAAAATGTTATCTTTTCCAGAGCTTTGCAATAGGAACAAATGAAAGTAAGCATCCAACTGATTTCCCTTTCTGGTTTTTCCCCATGCTCATCAAGTTTGGGAAAGGATAACAGCTACCCAGGCTGTTTTGCCAGACCCTTGGTGTGTCTTGGGTGGCCTGTGCTGGTGCTGTGTGTCCATGTGCTTTGGGTGCCACTGTGTTCTGTGCTTGGAAGTGGTTGGGTAATTTAGGAGCAAAGCTGATGGAGTTGAGATTCAGTCGATGCCTAATCTCAGGCCTAAATCAATACCAATTAATTCTAAAGTACAGGGCGGTCTGTAGCACATGCATCATGTTGATTTCTTTTTGTGCTGGTAGTATCCAGCAAACTGCAAGCATGGAGGAAGAAATTGAAAACAAAGTGGAAAAGAGAAAGATGGTACCAAGTACCTGGGTGGAGGAAAAGGAAGTGACAAGAGAGGAGACAGTGTAGGGATAACAGTGAAAGGGGCATGCTGTCTCTCAGAAATGTCATCAATAAGCATCTATCATAGAGTAAGTAATTCTGGGTAGGAGTAATAATTATATAATCATGACCTTGTGATGAGCTGTTGCAGGATTCACATAGATTTTTCAAGACTTGCTGGCCTCTGAGCATGGAGAGCCCTGTCAGTAGCAGAGAGGAAGAGCTTCAAAGAGTTGTGCGTGGGAGTGACATAGAAGAAGACATGAGAAGTGGTTACTCTTCCCTTGGAGGAGAGAAGGGAACAATGCCACTCTTATTTTTCCCACCCCTGTGATTTTGAGCAAATCCAATTCTTGGTGGCAGCTCTTCTACAGGAGCAGCACCATTCTTGAGAAGAGGATGCCCCTCTGTGTGGTTGACAGCTGAAAATTTAGTTAAGGGTACTCTTCAAAAGATGCTCTGCTCTGCACAGGGCGCCTGCATGGTGACCTTGCTCCTCTTCGATTATTACTGGGTTGTTGGAAGGAATGAGGGGAAACATGATAATGAGATCTAATTAATAATGAACAAAATGATGGACTATAATTAATACCAGTCAAGAAGAATGTAGGGAAAATGGGTCTTGTGAGAAACATTTTTCTCCAAGTTTTAGAAGACACAGATATCTGGGTAAATGTGATAAGTATGTTAGGGTTTTGTCCTAGAACAACATGACCCTGAAAGTGTGATCGTGATAAATGGATTAAAAACTTGCTTCATGTATCAAAAAGCAGTTGTCAAGGAAAAGCCTCAAAGGCAGGAAGGCTCTTTGAAGGCCTGGTGGTGCTCAGTGTTTTCATTTGATTTGGAGCAAGCATGAGTTTAAACCTCATTTAATTCACAAGTGATGTGGACACTAGAAAGAGAGTAAATAGTACTGGGGGTGAGAGAGCTGTATAGAGCTGTCTGAAGTTTTGCTTTCTTTCTCTTCAAATAAAATTCATTTTCTTACCTATTTTTTAATATAATGTTCTGCAAGGTCATACCAGCAGGTCAGGCAAGGGACTGCACAACCTCCTGGCAAGGTGTGATGTGATCAGGAGCTTACTGTGGTCTTGGGAGATGCCAGCAGAAGCAGTGAAGATGAGAGTACAAGCTGATTTTTACCTCTGTACGTGTTTCTGTACTAAAATGCAGACTCCAGTTCTGCTGTGTGTGTTCTCAAAAGGGCTTTTAAAACCTGGGGAGGTCATTAAAAAGATCCAAGGCCAGGAGAAAAAAAAAATGCCAGAGCATGAGAGACATAGAGATCTCAGTCTGTTTAACTTGTCAAAATAACATTGAGAGAAAACTCACCTGCACTGCAGAAAAGTCTTTATAGCAAAAACACAAAGCAGCTCTCAGGGTGGAGAAGGGCTCTAAAAAAATCTGGTGTGTGAAAGCTGAAACCAGGCAAAATTAAGCCACATCTCTAAATGTCAGGTAGTAAAATAAACCGTGCAGGCAAATGGCAGTTTCTTCATCTCGGTATCTTCAAACCCGGAGTGGATAGTGCTTTAGAAGATATTCTTTAGCCAAACATAAATTGTTTGGCTGAACAGAGCAAAATCGAAGCGCCTGTCAACACTGAGAACTTGGCAGAGTGACTGCTGGGCCCTTCTGGTTGTTGGCATCAGCGAGGTGCTGTGTATCTTCATCCTGGATATTTGACCAAAACATTTCTTCTTCCCAAGGTCATCCCAAAGTAAAATCTGCTCTTAGTGATGTGTTGCACTGCAGGCTTGACTGACTGCTTAACCTCTGTTGTTTGCTGCTTGATTGGAAGAGGTGCAGAGAATAAATCTGGTGACACTGCAGAAAATGTCGATACTACTCTTACTTGTTGCAGATACCACTGACAAATTAAGACAAATGATTTTGCCAGGCAACGCCTGCATCGATGCATATCATTTACCTTCTGATTGGCAAAGGTGTCGAAGCACGAAGATTTTGGGTAGGGAGGAGGCACAGCCCTCGTGCCATGCTCCACACTGACCAGAGAAGGTTAATGGCAGCTGACTGTTGCTTGTGAAATATTTTTGGCTCACAGATGAGAAGTACAATGTCGCCCATATATATTTCCTTTCCAGGTGTGCTATCCCTGATCTGTCCGCCTCTCCCAGCTGATGGGGCTGGATAGTTTAGGAACCTGTATCTCATTTCTGATGGCATCTCTGGTGCTTATGGTGATCTCTTACCCTGTTTCAGTCATGCCTCTGGCCACTGTAGTTTGGGAGCTTGCCTTTTTGGTAAAACAAATCACTCCCCTTCTGTGCAAGGGAAACTTTTGGCAAAAGGAGAGTCTAGGGGGAGAAAGGTTGGAGAAGCCTTTTTCCAGAGTAACGAGAGGTCATTTGTAAGATGCAGGAGTTGCTGTGCATCTCTGTCTGGAAGAAGAGGAAGGAACAAAGGATTCTTGTCCTTTATTCCCATTGTCTTGTTTTACAGAGATTCTCGATTAAATTGTTTTATTTCCTTTTTATCTCCTTTGTCTGTCCTGTTTTTGTTTTTTTTTTTTTTAATAACCCGCAAAAGCAATCAGGACTACTAGAAAATGACCCACCCAGCAGTGGAAGGCTGTGCATGTGATGCTCTACGTCTGAACTTGCCCCGTGCCAGCTAAATGATCACTGGTACAGTGCCCTGGTGCTCCCACAGTGCTGCCTGTCCTTGCCTTTGGGCCCTTCTTCTTGATGTCCCTGGCTTTGAATCAGGAGATGGCTGATAGAAAGCAAGCAAGCGCCTTGTGTTGCTCCAAACCCTTGCTCTGTCCCAAGCCTCTCGTTTGTTGCCAGCTATGGATGAATAGTCTTTTGATTTCGAGTGTCTCCAGGCACATCTCATTAGATTGGGGAAAGAAGAGATTTTTTTCAAACAGATGTTGCATGGCTGGGCAATGGGGCATTTTTAATTTGTCTCCTGCATTTTTGTCATTTGATGCTTTGACTCTGGCTGCCAGCAGGGCTCTTGTGAGGACTAACCTAAAAGGGCAGGAGGATGAGTGCTCTGAGTGCACATGTGAAGGAGGGATGGGCACTGGTGCATGTGGATGACTCAAAGATTGTTTGTGGAGGTGAATGCAAGAGAAATGAAATGGACCATCAAGTCTGCCCACGAGGTTGTGGGATGTGCCCTCAGAGGAGCCTGCAAACCCCATCAGAGGCTCCAATGAGCTGCACAAGGCTAGAGAGGGTGCATCAAAGGGAGCTGCTCTACACTGGTTGGGAGAATAGGCACGGCCGTTTCACAAGGCTTCGCTTTTGTTGGTGCCCATATTGTTATTCTTGCCTGAAGGTTTGGATTTTGAAAGCACATGAGAAATATGTTTTACGTTTGTGTAACTTCCTGATTTATACAGTGTGCTTCATGCATTGCTCTAGGCACACAAACAGTGCAAACTGTAGTTAATGTTAACCCAGAATGTGCAAATTCGATCCCCTTAGCTCATAGGGACATGTGTACACATGCTGCACCATATGTGGGGACAGCAGCTGGTACAGAGCCCTGGGGCCAGCACGTTTACCCACTTGGAAACCTCATGATACCAGAGGAAAAGGTACTTTACAGCTGTATTTATAGGAGAATTTTTGTCTTTGCTTTTCGGCGTAGATACAATTGGAGAAGTAGGATAGGAAGTATTTCTGATACCTTACCAAATTTTTTTTCAAAGTCTCACTTCACACCAAGATCTAAAGAAAAGTATTTTAGGTCAAGCAGCCTGCTACACAAATAACAGGGTATTTTAGGCAGGTTCTTACAGATACCCTCATATTTCCAAAGTAGTTCGGAAAGTGATTCACAAGAAGTTCCACCTGAATATGAGGAAGAATGTCTTCACTGTGTGGGTGCACTGGAACAGGTTGCCAGAAGGTTGTGGAGTCTCCCTCACTGGAGATACTCAAGAACCATCTGGATGCAATCCTGTGCAGTGTGCTCTAGGATGACCCTGTTTCAGCAGGGAGGATGGATCAGATGAACCACTCTGGTCCCTTCCAACCTCACCCATCCTGTGATTTTTTGAAAGATTTGTTTCCTTTAATATTTGGTGTTCTTGAGTTCTCCAGACTCAGTAGCCAGGTCATTTCTCTTCTGGAGGTGGTACTCAAAAAGCTGGAAGGTTTCTGAGAGCATGGTGGGTCAGGGGTTTGTTGCCTGAGTCCTGGGTAATGACTGGGCATCTTTAGAGGATTTAGATAATTCTGCTTTGTTCAGAAAACTTGTAGCAGATGTGTTTCAGGATGAGTGCTCTATGTGGGATGAAATCTGGAGCTTCCTAACACCAGCTACAGCAATTAATAGTAATGGTATTCATTACGTATTCATTACATAACATGGTTTGTTCTGAGAAACAGACTGCTCGAGATGGAGGATGAAAATAGCAGCTGTTAATTTCAGAGGGCTGAGCCTCTGAAGACTGCACCCAGGAGGAACCAGAACCTACTTAATTCCCTCTATGCTGTGGCCGAGGGCGTCTACCAAGGGGAATAGTCCTCTCCAGGGTTTTCCACTGCTGATGCCTTTCCAGTGCCACCAGGGAACATTTTGACTGTGCCCAACTATTCCCCTGTGGCCGGTCTGGGAGGGCTTCTGCTTTCACAGCACCTCTGGTGCTGCCTGGCCTTTCCCTCCCCTCTGATCACTCGTTGCCCACCACAACCTGCCACTGTTTTTGCTGTTCCACACAGCCTGAGGCAGCAACATGGGATTTGGGATAGGCTTGGAGGCATCAGGCTGTACTCCTCAGCCCACGGTTGCTGCTACTGTGTTCCCTGACTGGGTAGCTCCAGGTGTAGCCAGCTCTGGTGTGGCTGCCTGCTCAATGGATAATTAACTGGTACAAATGGTTGGAGTAGGTAGGGAGGTGTGCATGCTCTGAGTATCTGCTGGCCCTGGCATGGTGGAGCACTGAGTGTGTTCCAGAGATGACTCGGGAGGTGCTGATGAAGCAGGGCTGAGTAAGGAAATGTTGCGTGACAGATGCCAGGCTGGTCTTCCAAAAGACCTTTTCTGCTTCTCCTTGGCTTTGTCAGTGCAAAAGGCTCTGGGAATAGAGGCTGACTGCCTTTTCTCTCCTTGTGTTCCTAGACGGTGATGGTCGGAGACTGAAAGGAGCCATCCAGAGGAGCACAGAAACTGGCCTGGCTGTTGAAATGCCCAGCAGGACCGTCCGTCAAGCCAGCCACGAGTCCATCGAGGACAGCATGAACAGTTATGGATCAGAGGGAAAGTAAGTCATCCAAAGGGAGCTGGGTAATCACTCGTGGGATGCACTGTCCCTGTACCTATTAATTTTCCTCCAGCATGATGGACGATGTGTTTTTCTGACTTGCCTATGCTGCAGGTGTCCTGCCCATCCAATTAGAGCAGATCTCTGTCTGCATAGCTGGCACATACTTGGCTGTTTATATACTTTTTTTAGTGTCCTCATTATTCTGAGCTGAAGCAGATACCCATTACTTTTAAACGCTTTGCCTTTGGATGAGTAATTCAGGGTCAATAGCAGAGGCTCATTACTGATCGTAAATTATAAGCCAGTAGTTTTTAGTGTTGCACAATAGTTGTCCATTTCCCCTGTTTCAAAATAGCCCTTTGGTTTGGGGCAGGCAGAAGTGTCAAGGTACTGAAAAGGGTGAAAGTAATAAAATACCTTACAGCACAGCAAAATTCTGATATCAAAATATATCTATTTTGGAGCCCGTGTGTACTTTGGTTAAAAACCTAATTTTGTTTCATCTGAGTTACAGGGTCCTAAAATGAAGTGTTTCAGAAAAGATTTTTGACCCCAAGAGAAGTTACAATACACTTTGTTGCATTTAGACTTTATACCAGAGTGCAAAGCAGGGGATCTTTAGGCCAGAACTTTGGGACCTGACTTGTCTCCAGTTCTGGTTTTTATATTTCCATTACTTGAAGCTGTATAGGGCAATTTAATAATTTTACCAAGATGACTGTTCATGGGAACCTTTGGAAGGAAAAAACCCACAGTATTTAAAAAAAAAGGCAGTGCATACCATCCAATTTTGTGCTTTCTAGGTGTGAGCCCAAAATGTTTCTATACCTAAAAGGTGTTCTGTTTAAGCCAAGGACCACACTTGGCATCACTCTATGCTCTCTCTAGTCCTGTGTGATATTCCAAGTACACTGTACAGTTAAAATGCTGGGAGAGTCCAAAGGCACTCTCAATTAATGTGATTCTGGTGTTAAATAAGTAACAGGCTGTAAATTAAGAGAGACTTTCTTTAGCTTTAGAAGTAGGCTAATCCTGGAAAGGCATCATAGATCTGTGCTGAAGGTTCAAAATAGTAATGAGGCACAGACTGCGATAGCAATCTTGTCACTCCAAAGCTGTGATGTACCTTATCTCTTCTGTGAGCTGCTGTCTCCAGGGAAATATTCCTGCTACACCAGCACAGTCCTGTGGCTTGGAGTTCTGCCTCCGCTACTAGATGCAGAGGATTAGTGATTAAGTTCAGTCACTGGGCAATGAGGAGCAAGAGTCTGCTTTCATGCAGAGTAAAATTCTTTCCTTTTTATATTTACATAGCTTACCCTCCTGGGAAGGGGTGTAATTCCCTGAATAGTCTGTGTCCTCTCACTGCATGCACTGGCTGCTTTGTTGGGCTTTCATGGAGAGGGAGTATTTCTGCCAGCAAAATACTGCACCCCTGCAAGTGCTGTCTCACCCTGAAGGCAGGTGACATGTAGCTATCAGCTCGACAGAGAAAGGAAAAGCCTGTCTTGGAATCCAAGTGTCTTTATTAGAACAAGCCTAACATTTGGTATTCCAACCTTGAATGCTGCCAGAACATCCTTGCGAGCACCTCAGCCAGGGATGGGGTAGTTTCTTCTCTGAAAAGTGTGATTAAGTGGTTCCTGGATGCTTTGTTCCTAGGTGGGATAATTAATCTCTTCTGGGAACCCAATGGGAATTGCAGCTATCTGCCTGAGCCACAAATGATAAGCAAACAGGGCTGGGAGTACAAAGAACTAAGAGAGCTCAGTTCTCTTAAAACGTGGTGGGAGGGGAGTTTCTCTGCTTTCTTTTCCTGCAGCAAAGAATGGAATTGTTTGGGGAATAGCTTTGAGGAACAGAAATGTGTTCTCCTAAATCAGATTTCTCTTGACCTCTCTTGTTTGCTGTAGCTGTCTTCCCAGGGAGGCAAAATGAAGATTCATATGTCTCTGTTAGCTGTGGCGAGTTGATTTTCTTTCTAATAAAAGCTGGGTTTGTGACTGGTGCAGATACTCCCAGGTCAGAGAGTTTTCACCAGTGACTGTCAAACCCCTGGTTTTCAGCAAGGCGAGGCTGTTCTAATTCTTTCCACCCGTGCATCCCTTTGATGTGTTCGCGCCTGGAAGAAGATGGATTGAAAACCTCATCTTCCAAGAGGGCTTGTTTCTCAAATTCCATGTGTTTTTATAATCCTTATCAACTTAAGGATAACTTCCAAAGGTGGCACACTGAAGTGATCAAAGATTTGGTGAAACTTTGCTGCAGCAGGCTTAAATACTTTCCCTCAGCCATACAAACTGCTTTTACAGAGAGTTGCTCACTGACTGCTTTTTCATGTTTGTTGCAGTGAGCTGGTGGCAGCTGCCACAGCTGCTCTGTGCTAGTGCAAGGTATCACAGGCAAAGAATATTCTGAAGTGCATGATTTTGAGCAATGCTGCTTTCGTGTGAACACCAGAGTGCATAAAATCCAGGGTTTTTTTTCATGGAGAGGCATATTATGCAGGGGTATACCTCTGAGGTATGCTAGGCCTTCTTTCAGCAAAATACTCCCTTTACCTGAAGATGAAGTATACTGGAGACCAGCTGGGCTAAATGATGCATCTTCTGGAATTTAAGCTCATACAGCATGCCAGTAAATGCTGGCAGTGTCAACACACTGCTTCATGTAAGTTTTTGCCAGACAAAAAGTCCTCCAACGTTCTTATCCAGGTTTTCTGTTGCACAGTGGTTGTGCACTAGTTAGGAAATTAATATACTAAAACTCAATGTGAAACTCTGTAGAAGGAGAAGTAGATATTTACTTTGAACAAAACTGCTTTCAGTCATTCCCATGTCCAGGTTTCATTCCCTCATGCTCTCCACCCCATGCAGGCACCAAGCCTTGTGAATCCAGGTGCTGAAGCCAGGCTGGGTTGTGTGCTGCAGGGAGGACATGGGACACCATCTGTCAAGCCCTTGCTGTGTCTGCTGAGTTGTTCTTTACAACAGACTGGCTCTTAGAGTATGTTTTTCTTACACTTTCTAGGACTTACCTGCTATTTTGGAGTGATCTTTCACTTCAGGGTCTTGCTCTTTTTCATCTCTGTAGATCTCAAGCAGCACTGCCACAGTTTTGTTCCCTTTTTGGGGGGATCTTTATGGCTACAGTCTGCCCTCAAACAGGGCATGGAAGTGATGTGCTCTCTAACCTTGTTGTCCATCCTTCCCCTGTCATTGGAGAACAGATCTGCTACAGCCAGGCTGGTTGTGCTTTCACAGATGTTTCCATTCATAATTAATCTGAAACAATCTTAGCACTGGTTACAAATCTCTACAGCAGTGAATATTTTCTTCTATGTATATACTTAAAAATCTGCTTGAGAGAACAGTTATCCACTGTAGTAAGTGCCTATGGGGTAGTCTCAGGACAGCAGGATTGCTGCAAGGATACTATTCCGAATATAGGAATAAGTCACAAACAACCCTGTGAGATTCAGCAGAATCTCAGCTCCATCCTGGCTCTTGCACGATCTACATCTTGTTTTGGCTGGGTTTTGCTGCAGCTGCACGAGACCATGTACAGCATTCAGAAAGCAGTAGATTCTGGACTTGCATGTAACTTGTTCCTGCCAAACACTTTTCTTCCTGAAAATGGAGCAGAAAGATAAAAATGGACCTGGAACAAAAGCCTGCTAGCTGCCACAGTGCCTAGTGAGTGGTACTCATAGCGTTTTTGTTCTTGCTGGCTGCTGCTGGGATGATTAAGTTCTGGAGAGCTCAGGTGATTTTTACCTTAGAAAAACACAGCAGGTGGTGACTAACAAAGACTTGGAGGATTGCTCTCGTATTATCTGAGAGGAGTGTGCAGGTCCGGCAAGGAAGCGTCTTGTTGTTGGCTGTCTCACCTCTCTTCTCCATGGTGAGTGCAGTGCCACCTGTGCTCTGCCTGAAGGCTGTGTTGTGCCCATGGCAGGAGGCAGGACACAGCCTGGCACCAGTGCCACCAGCACGGGCATCTCGCACCTCTTGGCTTCCTTCTGTCTCTGGTACCAGGTCTCCCACTGGGCTGGTGTGAGCCAACACTGGGGCTTAGGCTGGGGGAGCTGCCTGCCCTTCTCTGCTTTACTGTGGAGCAATAATTAATAGGAAGCAGGAGAAAATACTGGCCTGGGTTGTGACCACATGGCCACATGAAAATTCATTTTTCCTTCAGCAAAAAGTATCCCTCGTCATTCAAGAATGACCAAAAGACTTGGTTCCTGAATGCCCCATTCACACTGCAGCTATTCACTGAATGTTTCTTTTTTGACTTTCAAAGCCAGGAGACTTCTAGACTCTTTTATAACAGATTATCTTCAGGCCTCTTTTTATCTGAGTCCTTTAAAAAAATGTAATGAAACATGTTGTTAATATCAGTTCAGGCTGTAAGAAATCAGTGTCTTTTGAGATGGAAACCAGGAAAGGCATGAAGATTATTTCTGTAATACCTCGAGAAATTCCTCAGCCTGTTCAGCAACAGCACATCATTTTGTGCTGGCAAAGCTTGACCAGCACAGCTTGGAAAGGGTGTGACCTTGAGAGCTGTAGTTACAGCAGGAAATACAGTGAATCCCACCTTCAGCAACCTCTTGGGAACAGACAGAATTGCTCACTGAAGACAGGTAACTATCTTTTATTCAGTGCATCTGAGATGACTAGTGACTGCTAAAAATGGAGCTAGCCTGGCAAGGTGGGGAATGGAATGGGGGAGGTCTTTGTACAGAATTCGCTGCATAGTTTTTATAGCACTGTTTCAGTGGCAGAATTCATACAGCAGAAGGAATCGGATACGCGAGCGGAGTACAATGTGTTACAGCACATAAGACAGCACGTCACAGTGCTAAAAATGTTACAGAAAGTGGAGTGGCCCAGAGAGAAACAGAGCTTGTTGAGAGGCAGAGTTTGAGATCTTGCCTGGCAGAGGAGAGGTGTGCTGTTGGTGGGCTTAGGGTGATTTGGGTCCTGCAGGGATAGATGTTCATGGAAAACCTTCCCAGCCAAAGTGAAGGCTCCTGCAGCATTCACATCGACTTTGACAGGTTAAGGGGCTGTGTGCCCAGTCCCTGGACAGTGCAGTTGGATGCACATTCCTTGTGCACACGATAAATATTTGAAAGATGGGGTAATGGACATGGGCAAATTCTGCCTTCCTCCTTAGCTGATAGATAGCTGCTTGGCTCCTGCCTGTGAGCTGCGATCTAGAAGACTTCAACATGCAATATGGATGAGTGTGATTGTTACACAGAACATTACTGCTCCCTGAAATTGGAGTTCTGATGGGTTTTTTTTAATGCTCAAATAAAAAAACTGTCAAATATGTTATCAGTCTCAGAGGAGACTTCCCCCTCCCCATTTCTCCTGGCTGAAGGAATGTGTTGCTGTCCCTGTTTTTTAAAGATAGAGCTGGACACTTCGGCTCTGTGTTAGATGTAGATGTGTGGTGTATCTGTTAGTTCAGCTGTGCAAGTCAAACCACTGAGATGCATGGCTGTGTTTAGGCAACTTGCTTATTAATTGCAAGTTTGTGCCATGAGAGGACAAAAAAAAAAAGTCTTTTTTATTTACAAGAACAGAACAATAATTTCTGAGCCCTGGGCCCAGATGCATCCCATGCACATACCAGACACAGCGGAACAGCTCTTTAAGAATGTATCACCTCTGGAGACTTGAGATGATGGCAAATAGGTGTTTGTGTGGATAGTGTAAATGAATCCATGAAAAGAACAAGACAAAATGTTATCTTTTGAAAATAGCTGTTGTCTGGGTGTGTCAGGGGGTGGCTGTGTTGAAGCTGTCTGGCCTCACCACCGTCCCACCTCACTGAAGCCACGGCAGTGGAGCAGTGGAGCTCCGTGGGAGTCAAGGTGTGCAACTTGTGAAACAGGGAGACAGGAATGGGGATTTGGTCCAAGGGGGAGGACACAAAATTCTCTTGAGAGAGCTTCTGGGCAAAAGGATCTTACACCCAGCCTGTGAAGGGAGCAGATGAATGCCTCACTCGGTATTGCTTCTGCACAGACACAGCAGCAAGTGTTACAAGTTAGTACAGTCAAGACCAGTCTCAAAATCTTGTAAGATAAAGTAAAAACGTATGATATCAAGAAGAAAAGAAAGGGCATATGTGGTCTGTTTTTCAAACTGATAATTCACAAATAATGTTCAGGACTGATGTGTAAAGAGGAAGGACTGGAAAAAGATTTGGAAGGAAAAGTAAAACAATGCACCAGAATAAATTCTCAGGGAATGATTTTAAGAACAGATTAGAAAAGCGGCTGTCATGGATGGTGTAAATAAGCCTTGGGACCTGGGTGTGGACTGGCTGACCTGTGGAGATGCATTTTGACCATATTTCCTGCGAGTTTTACAATACTGTGACAAGCTGATTCTGCAAATGCTCGCAACAGCATAATGGGATACCTGGCATACACAGTCCCAGAAGCAATTTAAAAATAGATTTAGAAAAGAGGTCAGACAAACTCCGCACGGACAGGAAAAGAAATTAATGATACATTTTCCCTAAATGTGTCTGCCTTTGCACGCTGCATGCTAATCTGTAGCCACCAGCGGGCGGGAGTGCGGAAGAGGCTGAGCAGAGCCACATATGCTGTGAGAGAGGGATCAGCACAGCTGCTCTGCATTTTCTTTGTAGCATTTTGCATTGAAATCAGTGTTGTCCATGTAGGCATTCAAATCCTGATCAGTTTACAAGCAAACTCTGAAAAACTGGTTCTCCATCCAGTCATATATAAGGAGCAGCTGCTGCACCATGAAGGAAGCGACTGCATGGTGCACACAGAGGGGAAGGACACAGATCTTTGCAAGGGGTAGGTCAGGAAATGCTGATACCTTGAAAGAGCAGAGAAGCAAGCAGCTGGCAAAGAGCCTTTAAACCACTCTTAAATTACTCTACAGAGGACAGATTTCATATGCCCTGACCTACAGTGTGCAGCACAGGAACACAGTCTTCAGAGGGTGCACAGATTTCCTAGATAATCAGGATTAGGAATGTTGTGTTTAAAAGAAGAAGGTCTGGGCAGTTTCAGCCTCAGTTTGAGCACACAGTTTCTAAGATCCATAGAATCGTGGAATATTCTGAGTTGGAAGGGACCCACCAGAATCCTCAAGTCCAACTCCTGGCCCTGCATAGGACACCCCCAGAATCCTACCCTGTGCCTGAGAGCGTTGTTTAAATGCTTCTTGAACTCAGACAGGATCATTGCTGTGACCACTGCCCACGGGAGCCTGTTCTAGTGCCCAACCACCCCCTGGGTAAAGAACCTTTTTCTAATATCCAATCTAAACCTCCCCTGACTCAGCTTTATACCATTTCCTCAGGTCGTGTCACTGGTCACAACAGTGAAGAGATCAGTACCTGCCCCTCTGCTTCCTCTCATGAGGATGTTAAAAACCACAATGAAGTCCCCCCTCAGTCTCCTCCAGGATGAACAAACCAAGTTACTTCAAGTGTGTCTCATAAGCTTGCCCTCCAGTCCCATTTCCATCCTCACGGGCTCCTTTGAACGCTCTCTAATAGCTCAATGTCTTTTTTTATATTGTTGTGTCAAAACTGCTCCCAGGACTCGAGGTGAGGCTGCACCAGTGCAGGACAGAGCAGGACAATCCCTTCCCTTGCTGTTGATGCTGTGCCTGATGCACCCCAGGACATGGTTGGCCCTCCTGGCTGCCTCATGTTCAACTTCCCATCAACCAGGACCCCCAGGTCCTTTTCTTCAGCGCAGCTCTCCGGCCTCGTTCCCCAGTCCGTACACACAGCCAGTTTTATTCTGCATATAAACGTGTCACAAAAGACAAAAGTGGTTTATGGGCTCGGTCATCTGTGTCATAAAGCCGGGGTGGTGGTTGGTACCTGCTCTGCATGGAGATTGCTCGCGGGAGCTGCTGCCGGGCGCTGCTGCCAGCGCTGCTGTGGGGTCTTGTCTCCCTCTCGTGGCTGTCCCCTCGCTCCCTGCTGTCTGTCCCGAGGTGTGTCCCTGCTGCCCTGCCTGCTGGCTGTTGTGCCAGGGACGGTTCGGGCATAGAAATGGCTATTTTATGCATCTGGCTGGAATGGCGTTTGCAGCCTGTGCTGAGCCATGGCGGGAGCTGCTGCCTGTGCAGACAGCATTAATGTTCGTGCAGGTTTCTGCTGCATTGGTGGGCTCAGAGATCCCAGGGTCAGTAGTACCCAGTGTCATCTTTCTGCTGTCCCTGCTCTGCCTCCTTACCTACAGCTAAGGACCATGGTCTGAGCATCCTCCAGCAGAATGTCCTTCGTTTGTCCTTGACACCCTGGAGGCATCGCTGACCTCCCTGTGCTCTCCCTCTGCCTTCTGGTCAATAGAGTTGCATTCAACTTATGACCAATTCCACAGCAAACCCATAATCTTTAACTCTGTTAAAATAATTCCCATTTGGCTATGGCAAAGCAGAGCCTGTAAATCATGATTAGTGAAAGCAAAGGGCCAGAGAAGAGATAATTAATTTCGCTTTGCTGTTCAAAGGCTGTGCTGCCCTCACTCAGTGGAGGATTTGTGCCCTTTAGACAAAAGGCTGACAAGAGTCACCTGTTAATCTTGTCTGTGTGCAGCTCTTTACAGCATGAGATGGTCCTGTGACAGGGCCCTGCTGGCTCTGACAGCTGCTATTTGCAAGTCAGCTGCAAAACACTCCCTCTTTATTCCTCTGGCTATTTTTAACATTTCTCTTTAGATGCAGTAAAAAAAAAGACATCTCATATTGGTGATAACCAGGTTGTAGTGATTGTTCCCCTTAAGGGAGAGGCATGCTGGGCAGTGGGAGGGGAAGGGCTTTCCAGGATGGCTCCAGTGTGTATGAAACATCTGCTGGCTGTCACCCAGGGTGGAGACACCACTGTCATCTGCGGCAGATGCCTTCAGGAGCCTGTCTCCAGCACATCCAGTGTGTGCTGGAGAGCTGGTTTCTGGATCAAGGGCAGGTCAAAACAGCTCAGTATCTGCAGAGGACAGGCAGGAAAAGTCTGCTGAGCCTGCAGCATGCTCCAGAGCAGCAGGGAAGGGCTCTTGGGAGCATCAGGGTTGCATTTAAAGAGTTGAAAGAAGTTACAGTGCTCCCTGGAGGTCTTTTCCTCCCTACTTTAGCTGCAGGAAAAACGAGTGAGTGAATGGGGAAGGTCTGTCCCACCAATCTCACCGTACATGTGCCCCCACCTCACAATCCCAGCTTCTCTCTGAGCATTTGACAGACAGCTCACCAAGCTGGATTTGAGCATCTGAAATTTAGTCTATTCTGCTAAATGGTTCCTGCTGCTTTTAATTCACATTCATACTAAATTTCTGCAGGTTTTTTTTTCCCCTTCTCTCTTCCCTCAAGGGAGAAGCAATGGCTTTCTTGGAGGTAGCTTATGATTTTTCCAGACAGAAATTGTTTCCATTCCAGGGTTATTGGCAATACCCAAATATATGTCCAGGAATTGGTCAAAACCAAGATTTAGAGCTGCTGCTTCTAGTGTCTAATAAAGCAGCGCTGCAAAAGGTCAGCCTCTGTGCAACGTAGCAGCCAGTTCTCCCAGTTAATGGCATAATCTATTATAGAATTAATTCCCTATGTCTTCCCTTCCCAGTCAAATATAACAACAGTGGGGAACATTAACTGTCTAATCTAATACTGAGTTTCATATAGTGCTAGTAAACCCATTAACTGGGGCTGTTATCCAGACTGATGGAGTCTTGACCTTGGCCTGTGTTTCTAAGTGAGCTTTGCCATTCCCCTTGGGATCAGCCTTGGTGTTATGAAGCAGCAGGAGCTTCATTCAAGCAGCAGCTCCGCTGCCCTCCTTGCGAGGGTCTGTGCTGGTGGCCCAGCCCGGGCCAGCAGTGTCCTGCCCTCTCGCTGTAGTTTGCACTGCAGAGCATTCATCATTTCAAGGTCATCTAGAGCCCTCTGGCTTCGAATTTACAGAGGGTAACAGCAGCCTTTGCTTTGCTGTAAACACTCCAGTTGCCATTTCACCAGTTCACCTTTAGGCCAACAGCTCTTATTCTTGTGCCTTTTAAGGTTGTCCTTCATGCTCTCCTGCTGTTTTCCTCTATATCACTGATGCAGGCTGCAGCATCAGCTGCTCTGTTAGCAGGTGCTTTTACTGTCTCCTGAGCTGCCTCAGCTGCTGCGCAGAGCCTGAGCTAGCAGCATTCATAGCATCACAAGAATGCCTTGGAAGGGACCTTAAATACCATCTGGTTCCAGTCCCACTGCCGTGGGCAGGGACACCTCCTGCTAGACCAGAGGAGGGGTGGGCTGGTGTGAGAGCACAGGTGGCTTCTCTCCACACAGTTATGTGCAGAGGAATACTTGGTATCAGCCTTTGATGTGATTCTCTCCCTGGCAGGCAAGAGGAACTGTTTTAGTGAATTGAGTATTTAGGGGCCAGAGGGGTTTCTCTTCCTTGCTGTCCTGCAGCACATGAGGTTTCTGTGGGTGGTTTTCTCCCACCTTTGTGGCCCCTCTGCAGTAACATGGCTGGACATCCCCCTAGAGAGGAATTGCTTCAAGACCTGGTTCTGGGTGTGCTGTGAACTCTCACAGCTCTCAGCTTCGCTCAGTCCTGGGCTTCCCCTCCTCTGTCCTGGTCCTTACCATCTTGCTAATTAGCCCAAGCATCTGTTCTGAGCACAGCAGTGAACATTTCCCTGAACGGCTGTGAGTTGTCATGCCAGATTGTTATTTACGTGCTCATTCAGGTCACACGCTCCCCAGGGCAGGAGCGAGACCCGAGTTTGGCCCATTTGTCTTCCATGAGTTGAAGAGAATAAAGAAAACATTTACCTTCTGGCTGATGGTCCATTCATCTCCTGCTGAATCTTGTGTCTTTGTCTGTCAGGCCTCCTTTTTCCTGCACTATTTTGAGTTCTCTAGGCACTAGTTTTCATCCTTTTTTGACTCTCTGCGTGCAGCCCAAAATGCCTGAGCCAGCAGGGTCACAGAGTCTCGCTGGTCCTCATGTGCACCAGGACTCACTTCTTCCCTCCTTGTATGGGCAAATCACGAGCCTGATAAAGCTGGTCTGGCTCCAGGCTCCCTCTTCCTCTGCTTCCCCCATCCCATGTCCCTGCAGATTTTCCAGCCCTGGGGCTGTCTCTCTCTGTGCACGGTTTATCCTTGGGAGCCAAGCCACAAATCCAGCACCTCTGGATCCCAGAGGCTGTCCCGGTGGGGCCGACAGATGCCAGATGGGTGGTGGGTCAGGAATTGTGTACCCACAGGGAGCAGAGTGTGGCCCTGGACATTGGGGATGCACCTTGTGCTGCTGAGGAGTTGGTGACACAGGAAACTGAGAAAAATGTTAAGCCTTCTCTGCAATGAATGCCATATAAATGGCGCTGTTTCTGTTGTATCTCAAAATATCACCTGGAGTGTTGGTGCAAACAGTGGATGCAGGGTGAAAAAAACCACTGAACTGAGGAAAATACACCCAAGCAGAGCCCCTCCCAAGCCTGTCACCTGGGATACCGAGACTCCCTCATCCCTTTTCACAAAGGTGACATTCGTAAAGAGCTCAAGGGCAGGTTTTTTCATGCTGATGGCTCAGCAGCTCTCCCTGTGTAGCAGCAATAACCAGGTTTCTCAAAGAGACAGGTCATCAATGTAGAGGGGAGGTGCAGTATTCCATGGAAAAGTCAGGCCATTTAATGCAGTGCCCCTGTCACAGGGAGCTGGCTCACCCCATGAACCTGTGCTAGTGACCTATCCTCTTCAGTCCCACGTGTGGCAAGATGCTGAGGGGAGTGTGCTGGCATCCTCCTTCCCTGTCAGAATAAATAAATATTCCCATGGGGCTGAGAGCAGGTCTGCAAATAGCTAATGAGAGCTGAAATCCCAACCTGAAATTAACACGCTGCTGGTTGAATGGGGTTTGAAAAGAATTTCTTTTCTTTTTAATGTCTTTTAAATGTAACTGGCTTGCAGGGGGGCATCACCGAGTCTTTGTGGCTGACTCAGCTGTGTGAGAGCCTGCGGTCCCCAGCCCACCCCGCAGGCAGGGCTCCTCTCTGCCGTCACTTGTACCCAACGTGCAGCCTCCTGACAGCATCCTTTGTGAGAAGTGGGTTTGGGGAGCAGGGGGCTGCATCATTACTTGGGTAATTGCCCCCCTCCAAGGACGCCTGGAGAAGTGGAGGAGGTTCGTGAATGTGCCTGACCTCGGCACGCAGCAGGCAGGGAGCGACACCCGGTGCGGCAGCGTGGGTATCCCGGCACAGAGCTCCTGACGTGTGTCTCAGCAGCTGTGTCGTGGCTTGGCAGATGCCTGTGGGACAAATGTAGGTGTCAAATGCTGGCCTCGAGCCTCCTCCTTATCATTTGCAGCAAGTTCTTCCACAACCTCCAAAACAGCTGCGTAAATCAGGGTACAACTGGGTAAATCTTGATTTGTATCAGTGTACCACAGAGTTTGATGCTTTTGTGTTGCTACAAGTGCAGTGACCAGCACCTGTAGCTGTGCCATGGGCCAGCCTCAGTGCCTGGCGATTAGACTAGAAGGCTCTGTCCTCTCAACAGCTTTTGTTTTGCTGTGGTGACTGTGGCAGAGGCGCTGCTGCTGTTTGAGGATGTTTTCCTATTAGCCTTGCCACCCATATTCAGATCCTCTTTGTGACTACAGTCATGGAAGCAGATATGAAAACCAGAGTGGACAGGGTAGATGCTTCTGGTGTTGAGCAGTAGGAAATGGGATCCTCTGATCAAAAAGGAGATATATTGCTCTGTGTGTGTGTGTGTGATAAATAGGGGATTGAGTCCCAAGGGGATTGATGCTTGCCCTCCTCATCTCACTTTTAACTACTGCTCTAGATGCATTATTTCCTCCCTAGAAATGAGGACAGGGAAGGGATGGGCTACCAAGAGAGATCCTGTAAGTTATTCTAGGAATCTGTTATCTGAAGAGGTGACAAGCTAGATGTGATCCTGAGATGGCAGAGATTTTCCTTAGAGAAAATTAGTTATAGCTAAACAAATATTGACCAGCTGGTGACTGCAGCCATTATTGGGGTTTTTCAGATGAGGAAAGAGATTTTAGATGGATTCCATATAACTAAAGTGTGTGGAAATCAGCAAGTTTTTCTCGAGAAAAGGCTTTTCTAGATGTCATTCATTTCGAAGATACATTAAATATGGTTCTTTAGTTATTGGGTTGCTTTTAAATGCAAATTAACCACTTGCCAAAACAATTTTCTTTTGCAGCTTGAATTTCAGTGGAGTCCATCTGGCATCTGCTGGGCAGTTTAGTGACTTCCTGGGGAGCATGGGCCCTGCACAGTTTGTTGGCCGTCAGACCTTGGCCACCACCTCGATGGGTAAGGAACACAAAGGAATTGGGTGGCTTTAACTGAGTCTTGAACAGACAGCTCCTATAAGCCACCTAATAATCTGTCCAGCATCTGCTGATCTAACACTGTCCTGCTCCATTTCTCTGTTAAATTGAGTGAGCTTGGCTGAAAGGTTTTGCTGACTGCAGCAAATGTGGCATTACGAGGAGAGCAGCAGCTTTGTGCTTTTCTCCCTCGGCTCTGTAAGGCCCGGACTGAGTAAAATGCAGCTAAAATCCTGAAAATGCATCTTCTTCATCTTGGGTTTTTTCTTTCTCTCTCAGGCCCAAAATTCAGTAAGAATTTTGTTATGGTCCACCACAATTGCATTTTCCAAAGCGGCCTGCAATCCTAAGTTCTTCCATTTGGGAGAGATGAGAGGCTTGCTGCCACAAAGAGTAGGAGACTGAGCCACCAAAGCCATATTAGAGGGCTCCTAGTCGAGTTTGCTTTTGAAAATGTGGCTTGGAATCACTGTGGAGCTGCTGCAGAGTAGCACAGGAGAAAATCAGGCACATGCAGTTTGTTACGCTTTGTGCAGGAGGGACATGAAGATTGTTCTTTTAACATTTTAGTAACGCAAGGATATATTGTTTTGAATGTCTTCTGTATATTTTGACATTTTGGTTTAGGGGATGTGGAGATTGGCTTGCAAGAGCGAAATGGGCAGCTTGAAGTGGATATCATTCAGGCTCGAGGACTGACACCAAAACCCGGCTCCAAAACACTGCCAGGTAGCATGCTTTGATCTCCTGAAGTGCTTCCCTGAGCCCCAGCCTCCGACAATGCTTGTGAACAGGGAAAATTTGAATTTTGCTTGGCTTCAGCAGGACTAAGCAGCCTGTGCACAGTACTGAAAACAAGGCTGCTTGGGCAGATCTTTTCCCTGCTGTAACTGCCTTCTTTAGATACACCTGAGACATGGCACTCTGTCTTTTCTAAAGTGAGCATGAAGATTTTCTTCATATTTGACCGTGTTTCTTTTTTTGCAGCTGCTTACATCAAAGCTTACCTGCTAGAGAATGGCGTGTGCATTGCGAAAAAGAAGACAAAAGTGGCTCGCAAGTCGTTAGACCCTTTGTACAATCAGGTGTTACTGTTTGCTGAGAGTCCCCAGGGCAAAGTATTACAGGTAAGATGAGCAAGTCTCAGGTCTGCCCCTCACTTTCTTCCACATCTCATACTGGAAGGTGCCAAGTCCTGTTGTGCTGGTTAATTAACATAGATGAGAAAAAGCAGATGTTTTCAATCGAACCAAATGCACTCGATCTGAACGTAGCAAATGGAAAGGAATCTGGTTTGGTTTTTTTTATACTCAAGCTGATGATTATTTGACACCCTGCCAGGTACCATAAATGCCTATCCAGAAAAGGCTGGATTTTATTTTTTTAATTCCTTTTTTCCTACCCGGTTAGGAGATAGGTGGTACCTATACATGCTGAACGGTCTTGCAGCATGGTTTGTCTTCTGTGTTTATGCACATTCTGGGCACTCTGCTTTGCCATCACCCAGTCACATATCCTGCCCTTTTCTACCTCTTTACTGCCATATGTTTTTTGCCATACTCATATTTTTAACTCTGTACCTATGTTCCCAGAGCAAAGAGTGATTTGCATTGTTAAATCATATCAAAATCATTTCCATCCAATAAAGCCTGGCTAAAATCTGTTTGCAATAATCCATGAGTTTCTATTGTTTACCTCCACTGGCATACGAATTGCCAGCTAACCTGCTGGACCCTCTTCTTTGGTGACTTCTATCCCCCTTACCTTGATTAAAAGCATTTTCCCCTGATGCAACAAGACTGCACATTTATGACTGAGATGGAGTGGGACCTGGTTTGGTCTGCTCTTGCCTTGCGTGGGTTTCCTTACCTGCTGCCTTGCTGCCAGGAAAGGCACTTATTCCAAAAATAAATTGAGGAGCTTGGCTTTTTGCTGATGGCCATGTCACCAAACCCACTTTGTGCAGTGTCTTGCTCCATCGCCTGCTGGCCTAGAGTGTGAATTTTTGGTTTTTGGTTGACATTCGTTGTCTCTCCTACCTCATTTTACAGAAAATTGTGATGTTGTGTTGAGGGAAAGAAGCTGTCAGGATTAGCCAGAGATCACTAATTGTCATCATAACTCATCCTACCCATCCTCTCCTCTTCAGAACATGGACTAACTCTGCAGTCAATCGTCACCTTTGTCTTGAGCCATGCAGGGCCACTTGGCCGCGTGCAGACCTCCAGCATGCCTAAGCCCATGACCCTCACTGCATTTGTTCTTCCACCCACTGGTCTCCATCGTGTCGTAAGTGTGACTCAGCTTTCCCTGCTCCTCTGCCAGCTCTTTCATTAGCCCTTCCTCTGTGTCTGTGAGCTGTTCTTGGCTGGCTGTGCTGCTTGCCCTGCATATCACTCACGTGTGCCCCTCATGTCACTGGTCCCATTGGCAGCGCCCGGTTCCTGCCCTTCCTCCAGGTGAGTGACCGTGCCTCATCTCTATCTGCCCTGTGGTACGAGCTCCATGTGCAGAAGTTAAAACCTGCTCTTCTCCTAAAACTGTTGGCTTTTGGCCCAAGTTGTTGCCCACCTTTTTTTTATTGGTTTATTTTTCCAGATCAGGAGCTCCTCCTGCCCTTCCCCCCCCTAGGTCACCTTTTGGTGTGTCCAAGGCCTGTTATATGCCAGGACCAGATTTTACCTGTAGGTGTTGGACTGCAGCCCTGAGGATACTTTGTGTAGGTGCTGTCCCTGCCCAGCAAAACAGTGTGTCATCCACATGCACATTCACCTCTTTTCCGTGGGGGAAGAAAAGAATCTGATAACATTAGGATCTGTAAATACATGCTTAAAATAAAAAAGTAGTATCAGCCAGAGTTTCATGTCACCTGTTGGTAGAGTAAATATTTCTGGTCTTCTTAGGCTGTAGTAAAGCTCCAGAAAGTTGGATGAGTAGAAGAAGACTTGGTCAGACTTGTGCTTCCCAAGCGAGTGTGCAAGTTGGAGGATTAATTGTGCTCCCCCTTCTTATCCCTAAGGTGATAGTCTGGGGAAACTATGGACGCATGGAGCGCAAGCACTTCATGGGAGTCGCCAGGGTTCTCCTGGAGGAACTGGATTTGTCAACTTTAGCAATCGGCTGGTACAAGCTCTTCCCAACTTCCTCGATGGTAGATCCCACTACAGGCCCGCTCCTGCGTCAGTCCTCACAGCTTTCCCTGGAGAGCACAGTGGGACCCTGCTGTGACAGGTCTTAGTGAGTAAGGAAGGGGGAACTGCTTTTGTTTTTTAAACATGCTGTCAAGGTTTTGTTTGCTGGAACTCTGACCTCAAGCGCAATGCATGTTCAATCAGTTCTTGTGGAGCTGGAAGAGGAGGATAAACCAGTGACCTTAGACAGAAGACGAGGGGGAGGGCACTGTGCCCTCTCCGTCCGAGGAGGAGGTGCCATGGGGCATGAGTCCTAGTTGTCAAATTAGACATACACCTCTTGTTTCACTTCTCTCGCTGTCATTCTTGGACCCTTGTTTCAGATCAATATTAACCCTGGAAAGTTGCAGCATTCAAAAGAATTTGCGGGGAGTAAGGAACGAATTTCTCTTAACTGTCTGTCTTAGAAATTTCTAATATGAATTCTTTCAAAGAAAGTACCTGAAAAATTCAGAGATCATCGTCTGGCCTAAAAAGAGCAGGAACAGAAAGTTTAAGAGGAAGCATTAGGTTTTTTTATAATGTCTGTCTTTCTGAGAGGAAGAAGAAGAAAGAAACCTGCAACTCTTTCTTTAGAATCAGTTCCCTGTCACTGAGTCATGTTAGCTGTAACACTGTCGTTGCTGTGTTTTCAAACTGTGCCAAATTACCAGCAAGTGTCTTTACTGCATTACGTGTCTAACACTGCTGATGAAGCATACTTGGTGGGAGAACAAGTAGCGCCTGCTTAGAGCAGACAGTTTAAACAGAGTTCGAGTTTAGCAGGCTAATTAACCGCAGTTTTGCTCAGAAAAAAACCCCAAAACACTAGAAGTGGGAGCTGAACATCACCCTCGCAGCTTGAGGTGTTTTGTATTGTCAGATAAGATGTTCTGCAATTTGCTGACTCCCTTACTTGTTGCTGTGCATCCTTCAGTCATGATGTCTTCTATCTCCTGCTTTTTTCCTTCATCTCCTTGGTACTGGTACATATCTGCTGGAGATGCTGCCCTTCCTGTTGTGCTGTGCACTGACCTGAAACAGGACTGTTTTATTCTGCCATGGGAGAGGAAATGGGGGCTTCTGGGGGGGCAGAAGAAAGAAACCTCAGTTTGCCATTTGAGAAGAAGGTGCTGGAGAGCCCATAACTTTCCTTGTGGAGAGAGGGAAGCTTTAGGCAGTCTCGGTAGTACACAGACATTGTCAAGTGTCCTGCAAGAGGAGATGTGATCCCCAAAGTACAGAGAGGTGGTGAGTGAGGAGTGTGATGACACAGTGCTCACAGCACGTATGTTCTGTTCATTAAATGAGTAAAGCACATTTGCTGAGCTGTGGCAGCTGCTGCCAGCAGAGCCACGTGCTGGAGGAAGTGCGCTGAATCCTTCAGACAATTAAATTATCCAGAATCACAGAGAATCTCCAAAGATTTTCTGTTGATAGCTCTGTTTTGGCTAGGTTTTGTCTTAGTTCCTAAATGAGGATTTGATGACTGCTGTCCCAGAAGAAGCTTTTGGAGATGTTTTACGTTGTGGTTTAAAAGTGAAGGTCCCATGTCCCATGTAGGAATGAGCAGATTCTTGACCTGTCATAGAGAAATACTGAGCATTTATTTCTGCATGTGGACCTCAGCTTTTTTAGAGTAAAAGCATGAGTGTTGAGTGGATGGTAAAAGCAGTTGCTTTTGGTTCTAGCTTGTCTATGGCATTTTAAATTATTTTGAGATAAATTACAGGATAGAAGCAAAAAATTATAGGCCTTACAATAATCTGTAAAAAATTATATAATATAAAGGAGAGGGAAGGAGGACAAGGGACATAGAATGACTAGTTTTTTGAGTCTTCAGTGACAAAAGCCTCAACATTTCAGATAAATCTCTTAATTTCCTTGATCAAATATGTCTCTGGCCTCTCACTAATTATTTTTTCTAATTGTATTAGACAACTTCTATATATTAGCTGAAGAAAGTTTGTTGCATGCTGGTCAAACTATGTTGTGGCACTCTCTCTTCTATTTTTATTTTTAAAAAAAAAGCACATTTACTGTAATTCAAGTCAGCATCTTTTCCTCTTGGTATGTAGTACTAGGCAATATTGTACAATATGTGTATGAACTAGAATAGATTAGGTAGATTTAGTGGTTTGTAGCACTGGATCTTTTAATAACTATGACTTTAAAAGGACTGTGGGGAGCTCCAGGTACACACCAGACCTGGCAACAGGGCTTCTGTCTTAAGTTGTGCCGAAACCTTTGTGTTGGTACTTTGTTTGGACATTATCTACCAGTAAGAGCTAAGTTAATCTTGAGTTTCCTGTGTCCAGTAAGATAAATGCAGCATTTTTGCAGTTTGTAATGGGGAGTAGGAGACTATATATGCCAAAAATATTTCCCCAGAAAGCTTTGTTTAATGACTGTCTGTCGAAAAGCTCAGTTCCTGTGTGCCTGGCAGATGCGACGTGTCTCTGTTTCCTGCCCCTCTGCAATCTCTGCAGGCTCAGTGATGATCAAGTCCGTTACCACAGGACTCCTTAACACCGAGGACTGTCTTCCGTCTGGTTTTAATCATGCTGAAAAGTCACTGTCAGGGTAAAATAAAGAAGTTACAGTTCTAGTTGTGTTATTTTTGTTAACATCTCCAATTCTGTAGTTTGGAGGCAGTTTCACAGTCTGCTCCATCCTATTTTCTTCTGCATTCTTTACGTGGTTGGTTGTGGTCCAGTGCTTCTCGTTTTTGTTTTACTCACTTCCAAGTCCTGTTTCTCCCCAGTGAGTGAGCACTGCAATCCCTGGCTGCCAAGCACAGCACAGTCACATGAACTGGCAAGTGCAGGTGACCTTTCTTCACAAAGCAGACTCACAGGAGCCCTTCTGTGAGTGCCCATGGGACACAGAGTGAGGCCAGGGGAGTTGCATGGTACCCTACAGTCTAAATTCTTGCTTCACTCATACCCGTGATTCCTGCACTGGCCATGGTGTGTTGTAGTCAAAAAAATAACTCTTCTAGTTGTCCATTGATTTAAGACTCCCAGTGTAGCATCCAAGACAAGTCTCAGGCTTGGAATAGCCTATTTTTGTAAAGCCTAACCCACTTTTCCCCAAAAAGTTTGGCTGGCCAGTTTCTCTCTAAGGTGATGTGATATGAGAGTTTGGATTACCAGTGTGGTTGTGTATAAAGCAGCGTTTTGCCAGAGTGATGAGCAGCTGAAAACTGAACTTTTATCCCCTTTGCAAGTCCTGGCTGAGTCTTTTCCTGTACCTGAGTCTTGCTGTTGGTTACAGTCAGGGAGGGAGAGAGGAAGAGCAGGAGACTTAAATAAAAGGAAAAAAAAAGGTCACAGTATTTTTGGTTGGTGAATGATTATGAGGGATGAGACTGAGGAGAGATAAATACCTGCCCAACTCGGGGTTGATTCCCTGTTCCTTATGCATGAACTGTACATTACATTACAACTTTACATTGTAAAGGTAATGGGAGCATTGCTGGCCAAAAAAACCATGAAGAGCCAATGCCTAAATGTTACCTGCATTATGGAAAACAAAGAAATCCTGATGCTGAGAGCATCCCTGAGAGCAGAATGATCTCTCCCCTGTGGGAATCCCCTGCACACAGGGAGAGCAGCCTCTCATGTGGCTTTGTCTTCTTTGTGCTCTAAGCAAAAAGCAGCTGTGACCGTGGTTGGTCCTGGTTTGTTCAGGCAAAAAAATGTGATCTTTCCCAGTCTCCTGGTGTTTCTTTCCCTTTGCCCCAACACAGCTGGGATGCCCAGGGTTCTCACTCTGCAGTTCAGTCCATGGGTTCTCATCCTGCAGCCAGAGCTGCTGGAGCATCCCTTTGCTCTGCAGGCACTGTGGGCAGGGTAAGGGCCAGCATTTCTTGGCCATGGATTGTTTCAAAGGACACTGCAGAATTACTTGCTTTGAATAAAAAGATATATTTATTGTTCCTAGCTACCGGATCCTTTATCATTGTACTGTTCTAAATTTGCAGGTCTTCTGGAGTGTGAATATCACAAGTTCCTATAAAGGAGCTGTTTTTAAGATGTTGAGGCAGTTAACAGAATCTCAACCTAAGCATGTTTAGCAATGTTTAGACAGCAAGACAACTTTTTTATGAAACTCATTTTAAGTTAGTTTATTACATGCTGTTGGTAATATTTTAAAACAGGAAAAATATTTTTCTTTAAAGACAAAATGATATGTATGTTTTTTAACAGGTAACATAATTTAGTGTTTTCAAAAATGTTTGATGTTCTTGGTATGAAGTTTACTCATTCTTTTGATTTCTATGTTCCTTGTTATATTTTATCAACTTTTTTCCAAAAGAAAAGAGGCATATGTAAATAAACACCAGAAAAGAGTCCTACAAGAAATTCTCTTCAAACTGGCCATAAAATTATTAGTAAATATTTGTAATCGTTCATTAACTCTCAGCTACTTTGTTGAAAGAATCGATGTTGTATTTTCAAGATGAGAACTACTTAGCTAGTTTTGTCATAATCCTGTACTCTGTATAAAAATCTTTTTATAAACAAAGTCTAATAGGCTACCAAGCAATAATATATTCCATTGGGTGTGCACAGATTGTGACTTGCAGGCTGTAGTACATATTGTTGATACAGTTTCTAATCGTCCTCAATCTCAACAACATCACTTTTGAAAAAGATTCGTATTAACTTTGATTGTACAAAACAAAGACTGGGCTGTTGCCTTGTGAGATATATTCATCCTATAGACTTCTCTGTGAGTGTCTGTGCCCATCGACATGAGATCTCTCTTAGGTGAAGAAAGAAACAGCTGTAGGTGACTTCTTACTGCAGAGGTAAGAAATAGTTTCAGTATAAACTTCATGACTGTTTCAATCTCCTGTTTTTCTTAGGCTATCTAGTATTTGTAACTCGACGAGAATGGTTCCCACTGCCATTGTAGCCCTGATAAAGCAAAAAAGCCTTTGCACTCTGGGGCCACTTGAGTTCTGCCTGACAGCTGCCTATTTTCCTCGAGATACCTGGGGCAGGCTAAAGGGAGGGTTTTTTTCAGAGCAGCAGATTGGGCTGCTCTTCTTTAAAGGCTCTGTGGGTAATTTTGTCCATTTCATAGGTGGTATTTGTCCATTTTGTTAGAAAATTCCAACCAAGGCAGAGAGGTTGCACCTTTGCAGGGGGTCACAGGGGACCAAGGTATAAAACAGGCACAGGCTGTTCTGTGCCTTTCTTCAGAAATTTACTAGTGCTGGGCTCGTCTAAAGATTTTTCCAAAGTGGCAGGGTCAGGATACTGGATTTTAAGTCAGCTCCGTCATTGATGCAGTGCATAGAATAAAAGAGCTTCAAAACAGCATCCCGGTCCATTGCCTGTGGATTCCTCCCAGCATTTCTCACAGGACAAGTGTCCGTGTTGTTCTCGAGATTGCCAGGCTGCTGGCTGTGCAGGCAGCAGGTCCCAGTGGTGCTGGGAGCCCCAAGAAATGCTGGAAGTTCCTGTTTTTGGTGAAATGCTTTGAAAAGAGAGAGAGAGACATGTAAATGCAAAGTGCCATCGGTAGAGGAGTCCAGGGCATATTGAGACCTGGAGGGAGCATCTAAAATGAAATTGCAGCTTCCGAATTTGAGCCAACCATTTAGAAAAGAGGATGATCAGTGAAAAGAGAATGATCAGTGAAAGCCTTTCTGTGTTTACCCCAGTGCACACCAGCCAAGGTGTGTGTCTGTGAATATGGTAATTCCACAGGGAGTTTGCAAGTGATTAGGTGTTCTCAAAATGTGGCTTTAGCTCTCACTGCCAGGCTCCTCTGCTCAGTGGCCACACCCCAGTGACCAGGCAGCTGCACGTCCATCCCCAGCTGCTCACCCACGGCAGCAGCATCACACTCATCCCTGGGGAGCCTCAAGCTCTTCGCATGGGACAAACCCCCTCTGCCCTCCCTTCCCCGTGGTTGCTGCTCTTAGCCTGGTGGAGGAGAGGAGCCAGGGAGAGTTTCTTTGTAGCATTTGGTTCTGTGCACTTTAGTGGCTGAAACAGAAGGACCCTGCACCAGCCCTTTCCAGAGCACCAGCAAACAGAGGCAACGACCCAAGGACTTTCCCTTTGTGACTTTCCGGTAGCTAAAATGGCAACCAAAGCAGTATTGTTAATCCCAGCTTTGCCAGGTCCATGGACAGCCTTGGCATTTACTGTGGGCATGTCATGTGGGCTGAGCCCCCTGTGTGTGGGCAGGGAAGGGCTGTGTCTGGCAGAGAAGCCATGTGGGCACACACTGTGCCCAGGCAGCTGTGAGCTCCACTCACTGAGCCGTGGTGGGAGCAGAAGCAGCCCAAGGGAATGACTGAGGCACATCCTGCTGAAGCCATCCCACAAGATTTGCAAGAGCTTGGGCACCAGATGTTAGGATATCTGCCCACTGGGGCTTCAGGTCCCACTAAATGCCAGCCTGGAGCTTCAAATCCTTCAGCAGTTTTTTCCTTTGGGGCTGTTGCTCCTGACCCAGTGCTGCACACTGGTCTCTGCTTTGGTGATTCCATCTTCTTGACCTGGAGCTGGTTTTGGCTTTGGAGCCAGGGAAAGCGAGGTTTGGAGAGTGACTCTTAAGGCATGTTCCCCATGCCTCACCACACTGGGATTGTTTTCCTCCTGCTCCCTGCAAGCTGCTCCCTGCACAATGGAAAGGGCATCCTGGGGATGCAGTGCCTCCCCCGAGACCCCCTCACGCAGCACTGCCATGGCCTGCCACCCACCAGGGATGCCCGTGTCCTGCCCACGTTTTGTGGCAGTCCCACATTCAAACTCCAGGGGATCCTTCCTTTCCCATCCTTGGAAGGAGCTAGGGGTCTTCTGCAGGGGCTTGGCAGCCCAGGCAGGCACGATGTGCCATTTCCAACAGCCCAGGAGCAGACAGGGAGCTGCCTCTGTGCTGGCCAGGGAGAAGGGGAGCTCCCAACAAGCTTTCCTCCACCTTCCCTTTGCTTTCCCCAGCGCCCTCTGCTCCTTACATGGGTCCCCACTTCCCTCCCGACACGAGGCCTTATTCCAGCCCGAGGGAACTGAGGCTGCCCCCAGCATCTCTTGGCACTGACGCACCCATCCCACGCTGCCCGCCGGGAGCCCCGGGGCGGTGCGGCAGAGCTGGCCTCTGCTCGGGGATGGGGCCACCCCCAGCCCATCCATGCTCCCACCCCATCTGCCACCGTGCTGGAGCTCTGCCTTGTTCCCCACTGCCAGGGCCTTGCCACTGTAGGGAAATCTGCTTTCACACGTTAAACCTTTTTACTTCATTAATTGCTCCACAAAACCTGGTAACTTTGCAGGTGTGCTGCACTCCTTGTTTTTCCCTAGGAGTGGGGGCAGCTGAGATCTGCTCTTTTTGGCCTCTGCAACCCTCTCCAAAACTTTCTGGAGGTTTTTTAACATCATTTGGTGAGATGTAATCTCTGTGGAGCCAGAGCGAACACAGGCAATGGAGCTGGGCAGCCTGCTTGCCCAGGTGGCGAGTTGCTTGCAAGGTGCCTGGGCTGCCTTGGGTGGAAGGTGGGACGCCAGCCACTCGTCTGTAGTCAGGAGAGGATTCTGCTATACTTTTTTCCTGTCTGTAGGTTTTATTCAGACAATATGTAATGATTGAGTGATTTACAATTCAGTGTTAAGCTAATGAAAACGTTGATAATGGTGATAATAAAACCTTTTTTTTTTTCCTACGGTGTGTTGGAGGTTTTCTGTGGAGTGTCTCTGCCCTCTCCGTTGCCACCACTATTGTCTTCAGCCTAAGATTTCAGCTGGACCCTTCTTTCTCCTTGTGCCTATAGGGCATGAGAGCAGCTCAGCCTGGTGTGTCCCAGTGCTCCGTGGAAGGGCTGTCACTCCAGCTCCCTCCATCAGCCCCAGCTTCAAACCTGCATTTCCCCGAGCCACTTCTGGATGTAATTTGGCCATGGGCATCTCCAGGCACAGAGCTAAGTTTGCTCCCAGTTGTACTCTGCTCGCCACCCCCGTCCAAAGCTCCTGCTGTTTTCTTTCCAAGACCCTTAATGGTCAGCACTGGCCATTCAAGGGTGATTTTGAAACTCCGGAGGTGAAGACTATTGGCAGAAAAAAACCCCCACCCCTGGCCCAGGCTGTTGGGAATACCCAGTGTGGGTGAAGGGGAGCCTGGGGACCCCCAGGGGCAGGAGACCCTCAGATGTTACTGGGTGTGCAGCTGCCGCCTGGATGACCTGGAGCTGTGAACCCTTGGGTGGGAAATGTCTGGGGGATCCTGCTGGAGGGGTCTGTGGGAGGAGGTGGTGGTGAGAACAGGGAGCATTCTCTGGGGAGCTACTGCAAGTCCTTTTCCTGTTGGAATGAGGGATCATAAAGTCATAGTTCACTAAGAATTTCTGAAAGGTTTTTGTCATGCCTCCAAATCCCTCTGCAGGTCATCAGGGCAAGACCAAGGGGCAGCTTTCCACCTGCCCCAGCTACAGCCCCTGGGGGAGCAGTGATGGAAAGGGGAGGAGGAGGGTTTCTCTAGAGTGTCAGGGGGCAGCCCAGTCTCTCCCACCCTCAGACCCCCACCAGCTTTCCAAGCAGAATGGGGCTCAGGCTGTCACTGAGCAGCCAAGCAGCGCTGCCTGGAGACTCAGGCCACATGGAAGCAGCAGCAACCAGAGCAGGTGCCCGGCTTCCTGCACTGTTACCTCGTCACCAGCGCTGCCCTGCAGGGTGTGGAGGTCACACCGCCAGCCCCGCTGCCTCTGCCAGGCTGTGCCTTCCTAGGGCTGCACTGTGGGCTCTGTGACACAACCATGGAGCCACTGAGCTTGGGCAGTGCCGTGCTGAATCCAGAGGGAGAACGCAAGGCTGGCTCAGCCTCTGGATTGGGGTTTTCTCCTGCTTCCAGCTCTGCCAGAGGTAGGTTTCACCAGGGCAATACCATGCAGGTCTGACTTGAGCAGGAATTGAAGGCCTGCTTCTTTCCACAATGCTGGATGAGGGTGAGAGGTGCTGGCTCCATCTTGGCCACTGGGAGGATGTCCAAAGCTCAATATGGAAAGAGGGAGAGACTTCCATCTGCTCAGCTCTGATGGCAAAGGGCAGCACAGCACAGCCAAACCTTGGGCTGAAAACTGGAGAGAGTGGGGGAAATGGGGCATGGCAACAAAAGGGCTGAGCTGGTGGGATCAGCGTGAAGTAACACACTGAGGAGCTGAGAAGCCAATGAAAGCCTCGTTTTTAAGCCTGTTCTCAACGCTCACAGCTTGCTTTGTCCTCCCCCCCCCCCCCCTTTCTCTTTAAACCAAGGCTCACCCAGCTGGTGCAGATCTGGGGCCACTGGTGCAAAGCGAGGCAGCTGCTGGACCCCCCAGCCCCTGGAATGCCACACACCCCAAAGGACCCTGGGGAGCACCCAGGTGAAGGTGTCACAAACCAGCCCCTGGTGCCAGCCCAGAAGCACCTGCATCCTCCTCCCTGCCTGCGTGCCCAGGCTGTGCAGCCTGCCCACAGGGAGCCAGCCTGGAGTTTGGGGCTTGGACACATCCCTTTGCTCTTCCTCGTGACAAATAACCAACCACCACCAGATGGATTCACCTTTTATTAAGCTGCCACCCAAAACAAAAGGAGGAGAGAGCAAAGCCTGCCCTGAGACCTTCCCAATACTGGCAACTCTGCATGCTTTCCCCACCAGGAAAAGGGGCTATTTCTCCACAAAAACCCCCTCAGAGGTATTTTAGATAGAACTGAGAGTGGAAATGTCCCTTATTGGAGAAAAAAAATGAAATGGAGCTCCTACCACTGTCAGAGCCCAGTCCTGCTTTCGTGCAGATGAGACAGGATGGACAAAGGCCACACTGGGGTCACCAGCTGGAAAGAGCCTCCCAGGTGTGGCTGTGGAGGTAACAAATCCCCAGGTGTGAACATGGAGGTGGGACCACCCCCACCTCACATAACCCCAGCAGCAACAAGCACAAACCCATGGGCTCACAGGGGCTGGGAGGAGGCAAGGAGCTGGCACAGCTGCTGGGTTTCCAGCTGGAGGAAAGGTGGGGAAGGAAGGGGTGATTTTAGCTAAGAAAAAAAAAAATCTCCTTAGGACCAAGCCCTTTGCAGGTGACTGTGTAGATCAGGAAGGCTCTCCCTGAGGCTGCCCTTAGTACAGTGTGGACTCAGCACAGAGGAGAGCTGGGGCTGGGCTACACTGGGCTGAGCTGGACTGGAGGAGTTCAGCTGCCCCTGGGAATGGGACACACATCCCTCCAGCCAGTTCAGCCAGGAGGACCTACACCTGGTGGTGAGGTATAAGAGGTAAGGTGTGCTGGTGGGCAAGTGGGTGAGTGCGTGGGCCTCCAGCTTCCAAAAGCACTGAGCCAGCCACAAACCTGAGCTCAGACCCAGAGGGCTGCTCACAGGAGATTAAGCTCTTCCATGAAGCTGCCCCCATGTGCTGAGCTTCAGGACCAAAGCCCACTCCCTCCTGCCCACCTCTCCCAGCCCACCCACCAGCTGCAAACCTACTGTGTGGCACTGACTTACCTGCACCTGGTGTCAGGGGGCAACTTAAAGGTCCCTAGCCCTGCAGGGCTTGCTCACACAGGCTTTGCTTTTGACACTCTCAGCAAATGCAGCCCTGCCCATGGAGCAACAGTCATGTGCTGGCAGCAGCCACAGCCAAGGTTCGACAGGGTGGGAGGGCAGCAATGCACCCTTTGGGAGCAGGGAGGTGGGAAAGCAAACCTACAGCTCACTGGGCTTCACATCGGGGTGGGGTGGGGGGGGGCGGCTCTTACCAGTCCCAAATGCTTGAGCCTACTCGGGAGGAAAAAGCAAAGAAAAACGAACGATGTCATTCAGTGCCTGCAAAAAAGGAATAATTATTTCCCGACAGGATTTAGATGCTCCTGCTGGGGGGAGGGAGAGGAACAGAAGAAATGAGTAAGAAGAACCTGACATCTCTGTTCTTAATTAATCATCATAGTAAGACTCGAGCGCTGAGTACAGCTCGGCACGCGCTCCTAGATGGATTTCCTCCGCAGCCGGGGGTGCTGCCGGCAGCGAGGGCTATTGGAAGACAAAGTGCTCCCCGGGGAGGAGCCGGTCTGACCCCGTGTGCTCAGGGACACCTCGTCGATTTTGTAGGAAATGGAGTTGTAATACACAGGGTTGGTGTGGCAGCTCAGGGTCTCAGGGTGGGAGGGCGCCGGGCTGCCGCACACCGGGGGTCTGTAGCACAGGCATGTGCAGAAGGACGGCACCGCGGCCGCAGAGGTGGCCGACTGGCGCCGCTGCCTCTCCGCGTCCTCCTGGACCAGCGGGATCAGGTTCATCTGGCTCGTCCTGTCCTCCGCAGGGAGGAAAATGGCATTGCTGCTGCGGTTGTCCTCTTTGGGCTTGAGGTGGATGTTGTTGCGGGCTCTCCTCAGCGAGGCTCGCTCTTCGGCATCCCGCCGCTCGTCCTCCGAGTTCATCGTCAGGAACCGCAGCACCACGAGGTTGAGAAAGGCACCGATGACAGTCAGGCCCACCAGGATGTACATGAAGCTGAAAGCCACATATGGGGGCTTCTTCTGCAAAGCCTCGTTCTTCTGCAGAGCCACAAAGTCTCCAAAGCCAATAGTGGTCAAGGTTATGAAGCAGTAGTAATAGGCATGGAAGAAAGTCCAGCCCTCAAAGTAAGAGAAGGCTGCGGCGCCGATGCACAGGGTGCCCATGCAGGACAGAAAGCCCACTAGGACCATGTTCTCCATGGAGACGTGGGTTGTCCTCATGCCCAGACACTTCTTGATCTTCTTGAGCAGCAGCCGCACGACAGTGTTCATGCGCTCCCCCAGGCTCTGGAACATGACCAGCGTCAGGGGGATGCCCAGGATGGCGTAGAACATGCAGAAGACTTTGCCAGCGTCCGTGCCAGGAGCAGCGTGCCCATAACCTGTGAAGGACACAGGAAAGAGGAAAGGCGGCGTCAAGCCTTCACTGGGGTTTCCAGCAAGGCTGCCCTGTGACCAAGAGGAGCAGTAGAAAAATGGGGGGAAGCCTGGAAAATGATTCAGTAACAGATCCGTAGGCAATGCTAACGGGGCCATGGGATGCCACATCCTTTGGGATGACGGCACGTTGCAGTATCGCATAGGCAGAACCTCATTTGACCTCTAAAGAGAAAAGGTACCCTCTTGATAGCCCCCAATGTCACAGATGGCAGGAGGAGGCCTAGAGCTGGACTGGGGCTTGCAAGCCTCCTGCAGCTCACAAACACTTCAGAGGCCATGATGCCGTGCCAGTGGCAGGTGTGCAGGGTAACCCGAACCTCACAGCGAGCGGGAACAGAGGCTCTGCAAGATGCTGAGACCAACAGTGTCAGATCACCCTGTGGGGAGGTACGCACCCAGCCAGGACCATCCACAACTGCCCTTGCAGGGGCATTGCCACCTCCCCTGTCACCTGCTCCTCCTCCCAAGCCATCCAATGTCACATGCCCATTTGAGTCTCAGCTCTATGAGCACTTGCTGTGTGGCCGGTTGGACAGGAGCTAGAGCGACCCTGTGCTATAGGTACAGTCCCCACAGGGGCAGCTGGAAGGACTTCTGCAGACCCCCTCCAGATTTACTCCCGTGTCACTAAGATCCAGACCTAAAGCACCGCCAGACCGCTGGGGAGGAGGGGCTGTGCTGTTTTAGATGCAGGGTAGGGAGCATTTATGGCACCGCAGCCCTGTCAGCCCTTTTCCTGGGGACAAGGAGCTCCAGGAGGACAAGGTTCTCCTTGAACACCTTCTGAGATTTAATTTCTCCACCTTGGCCCAAGTTTCAGAGCTGTGACTCAAGGACACACACAATTATACTGTGAGGTATTCACTGCAATCTTCCGGACTCCAGCGATTCTGTGCCCACCTCAATTACAGCAGCTTAGAAGAAATCGGTGGCCCCTGACCTCAGCGGATGAGTAACGAACTCAGTGCAAGGGAGTCACATGGCGTGGGGAGTAACAGCATCCAAAGGCTCCAAAGGCATCTGAGCCTTTCTTTTGAGTTGCTTTTACAAGAAACTGCTAGGGCCTGAAACTTCCCTTCTGAAGGCGCCTGCAGGACAGCGGCAGCTCCTTCCTGCGCTGCTGCCAGGCCTTTCACAAACAGCTATTTGTATTTTCACTTTCTGCAGGAATTTGTGTGACTTTTGCATGGAGAACATGGGGGAAAACACCCTCTTGTTACCCCACAGTCTTGTTCTAAGCTGTGACTTGGCTTCACCTCAGTCCTTGCTGCCCCTGGATTTCCAGGACACTTGGGGAAGCTGCAGCACCCAGTGATGGAAGGGCTAGAGGAGGATAACCATGTTATCCTGGGCTCCTGAGCACACCTCCTGCTCCAGGAAACTCCTGCATGGGACAGGGCTGAGGGGCTGATGACAGCATTATCCTTCACCATGCTGTGCTCTGGACTGCAAGCAGGCAGCAAGGGACCAGCTTCTAATTGCTCTCTCTGTTCACAAATTCACACAACAAAAAATGATGAATTTAATGCCTGCATGCCACATTTCATGAAATAGAGAGCAGACAGGAGACTGCAGTGGCAAAACCTCCCAGTCAGATCCAAGCTTAATAACCAAGTGCAATCACCAGGTCCCAGGCTACAAGATAATACAATGACAGCAATGAGGAGGTAAATATAATGATCCAGAAGAGCTGTAAGTGGAAAAACAATTGTTATACCTTGAGAGACTGCTGAAGGAGTGTTTGACTGATGGTTTCAAAATGACAAAGGGAATTAGAGTAAACACAGCTACAATAATGTTAAAACTGAGATTTGGAGCACAGCCCAATATAAAGAGATCTGACATGCCAGTGTTTTAGAAATATGGCACCTGGGCTGAAATTAGCACACAGGTTGTGTGATAAGCACAGCCATTGTTTATCACAGCCAACAGGAAAATCATGTAAATGAAGCTATAACCTGCCAGGTGATGAAGGGGATTTTTGCTGAAGCCATTCATCTTTCCTTCCTGCTGGGGTCTGACCCGAGCCGTGCCCTGAGCCCACCGTGGTTTGCTGGCCATGTGTGTTCCCAGCTGCACAAACCCCACACCTCATCCCATGGGAGCACATGGAGACCCCAGGCAGGGCCTGCAGGATACCCGTCCCTCTGCCACCTCTTGTCCTCTGGTAACACGGTGCAGTTGATCCCACCAACCCTTGTCCTGAGGGACGATGCTTCCAGCTACCAGAAGTATTTCAACCATCCCAAGCCCTTTGGTAAGGCTAAGTCCTGTCCTGAAGAACAGTAGGCAGCTGCTGGCTGTGCCAGGGCAGGATTCAGCCTCAGGATTCCTGCCTCCAAAACACATCTGCTGACCGAAACCCCAGCACAAGCAGTGACACGGGCACAGGATCCCTGTCTACCCCACGGGATGCTAAGGGTACATGGATTAATCAAAGTGGATTAATTAAACAATGCTCAACTCCCATGTGGCTATTTTCACCTAAATTAAGGCAACCTTCATTCAATTTAGTTTCATTCTCTTGCAAAATTGAAGTGGACAAACCAAGGTTCTGGGCTCCAGTGTGGATAAGCGGGTCTACACAGGAGTTTAATGCGATTCAATCGCTCCCCTCCAAGCTGACATCCATCTCTCTGCAGGTTTTTGTGCAGGCAGAGCCTCGGGCAGTGGCTTGTGGCTCTCTTGGCTCCGTGAAGCAGGTCTCATACAGCCAAACATCCAGAGTTTTGAGCCAGCAAAGAAGCCAACAATTCTTGCCCAGCTCTTGACCCAGCTCACTGGCTACAGCCAGCGCAGGGGACCGATATGTCCCCCACCTCTGCCCTCCCACACCGCCGCCAACTTTGGCAGCTGCCTGCTCCAAAGGTTCCCGCGGAAGCTCCGAAACCTGCTGCCTCCGTGGGGCAATATCGTGTCTCGTGGCCCCAGCCATAGCAGCACCCCCAGAACAGGGTGGCCCCAGCCTGCCCGTGGTAGCCTCGCCTGCCACTGGGCACTGGGAGCCCCACAGGGTCAGCTCGGGGGTGGCCTGAAGAGATGTCCCAGCCTTGCAAGGGTGAGACCTGCCTCTGCCATGCGGGCACCCTCCAAGCTGTCCTGGAGCTCCCCGGGGTACTGGAAGTGTGGGGCTGGAGGAGGATGGGACGCAGGGACATGGAGATGGGGGGACATGGGATGCAGGGGCGTGGGGATGGAGGGAGATGGAAGGCAGGGATGGAGGGACACGGGGTGTAGGGAGATTGGGATGGAGGGACGCGGGGTGCAGAGCTTCAGGGATAGAAGGATGCCGGGCGCGCCGGCCGGGCTGCCCGCACTCACCGATGGTGGTGATGACCGTGATGGCGAAGTAAAAGGAGCCGGCGAACTTCCACTGGCGGCCGGCGCGGTGCGGCTCGGCCTGCAGCACCAGCCGCTCCAGCTCCCGGTAGTCGTCGGCGGAGAAGCGGTACTTCCTCCGCAGCTCCCCGCGCTTCTGCTCCAGCAGCCGCTTGCGGCCGCTCTCCGCTTCCGACTCCAGCGCATCGAAGACCGCGGCGCCCACCAGCAGGTAGGAGAAGATGCAGAGGATGAGCGCGGCCGTGCGCAGGTTCTGCCGCTTCATGGCGAGGGGCGGCCGCCGCGCTCAGCCCGGGCTCCGCATGGCCCCGGCGCCGCCGCCCCCCGCCCGCCCCCCGCGCACCCCCCGGCCGCGCACCGCCCCCCGCGCACCGCGCACCGCGCACGGCTCACCCCGCACCGCGCACCGAGCCCGGGCACCGCGCACCGCGCACGGCTCACCCCGCACCGCGCACCGAGCCCGGGCACCGCGCAGCGCCTCCTGCCCGTCCCAGGCTCCGGCTCCTGCGGGCTCCGGCTCGCGTTCACACCTAGGCTGGCTCCGGTGTGCTCCGAGCCCTCCCTGCCTGGCAGCCCCGGGCAGCGCTGGCAGTGCCCGGCTGCAGGTGTGCCCTAGCGAGGCCACGGTTCATCCTCGTGACAGTGACAGCAGTAACAGCCCCCTTTCTCGAAGCTGCCCCTGGATGCTCCCAGGCCGGAGGAGTTTCCCATGCCTACACTCTCTTGGCCTGCCCTCCCAAAAGCAGGGGCCTTTGAGGCTGTGTGGCTGTCCCAAAGTGCCCTGTGGTACCATCCCTGCGCGGGCAGCCCTCGCTCCTGCTGCTCTGCACAGTTCTGGGCCGCTTCACGCCCATGGCACTGAGGAACACTGTTACCGGTGTTACCTGTGTAATATATTTGTGTTACCTGTGTAATCTATCTGTGTTATCTGCGTTATCTATCTGTGTTAACTGTGTTATCTGTGTTGTCTGTGTTATCTATCTGTGCTGTGTCACCAGTGTTATCTATCTGTGTTATCTGTGTTATCTATCCGTGTTAACTGTGTTATTTGTCTGTGTTAGCTGTGTTATCTGTCTGCGTTATCTGTGTCATCCGTTTCCCAGCTGGTTACCAGAGCAGAGAGTCTGGCCTGTCGTGTCCAGTGCTGTTTTAAGAAGGCAGAAAGGAAAAAAAACAGATTCAGTGTTTCTGCCGCCTTCTTTGGCACATTGGTGAGAGACTGCAGGCACAGGGGATGTGGGGCCTGTCCACCCTGTGCTGGTGTGGGGGGCAGTGAGCTCAGCCTCTCTGCACTGATGTGCTGTGGACAGCCCAGGTCAGCCCCAAGGAGCAGGGAAATTAGCTGTGGTAGGAGGCAGAGCCCACAAACTGAAGACCCTGTTTCTCTTTGCTGGTTTCCATAGCTTTTACATAACGCCTATACTTCACTTTTAAAAATAGAAAGATACTTCTGAGTTGTGTGTTGCAGGAGATAGTATCTCTTTCAGGAAAATAAACTCTTCTTCTTTTGGCTGAGAATAAAACACAGAAGTGAAAAAAACAACATCCCTCTTCATCCATCTTGCTTCTCTCTCTGGAGAGGACAAGATGCCTTGAGATTTAATTGCAGCAATGAAGGTTTGAACTGGACATAAGAAAAACTTTTGACCCATGAAGATAGTGAAACACTGGAACAGACTTCTGGGGGAGATTGTGGCACCCCATCATTTGAGGAGTTTAAAAATAAGATAAGCAGATGTCTGGGTGTCTGCTGAAAATGCTCTGGGTACAGTGGGTGCTCTGCTGAAGGAGGAGATGACTCAATGCTCTCCTAGAGCCCCTTCCATCACTGCCCTCAGCATTTCCATGGCCAGCCCAAGGGACGCAGTGGCCTTGCCTACTGTAATTGTGAACTCTTTTTCACCCTGGCCACTTGCCACTTCCCTCCTCCTTGCTGAGCCTCCGTGCCAGCACCATTAGTGAAAGTTGTTATTGAAGAAAAAATAGACTCCGGCATCCATCAGGAGCAGCACAAGCTGTCGGTTTGCTGCTCAGCATCGCAGTGCTTGCAGCCTCCTAAATCATGTGGCAGAGCCTCCGCTGGAGGAATGTGTCTGGTTTGTGTTCTCCGTGGTGTGCTTCCAGCCCTGCTAACAAGGCCTGGGATGCTGCCAAACCTCCGACCCCAAAGATGCGTGGGGGCCTCCTGCTTGAGAAGATGCACTTCACCTGGTGCTGGTAATTTTTTCCACTGGTCAGCAATGACATCCCACCTTGGTGACAGGAGCCAGAGCTGCTAACTGAGCTTCTGTTGGTTCCATTAGAGAGGAAGGAAATCTTTCGATGATTGCATCTCTGGGTGCCTGTCACACATCTTTTAGGAGGTGTTCTGGGGCCTCCAGTGCCTTGCAGATCAAATTCTGGGGTCCTGGAGTGATATTTGGAGGGTTAAGCTGATGCTGTAGCCTGTTATTGAAAGCAAACTGCTCTATGCAGATGTTGGACCAACATGCCATGGTAGGTTCCAGCATGGAAAACCCTGGGAGATGCTCTCCACCGTGGGTGAAAATAGGCACAAGGTGCTTGCCCAGTTTCCTTTAGGAGCAGCATCAATCTCAGCTGATCATGAACTAAATCCTGCACAGTTTTTTTCCAAACCCTTGTTGGTGATGAGAGCCAGCAGAGCTCGGGCAGAGATGGTACAGCACAGCCTTCCCAAGGTGCTGCCTACACAGGGAAGGGTCTTTGGGTAGCATCTCCCCCTCCCTGGGGCTGGGGACACTGGGAACAGGGGGAACATCTCTGCTGTCACAGTATGAGCACCTCTCAGTGCTCCCTTCTGCTAGCCCTGTTCTCCTTGGGGCTTGCACTGGGCTGACCTTGGCTGGCTCCAAGGTCTTCTCCTGATGCCAGAAGAAATCCTTACTTTGCAGTGTCTTGGGACACAGGTCTTCCCTCAGCATAGCCTTTCCCTGCTGCACTGGGAGTTACAGAGATTGGGATGTCACTGGGTTCTCCTTTTGGGGCTTGCTTTGACCCCATGCAGGTCAGAGGCCCCTGTGGAATAAATGCTGCTCAGCAGGAAAAAGGATAGCAGGATCCATCTCCTAATGAGAACCCTCCCCCAGTAACAAACCAGGACTGTGTTTGGAGTGGGAATGGAGGCTTCAAAATTCAGGCTGGACTCAGCCTGCTCTGCCTCTCACTGCTCACACACTGCTTTTTTCTGCCTGCAGTGATCACAGGGCATGAGTGACACCAAACTGTGTCAGATGGCTGGTGTGGAGGGCCATCCTGTCCCGTTCCTCCTGAGGCACAGGGAAGTTTCACACTTTCCTGCTGGGAAGCCGTAAGTTCAACCTTTGTGTTTCCCCGAACTTCACTCTGCTTGAGGAAGGTCAAGCTGGAGCCGTGGGTTCAGGGCAGGCAACATAATGTACTTTATCATTGATTTTCAGTGAGAAGTTACATTATGAGATTAAATGTCTCATTTTTATTGCATGGGGAGGCAAAGAAAAAGCAGGAGCTCTGAAAATAAAACGTAAATCCAAATGCTGTGTTTGTATGGGGAGGTGCTTGTGACTGGGGGAAAATGTGCCTTTTTTCCAGTCCTTTGGAGGTGAACTTTGAGAAGCTGCTTCCTCTGAGGTTGGTAAACAAAGTCAAACCTCATCTGTATTTAAACCAGTGCCTAATTAATGTGTCTAATTGGCCCACATCTACTAATTCCAGGCTGGCAGGGAGTTTATTAAAAAGGTTTTCTAGTTCTAATGGATTGAAATAAGCAAAGCTGCCTAGCAGTCTCAGACAAAAAGCACTAAACAGGGACCAGTTGTGTGGGTCTGCTTGAGTCAATCCCACATCCCATCAGGTGTCAGCCCCTTTCCTGGTTTCAGCTGCAAGGTGTTCCAGCTCCCTGAGGGCTTGGGGACCATCCTGATGTACTCTGCTTCTTTTGGTTGTTTTTAAACACCAAACTGATGTTTTTGTTTGCCTTAGTAAAAGCATCAGCTATTCTAGCTTTAATGCCATTTAATACTTAGATTATAGATAGCCTGGCAAAGCCACAGGGTATTTCTAAAGTAACAGATTAGTTAATTTCTAGAAAGCATTAGGTATTGGGGTATGAATAACCAGCTGCAGCTGCCCAGATGATGTCCTTAAAACCACAGCAGACTCCAGGCACTGCTGGGCTGCCCCCAGCCAGGTAGCACTGTGAGCTGGGCACAGGGAGTGATCCCTCCTGTCTGTGTGAAGGGCTGTGGCAATGCCTTCCTCTGCAGACACAGCATCCCTGATTGGATCCCGGCTGGATGTGTTTGCTTCTGTCCCAAGACTCCACAAATCATCCTGTAAAACATCCTCCTGCACGCCAGAGCTGCCTCGGATCTGTCCTTTGGCCATGCTCAGAGCTCCTGCAGGCTCAGGAACCTCAAGGCTTTCTCTCGGCTCAGAGAATTCCCGCTGCCTCCCTCCTGGGCTCTTTGTAGCTCAGATGGCTGCAGGCAGTTTGCTCTGCATTGTGATCTGGGAGCTCAGCAAGGGAACTGATGAAGCATTGGATATGAACTGGTTGTAAACGCAGATTGCCTCTGCACAGTCTCCAATGGATGTGACTTCCAGGTTTCCAACTCCAGAGCAGGTGGACACAGTTCCATGTATGACTCTTCAACCACCTTGCCCAGTACCAGCCATGCTAAACGTCACCATGCCACCCCCTAAAACCCCAGAGCTCATCAGGAAGCCTTTCCCAGCTACCCTTCCTACCCAAAATGGGTCCTATGAGGGGACACACAGCCCCATCCTCCCAGCCCAGCAGCCTGATCTGCCAGTGGTTGTACACAAAGCAGACCTGGGCTGGAAATGCTGACAGTGGTCTTGACAGTTTATGGTCACAAACTCTATTTTCAGCCTAATAAGTTTTTTATATGCTTGGAAAGCTGTCAGCTGAACATCAGCCAGGCACAAAGTACCTGCCATAAAGCGCCTGGACCACAACCAAACAGGAGAGGTGCTGCTCTGCTTTAGCAAGTTCTTGGTCTTGGATGCTTTAGTGGGTTCATTTATTTTGTTTGAGGATCTTGGCTTTAATTATAAAATAATAAGATAAAATCATAATGCCTCTACTTAAAAGCTTGTGGGAATATTTGCAGAGAGCCTGTTAAAGCTGTCAGCCAGCTTGGATTGGGTTTTGGAGGTGAGAGGCTCTGTGGTGCTGCTGCTGGTGCCAGGGTGGACTGGTTTCTGCCAGGAGACCCTGGATCCTAGTGATGAAGGAGAGAGACTTTGGGAGTGTGTCTGGAGAAGGGTCCCACTCTGGGCAAGGTGAATCTGGAGATGAGCTGCCACAACCACCACCACAGACTCAGCACAGGAACGTGGCCCCAGGGGGAGCAGGGCCTGATCCCAGGTGGCAGCAGCACGATGCTATAAATTACTGTCCTGCATCACAGTCTGTGGGACTGCCAGGAAGGTCAGGGGTGGTGGGTACAAAGGGTCTGGGAAGGAATTACAAGTATGTGAGGCTCTTTCAGAGGCTTCCCCGGTGACAGCTTCGCCCCTGTCCTACGAGGCAGCCCACGCCATGGTACCACTGCACTGCAGGGATTGGAAAGGTCCTGAACAGCTGCAGGGATCCTGTGGGACGCCCCAGGGGGAGGGATGGGCTCTGCCATGCTGTTTGCTGTCTGCCAGGCGGTGAGCACCGGGTGGCCTCAGTGCCAAAGGCGTCTGCCCGCACGGTGGGTGCGTTAACCGGGTCCCCCGGATCCCATGGCACCTCCCTCCCCAAGGTGCCTCCCACCGTGGGCTGGTGGGGCAGGAGGCAGTGCCTGTGCCTGCCTGGATGTGCTTCAGGGAGGAACGGAGGTGGGTCGTGCCCCATGGGCGAGCTGAGCCCCGCTCCGGGTGGGACAGGGCCGTGGGGCAGCCGGGCCGGTCACTGCCGCAGTCCCGTCTGCGGCCCCCGCGCTCCGCTCCCGAGCAGACGGTTTAAAGCAAATGGCTCCTTTCGATGCTAAAAATAACCCGCTAGGAAGCAAATCGGCCCCAGGACTTCAACTGGAGTAAAGTGCATTTATTAGTAAAACTCAAGATGTCCTTTCCTGTTTTCCTCTGAAAAACCGGTGCTGAGAGGTTGATTGAGCTTCCCAGCCAGGCACCGACTTATTTTGGTGCAGGGTTTGATTCCTCCAAGGTTCATTTTTCTTCCCCTGCCAGCAATGCTCCGTGGCTGGTCCCACACTCCACTGGCCAGAATGGCTCTGGGTTTGGGGCCACAAGCGATTTCCCAGCCAAGGGAGCTGTAAATGCCCCGTGAAAATGTTCCTGCTGCCCATGCCTGAGAGCACAGCAGGTTCCCAGTGGGGAATGAACGGAACAAAATGAAATATTTGTTTTCTCTTGCAGTGTAAGCACCGTATTAGGGACTTATTTCTTCCTCCACCTTAAACCTGCAGATTTTACTAAGTCTTGTTTATATACAAAGGGTTTCCGGTTGGTTCTCTCCAGGCTCTTCTCTGGAAGGACTAATTGGGGAGATAAGACACATCCTCTCCGAATTGCAAATGCAAAAATGTCCCTGTGTTTGCCTGGCCCAGCTGCTTGTCCCCTGCTCCCGCCCTGGCCCTTTCTTTCCAGCCATGCTCAGGAGCTGTGTGGTGTCCCTGGGACACAGCAAATGGTGCCACAGGAATCACAGCTGTTCCAGGCGTTGGGACGCCAAATCTGCCATGAATCAGTTAGAGGGAATTAAATTAACAGTAGGCTTTTTTGGAGGCAGGCAGACCACCTGAGGTAAATGGAACAATAAACCAGAGGCTTCTCTGTGTTCTGAAATATTTAACTGACTTTTGGGTCCCGTTTGAGAGTCTCTTGAGGTGGGAGCTGAGGTGCTGAGCAGTGACAGGAGGTGATGCTCTGGGTATCCCCTGGGCATCTCCACACAGGATCAGGCACAGACTCAGAGCATGGCCATTTTGGGGTTTCTGGCTTGTGACCCACATGTGAACAGCCCCCTTTATGGAGGCAGATAAGAACTCCCCCCAGGCTGGGACTGGTACATGCTGGTGTGGCTGCAAGTCCAGCACTCATCCCCGTGCTGTGCCTTTGGGAGAGGATGTGTCCCGTACTCCCAGGCTGAGTCTGCTGTTTATCCATGGGCCACCCTCTGCTCCTCCATGCCCCGCTGGAAAGGAAAATAATATTTCAGCTCGCTCACTGTGCCCCTTGTGCAGCTGGTGTCTGCCCTGGGGCACCCTGCCTGAGCTTGTCCCACATCCCAGCTCAGTGCAGTGGGATAGTGGCTACAGGGCTGGTTCTGTTGTTTCAGCTTTGCACACAGAAAAATTCTTTCCTCCAACAGCCCTGAGGAAGATGCAGCATCTCATGATGGGTATTGCAGACCTGCTGGGCTCTTGGACAGCCCCAGGCTCCTGGATGAGTTGCATCCCAAGGGACCTGCATCCCCATCTCCTCTAGGCTCTCAGCATGGCACTGTGTGACCAGCACTATGTGCTTTCAAAGGGGGATTTTTGCCTTCAAACCAAGTAACACTTCATTCAGTGAGAAGGGATCTTGGCATCCCCACCAGTGAACCTACCCCTGAGCTCTCCTCCATGCCAGCAGCTTCCCATTGCCATGGGACTGTCTCCCCACTGCCTGGCCTGGAGACACAGAGGTGCCGCAGGGTGGGCTCTGCTGGTAAGACCAGACTGGGAGCTGTGGTGGGTTTTGCACACTTTTGGTGTTCCTTACTCTCCCACAAGTCAAGCCATTGTTGAAAGAACACATGACTCTTTAAAATGTATTCTAGATCAGCAAAAGGGAGCAACACCTCTGCATCCGAGCAAAGGCTGCCAGGACAGAGTTAATCTGTCTCCTGTCCTTGGATGTCCTCAGCACAGCATGGAAGCAGCCTCTCCAAGGAGGAGTTGTGGTGCCTCTGGGAAGCCTGGGAGCTCTCTGATGCTTCTTAGGGTAAACTTTTTGCCCATAAGCCCAAACAAGCAGAAGAATTTCACTCTGGCTGGGCTGTGTGTTGGCACGAAGGGCTCTTCAGGGAGCCAGACTGGACCTGAATGTCTCCTGTTCATGACAGAGTGGAGGTGTTGGGCAAAATTCAAATGATATCTTCCTCCCAGGGTGCTGAGGAGGCAGCACCAGGCCGCGGTGCACTGAGCAGCTCCCGGGGCTTTCTCACTGCCCTGCTCCTGTGCTGGCGATCCGAGGCAAGGAGGGCTTGCTGCGGGGGGATATTTAGAGGAATGGGGTAAAAAATGGCACAACTCTTTTAAGCCCGGAGGGCTCGGCGAGTCCTCCAGAACAAATCTGTGCCCGCAGGGTGCAGCCGCAGTCGCTCTGTAGCGCACATACAAATGCGCGTCGGGGCTGGGAGCGGCGCAGCGCCGCGGCCGGGAGCTGGCCGAGCCTTCCTCGGCTCACACGCTCCCCAGGTCCCACGCTGCACGGCATCACCTATTTATAACTGCATGCGCTGCAGGAGTAGTATTAGACTGATGGCTTCACACAGGCACGCTAAGTGTTGTTCTATTTGTGTCACTTGCTCTTCTGCACAAGCTGTTGGTCTCTCGGATGCCAGAACGCTCCACGTAGTATAGACGAAGACTCAGATTTTTCTCTTTTATTACAATTTTCACCAACAGCACCCCAGTGGCAGGTTTATTTACCATTTTTCCCAGTTCACCTGGATAATTGCATCTACTCTTCCCTCCCAGTCTGATCAATATCCTTGGTAAATAGGATAACCTGTCAGGTCTGTTGTCACTGCAGCCAAAGGTACTTTAGCAATGAAATTGTTTTGCTGAATAAATAAATGCCTCTCACAGAATCTGAGGATGCTGTGACCTTTCGTTAGTGACCTGAGTGACTCATCCCTTTTTGTGTGCACACTGCAGCCTCCCACCACACTGCAAAAGATGCTCCACAAAGTCCTAGTGTTGGGTGCCTGGAGCAATGGGGAGCCAAGGCCTGCGGGAGCCTCCTGCTCTCACTGCTTCTCCTCCAGCTTCACACATGGTCTTCACACCTCGCCTGGGCCTGAGGGCCCTCATGTTATGGCCATGGGGTCCCAACAGGGACCTGTGCACCATCTCAGTCCCACAGTGATGTCCCCGGCACCCCCAGCCCTTGTGTGCAGCAGCTCCGGCTCTCCTGGGCTGTGGAAGTCTCTGACACAAAGGCACGAGCCCATGTTCTCAGCACAGGGCAGCCAACCCACACTCATTTAGCAATCAGGGCTCCACTGGCCATACCAACACCCCTGAACTGAGTCAGAGCCAGATTTTAGCTAACGTGGGCAAAATGGAATAAAGAATTAATCAGAGTTGAGTTCTGTGCATTTAGATGTTGCTGATAGCAATATTTTCCTCTTGTAGAGTGTTTTGCATGCCAAGAAAAACAGTTCTGCATTCTGGAGGAAGAAAGTGGTTGTACATCTGTTTATCTGTATGTGTGCCTGTTATTTCTGCCTGACTGGCTTCCCTGGGCTGTCAGCTCAAAAGTTCTCTGTAACATAACAAATCTTGACTGTGTTTGCAACATACCCTCAACCAAGAGTGGTTTATTTAATGAAGCAAGAAATGCTGCCAAATTTCCAGGCTTGATTCTGATCCCATTAGTGTCAGGAGGAGAATTTCCACCATGTTTGATTTATTGGTCGGCTCTAATCTGGGTAAAGGAGTTAAAAATCTGCTTTTGCAGACGAGATCATTGTTCCATGCTGCTGTACCAGAGAGGCTGTGGGAAAAGCAGAGTGCAGGTGGGATTCCTCTCACCTGCTTTTAGACATCTTCAAAGTCTGGCAACAGAAAGCCAAGTGAGGGAAAGAGGAATACTCAGCTCATCATAAGCCAGGAGCCCAAAAGGGGTGATGATTCAGGAGGTAACCATGGCACAGCTTCTCCAGTGCCACTGGCCCCCTCCTGCCAGCAGCATATGCTTGTGTGTGGCCCTGCCAATTCCTGGCAGAGTGCTGGGAGAAGGGGAGGGGGGATGATGGCAGCTCCCCCTCCTTTCCTGCCCATTTACCCACTCCCAAAATTTCTTCCTGTGCCACAAGTGGGAACTGGGACAGACTGGGAGCTGCCCATGCTGGTTACTCCAGGGACAGTCCCATATTCTGGTCCCATCCCAGGGGATAAAGAGCCCTGGGAGGTTTTGAGGGGTGAGCAGTGCCCACACATTTTGAGCAGGATCCCTGCAGTGACCACACACCTCCATGTCCTGCAGAGAGCAGTGGCTGCTCATTGGGAGGGAAGGAGCCTCCCTGGCAGTGAGGAAGGAGAGATGGAGGAGGGAAGGCTGGAGGAAGGAGGGCTGTTTTGTTGCCCCACCACCAGCTGTGAAGAGGCTCATGTGCCAGTGGCTGAGCCTTAATTATACACACACACCTAATAAAGGGAAAGAGCTCATTCTCCCCAGTTCACAGTGGGAAGCAGCGCTGTCTGAGAATCAAGGGGAGTGCAAAGCTATAGATTAACAAAAGAATTAAAAATTCCACCCCAAATATCTGAGATGTCAGCCCAACACACAGATCCTTACTGGCTTTTGCCGATTTGACAGATACAGGACACAGAAAAATGTGCAGATTTATGTCTGCAACTGTCCCTAGGGCTCAGAGATGCTTCTCAGGACACAGATCTTTAAATCATTGTTAACAGTGATGGGAGGGGGCACTGGAGAAGACAAGAAGACGTATCTGGGCACAAAGATGCAGGGGGTGAGAGCAGAGTTTGCTGGCACCTCCTACGCAGTGCTTTCTCCCTAGCATGCGGTGATGCTTTACTTCAATCAATCATGCCCAAAGTGGGTGCAGTGACAGGGTGTCACAGCTCCCATGGGCTGCAGGAGCCAAAGCTGGTTCTGTGGGGAGCTGTAGCATCTTAGATAGGATCCATGTGTGAAGATGGAAGAGCTGGACAGCTTTCAGAGTCATGGGTGTTTTTTGAGGAAAGGAGGAGAAGAGTTCAGAGCTCTGGAGAAGCCCAGATCTGGAGCATGTGTGCAAGGAGAAGGGACCAGATGTGACCCTAATGTCTCAACCTTCCTACTACAGAGAGAGATCTCATTGGTGAATTTAAGCTTTATCTTCAGGTTTCCTCTGGCTGAGGTGGGAGCTGGATGTTGCTGGACCCCTGACCGGCGCTGAGCAGACTCTTCAGTGTGTGCCTGTCAAAGATCACTCTTCACTGGCTGCAGTCTCCCAGCACTTCCCTGTCTGCAGAACACTGGGAAGATCATCACCACTCCCTGAGCAGGCAGGCCCCTGCTCCAACCCACAGGCCAGCTGGCTCCCAGGTTCCCATAAAGCTTTAAAAGAAGGCAGACAACTCACAACTGAAAGCATGAGGTGTTTATTTGCACTTCAGATATATTAACAGCGCTGAAAGCCAAGTGTGCTCCCTCCGCTGCCCAGCTAAGGTGGGTCTGTGCAAGGAACAGCTGACAGAGACAAATGTCAGGAAAAGAGCACAATGTCCATCCCTGGGCCAGTGCTTTCCAAGAAAGGGCTGATTTTAACTCACAGGCCACTTCCTTCAGCTGGGCTGCAAAAGCTGCTGTTGCTGCAAATCACATTACTGAATTGAAATGTTCGAGCTGTTTGTGTGGGTAACAAAAAGATCAAAAACCAAAATACTGCTTGGGAGTCTCTGCTCAAAGCAGAGATCTGTCACCCCTGGTGATGACAGACAGCTGCCCTCATCATCACATCCTGCTTTCACAAGCCTTCAAGCCAGTGCTGTTTCTCTTTTACTTTTTGCACATCTAATTTAACAAGTCATATCAAATGCCCTCGCAAGGATGGATGCAAGATGCAAGCACCCACCTGAAGATTTGCAAACTCTCTTGGCATTTGCCCCCCAAAAGCAGGAGTTCAGGCTACTGCAGTCATTCACCTTCCAAAATAAAACCCCAACCATTAGCCTCAAAAAACTTTACAATGCCCATTTGTTAGTTCTGCTAAGTGCTCTTCCAAAAGAGAGGGAGTAATGCCAAAAATGTCTTTTCCTTCTGCAGAGGAGGTGGGCAATAGAGGATCCCACACGTCTTGAAACAGCTCAGTCACCCAGGAACTGGCACAGCTTAGTCATGTACTTAAAACCTGATTTTTTAATGAAAATTTCCATTGCCAAAGCACTTCCCCCCTGCAAAAATTCACCCTCTTAGCTGTCCTGCAATGCAGGATCTCTCCTTAGGTGAAAGATGCCTCAAACCCATGTGCACTAGGGTAGAGAGGATGCAGTAGAGAGACAAGGGGTCAGTCCCTCCCATCCCTCAGTCACAGAGGAGCTGGGAAGCAAGGGGATGTTAACCAGCTCAGACTGCTGCATGAGAGGCTGGAGGGAAATACTTTGTACTGGAGCAAACCTGATGTTCACCTCTTTCCATCTCCAGGCATACTGTAGGCAAAATGGTGGGTTGGGCAGCTTTGCTTGTAAAGTCTGGTCCCAGTTTTCTCTCTGATGCTGGCAGTCCTGTCTATCCCTTGTGTGGATGGAGCCCGTGATGCTGCTGTCACCATCTCTGCAAAGCAGGTGCCAAGGCGGGGGGCTGCACCCAGGGAAGGGCCAAGCACAAGCTGGCATGGCAGAAGCAGGGGTATCAGGTACTTCAGAGCTCGTCAGAAGCCTCCCCCTTACAAAGAATGGTGCTCCTCTTCTTCTCAGATGCCTGGTAAGAGGTTTTGCTCTGGAAGGGTGGCCTCAGACACCGTCTGGCGCTTTGGTGGATGGTTCTCATTCGTGACCTCCAGTCTTTGCTAGTAATCACGTAGAGCAGGGGGTTGAGGGCACTGTTGAGGCTGGCCAGGCCCCGAGTCACCTGGTAGGAAATGTAGACGTCCTTTAGAGCCTGTGTGCAGGACCCTTGCAGTTTCCAGCGACGAAACAACAAGTTGAGGTTCCTGAAGATGTGGTAGGGGAGGAAGCAGATGGAAAAGAGAACCATCACGAGAATCACCAGTCCGATGCTCTTCTTCCTGAGGCTGGGGTCCATGCTGTCATTCCTGCAGAGCACAAACACCACGTGGCAGTAGCACCCGATGATGATGAGGAACGGGATGATGAACCCAGTCACGGTGACAGCAAAGGTGTAGGGCAGGTAAACATCCAGGTGCTCATCTCCTGTCGTGTCGTGGCAGTGCATCCCGCTGTGATCCATCTTGCTGAAGGCAAGATCAGGAGCTATCTGGGCAATGACCCACACCCAGACCACCACGCTGAGCCACACCGAAGAGGCTGCACCCTGGCACCTGCCACGTGCCTTCAGCGGGTGCACGATGCCCAGGTAGCGGTGGATGCTGATGCAGGTGAGGAAGCCGATGCTGGCGTAGAGGTTGAGGTGGAAGAGGCTGCGGGTGAGGCGGCACCAGGCCTGCCCGAAGAGCCACCTTCTGCCTCGCAGGTAGTAGCTGACGAGGAAGGGCAGTGTGCTGACGTAGAGCAGGTCAGCCAGCCCCAGGTTGCCCACCAGCAGGCTGAGGGGCTGGCGGGCGGTCTCCCGGGGCCCTGTGAAGAGGTGCCACAGCCCCAGCCCGTTCCCCAGCAGCCCCAGGGGGATCACGGTCAGGTACACGGAGGGCAGGAAGCGCTGGGCGAAGGCGGAATCCACGGGGCAAGGAGCCCCACTGCCATTGCCGGGCCACGTGGAGACAGCCTCCGTAGCCATGGGGCGCCGCGGCGGCCCTGCCCGGGGTGGCAGCGGGTGGCGGCCGGTGGCAGTGCCCGGAGGCGCCGGTGCCAGCCTCTGGCACGGGCTGCGGCTCCCCTCACCTCTCCGCTCCTGCTGAGCCCGGCCTGGGACTGCAGGGCGCTGCACTTTCCCCCGGGGCACGGGGAGGATGTGCCGAAGGCAGCCCCGGCGGGGCGGCTTCCGCCACTCCCTCGGCGCCTCCCCCCAGCCCACTCGGGACACCCTGAGCCGGGCATCGGGGACACGCAGCCCCTCGGCTATTTTGGGTGCTGGGACTGCCTGGAGGGAGCAGGAGGCAGGGAGGGGCGGAGGGGCTCTGCCGCGGAGCGGCTGGGAGATGTCTGAGGAGCGGAGCCAAAGCTTTCACCCCGTTTCGGTTCTGTCCCACTTGCGGTGAGGGGAAACCTTCCAGTTTTCCAGACCTGGAAGCCTGCACCCCATGAGCCGCCCTCACTGCTACTCCTGACAGCCCTTCTCCTGGCTCCAACGCCTAGAAATACCGGGAGCAGAGGTAAGGAGGAGACTGGCAGTGTTCCATGGGGCTCGTGCTGCCATCCCCGGTGCCGCAGGCAGTGCCAGCAGGCAGAGATGTATGTGCCAGGCTGCCTGGCCCCAGCACAGGCAAAGCGAGCCCTGCTCAGGAGCTGCCCCCTCCCTACAGCTGCTCCTGCTGCCTACTTCTCTCTCCCTCCCCAAACACAAAAACCCTCTCCCCCTTCCTCCTTCGAGCGGTTCAGATCCGTGCAGGGAGGACGTGAGAGGGGCTACCCCCTTCCTTTTCTGTCACAGGGACCGTGAGGCAGAAGACACTCAGATACTGTGAAATTGGGGCAAGAGCTAAAACCAGCGACCCCAAAGCAGACCTCGAGGAAGGGCAGCCCCGACTGCATTGCTGAGCAGCTGCTGCAGCATAAACGGGGCCAGAAATCGCTTGCATCTGCAGTCGCGGGAGTTAACAGGGAAGCAATCAGCAGGGAGAATGTTTACCCTGATAAGCCATAGGAAAACGACCTTGGGAAAACGACTTGAGATGAAAGGCAAAGCTCTGGAAGGGCCACGGCCGCCTGCTTTCCGGGAATTGAATCCGGGCAGGAGATGGGAGGAGGAGGAGGCTGATATCTCAGCAGCCAGTGTGGAGGAGGAGGAGGAGGGAGGGTGAGTCCTGCCCAGCCATCCCGACCACACATCCTTGGGAGCAGCTGAACATCTCCGCTGGACCACGCTCAGGCACGGCAGTTCGGGGACACGGTGGGGAAGCCCAGGATGCCAATGGAGCGGCGGTAGCCGCATGTTGAGAGTACCAGTGTGTTTGTTGACTTCAAAAAGTGCTTGCTAGAGCGGATAAGCGATGGGGAAACGTTGTGTGTTATTTCCTGCCTTTGTAATAAAACCTCACCACTATGGGTGTGCCGGAGAGGTGAAGTGTAGGTGTTTCCATGTGGTGAGGATATGGCTTTTCTGAAGTTTGCAGAGGCTCTGGTGGGTTTGTGCTCCTGGAGTGACAACAGCAGAGGAGGAGGTCCATGGGGGTGCACTGCTTAGGGAAGTGATTCTCCATCCTGCCTTGCTTCTGTCCCCTTCACCTCTGTGCACTTAAGCTGCTCCTGCAGCTGGGCTTGGGGTAGCACTTGCAGAGCAACTTTATGGAGGTGTGGAAAGGCAGGGAGAGGAGAGGAACAGACTGGGAGCAGTTCCCTTTGTCCCAGAGCATCAGCCTTTGGGGAAACTGAGGCAGAGACAGCAGCTGGCTGGGAGGACTTCTGTGATCATGGGAAGGGTCGTGAGCTGCTCCCAGCAATGAAGGCAAAGCTTTTCCTGTCCCCAGAATGAAAGCTTGGAGCTGGTGCCTCCTGCCAGGGAAAGAGAGGAGCACTGCCCATGAATGGCTGCAGCCCCGTGCCCTCCACATCTCCTGCTCCCTGGACCCGTTGGAGGCACAATCACAGAGCTTTTCTCTTGTGTGTTTTAGGTGTTCACTTGACCCACGGTTTCACTCGCGGTACAGGTGCTACTGCCAGCTCTGCCCAAACATTCTGCATGAGGACGCTCCCCTCTGGCTCCTGGCTCTGGCAGGGAACAGCAGTTCTGATGCCAGGATGAGCACACAGGGCCAAGACAGCTCCTGCAAACACATAACCTGAATCATGTGTTTCCAGGAAAAATAAAAAAACCATTTGATCTACTTTATTTTTTTTCAATTGAGCACTGCATTCCTGTGCTCAGTTTCTGAAAATGTTTTGCTTTAATAAGGGCCTCATCCAGCCCTCTCTCACCCAACTCCATGCATTTAAAAATCGTCAATCATGAGAATGGCTTGGAAAAGACATTCTGATGGCATGCTGTTTGCTCATCCAGCGGGACAGTCTTCCCTCAGCTGCTGCGTGTGCTTGCACAGAAATGAGCTGTGATCTGCTGCTCATCACTGGCTCAGGAGTGTGGTTGGCAGATCTCAGGCTGTGTGCAGATGTGGCCTTGTGCCTTGAGGACAGGAGTGAATTTTCTTTTGGTTTGGGGATTTTTATCTTTACACGTTACCTGTGGATGGGGTGGAATATTTCTCTGTTGCTCCACATGAGCAGGCAAAGCCAGGACCCTGCGTCAGAGCCTCAAATAACCATGTTTCCAGGGTAGCAGGGCTTTAGAGGGAATGGCAAATATTGTGAGACTGGCAATCAAATTGCAAGAGTTGATTTCCCTGTATTCATAGGGAAAAATAACTCTGATTTATTTGGAATCATTATTTCATTATTTAGATGTTTGCTGCTTAGTGAATCAGGGAGACATTCTGCAGGGGAAAAAAAAAGATAATTATAGCAGAGGTGTGTTGAGTCATTTGTTTGAGATGAGAATTGCAGGTTGCTGCCTAAAAAGTGACCTTCTGATTTTTACCATCACCCAGAGGTGGCTAGGCAGGATCTGGGAGTGTGTGACAGCCCTGGCAGCTCACCCAGCCTTGGTGGCTGAGTCCCAACATGCTTGAACAAGAACTGGCTTAAAACCAGGATTTTCAGTACCCACAACATGTTTTATCTGTGTCAGTTGAGGAGTGTGGTGGTTTTGGAGTCTAGATGAGCTTTAGGTCACCACTTGTTTGGCATGGCCACTAGAGAACTAAAAAAGTCAACCAAAGCTGTTCATTCTGCAATTTGCTGCCTGCTGGAGGTTCACCATGTGCCCTGTATCAAACAGAATTAATGATTTGTATTCAGGCCGAGTACCAGATGATTGCAGTAAATAATTCTCTTTGTAGGCAATGTTTTACTGCAAGAGCAGTGAGGTTTCTTTTTTTTTCTTATATATATATTTTTTCACCCGAGAGGTGACTGAACAGCATCCTTGACTTTCATTTTATTTTCATAATAATATGAATTATTATCAGGGCCTGACAGAGTGGGTGAGTTGCCTTGGCCCTGCTGCCTTTTCTGCTGCTGCTGGGGAGGCTTTTCCTTGGGCTGGAGAGAGGAGCTCCCTCTGCCAGGCAGCCTTTTGCCCCTTCACGCTGCCCTGGGTCAGGAGGACAGTCAGCTGGTGATGATGGTTGCATCATTCTGGAGAAACCCCAGTCCAGGCGAACTGGAGGAAGTGTGGGATGAGGGATGAGTTACAGGGGAGTTTGGGCTTTGATTTTTGGGAAGCTGAGAAGAGGCATGGCCTGGGCTGTGCCTGTGGCTGCAGACCCCGCAGCAGTGCAGCCAGTGCCATGCCCTGCCCTGCACATCCCAACACTGGAGACCTGGGCACTGCTATGGCCAGGGCTGGTGCCATCAGCGGAGCTTACGGCTGGGTAGAAGTGAAGGGTTGAACCCAGGATGTAGTAAAATGTGTTCAGTGCTTTGATTCACTTTTTTTTTTTTTCTTTTTCCTTGTCTTACTCTAAGCAGCCTGAACTGAGGTACCTCCAAGCTGCCCCACCCTATGCCAGGACTTTACTGCACCCACCTGAGCAGCCGGGCTGGGCCCACCCTGCACAGACAAGCTCCACACCTGGATGAGCACATCTTTATTTTTAGTTTCAGAAATACGCATCTAAAAAGTCCATTTCTCACCTGGACACGTCACCCAAACCGCTGCTCCTTCCAGCTGCCCTTCCCGTGGTGGGACGCGCGTTCCCTCTGCACATCTGTGCGAGGCCATTAGAGGGCATTTGGGCTTCATTTTCCACCACCCAGAAGGACTTTCACTGGGAGAAAGTACAGCCGCAGCAGCCGAGCAGCTCTCCTGCGCCGACTCCTGCATGGCTGGAGCAGCTCCAGCCCGTCGGGAGACGGCCCCGACTCATCTTTGCGATTTGTTTTCCCTTTTTCCTGCTTTTCCCTTAGCTCCGGCTCGCAGGGAATGTGCTTGGATGGCAGGCGGTATGTCTGGTGCTGCGGAGCGGAGTCTCCGGTGTCTGAGCTCCTCGCTGGCCGAAGCCCTGCCAAACCACCAGCGCTTGGGAGAGGAGGAGGCCAGGCAGAGCGGGAAGGCTCGTGTTTATTCTGGAGGGATGAGGGGAAGGTGAATTAGAGCTGCCACCAGGAGGACCCTGCCCGTGCCCGGGAAGGCGGCTGCTGGGTTGCGGGGTGGGTACCATGGGATGGCTGAGCCCCTGCACGGTCGAGCAGCTCAGCCTGGTGTGGCAGTGACTTGTGGGGTGGAGCTTGATGACCTGTTCCCTCCCTGGGGGGGAGAGGGCGTGAGGGTTCCCTCCCGGGATTTTGGCTTCCAGGTGCTGGAGATGGTCTCTCTTGATGGCCCTGCAAAGCAGAGCTGCATGATGTGGTGGAGAAGCAGCATCATCTCTTCAGAAGCCCCACTGATCCAGGAAGGACCAATTCCTGGTTTCTTGGGTGGGTTTATGCTTGGAGCAGGATTTCCCCATTTCCCATTTCATTCAGCCTAAGAAGCTCAGGGATGCTGCCCAGTAACCCCGCCTGGGGCAGCGGGGTGTGCAGAGGAGGCAGGTGATGGGTGACACGGGGATCTTGTTCTCTGTTTCCAGCCTCCTTTGCAGCCAAAGTTCATCATTTCTTCTCTATTTTCCCAATGGAAACATCCTCCATCTTCACCGTAACCACAGTGCCATGGGTTCGTGCCAGACTCTTTGCCGGGATGAGGCGTTGGCTCAAGGGTGAATCCGGGGTGGGCACAGCTACAAACGACCTCCTCTTCCCCTCTGGAAAGGCAGAATGGAGACCGATGGGAGATGGAGAGGGGTGGTGGTGTGTCCCTGGCAGCTGCGGAGCGGGGGCAAGTGGCGGTGCAGGGGGAAAGAAGTGGGCAGAAACCACTGCATGCCAGCAAGGCAGATTTGCACTGTGCCCACGCTGGGGCTGTGCCAGGCTAATAAAGGGGTGGCAGAACCACCTCCCGGGTGTGCCCAGGGAGCCAGGCAGGAGCTGCAAATCCATCTCTGGCCATAGGGGCAGGCCGAGCTCACCTGTGTGGGATCCACAGTGCTCCTGGATTCAGACCTCCAGAAACCCCAAAATTCAGGTCTGCACCTGCCATCGGCTGTTTTCCAAGCAAAGTTTCAGGAGATGGTTTATGTGTCCCTGAGGCACGGTCAGCTCACAGCTGAGGAGGGCTGATGGGGTGCCCACAGGTAAGCGGGGATCCCTTGGCTCGTGTTGGTTGCCACTTCCCCTTGTCAGTCAAAGGTGTTGCCCAGAGGCAGCAGCTCCACCCAGCCCTCACTCACCGCTGGGAACGCTGCCGGCAGGGCCGGGCAGGGTCTGACCATGCAGAGCCGCCTCTGTGTCTCCAGCCGGCAGTAGCGGTTCTGGTTGGACACGCGGGTGGCAAAGCCCACGCCGCAGGTGGCCGAGCAGGCGCTCCACTCCGTGCCCCACTCCTGGCAGGGGAATCGCAGCAGTGGGGACACTGCCCCGGGGGCTGCAAGAAAGGAGATGGGAGGGGAAAAGGGTGGTTGGAGCCAGGTGCTGTGCAGATGCCCTGTGGTGCTGCAGGCATAGCCCTGCGTGGCAGCGAACCGTGAGGTGTCTCCTGCTGATGTTTCACAGCCTGGGGTGAAGGGGCCATCCCCAGAGACCTGCGTGGGCATCCCCTCCCTGGAGTTGCCCTGCATCTTACCTGCCCTGGCATCCCGGAGGAGGTGCTGATCCTGGGCTTCACAGATCCACTCAGGGCAGCACTTCCCTGGGATCTCCACGCGCCGGGGGTAGGGGCAGTCCGGGGTGGGCAGCCGGACATCCTCCTGGCAGAGTGGGATGCAGTTGAAGCCCCCGTCCAAGCATTGGCATTGGATTTTGCAGCTGGGCTGGAAAACCTCCCCCTCTCGATAGACTCGGCCGTTCACCTCGCAGCCCTCCTCATCGTCTTCAACTGCAAGTGACAGCCGGGGAGCCAGTCAGGCCATATATATTTCCTTTCCACGGGACTGGGACAGCGTGACACAGAGATGGGGATGGCGGGGGCACTGCTGGGGGTGGCTGCGGGGCTGACACAAAGGGGCTGAAGTGGGGGGACCACAGAAGTGACTGAGAGGTGCACAGGGCAGACGTGGGTGTGCAGCAGCATGTTCATCACCCAGCCTCCTCCCCTTCCCTGCCTTCTCTCCTCATCTCTGTGGTTTTTCAAAGCAACAGCTCACAAGCTGTGAGAAGCTCCCTGCCCGTTGACTCTGACCCTGCCTTCAGGCTTTCCAGGCTAGGAAAAGTTTCTCTGAGATTTCTTTGCTGGACCCCCAGGCTCCAGACCTGGACTGGGTGACTGCAGCATCCCTGGGACTCCCCTGTCCGTTCTCACTGAAGCCACCCTGAATCCTCTGTCAGAAAGCAGCAGAAGAGCTGGCAGGAGATGGGGCACAGCCCCATGGCCAAGCTGTGTGCATCATCCTCAGGAAAGCTGCTTTCCTAGCCTTAACCACTCCCCGGATAGTGCTGTGGGATGCCTGTAGCCAAGTCAGGTCATGACTGGAGCTGGGCTGGAGTGTGGGGGTATCCCCGGGGAAAATGGGCACCCCTGTGCTCACAGTTGCAGGTGGCTCCTGTCCCTGCAGATGCTGAGCTGTAGTCACAGACGAGGCCCTGGCTCTGGTCACAGACGTGCAGAAAGTCGCAGGGCTCTCCCAGGCGCCGGGCACAGATCTTGCAGCAGCCACAGCCATCCAGGACCAGGGGGGACCCGCGGGGGCAGCGGGGTGGCACCCAGGGGCAGTAGCATGGTCTCCGGCACAGCTGGGCACAAACCTGTGGAGGCAAAGCTGAATCCATGCAGGTGGTTTTTGGCTAACAGCTGCTTTGTCACTGGGACAGACAGGTAACCTTAGCTCAGTCATGGGGGCAGATTTTTGGTGGAGGGAGGCTCTGCAAATCCATGGGAATATGTCGAAGCAGCCTGGAAAGCTACTGTCCCCTTTGAAGGGCACCTGTGGAAAACCACGGAGAATCAAGGATGCTCAGATGCTCAGCACTCTGCAAGATGGAGGTGTTAATGTACCACTGCTCTGAACACACAGGAGGAGGATGGAGCTACAAGGTGAACATCCCAGGTGGTTATTTAATGAGGTCAGCAGCCCCAGGCAGCCCAGTGGGAGGGAGGAAGGGAGGGAGGGAAAGCAGCCCACCCCCATGCCTGCCTCCAAGGCAGCAGGCTGTACCCAGCTGGAGAGGTGGCTTTGCAGGGACTGAATCCACGTGGTGAATGCACAGCACCTCACTCCTAATGGTCTTAACAGCTCTCATTCACGCCAAGAAACAAGACATTGCATCAGCAGTGGGCATCTGAAGCCAGGCAGACCTCACTGCATTCCTCACTGGTCCAGCTGCATCCTCTGCTTGTCCCTGGCTGCAGCATCCTCACCTGGCGTGGCCCACTGGGTGAGGAGCCCAGAGATAGGCAGGTTTTCAAGGACTTTTCCCTCGTGGCTAGACTGAGTAACCACTTTGGCAGGGCTGTGCACTGCAGTCCTTTGCCTGCTCAGTCAATTGCCTGCCAGGGCTGTGCCCATGGGACTTCACCTGGGCAGGTGGATGTTTGTACCCTTGGCTCATCCTGCTTGCACAACCACCCTGGCACCAACAGCTTTTTTAGGCAGCGTTTGAGCTCCAATCATGTCAGGTCTGGCAGAGCTGTTGCATGTAGAGCCTGAAGCCACGAGAGTTGGCTCTGCAGTTTGGAAGTGAATCTTTTACCAGTATTGGCCTGACAGTGCATGTGAGCCCCCAGCAGCCACGCTGCTCAGCACCACGCACATGCTGCTGGATGCAGGGCCAGCATGTGCAGCACAGCAAGCATGCAACCAAAACATTCATCCCTGCCCTGGTCCAGGTACTGGTGTGACTGCTGAGTCTGCCAGGAGAGTGATGGGTTCAGCCAGGCCGTGTAGGTTTTAGATACCATTTTTCTTTTCCTTTCAGTTTCTCCCAGTGGCATCAGGTCTGACATGATGAGGTGAGACAGAGAGGGTAGCTACTGGTGCACTATCTGTTCCCCACTTGCAGCAGTTCAGATGCTTTTCATGGGGCTGTAGAAGTGTCAGTGCCAGTAGTTGGAGTTAAAATATATCCAAAATGGATTGGGTAATCTGGGTCTTGTTCTAGTTCTGTCAGTGAGCAGCATTATTAATGTGACAGAAACCAGAGAGAAACTTGTGGCAAGGACCAAGGGGCTGGCTGTGGTGGCCAGGTTTGGGCTGGCAGCACAATGGTCCTTGGTGATCCTCCAGGCACTCGTGAGCACCTGGGGCAAGAATCATTGCTCTGTTACATCTTACCCAGGCAGCCAAGGGCATTTTTCATCTTTCAGGAGGTTGCTATTACAAATTGATGTTTTAGAAAGATTAGCCAAGCCATAAATCCATCTCCCCCTGCTCCTTGTAATTTACTTGTCTTTAGGTGACAATGTGGCTCCTGTCAGAGACCTGAACTTTCTGGGGAGAGAGTCAAACAGGCACCACATTGCCACGACATCCCTGCTTGGGGATTCAAGCAGCAATTAGAACTTGGAGCTGAGATGCCCCAAACTTTTCAACATTCCTGTTCTCTGCACAGGCAAATATTTTCACACAGAGTCCAAGAGAAAGAAAAAAAAAAAATCGCTACAGCAACCCAAATCCCATCGGAGGCACTGGCTTGGCGTGAGCATTCCGAGAAGTGGGGAGAGCTGAGTAATGCCAGGTCTGGTGCTCGTGGCTTGGCCTCTGCCTCGGGAGCCTGGGCGGGGATGGAGGAGCCTGGAGGAGCCGCTACCGCCCAGCTGCTGCTCGCTGGCTCGCGGGGACCGAACGTAGCCCAGCCCGGGGAGCTGCAGGGACGGCGAGCAAACAGCGCATTGCTGGCATTCCTGTGTGCCCCAGGGACTCGCACAGCGGAGCCTTGGGCCCAGGAACGCTCAGATCCTGCTGCTTCATCTCAAACACCTCTCCCAAGCATAGCTCTGCCCCCTGCATCAACACAGCCTGGCTGCCGGCCGGCGAGAGCCGCGGGGATTGTGGTGACACCCCAGTCCCCCTGCACCTCACTTTGCCAGAACCGGGTGCTTCATGGCTAAAGCTGCCCCAGTGCCCCATCTCCCTTACCTTGGAGAGAACGCAGAGGAGAGAGAGGAAGAGGAGCTGCTTCTCCAGCTGGAGCCTCATGGTGCTCTCCCCTCTGCCACTTCAGCACATCACCCCCCAGGCAGTTTGGAGGCAGTGGTGTGTTCGCAGGTTTGAAAGCCCAGAGTAGGTCCTGCTGGTGTTTATACTCTCCCTGCTCTGATGTCACTCACAGGATCCAATATAAACATGAGTAGGTTTGGACAAGCCTCAAGATTTTCTTCTTTTTTTTCCTTTCTTTTTTTTTCCAGCCCACATTCCAGCTGCCATTTCCACTCTCCTCAAGGTGAGAATATGTGTCTGCCGAGACAAGGAGGGCAGGGAAGGGATGCTGTGCTGTCCCTGGGGAGCAGGGGAGAGCGGCTGGGGAACCAGGCTGGTGGGGTGATCCAGCTCCCTTCTCCTAGCCTGGCAGAGAAGGTTCATGCCCCATCCTACTGATCAAGGTCTGTCCAGGTAGAGCTGGTATCTTCCTCCTGAGATTTGAAGGGATTGACAGGACTGTCCCTGCTGCTGTGGGACAATGCCATGACCAGGCAGGAACAGGGCACCCACCCCATATTCAGTGCTGCACCCAGTGCATGGCAGGCTGTGGAAGACGGGTGTGTCACCCAAAGGAGCTGGAAATGGATTTGCTGTGGTGGTGCTGCTGCTGCTGCCACATCATCTCCATCCTGAGAGGGACTGAGAGGGACTATGGCCACCTGGGGAGGCTGTTGGGGTGGGGTGGCTGGGTGCACACTGTGTTGCATTGTCCTGGGTACGTAATGCACAGAAGGCTGCAGTCTGACCCTGCTGATTTTAAGCCTTGTAAATGCAAATTCAGCCCCTGAAGAATTATGATGATCTTAATCAATTGTGAGAATTATAAATCCAAGTTTGGGGAAGAGAAGCAGGTGCTCAGCAGTTGCCTCCCAACGCTTTCTCAGTCTGCCTTGTGCAAGCTTTTCTCTTGTCCCCTGTGACCGAGGGTGTGAGGCTGGCTCTTAGACAAACCTAAGCACTTCAAGACCTCCACTAGACAGAGCCACTTCTCCATATTCCCATTCCCCAGATCTTATCACAAGATGTGAGAGGAGATGTGGTGAGCCCAGAGCTCAAAGGAAAGGCCTGAGCATAAGGATGCAGGTTGTCCTGCAGCTCTCCCTGGCTCCTCTCCTGCACCCTTGCCCTTTGCCTGTGTTCTGGGGGCCAGGACTACTGCTCCTGTGCTGGCCCAAGGGATGGATCCTGGTGGCTGTGCACAGGACTCTCTGTATCACTCAGGCATGATGAGAACTGCTGCTGGATATCAGGTATGTGTTGGCAAACACACAGGAGATGCTGAGTGCTATAAGCAGATCACCAAAACCAGGCAACCAAGAGTGATGCCCCATCTCTCCCTCCAGGATTTATTCCCTCTTTTTTGCCTTTGTGAAGCAGGTTCTCAGTCACCTGAGCAGCAATCCTGACCTCAGCTCCACACTTGCCAGAGCCTGGAAGCCAGGGCATGGAGCAGGGAGGGCACAGCCCAGCAGGGAGGAGCACAGCCTGATCTCTCACATTACCACCCCAAATCTCCGCTCTGGCTTTGCTTCATTAGCTGCAATCAGGCTGTTAACGAGGTCATGGCAGCTTGTGCGAATACCAGGCCACTTTCCAAAGGCTGCTGTCACTTATCCCAGCGCTGGAGCCTCTGTTCTGCCCCAGCTCCGTGCATCACCGAAGCCGTGCCTGGAGATCCAGGGGTCTGCTCTGGCAGCCCTGCCTGTGGCAGAGGAGGCATGAGGATGGCACATTGCTCTGAACTTACGGGCAGGGAGGTTCAGGACCCACTGACAGGCGCTCACAAGCCGAGGATTTGATACCTAAGGCTGGAGACACCTCTCATGCTCCACTTTCTTCACCAGAGCCAGTGTCCCCACACTGGCCACGGCTCAGCCAAACATCCTGGGAGTGTCTTGGGAGAGCCAAAGTGCTGATCCAGCCTTGCCACAGGAGGACCGTTCAATTAATTACTCCAGGCTGTGTTCATTAGGGACTCCTGATTAATGGCCATGAGTTCATTTCCCAGTTAGAAATCAAGTGACAGTGCTCATAACAGAAATAAAAACCTCTCATTTCCCACAATGAATGACCCTTGGAGCAGCTGACAGACCTGTGTGTGAGGTCTCAGGAGGCAGCAGGGCACCTCTAGGAGAGGCTGAGGCTCAGGGCTGCCCAGGCAAGCCCACTGGACATCAAATCCTTGTCACCTGATGTGTCCTGGGTACAGGGTCATCTCCCTTCTTTACCCTCTCCTCACCTCTGAACAAGAGGGGGCCTTGCTTCCCCCCACACCTGCTGTCATTGGGATTTAGATGCAGGAAGGTGACATCACTGCGATGGTTTGCCATCACCAGGAAGCTGTCAGAGCTCAGGCAGTGACAGAGAGCCCGAGTCAAGCCTGACTCAAATCAACACCCGGGAGTCAAGCAGCCAGGTGGGGCCAAACCCAGCATCCCATGCCTGGCAAGCTGCCCACACTTCCGATGCCTTTGGCAATCCTCACCGGTACCTTGCTGCATTTTGGAAGTGCCCAGTGGAGCCATCTGGAGGGGTAGCCACAAAGTCTCCCATGATTTGCTTTCCCAAAGAGGATTCTCCGTGGGTGACATGGGCTTGAGCTTCCCTTCTCCCATCTCTCCAGGTCCCACCTGCCTGCCCAGGTCGCTGTGCTGGGGCTGCAGGGGCTGCAGGCAGAGCCTGGCACAGGGAATCAGCACCTGCACCAGTTTTGATGTGCAGAGTTGCACCAGATCAGCACATTAGCAGTTCAGGTTATAAATACTCAGTTATAGCCCTTCCCCTCTGGAGTATGTACCCCATATGTGTTCTGTACCATACGTGTGATTTCAGAGCTAGTAATTAAGTCCATATGTCTCGCTCTGCAGTTTCCATGGCATTATTGTCAGATTTTTTGGGGGGTTGTAATTTTTTTTTTTTTTTTTTTTGTGGTCAGTTGTGCAAGAAAATAGTTGATACAGGGATCTGAATACATTTCCTTTGAGTTAGCCGCTGGCAAGCGCTGCTGTTTCTATAGAAATGAAGGAACTGCCCCAGTGAATTTACATTTCAGAGCGCTGAGTTTTTAATGTGTTTGCTGTTCTAACGTGCCATAGTGAATAACACAGAAAAGCTCTCATTTGCACACCCTGCTCAGCTGAAATTGCATCCATCTGGGATGGGTATTGAGCATGTTATCCCTTCATGCCTTTCCTTTGCTGGAGACTGCCCTTCTTTATGTCATGTGTTAAACACTCTCCCTAGAGCTGGGGGAAGTCAGAGCGGGGTCTGGATGTCCAACTCTGGCAGGGAGCACTGAGGCTGTCCTGGGTCCTGGCTGTGAAAACATGGGTCTAGGGTGAGCCCAGCCTCACACCTTAGTGGGGAGAACATTCCCTGGGCACTCCTGGCTCAAATCCCTACTGCAGAGGAGCAGGGCTGCCCATGGAGGGTGGACAGCACTGGTGGGAAGGCTGGACATACATTCAGCTTGGAAAAACCAAGAGCCATGAGCTGAAATGGAGATGCCTCAGGTCTCCTTCAGTTGTTGAACACTTTGGGGTGGCTGCTGGAGGTTTTTCATCAGACTTCTGGAAAACACCATGGCTTTGGGAAATTTTGAAATATCTCTGCTTTTGGCAGGATGGGAGAGTTGTTTCCTACCCAGAATGAATCTGGCTCCAGTTTCAAACAGCAAGAGCCGAGAGAGGTGGTGATGGCTATTTCCATCCCTGTCTGGTCATTTTTATTCCCTCTGGGTCTCACACCTTAACTGGACAGCGGAGCCAGGCTGAGAGGACTGGCCACCCCAAGGGACAAGGGATGGGCCAGGCAGTCTTTTACCTTGAGGTCACTGCTTCCACCCCAGACCCGGGATGCAGGGACTGAAAGTATTTACCAGCTGGTGCCTGGCCAAGTGACTTGTGAGAAAAGAATTCAGGGCTGCCGTCCAGCTTCTGATGGTCAGGCAACTGCATCAGGAACCTTGGCTACATCTGGGACCAGCTGACCCCTCCAAGCTCCCAGCCACGGTGGCAAGGCCCAGCAAGGCAGCGGCCGGGCATCGCCCCTGCCAAAGGAGAGACAGGAACGATGCCTGGTGCTGGGGACACTTGATCCTTCACCATTTCCCAGACATTTTTAGGTAGGTTTCACTAGAAAGAAGCACTGATAAATGGGCCTTGGGGCTGGTTCTGCTCTCTGACATTGCCAAGAAGAAGGAGCTGAGCAATTACATGAGGAGCAAATGGACTATCACAACCAAGAAAAAGCTTGGCTTAGCCAGAACTGTAGTGAGACCTGATCCTTCAGACCGAGGGGCTTCTCATTAGCACAGCGCAGCCTTGTATCAGCTGTTGTGGAGGGACAACAGGGACATATCAAACCCATCAAACCCTGGGCAAAACTTCTGTATGATTTTTTTTTTCTGCAGTCCAGACAAGAGCAATTCATAATTGTCCCCCTAAGTTAAACAATCAGATAACTCAAAGAATAAGACTTTTGTAAAACAAAGCTTGGAAACTTCAGCCAGATGAGGTTTTCCATAATTATTTGGAAAACAGTGTCAGAAATCATCATGCATTCGACATTGTGATCCTCTGGGAGTTTATTTTCGGTATCAAACATCATCAAACATAAACTTCTTTCAAAAACTATCACTAGAAGTTTTATCTTCCAGACAAGATATAATCCCCAGATCCTGACCTTGTGTGGTTACTGACAGACCCTTTATATTTTCCGTGGAACTGGAAGGCTCACTCATGTTTCCTGGTCAAATTGGTCATTCTTTTTGAATCTCTATTTTTCTCATGGTTTCAGGCTAAAATAGACAGTGTTTTTCCTTCAGTTCTTGTCTAGCTCAAGGGTGCTGGGTGTTCTCACACAGCTGCCATGTCCCCTGCAGCATCAAAGAGGCTGCAAATGGAGGCACTCACTGATGCGCAGCCAGTGATGCTCCAAACTCACCCTGTAATTGTGCCAGCTCTGCTTTCGAGAGGGGTTTGGTGGTGGCTGTGTTCCCTTCCAGCCCTGCTTTCTGTGACTCTGGCAAGGCTTTTGAAGATGTAAGTGCTGCACACATGAGGCAGCCGGTGTTATGCCTGGGAAGCGTGTGCTGCTGCAAGAGATTTGGGTGACACAGGCTGTGTCTGTTCCCAAATGTCACAGCCCTTCACATCCCCAGGGTTGCTCTTGGCTCACCATCAGCAGGAGCAGCTCAGGGTGCTGGTGGAACCAGGATGGTGGGACAGGGCGGTGACCTGGGGCAAAGACAGCCCTCTTCAGCTGGTATAGCTCCAGTGGATGCTCTGCAAACCCCTGGCTGTGGCTGGGACCTTCCCAAAGGCAGTGAAGTGGGCACTCCTCAGCATCCCTGATGATTGGAAGCAGCCTGGCTCCTGCAGGAGCTTTCAGCATGGACCTTGGGCACATTGGGAAGCTGGGCTGGGGGGGACTGAAGGGCTGCCAGTTCACCCTTCACACCCAGCACTTGAAATGACTGGTCACCACCCAAACCAGCTGACAAGGGGACATGCTGCCTCTCCCCAGGACTAATGCCAAAGGCTTTGCAGGTGAGTCCCACTTCCAAATTCCACCCCAGGGAACAAAGCAATGGCTGGGCTTGCTCTCCATCTTCTGAGCAAGACTGGAAAAGCTGAAGCAAGCGATGCCTCCATGTGCCAAGGAGTCCCAGGCCCCCAGCCCTTCCCTATGCCCCCTCCTGATGCCAGAGACATCTGGAGACATTTCCCAAGCATGAACTTCACATAAACCACCTCCTCTTGTCCCCTTCCCCAGCCAAATCAATAAAGACATGACTGAAACCTTTAGAGTGTGTGTGGGATCCAGTTGAGAAAAACAAACCTCTGGGTCTCACTATGGTTATGAAAGCAGCGATGTCGCCTGGAAAGTATGTACCAGGGAGCAGAGAGCAGAGGGGCGAGCAGAGGAGCCGGGCACCAGCTCAAATATGACTCAAAATCACGGGAAATTATTTCTGATTAATGTAATTACTTCGGCTCCAGCCCTGATCAATACGAGGAGCTAAAATGCTCATAAACCGGCCGAGAATGTGAACTATGCAGAATGATTTGTAAAAGGTGTTTGGCTGGGTGTGCTCTCCCCTGGCTGTTGGGTTGCCCAGGGCAGGGTGACCTGGTGCCGTGGGAGGTGGGAGAGCAGTGATTTGCTAATTGCAAACTGGTGGTCCCCAAACAGAATCCCCCTTAAAGGAACAGGGAGGGGACTGCCTCATGCAGGTCCTGAGTCTAAATAAAAGCAACCAGCCTGCTTGGCTGGGCTTCTTCTGTGCTCTGACCACAAAGCAAGAGCCAAGATTGGCCTTTTACAGGCTTATGGTGGCCCCCACAGCATGGGGAGGTGCTGGTGGGCTGGCACCCAGCACAGCCCAGGCAGGGGCTCTGTGTGGGCACTGAGGGGGCAGTGGAGAACTGCAGGAGCATGGGGACACAGCTGGAGAGGACAGTGTCCTCAGGCCTCCTACCGCCTGAGCCCGAGCTGTGCCAAGTGTCGTGTCAACCTGCACGGCAAAGGTGCTGCCTCCTCAGGGGCATGGCTGTGTCTTAGGGAACCGCATCCACAGAGGCAGATCAGGAGGAGGAGCCTGGGAGATCCCTGCAGATCGAGGACAGGTTGGATGGGACTTTGAGAAGCTTTGTCTGGTAAAAGGTGTCCCTGCTCGTGGCAGTGATTGGAAACTACATGATCATTAAGATCCCTTTCATCTCGAACCATCCTGTGGTTCTAAGATCCCCTGCAGCAGGTCCCCAAGAATGATGCCTGTTGGCCATATGAAGGTGGTAGGAACTTCCCCCTGTGAAAGCAAGCTGGGGTTGGGGAAAAGGTGCTCTGGGACATGGGGGTCTCCCATGAACTGGTGGTTCCTCTGACATGGTGAGGAAAGGGAAGAAGGGCTGTTACAGTCTCATTTTTGTCCTGCTGTTTCCCCAGGAGACTGAAGAACCCCACTGTGAATGTCTCCCGCTATCCAGATTTCTCAGGACAGTGTCCCCAAAAGCAGGGATAGAGGCAGAAATAGGAAATAAGTTCTCCTGGGCCAGGAGCTGTCAGTGCTCTGGCACCACGGGGCAGGAGGAGATGGAGTGGTGAGGGCTTCACCCTCCCACTTGAGCTGCTCTTCAGGCTCCGAGCTGCCACTGCCCATCAAACAAGCTGAAGTCCCCGTCTTTGGTGGTGACAGCTCCATCTTTACCTGGCAGTGAGGCTGCAGGTGACAGCCACCACCTGATGCTGCTATTGCTGCCTCTCTCCCACAGGACACTTGATTAGCAACTGCTGGAAAACTCCCTGGTTCTTTTTGAATGGGACTCTGTTGGCTTTCAGCCATGCAAGCCCTGCCTGTGTGAGGTCCCTGCACCTACAGCCCTCCTGGCCACGGGAAGGAGACTGTTCTGGAAGTTTTTAATTTTCTGAGTACAGTGTTTATGATTTTCTCTAAAAATGGGTAAAAAAAGAAAAAAAAAAGGCAAGAAAAGCCCGTGACTCGTGACTCAGTGGGATGTGTCAGGCTCTGGATTAGAATCTGCTCATTCTGAGCACTGCCACTGTGGATTGCCTCTTCTGCTTGCATAACTGGTCCAGTTCTGCTTCTGGCAGAGAGATCAGCCCACTGGTGATCTCCTTTTGAGAGATCAGACAATCCAGAGTGAGAGGAGCCCCCTGAGCCTCACAGAGCATTGCTGCCCCACCAAGCTGGCCACAGACCTCCAGGGCCATCTGCAGAGACATCATGGAGGGAGGTAGTGCAATGGTGTGAAAACATTCCAGATTTCTGTGTCCCCAGGTGGAAAATATCAGGAACTTCTATCAGGGGTCACCAGAGCAGGGCTCCCATCTGCAGCCACTGCTTCCAAGCTGGGAAAAGCCCGGCAGTTTGTGGTGGAGCTGCAGCAGCACTGCCTCAGCCACGCTGGGAACCAGGATGGGCTGGGCTGGGCTGGGAATTGCAAAGCATCCCTCCTGTACTTTCAAATCAAGACCCTTTGGGGTGGGTTTCCACTTGCTGAAGGGCTTTGGGGAGGGAAATAGAGAAAGGGAGTGTTTGACTTACGTGGCTGTCTGCACCTGGTCACCCAGGGCTGGTGATGGCAGCCTGGCTATGGCTTGGCTTGTCTCTGGAGCTGCTCCCAGCCAGTTTGGAATCAGCCAGAGCCCCAGAGGAATGTCTTACAATGCAGCAGCTCTTCAAAGGCAGCTCTTCTCGAGAACCAAACCCCAGGAAGGAAAATGCATCCTGGAACCCCTGTCACCAGGGCAGCAACTGGAGTGTGGAGAGCAGTGAGTGCATGGGGCAGCCAGGCTGCTCCTCTGCCCTCCCTACTGGCCCAGGCTGCAGAGGATATTTTGAGGGGATCTGGCTGCTGTGTATGCTGTCTGTGATACTTTTCTGACATTACCTCCATGTTCTTCCAGGGGCAGGGAGCTCCCCAGGCCACATGGAGAAATCCTGGTCTGTGATTTTGCTGGAAACCACATGTAGCACAACGTGGTTGGGGTTGGGAGAGCATTTCCCCGGCATTTGTCTGCATTCTCTAGCTGCCAGAAGCTGACCGCGTTCAAATCCCGGTTTTCTTTGCATCCCTTGGTCCTGCTGAGCTGTGGTCTGCCATCCTGCTGGCCTGCCACCCAGAAATCCTGCTCTGGATCATCTGCATGAGGATTAAACACAAACACTTCCAAACCGCAGTCCTCGAGCGGGAGGCAACGAGCCGAGGGCTGTCGGAGCAAAGGGAAGATCCTCGGAGCTGTGCAGGAGAAGCCAAGCCAGCCTGGCACATGCTAGTGGGCAAGGGACAAGTGCAGAGGCTCTGACTGCAAGGGACACCAGCCACCCTCTACATGCAGCCCCAGCTTTGAGATCTCGCTTTGCTGCTGCCACAGTTCCCAGACTCGTGGTGCAGCTTCTGCTGCAGACCAGTCCCTTGCCCAGCAGCTTGGTCCAGGGATGCTCTGCTCAGCCCAGGCTCCCTGCAGCAAGGCAGAGCTGTGCCTCCAGCCTTGGCTGCTGCAGCCTCCCTCCCTAAATTCCACCTGACAGTGCTGCTGTGCCTTCCCCTGCGTTACACTTACCTCGTGCCTCCTGTGATGGCACCAAAGGTGCTACAACCCCATGGAGAGGCATCTCGAAGGTCCTGCATTGTCACACAGCTCCTGCTTGGACCTGGATACATCCTCCACAGCCTGATTGTCTTCCTTGTCCCCATGCAGGACCACGGGCACCTGCTTTGAGCCAACCTACCTCTCCCAGGGCTTGTCTGCAGGGTGAGAGCCCAGCCTTGCTCCTCCTGCCTCTGAGCCCTGGCCCCTGGAAACATCTGCAAGGAAATAGCTGAAGGTATTGAAAGGGGAGGCAGGAAACGCTCTGAATATTTTTTTTTCTAAATATAATGGCACTAATGTTGTTTGCAGTGTTAAAAATAGAAACGAAGAGAACCTGCCTTTTTCCTGTTTGCTTTCAGCTCTCACTTTCCCGCCTGTCTCTGCATTCTGGGGCTCTGCATGAAAATAAACCCAGGAAAGATCTCAGCAGTGTGCAAAGCAAAGCCAGATGAGTTTTGCCTTGGCTTCAGCTTCCCCAAGTGGGGCCATGCTCCTCTGTGGAGCACAGGGATCTTCAGGCTGTGCACTCCTCACCTCCAGCCACTGTCCCTGCAGGCTCCGTCCAGCTGCAGTGGGACCAGCACTGACCCCACTGCTGCAGAACTGGCCACTCACTGGGAGTGTGGCCACCCTCCTGCACCCTGTGTTCAGGCTCTGGTCACTCTCCTGACTTTCCCAAGTGGATCAGTGCTACAAGTGGGCTCCGAGCAGCACTGCTGCTCTTCCTCCCATGGCTGACAGAGCTGTGCTCCTGCCCCAGGCTGGATCTGCCAGGGTACTACCACAGAAGCCCTGGGGAAAATCTTCCTGCTCCCACCTCTTCTGCTGGAGATATTTCTCCAGATGCCTGTGGCACATTCCTCTAGCATGCACTGCATGTACCCATTCTCAGGTCTCCCTCCCGCCTCCTTCCACTGGGAGGATTTTGCTGCCAATCTCTCACCAGCTCATTACAGAGCAATGGCCATCACTAAACTCAGAGGCTGATGGATTCAAATTCACTTTGGCAGCTTCGAGCCAGACCAGGGTTCCCAGAACCTGGAGGATCAGGTGTGGGAGCCAAATCCCAGTCCTGAGCACAGCAAACTCGCCAGGGACACAGTATCTGAACAGCAACGTGCTTTTAATCCGGGAGGCGATACCACACCCGGCCCCAGCACGGCTGCTTGGTTGCTGCAGGTGTTCAGAGGAAAAGCTCAGCACTCATTTTTCAGCAGAGCAACCCAGGGAATGCGTGTCTTGGATGGAGGCTGCTGCCTGATTTATTACAGACTCAGCTCGAGGTGCCTCGGGAGAGTAAGCCCTGGCAGAGGATGAGAGGCAGGCGTGTGTATGGATGGATTGCAGCACACAAAATGCTGCGTTGTAGTAAGACTGCCTAGAATGCACCGAAGCCGGCAGCGGGAGGATGAATGAGTTCTCTGGCCTGGTTTACATTCCTCTGCCACCCCCAGTTTCTTTCTTGAGCTGGTGAATGGGGAGGGTGGGCAGCCTTGGACTTTTGGTCTGTCTTGGAAATCCACGAGGCAGCCAAGTGCTGGCCTGGAGTGTTGCTGGCACTGTCCTGGCCACATGAGCATGCTGACAGTGCCAGAGGACTGGCTCCACTATGTCCAGGTGCCACCCCTTGTGCAACATCCCTCAAAAGGCTGACTTTTGCAAGGAGTGGTTTCTTCATAACGTGGCAGCTTACAGGGCTGACCTCAGGTTGTTCTTAGTTAGCTGAAAATCAGGTGTTTAAAATGCCACTGGACTATTGTGAGTCACTGTCTGGGCCATTTATGTGTCAAAGAGCCAGTTCTCCTGTGTGTCACTGTAAAGTCTGTGCTTGAACCTGGCACGATGTGATTTTAAAAACAACAAGAAGCTTCCTCATGCTTCACTCCCCTCCACTAGGTGCTTTCCTGGCCCTGGCATAGCTCTGGCCTTGGGTAGCCCACACACTTCTGCAGCTTTTCGACTGCCTCTTCCTGACCGAGCGTGTCTGGTGCTGCCAGTGCCCAGTCTGTGCTGTCAGCGAGCATTCAGGTTTTTCAGCAGTGGTGTGTCAGCAGTATCCAAAAGGATCATTGATTCACAGAGTGTGACAATGATGAGCTTCACTGGGGCTTCCTGACTGTGCTTTTGGGGCCCATTTGGGCACCAAACCTGTGGTAGGAATGGGGTTCTGGGATTGCACCCACCTGGTGCAATCTGTCATGGTGTTAACTGGGGCTGAGCCAGAACCATTGACAGAGGGTGGGCAATGGGGCCTGACTGCCCATCGCCAGGAGCTCCTGCCCTGCTTAGTGCAGACTGTCTGTCTGACAGTCCCTCTGTAATGCACAGTGGGGTGATTGCCCTGGATTTACAGGTGGGAGCTCAACCACAGGGATTTCCCAGGTGTTCCCCTCTGCCCGGTCCTGCTGCTCATCTGCGAGATATCCCGCCCACAACCCATGCTGTGGTGTGAGCTGGGAATGAGACAAAGCCTTGGCATCCGAGGAGAAGAAAACAGCCCTTGGAAAGGACTTTAGCCATAACCTGTGTGTTCAGGTGCTCGGCCTCTTCACCTGGCCAGGCCGAGCAGACAAACGAGGGTTCCCGGGGCGGAGGGCAGGGGGCTTGACCCGTGGTCTGGCCGGGACGGGGCGGGCGGTGGCGGCTGCACAGCCCCGGTCCCTCAGCCCCGGCCCCTCAGCCCCAGTCCCGCAGCCTCGATCCCTCTGCCCCGATCCCTCTGCCCCAATCCCGCAGCCCCAGTCCCTCAGCCCCAATCCCGCAGCCCCGGCCCCTCAGCCCCAATCCCGCAGCCCCAATCCCGCAGCCCCGGCCCCGCAGCCCCGATCCCGCAGCCCCGATCCCGCAGCCCCAATCCCGCAGCCCCAATCCCTCTGCCCCAGTCCCTCAGCCCCAGACCCGCAGCCCCAATCCCGCAGCCCCAATCCCGCAGCCCTGGTTCCTCAGCCCCAATCCCGCAGCCCCAATCCCGCAGCCCCAATCCCGCAGCCCCGGTCCCGCAGCCCCGGTCCCTTGGCAGCGCGCGGGCTCTGCCTCCCTCTGGTGGCCGCTGTGCTCGGGCTCGCCGGGGGCTGCGGGGCTCAGCCGGGGCTGCGGGGCTCGCCGGGGGCTGCGGGGCTCAGCCGGGGGCTGCGGGGCTCGCCGGGGGCTGCGGGGCTCAGTCGGGGGCTGCGGGGCTCAGTCGGGGGCTGCGGGGCTAAATCGGGGGCTGCGGGGCTCGCCGGGGGCTGCGGGGCTCAGTCGGGGGCTGCGGGGCTCGCCGGGGGCTGCGGGGCTCAGCCGCGCTCCGGGCTCCCCGACTGCCCCGCACCCCGTGGTGCCGGCCCGTGGCCCTCGCTGGGCGCACACGCGGGTTCATCCCAGCCGGAGCCGGCGGGTGCTGGAAGTGTGAGAGGGGCCAGAACCGCTCCTGGACATTCACCTCTTGCTTTTAAGCAAAACCTTTCTGCTGCCCCTGGGGGAAAACTCTTTACAGGCAGTCTTGCATCACGCCTGGTTGGATACTAAGCCAACCTCACTAGAGACAGCTGCCTGGGAGTTGAAGCTGTTTTATTCCCAATAATCTGTTTTCAATTTCTTCTGTTGCCCTTGAAGCCAAGAGCTGAACAAAACAAGAGCTCCAGGAGATCCTATAGAATATTAATTGGGTCAGGGCCCTGGATTAGATAAATTAAAGCATCTCCAGATGCTCCAGAAAATTCCAGCTCGAAACAGTGAAGACTGGTTGCTCTTCAAACATTTTTTTGCAGAAGCAGAGGCTGCGACCAGTTGGCCCTGGGGCTTGCAGCCACTTTTGCCATGACAGCAGCCAGGCAGTGCCCCAGATAGCCCACTAGTACCAGTCCTGCCAGGAACCAGCATTAAGGAGATATGTGGGAACACCTGGTTATTCCCCTTCTCCCTCTGCTTCTTCTCCCCTTCACCTGCCTTTCTGTACCTGCAGTAGCTCCCAGTGTTGATGTTTCAGCTGGTGCTCAGCAAGCCCTGTTTGAGCAGTGAACATCTCATGTAAGTACTCAGTTTGGGATCCTCCGTTTGGAATCAGCCAGACCCTCACTGGCATTTCAGGGTGAGTGATCTGGACATCCTGGGATGGCACCTTTGAATTGAGATCAGGGAGGACAATTTAAGTTACTGCTCTGCTCTTCAGATCCTAAATCTGGGCATGAAAACAGCTCCTGTACCAAAGCCACCTACAGGCAGGGTGGGGCAGCAGCAGGGATGGACCAATGCCAGGACCAAACCCTGCTGTCTGCCAGGTTTAAGGGCTCTGCAGGGTCCGGGTGGCAGAAGAGTGAGGACAATTCCCCCAGCTTTGCTTTGCAGGATGTGACCTGCAAGTGTCAGAGCCCTGAAAGCATTAACTGACCAGCCTCACCTGCCCCATGCCTGTGTGCCCAGGAGCTGTAGTTAAGCTCAGCCCAGGGCCTCAGAGTCTTCCTGGCTATGCTGGGGGAACACTAGGCTCCTGTACAGCCACAGTGGTGCCTGGCCATGGGTCCTTTCATCTTGACTTCCACCTGTTGACTGTTTTCCTGGCTTGGTGTCAGCCCTGCACCATTGCTATGGACCTGCTGGTGCTCCTGGACCTGATCCTAGCCCTGATGGTCAGACTGACTTCCTGGCTGGGCCTGGGACCTGCCCCATCACTGTGATGTTGCCTCATTATCTGTGCTCTCAGCTGGACCTGGCTGCCACCTCTGGGTCCGTGCTGCTCCCTTTTCTGGCCCAACACCTGAGTTTGGGCACAGACACAAAGATCTGGCCGGGCCTGGGATGGAGATGAAGTTATGGTGCAATGATGGACCCTTTAGCCCTGGCCTGTGAGTGCTGCTGAGAAGACCAGGGACCCCCTTCAGCTCTGGCACTGCTGTGTTACAGTCTGAGCAGGAGGGCTTGGTCAGAGCTTGTATCAGAGGCGTTAAATCCCTGCTGTGGTGGGGTTTTGAGTGGATGAAATGCCCACCTCCCCCAGTACTGAGGGGCTCCACAGAGAGCACCTCCCCACTTGTGAGCCGTGTCTCCTGCATCCTGGCAGCAGCTGACCAGCCCTGCTCCCACCCCTCTTCCCCTAGACCTACCCAAAATGAGTGTGTGATGAAGGGCTGAGAGCTCAGCTAAAAACCCCGAGGAAGCACAAAGCTGATCTTGTGGATCCCTGGGATGTGTGGGAATTGACAACCCAACAAACCAGGTTCCAGAAGGTGTTGTCTGGGCACCCTGTGGCGAGGTGAGAAGTGGCATTTGGTTCAGCTGGAAGCTCCCAAATTCCCCTGGGCAGGGGATCTCCCCCAGCTTTTAGCTGGGGAAATTTGGGGTTTCCTGCTGTGGCAGCGGCATGGGCTGAGGCTGTGATATTAGAAAGAGTCTGAGGGGGGCAATATTATACTGATCATTTCTGTTTCCTGCTGCTCCATCCCATCCGAACTATCTCTAAGAAGGTCAGATTTGGCAAAAGCATTTTCCCTTTCTTTTTCTTTGTGTCATTCCAGTGAGCACCTGAGAAACGATGTCCTCAGCTCCTCTCTGTCCTTTAGTGGCCCGGGTGGCAGTGTCTGGCCGTGTGCTGATAATCTAATTACCTGCTTACCCTGAGGGCTGGAGAACAGCTCAGCCCTCCACAGTGCGACATGTGCTGTTAAACCCCGGGCATGCAGAGTCTCTGCTGGGGCCAGAGAAGCTTATTCCTGCTGGTCACAGCTGCGGGGTGTGCAGACAGCACCCTGGCCAGAGGTTTCCTTTGGGATCCCTGTCACTCTGCCCAGTGACTCTGCGACTTCTGGGCAGCACTTGGCCATGGAACATGGTGTAGCATCTGATCTAGCTCCTTTGCTGGATGTAGCTGTGAGTTGCCTGTGAAGATGGAGAGCTGCTCCTTGTACAGCTCTGGATTGGGGGGAAGAGCTGGGGGGGGCACTGTGGGTTTGGGGCTGTGGAGCTTTGCATACGTGAAAAACTGCACAAGCCTTGGCTCTCTGGGCCCTGCCTTGCAGAGATAAAATCAGAGGTGTCAGCCCATGTGTCTCTTGGTCCTCATTCAAAACGTGAACTTGAATAGAGACATGTGCTAGCTGGCCACAGCTGGGCTTATGCTCAGCCTGGGAGCTGCATCTGTATTGCCCTGTTCAATGACCCTTTGCTGGAGCAGGGCATCCTGCTCCCAGTGGAATTCCCTCGAGAGAAGTGCTGCAGGAAGGGGTGTAGGGGAGAATGTGTTCTGGGTGGGGCCTGGAACGCTTCCCTCCACTCCTCCCCAACAGGCCCCAGAGCAATAGGCTGCGCTGTGGGCTCAGGGTGCTCAGGGCCAGGCACAGAAGGGCTGTTCCAGCTCTGTGGAAGTGGGCAGGAAGGTCAGAGTGGGGCACTGGGGCCATGCTCCAGCCACAGCCTGGACACAGCAGTGCTGCTCCTGTGGAGGTTTTGATTTGCAGGTGAGCTGAGCCTTTTGAGATGGTGAAAAAAACCCTTAGGAGGAGGTTGTTGTGCCGGACTGGGGTGAATCTGGGTGCAAACCTTGTCTCTGTTGGTGTGAGGTGTTTACAAGGAGGGCAGCAACCTCGGCAAAGAGGGTGGCAGAGCTGTGTTGCTGAGTCACGGCTCTGCTGCAGCCAGCCACGATCAGGGATGTGTTCATTCTTCTAAGGAGCACAAAAGAGGAAGGTGTCCCCACCTCCTGATTGCTGGAAATCAGGTTGAGCTGCACTGAGACCTTCCCAGCATGGTGATATGAGATATGCTGGAACATGCCTGGCTCACGTGCTGCTCTTGTCTCTGGGCTTCTCTTTGTGAAAATTTGGGTCAGGACAGGAAGGGACTGGTGTGTACTGGGGCTGGAGTCCCCTGGTGTGCAGGCAGCAGAAGGGTCCCCTGTCCTGGCATGGTGGGAGTCTCTGGGCACTGACCCAGGTGGGAGGGGGACCTTTTATCATCCCACCATCGATAGGATCGGTTCCAATCTTGCAAGCAGCAGCAAGTTCAGTAATTCCCTAGCAACAAACCCTTCCCCAGTGCCTGAGGCATCATCCATTGTGGTGAAGGTGGTGGGTGCACTTGGCCAGGGAAGCCTTGTATCCACCTACCCCCTTATCTCCTGGTCTCCTCAGGATGATCTTGGATCTAGACCAGTTGGTCTGTCCTGGTCAGAGGTCACATCCTGGTGAGGTTTTTGTCTTATTTGCTGTGGCTGGTTCAGGTTTTCTCTCAGCTCCTCTTGACAGCACTGGCACAAGAGGGACAGGGCCACATCTTTCCATGGGGTGGAGTTGGCTCCTTGTCTTTACCCACAAGAGAAATCCAAGGGCAGCCAGAGCCCAAGAGCCCAGGAGGAGCTGAGCTATCTGGCAAGGTGAACCCTGCTTCCATTTGTGGTGATAATGCCCTTGTTCTTGAACTTGAACACTGGATTTTAACAGTGAAACAGGCTGACAAAGCAGGTAGGGCAGAGGGCAGGGTGGTGCCCCTGCTGAGGTGAGGCTGCTCTACACCACAGGGACTGTGTGCTCCTCTCACGTGGGAGGGTCTGTCTGCACCCTGTGACCCAAATTGCTCTGTGAGAATGGGGCTGCCTTTATCCTTAGACATCCCACAGCTTCCAGGGTGGGCCTTGGAGGCATTTCCAAGCCTGAAAGACTGCCAGACTCAGACCACTGCTCTTTCCCACAGCCCAAAGCACTGACTGTGTTTCTCTGCCTTCTCTCTGCTTTATTACTTTCAAAGCTGTTCTATATACCAGCCTTGGGGGCTGGTGTACTTGTCCTGTGGGGTCTGGAGCAGTCCAGTTGCCCCCTAGGTCATTTCAGGAAGCCTTATTGTCCAGAAGATGTTCAGGATAGGTTAAAATACATGATGCTGGGTGCAAATTTGCCCTGTGTTACAGCCCTAATCTGGTTAGGGGATCAGTGCAGCAGGCTTGCAGCAGCCCACGTGGCTCTGCCAGTGGCTGCATCCTGGGATGTGCCTATGCTGGGCATGTCATCAGCTGGGTGTGCATTTCTGTGCTGCTCAAAAATGCCCCAAAATGGGAAAATGCAGCCTGTTTACAGGGTAGCCCCATCTGTTCCCTGGGGTGTGTCTCAGGGGGGTTCTACTGCAGAGGTTCTTTCTATTTTCAGGCTGGTGTTGTTTTAGTGGTGTGAGGGTTGTGGTTTCCTTGTAAGCAGTGCCAGACAGGAGCCCTGCAGAGCAGTCTGCCCAGTGGTGTCTCTTAAGTGTCATCAACCCTCCGAGGAGCTGCTCAGTGGCCCTGTTTGTCCTGATGCTCTTGGCCCTGCAGTGGCCTGAATATCCTTAGGAAAAGCCCAGCACTCACTCCCTGCTGATGGAGAGCTGGGACAAAGCTTGCCTGGTACCAGGGGTTGATGCAGGATCTGCTTCTGCTTTTGGAGGCCAGTGTTGTGTCTACTTCCAGCTCCTTTGAGAGCAGAGGGGAAACGAAATCACTTTGGGGAGCAGGGTGGATCCTCAGCGGGGTTTTTGCCCTTCTCATTGACCACAGAGTCCCATGATCCCCAGCAGGAACCAAACGGGACACAGCTGAGTTCCCACCAGTGACTCCAGCGGTGGCTCACCCAGGGGCAGAGGTTTTCCCTGCCCTGCAGGGAAGCTGCAGAAATTAAATGGGAATTGCTGACATAAGTTAAGGCTTTGTCTCAAAACCAAAAATTTTGCAGAAGCAATGGATGTTTGGGCTGAGAATGTCTCATCTGGCAAATTCGACCTGTACAGCTTCATGTCATGATGTCTACCATTTATACTGGTAGAATTAATGAATTTAAACACATTTTCCTCCATTAGCTACTTAGAATGGGCTGTAGTGTGATGCTGGTATCTGGTAAAAAAACCCCCAACAAACCAACAAAAAAACCCAAACCAGAATAGAAAAGTGCCTTTTTTAAGATCTAAGCCCAGCATAAACACACTTCTTATTATTTTTGGAAAGCTGTTTGCAGGTGTCAGCAAGCCTGACACACAGCTGGTATTAACTTCTGGGGGCAAGAGAAAGGGAGCAGGTTTAAATATAGCTCCTGGGAAATAAGCATTGGAATAGCTTCCAAGATCAGTTTTACCCCTACTTTGCTGCCTGGAATTTTCCCTAAAAATAAAAAAGATAAACAATCAACCTCAGGGACCAGACAAATGTGCAGATGAACAGTTGCTTTCGTCCAGGATGGCCCCAGAGCATCCTTGTGCTTGTCCAGACAGGGCCCTGTTTGTCCCCCTCTGGTTTCCCAAGTGGGAATTCACCATTAAAAGACAGATTTGTTCTTCTTGAGCCTTCTGGCTGCAGAGAGGTGTGGTGTTCTCATAGGGAAACACAGATTTAATACCAACAGCACAGCAGCTACTGCAACCACCTGATTAAGCCAGTGGTAAAGATGGATAAAGTGGATCAGGGTCAGGTCAATTAATATCAGCCCAAGCCGTGTTTCTAAGGCTCTGCAACACACTTGTGTCCAATGAACGCACTGTGCTGACACTCCTGGAAAGAGCTGAGTCTGCAGCACACGTGTATTTGCTAAGCAGAAAAAAAAACCACCAGAACCCCCTTACTGCACCATTCCCAGCTGATGGGGCCAGTTCAGCTCCATTTGCCTCTTTCTGACCTTTGCTATCAACTCTCCTCCCAGCAGAAAATTACCCGCAGGCTATTTTTTTTTACCCTGTAATTTCCTCTAATCTCTAATAAATGCTCTAATTGACCTCTGTCCTCCCAGTGTACATGACACACCGAGCAGGGCTGCGCCCACAGAAGATCATTAGAAAGCACCGTCTATTCACAGTGGGGCCATTTGTGTTGTAATTGCTTTGAACCAGAAGTCAGACATCAAATATGTGATGTTGTGAGTCATTATCTAGGCAAAATAGATGCTTTTTGGGTGGCTGCTAAAAAAAGCCCATGATATGCAGGTGAAATGGTCCATGTGAGCCAGAGCTCACCTTGCCCAGAGGCAGTTTCACACCCAGTGGCTAATCTGTACCCTGCCTCGACCATTTTGTTTGTGCCCAGACCATCTGTGCACACCCAGGGAGGGGAGGGGTGTGTTTCCCAAATTCAGCACTTTCAAAGCTTTGGGAGCTTGAAACGATGTCACCTTTTGGTGACCCCAGAAATCACAAATTTTAAAATATATGCTGTTTATTCCCGCTGGGTTTCCATAAGCCTGGTTACTGCTTCTCCATCCCACAGTCTCCTGAAAGCCCTGAGTGGTGCCAGGCTCGCACTTGGCAGCTAATGATTACTTTCCCCTGCCAGTCACTATTTTGTAAAGAATATTTTTTCCAGTTAGCTGTGGCTAGTGTGCTTTGTCTGTACAGCATGGATGCAGTCAGGGCATCCCTGAAAGGTGGTACTTAATAAAAGAGAACATGTTGATGAACCTTCCACCCCAGCCAAGCCCTGGGCTATTCCCATGGGCTCCACTGCAGTGCACATACGCAAATGACCTTGGGATTTGAGCTGAAAAACTACTGTTTTCTCAATGCCTACTGGGCTTTGGGGCAGAAATTCCATCACTGCTCTCATGGCAAAGCTGGGGAGGCGCGACAAGGGAGGCTGGTGACATTTCCCTGTGGAGCAGTGAGCCTGTAGCATGTCCTGCACTCACTAATCGTTGCCAGCACCAGCTTGCAGCCCCTGTTTTCAAGGCTGCTCGCTCCCCTGGGCTGTTTGTTGTCACCTGACTGTGACAGCACAGGGCCGGAGGAGCACCCAGCTTTCCCCATCCCCACAAGCAGAGCTCTGCGTAGCTAATCCCCTGCTGCCAGCTTCCACAAACAGTGTCCATCTGGAGTAAACACAGCTGGGGAAGGAGATGAGGAAACTTTATTTTGCAACCATTTGTGGTAGTGTTCACAACTACAGCCCTAGGCGCTCTCTCTGCTTATGCACCAGAGCAAGTAACAATAGTATTTTTCATTGATATGGTGATGCTTGTCTCCAAGGCTCCCTGCAGACCTGGGCTGTGGTCTGAGGACGGCCTCACCTGGGCAGGTGAACTCCTGTCATGCAGAACTAAGCTGTGGTCCTTGCCTCTGCAGTGATTTTGGAAATGCCACCTGCCTGGTCAGTGCCTTCCGGGAAGCTTGGGTCTCGTCTCACCCAGGGCTGCATATGGGCCCCAGGGATGCTCCCCAAGGGTCACTCTAGGGAGTGGTTCAACCTGGCAGCTCTGCCTTTAGCTAGATGGGGATGCTAGGTCTGGAATGACTGAAAATCTGTTCTCTCCAGTTTTAGAGAAGCCATGCTTGACAGAGAGGAGCAGGCAGAACTTCTCTGAAAGTCTCTTTTTCTGGAGATACTCAAGACCAACCTGGACAGAACCCTGTGGAACTCTAGGTGAAACTGTATTAGCAGGGGGGCTGGACTAAATGATCTCCAGAGGTTCCCAACCATTCTGTGATTCTGTGGCTTTCTGCCTCACTGTCTTCAGAGATTTGGGCTGCCATGTGCATCACCCACGGGAGAGGAAAGCAGGAGGCAGAGGAGTAGCATAAAACATGGCCAGCTCACTCAAAATAAATGAAAAGCTGAGTGTGAGTTTGCAGGAGCTGCAAGTAGGTGTATGGTGGACCAAAAGCCATCAGACAAACCAAGTGAGTCACTGAGCAGCAGGTTTGAGAGCAGGAAAGGTTAAACACTGTTGGATTGGCTTAAGACTGCAATCAAAGCTGGACATTGCTTTCCTGTTCTACAGGCTGAGCTGTCATTTTTTCCTGTTATATTTTCTGTCAGTGTTATCGTTGGAGTAGCAGAACCACCGGGGCCCTCAGCTTCTGAAGGAAACACGAGTGGGATTTCAGGAAGGGTGGGTTTAGATTAAATTTGAGGGAGAAATTCTCCCCTGTGAGAACAGTGAGGGTGGCACAGGTTGCCCAGAGAAGCTGCGGCTGCCCCATCCCTCCAAGTGTCCAAGGCCGGGCTGGACGGGGCTTGGAGCAACCTGGGATAGTGGAAGGCGTTCCTGCCCATGGCAGTGGGGAGGAATGGGACGGACACCAGCGCCCCTCCTCAGCCGAAGCGCCCTACCCCGGTGTGCCTGCCCCGGGGCCGGCGTGCGCGGCGCGGGGCGGGGCGGGGCCGGCGGGGGCCGGGCGAGCGGGGTGGCGGAGCGGGGGTGGCGGCAGAGCGGCGGCAACGGCGGCGGCAGCGGCAGCATGGAGCAGGCACAGAGAGTGTTCGGGGGACCCAAGGTGAGCTGGCAGCGCTGCCGGAGGCTCAGGGCTGGGAATGGGGCGCGCCCCGGGACCGCGGTGCTGTGCACGGAGCGGGGGTCGGGGCGCGCCCCGGCGCGGAGGTGCCGCGCTCCGGTCGTGCCCCGCAGCCGAGCGGCAGCACCGGCTCTCCGCACCCCGGGGCTGCAGCCGGCTGAGAACCGGGACGCGGCCGGGCCGCTCGCTGGGGATGTGCCCTCCGGGACAGGGCTCGGTGGGCGCTGTCCCCCCGCGGTCGCAGCCGGGCGCTGCGCTGCCCTGGCCCGGCGCTCCCCGGTGTCCCGCGCATTTCGCCGCCGCCGCGATGCGGGTCCAGGCTCATCCCAGCGCCCGGCCGGGGACACGGCTCCGCCGGGCTGGGGATGCACAGGTGGCCTGGATGGGGAAGGGGCAAGTTCTGAAGGGCCCTGCATCCCAACTACTCTCGTAGTCTACTAAAACAAATGTTTTCTCTTGTGTTTTTTATTTTGTTTTGTGGGCTGATTTTGTTGTTTTGTGGGTGCTTTCGGTTGGGGTTTTTTGTGGTTTCGTTGTTGTTTTTTTTTTTCTCTTACACATTTAGTTCAGTTACTCCTCAGATACCCGTGACACCACCTTGGTGGCTGCTGTCAGAGTGTGCTCCAGTCTTTCACTCTCTCCATGCCCTGTGTACTACATCTCTAGTAGGATCATACGGTAATATGTTTGTTATTTAGATTGTAAAATAGAGGAGGAAGAAGATGAAACAGCTGTGGTTAGCAATAGTCCTGTATCTGATTTGCAGAACACTGCCGGTGCTGCAGGGTTGCTCAGCTCTCAGGCTGTGGTCTGGGTAAGCTGCTGTACAGGGAGCAGGTCTGCCAGGCTGGGCTTTTGGGGAGAAGTAGGAGTCAAGGCAGAGGAGACCAAGAAAAATGATGTGAGATTTGTGGTGTTCCCGCTCTGGGAGAACGTGAGTGGTGGCAACTGCTTGTGGCTTTTCCAGAGAAGGAGATTGTTTCCAAAACCACGAAAGGACTGGGGGGGTTTTGCTGCTGTTTGCATCCTCTCTCGCTCCCAAACCGTTTATCTCTCAGTCTGAGTTTGCACCAGGAAAGTCTCACATGCTTGGAAAAGGCAGTGTGCACAGGTCTGATCTGTGTTTCATTCCATCATTATGGTTCCCTTTCTAGGAAGCTGATCCATGGAATAGCAGGCAAGACACCAAAATCCCTGCAGTGTTGGCAGCTGCTAATGGTTAAAGCCTTTTTAAGTCCACCTCAGTTTTGGGAGATAGTGGTGTTTCATCAGCTGCACTAAGAACAAAGGCTGTTGTGTTACCCCAGTGGTTTTAAACTGTTGGCCGAGAGAAGCAACTTAAGTTCTTCTTTCATTTGTGCTTCTACTTTTCCAGTGTGTGGGAGAGTGGGATACCGAAGAGAAAGACCTAGGAAAAACTGCAGGGTTTGACTGCTAAGATCAGACTTCTGTTGTCTGGCTATTGGCAGTTACGAGACTGGTTTTCCTGACTCAGGCAGTCCCTTTCAGCCCTGTGAACCTGCTAAGTCAGGCTTGGGGAAAAAAAATGGGCCTGAAGTCAGTTAATGAGCCCTATTCATTCCTCTGGATCCTCTGCCATTGGGAACGATCAGTTTTGTGTTTTAGAGATGTTTCTGGTAACTGGAGCAGCTTCAGCCCTGGCTGAATGTGGGGCCAGGGCTGCCTCTGCATTTTTCAGGAACTCGCTGACTCCCAGTGACTGCAGTGATGAACAGGGAGCTGCAGGAGGACAACTTTGAACCCTGCTTATCGTAGGCTGTAAAAGAGCAGAAAAGGTTGGTGTTTCTTGACGTCAGCCATCACCCTTTCTGTTCCACAACCAGAGCAGAGACCTTGTCCTTGCTTGCTGCTGGCTCCTCTTCTTGTAGGCCAGCCCCAGCTTGAAGGCTTCAGGACATGTGGCTGTCTTCTCCTGCACCTCCCATGTGCCTTGAGCTGTGTTGTGGAGAACAGAATGGGAATAGGGGTTTCTGGGGTCAGGCTCACTCCCTCCCAGCAGCTGGTGTAGCTGGTTTGCAAAATAATCATCAGGTCACACGGGGCAGGTGTTCTGCCAGGCACACTGTGTGTGTCAGCCTCTCAGCAAAGAGTGGCTGCTGACCCAGCCTGGGTGGCACCAAAGGTGCCTCTGCTGGCTGTACCCAGGGGATTTGGGTGGATGTCCTGCCCCACTCCACTCCCTGCAGCACTGCAGACTCTCTGTGCCTATTGTGGGGACTGCGAGTGCACGGTGATGTGTCAAGGATGATGTTGTATTTGGCTTGTCCACTTATCGTGCACAGCCTGACCCCTGACTTGGCATGGGCCAGAGCCTGGTGCTGCTGAGGCTGCGTTGAGCTCAAGCCATACCTTACACCGTGGTACCTTGTGTGGTCAATTCTTTGATAACTGAGTACAGGGATGCTCTTGGATAACCTTCCCGGATCCACTTGTCAAACATGGTGGCAGTAAGAGGTTGGCTTGGTGCTGCACAAAGTGCCAGGACTCTGTTTATTGCTCTGAAGTGGTGCCTCGCTCCAGTGAACACCAGGTGTGGGTGTGAGGTCTGTGATGGGTCGGTGGGTACATGGCCCTGCCACCCCATGAGAACCATCACCTGGGATGACACACAGCCACCATCACCTGTTAATGTCACCAGAAGTCTCCTGCTGAGGTCAGTGGAGGTTGAGTAGTTGGTGCCAGGAGGGTGGTACTAAAGGTTGCTCAGCACGGGAGCACCCTCCTCTTCCTCAGCCACCAAACCCATGAATCATTGTCTAGCTGCCTAGAAAGCACAAATATTTCCTGCAGTGGAGCAGTGTGGGTCTTGTAGTCTCCCATGCTTCTCTTCTAAAGGCTCATGCCCTAAAGCATGTGACAGATACATCTCCCAAATGCATTTGTGGTGTCCTCAGGCTTGAGGATGATACTGTGCCACTTCCACTTCACAACCCCCTTGGGCCACTTTCACCTCTTGCTTCTAAATGAGTGTTTGAGGTGAGTTTAGGATGAGGATCACTTTGTTCCTGACAGTGCCCGTCCATAAAACCAGTCTTTGGGGAACATAGTTCATTGTTTTTTGCAGTGATTTGCCACACTTACCTAATAATTGACAAATTACAGCTGTAACTGCCCTGGTTTTCAGCTATTGGGATTAATAGAATGAACCTAAATTATCACCTTTTAAGAGGCAGATAAATAATCCTGGGCACTGTTAAGGGTTTTTAAATGATGCAACTTTATCAGCTGCCTGATTATGTATTAACATCTGCTGGAAACCTCACAATAAAAGGGGCAGACTGACTTTGGTCATTGTATATATTTTTTAAAAGACCCTAAAACCACCTAATACACAAAACCTTCAAGTGCCTTAGCTTGAATGGCTCTTTTTATGCCATATAATGGGCAAGCTGAGCAAGTAACTGTTCTGCCATGGTCCACTGATCAAACCATAATAGAGAAATTGTGTTGGGTTGACTGTGGCTGAAAATACTTTGAATGTTTGGTTAACTTTTTCCCCTTAATTTCACTACATTAAAAATAATCAGACTTGATCTTGGAATGGAGCATACTTGTTTGAGTACCTTCCTTTTTGTGTTTGAATTTATTTTTGAAACTTATTACATCTCAAAGAAAACATTACAATGTTTTCAGAGAAGTCAAGCCAGAGCCCTTAAAACTTCTCCTTTTTAAAAGTCCAAACCAGCTTGCTGATATCTGCACTAAAGAATCATGTGCCATGGTTGAGCTAAAACTTTTTCAGCATAAAAATGGAAAGCACTGGGTTTGCTCTGATGGTCTTGCTGGGGGCTGTCTGTGCTGAGGACGCACAATTTGCAGCCTTTTGAACATTCTTTGAACCCATCCATCTGGCTTTCAACAAGCCTAGAGTGAAACTAGAAGTTTTATTGCGTTACACTCTGGGTTTTTGATGGTGGGAGGTCCGTGGAGGTGCAGGAGAGCTGAAGGGTGGCTGCACAGAGCTGGTCCTGAGGGTCCTCACTGTAAATGGGAGAAGAGCAAAGCTCCTGCCTCAGGAAAGCGTTGGAGAGTTCTGCTGCTTTCTTGTTCATCAGAACAGGTGATACCACATCCAGATGGGCTGTGAGAAGGGAAGTTATCAATCTGGTCTAGTGGGTGGCATCCCTGCCCATGGCAGAGGGGGTTGGAGCTAAATTGGACCTTCAAGTTCCTTTCCAACCCAAACCTTTCTGTGATTTTATGATCAGTGGTCCTGGAATGGTTGAAGGCTCCTCTCCAGTGCTGGTGCAGCCTGTGGTGCTGTTCAGATCCTTCACCAAGTGTTGAGATCCCAATTTAATATGTGTGCACGTGCTTTCTCTCCAGATAAATTGGAGGGTTTGGGGTGGGAGACCACATGGAGCTGTGTACTAAGGAGCAGAGAGCTCTGGAAGAAGTACTGAGCTCCTGCATTCACCTAATTTCTGCTTGCTCAGCCACCGTCCCCTGGAGCCACAGTTCGGAGAAAACTTTTTCATCCTTATCTGGGTACTTTCCTTGGCTTAAGGCAAGGTCGTGTCACCCATTTGTATCTGGAAAAGACTTGTGCTTTGTTTACCCAAAACAAACACGAAGGAAGAGAGCTGAAATGTAATCTGCAGTGAGCAGCCTCCCACGGACCTGGAAGCCCTCAGGGTCTGTGAGCAAGAGTGCCCCCCGGGGCAGATGAGCTGCTGGGTTGTGCCTCTGCTGATTGCATCCTTATCTGGAGCCCTGTAGGCACACCTTTCCATCTTCTCCTGAATGTCCTTTGGCCGTCTAAATAGCAGAGATCGCAGCTGCAGGAAACGGTGCTCTGAAGCACTGATCTTGAAGAAACCCAAAACTTTTGGGTTGAACAGCATTGCATGACGGTTTCTTAGCACTTGGTTTAAGTGTCTCCAGACCCAAAAAAAAAAGCTGGCAGGTGAGAAAGAGCCTGTTGCTGATATTGGAGAGGAACTTTGTTGCTTTACAAGCATCTCACCTGCAGAAGTGGCAGAAGGAGGTGGCTTACATAGATGAAGGATGCCACGGAATCTGCTTTCTCATTGATGGAAATGTCATGTTGAGATGTTCTTGCAGGAAACACTTGAAAAGTATTTGAGGGAGAAGACCTCAATAGGTTCAGGTTGCTTTGTTTTTAAATCCAGTGTGAGCAAATTTCAAGCCTGTAACTCCATCAGAAAGTCATAAGAGCTGTTGAATACCTCAAGGAGTGGATCTTGCATGGTTTTAAAATAGGAATTGGAGCTTAAGAGTGGAAAACGTGCCAGGCGTCCACATCTGGCGGTGCAGACCCTGTCTGTAGCCTGTTATTTCATCTGCTGCTTTGCAGGACATTTAGTCCTCATAAGCAGGCTTGTGTAACTCAAGGAGGGGGGAAAGATCAGGTTTTGCCCTTTTAAAATCTTCCTCTCTGTAGATTCAGATCATATCTTAAGGGTAGGAGAAGTGGCAGGGATATCTTTTTACCATCTGCTAACAGTGGTGTCTGTGGGTGTGTTCATGACCCCTGGGCCAGCTGATTGCCACAAGCAGTTTGATCTATCCTGAGCCTGCCCATCTGCATTTGGCATCCCACCAGTGCTTCCGTGGCAGCTTCGTGGCCATGGTGTGGAGATGGCCTGAACCCCAGCACTGTCCCTGCCCTGCCTTTTGCAGCAGAAGTGGCCAGCGACAGCCCTGGCAGTGAGTCAGGTGCCTCTGCCTGCAGGGCAGGTGTGCAGGGATGGGAGTGAGCTCATGGGCATCAGTGCACGCCCCAGAGATGGGCACTGCCAGCCCTGTGCCAGGAGCTCACGTCACCTGCTCTTGGACACTTGCAGGCACCGCTTACTCAATTTTCTCCCAGCTCCTCGTAGTTATTGTTTGATACATGCCCTGACGCCAGAGGGTTTGTGGGTTTTAATTAGTAACCCTGGGTAGTTTAGTTATCCATGCAAATATCCAGTCCTCTTCTGAATCCTACTCCATTCTTACCCTTGGCACCCTGCAGCTATCGTCTATGCAGGAAGATGTCCACGATGTTATATCTAAAAAGAACTTAGTGTATTAAGTTTCTAATCTACAGTTTCATTTAAAAATACAATTAAATTAGATATGTATTTTGTAGGCTATTCCGTTACTTAAAAGAAAACAGTTCTGGAAAGATGAATATCTAGCGGAAACATTTTACAGCTAATATTTTCCTTCCCAGTTCGACTTCCAAATTACTTTTGTCATGTTCCTCCAAAAGCCCCAGCTGGCTAATGGAAAAAGCTTGCTTTTGCTTTTCTGGGTCTCTTTCTCCAAAATCCAGTGTTTCAGCAATAATGGGGAAACAGGGCTTCAGAGTGAAAAGACCTGAGTCACTGTCCCATTGCAAATAAGTAAAAATTTAAGTGTTTTATTTTGAAACCTTGTTATCTCTATTGCACAGCTAGTTACTATTATTTTTTACAGCACCTTTGTGCCATGGCACTGACCCCTTATGTAGGATTAGAGAGCCTGTAAGCCCTGATAATACCAAGTAATTAACAACCCATCAGGAGCTGATTCTTGGAAGTGAAGTCAAAGTTTTTGTGTAATGACTCTTAGCAAATTAATTGGTGTTTGGCTGCCTGCAATTTCAAGGAGGAAGCAAGCTGGAAAGTGAACGTGTTTGGGGTTTGCTTTTTTCACTCTTCCCGAACTCTAAATAAGGATAGGACAGTTCCTGAAAATTACTGGAAACAGAATAAATTTCTAAAGATTCATTAAATGTGTGAGCTGCAGCAGCCATAACAAAATATTTAGATGATACTTAGATATTGAAGAAGAAAATTTATAATGGTTATATTTTAAAAAATGTTTATGTGCCTCCTTGTCATGGCTTTGTCTTTGTATTGGCTGCATTTATACCCACGTGAGCACCAGCTCCGTCTCTCTGAACTGTTGTTGCAGCTCTAAGAGTACCTGACCCATTTCTCTTATTGCAGGTAGAGCTTCACGTCCACCTGGATGGAGCCATTAGACCAGAGACCATCTTGTACTTCGGCAAGTGAGTTGGGGGCGGGAAGGAAGCTCTGGGAGCTGCAGTTCAAAGGCATCATCCCTTCTGCTTCTCCAGATCTGTGGCAGATGAGCTCCTGCAGGCAGCAGACCTGGCTGGTGCTGGTTCTGTCTCTGCCCAGACCTGACTGCACAGTGTGAGGACACTGAGCACACCCCAAAAGACAGTGGGGCTTCACAGGTAGCAGGAATGTGACTGAGGTGGTCGTGGGTTTGTGAGCTGGGCAAGCTGAGAGGCGCCACCATGAGAAAAGTCCAGAAGATGTCTCATAAAGAGCTGCCTGCCTTTGAAGTGTACCCAGGACACAGCAGAGGCGCTGTATTCTCATCTCTTTTTTCACATTCCTAATCGCAAAAGCAAGTGGAATGACAGCAGGCTGTGAGCATTGTCTTGGTGGTGCTGCTGTTCCATGGTTTGGGAGGAAAAACCAGCTCGGGTGCCCTTGCCTGCCCTGCTGCCATGTGGATTTGAATCCCAGGCTGTCTGCCCGGTGTCAGCAGTCAAGGAGTCACGCTCGTGTGGGGGTGACCCAGGGAAGCACTTGGCAGTGACTTAGAGAAAGGTTGTTTCCTTGACAGAGCCCACGTGCATCTTCCTTCAGTGTAGATTGTGTGGGAAGCATGAGGTGAATGATTAACCTGTGTGAGGGCCTGGCTCCACATTTGTAAGCAAAGTAAACAAGATTTCTTCCAGCTGTCACTGATACCCTCAGATCAGGAAGGTGGCAAGGGTAAGGATTTTGGGAAACAGCTCTTAGGCATAGCTCTGGTATTTTGGGGAGGAAATCAGTTCTGAGGAGGATGGGAAGTGGTTCTGGCATTCTATGAGCCCAGCAGATTCCAAGGCAGTGCAGTCCTACGGGGAAATAATCTTTTTGGATTAGCTTTCTCTGCAGGGCCTGGCCATACTTTTTGCTGCGTAGTCAGAGAGGAGGGTGGGTCAGAGCTGTCCACCCCATTTTTTGCTGGATGCTGGCATGGTGAACTGAGTCAGGGTTCCTGCTGGTGGGCTGCAGGGCTGGAATACAGGTCTAAATGAACAAAAGAGTTGGTGCTGACTCCGTGGAGCTCTGCTGGGTCCGTCTGCCTGCAAATGGGAAATGCCAGTGTAGTCCCCTAGGAAAATTGTAGGAGCCCTGAAAGCCAGGAGGCACTGGCTGTCTGGGGATCCTGTGCCAGGATCCTTGCTTAGGGCAGAAACCTTCATTGCCTGAGTGTGTGCTGAGTTCCCTCTTATTTTTAAACAGCCCTGGCATCTCCCTGAGCTGCCAGCCCTCGGGTGGAGCAAGGCTGTGCTATTCATGGGCTCTAAAACTTAAACTCACACACAAAAAAAGCAGTGGGGCAGTGTAGAAGGCTATAGGGGACTGACTGCCTTAATAACCTCACCCTGGGCACAGAAAGCTGCTTGTGGTCTATTTTTAAAGGTAAAGAGCTGGAAATAAATTTGCCAGGTGGTGTCTGACCATGTACACATAACCCCAAGCTGCTGAGATGCACAAGCCCCCTTGGGCAGTGCACTGCTGAACTCAGCTGTTTTCAGAAACTTTGTCTCCAATTCTGTCAGATCTGGGTCAGTCTTTGCATCTGCCCTGCCCAGCCAAAGGGCTCAGAGCTGTGTCAAACCCCTCATGGGGTCTAGGTGTCCCCAGGAGAGGTTCCCTTTCCATGGTGGGATGGTGTGCACAGTGCTGCCCATGGCTGCAGGGGGCTCTGGGCAGCACACTGAGGTGGCAGTAAGGACAAACATGTTCCCCTCTGGCCACTGTGCTTCAAGAAGAATCCCAGCTACAAGGAGGGTTGGATGGGGCAGCAGGAGCTCCAAAAACCACACTGGCATGATCCACCAGACCTCCTCATCCAGAGGCGCGACTCCAGTGTCGATCATCCCAAAGCACTGCCACTGATGCCTGCATGAAGGCACTTCTTCAGGAAGCACATGAAAGAGGTCAGGGAAGTGGCTTTGCTCTAGGAAACTTTCCCCGGGCAGGTGGAGGAAGGTGCAAGTTGGTTCCTGGAGCAGAGACTGATGTGTCAGTGCCATGGAAAGGGCAAGGCAGGGAGGAAAACCGATGCCTTGGCAGGGATGAGTGTTCCCTGCTGAGAGCCAGCAACTTAATCTGTGCAGATTGCATGTGAGGGCTGAGCGTGGGGCTGGTTTCCTTCCTGGCTGAGTGGGGAAGGAGCAATGTTTACCAAGCCCAGGAGCGGGGTCCTTTGGACTGTGTCCTTGCATGGCTCATTGGGATGGTTGCTGGCATCGCAGCACTAAACTGTCTGTGGTGTTTTGTCTCTATTAGGGTTCTTCCATCAATCAGATGTAATTCATTGTGGCAGGAAAGAGGATTAAAAACAAATGTCTAGTTATTATTCCAAATTTGTGTTGGCTTGTGCAGGGTACCGGGGTGGGGGGGGGTGGCAAAGCCTGCCCAGGAAGCTGCAGCAGCCTTGGCTGGCAGCACCCTCGATCCCGGCTGTCACCACACCAGGAACACCTTCACCCACTCGGTATTCCAGCTGCTCTTCCCTCTTGGAAGCATTTATGTGGGCATTAGCATGCCTGTCCTTTTGGTGAGAGCAGTTGTTGCCATTTGTTCCTGTGTGGGAGCTGTTCCTGTCACAGAAGATGCCACCAGGATGCTGGGCTCAGGAACCAGCTCGCTCGCAGGAGCTGCTGGCACCAAACCCATGAGCCACGACACTTCTGCCTGTGTGACCCCAGGCCTTGGAGCATCTCTGTGATGTTTCAATCCTTTGAGCCTGCATAAGTGGAAATTAACTTTTCTAAAGAATTTTGGCAATTCTGCTGCTAGGTCTAGGAGGTGCCAAGAAATAATCCAGAGCCCCTTTAGATGAACTCCTTCTTAAGCTCAAAATGTGCCCTGGCTGTGTTCCTGCCGGGTCAGCCTGGGCTTGTATTTCGGTTTGTTTGTGCTTTGCCTGTGTTTTGGATCTCCTTCCTCCCCGCTGAGATTCAGGGCTCCATCCGTGAGGAGATTTTGGAAGGACAGCGTGTGCTGTATCTTTCCTGTGAAGAAATGGTGGTTGATGCTGCCAGCTTTGGAGGCAATTGGTGTATGAAACGCACTGATTAAAAACGCGATAACCTTCCCTGTCAGTAACACGTGACTTCATTTCCAGGAAAAGAGGCATCCCTCTCCCCGGAAATACTGTTGAGGAGCTCCTGAAGTATGTCAGTTATGACACACCACTGACACTTCCCCAGTTTCTAGAGAAATTTAATTACTACATGCCTGCCATTGCGTAAGTGCCCTGCTTTTTGCTTCTTCCCCCTCAACCCTTGGAAGGATCCCTTGGCTCAGCCTTGGAGGTGCCCTGTGGGCCCTGAGCGTGACAGGTCCCACTGCCACCCCTGCAGGGGTGACCGTGAGGCGGTGAGGAGAATTGCCTACGAGTTTGTGGAAACAAAAGCAAAGGAAGGGATCGCCTACGTGGAGGTCCGGTACAGCCCTCACCTCCTGGCCAATGCTGGTGTGGATCCCATCCCCTGGGGACAAGCTGAGTGAGTGATCCTGCCGTGCTGGGGAGCTGGTGGGTGGCTGGTTGGGCATGGAGAAGGCATGGCCAGTGCCAGTCAGCCACTGTGTGTTCAAAGGCTGCTGTAACAAACCTTTCTCCTCCCATGCAGCAAGAGCCAGCATGCTTCCAGCTTTCTCTCCCATTGAGAGGGTTTTTCATCTTAAATATCTCTGTGTGCTAGTTTTAACATCCCTTGCTCTGGGCACCGAGTTCTGCATGTGCAGAGCAGTTGTGCTCAACCTTCTGTCTGAAGCCATTCCCTGTGAGAGATATGGACTGCCTGACCACAAAACAGGAATTTGAGCTGGCAGCGATGGTGGGTGGTGTTGGAGGGGGCTGGTGATCTGATCCCTTCCTTTCATGTCATCCCCTCTGTGATATGTGCATTAAATCAATGCAGGGCTCTGGGGCCCCTCCAAAGTGTGCTGCGGTGGGTGCTGAGCCCTGCGTTTTCCCCTGCCTGGCTGCAGAGAGTTGTGTGCCCTCATGAGATGCTCTGGCAAAGAGGGGGCTCCTCTGCTCAGGCAGGGTGGGCACCCAGTTCCCCAAGGCCTTTCTAAATCTTAGTATCACCTGTGCCTGCTTCAGTGCCTGCTATCTGGTAAATGTGGCCATGGCAGGGGTATAAAAGGTGCCCTCAGGCTCTGGGTGGTCTCAGTGGGCATCTCTGGATGTTAAGGTGAGTGGAACCTGGGGCAGCCTGTCCTCCCATGGGGATGCTGGGCTGGACCTGCAACTCCTGCCTGCCTCCCTAGCACATCTGGCCTCTTGCTGATGGCTTTTCTTCCCTGCAGGGGAGACCTCACTCCAGATGAAGTCGTTCAGCTCGTAAATCAGGGACTGCAGGATGGAGAAAGGGATTTCCACATCAAAGCCAGGTCTATTCTATGCTGCATGCGCCATATGCCAAGTAATGTATTGCAGCTCCCCTGCTGCTCTGCTCCCCTTCCTTGATGCGTGGCGGTGGGGACGTCCCCGGGGTCTGGGGCCCTGCAGGAACGTGGGGAAAGCCCCGGTCCTGGGTGTGATGCAGGACCAGACAGTGCTGAGGAGCTTCTTGTCTTGGTGGGGGTCCTCTGCCCCTTTCACTGTGGGGCAAAGGTTTGCTGGATGCAAGTGTGGGGGTCTGTGGGTACAACCAGTATCTGAAAGGTCTTGTGAGAGGGACAAAAGGGGCTCTTCTGTCCTCTCCTGGGGGAACTGTGATCTCTGCTCCCCACCCAAAGGCCAGAGCTCACCTTGGGCCAATAAAAGCCATTGGCACAGTGAGCAGTGTCATCTTCTATGACTGACTGGAGGTCTGAGAGCCAATGGTCATGGAAGGAGGACCAGGCATGACATCTCACACTTCCCTGCTCATGGTCCTACAGCAGGATGCTCCTTCCTTAGCCTGGGTCATGGGGCAGCCAGAGAATCCACTGGCAGCAGCCAGTCTCTGCTGGCTTAAGCTGAAAACACGAGTCAAATATACTTAAGGCATGTATATAATACGTTTTTTATAAAGTCAGCAGCTCTGATGAGAAACTTTGTTGGTAACAGGTGCTGTGACCCAGAATAGGAAGAAAACCCAATTTCCAGCATTTCAGTGGGCTGCTGAGTTCTGCAAGCATCTTCCTCTAGGGAAGGATGCAGCCAGAGAGAGGCTGTGTGACAATAGCTTTATTATGTGAAGATTTTATTCTGAGTATCTTCGTATCTCTCACCAGTTTTATGTAGGCTTAGTAGGGTAGATGGTGGAAAGATTTTTCCTAGTGAGTACATGATCAATTTGTGTCAAGAAATACGAATTTGAGAGTGCTTTTTTTTTTCCTGCCTACACAGTCAACACCAAACAAGACTTTGAAAACTTGACCCTTATATTTCTAGTTTCTAGGAAGAAAATGTTTTTCTTTGTAGAAACTGGAGAGCTGTAAGGCACAGTCACACTGACCTGCAGCTACAGTCCCTGCCAGTGCACAAGTGGTAAAGGCAGGAGGTGGCAGGAGCATCCAAGGGCATGTACAGCCTGCATTTCACTGCAGGAGGGATTGCTTGTGCAAACAGCAGAGGTGGCATTCTCATACCTGTGCCCCAGGGCACCAGCTGATACTCAGAGCCAGTGATGTGCTTGATAAAGAGTCTCTAGCAGTACATTCAGGATGTGCTGCACAGTGAGAAGCCACCCTGTAATTGATGAACTGTTGAGAGAAAGGCAAAGATGCCAGCCAGGACAAACCCATATTAAATTTGTTAATAAAAGAATGGCTCTAACGCAGCAAGTTGGAAAATGGTGGGGAAAAAAAAGATGATGAAGTTGCACACATCATCCTGGTGTGTTCATATGATTTGGGGATTGTCTGTATGCAGCAGGTGCCTGTTAATTATTAACACTACTGTTTATCTCTGTTTCTTGGCCTTTCTGCTGAGGTTAAGTGCTGTGGGAGCTGGTAGATGCAGTTCCTTTCTCAGAGGTTATCTGTCCTGATCAGGGAGAGCTCTGAAGCAGTTGTTGGCCACTTGTTACTCTCTTTCTTACTGATGGCAAATAGATAAAACTTCAGCTCCTTCCCACCAGGAGTAGAATCCTCGGGGGAGTCAAGGATGCCCTAGAGCAGGGCAGGGATGGCTGCAGTACAGGGCTCCCCAGAGATCCCTCCCAGCCCAATCTCCTCCATGGCACAACACATCCAATGGGACAGTTCTTGCCTTTACCCTCACCCTGCCCAGCCTGGGAAGGGGTGAAAGCTCGGGAGCTGAGAGATTTCTCCAACACACCAAGTTACAGCCCCAGGGCAGTGCAGTTCATCTTACCTCAAGCCAACTGCAGCAGTCACCACTGCTTGGAAGTACTTAATTTTTTCCCCTGCTTGAAGTGAGCAGAAGAGCATGATGAGAGCAGTTTTATAGCTGGTGAATGCACTTGATTTCCCTTTCATTGACAACAGACTGATCAGCTGACAGCTTTTATTTGCCTGAAGATGACAGAGATGAGACCTTTCTAGGAGTTTGCTAGCTTTCTTCTTGAGCATCGGGCTTTAGGAGAGACTAAAGAAAATAGCTCCAGCCTGCTAGTTATAGGACCAGGATTTGTTTAGAAAAATGCTGAAGGTGTGACCCTTCTGAATGCTTCCTCCTGAATCCTGGTGCTGCCTCTTCCAGGCTGGTCTCCAGAGGTGGTGGAGCTCTGCAAGAAGTATCGAAATGACTCTGTGGTGGCTGTCGACCTGGCTGGAGATGAGTCCCTGAAGGTGGAGAATTACTCTGAGCATAAGAAGGCTTATGAGGTTTGTGGAATAAGTTTTTTAAAAGAAATTACAAGAAACATGTATATTGAGGGGACGTGTGTGAAGGGACGCTTTTCAAACTGCAAACAGCTGGGACAGCTTAAAAATTCGTTGCAGCTATTAAAAACATTCAGTTAAATAGCAAAAGTATTTGTTTATATTTCCTAAATGATTAATGGCAGGCATCATTGCTAAAACATGAGAGCTGGGGCTTGGCATGCTATCCTGTAGCACTGTGACATGAGTGACATGGAGCCCAAACCAGCCCCCATCCCACGGTACTGTTGGCTCCTGGGACTTGGTGAAACCACAGCCAAGGGTGGAAGAGACTGGACTTTCCAGTCTGGCAGAAATCACCCGAGGAGAAGAGGAGAAGCTGCACATTTGCAGGGCTTTTATCTGATCATCTCAAATGCAAACACTGGAATGGCTTCAGGAGCCTGATCCCAGGCTCTCACTAAACCTCAGCCTTTGCAGTGGCTCAAAGGGAAGGGAAAGCCTCGCTTCTCTTTGCTGGTGGAAATTTGGGGTTGTTAGTCCCCGCCATCAGTGGGGCAGGAGGTCGTGCACCATCACTGGCAAAAAGGGTGGTGGTTTGCAAGCAATGCTCAGGTCTGAAACCACATGGGGCTTCCTTGGGGTCTTCACCCCATCAGTGCGAGCTGATACAAGGCCGGCCTGCACTGCTGTGCAGGCTGAACAGGGTGATTATAAACCAGGACACGGGCACAGGGCTTTATTAACTGATGGGAAGGCAGTCTCATCCTGCCCTGGTGGGCCAGCAGTACCCAGGTCCAGCCTCCTCTGTCTGAAGGATGCATCTTCTCTCTGTGCCAGGGGCTTGCTCAGGCTCTGAGGTGCTGAAGCAAACCCTCCTCCCATCCATATTAAGTAACTGAAAAAAACTCCTGAGTGCAAAGCCCTGAAGGACTGTCTGTGAAGAATGTCTGCTGCAAGATGGGGCCTGCAGGCTGCCTGCTGCTGCCAGCTGGGTGGTCCTTCTCCAGCAAGGCTTCCCTCCAGGCTTTCCTTCAGGCTCCATGGCTGGCTCACAAGCCCGGGTGGCCTATGGCCCCTGCAAAGGAATTTTCAGGATGGTCATGGAGCTGCACCCAAAGCTGCACTCGCAGGGTCCTTACGGCTGGGCTGCCTCCACCCCCAGCCCCTTGCAGGAGGGAGGTGCTCAATGTCAGAGCATTTCTTCATCTCTGCCCTGGGGTGCCTCTACACTCTCCCAAATGGCTGGAACTGGCAAAAAATGTGGAAGTTCCAAAGAGTGCAACTGCTGCAAGGTTCATGCAGAAAGGCAAGTGGGTGGAGGAAGAGGAGCTCAGAGCTTGCTGCTGTTTGGAGAGGAGGGAGCGGTGAACTCACCCAGTATTAAGAACCCATGAAGAGCCTGGCTGGGCTCCAGTGGAAGATAACCAGGATTTTTAAGTGTCTCTCTATGTGACATTACTGAGCTCTTGCAGCCCTTGGAGTGCAAGGCTCGTGATCTGTGGGCTCTTGGCACAGGAGCCTTGCTGTGCCCCTGGGAGCAGTGCCAGCCCCAGAGCTTGCTGACCTTGCTGCAGGTGATGGGACAGGAACATGTTCTCTCTCCCTTGTTTTGCAGGAAGCTGAGAGATGTGGGATTCATCGCACTGTCCATGCTGGGGAGGCCGGCCCAGCTGCCATGGTCAAGGAGGTACGAGGAGTTCCTGACTCAGGGTAGAGAGGGACAGGGGTGTGATGTGCCCTGCACCAGGGAGAGAGGCATCCATGTCCTCTCCATATCCACAGCAAAGTGAACACTGGGGACATGGACAGATCTGACCTGATAGCTGGAAAAGGACATCCTAGGAGCCAGCTCAGTGGTGCAGGCTGTACCTGCAGTGGGATGGGGGTCTCGGGGCAGGCAGGGGCTGAGCTGTGTGGGAAGCTCTGAGTGGTTTTCTCTGCTCTCTAGGCAGTTTATGTCCTGAAGGCCGAGCGGGTTGGCCACGGATACCATGTCCTGGAGGACCCTGAGCTCTACAAGGAGCTGCTGAAAATAAAGATGCATTTTGAGGTAAGGACATGTGGTGGGAGTGTGACAACCAGGTAGCTGCTGTCTGAGTGGAAAACCAGCCCTCACCTGAGCTGTGCTACAGCCAGGGACAGGAGCTGACACCCAAGTGCTGACCACATGTACAGTGATGTTGTGTTGTACCCAGACGCCCAAAGATCCACAGGAAAAATGCTGGGGACAAACCTGGGTGTTGGCTGGGATGTGCTGCAGGGGAGCGCTGGTGTGCACAGCAGCTTGTGGGAGGCACATAGCAGAAAGAATGGATCCTTATGTGGCCAAGGATAAATTCTGGAGGGCTTATTCACTAATTTATACACCTCAAGCCTGAAGGCTTGTCCTTCCACAAATCAGGCTGCTGTACCAGAGCAAGTCTGGCTAGAGGGTGGAAATGCCTGGGACTTACAGTGCATGTGTGGATTTACTTCGCTTTTCCCCAGAATGGACATATCCAACCAACAGAAGGAGTATGTACTTAATGCAAGTGGTTTTGTAACCAGGGCTGGTGACTGACTGGCCATGGGAAACATCCCACTGGCCCCTGCCACTGTCATGTGGGCTGTGGGCTCCTTGCATCTGTGTCCTGGGGCATGCACTGCTCTGTCGGAGTAGCGCTGAGGGGCAGCTGTGAGCAAAGCTCTAATCTGGTTTCACCAGTGTGCTGAGCTATCTGTGTCCACAGCTGGGGTTCAGATCTGTGTGGTTGATTCTGGTTTTCATGCTTACCTCCCCCAAACAGGTCTGCCCTTGGTCCAGTTATCTCACTGGAGCATGTTCTCCGGACTTCAGCAAACACCCCGTAATACAGTAAGACTTCTCAATTATGTGAAATTTCAAATAACTAGGATTTGGGTTGATTACAGCTGCTTTATTGCTTTACAAAGCTAAGGCACAGCTGATTATTTAGGACATAATCCGTGTCCTTTGGCACAGGGGAGCCTAGTGCAGCTGGAGGGGTGTGGGGGTCCCTTGGGGAGGCTGTCCTGTCCTCCTGCCCTGCTCTGAGCTGCACTACCCACTACTGGCAGGTCAGTGCAGAGCTATGGGGGGACAAGTTGAGCCCTGTGCTTGTCTCCAGCAGTGCCAGCTGCAGGGACAGCCCCGAGGTCTTTGCTTTTGCTGCATTTCACCCTGAGAACTGCACAGTGTCACACCCAGTGCTTTGCCCACCAGTTGAGCCTGATTTCCTTACAGATTCAAGAAGGATCGCGCCAACTATTCTCTAAACACGGATGACCCCCTCATCTTTAACTCCACCATTGACAAGGATTATGGCATTGTGAAGGAACACATGGGATTCACTGAAGAGGAGTTCAAGAGAGTCGTAAGTCAGCCTTGGCTGGGTGCTCTGCTGGTGTCCTGGTGCAGCCCAGAACAACCTACTGGTTTTTCTTTATAAGCTGAAGAGTTTTTAATGGAAACCAGAAAATTCTGCTCTGGCCCTGTAGGCAGGAAAGTAGGACCAGGCTCAAAATGCATATCCCAAATATTCCAGAGTACTTAAAGGCCTTTGCTTTGTGCTGGTCTCATTTCTCCTGGGACTGCTGCTAGTGATGGGCCAGAGCAGTTGTCATAAAACAAGGCCATGGAAATGAATCTGAGGGTGGCAACTTTATACTCTCCCTCGCCTGTTGCTGCTCAGAGCCAAGTGCTGGGATGTGCACTTGAACCATGTGTTCATGTCTGATGTGTCTTAATGTCTCTGTGTTCCTCCTCTGCCTTCTCAGAACATCAATGCAGCCCAGTCCAGCTTCTTACCTGAGAAGGAAAAGCAGGAGCTGCTCAACAAGCTGTACAAAGCCTATGGGATGGTCCCCAATGCATCATGACCCATCCCTGGGAGCCAGCGTGGAGCAGGGCCCTTCTTCACCAGTGCCTGCCTCTCCTCTGCCAGTGGGAGTACTGGGAGGAGGTGCCCAGAGTCGGTCTCTATTCCTGGCAGCCCTGTGCTAACCCTTACAGTGCTCATCAGAATCATGCTATCACATACACCTACCTGTACCCCACAAACTCTCTCCTGAATGGATATCCAGCTTCCTATCCTGCTGTTATGCAAGCAGACTGGATCTGCCTGCTGGCCTGACTCCCTTCTCCATCTGCTGGTGTTTCTGTACTGCAAATGCAAACAGAAGAACCTCTCCTGCAGTTTTTCCCCTCTTTCCCTGTTTTACCTGTCCTGTCCCACTGACCTGCCTGGCCCTAGCCTGCGGTGCTGAAATAACCACTTTCAACTCTGTGGCCTGAGTTAATCTTCACCTTTCCAGGGAAGAGGTGTGCTAGTGCTGGCAGGGAGTGAGCAGCCCTTTCAGACACAGAGGCTTTATTCTTGTCCTGTGGGTGGGAGGGTTTGGTCACAGCTATATTTACCCAGAGTTAGTCTTGTACTAACAAGACTGGAACAAGAACAAGCTGCAGGCTGGTGCCCCTGCCTGTGCACAGGTCTGAAGGGCATTTAAAACAAAATACTAATTTTTTGGCATCCTTTCTTGGACAAGAACTCCCATATATCAGGCTTCCCAGTGTCACTGCTGCAGAAGTGCACGCCTTGGGCTCAGGGCCCAGCTGTGCTCACAGCTGGCCATGACTATGCTCGCACACACATAGGAAGTTGGAACATAATCTTACCACTTTGGGTCAAAATCTGCCTTCTTGGATTTTTCCCAGTTTTGTACTCATCTTGGAGAGCTCCTGTGATCTGCAGTTTGATCTTCCTCTTACCTTTGTTTAGGACTCGGAAAAAATGTGATTGATTGCCTGGTTTAACGATTCTGCCCTCTTTCTGATTTGACACAATCATTAGGCACTCTCAAGGCTGAATCAGTAAATTAACTTGGACCCAGTGTCACACATTGACTCATGTCCCATCTGATTGCTTCTCTCACTCAATTACGACACTGGCTAGAAGTCAGATCTTCAGTTTGGTGGAGAATTTATACAGAGAAACTCACCAAAAATTCCTTAGGGATGTTGGTGCATTGGAGTGTTTTTACTCAATAAGCAATAGAGCTGTGCATCCAGAGAAGAGACCATCATTTTCTTACCTGAGTGTGTGGTGTGCTTTAGCATCCCAGGGGTCTGCCAAGATGCTTACTCCAAAGATACTGTACCAAAAAGTTGCCTTTGACAAGGGGCCGTGGTCACCATTGCCATGGACAGACCCCAGACTGGTCCAGCCTCAGCCAGCAGTGATGGTGTGCTGGGAGTATTTCCATTCTTTCTGGGCTTCCATATTGGTCTTCAGAGTTAAATACTCACCTCTGAAGTACATGGTGCATATATACACATAGATAGATAAATGAAGATGAGAGAGTGATTTTCTTACTTTTATAAAGCAAAAGATAAAGTATCACTTCTAGGGACATGATTGTGGTAAGAAACAGGCCCTTTTTGGGTCATTTTTCTCCAAAATTTTTTTCTGAAGAAGAGTTGCTTGTTTGGATTCTGGACAGTTGATTGTTAATCCTGTTTAATAAAATAACATTTATATTAAAAGAGAAATCCTCGTGCCCTTCTGTTCAGGGGTGACTGTTAGGGATTGTGGCCTGTGGTCCTCAACCCCTGCTAGACCACAGGGGTTCACTGATAGGTGTGATGGGGGCTTTGGTGTCTGGAGTCGTGCCTTCTCCTGGTGCCAGGTTGGAGCACTTTGGCAGCCAGAGGGAAGCCTGCTCCCATGCCAGGGAGCCAAGCTGGATTTATGGCCACAGGTTGTTCCAGCATCCCGTCCTTTTCCCTTCAGTAATCACAGGGGTGTGTCCCACTGCTGGAAGCAGCAGTGCCAGCACTGTGTACTCTCACTTTTCCAGATGTTTATCAAAAGTAGTCACTTTTCTTTCCCTGTCTCCTGGGTTTTGCACAGTTGGTTGATGCTCAGAGGCAGAAGAGGAGTGGTCTGGGCTGTTGGGCTGCACAGTCAGTGCAGACAGGGGAGTGTTTGCCCAAAGGTTTTGGGTCATTTAGTGCTTGGTTAGACCTTGACAAGTCTGGCATGGCCATGTTCAGCTGACATGAAGGGCTTAGAGCATCCCTGTGCTCAGCAGCTCTGCAGATCAGGATGTGGCTGATTAAGGCAGTGCCCTTGGTCTTGCAGCACAGTCAGTGACAGTGGCTGAGCTGGCTGTCACTTGCAGGGGGAACCCGATGCCTCTTGCCCATCTGCTCAGAGTAGCTGGCCAACAGGTCCCTACTCCTCTGCCTAAATATAATTCTGAAACAGCTATTTTCTGACCAGGGAGAGCTAAGATTAGCCCAGATTTGACTGCTGGAGGTCTTGTGTGGTGCTCAGTCCTTCCACACTGCCTTTCATCTCTGTGTGTGTCAGCATGAGCCAAAATTACTGTTCTGTGGTGAGAAGAGCTGGAAATGGGGCTTAAAGACACAACTGTGCTGTCAGCCAGGTCCAGGAACTACCTGCTGGTTTGCCCTGGGGGCACGGGAAGTGGGAGCAGGCTCTTGGCTGCTATCTGGGCATGGCTCTGCGATGGCACCCAGCCACTCCGGGAACTCTTTGGGAAGCAGCAGCCACGGCCACTGCCTGGCTGCCAATTCCTCATTTCCTGTGGGGGCTGGAGCTGTGAACACCTCTGTGCTTGCCCCATGGCCATCACTTCTCACAGACAATTCTCCCTCTGTCTGGCAACCGCTTCTCTGCTGATTTATGGCCTTGTTTTTGCTGATAAATCTCAAACTTGTAACATTCAGTTCTCCCCTAGGCTGTCAGGGTGATGCTTGCCCTTGTGTCACCAGTGGGGAGTTTCCCAGGTCAGCCCTGCCTTGTCCCTGTGCTGGCTGTCAGTCCCAGTCAGGCTGCTCCACTGGGATCAGTGGAACACCAGCAGTGTTCTGTAGTTCTGTGCTGCAGAGGGAAAACACCTCTTCCCACTGGCACCAATTCTGCTGGTGTCTGGGCAGCCAACCTGGGAAAGTGGGGGCAGACTTTTATAATGTGTGCCCAACTACACCTGCCTCCACCTGGGTGCTGCAAACCCATGGGCTTTCAGAGACCCAAATTCAGGGGACTCTCCTAGCACAGCTCCATGTCTCCCTATGAAACCACCCTGCAGCTAAAGGTAAAACAAAGGAAGAAGAAACATCCAGGCAGAAAAAACCACCTTCAGTACTTGAAGGCTGTGTCATTTATTCCAACAGTTTATGTAGTTTTATCAAACCATCTTTAACACAAAACATGTCTCCTTAAAGAGAGAAGGGTGTGAGATCCTACCAGAGATCATCTCAGCTAACAGCTTGCAAAGTTAAGCCTGAATGTCAACAGTCAAACCAGCAAAATGTTCCTCCCCTCCCCTTAACAACATCTTGAAGTGTTAAAACCCGATGAAAAAGATGCCTGTGGCTGGTGCTGCTGGGTCTCCAGGTGGGGCTCATCCCCACACAGCTGTGCTTTGGTCCTTTCCTGATGCTAAGCAGCAGCAGCACAGGTGAGTGGTGTTGACATGAGGGCAGCAGGACAGGTCGGGTCCTTTCCCCACTGCCCACCCTGACCCTGACGAGGGGCCACGTGGACAATCCAGAGGCCAGGTCTAAGATGCAGATGAGGGTGAGGCTTAGAAAAACCAATAATCTAAATTTCTAATCTATGGAAACAGAATAAATAATAGTCTAAATCTGCAAAGGAGGAAGGTACCTTGGACAGGAAAATCTGGTGTGTCTATTATTACTGAAACTGTTTTTCCCCTAAGAGGAAATCGCAGCTAAGGCATCTTGAGAATGGCTCATATCACTACAACCACGGCAGTGTTGCTCTAAATCTTTAGGGATGGGGCAGAAGTCTTTTGGAGGTGCCAGTCCTTGCAAGTGTCTTCTGTCTCTCTACACAAACACGGTTCCAGCAGAGGCATTTGACAGAACTTGCTGCTCCAGGTTGGCTTTTGTCCACAGATTCAACAAATGCTTGTTTAATGTTCACAGCAAGGCCCTCCTCCTGCCCAACCCACCCCGTTTTTGCTCTCATGGGGAGGGGCTGCTTTCTTGCCCCTTTGGTCTTGCTCCAGGGTCGTTGTCAGAAGAACTGGCATCTCTTTGGCTTTCTGCAGAAGGGAGGATTGGGAAGAAAGCACAGTTACACCCTGCTGAGGACACAAGCCATTGGTAATTGCTATAGCTGAGTTCATCCAGATTGTCACCTGAAGAGCTATTGTCACCCTCCTGTGACCAGATACTTGGCCCCATCCCTGGGACTGTTCAAGACCAGCTTGGATTGGACTGGGAGGTCGAGTGGAAGGTGCTCCTGCCCATGGCAGATGGTCTTAAAGGTCCATTCCAAACCAAGCCATTTTCTATGATTCTATGATTAAGAGTATTGGGTTCTCCCTTCACATTCCTGGAGTACAAACACTTCTCAACACATCTGGCAATGCTGGGAGGGAGCCTCAGGGCAGGGATGTGCTCTCATCACCCAACTTTCAAGTGCTCCAGAACTGTCTGCCTGACAGCCTGGCAGCTGCCTGAGCTGCTCTCTGTTAGAACAGCTCCAAGTTTTGCTTACTATGGGCCGGTGGATGGACTCACACTGGTATGGTGGTGCTGAAAGAAGTACAGTTGGGGTAATGTATTTTAAAGTGGTTTTATAGTTACAGGTTGTAGGCTAGAGGATTAATACAGCAAAGGGAAAAACTGAGTTTCCCCTCTTCCATGATAGTCTGTGTTGTGTGGCTTATTAGTGGAATGAGAGTGGCAGGTTTGACAGAGGATTCAAGCTCCCCACAGCCAGCTGGCCAGCAGATACTGAGCAGGGTGACATTGCTGCCACATTCGGGCTGAAGGGGAGCATTTGGAGATGGCTGCTGGTGTGAAAGTTATTTCTGTTGTTATTTGAAATACTGCAGAACTATTCAAAGGCTGACTTTTTTACAACCAACCAAAAAAGAAAAAGACAAACCACAACCTGCCCAATACGTGCTTTTTATAAAGCCTAAGGTGTACCTGATGTGTAACTTGCTCTGGAAAGGGTCTTGGTCAGTGCATGCCTTATTTAAGCACCCGTGAGCAAAGGGCCTGGGCTGGAGCGTGCAGAGCTCCTGTGCCAGGAACCAGGGATCATTCAGCTCACTGAAAGCACCCCTTGATCTGGAGAGTCTCCCACTACCTGAGCATCCATGAGCATGAAGGCACTGACTGAAGCAGTGAGGAACGGGATGTTCCTCCTGAGCCTCAGTGCTCCTGGAGACAGCACCGGTCACCTGTGCTGCCACTTCATGCCTGCCCTTCCAGCCTGAGCAGGAGCTGCTGGGCTTACTGGTGTGTGCGTGTGGCAGCTCACCTGCTCCCTCAACAGCGAGGTCACCCATGTCCTCGGTCAGCTTGCGCATGCTGATGGTGGTTGCCTCTCGCTGGATGTCATGGACAGCGTTCCTCCGGCCAGCCCGGTCGCAGGAAATGAAGTCAGTGTAGGTGCTGGACTCTACCTCCATTGCATCTCTATTTGCTTGCAAAACGCTGCAGAGAAAACACAGCTGTGAGGCCCAGCATGCTCGGCATGGCTCAAGTCATGGCTCCCTCCAGGTTAGGTTACTCTCTGGGGTAACATTACAGCCTGAGAAAATAGTCCCTGTAACTCTGCTCCAGTTCTCTGACAGCAGCTACTGAAATGTCAGATATCACCTCTCTCACGTGGGGTGATGTGTGAGGAGACTGTGCTGGGTGACCCCCTGTGCCAGGTGAGGGCAGGTAGGCAGGAAGGATCCATCCCAGCTGCCTGAACTTGTTCTGCCTTCCCACTGCAAAGGCAGACATGGAACTTGTCTCTTGTTTGAGTTTCCAGCCTTCTCCTTTAGGCGCACAAGGTCGCTTGCAGCAGCTTTTCCCTACAGAAAAAGCATTACAGAGAAAGCCCTGCTTCCTCCTCAAAATGGCATGGGAGCTCTGAACACAGGCCAAATTGGCTCACTGCTTGGGGGATGGGGTGGTGATCCAACCTGAATTTGTAATGGGAAATGATGGATACCCATTGGAAAGTTGGGGGAGCAGGGAGTATTTTACAGGTCCAGGGCTTTGGAGCAGTACTGGCCTCCGCTGGCTGTTGAATGTCACTGAAGAAGCGTTGGGCCAGACTACTGGGAGATAAACACCTGTGAAAATCATTCCTTCTGCAAGACATTTGGATCCCTTCACTCCAGACTTGTGCCAGTGCCAAGTGCACAGCACGAAGAAAGGCCCGGAGCGGCCACTTGTCACATGCGAGCTCCGCTGTGAGCCAGCTCTGAGTTCAGCTGATGAATCCTTAAGTTGCTGGGTTTTCATTCTGGCTGCTGGTTTCCCTTGCCAGCGTTTGCACAGCACACGGAGTGCAGGGACCTGGGAACGGTGTTGTGGGGATCCTGGCTCCTGGGCACAGCAAGCACACGCTGCCTCTGCACGGGAAACCTGGAGCTCTCAGTTCCTGCTCCTGTATACTCTGTTTGGCACTTAGTTTGTTTTTCTGCGTGGAATCAAGAGATTAATTGCTGTCTTATCTGTGATTCTGATCACTGTAAAATGTGCCTCTAGCCCTGCTGATGCTGTCAGTGCTTGGAGCAGGTCCCAATTAGAAACGCTCGTGTGCAGTGAAAACAAATTCATGCACATTTAATGCACATTCACTCGCTTTTGTGCCTTGGAGTTAATGACCCACAGAGGAGTTTGCTCAGCTTCCTTTACAAATCCTGCTTGATATTGATTTCCCTGCCAGGGAAATCTGTTGGCAGACCATCAGCCTGAACAGGAATCGCACTCCTCACTCCAATCCCCGATGTTATGGCAGTAGAAAGGAGATGCAGGTGAAGATGCAATAACTGGGATAAAAGAGGTTAGATTCTCTCTGTTCCTGAGCTGAGCAGGGTGCAGTAACCACAAACCCACGGAAACCCAGCATGTTTTGGTAGCCCCAGGGACTCCTCTCCTAGTGCTGGCACCAGCTCACTGGTGGGATGTGGGGCTTGGCCCACCCAGATCTTGCAGGAGATCCTATTTCCCCAAAGTTAACAATTCTTGTGAACACCTGCCTCCTCTACAGACTTGGCATCCATCTAGCTCCTGTTAACAAGCCCTGGGAAAATCTGCATCTTTTGCCCCAGGAGGAGATCCAGCTTCTTTTTCTCCTTTTCCCTCCTTCCATCTCTGGCGTGCCCTTCCTGGGATAAGGCACCCACTCTGGATGCAGCGGGCTGGATGAGCTCAGCAAGCAAAGTGCCTTTTCCGCAGGACAGGACAAGTATCCATCATTCCCAGACAAATCCTCACAGGTCACCGGAGCCCAGACACTGCTGACATTCTACAGCTGCCAGAGAGATGTCATATGGACTTGGGAGGTTTCCCTAGGAGCAATCCAGACAAGCCCGGGTCCATCTCGAACCAGTGAGGCTATTCCAGAGCTGATATGCCCCAGAGTCCTGCTGCCCTTGTACTAGGGGCAGGACCATCTGCTTTCTAGGATGGACTCCCCAAACTGGGGAGCAGGAGCCAGCCCCTGGGATGCAGCGTTTTCCCGCTGCCCCTTGATGTAGCTGCCAACGCTAGTGGCAGTGCCAAGTACGTAAGTTTCCTCTCACACGGACCCTGATTCAAAATAGCAGGCACCAAGTGTGCGGGTCTGGGTGCCGGCTCGGTGGCCGGGAGATGGCGTATGTGATTTATCTGTTTCCGTGGCTGGGAGGGTTCCTGCCTTCCGCTCTCCATGCAAAGAGCTGGAGACAGGCACATTTAACAGCAAAGCCTTCATATGTGTGCAATTCCTCCGGGATTTTCAAGGTGGGTGGCTCTCAAAAATCTTGCAGGCAGATCCCTCCCCGCTGGCAGAGAGATTCCAGCCTCTGCCTCTGGGAAGTCGTTGGGCTGAGAGGGTGATGGGAGCAGCTGCCTCAATTTTGATAGAAAAACCTGATTTTTCCAACAGCATTTCCGTGCTTCGAGGCACAGAACCCACAGTTCTGTGGGGTTTTACTCAGTGACTGCTTTTAACATCTTTCAGGACTGCAAAGGAACCACCTTCCCTCTTGCCACATAGTTCAACCTGAAACTGTCACCTGGAGAGTCATTTCGGGGTGGCAGGGGGTGCAAAGGGAGGTGCATCACCCGCTGGCTCCCCACCTTTGTATTTTCATTCTCCCGTGGACTGGCAGGATATGGGCCTGCTCTTGCCAGGCACTGCAGGCGTTATCCCACGGCACACACATACAATGTGCAAAGGTTTGTAGGGCGCTTCAAAGAGGTGATTCAGCTCGTCCCCAGAGGGTCCTTTCCTGCCCTCCCTTTCCTCCCTGCTGCTGATGGTAACAGAAGCAGTCCCTGTGCCCTCAGCACAGTGTGCCAGCCCACAGGGATGGGGCAGGAAGGCTGGGATCTGCTGCCTCTTGCACATTCCTCAAAAGTTTGCTGCTTGGGGGGAGGCTGTGTCCCCTCTGCCATGGGGAAGTGGTGCTGCCTGTCCCGGGGCAGCTGGCCACAAGTGAAGAAGCCCCTCACAAGCTGCCACTGACACCAGGTATGTCCCCAGAGCTGCCCCTGGATCTGCCAAGCCTGCTGTTTTGGTTTGGACTTATTTTTCTGTAGTGTCTTGTGAGTACTAAAAAATCTGAGCTGTAATAGTCTTGGCTTTGCTGGTGGGGACTTGGCTTCCAGAGAGGTTTTGCTGTCGGATTGCAACTGGGCTTGTCGGCATTTTCCAGGGAAATCACCCAGCAGCTGACAGAGCAGCTGGCTCCGCTCTGGGGGCTGCAGCTAAACCAGCCCTACTCATTCTGGGACTGAGTTTTGCCCATTTAGAAGGTGGGTGCTGAAAAATTAAAGGGTTAAATGTTTCCTCTGCCTTTTGGTAGAATAAACGGAGGCATTTCTTTTGGGTCAGCTCCATGCTCCATTCGGTCCCACTGACAAGCCTGCATTTGATTCCTGTGTCCCCCCTGCCTGCTTCACAGCACAGATCCCAGGGACTACAGCAAACAGTTACTGCAAACAACGTAAGGGTGGCAGAGAAGCGACCTGGGCACACCTGGCAGGTCACCCCCAGCACAGCACTCTGCGATCCCAGCCAGTGTCCAGGGCTGATCCCTGGGATCGGGTGGATGCTACAGTCACAGCCAGCCCTGACTCCAGTTTCAAGGAAACCCTTCACACGAAACTGCATCTGTCCCTCATCTAGGTTAAACATTTCATGGCTAGGAAGGGCTATTTTTGGGTGCTGGTGCTGGCTATCAGCAGGCTGGGCTGAACTCAGCCATTTCCCCCCTGCCTGCTTTGTGCCTCCTGCTCTGCCCTTTAACCTTTTGCCTTTCTCAGTGTTCTTCTCTCTTCCTAAGGCCCCCTTCTCTGCACAGATCCGTGAGGCATGAGGCAGCTTAGGCCCCTGCTTGGACACCCTTGTGCCTTCAGGCAGCCAGCACAGCCCTGCCCTCCGTGCTGTCCCTGGGACACCTGAGGCAGGGAGTCCTGTACCTCAGCCTTTCCTGTGCCTGCTGCAGGCAATTCCTGGCATCAGGAGCCCTGACAGAGTCCCGTTTTGAGGTGCTGCAGCCCAGCTTTGGCCTCACGCTGTCCATTGCCAGGGGCAGTTGGGACCAACAGCTGCAGGTTTCAGTTGGAGACGGCGCCCTCATCCCACAGCCCAGCCCAGGACACGCTCTCCCTCCTGCTTGGTGGATTTAACCAGTGGATTTAGCACTCTCCAAACTTCTGGAGTTGTAAAGCCCTGAAGCCAACAAAACCATGCCATGTTTCTGGGGCAAAATTCCAAAGTTCTGCTTGGGAACAGGGATGTGACCCTTTTTTCTGCTCAGGCATCACATCCCACCAGCAAGGCATGAAGTGGTGCAGTCTCCTTGGAGCTCTCCATATTGTGCAGTGCCCCTTGCCCTTTCATTCCAGGGTACAGGACTATTATTAGACCTCTCCTGCCGGGGCCGGATCCATAACAACAGCAAAACATACTCAGCAGCCCTGCTGGGCTTTTAAAATATTTACAGTGTAGGATGGTTTACTAAAGAGGGGGGTCTGGTAGAGCACAGAGACGGAAGCACCGGGATTTCTGTGCTCCCTGTGGGTTTGCTGTGAGGTTTCCCGCTGGGAGAGTCACATCCAGTGAGGAGAAAAAAATATCCCGTAGGGCTGAGGCCAGCACTTGAGGTCAGGGGGTTTCCACCAACAGTCTGACAACCTCCAGCTGGAATTTCAGCAAATTTTCCATTGGGTCTTGTCTGGGAACATGCGTGAGGGGCTGTACATCAAAGAAGAAGGGCTCTTTAACAGTGTTGTTTGGGTATTTTTAGACCTGTGATTGTGCCGTAAAGGCCTCATTATGTCTCATGACCCCCATGCACTAAAGCTCAGATCCATGGCCAGAAATTGAGCTGAAGATGCAGCTGAGGATGAAGATGCTCCTGTTGGGAGCCCAGCCTGGCTGCAACAAGCTGTGTATGGTTGGTGACAGGGTCCACACCAAAGTCAGAGCTCCCCCTCTCTTCTTGGCTCTGTGTTCTTCACAACGTGGTGGTGGTGAGTCTGACTGGCCAGAATTGATGTGCTCTGAACTGCTGAGCTCTGAGCTTCCTGGCTTGGTGAGAAAACAGCAGGACCACGGCAGCAGCCTGATCTCCTACCAAGGCACGTGTGTCCATCTCATGTGCTGAGCAGCTTCTTTCCAGGTGAGAATAGCATGGAAAAGCCTCACCAGACTCCAGTGATGAAGAGATATCAAGTTGGGTATGGCACATTGGCATTTATGCAAGGTTTTAACTGTGGGATTCCTTGTAATAACTCTGGACCCTCTGGCTCTTACACTGAATAGGATACATTCAGCCAGGACAGACATCACGGCTGCTCCAGCCACTGCAGTGGTTTTGCAGGAACAGAGTTTCCAGCATTCTCTAGGACTTGCTGGAAAATTTAATTCCTTTAGGAGGAGAGTAGATACAGCTGAGGTTCAGTGTCCACAAATAGATCCCTTCTTTTCATTTGGCCTGGTTTTACAGTATAAAGATCATTTAATGCCTGTAGAACTAATAACTAATTGCTTAGCCCCATGTTTAAGATAAGACTTAGACTGACTCCTCTATGACTTCACGAACCTTGTATGCAGCTCTGCCAAGCTCCCCAAACTCCTTCCCCTCCCTCCTGGCCTTCAGCACATCCTCATGGCCCCCCCACTGCAGAGTCCTCACTGTTGCAAGGCCCCTCCTGCTGTCCCACATCCTCACAGCCACTGCCTGGCTTCCCACTGATGTAAGAAATGGCCCAGCCGGATTTCAAAATCCCAGCCAACCCTCGGTGTCGGGGTAGGGCGAGTCCTTGTGTGCTCTGCTCTGATCCCCAGGGGAGAGGGGGAGCTTGAGGGAGGCAGGAGGGCATTGCTCAGCCCCACTGGCATCCTGTTAGCGTCAGGATGCGTGGGTGATGGTGGGAGGGAGCTCCCTGTCCGTCTGTCCATCCATCCATCCTTCCATCTGCCAGAAGGGTGCCCAGTGCTCAGCTCTGGCCACGCAGTGCTGCCAGCCTGCATCCCCATGCCTGAAGCAGGCAGCACCCCTCTGTCAGTCCCCACAAGGCACAGGTGCTGAGAAGCTGCTCCAAAAATCCTCCAGCACGGGAAGAATCACAGTTCGATGGAGCCGCTCTGCTCCTCCCTCCCCCCACTACTGAGCCTCGATGTAGCTTAAGCCTCTTCTGCAGCTTCTCACTAAGTTGATTAACGGAAATAATTGGTCTCTCTGTGCATCTGGAGACAGTTGCCGTGACAGCAGCTGTATTTTTGTTTTGTTCCCAGGTCGAGCTTGTTTTTCACATCTCTCGGCTTCAAGGTGCTAATGAATCAGGGTACTCTGCTTTGTCCCCACGTCCAAAAGACACATGTCCCTCTGAGGGATGGGTGACAGCATGGATAAGCCACGCTCAGCCCCAGCAGGCCCTAGGACATGGCAGGCTGGCACCTTTCTCCCTGCCCATTTTTCACCCCCTCAAGCCAGGCTCACACTGGATGGACACAGCACTGTGGCTTTTGCATGGCAGAGAGAAGAGAGCCAAATTGCTTGTGTTCACCCAGAGCAGCCATGAGCACTCACAGGACCCTCTGTCCCCTTTCAAAGCTGTAAGGACTCTGGGGTTATGAGTCCCTTCTCCATTACTTTTATTTTCTCACAACTTCGTACTTATTTCTCTTTATGTGTCAACATATTTTTACATGAACAACTGTGTGGAGGATCTGCTAGTGCCTGAACTTGCAAAGCAGACACACCACAGACCAGTGACCCTTCAGCTACAGAAATCCCACAGCTGCTGGGGCAGGCATGGCCCATGTATTCTCCCTGCTTGTGATATGCAGTCACCCTACCACACCTGGGCCACAGGGTGAATTCCTGTGCAATGGGGATTCCCTTCAGGCTTGGGTTCCTTGCCTTCCTCCAGATTGTTCATGAAGAAAAGTCCCAATGGATTCCACCTCAAAGGCTGGAAACCCCCCAGTAGCCCCACAGCTTTTCTGATCACACCAAGGCACTGACCTCTGAGTGAACATCACCTCTAAAACCTGAATTCCTGGCTCAGGGATGCTCGACCTCAGCACAAGCTCCCCAATACGTTGGAGGCTTCCCTGGGTAAGGAGAAGTCAAACAAGTGCTGAGGAGATGCAGCTGGGGCTATTTTCTAGCACGGCTGCCCTTGTCACATATAAGAGGAAGGTGAAGCTACAGCAGCCCTTGATGGTATAGCTCTCTTTCTGGGTTAAGGGAGACCTCTCTACAAGGACAGAGGTAAACAAGGATGAGTCTTTATTCTTATGCCTAGAAGGAAACAGAGCTACTTAGTCCAGCTCTTCTTTGTCATCTGAGGAGCTGAGCCCTGCTGCTCTGGGAAAGCAGCGCTTGCGTGGCTGGGAAGGGGAGCTGAGCTTGAAAGAGGAGTTGTGAGGGCTGTAACTGGGCAGGTTTGGCTGCTGCTGTTGAGGAGGCTTTGCTTGGGGAGGCTCTGCTCAGCACAGGGTGCAGGAAGCTGAGAGCCACCTGCCTTGGCTCTGCCTCACTGAGGCTTGCACAATCCCATAGGAATTTGCATCCAGCATCCAAAGAGTCCTCCTGACTCAGAGCTGTGTAAGGGGCTGAGCGAAAGGCTGTGATGCCTCCTGAGGTGCAAGATCCCTGGCAGCTCCCAGTGGTGCCTAAAAATAACCAGGGCACCTCTTAAGAGTGTCAGCACAGAACGAAGCTGGTTAGCAAAACCAGGCTTAGCTCTGCTCCCTGGAGCTGGCTGCCCTGTCTGTCTGCTCCACTGCACAGAAAGGCACCACTGGGACCCCCACCCTGGGCCAGGGGCAGTGCTTGCTGAGAAAGGGGTTTGGGGAAAATCTGTCTTTGGTGGCTGGGATGGTGCTATTGGTGTTAGCCCTACAACAGAAAAGGAAGGTGTTGGGGTTCAGAACAGGCTGCCAGCGAGGGGTGGCTCCACGGCTTCTGTTACCCAATGGAATCAGGAGCCCCTTTGGCTGTGCTACCCTGCTGGGACCCCCACCTGGGCAGGGAGAGCTCTGCAGGCCTGCACACCTCCTTGGCTGAAGATTTCTGTGACAGATGTATTTCATTTCCTTATAGCTGTGTTAGGGGACAGCAGCTCCTGATCCTTCCTGCAGGCAGGGTAAGTCTCTCTGCCTAAGTCCCTGGGGATGTGACATCTAAACCTGAGCTGAAGAGGAGACATGACTGTAATGCTACCCTGGGGATGCTCAGTGATCACTGCCAGCTCTAGTCTTAGGAAAGGGAAAGCTCCTAATAAAATCAATTGCCAAGTATTTTATTGCCTGTTGAAGTGCAGCTGGGGCATAGAAGGACACGGGGTGTCTCCAACATGCGTAGGGACCATGCTGGACCTGAGATGAACTGGTCTGAGTGACCTGCAAGAGGAGGGATGTCTGTGTGCACCAAAGAGTCCTGAGATCCTGTACTGCAGACCTCACACAAAACAGCCCTGGCAGCTCTGTGCAAGGGAAAGCAGTGATCTGAGGACAGAGGGGATGTTCTGAGTGCAGGAGCCACAGGAGCAGAACCACAGAGAGGACTTGCCATTTATGCAGGAGCCACGGAAGGTTAAGCTTTGGGGGTTCCCTGGACGTTGCTGGGCTGACTCTACACGCAGAACAGAACTCGCTTACATCGTTGTGTACAGGCAACCAACATTCCCGTGCAAAGCATGTGGGCAGCCTTTAGCAGGATTTGCACAGCACATCCCCATCGCTGGCAGGGAGAGGCTGTGGAGCACAACTGGCACTGGGGGCTGCCTTGGAGTCAGAGCTGGAACATGGCTTGGTACAAGGACATGGCTGTGAGGTGTGGATAATACAGCAGGAAAGTCATTATGGCAGAATTGTTGGCATTTTTTTCCTCTTAGCGGCTTTCTAGCATCTAGTAATCCAGAATACAGAGGGAGGTCAAGTGACTCAATGCTACAGGAAGGAAAAAACCCATTTCTGTTTGTAATATTTCCCTGTGAATAAAAGCTTTATCAGCCATAGTGTAAGTCCCTACCTGATTTAGAGGACTTTCCTTCTGGACATGACTTCAAACACGCTTCATGCACAGCAGGACAACAGCTTCTGGGAAAGAAGAAGGAAAAAAAGTAAGAAAACATTATCTGTGCTTGTTTTGGGAAGCATAAGGCTCAGCTGCTCTTCCCACTCTCTGTGACCAGGATAGCAGAGGGCTGGCAGGGCTCTGCCCAGCAGACTCAGATGGAGCCTGGCTTGGTGGAGACACCACCAGCACAAGGGCTGTGGAATGGTGTGTTCATGTGGCACCTCCTCAGGAGGGTTTGTGCTAATAGACTTGGACTGTTGTGTTAAAGTACATGGAAAGGCCAGCTGGGCTGCACAGAGAAGTCCTCTTTGGTTTTGCTTCTTTCTTTGCCCTCTCACAGGTGCTGGGAGAACTGAGGCAACTCATGTCCTGACCTGCACTGCAGGGACCAGCAGCTGCCTCCAGAGTATAAATGAATATTGGTTTGCAGCTCTGCTGCCCTTTAAAGAAGTGAAACTCCCATATCAGCTTCTCTGAGGTGAAAGGGGAACTTTAATCTAGTTCTGTTTGCCTTGCTGGGTCTGTGTCCAGCTCCTTGGGTCTGTGCTGTTTGTGCACAGCTGAGCCTCCTCCTGCTGTCCCCAAGCCCTGCTCAAAGACATTTCCTCTGTGGCCTCAACATCTGTGGGTGCTTTGCAATCCCCTGACCTGCAGAGCCCAGCCAACAGGACACTTGCTTATTTTAGCAGCTGTTTCAGCTTTCTGACTATTTTGGAACATCATGGACTGTGTTTTTCCCTTTGTCCCAGGGATAAATGTTAGCAGAACAGAAATCAAGAGATGAGCCACTTAACCATATAAGCAGCAGCTCATCCAGCAATTCATCTGTCTGGTCCATCTGGGTTAAGTATGACTGTGACTGGAACCATTTCCTATCATTTTCCAAACTGGGACAGATCTACAGCCTTTCTCTTTATTTTTTTGACCCACTTTCAAAACTTTGTAGTTGAAGCTGACTACTTGCTGGCTCTGGCCCTGCTTCAAGGACAGGGCACTTGCTGCTTTTATGTGTCAGTTTGCCCATCTGTTAAATGGAGCTATTAATACTCCCTCCCCCTGTTAGATGCTTCAAATATTTTAAAACACTTTCAGCTCTGCAGATGACAGGCTTGCAGAAGTGGAAAATGCTAATTATGATCATGACAGGAGCTAAACAAAGACACAGGGATTTAACAATAAACTTTTGTTAGTCTTAACCCCATTTATAGCAAAGTGCTTACTGGAAACACTGGACCGGAAAAGAAACAGTATTCCCACAACTCTGGGAATATGCATTGCCCTTTTTGGGCACCAAGCAGGCAAACAAAAGCAGGAAGGAAGAAACCCAGCTTTGGGAATCCACAAGTCTTTATTTTCCTCCTTTGCCTTCCTGCCCTGGCTTGCATGTTACACTGCCCAAACAGCTAAACCTCCAGCACTTCAGCAGTGTTGCAAAACATCTCAAAACACGTGGGCCTCTGCCAAGAGAGGCTTAAAGTAAACTGGAGCAATGATGCTCTGAAGTAGAAGTTATCACTGAGCAGCCTTGTTTGTGATGGGACATGAGGGGAAACCCCCATTTTCTCTCTCAAAAAAGAGCTGATTTTGGAGACAAAAACTCTTTAGCAGCTGGTATTGGCTTTCTAACCCTGCAGGCCTGGCTCTGGCTAGGTGTTTCTCCCCACAGCCCTTGCTTGGGCATCTGGAGTCTGCAGATTTGAAGCTGCCCCTCTTGTTCCATCCATAAAGGCTCATCCTCTTCTGGCTCACTTGGTCCTGCTGCTCCCAGGGTGACGGGCAGAGCTCCAGAGGCCCCTCAGCACAAAGGCCAGGCTGTTTGGAATGGTGGTACATGGATTGGTCCACCTCAGGATGGGCTACACTGACTTTGTTTTGTTGTCTAGTTCTGTAACCCATCAAGGTTCATTGGCTAGATAAACATCCACACCCCATCAGGAATGAATTACAAGGGCACCAGCATAAAATTATAGAATCAATTAGACTGAAAAAGACCTTTAAGGTCATCAAGTCCACCACTAAGCCATGTCCCCAAGTGCCACATCCAGGCATTTTTTTAATATTTCCTGGGATAGTGACTCCAGCAGTTCCCTGGGCAGCCTGTTTCAGTGTTTGATAACCCTTTGGGTGAAGAAATTTTTCCTAATATTCAACCTAAACCTTCCCTGTTGCAACTTAAGATCATTTCTCTTGTCCCATCTGATGTTTGAGGTTCAGATTCCCTCCATGGTGACCAGCTGTTACCCAAAAGGAGCAAACATATAAAATAACCTTAGTCCTCTCAGCATTGCTTCAAGATGAATGTATGTTCCAGAAAAACACACCCCAGAATGTTTTTTTGGCAGAATTCAAGACTATTCTACACAACAGCTGTTACGGTGCTGCTTTGATCCAGAGAGGAAATCCTTCCTGGTTTCAAGCAAGATGATGGCAGCAGGGAGAAGGTTGTTCTTGCATCTCTTGGCTGCTGGGTAAACAACAGGCTGCATGCATGGCTGATCAGGACAGCAGCCTGGTCCTCCCAGAGCAGCCAGACTGCCTCATTCAGTGCCCTGTCTCCAGCAGCAGCTGGCAACCTCGGCTTCAGAGGTACAAGAAAACCTCTAATTGTACTGGAATGCTTTTCATAAGTCACTAATGACTCTGAAACAGGAGGTGTTACAATCCTTACAATGCAATATCCTCTTAATCATACCCAGAATTGTTTTGTTACCAAGATAACTACCTGATATCCATTAAAATGCCTTCAGAGCTCTTTGTTCCACGGATATCTCATGGCAGTGAGCACCACAGATTAATTACACTTTGTGGAAGCAGTAACTCCAGTAAAGTTGGTGACGCTCTGGTGGGGATATGTTTGGCTTATTACATCACTGCAAATATCAACAGAAATGGCATTTCGGCGCCCGACAGGGAGTTCCCCAGGCAGTGGCTTGTGACTGGCACTGTGCCTGCATGGAAGAGCTGTGCAAAGAGCACCTGGCCTCTCTGGGCTCTCCTGGGAAGGGAAGTGCTGGGGAACTTGCTGTGGAAACCAGAAATGAGTGGTGTAAAGTACATACTCCCTTAGGCTCGAAGCGAGTGAGAGTTTTGAAGTGGGGCCCAGGCAGTTCATAGTCCAACTGCTGCTCTTCCTGCTTTGTGCTGCAGGTGCCAGCCGAGGCCTGGAGCCATCTCAGCCTCTCTAACTGCCATCATGAGGAGCCTGGGACAAGGCCCATGGAACACCTGAACCTTCTCTTCTCCCTGGCTGGTGCTGGCAACCCTGGGGAGCGGCTTCCCTTATGACTTGTCCTTTTCTAGTCATGAGCAAGACAGCTAGAAGCAGTGGGCTTTCTTCCCCTCTCATCCTCTCTAAAATGGGTGTTGTGATGGAAAATTTATTTTTTGGATCAGTCTGTATAAACAGCTTTGATGACACAGAGGAAACCCCTAAGAGTGTGGAGAAACAACTGGAATGTGAAAACGGGAGAGATCAGAACAGGGTGACACAGGCAAATAAAAAGCCAGGTTGAAGCTTCTGCTGTTCCTTATGGATGTGCAGATTCGTCCCCCATTCTGCCACAGACCTGTGTGAGCCCAGGGAAATCATCTGCTTTGTGTGAGGCCCATGTAAAATAGGAATGATGCTGGTGCTTGGGTGCCCAGACAGGCTGGAGGCATTAATGCACAGCAGTGTGCCGCAGAAACTGGTTCTGAAATGTGGAAGATCAGGAAATGTTAGCAGCTTGGAAAACGTTTTCCATAGTTATTTTGGGTGGCAAGGTTGTGTCCCTGTGGGTATTCCTCTGAGAGGGATCAAAAGAACATTGATTTTTCTTTGGAATAAGAGGAAAAAGCAAAACTCCCCATCCTAGCTCATCATGTGCCTGTACACCCCTCAGGATCAGCCACTGGCTACAGAAGTGCCAGGTGGTCAGAACATGCACAGCTGTGAACATTCCTGGGTTTCATCTCCTCATGACCAAGCTGCCTGTGTACTGTAGTTAATGGTCTCCAGTTCTCTGAGGCATCTGAGTCTACACTCTGTGGAAAGTGTCCCCCAAAACGACAGCATAGGCTGCTCACACCCATGTGAAACTCTGCCTGAAGGACTCAGTGCTCTGTTCTGTGCCTGAGGGTAGATGAAGCTCTATTGGTATATCCATGTTTATAAATGGCCATTTAACCTACATCTGCACTATAAACAAATACAGCCATTGAGGATCTCTTCATGCATCCCGCTTTCCTAAACACCACCCCTCACAAGAGCTGAAAGGTGGCAATTTCTCTGTTGGGTGGCCACACATTAGCATGGTGGCTCTTTCCAGGCAAGAGTCTCTGAAGCCAAGCATTGCTCCACAGTAACCAAGCCAGGCACGCCGAGCAAACAGCCCAGAGCTCGAGGGGCTGTCACCATCTGAGAGTTTCAGCCACCCAGTCAAGCCGTACCCACTCCGCAAATCCCCCTTCACCCTCACACTGCAGCAGCATCCCCGCTGCAGCTGCCTCGTGCTCGCTGACCCCAGCCTGTCCTCCTCCTAGTTTGAGTCACCAGCACAGCCACCCAGGGCATTGCCTCTGGGTTCACAGCTATACTTGGCTCTTGATCTGCAGAACCATTTACCCCTTCCAAGCAAAGGAAATTTCCCAAAGACGCCTTTGGGGCCAAGGCATTGCATGCATGTGAAAGCTCCCCACCACGGCTCGCTACCAGCTGCTTAGGGGAATCCAGAGAGAGGAAAGACACACAGCTTCGAGGTGGAGGAATTTGCAAAGCCTCCTGAGAATACCACCACACAGCAGTTCTTTTTTTATCACGAGTCTTTGCCTTTTCAAACATTTGCTTGGAAAGCCGGATGCCAGCAAGTCTCTGAGCCTGCTTCTGCTGCCACGCTCTGAAAGCTCTGCTCGTGCCCGCAGTTCCGAGGGGAGTCCCGGGCAGCCCTACGGCTCCTGACATCCCAAGGGATGGATTCCCACCACGGCCCCGCACTGACGGACTGCCGGGTGCCTGTCCCATTCCCGTGCGAGCACAGAGCAACCCCCAAGCTGTAAGGGATTCCCTCCGGCAAATCGCTCAGAATAAACGGACACATGTTGGAAATGAGGCCAGAAATCCCCACGGGGGTCACTGATCCGCGGTCGTCTGTGATTTCTATCCTCTGAGTCTGCTCTCCCTGCTACCCCTTTGCGGCGAGCGCTGAACCGCGTTATTTCCCAAGCGAAACAGCAGCCACGTCCCTGCCATCAGCCTGCGAGCGGCTGCTCTCTCCCAGCAGCAGAAAAACCGGGATGCAGCTCTGCCGTTTCAGCCCCCGGTTTGCCGGCAGCAAAACCCTCGCTGTTCGCAGTCGGTTGGGTAAAAGTTCACCATCTCTCCGAACAAACCCCTGCCTCGTGGCACGGCTGTGGGCAGGAGAAGAGCCCCTGGCTGCACTCCCAGGCAGGCGTCCTTGTCAACCACCACCCCAGCCCCTCGCCAGGCTCTTGCCCCCACTACAGCGAGCACAGCCCTACTTACAGCCCTGGCTCCCGCCGCTTCTCAGCTCCCAAGTCCTGTGGTCCCGCCGCTGAGGAAGGAGTCGAAGCTGGATTACACCCTCCTGGCGTCTCTGCCCGCTGTGGCGAGCAGCCAGGCTGCCCGGGAGAGCCGCGGCCACTTTCAGACTTGCAGTTTCCTTCTACTGGGAGCTGCTAAATGAAGTTGCACTTGTGGGGCCCAAGGGGCGTGTTCTCCTCCTCTCGAGTCAGTCCCTGCCTGCTGTAATCCAATGCTCTGCCCGATGATGTCAAGCAACTCCCGCTTGGCTCCTACCTTACAGTCGGCAGGAGGGATCCGTTTCCTTTTCACAGGGATCTTTGTTTAGCTTCGGTTTGTAACCCCATCCCCCGGCAGCTGCATGTGCCCGAGCATCCTCCCTTCGGTGCTCAGCGCTGGGGCTTCTGCTGCCGGGCGCTCCCTCCTGCCTGCAGCTCCCCCAGGATTCTCTGGCATATTGCTCGGATTCACATCTCACCTGCATCCCACCGTTTATCCTCTCCACCACTGCCTGGCCAAAGACACCACCACCCCCCTGAGCAGCCTGAGCTATCCTGCCAGGTGTAGCACTGGGAAAGTGCCTCCCAAGAAAAACCCAGCTTTGTGTTGTATTGGAGTGCTTCTTGCTCCACTGACTCCCATGGAGTAAACCCCAGGAGTACTGCAGCTCATCTGCCCCTGTATGCCAGCTGTATTTGGGGGTGAAGTGCAGAGCTAGCTGGTGACAGCACCTGGATTTAAGGGGGAAGGTGCTAAGGCAGTATCACATATAAAACACATGCCTTTGTGGCCACCCTGCTGTGTGAAGCACACCCTGGGAACTCTCAGTGAGCTTGAGGTCACTAGAGAAGAAGAGAAAATTTTGGATGTTCTTGGTACCACACGGTACCACATGGACCGAGGAATGTCCCTCTGGCTGGCATCCCCTCCTGGTGTCCCTTCAGCCTTGCAGATCCCACCGTGTGGCTGAAACCAATCAATCAAGGTGGTTGCAGTCATCCCCTGGGCCCGTGCTCCTGCCTGGCCCCACCAGTGTGGAGGGAAGGTGTGTGAGCACACAGGAGTGTACATAGTGCTGCCTGCTCCTGCCTGAACGCTCAGACTGGAACAGGGCTCATTAGTGGTAATTGCTTTGTTGAGAGAGTGAAAGGTTTGCTCCATCCCTGCTGTAAGAACACTCAGGTCCTCAACTCAACTGGGGAGCACAAAGGGTGTTTGCCAAGAAACGGATCCAATCCCCACTCGAGCTAGGTGAGTTTTTGTTTCAGGTTGCATGCAAAGTGAGTGGTGTGAGCCAGGAGCACTTTCCCAACCCACTGTCTTGCTGAGCACCAGACAGGCACTTCTCTGCATTGCTGCAGCTCTCCCATGACAGATGGGACCCAGAGCCACTCAGTGCCAGGTGAAGAGCACCAGCCTCTCCTCCCACCTTGGCACCACCTTGCACACTTGGAACTTTTCCACCTCTGCTGCCATCACCACCTCCAGACATACTCTGTGTGTGCCCAAAAACATGAAGGTTGCTGTGAAAGATACCCACAGGATCACAGGAAGAGATAAAAACACCAACAACAGCAGCAAGCAGCACAGGAAACACCCTGATGACAATAGTGAGGCATAGATGAAGGGGAGTGGACCTCAACAGAGCAAAACATATCCATGCTCAGTGCATCCCTAAGCCAACCTCGTGCAGCCTTCTGATTCAATTCAGTTTTAGTTCAAAAACAGCCCCAGGAAGCCCATTTGATTTCCTGAGATGCATTACCTGGCAGAACTCATCTCTCTCCAGCCGTTTTGAGTCACACGTTGCTGCTGCTCACCCAAAAGTAGCAGTAAGGGATTCATCACAATGTCCTGCCTGTCTTCATGAGATGCCAGGGAGGGAGGATGGCTCTGCTGTGCCGAGGGACAGCACAGCCTCAGGAGACTGCAGTTTTCCCTTTACTCCAGCTTATATTTGAAAAGGATCCAGAAGGTTACAGCTTCACACTAACACTTGGACTGCAGGGTTTGGAGGCCAAGTCTGGTAAGGATGCAAGTGCTACACCAGTTACCCAGGCATTTCCTTGGCAGAGTGTGGCCAGTACCATTACAGAACAAAGAACAAAGAACAGTGGCAACAGCCAAGTACTTTAGAAAGCCAGGAGCTCAGAATATGTACTTCTAAAATAAGACATGTCTTGTCTTGCTCAAAGCTCCCAGTCCTGTGTGTGGTCCTGGAAACAAACCCCCCAAAGGACTCACCACAAAGTCCATCCTTTTCTGCACACACTTGTGAGCCCTTACAGTGACTTTCTCATCAAACATCATCCTCTAAAGGGACTTGTCAGACATTTTCCATCAAAACTCTTTTTAAGTAAAAAAATGCAGTTTAAGTTTTTCTACAGACTGTATTTTTTTTTTTTTCCAAGGGTGGCAACCCCAAGATGCCAAAAAGTTTGCCTGAAATCTTCACGTATTAGGAAAAAAATGCATGGCTTTCAATGTATTCAGTCTTCCTGTTCTTAAGCAAAAGCTGACATTTTACGGTAATACACCCTAACTTCTAGCTGAAGCTCATGCTCACCATCTCTTGTCCTGTTGCTTTGTCCACCGTAAGACATTCATCCGGAGGTGATGGGCAGCTGTTAGAGCTGCCTGGCGTGGCTCGCCCTCTGTGACGGATGGTGTCACAGCCTTGAGCTGACTGACTCAGCTGCAGCCACAGTCAGCCTTTAGTGGCTCCTACTTTACTCACACGTTTGTCTTTGGTGAGGTTGTTGCTGCCTGTTGTATCCATCTGCCTCATCCTCTGCTGTCCTGTATAGTCTAGGATCGATGGTGATGCCATTACCACTCTGGACAGCTGGAGGTTTGGCTCTGCTGCTTTTGACCTTGCAGCTGGCCTGCAGTGAACTGTGAATTTTTTAGTTTTGTGCCACAGAGCGGGATGCAGAGAGCAATGCCACAGGGGAAAGGATGGTCTTGTGATGGCTGGCAGCCCATGCTGTGGGTGCCACCTTCGCTACTCTGGTGCCACACGGTATGGGAGAGCACGACTCAGAGAAGAGCAAGAAGCTTCCCTGCAGATTGACTGTCAACCTTTAGCTGGAGGAGGGACAAAACTGAACCAATCTTAGAGGGCAAATGTCAAAATGAGGTGAGAGTATCCCCATATCCCCAAGGGTGCTAATGTAAAGGAGCCCAGCCCTGGAGCAGCACCACCGTGCTGGACTGCACGCTGCCTGCTCCGGCAAGGAACACCACCAGCACAAAGGACCCTCCAGGAAGCTCTGGAGCCCAAGGAGACAAGCTGTCACTTCAGAAGGGTCTGACCTGCCTCTGACCCGAATGTTTTTGCAGCCTAAGCCTCGCTTCCCTGAGAAGCCCGTGCTGCCAGGGTTAGAGCAGCGCTGTGGCAGCCACTGGTGCAGCATGCAGCCTCCTCACGTAAGAGCAGCTTCCCGCTGCATTTCCCAGGCACTGAGGTCTCCGTGTCACTTGATGTCATCAGGATTGCAAGGAAATGTGGAATGGCACAAGATACGCATGGAAAAAATGGGACAACCTGGGTTTTTTCTAGACTTCCTCCCATAAAATAAATACTTCAAATAAACTATTTTTCATCCAAAAAAAACCCCACAGAACATATTTCAATGATGTGCTGGGCTCCCCAAGGAAAGAGTGGATGTCTCAAGCCATCAAATAACAACTTCACTTGGAGATTCATGAGAAGAAGAGAAACGGACAAGTAAATGCAGCTTTGGTGACAAGCCACTCTTTTTGCTGTCAAGGGAAGGACAGTTTGCTGTTGATTAGGGAAGAGAGAGTGGGTGTTGGGATTTCTGAATGAATTACCCGGTGTTCAGACCCATTTTGTTTTTATAGAAGTTGCTCATCCAGAAAGGTTCAACAAGTGAAACACAAAAAAGCTTGTAATGAGGCTAAACTCATTAGTGACCCCCCTCCAGGGTAACCCCTATTAATGGGCAGGGTTGAGGAGTTGAGCAGGGCTGTGGGGAGCCCCTCTGGGTACTGGGACCGTGGGGACACGGTTGTGGCTGCTGACATGGTGGCTCTGTGCAGGGCTGGCATTCCAGCAGGGCAGAGCACACTCAAAAAACTGTTTACTTTGAGCTGAAGTTATTTTTAGCTGCACTAATCTGTGCAGAGATGATAAAGCTTTTCATTGCAAAGTGAGTGGCTGTGCTTTGCTTCTGGGCAATTTCACTCCACGAGCTCATCCCTTCCCCCTTCCCGGCCACTTCTTTCCACTGAGCTTATCTTCTCTGCCTCTGTGCCAAACACCTCCAAAAGGTTTGTCCCAACTAGACAGGTGGGAGTCTCAGCCCAAACTTCTTTTTTTTTTTTTTCATTTTTCCCTAGGGAATGTATTCAGTTCAGAAAATAAATGAATTTTGTGTTTAATAATCCCCAAAGCCTAGTTCCAAGGCTTTGCTGGAAGCCCATCATGAACGTGCACCCTCTCATCTTTCATTTCTGCAAAATCCCTTCTGTCCAAAGGCTCTTGCAAAAGAAGTCACTTGACAATTATCTCTTTGCAGCTGCAACAAATACAAGCAGATCTCAAACTCGGACCTCATGGCAAGCCAGAGTCCCCAGGCAGTGACAGCACTGCTCTACACCTCATTTTTCCCGAGGGGTCCCACAGCACATTCCAAAGTCCCTCACACACTCTCTGTAAGAAGCACTTTACCTGCTGCTGACAGGAGCAAGCGCGGCAGCTGGTTCACAGCACAAAGGCTACAAAATGCGCATCAATCCTGCTTGGTCAGGGGTTTGTTTGTCTAAAGGACTCCAGAAGCTTCTCCAGTGTAAACCCACAAAGGTCACACATCCAGCACATGCTTCATCAGAAAATCATCCCTTGTGGTAAAAGCTTTCTTGTCTAGGGCACAGCGTGAATAACGTCTCTGTCGGCTCAGGGTGTGTTCAGAGTGGGAAAGAACATGCAAGTATTAATTAAATACGTTCATTCTGCTTGCTGGGAGGGGTCAGATATACAGAAAAAGCTAAAAATGATTGTCAGGATGAGAAGGTGCAGCAGGAGAGGTATTGCTTAAGCTGATCAAGACTCACTGTGCAGGTGTTGCTGGCAGGGAAGCAAGAGATGTGCTGAGGTGCACAAACAGGTACTTCTTCCCTTTGTCCCTCTGATTCTGCCAGACTGTGGCTGGAAGAAATCAAGGAGCAGGCTGGGTTGGCAGCTGTGTCTCTCCCTTTTGAAGAGCAAAGGGGTTTGCTGATAAATGAGAAACAAATAGTCATCTCTGTCAGTGTTTAATACATGCCAGAGCCACCCAGCCAACAGCTGATTGTTCACCGGTGGCTGGCAACCAGACAAGGATTCCTGTTGCTGATGTGCAGCAGACAAGTAAATATTTTGATTCTAACTTGTGTTCTCAGCTAAATTGGCTTTTATATGACTTTATTCCACAAAGTCTGAAAAGAGGCCTCCTGCTCTGGAACACTGAGGGATCAAAATCATGTTATTAATCCTCTGTGTGAGTCAAAGGACTGCAATCTTCAGGCTTCACCATATACTCATTCTCTACCTATGGTTGGGAAAAAATTCAGCCTAACCTCCTGTTATGTTTCCTTGCTTTCCACGTTGGTTAATTAAGGGAGTACGTGTAACCAGATGCCTTCTTGTGAAGCAGCTGACCACTGCAACAGCCAGGATGAGCCCAGCAAGGCTGCTCCTGTGTCCTGTACTGTCCCATGCCCTTAGACATGGTGCCATTTATCTATTCTAGCTCTTCCCGAGGCCACAGACACTGAGATCAGGGAAGTGCAGCATCACTGTGACTTTGTCTGTGAGCAGCAGGAGTTCAGGCTGCTCCATGGGAAGAGCTCTGTGTTCTGGTCAGAGAACAAAATATTCTGCTTGTGCCAAGAGTGTACATAGAAAAAACCCAACAGGGTTTGCCTGGTGACCTGGGAGCATTTCCCTCAGGCCCTGCTCACAGCCCTCTGCTCCCAGCACCATACTGGCAACATGCCCTGGGTTCCACGTGTTGCACAGGTGTGCAGTGGCTGACACAGGAAGGTGTAAGATGTGGTGACAGGGCTGCCCTGCATATTGGGTAGCCCAGAGAAAGGCTCTGCCACCCCCAGGGCGGACACAGTGGCTGAGAGAGCCCTGTTCTTCCTTACCAGCTGTGGGCAGGGGAGAGTGCTGGCTCCTGGGAGGAATGCAGGGCGCTGTGGGGCATGGGATTTGCCAGGAGGCAGAGCCATCAGTTCTCAGTGGGTTACACCAGTGTCTCAAACGCTCCCTCCCTACTGAAGCAGTAGGTCCTAAGGCACAGCCCCAGTCTCAGAAATCTTACTCCTTTAAACAGCCAAGACAGACAAAGTTAAAGAGGTACTTGTACTATCATCTCCTTTTGGCAGGCTGCTGGTGGAAGGACAGAAGGCTAAATGACTGCTACAGAGACAGATTTTCACCCAGCCCAGAACTTCAACCTTGTCTGCTCTGCTCCTGACAGCTCCTCCATGGCCATCACATCCAATGCTTTCGTGGGTCTCTCCTCACCTAATCATGGCCAGTCTCACTCCCTGCTGCTTTGAGAAGTATTTTATCTACTGCTCTTTATGTCATGACTATTCCCTTATGGTTATTCCAGGATTTCCAGTTTTCAAAACTTACTCCCTTCGTTCGCTATATTTGTTTCAGATTCTTACTGTCTCCCAAAGTTGGGCTGGGTTTTCTTGGACAAGTGTAATATTTTCACTTTTATGCAGAATCATGTCTTTTTGGAGACAGAGTTAAATGTTTTCATACAGACCCCTGTTGCCACTCACTTTTGTGGATTAAATAATTTCTTTTTATAACATCTCTTGAGAAATTTTTTCAGCTTTGTAAAACTTGGCCTGATAAAGTATCAATTGTCTTTGCATCAGATTCTAGCAATGACGCTTAAGTCGACATCAGCTTTCTTGAGCTATATGTTAAAACCTTAGCTCCACACAGTCACGAGTTAGATGTCTCACATGAAGGTCTTACAGAACACCCTTTAATAAAAGCCACCATCCAGGCTGCCTTGGGCCACAAACTGTCAGTCATATTTGATCTAAAAGTCTGTGTTTGGGGCTGGTTCCTTGTCCTCGGAGTGAGAAGTAAATGCCAGTCACCACCCAAAGTACCCTTTGCCCAAATTGCTGTGGCGCCCAGTGGCTCCTCACTGCACACAGTGGTGGTGGCACTGATGTGACCTGCCAGGTATGCAGCAAGCCATCAGTGTGACAGTTGTGCTGTTATTGCTGTATGGAAAGATACATTTCCCTGTTTGAACCTACTTTGATGTGATGCCCATCCTGCACAGGTGTGTTCCAGGGAGCAAGGTCCACAACACACTGGACACCTGCCCGCGTCCCACACTGGCCGTAGGTCCCAGGGACTGAGCTGCTGACAAAGGGGACGTGGTACCAAACAGGCATTTGCCTCAGCTCTCCATCTCTATGGCAACAAGCAGGAGATCGTGCAGGTCAGACAAGAGGTGTGTACTCCACTGCAGCACTACCTGTTTTCCTGCAGGAATGAGGGCTCAAACTGAGCAACCAGGAGGGAAAATCCACTTTATGGTGGCTAAGAGGCCCTTTTAGTTATTATTTATCCAAGTCTCCAGGCATTGTAATTTATCATTAATAATATAATTAAATCTCAGCTGTCTTGAAGGATGAGTTGAACAAGAAAGTAGCCAGCTGGGTACCTGGAAACATTCTTTTATGCCTCTTCATTGCAGGGGAAGTTCATCCCCATCTCTCCAAGAGCTCCACCAAACACACCACTTATGTCCTGAAGACAAAAAGTCACCAGCTTTTCAGTATCTAAACCAATTTGGGAATTAAGTCTGCTAGCTGTTGTGTTGTTATTGGTTAACAAGAAATTGTGTGAAACTGAGAACTAGAATTAATAAAATAACAGACCCGCTTTTCCCATCTTCATTTGCACAAGAGAAAAAAACAGACTCTTGAATCTATTGGTTTATTAGATAAAATTAAGATGCAAAATTAGAGAAACCTGATAGATTTGATATTGAAATGTTGGATCTTGGAGGGAGAAGTGTGTGATCCTACGTGCAAAATAATTACTATTTTAGAGGAAACTACTACATGATAGGGTTTGTTACCCCAAGAAACAATACGGAGGGGTTGGTGTATTCTGAATTTCATCCCAGTTCGCTGCATGCTGACTTCCTCGTGTAAACAGGTCATTTTTGGCAAGGCTTGTGGAATATTTACCACTATTTGTTCCACGGGACTTCAAACTGGGACACCACCACAGTCCAAACAACTGAGCTGTGCCTGCTGGCTAGGGATCCAGCCCAGCCAGAGCCAGGAGCTGGCACTGTTAGTGAAGGTATCCAAACAAGCCACATTTGGGAAGCAGTTGGGAGTCATCTTTAATCATTCAGCACTTTCAGTTGAGTTCGTTTAGTTCCAAGCTGGGTAATTACAGCCTCATTATTTTTCTATTTACAATGAAGACAAGCCTGCAAGCCAGGCAGAATAATTTCTTCTGCTACCGTTGCCATGATAGCACATCTACACCATAAGCAATTTGTCATGGTATCAGTTTTATTAATGGTAAATAATGACTCTTCAGTTAAGCAACATCTTCACATCAGCTGGTGCCTAACCATAAAACACTAAGTAAAATTTCAAGCCCTACAGACAGGTAATTGAGTTGAGATTCCCAGTGCCCAGCATGTTCCTTGCTGACCAGCATGTGTCAGGTTTTCCACATTATTTTTTTCACTGAAATTAATACCCGGCTACAATCAGGCTTTAATTTTAAAGCCACTAAAGCTCATCTAAAAATAAGACATCAAAGTTCCCGTGACAGTAAGTAGAGGCCAGGACTAAGGGAACAGTGGTAGATCAGGTATCAGAGAGTAATTCATCCTGTCTGTCCACCTTCACTGGCTGGAGGGAGAGCTCAGTCCTTGCAGGGACTATTTCTCAGCCCAGAACCCACTGTTAGTGTGGCATACACTGAAGTGCACAGGGGCATCGCTTCAATGGATCTTGCTTCAAATAGTTTGAAGACTGTAATGATACAAAATACATGTTTGAAAACAGCTTTGAAAAAAAAATATCCACAAGAACTGTACTGTGGCACTGGGTTCTGCAAAAGCCCCAGAAAACAAGGTAGGAAATATAGTTATACCAGCACACCTTTTAATTGAAAATTTTAAGTTGTCCGTAGAGTCTGAAGAAACTTCTGCCATTATCTCAAAAAGCCAACAAATTCTGAACGGCACTATTATATTTAATAGGGGGAAATGACTCTGTTTCTGCCACCAAAACACCTGTGTACGTCACGCTGAGCACAGTGACCTGCTTTTGTTTCCTATGGACACGCTCAGGGCTGCAGGAACATGACACACTTAACGTGCACTTTAAAATGACTGCGTGCATCTGCAGCTCAGTTTTCTCAAGTGCGTTCTGCAGCAGGAAGCTGGTTGTAAGATCCCCTGATAAACCAACACTCAGCCCTCAGTTCTTCCCCTTCCTTCCCTTCCAAGATTAAGACTGTGGCTGTTTCTGCCCCCAGTGCACGTGGATTCTGTGAATGCTGAGCCTTGTCAGCTCTTGCCCTGTGCTGCCTTCTGCAAATTGCTTGATTTACACCCTCTAGGGCAACAACTCTATTGAGCCCAGAGATGTGACTAGCATGGCATTGTACTGTTAGACTTCCCCAGGGCACTTTTTCTTCTAAATCATCTAGGACAGGAAAAACAGTTAGATAAAGAAGAATGTAATGACTCATTCCCCAATGCCATGGAGGTTCAGAACAACCAGAAAAGAGTTAACAGCACAGCCAACCCCCCAGCAGTATTTCAGAGTTTCTAAATACAGAGTTCCTTTCTGAGCTGGATGCCCATTTTTGTTATCTTAAAAGTATTTGTGGAACTCTTGGCCAACTTTAAACAAACAAACAGGGAGAAATATTTGTGAAGATAACATGGCCGAGAGTGTTTCTAAGTTGAAGTTGAGTCTTTCTAAGTTGAAGGTTTTAGTTTTTAGACTATTTCTTTAAAGCTTGTGAATAGAAGAAAAAAATTGCTCTGGAGATGTTAAATCACAAAACCATCCCAGCTAAGGCTTTGGAATAACAATCATTCAACTTAGCAAATATCAAACGTGGGAAGGGATTTATCTGACGCATCTTTATGATCATGTGAACTCCTCTCTCAAGGAGAAACAGTCTCTGCTGGAGACACAAGAGGAAGGAACTGTTTTGCCTTCTTTAAAAAAATATAACAACATAAGCAACTGTAACATGCTCAAAGCTTCCTGGCACAAATGCAAAAATGCAACATCTGAAATGTCAGCTGGTATGCTGGGAGGATTTACATGATTTAAAAGATTTATGAGAAAGAACTATTTCACTGCCTTCAGAGCATCTTGGAAAGTAGCAGTGGGGGGGACAACAGAAAAGAAGGGGAAAAAAATCTTCAGCTAAAAGAAATTATCATGGCCAGTGTGATTCTGTATTGCTCTTTTCAGTGCAAGGAAAAAAAATGGGTCAGGCACTCACTGGATTTTAAGCTGCATTTAAAGATGAATGAACAGAGTCTGCCATGACTCTGGGATGTGCTCATTTTCTCACATTACATATTGACTCACATAATCCTGTGGCTCACCTAAAGCCACACATCTCGTCACTGCTCAAGGCAGGATTAAATCAAGAAATTCCTGACTTTTCCTCCCACTGTTGTTTCACTAGAAGTTGTTCTGCTGCAGCCACTGCTGATACACAAAGACTGGCCAGCTGGATTTCAGCACAGGCTCTCAGGGGAGAGATGGGGTCACAGAGACAGGGGAAATAAACCTTGCCTTAATAAAAATATAATACATCAAGCAAGGAAAAGGCATTAAACCATTTGAAACTATAAACTCTGCAACATTTATAAGTGCGCTTGGGCAACGCTCAAGTGGAAGATTGGCTTGCTTTGTGGCTACCCACTCTTGAAGTGGCTGCTTAAAAGCATGGTCCTCGATGTTCTGCACAGCCTGAGGTGCTCCAGCACCAAACTTGAGCCCAGCTCAGCTCTGTGGGGCTGATGCTGTGCCAGGATGGGGGAAAGTTCCAGCTCCAGCAATGCCTCTGGCTCCAAGACTCCTCCTGGGACAGTTACAAGCAGCTCACATCAGTACAGGGCTAGGGCTGATCCAACGGTGCCAGCCCCGTCTGGGTCAGATCCTGCGCCCCTGAGGGCCCTGTCTGAGCACCCAGCGCTGTTTGCAGGGGTACCACATTCACCTATCATTAAACTGTTCACTTCCTCCTCCTTTTTACCAGCCATCTGTTGCCAGTGCCTTCCATGGTTCATTCACAGATGTCACTGCAGATCTTTTGTGCAAAATATTCCCTCCAATCTATCTCTGTTTATGTTTTGTTGTTGGGCGGTTTGCTGGTTTTTTGGATTTTGTTTTTTTGGTTTTTTTTATATATAAGCTTTTATTTAATTTTATTTGAATACTTGTCAATACATTTAAGTTTCACTGATGCTTCCATAAATAATGAAAGAACTCAGTAATACCATTCCAGGGTATTAGATTAAGGTGAACATTTTTCTCCATCTGTTTCACCAATAACCTAAACTAATGCAGTTTCCAGACCAGAGCGCATGATCTTAAGCGAACTGAAGAGAGTAAAAAGGTCTCTGGTGACACATAAAGACTTAGAGGAGATTGAACAAAGGTGTCCTATAAAATAAATTTCTGGCCAAACAAAACTGGAAAGACACAGAGATTACAATTCCTCTATCATAACAGCAGTGACTCATCCAGTTGCATAGTCACTTGGGGTGAAAAAGAAAACAGTTACTCAATCTCGCAGGGATTTAGACACAGAAGAATATATTATGCAAGTTTTAGCTGCGTTACTAATGGCCTTGAAGCACACAACTCTACTATGACTCTCACTCAGCTCAGCAGATCACAAATAAGATGACTCACGTATCCATGATATGATAGGAAAATAGAGAGCCTAAGAAGTGCAGAGGCAGGTGCTAATACAGTCAGAGAGCACGCAGTCAAGGGGAGAAGAGATGTATAAAATCATGAGCAAAGGACTGCAGAGAAATCAGCTTGTGTATTTGGAGACTCGAGGGCATGGCCTAGGTTGATTTTCCTTGGTCTCAGATCAGGGGGCTGTGAGTGTGAAGCCAGGCTGTGTGCGCAGATGAGCCAGGCCAGTGGCACCACTCACCTGCGTGTCCCCAGGGAAAGGCAGCAGAGAGCTGCCCTTGGTCTCTGCCTGGCAGTGGTGAGCGAGCCCCTGTACGGCAGCACACGGTGAGATCACACACCAGTGAAAGTCATCCACAAACTTAACAATATTTATACTTGACAGGACTTCCTACCCTGCTGGTACATCATGATTTGGTAGAAGCTGTTAACTCTGATTGTTTAAAGACTAATTAAACCCACTGGTGGTGCCAGCCATAGCAGTATTTTGCCCATTATCTCATGACTAACCTCCTCGTGGATGAGGGCTTTGACAGCTGTTCTCAAAACACTGGTTAAAATCTGAATGGTTGAGCAGAGCTCAACTCAAATTCTGGACTAAACAGCTGGAAAAGCAATTGTCCCAAGAAAACTGCAATGCTTTATGCTCTGGAGATCAAATCAAAGCACAGATGTAAATATAGCTTAAAGCTAAACACTTTACAGAAGCCAAATAATTAGGAGGATTTTATTAGAAAGCTGATGCTGATACATCTAAATTTGGAACTTTATGCAGGCCAGAGCACAGTTAGATGTTTAGACCTGTACATGAGTCAAGGCAATGCTACTGTAGAAACACAATGTATGATTATGATTTTTTAATTTTTACAGACAGCTTGGCACAGCCATTCCAATTTGCTGTTCCCATCACCTGACTGAAAGATTCTGGATGGTCAAAGGATTATTCAATTATAATGTGTCTGTGAGATCTGGTACCTGCAAAAACACAGTGCATGCAGAGCAGGAACCCTCAAATACTCCGGGGAACATCAGGAAAAATTCTGCGTTTTTGTTATCACAGAAAGGAGACCCTTGAGAGTAACAAGAATAGCACTAACGCACAAGCTTGAGTGACATTTTTTTATGAGCTCAGTTGCACAAAGGAACTGCAGAGAACTGCTTTCAAATGACTAAATCTGACACATTTCCTTTAAGTATTACCTAATTCGAAGGGGTTTATTCTAGGCATTTCAACTTACATATGTATGGGATGTAATGTATAGATACAGAAGGGATGCACCATTTCATTCTGCTGTCAGAGCTGATTACCAAACCAGAGCAGGGTATTTTTGTACAAACCAGGATAACCTCCTGCCATATCCTGTGTCGTTCCCAGAGCTGACATCCCTAGGCTGACTTCATCCTTATCTCCTGTTAAATATGTAGGGTTTAGGTGATGTGATGCAGAATCAGAGAGGGTTTATGATGGCAAGTAAAACAAGCACTTGGAAATCTCTTGTTACGTGGACAGTGGAAGGAAAAAGCTTTTTATCTGCATCCCTTGTCTCTGCCCAGCATAACCCAGTGGAGGATCCCACAGTACTTTGCAAAACTATTTGTCTCATAAATGTCCTGAGAAGAAAACACTTGCAGATTCAAGATTTAGATGAGTTTCATCACTATATTAGTAATACACAATATTCCAATATATTTGAATTATTTGCCCAGGATTACTGGGAAGGGAACACAGGATTTGTGATTGTGCTTTTATTCTGCACATATTCATTGGAACAAACAGTGAAGGAGCAGGGATGTGGCAAAAGCTTTCTTAGAGATCCAGCTGGTGCAACCAGAAGGGTAATAAAAATACATTAGCAATAAAGGCTCATATATTATCTGAAGCAAGCACAGTTCCTATGATTTATGGAGTGACCTTTTTCTGAAAGAAGCCTGTGTGTCCTCATGAATAAGGCTGATTGCAAGAGAGATTATACTGTTAACATAGTGTTCATATATTCTGAGTGTTAAAACTGCTGTGGAAAATACGTGGCTGGTTTACTGGATGCTCTTTGTCATTTCTTGGCAATTTTAGAGGGCAGTAAAGCTGTCATTCTGATTGTTAGTGCCTTTCTGTGATGGAAGGTTTTTTGAACAGGGACTGTGTGAAGGGTCTGACAGAGTGTAAAGTGATGTGCAATAGCTGGAACTGCTACAGCCAGAAAATATCCTGTAACACCAGCTGGTCAGTTCTGACCCTGCCCTGTGATATTTTGCAAGACTAATGCCAATTAAAGACAATGCAAACTGCTTTCCTAAACCTCTGTGCAAACTTTGGTCAAATCCTCATGGTGTTATATCATGACAGCCAACTCTCATCCACTTCATTTGCTCCCAGACTTTTGTCAGGAGGAGTGAAGTCACACAGCTGTCCCTCTCCAACTCCTCCAGGCTGCAACCTGTGCTGGGAATCCAGACCCAGGGAGGCCCCTGTACTCTGGGCAGCTGAAAAACAAGGTCTCTTTTCACCTGGCTCCTCTACCTTCCTCTTCTTCCATGTTAACAGAGCCTATCTGTAGTTTTTGTAGCCATGCACCTCCAGGTATGAACTGAGCCTGGTGTGAACTGATGCAGAAGTGTTTCCTTGAGAAACTTCACCTCTGAAAAGCTCCTGAGCTTTCCCACTTCCACCTAGAGGTCCGTTTAACCATACAGGCCAAAATTCATGGACACCCTTCAGTGCTCAGCAAATCATAGAGGAAAAGAGGGGCCGCAAAGTGCTAGTAGGAAAAGGTTCTTCATCCAAAGGCTGAAGGATAGGCTGGAGCAGGCTCCCCAGGACAGTGGTCACGGCCAGAACTCAAGGAGTGTTTGGACAACGCTCTCAGGAACATGGTGGGATTTCTTGGGGCTGTCCTGTGCATGGCTATGAGTTGGACTCGATGGTCTCTTCCAGCCTGGAACACCCTGTGATGTGAGTTCTGGAGCACAAGCACCTGTGTCTGTTGTCACGATCGGTCAAGAGTGGGAATGAGTTACAGATCCTGCCCCGGTGAAACAGCTTCGCGAGGCTGAGCAGGTGCGTGGCCCCGGCAGGGCAGGTGACAGCCGTGTCGCCAGCCCCCGGGCCACGGCCACTGCTCGCACCACGACCCACACAGGCTCTACATGAAGCGGCAGGAGGATTCCCGCTCGCTTCCTGCGGCATCCCGGTTGTCGCGGTGCCGCCGGTTAGGGCAGCGGTGACGCGGCTGTAACTCGCACGGCCGTGACGCCTGTCACCGCACCGGGTCACGCCCCGCGGGGCCCGAGGGCTCAGCGTTACCCGGGGCACGGGCCACGCCAGGGCGCCCTGCGGGCTGCCGGTGCCCAGAGGCGGGGAAACGCGGTGTGCTCTGTCACAGTGCCGCACGGGGCGGGGGCGGCTCGGTGCTGTCCCGGTGCCCTCCCGCTGCCATCCCGGTGCCGCCCCGCTGCCCTCCCGGTGCCGCCCGGTGCCATCCCGGTGCCGCCCCGGTGCCACCCCGGTGCCACCCCGGTGCCCTCCCGGTGCCCTCCCGGTGCCATCCCGGTGCCCTCCCGGTGCCCTCCCGCTGCCATCCCGGTGCCGCCCCGGTGCCGCCCCGGTGCCGCCCCGGTGCCATCCCGCTGCCATCCCGCTGCCGCCCCGCTGCCGCCCCGGTGCCCTCCCGGTGCCCTCCCGGTGCCCTCCCGGTGCCCTCCCGGTGCCCGCGTTGCACAGCAACGGCTGCGCGCGCCAAGGCACCGCCGAGCGCCCCCCGCAGGTGCGGCCCGGCTGCCGGGCTGCCAATCGGCCTCACTCATTGGCTGTCATGCTCTAGGAACCGCCCACCCGCTGACCCTTCAACCAATCAGCGTTCCCCCCTCCCCTCGGCGAAGGCGGAAGAAGTGCTGATAAACAACATCGCCCCGCCCTGCGCCGACCTTCCCGCTCCTCCCCTTGGCGCGCGGCCGCATCGCGCCTTCTCATTGGCGGGCGGCCGCCTCCGAGCGTGCCGGTAGCCAATGAGCGGCGGCGGCGGCGGCTCCCGACAGCGCCCGCCTGGCGCCGCCCCGTAAGGCCGCGGGGTGTGGGCGGAAGCAGGGAGCGGGCGGCGGGGCGGCGGCGGCGCCATGGGGGCCGTGCTGGGGGTCTGTTCGCTGGCCAGCTGGGTGAGTGCGGGGCTCCCCTCCCACCCCAAACTTGCCTCTTCACACCCTGAACGTTCCCTTCCATCCTGAGGAGCGGGTCCGGCCCGGAACGGTGCCTCTGTTGGCGGCCGGGGTCGAGCCGGGAGCGAGTCAGCACTCTGAGTCCCCGCGGGCGCAGTCGCGGTCCCGCCGGGGCGGCTCCAGCCTCGGGGAGCAGAGCGGTGCCCGGCTGGAGCCATCGGTGTCCTTCCCGGGGGCCGCCTGGCCGGGGCAGGTCGCTGGCGGGCGGGGCCCGCCCTGGCTAGGCCCCAGGGGCAGCCCAGGCCGATAAACGCGGTTATCTCCGGGTGTTGTCAGTCAGAAACGCCGATTAGCGGCTTTATCTGTGCGGTCCAGAGTGGAGTGTCTCTAAAAGGAATTCGGGTTTTCCTCTCGCTGTCGCCTAACGCGCCGGTGTCAGCTGCGATGGGAATGCCCTTACTATTCCTGTCTCTGCCCTTCAGATTCCCTGTCTGTGCAGCGGTGCCTCGTGTTTACTGTGCCGATGTTGCCCCAACAGCAAGAATTCGACAGTGACACGTCTTATCTATGCTTTCCTCCTCCTCCTCAGTACCGTGCTTGCCTGCATTATGCTGGCACCAGGCATGGAAGAGCAGCTGAAAAAGGTATGGAGGGGAAAAACCTCTTTCTGACTGTTTTAAGTGCCATTGTTTGTACCAGTGACTATTGATTTTCTTTACTTGAAATGGATTTTGTGTGAGACACAAACACCCAAGTGTCCTTGTTTCCGAGTTAAGAGGCTGCATGTACTGAATGGTTTCTGGCTGAAACAGCAAATTCAGTGAATGTTCCTTTTTTAGTACATGCCTGGTCTCTGAAGTCTGACCAGACATGGAGATGGTCAGTCGTTATCAGAGCCTGCTGCTGTGGTATCTTAATCTTCCTGGGTGAGAAGTGTTGACATGGGGAAAGACAGTTGATAATAAGGTCTGAGCACAAAGTCTTTTGTTCTCTGATCTCCCAGAAGATTGTTGACTGAAAGCCTTGGCTGTTACAGACTTAAAGAATGTAATTGCAAAAGCAAATGTAAACTCACAATGAAATGTGTCTTTACCCAGATACCTGGATTTTGTGATGAGGGGCTTCACACTCAGATCCCCCACTTGGATGGGTTTGTCAGCTGTGATGTGTTTGTGGGGTACAGAGCTGTCTATCGTGTCAGCTTTGCCATGGCCATGTTCTTCTTCCTCCTCTCCCTGCTCATGATAGAAGTGAAAACCAGTAATGACCCGAGAGCCTCGATACACAATGGGTATGTGTGAGCCAGCTGGCTGCCTTTCCAGCTTGTTTCCTCCTTCCAGTTTCTCTGCTGAACACAGTGGAAATTCCTTTATGCATACATGGACAGCCTCAGGTTTCTTTTGGACCCAGTACTGAGTAGTGCTTTAGTCTCCTAGAAAGCTTCCTATTTAAGAAGATGTAAGGTGTTCAGTGTCCTGGTTGAGGGCGTCACTCTGAGGTGGGGTAACCAAAAGGGCAGTGCTCTTTGTTTCCAGAGAGATGTCAGATTGCAGCTAGTTTATATCTCCAACCTTGCGCTGCCTCTGGCACTCAACTGGTTCATTCTCAAGGCCAGTCTGACTCAGCCAGCAGAAACTGGTTCCTGATTTCCAATTCCCTGATTGAACTGAATTAGTTCTGGGCTAGATGACTGAATCATCATAGAGTCATTTTAATTGGAAAGGGACCTTTGGAGAGCATAGAATCGTAAAATTATAGAATGGTTTGGGTTGGAAGAGACCTTAAAGATCATCCACTTCCAACCCCCTGCCGTGGGGAGGGACACCTTCCGCTAGACCAAGTTGCTCAGAGCCCCATCCAGCCTGGCCTTGAATGCTTCCAGGGATGGGAAGTCCTCAGTCTCCCCAGTCAACAGGATCATATGATCCAAAGCCTTGGTTGGAGCAGGACCAAGCTGCTTACAGGTCATGTAGCACATGGCTACTGTGTGTGAACTGACTGTGTGAAGAGTAGGACCAATAGTTATGATTTCTATCTTCTTTTAAAGGTTCTGGTTCTTCAAAATAGCTGCCATTGTGGCTATCATGGTTGGAGCATTTTATATCCCCGAAGGGCCTTTCACAAGAGGTACGGTTAATATTTGTCATGGAATTCTGACTTGAATAGGCTCAAACCTTTTCATAGATTTATTATGGAAATAGTAAAAAAAATAGTAAATTTTCATAGGCAATAGTGAAAGTTCTCTTGTAGAAGATGCAGTTTCTGCCCATCTTCTTTGGAGTGTCTTGGTTCATCCAGTATTTTGATGACCAGCTGAAATTATGGCAATAAGAAATCCCTTTTCAACCACATACGTTTTGGTTATTAATAATTTTCTACTTCATGGGACAGTCACTAAAGAGCTGAGTCTTCTAACACTAGACTGGGGCGACTCATGACACTGACCAGTGCTAAATACTTCCCTAGAGTCTCTGAAAAATCTGTGTGGGAAACTTCTACTGTCTGGCCACATCACAGGAACTTGAAAGTGTTGCTGCCCCTCAGAGAAATGTGGCGTGATGGCACTTATGTACACAAAGATGCCACGTTAGATGTTGCCTTCATTCTGAAAACGTGTTGGGCTAAACGTTCCCATGCTCAGCTTGACCAGCATTGGCTGCATCCCTAAATAGCTGGGACTCCTTCCATGCTTTTGCAGGATTGAAGCCAAAGTGATTAACAGCATCTGCATTTCTAAATATGGTTTCAGTTTTTTTCATTATTTGTGTGCAGTATAATTAGGAGCTTTCTTGTTTTTAAACTGAGGTAGCATGCACATGGGGAAAGCTAACCTTTTTTTTTCTTGCTCCCTTTTCTAGCTTGGTTTTGGATTGGTGTTTCTGGAGCCTTCTGTTTCATTCTTATCCAATTGGTTCTACTTGTGGATTTTGCTCACTCTTGGAATGAGAGCTGGGTGGAGAGAATGGAAGAGGGGAATTCTAAATGCTGGTATGCAGGTAGGAATCTTAACCTGTAAAGGGTTTGTTTGTACTGGCCACTACCCTGCAGAATATCATTTACTGGTTTGCAGACATACCTAGAATTAAACTCCACAGTGTCCCTGAGTCACTGCTCTAAACACCTGAAATTTACAGCAATGTTTCCTTTTTCTTGTTCAATAAAATGCAAAATACTGTAGGCTTGTGAGTAGCACATTTGACAGTCCTAATGAACCACACTTGGCCTGGTTTGCAGGGCGTGTGCAGAGCTCAGAGCCTGGTTCTCTTCAAATGTGAGCTTTGCTCTGCACGTCCCCTCTGTGTCCCCAGGAGCTCAGCTGTGTCCATGACAGTGGCTGCAGTACCACACCGAGCGTGCCTTGGTGCCTGCTCCCCAGCTGGTCATTAATTACAAAGTGCTAATTGTTGTGGTTCTTAGCTCATAACTAAGAATGCTGCAGCAGCGTTTTGTAGCTTACAAAGAGCAGAGTGGAAACAAAAACGGGTGACCTCGAGCACAGGAATTCAGGGCAGATAAATGTCCATGAGAAGTGTGCAAAAAGCACTCTCTCATTATGACACTGTGGCCTGATACCAGTTAAACTAATTAAACTGCTGCTGGAAGGCAAGTCCTGTTCCCCTGATGGCAGCACTGGCCTTCCTCTGAGCTATGCTGCTTAGTGAGCACAAGCAGAAATTTAGCCATACATTAAAAAAATGCATTCTGCTAGTCTAGTTTTGTGACCCAGACTGCCAGGTGAGGGATTGTCTTGCAGTGTAAGCCACTTTAGATGTACTATTAAAACTATACGTGTAATGTAAAAAATTTTTTTCCTCCAGCTCTGTTGTCCTGTACAAGCTTGTTCTATGCCTTGTCCCTGGTTTTTGTTGTTCTCTTCTACGTTTTCTACACGAAGCCTGATGACTGCACTGAGAACAAGTTATTCATCAGCGTTAACATGATCTTGTGCATTGCTGTCTCCATTGTTTCTATCCTTCCGAAAGTTCAGGTATGACTTTGCTCTGCTCTTTTCTTCTGACATACAAAGCAGGGAGTGAGAAGGATGTAGTACCAGTTCAGTCAGACATAAAAACTTTAAAACTTGGCTATCATAGCTGTGCTAGTTAGGAACTTAAAACCAAAAAATCTTGGTCTGAAACTATTGTGCTGCATAGTGACACATTTTCTGAAGAGAGGCTTTTTTCATCTAACATGGTTTTGGACTTTGTTTCCATGTGGAGGACTGCTGGCATGCTTTTAGTGGTGAAGGCCCTGGGTTGAACAGAGAAATCTGTTAGGGAGTAGAAAATAGCTGGAGATTTTTTTGCTTAATACTGTGGCTTTGAAATTAGGGGCAAGCTTGTTTAATGTAAGAGGAAAGTTGCATGTTACTCGATTCTGAACTGGTATTGCTCAAATCCCATGCTAGATTCACATCTACAAAATTGTTTGAAAAGGTTGAGATTAACTCAGTAAGAGCCTGTAACTGAGTCTTGGGCACCAAAAAAATGTATTTGGTTTGCTTATTTTTTCTGTGTTTGAGTTGCTTTTTGCATAAATGATATAACTCTAAGGAGTTTCTTCCAATTTTTTGAACATAGAACAAAGCCCAATGCATTTCTAAAGCAATGGTTTTCATGCTAGTAGTTGTTGCATCTGTGGCAGTGGGGTAAAACTATCCAACCCTAGGTAAAACTTGCCCTTTTGACCTTGGCTTGCTCTTCTCCTTTGGAACAGGAACATCAGCCTCGCTCGGGCCTCCTTCAGTCCTCTGTCATCACGCTCTACACCATGTACCTCACTTGGGCAGCCATGTCCAATGAGCCTGGTAAGCAACACGTGTCTTGAGTCACATATTTTGGTGTGCAAGCAGAAGCTGCTAATGGTTATTAGAGACCACCCTGTGGGAATTGCTGATCTATCCAGATCAAATCCAGTGAGGCTGAAAAGCTGACTTGACTGAAACCATCAAGCTGCCTCTTCACAGAACTAAACTGGAGTGTTTGTAAGGGGGGAAAAAAGAAAGTGTCAGGGCTTTCTGATGTTATTTATTTATTATACCTGTGTCTAGCTCACAGGCAGGAAAAATATTGCAGGCAATTTCTGCCTCTGGAGAATCGAAGAGATCAGCAGTTAAAGGGAATGAAAAATTGTGAGCTTACCTGTCATCTTTTCTTAGCTAAATGCTGGCAAAGCTCATCTCTCTAATCTCCCTTGAAATCCCTTTCAGAAAGAAGCTGTAACCCAAGTTTGCTGAACATCATCACCCAGATAGCTGCACCCACAGCTGTTCCAGCCAATGCCACCGTCCCACCTGCCACTCCTGCTCCGCCCAAGTCCCTGCAGTGGTGGGATGCCCAGAGTGTTGTTGGACTGGTTATCTTTGTCCTTTGCCTCTTATATTCCAGGTAGGAGCTGCACTGCTATCCAGTGATAAAGAATTGGGATTTCTCTGCCTCTTTTCTTTGATTTTGGGTCTAGTGCAAAATGTACCTGCATTTATTTGCATCCAGCTGCTGTCTCAGGCCCGAGGCCAAATGTGGCTCTGCTTCGTGGATGAGGATAAGCTTTATAAACCCAATCCAGATAACAGAACAACATGTGTTACGAGGTGATCAGAGGGATGGAGCACCTCTCCTGTGAGGAAAGGCTGAGACAACTGGGTTTGTTTAGCCTGGAGAAAAGAAGGCTTTGGGGTGACCTACTTGGTGGCCTTCCAGTGTCTGAAGGGAGCCTGCAAGGAACGTGGAGAGAGACTTTTACAAGGGCACGGATTAAGGCTGAAAGGGTAGGTTTAGATTAGATATTATGAAAAATTTCTTTACTGTGAGGGTGGTGAGGCACTGCAATGGCTGTCCAGAGCAGTTGTGGATGCTCCGTCCCTGGAAGTGTTCAAGGGCAGGCTGGATGGAGCTCTGAGCAGCTTGGTCTAGTGGAATGTGTCTCTGCCCACAGCAGGTGGGTTGGAACGAGATAATCTTTAGTGTCCTTTCCAAACCACACTTTTCTATGATCCGGGACTAGGAACGCTGTTTAATTAGGTTAACAGAAGCTCGGATGAAAACAGTTTGAGGAATTTCCTTATGTTTCCAAACAGATTTTAAAAAATTTATTTGCTAGTCCCAGACATTCATTGTGATCCATGACTTGCTTATTAGCAAACATAGTTGACTGTAAAAGGAGTTTTTGACCGTGTCTCTCTTTGGGTTACATTGCAGCATCCGCTCTTCAAGTAACAGCCAGGTGAACAAGCTGACACTGTCTGGCAGTGACACTGCCATTCTGGAGGAGACCGTGGGGATAGGCAGCGGGGCTGCCGACGAGGGAGAAGTGCGCCGTGTCACGGACAATGAGAAGGACGGGGTCCAGTACAGCTACACCTTCTTCCTCTTCATGCTCTTCCTTGCTTCTCTTTACATCATGATGACACTCACAAACTGGTACAGGTAAGAGCCAGATGGGAAGTGATGGGTTCTATGTGCCAGTGTTTCTATGTGGATAGGAGACTCCTGCCTTGTGGGCTACTCCTGTCAGGCTGGTGAAGGTGCTGTCCCTATGCTAGTTGCATTAGAGTTGTGTCTTCTCGGTTTAGTGTTACTGAATTAACATGTAAGAAGGCCGTGCAGCACAATCAGCAGCTGTGGTTCCAGGGCACTACTTCAGAGCAGAAAGTGTGGCTGCCATTCTTCAGCTGGATGAGTAGCAGGAGGGATACATGTGGAATTGGTTTCAGGTGGCCTCCTGAAGAGTTTGTTAAGAGGCCAACCTGCTGTCCCAGGCTCTTCATCCTGGGAAAAATGTGCAGGGACAGCCATACATGCTGCGTATCAGAGATGTGATTTCCTACATCTCTTGGAAATGCTTGGACATGCCCTCTGCTGCGTCAGCTTAAAAGCCACTGCTCCCAGGACATTATATAAATTAGCAAATACACTTAGAGATCAGCAGCCACCAGGAGTCTATTGCACAGCTCATGCAAATCCTTCCTTCAACAGCAGCACATCAGCATGGGCAAGCAGGCTTGAAAACTGTGTCCCAAGAACAACAGCCTGTGAAGGAGCCACAGGAAACTGCTGGTTTAGTTGTTTATGTTCTCAGAAAGGGTCTTGCATTGGAGTGTCCCAAAGGATTGCCCTCACTTCAGATTCATATGAGGTACCAAGGAACAGTGGGAGGTGCTTTCTGTGTTTACTAATGGACTTCCTTACTTTTTAGCCCTGATGCAGATTTCAAAACCATGACAAGTAAGTGGCCGGCCGTGTGGGTGAAGATAGCCTCCAGCTGGGTTTGTCTGCTTCTCTATCTTTGGACCTTAGTGGCTCCTCTTGTCCTTACTAATAGAGACTTCAGTTAAGTTCCTGCACCTGTCTGAGCTTACAAAAGTGGGCAACTCTTTGCTGAAAGCCAAAATGTTCATTTACTGCTTTAGTTACTGTTTCTTATGTTGGTATTAAAATGCAGTTGGATAGAAAGTTACATATTGTATAATGCTTGATGCAGCATCAGAATTATCAGTTATCTTTCTGTTTTAATCTTTACCAGGGTTATTATTGCATTTTTAAAATTCACTACAGCTGTGCTGTCAAAGCACAAAAGAAATTATCTGTTCTGTCCAATAGCCACAACCTTCTATTGAATAGAAGTTAACATTTAGTTAAATATGAAGTAATATATTTTAAAGAACAATTATAATCAGCATAATGCACTACTATGCTAATGCTTCAGTTTCTGGAAGTGTAAGCCATGCTGCTTGATTTCTACATTCCACTGCAAAAGTTTATTTACAGGAGAAGTTTATTTAAATTACTTTATGTTGTGGCAAAAAAAGCACCCTTATTCCTCACCAGAAAGATCTCTGAAGTTGAAAAACTAGTTAACTCTTAATTCTTTTTTAAGACAAACTTGCCTTTTTTAAGAGGCAATTTCTATGGTAACTTCTTTTTTAGGATGTTTGCCAAATAGAGTGGTAAGTGTATGAATAGCTTAATCAACTTTATGATTATGTTGGAAAAATTGAGCTTATTGACTGGTTGATTTCACTTGTCCAATGTGCTTAATGAAAGTAACATACATGGAATTATTATTACTATTATTATTGGCTCTAAGGCATTTGCACTGTAAAGTCATTTGAATAAAGCAGACTAACTACTGAAACTGGCCCAGCTCTGTTGAAGTGTTAAGAAACAGCAGTTATTTCAGCTGCTGCAGTGTCCAGCTGGATGTGACTGGGTGTTTTCTCCATGCAGTAAATACCAAGTGACATATTTCTTTTGAAACAAACAGTACCTGACTGTCAAAGCCTGTTCCTTGAAGTTGCTCAACTTCGGTTCTCCAGGAGAAAGCAACACCTTTTGCTAAGGCAGTGCTGTGGTGATTATGTGTAGTAGCAACTGTGTGTAAATGTGGAACTTGTGTGTTGTTTTTGAGGTGAACAGTAAAATATCCCAACATGACACAAGACAAACGTATTGAAAATATCAAATGAGCAGCTGTTACAATATGTTTAATCACCCAGTCATGCATCATAAAATTACACATTTTTGATGACTTCATTTTATAAAATGCAATATAAAAATAAATTTTTCAAAATAAGATGTACACTTAACCACCCAACACCTCTAGGCCCACATATAACAGAAGGCAAAATTAATATTTGAACAACACGATGAGTAACTCATGCCAAAATGAGATTTAACAAAAACAACAGTTCAGCCAGTTCCTGAAAATACCTCAGGGCTTGTAACACCCATTTGCAAGAGTATAAATTCAAGTACTTTTATGTACAGTTTGCAGCTACCTTTTGTGCCCCCTAATGCCAATTCAGTTCAAGTATCGTTCCTTATGATGTGTTGGATTTGGCAGGGATGGCTCATGTACTGGGAAAAGCATATAACCTTGGAAAACAAAGTTATTTCAAGTGGGAAGAAGAAACAAACGTGGTTGTTGTGCTGTAAAAAAACCCAAACAGCCCCCAAGCAAAAAACCAACCCCACCATGTAAGCTTTTCCTAGCTATTCTCTTAACTTGCAGATAAGGAGGTGCTCTACTTGACACAAATGTTTATTTTCCAAATGCTCACATGAGAAATTCTGGGTACAAACTGATTTCTTTGCTACTAAGTACTAAAGCTCAAAGAACATTCTCAGCTCTGTAGCCAGGACACACATAAGCCAGAGCTGTGCTTTCTGTAAGACCTGCCAAGCACTGGTTAGAGACACAGCTCAGCAAAGCTGCAACTCCTGGCTGAGTTCTAAAGCCAAAAGGAACAGCAAATTACGAATAAGAGATTCCTGGTAAAGCCTGGCTTAATTTAGCATCCTGACATCCACTGCCAGCTTTAAGAAAAAGAGGTTCTGGAGGCACAAGACTGGCACTTTTCAGCACTGGCAACTGTGGTGGTTTAACCCCAGCCAGCACTGTGACTGCTCGCTCACACAGTGCCACACCGACTCCAGTGAAGAAAATTCTACCCCAGCCAAACCCAGCACAATGATATAGCCTCATTTATTATGTTTAAATCATATTCTTTATTCTTAGTGAGCAGGGGAAAGAAGAGGGTGAGGTGGATCTAGTCTGCCTACTATTTAAGGCATGCAAGAGAATATAAAAGCCTGAAAAAAGGGAGTTTTGTAGAGGTTCCTCAGCCATCTGCTGAACACCACTAGATTTAGTTGTCTTTGAAGGACACTAAATTGAATTTTGAACATTCAACCTCCCTCTCTAGTAGTTACATAAGGGGATGAAAGTAGCTGTTCCTACAGTTAATATACCCCCACTTGCAACCCTGCAGCACAATTAAGGAAAGACTATCAGGCCTTCATCTTTAGGTAAAATGTCCATTCTATCTTTTTTAGTTGTACATTGTGACTGGAATTAAGAGGCACTAAAACAACAGAAGCACCACTCTCTCTGTTCTAGCAGTTCAGCAGTGTGGGCAGCCACTTATCTGTCCAAGTCCTGGTGCTGTGTGCTACTGGCTTCTAGGTGGCAAAAAACTGAATTTCTGCAAAACACAGAGCATATTCTGGCCACAAAGGAGGAGCTGCCTGGCAGCACTCTTACCTTATTTTTAGTGGAGGAAAATGGTAGCTTGTTTTTTCCCTGCACTAAAGGTAATAGCTATCAAAGAGGAGTTACAACTGACTTCTAAAGGTAAGAAAAATGAGATGCTTTCACTGAGGAAAATTAATCTCTTCCCACCTTTAATCTACAACTGTCCACGTGATAAGTTTTCTGCTCCTACAGATTCTGAACTGCCACCCAGAAAAGAAAAAAGCTGCATGGTTTTACCCTCTTTCAGAACCCAGTCTCTTTTTATAATGTCAGGATGACAGGTATGGCATTTGCCACCCCTTAGTTCCAGGATGAGGTCTGCTGCCAGGTCAGGAAGTTGTTAGAGTGGTAGAGGAGTCTCCTTTTGGCAGTGCAGTCATGCTGCAAGGGGACTGGGAGGAAGAAAGACATTCAAAACAGAGTTTGGCACTTTGAAAAATGAATGTCTGAGATCCTCAAGATAATTTAGTTTTATATTTACAGAAACGTAACTGGTGCCTGTAATCACAGTTGGCACTAAATCAAGATTTCATCCAGAGAAAGTGCTCTAGTGATAAGTTCCCAATTAGAAGGGATGTTCTTTTCCACCAAATAGTGAATTATTTCATCTTGAAGTAACAGACTGTGCTTTCCTCGTCCTAGTGACGTTTCCCATCTCCACACCATTATAGTGCAGAAAAACGTGTGCAAAGAGTGTGCTGAGAGTTAAGTTCTAATTCAAGACCATTAAACGAAATTAACTTGGGGAGTGGGAACAGCTTATTTAGACACAGGTATCTTACCCTGGTTTGACATCAATGTTAGTTCTGTCTCTAGACAAAGACCTAGAAGCACAGGGATACAAATTATGGGTAAATATCACAGAGATGATTCAAGTCTTAACTTCATACAGGAACATGACAACCAAAGACAAAAGAGGTCAACAAAGTTAAAAACCAAGTTGTAACATTTCACAAAAGAGCTGACAAGCACGGTGAACAAAATGCTACAATATCAGGAAATTTAAGAATGTGCTTTTTAAAAGCCTGTCTGCATTTGGTTTCACAGACATAGAACTCAAATTCAGCCCGAAGTAACAAGCTAAAGCAGCACCTTGCTGTCTTACATGAAGTATTGCCTTCTATACATCACATGCCAACTGCTACAAAACCTCCTCACAAATCCTGGGTATGAGGTACTTACTCAATTCCTTATCTCAATCAGAAAAGAACTGTCAATGTGGGAAGGTAGCTAACACAGCTTGCTTTTATTTGGTCCTAAACCTCATTATTTGAAGCTGTTGTCCAATCAAAAGCTTTAGTAAATGATCTGAAAAACTTCCTGTTTTCTGAAAATGAAGATTGCATCTGCTGTATAAACCTTGGTATAGATATTATGGTAGTTAATCCATCAGTCACAGTTCTTCCAACTGTGAGGAAGTTTTAAGACATGATCTCCAAACAGGTATTCACGAGTAAATTTTGTTCTGTATTAATTTGAGACAAATGTTCACTGAGATATTTCAGAAACACCAACTCACAATCTGAACCACGTGACAGAGGACAGGCCAAGTTAGACTTTCATGGTTTTAAGCAATCTTCACTAAAGAATTATATTTTGCAGGGTTCAAAAGCCATTTTCTTGTCTTGGATTACTGGCATTTGCAGAAGGGGAAGGGACCAGATGATCACAAAGCTCATAAATCATCCTCACTTTTCACCTGTGTGGGGCGGAGACAAGAAACTGTCAAGCTTACCTATCTGCAATAATTTTTTCCCTTTATCATTAGAAAGAAGAAGCCAGTTTGCATCATTCACACAGAGGTTGATGAGCCTCAAGTCTTCTACATAACTTGTGCTCTTTGCTTTTACCCTCCCTGAACTCTGCCCTGCCCCCATTGTGCCCTCTCCAGCTTCCTTTGGTTCTACAGTGTAAAGTGCCTCAGCAGTCTGTCCCTAAACTGCAGGTTTAGGAGTAAGGCAGAGTTCACAACATCACCTATCAGAGCAGATCTTAACTGTGCTGGAAAACCTCCCTCCAGTGGTTTGTTAGTAACAGTAATAGAGCTGAGGTTTCATCCCTCGCAGGGAATCATCACACTGCTTTTCATCAGCATCTCCACTCACTAGCAGGTCGTGGGAAGAGCTGTCACACTGGAGCACCAGCTCTGAGAAATCATGCAGGAAGTCCTCTTCAGAGGCCAGCAGCAGCTCATTCCAGGCAGAGATGTCCAGCTTGCCTGCAGTACCACCGTACTCTTCAGGAAGGATCACTGGAGGAATGTTTTGGTGAAGGGAATTCAGATCACAGCCATGAAGAAAAAACTGAAGAAAGAAAGCAAAAGAGCTTTAAAAGTGCACATCAAACACTTCACAGCAAATTGCTGGAACAGTCAGCCTACAAGCTTATTTTGAGCTAAAGAACAAATTTTAGGAGTGATGTGTTTATGGGCAAGTGGCAGCACAGAGCAGTCGGCAGGTGCAGTCAGACACACCAGTGAGAGAAGCCCTGAGACAATCCACACCTAGTGCGGACTAAATCCCAGCAAGAGAGGCTTGACATGTGCCTGGGCTGAGGTTCCAAATTCAGTTCATCCCCAAGATCACTCATGGGGTTGAAAGTACTTATCCTTGTGGGAAAAAAAAAAAATCATCCTTGGCAACCACAGTCCTGTGGAGAGGATACTTGTGCCACACAGGACCCTCGCATAAGGGAAAAGAGCAAGGAAGGGGCAACACAGTTTTCCTTTGACAGCACCTCATAAACAAAGTGCTACTGGGCCCAAATGTCCTGGATAATGTCCTGGATACAGAGCACATGTACTAAAATTCCATATTAATATTATGACAATATTGAATTCCTCAAAGTTTCTGTCTCACAGAGAATTTTCCCAATACGTATATTTTTAAAATTTAAAGCAGAAAGTAAAATGGCACCAACATTTTTCTAGCTGTCAAGTATTATAATTTCTTTTTCTTTTTTACCTAATAGTGGCCAAACAAGGAACTTACAAACATTAATATTAAAATTACACAAATCCTTACCCTGTTTGCGATCTTTTCCTTCAGAAAAGGCTTGATGATTGCAAAAATACCTTTGAATATACGAGGCTCATTTATTATGTTAACAGCCTTTATTCGAATGGGGAATCCATCCTGAAGGGTAAAGAAGATTTTTATAATGCAGTTTAAAAAACATCTTTCTCTTTTTAAAATTTCCTGAGACTGATTGCCAGCACACAACTTTAATCTGAGGTACCAACATAAACCAGTACAACAACAGAAATTCAACTTGTTATAGAGAGCAGTCCTAGGATGACATCTGTGAGCATAAAAACAAGGTCAAGGGACAAGAAAACCCTCCATCAAAAAATACACTGCTGTCAGTAGATCCTAATTTCTAATATTGATATTTATCTGCCTTGACAAATACACATAGATAATCCCTGTCCTTTGGGTATTCCCAGCTCTGATGAGGATGCAGTAATAAAGTGATGTCTGCAGTTCCTGAGGAGTCCATCACACTCAGTGCCAGAGCAGGCTGCTTCTACCAGTGTGTCCAGCAACTAGATTTGGTGCCCAACATATTCTAAAAAGTGTTTTTATGCAAAGAAGGAACCTAATATTGCTAGGACACACAGTTTCCCATAAAGGACAGTTTAAAACAGCAGCTAATTATGGGATTTCTGCTGCAGAAATTTATTTGCAGAAATATTTTTCAAGGGCAAAAGCTCATGATCAACAATTAAGGACTCAGTGAAGTTTCTTTCCCTCTAACCAGCTCTACATATACAAATCAGCCAGTGCTTGGAGTGAAAAGCACACAACAGGCATAGCTGGAGTATTTTTCTCCATAGGAACGTCAGTGAATTAGCTCATCTTTACAGGAGCTGCAGCTCAGCAAGGTTGATGCAACACATTTCTATTCCACCATACCTTTATGTCCTTCCCCAAGTCCAGCTATTGTTTTGTGAATATCTTCCAGTAGGAACAGCAGGACTCTCATGGCATTATTTGTACAAATTAAATATGGGCTTACAGTTAAATGACACATTTAGATCATAATGTAAAGGAGTGAGTTCTTATAAAGGCATTCCTTAACTCACCAGTCTCATTTCCATACACTCCCCTGATTCACCCTATCTTCCCTGATCCCCCCATGGATACAAAAAAGGACATAACCAGCTCAGGCCAGAACAAAAGTAATGATGGAATGAACCCATTCAAGAGAAGTTTTCTCATCTCATTCCTCCAGACTGTACCAACATCAAGTGAAATCATCAAACCTTCCTGCCATTTTGGCCAGGCTACTCCTCAGTCCTTTCCCCTTCCTGTTTTGACCAGCTTCACTGTGTTTACACCCTTGCTCTAACTTGCTCTCCACCACTTTCCTTCCACACATCCAGGCAGAGATGCTTTTCATTACTGTCTCTTTTGCTGCCCCTGTGCTAAAGAAGCCTCTGCTTTCAGGGCATGGATGGAAATCCTTCCTCAAATCACACCCATTCAAAAGTCCTCTTAAAATTTTTGCAGCAGCACTTGAGCTAGAACCTGCACTTGCCCCATGGTTAGCTCCATCTCAGCTGACAGGAACCATTTAAATACCAGGCCATTTCCTGACTGTCTCCTCTCTAACTGTAATTCTCTGCTGTCTTTCTTCCTTCCCACTACCTAGCAGAACTGCTTTTGTCTGTTCCAACTCGAAGTTTGCATTTCTAATGCAAATTAAGTTTTAGGGATGCGAAAGTCAAAAAAAAGGGGCAAGTGAGGTAAGCTGGCTTTAAGGGTGTGAGAAACTGGTTGGGCAGAGACATGGTTAACTCTGCTAGTGAAAGCCAAGATGATGAAGTTTGTGGTGACATAGTCAAGAACTCTACACACAGAAGCAATCATTTACAATGCACAAGTGTATTTTCCCACCAGTTCAGGTCTTACCTGAAGAATTCCAATCACTTTTTTGGCTACAAAAGGACCAAAATGAGACGCCTTAGATAAGCTGACTCCTTTGTAGTCTGCCAGGATTACAATTCCATTCACCTGGGTCTCTTCGGACTGAATGAGTTTTTCTAAGGTTAAGTATATGGCACGAATGTTCTCAGTAATCGGATAATTACTGGGTGTCCATCTGTCTGAGGTTACAAGACAGGGATGGTAAGTCGGAGAGTGAAGATAAGCTAACAATACACATTCCAAAAAAACTGATTTTCTGTTTTCCTGGACTCAAAAGTTAGTCTTTATAGCCACAGTTCTAGTTCAGAGCAGCCTTTCTTAAGCAAGAGGAAAATGGCAACTCGTGTTCACTTCAGGGAGCAAAGGCAATGGTTTTAAGAACCCAATGTTCTCCAGCCAGCACAGCTCATTAAAAGCAGTTTCAGCTCAGAAAGAAGGCAGGTAAATGGAAAAGAGGAGAATGAATGAAAACAAATTTACAGCAAGCCTGGCAGCACCAAAAGCACATGAAAGACTGATTATTTACACAGGAGTCAGAGCTATAGGCTCCTCTCTCCGCTTACTGTAAAAACAAATTATGAGTTTCTAAGGGTAGGCCAGCAGCCTTGTTTCAATTTGAGTTACTGCGTATTAATTTTTCTTGAATTGCCTAACATTTCATCGACCTCACTGCATTTTCATTTTGCCATGACTGCACTTATTGCTGACAGAGGAAAAGGAACTGGAATAATGCTGGCTAAGGACCAGCGTGTCCCTTCCCAAGATAGCTTTTCAAATTTGAGAGAGCCCACACACTGTGCAAGTCACCACTGTTCACAGGGAGCAGGCTTTTGGCCCAGACACACCTCGAGGATGGGGAACAGAGACACTCAGGACTGAGTACCTGGGCGGATGCAGACAACGTGGCGTCCCTGCGGGTCCCGGTGAGGCAGCACAGTGACAAAGCCTGACTCCAGGACAGGCTTTATTGCAGATGGCTTCAGGTTACTGAACACCTCTGGCCAGGTCCTCCTGCAGGTGTGGTAGTTCACCAGGAGCTGAAGCGCTCGATCGTAATCAAACTTCCTGGCTCGGAGGAACCTTAGCAAAAAAGCATCGTCCAGGCACGTACCCAGGGAAGGATAGTCCTTGCACACCATATCTCGGAGTGCCTGCACATCACGGAGCCTCCATTCAGGCTTCTCCTGGAGCTCCTCCCGGGCTTTGGTAACGAGATCAGGAGACAGGGTACAAACGTACTTTGGCCGGTCTGGCAGGAGCTCATTGTCCGATGGAGACCCCGCTGACGGACTTGTCCTGGTGCAGTCACTGTCTCCTGACATAATGCAGAGGAATCTGTCAAAAAACAAGTGTTGCACGTGACAAACAAACCCACAGGCTTGCAACCACATTGATTATTTGCTATTTATTATGTTCTGTATCCCTCTGTCTCCTAACTAAAGATGTTGCCTTTCCAAGAACCAGCGCTACAGTCACACACCATCCATTTTAATTTGCTACCAGGATTAGAAAGTGCAAGTTACTCTAATCTCTTTATCCTACCTACCAGGTAGAAAGCTGCCTTGGATGAAGCCTAACCAAATAAAGTACAGAATTACACAGCTTCATTGCAAAACACAGAATTTAATTTGCCTTAACGGTTATTTCCTATGTCCAGTTGGAAACTAAAGTAAAGCCAACATCCCAGTTTGGCAGGATTCTCACATGTGGTCGAGTTACACCCTCTTCTGAGAGGCTCCCTCATCTAAGCCCAGACAGCCAGGAGCTTTCCTTAACTTCTCTAGCAAACACATGCACTTCCCAGCACCTCTACCCAGGTGAATGTTTTGAGCAATTCAGGAGCAGCATTCAGGAATACACGAAATGCCTGCAGTGCACAGACTGGATGAGCAAGTAAGAAAATTGCAGACTCTTCTGCCAGCACTGCATGGGTATTGAAGCTGGCTTAATCTAGCGTTAACTTTTCAGCGTGAGGCCAATATGTCTGACCCGGGAGCTGAAATTCCAAATGCAGTCACAAGTGGGTAGAGATGAGTGAAAAATTAGAAAATGCCATGATTCCTGTAGCTGGACCTGGCAGGGGAACATGGCTTTATTTTGCTGAGCTGTTCGCATTCAGAATCACTCACAGCACACCACACCGCTCCTGGCTGTCACGCAGGAACCGCCCGCCACAGGGACACACTTGTCACCCACACCCGCCTTCCTCCTGCACCGACAGACCTCTCTCTCAACGGCGCGCTCGCACCTCACCTTCCCCAGGCTGCTCGGGATGGGCCCCGCGACCGCTCACGGGGACGCGTTTCACGCGGTTACAGCCTGGGCTGGGCAGCACCCAGCCCCCGAGCGCCCGAGGAGCGTGCGGTGCGGTGCGGCCAGACCCCGCATAGCGCCAGACCCCGCATAGCGCCAGACCCCGCATAGCGCCAGCCCCCTCAGCCCCGGCCCCCTCAGCCCCGGGCCGCAGCCCGCCCGTACCGGAGCTCCCGCGGAGCAGCCGCGTCCCGGCCCCGCCGCCCCGGAACGGCCCCGGCCGGCGGAAGTGACGGGCCCGCCGCGCCTGCGCCATGGCCCCGGGGCGGCACCGGGGCGGGGCCGCGGGCCTCGGGAGAGCCGCGGGCCCCGGCGGGCCCAGGGCCGGTGCGGTTCGGCCTTGGGCCCGAAGGCAGGGGGTTCCTGACCCTCTGTCATCCGCCCCGTGCAGCGACAGGGAGCCACAGGGCCGCTTCTTGGAGGGACAGCTGTCCTTCTGTTACCCCTCATGCTCTGTGACAACGGCAGGCCACTGCCTCCTGCCGTGAGCCACGAAGGCAGAGTTTTGTATACGTACATATACACATACACATCTGTACACACATCTATACATATAAATATATACACGCATATATATACACACGTCTATACACATATATAGAGACAAATAATACATATATTTTATAAAATACGTACATTTTATAAAATACATTTTATATTTTGCATTTATAAAATGAATTTTATATGTACAGAATGTATTATACGTGAAATATATTTTTATTATGGGTGTATTATATCTGTGTATATATATATCTGTGTATATATGTATATATACATATGTATGTACACATGTATATATGTGTGTTATGTGCGTATATAATATATAATATTGCTATGTAATACATGTAACTATATAGCATACAGCATATGTACTTACCTATATATAATCAACAGATTATATACTATTTATATATAATATATAATCACATATTACATAAAAATGCATTTTATATATATATATAAAATGTATTAAAACCTACACATCATATATATTTTATATATACATGCATCCCAGGGCCTCTTCCAGTCAAAGCAGAGCCTTTGTCCCCCCGTTGTGGCCAAGCCGGTACCTGAGAGACAGCAGCGACCCGAAGAGAGGAGAAAGGCAGCCGAGAACGGGGCCACAGCACCATCTGCGGGCCCGGGAGCCTCTCCCTGCCAACCAGAGCCGATGTGGGACCGCTGACCAGAGCTAGGGCAGCCTCACAGCAGGATCCAGGCAAGCACAGCTGGATGGAAGCAGGGCCAGAGAAACGTCCCGGCTGTGTCCTGGATTTAAACGACAACAGAAGGACTAAATGTTAGTAAAGGGAGATTTTTGGGGTAGTTTGGCTTTGGTTTGGTTTTTGACAGGACAGAAAACCGTCTTATCCCACAGGAGGTCAGGTGGTGATGCCTGACCTCTCTGCGTGAAATTTGTAATAAAACAGATGGTCGCTCCCAGGTTTGCTGCATTAGAAAGGGGTTCACCAGGGAGTGCTGGGGAGGGGGAAATGGCACGCTTCACCCCACAGATCAAGGGACGCAGCGTTAGATTGCAAACGCCTCAGCATCCTGCAAGAAGAGACCGTCCCTAGAGCGCGGTGGTTTCTGCTCTTCTCTCTCGGCTGTAACCCGTGTTTTCAGCCAGGAGAGGGAGTCAAAGATAGCTGGACAAAGAGTGGGAATCCGAGGAACGTGCAGTGGGAATCCCAGGAACCTGCAGTGGGAATCCCAGGAACCTGCAGTGGGAATCAAGGCCCTTCTGCAGCATACAAGATTGAACTCTGATTTATTTCTCTGCCAAGGGTTCATCCTTCCAAAGTAGGCAATTTTTCAGTGACACTGTGCCTGGCAAGAGATATGCCAATATGGAAACAAATGGAGCGTGTCACTGGTATTCACCTGCAGAGAGGTGTTCCAGGGAAGGGGAACACTTTCATTCAAGCTTGTGCTCATGGTCAAGCCCAGACCTGGGTGCAACCTGGCAAACTGGTGCCTCAAGCTGGATCTGAGTGAATTGGATGTGCTTGTGATGTTGCTCCATGCCCTTTCCAGTAGATTTGTGGCATAAATGAGGTTGGAAGGGACCTCAGGAGGACAAGAGATTTTGCATTGCTCCCATTTCCATTCATACAGCTCCCAGACACAGAAACCTGCAGCACAAGTGTGACAGAAGCAGCCAGGTGGGACCTGGGGTCCCAGGGCAGAATTAAGAGCCTGAATCTGGCAGCTACAGACATAGCTTGGGGAGAGGACAAGGGGTGTGCTGTGGAGATGGATCTATGGCCTCACAGCTGAAGGGATGACAGTTTCCTGAATCACCTGATCCAGCTAATTGCTGACCTGAGAAAAGGCTTCAAAACACCAAACAGCTGGGAAATACTGGAGCTGCAAGCAGGAATTTATGCTAAAGGTTGCAAAATCTACTTGGAATTTGCACCTCTCAAACAAGGGAGGAAAATTTAGCAGGGAGGTGACAGTTCCAGTCCTGACTGGTTAATGGCTGCTGCAGCAGGGTGTTAGGAGTGAGGAGGGATGTTTGAAAGGAGTGACATGTGAATGACGCTCTGTTTTGGGGAAAAAGAAGGGTGGGAAATGAGGGAGAACCAGTAACAATCAATTGAGAGATATGAAAAATGAGGTTAAAATAAGAGTAAGAACCTTAGGCAGGTGAGAGAGAATGATGAAGGAAAGCAGAAGTGAGGATACTGCATAATGAGGAAGAGCTGGAAGTGAAATATAATCTGGGGATGGCTTCCAAATGAAGTGACTACCTTACCTCAGTTTTTCTTATGTGGGGAATGTTGAACTCATGGAGAGCGGTGGGTGGTGAATGGAAGTGAGGAGGTTCAAGCATCAAGCCAAGTTGTTGGGGGAGTTTGAAAATACTGGCACAAGAAATCACAGGAACTGTGACAAGAGCTTCTGTAATTTACTCTTCCTGATGTTGGCATCCTGTGACTAGAAACCAGTAAAGGCAGAACCTGTCTATAAGGAAGTAAAAGCTAAAAACTGAAAACAAGCATCCAGGAACTGACAGTCCCAGGAGACGTGATAGCTGTAGCCTGAATTTAAATTCTCCTTCCTAGGAAGGAGAGTTTTGTCCTTGTCCACTGCATCAGAAGGGAGAAGGACATGCAGCACCACATGCCCACAACCCTCCCCAGCTGAGAGGAGATGAACCCCACCAACCCTGGCACTCCATCAGGTCCAAGCCTACAGTCTTTGCAGGAATTTTCATCAGGAGTTATGTTGTGACCTTGGGAACCACAAGTGGAGCCCCATGGGGAATCCAGCCCTTCTCATGTTCATCTCTCCTATCACATGTGATTCATACCTTTCTCAGCTCCGCTCCTGGGTGCTCCCATGCTCTGCCGTTGTGTTATAAATGAGTGGCTGTTGGTGTTGGTTGATATTTAATGAAGTCCATGTAATACTCTTCACTTATTTACTTATCCGATCCCAGTCTTAATACCCAGCCTGGGAAAGTTATCTTGGCTTCTTTAAGCTTTTCCACCATTAGCAATAAACGTTTTACAGTCTTGGCAAGCTGAGGCTGAAAAGCGAGAGCATGACTTCAAACAGCACTGCTCACAGAGAAAGCTTTAAACTGATATTAAATCACTAAACTGTGCAAACATAACAGTCCTGTAATAAAGATAATCTGTGAGCAGTTCAGTCCAGGAGGGGCTCTGGTCCTTGGGTTGCAGGTGGAAACTTTGGGCCCCACAAACCACACAACACTTTTGGGCAACTCAGCATCAGAGCAGAGAGCCACTCATGCTGCAGTGCTGGACAAGGTCTGCCTGAGTGTGGAGGCTTCTATCTCCAGCCTGAGCTGCTTCTCCTGCACCAATCCAGCAGAATGGAAAGGGCTGTAAGGGAGCAGCAGTCCCTACTAATCCCCCCAGGCAGGGCCATACCAGGCTCCAGACATGGTGCCTGGCTGTGATACAATCCAACAGCTGTTCCTCTGTGCTCAAAGGATGAAGTGACTAGGAAAATATGCCCCAAATTACCATAAATATTCCACTCAAAGCCTGGAAGTGTGCATCCTCCAGGACAGGCTTCCATGCCTGCTGTCACCCTGCGTGTGGTGGTGTGAGGAGAGGATCTCACAGAGGGGAGCCTCAGCTGGGAGCAGCACACACCGCGCTGCAGGAGACCATCCCAGCTCTGCTCATGCCCTCCCCACGCACAAATGGCAGGCCAGACCCACATGCACAACTATGGAAACAGGCACTAATGTGCAAATGCACACAAATCTGTGGCATCTGCTGCCAAGGCAGCTGTACACAGGCAGGCACCCACCACCCAGGTACCTAAAGCTGTGCTAAGGTGCTGTTAGACCCCCAGAAAGCCCAGTGTGTGGTGAGACACACACACAGCCTTACCCAGCCCAGGCTTTGAGGGAAGACTTCCCTCTCCTTGGCTTTACCAGCTTTAAGACCAGCAGTGTTTTTGCAAAAGCTTGGCGAGGAATGCGCTTGGCAGGACCTCTGAATGTTTTAAATATTACAGGATTTCTGTAGTTTAATTTCATAGAATCACAGAATAACTTAGGTTGGAAGGAACCTTTAAAGGTCACCTAGTCCAACGCCCAGTTTACTCTGAACTGAGCTTTCCCTTTCACTGTGTTTCACGATGCTCTTGCACACTGGAAGGAGAGCAGCTGTCTCCGAGGCAGGATGGGTCCCTGGCAGGGTTAACCCTTGCAAGAGGCTGTGATGGTGCTGCCCAGGGACCTTGGCACTGCTCCTTGCAGCCCCTCCATGGCACAGGCTGCAGCTGTTAGAACAGTAGAAACACTCAGGTTTGCTCCTGCAAGAAACCAGTTTGTAAATGGTGGAGGATACTTTCCAGGGGCAGAATGAGGGAAGCACTGCTGGGTTGGACTGGGTGCTCCTGCTCTTGGGGCTCTCAGCCTGGGGTTCATCACAAGCCCATCAGTGGGAAGGAGTGAAGCAGGGCTGGGTTTTGGAGTAACCCCTGGGTGATATCTTTGCATGTCCTTGGGGTGAAGGAATGCAGCTGCCTGGTGGACTGTGAGGGGAGGAGCTGCATGCAAGAAATAGTAGGATTTCAATGGAAAATTAAGAGCCTGGAATGCTGAGCTGTCTCCACTGCCTCCTCCATGGGTGTGCAGCACAGCAGGTCTCCTGTGTACTCTCCCAGGTGAGAAAATGCCACTGTAATCCCACCCATTAAAATATTGCTAAGAGAGAAGCAAGGATCCCAGCGGTTATCCTTTATCTGTGCTGGAAGTGCTGTAGTTCAGAGTCAGGCATTCTGGGTCTGGCACTAAGGTTTCTCTTTGCTGCATCTGCCTCAAGCTTTTTCTCAGTTGCTTGTCCGGGCAAATCTGCTGTGAGTGGATTCTAGGATATGCATGAACCAGTGTGCTCCATGTCAGTGGTTAACAGTAAGTAACCTGTCAGCAGGATTAATTAATAAATGTTTTTAAGGCACAGTGACATTTTGGAGAGTCCTGGGAAGGAACAGAGTATTATGAGTTACCTTATTGTAATGACTTTCCCGGTCAGTGAGGGGGAACATGTCATGTTCCAGCCAGTGCTGACACCTGGGTTGGCAGCAGCAGAGAGGAATTCCTGTCTGACCTGGGATGTTTTCTGTGGTGGGTGTCTATTCAGGCATTCCTTCAGGCAGCTCTTGTGCAGATCAGTTTCTAGGAGGAGCTGAGGAATCACAACAGCTCCACCAGATCCCTCATCTGGTGTGGGGTCCCCCAGGCTGGCAAGGGGTCCCTGGTCTTTGTGAATCCATGGGGTCACAAGGGACTGCAGGTTCCAGCCAGGCAGAACCACCAGACGTGAGGGGCTGGAGTGGAGCCTGGCAGCAGAGCCCGGGGCTTTGTGTAACCCATGACTGATCTCCAGGTTAGGGGTGCCCTCAGGCCTCTGGAGGATGTTGGTCATGATAAGGCAAGACTGGCATCACTCCAGATCCAAAGCCAGAGTAAGCCTAGGAAATAAAATTTCCCAAACCACCTTCTTTCCCAGACCCAGGTTAGACTCAGAGCTCTTCTTTCCCGGGCTTGAACTGGGAGCACTCTGTTGGTCCCAGCAGCCTCTTCTCTCTCACAGGACCCTGAACTGCAGGTCGTGACTGCAGTGTTGTTTGTGCCAAGCTCTGCTGCTCACTCTCACATAACGAAGCTGACAATATATTGCCATTTTTACTGGCCTGGCTGGCAATTTTTCAGGTGCTAGGTGTGTTTATGATTGTCAGGGTCACACCTCAATTCGGAATGGGGAGAGGGATTTTAAACATACCCACACCTTACCATTCCTCCTCCAGCCTCTCTGAGTGGAATGGGCTTGTGCAGTGTGTGGCCCGAGTTCCCCAACAGGTTGGTGATATTTGCATTAAGCCCTGAGGGAACTGGCCAGCCTGGCACATGGAATTGCCTGGCTCAGCAGTGCCACGTTGCTGAGCTGTCCCTGCTGCCTCTTGGTGTTCATGACTATCTGTGCCTGTGTGTGCACTTGTAAGTTTAATAGCAGCAATAGTTGCTTTTGTCAGAGATGATATGCAGGCCATAAAACTTGTTTGCCATTTCCCCTCCCCCCCCCCATCCCACTGAGATATGAAAGCTGTGGAAAAGGCTCCAAAGCCTGCTGGCTCTTTCAGATGGAAGTTATATAAGGAATATGAAAAGAATGCATTTCACAGTGGCCAAAGGACCTAAAAATACCACTTTCACAGATCTTTGGACATCATGAAAAGATTCCTCAGCCGGAGATAGTGCTCTCAAGGAAATCATCCCTAGGCTGAGCTGCAGGCACAGAAAGCTCTTGTGTTCAAAAACAGTGTAAGGAAGTTGTGTGTCAAAGGCCAATACTCAGGAGCAGCCATCTCCTGTGACATGGGACATTGCTTGTGGCTCCAAGGAATCCAGCAGGATAAAACACAGCGCACGAGTGGCAAGACCAGTGTTTCAGGATAATTCCAGGCTGGAGTGACAAAAGAGGTGAGAGCTGGGATCAAGGATGCCAATTAAGGACAAGGTTGCTTCTGGGACAGTTCATGGGGCTTTTTTTTCCAAGTGAGCTGAATCCAGCAATAAGAAATCTCCTGTAGGAACTGCACTGATTTAAGATTAACCAGGTAAAGGGCAACCTTGATAGAGAAGTTCATGGGAAGGAGTCCAGGAGAATTTATTGCTTCAAAGATTTGATATTACATATGTGGAGTTTTTAGGGCACATACCCAGGTAAAACCAACCATGGATCACAGCAGAGGAGTCCCAGGGGGTTTTTATTCCACATTAAAAAGAATGAACGAACTCCTTTTCTTTTTCTTGACTGGACTAACCTCTCAGTCCTGTGTGTGCTGGGATAACATGTCCTGTGACTGCCTTTGGTTCCCTTGTTCAAGCATTCACAGTGGTGCTGGGGCTCTGCATCATCACAGGTGCACAGGTAGTGAGGGCATGTTATTTGAGATCTGTCCTATTCTCCCACATCCTTGACTCAGAGTACAGACAGGCTCTAAATGCTGTCTCCACACAGTCCACAAACGCAGTCTGGGTCTCATCCCTGCTGACAGTTTTCACCAGCATGACACTCACTGGGAAGCCACTGGATGTGCCAATGGGATGGGAAATCAGGCTGCTTCTCATCCCTTGTACCTGGAACAAGACTGCCCACCTCAATTCTCATCAGAGGTGAGAGATGGGGGAACATGAGGGCCAGCTGCTGCAGATCAGAGCTGAAAATGCTGGATGTTGTTCCTTCCCAGAGACCTAATCTTTACAGCCATCTACACCTCTCTCCCCTCTTCCTGTTCTCTTCCTGGGCATGCTACAGCTGAGCACAGGCTCCCATGGTCAGAAAAGCAGGTCATTAAGAGCTTTCTCTAATTGCCAGTGTATTTCTTCACCTTTACAACCAGTGATAAATTGACTTTCACTTGATCATCTTACTGTGCCCCATAGGCTCAGTCTGGCTCTCACCTGCTGCCAGCAGTAGGGTGGCTGTGTTTGAACCAAAGCACAATCACCCACCCCAAAGTGCTCAGAAATTACCTTTGAAATACAAGAGGGATATAAAAATGAACATGTTTGAAATGTGAATAACATATTTTAGTATCCTTTGCTTGGCTTTCAGAATGTGGTTACTTCAAGCCTTTAAGCTCCCTGGAATCATGGAAGCAAATATTTATTCTTCATGTTTGTTTTTCTTTTAATGAAAATTGGGATTGTCATTCAGTCTTACGATTCCAGCACACGTGGCTTCAGGACAGACACCAGCTAGCACTGGGCTTGCCAGGAAATAGTAACAGCTGGCAACAGCATCAAACACTTGTTTGGGCTTTTTTTCTCTATACACATATGCTTTGTGCTCAGAGCAACAGGGAGGTTAGCCCCTCGACTTGAAATAAATCCTCCCAGAAGAAAGAAATCCATCTGTCTGGGAAAAGTTAGAAAATATTTTTGCATTTATTTTTCTTTTTTTTTCTTTTTTTTTTTAATGAATACAAACTCCTGTGAAGAAATATTCTTCTGTTTCCATTGGAAGGCAGAAACCAGCAAAAATTAATGTACAATATCGAGGAATACTTGGTGCAAATGGACCAAAAAGGATTCCCCACAAGGTATGTCTACGTACAGGAAAAAAGGTTGCTGCAGTTGGAAAAGACAGCCTGGTTATTACAGGGTTGGGGTTTTTTTCATTTAATCTCCCAATTATAAATAATCAATGTGATTTACAAAATAATTTACAGAAAATGATTGGATTCATCATTGCAATAAATTACTTGGTACGATGCCACCAGCATTGAGACCATACAATACCTCTGACACCGCCAGCACGAGGTGTTTCATTTTTGCATTGGAAATCAAGGGACAGACCTGCAGCTCCTCTGGCTGAGCTGGCTCAGATTTGTCCCCACCAGAGACCTCTTGGCAGCCGTGGTTCCACCACCCTCATCCTCCCAAGAGGCCAGAAATGACTCAGGCCTGCAGTGGTGCAGGGCTCTGGGTGCTCCAGCCCTGCTGGCACCTGGAGAAGCAGGGGCTGGGTGCAGGAGGGCTCCTTTCCTGATTCCAGCTGTAAACCAAAGGTCAGATCTGCAGGGTTTTGGCACAGGCAGGCACAGAGAAACAGGGACAGGAGGGAGCAGAGCAGGGCGGGCAGACCCAAGGCTGGGGCAGACCCAAGGGGCTTGGGTGAGACAGGGTTATTGCTTGACCTCTGTCGCTTTTGTCTGCAGGACTCCAAGAACTGAATTTTTGAAGTTGGTGCTCTCAAACACTCTGAGGTCTGAATGAGTCATAACGAATTCTTATCATGTTAGGAAGACCTATAAATCTGTTATCAGCCACTCACTCTAAGCTGAAGGAGTGGCACTGCACTGGAGAAGTAGATTGTATGGCATATCCTAGCATTAAAGCTGGGTCTGAACTGAGATCCTGGGTCCCAATGCTCTCAGCAGTTGGGAAGCCCAAGAACTTGGTCCAATCTGTGAGGCTCAAGCTCTTCTCACCCTCATAGGTCTCTCCCCTTCCTACATCTTTCGCCCACTTCCTCCCAAATAGGCATCCAGTGGTCTTCTTCTGACTGCTGAGTAGCGGTAGTTGGACCAGTGATATTCTGGGCAGTGTTGCCAGCCTGTAAAGGGGGTCACCCCATCCCATTAGTGGAAATCTCTGGAATCCCATGGTCCTTCAAATTCCCAGGAGGCAGTGAGTGGTGCAAGGGAAGAGCTTGGCAGTGGTTGCCTCTCTGAGCATTGTGGTGAGAGGGCAGGCATGGCACAGAAATAACAAAACCCTTCAAAAGGCAGTGGAGTATCTTGGCGGGCCAAACTTTGCCCCAGCATCAGCTGAAAAGATTTGTTAGACCTGGCTGGGGGGGCTTAGTGTGCTGGAGGGTGACACCACACAAAGACCTGGGACTAGCCAAGGCTGAGGAGCGGTTCTGCCAGTGCTGCCTGGGCAAACCCCATGTGCTTCACCTGCTGTGATGCTCCTGGGGGAGCTTCCACCTCCACCAAGTCTGCCTGGACTGGGGACTGTCAGGGGGGCTGGCACGGCCGTGGGAGGGAAGCCCTCCACTCGCAATGCACAGGAAATTGCTTGTTCATGGGGTCTGGTGTGTGCTGAACCAGCACTGAGGTGACAGTGGGGCAACAGCCCATCCCCAGCCAGTCACTGTGACCTCCCCACAGAGGGAGGCAGGAATCTGGCTCTCCTTACAAGGACTGAGGGTTTCAGCAAGGCTTCAGCCTTAGTTCTGGGACTCGGGGCTGCCCATGGGACATGCTGTCTGTAGCTGCAGGCAGACAGCTTCTGGTGGTGGTCAGTCCAATAAGCAAGTCCGTGTGTTCATGCCCAGGGACCTCTGGGTGGCTTCTCTTTTCACAGTGGCAGAGTCAGTTCAGGCTTTTCTCCCACATGGTCTTCCAAAGGTGGTGTGTGGGCTGCTAGATGACCTCCTGTTTGGTGATGGCAGGCTGTGGGATGGAGGTGGGCTGCTTTGCCACGGTGGCAATGGCTCCAGGGAGCAGCTTGTACTGCTCTGGTCCTGAGCTCGCGGGTGGAGAAGGCTGTGGAGTTTCTGGAGTAGCTGAAGAGGGAGAAACCAAATTAGAAGAGGGCCTCACAAACCTGACAGCACTGAGATCTGTCCTCAGTCGTGCAGGTGTCAGCACAGCAGAGGCTCTTAAGGGCTCGTGTGTTTGCTGTAGGGCAGCCCAGACACTCAGGCATGGTTTGATGCCCCAGGAGAACCACAATAACCAATATCAAATGAGGAGAGCTGCTGATGTTTTGGCCTGGACTGACCACATTTTTGGTCAGCCAAGGTCATCTCAGCACAAGGTCCCCAGTGGTGGCCCCATGTGGTGGGCCAGATTCTCCTGTGTTTTTGCAGAGGACAAACTGAGGTGTGTCTGAACCACTCAAGGGAAGGGAGCCTTTCCACTGATTTCACTAAGCTCTGGATGGGATCATTCATCCCTTAAGGGCTATGTAAAAGTTACTGTCTGCCAAGGACTATCTTGTTGAATCAGTTAGTCTGGCCTAATCTAATCTAACCCACCTCTCTGTTTGTCTTTCCCTCCTTTCTGCATAGGAATTTCTCACATGCTCATTACCAGAAACTTTGTCTTGCTTGCAAATTTCTGTGCAAGGTAGAAACTACCTCCACATGCACCCTGAAAAGCTCCTGGTTTCTCCTGGGAGCTCTGTCTCTCTGGATATACTCACACATCTGCCCGTTGTGCATCTGAGGAGGCATTGTGTTGGCCACAATGACGTTTGTTCCCAGGTTCTCCTGGATCAGATGAGGGTGCAGGGGGTGGTGGGCGTGCGGCGTTTCACTCGATGAGCCTAAGAACATGGATAAGACATTAATTGCCACAATGGCAGGAGACAATTTGGATGGGCAGACCCACCCAAGTGTCCAAGGCTTTGTGCATGACCAGCTTGTACAGAGGTGACTAGAGCACACCCTTCCCTTTTTTCTCCATGGATGCCTTGAACTAACTAACCCCTGCCTGCTGCCTGCATGTCCTCTTATGCAGGGTTATATACTCCTGAGTCCCACCTCCATGTAAAGAATAGCACAGTGGGAACTTTTTCATTTTGTTTTGTCCCATTGGATGATCCCACTAGAAAATCTGGCACATTCTTTCAACCTGAGCTTTAAGACCTTTTTGTTTTGATGAGTCCCTTCTGACAGAGGAGGATTGGTGAAATGGCTGCCTGGTAGGAGTCTGGGGAGTGCACAGAAAAGCTTATCCATGTGCAGAGGGCTGGGGATGCCTCTGTAAATAGAAGCATAGCTAATGCATCTGTTTAGGTGAGGAGAGATAGAGGACCCTTGGTTACCCCTGTCAAGGACAGGGGAGATGATTTTGTGTGAGTTAAGGGCTGACATGCAGACTGGCTGTCTCTAACTTTTCCAGATAGGGAGCAATGACTAAGGAGGTTCTCCAGGGGACAATAAACGGGGAACACTGAGAGGCCTCTTGTCAGACCCTCAAGTACTCACCTCCCAGCAGCATCTCCTGCAGCAGGTTGTCAATCTTAGCCATGCCAAAGAGCTTGACGAACTGGATCTGCTCTATCATCTGCCAGGTGATGCTCTGCAGCACGGGCAGCAGCAGCAGCAGCTCCCCGAAGCGGCCCCGCGAGTCGTACTGGCGGTCGTTGATGTAATCCTCCAGGCTCACCTGCACCTGGTACCGCATCCGCTTGATCTTGGACGGGTCGCTCAGTCCCTTGGCATCTGCAACAACCCACACAGCAAACTCGCCAGGCTGCTCCCCTGGGGGCTGCCTGTCAGTGACAGCATGAAGTCTGGGCACAGCCTGAGGTGAGCTGCCTCTGATTCCCCATCGGCTGCTGTGATGGACAATTTTTCTCTTCTTAGACTGACTTCTCCCCTCCCTCTAAGAACAGTTTGGTCCAGAGAGGAGACCAGGCAGCATTTCTACCACTCAGAACCGCTGTTAGCCAGCATAACCCAGACTAGTCCCCTCTGAATGGTAACCCCTCACCAAGCTGGGGCATACCTGGGTCAAAGAAGATGATGGCTTTCAAGCAGGCATATTCATTGTCATCTATCTGCAGCTCCTGGAAGGGGAGGACCAGCTCGTCCAGGATGCGGATGGCCACACGGTTCACCTCCACCAGCTCAGGGCAGTTCCGTGGGATGATGTGATCATTTCCTTCGGAGAAGCGGCACAGAGACCATCACCTTGTCATTGCTCAAGACTTATCCAGGGTGACAAGGAGTTCAAAATGCAGGTAACTAATGCTGAGATAATTTTGGGGGTGGAGGAATTAAGAAGTTCCTCCTTCTGCCCCTACCCTGTCTCAGAACACCAGAAATTCTGATCTGTATTTTCAGAGCAGCTTCTCATTACACAGGAGCCACTCAAGTGAGGAAAAGCTGACCAAGCAGTGAGAACTTTTTCCTCAATCCCGCCACAGCCTGCTTACACAAACCTCGGGGTGCACCATGAATGTTCACAGTCCCCAACTTTGCCACATGTTGTGGCCTTGATGTCAATGTCAGCCAGGCCTAGCTGCGCTCAAAGGCTGTGCTGGGCTTGCTAAAGTACAGAACAGCTCAAGCCACCATCCTGCAAAAAGGATGTCCACGAACACTGAACCACCCTCTCCTTCACCCCAGCAGGGAAGCGTCACAGAATCAGATGGGCTGGGAGCAGAAGTGCAGTTTTTACCTAGCAGCAAGACATCCTTGAACACCATGGACCTCTTGGCAGCTCCCAGTAACAGATGCTCCCCTGCGTGTGCACGTAGCAGTGCTACCTGCAAGGGCAGGGAAAAGTTATTTGGGTGACGCAGAGACTGAGACAAGGCTCTGATTTCATGTAAGCAAGAGGGAAAGCTCAGCATTCCTGTACTGCACTCAAGGATGGGGAGTGAGGGCCCCTCTTCAGTTACAGGCAGAGAAAGAGATCAAAAAATGGGCTAAACCAGTTATAAATCCAGCAGAACCAACAGATAGTAGACAGCACCTGAAATATCCCATATTCAGGACACATGTCATGAGCAAGACCATCCTAGACTGTCCCAGGACCTCACACCAGTGTGGGACATGTTCACAGTGGGCTGTTTGCAGACAGCTCCTACCAAGCGCAGAACCAGGGACCACACTCCATCCTGGGAAGTGGGGAGAAGTACAATCCCCTGCTGTTGGACAGCCGCTGTCCCTCTGGGCTGTGCCCAGCTCCCACTGAAATCACACTCAATGGGGACCCATGTCCAGCTGGCTGGTGGGGTCACCCCCTGGCCATTCGTCCCCTCCACAGCCACAGGAATTGGGGACAGGGAAGCCAAAGGGATGTTTTTCTCCCCTGCTGTTAATGATTGAAGTGTTTCATCTTACACCCTCCAGTGGCTCCTGAGAATGTTCTGAATCTTTTGCCCTCCTTCAGTTAAAAATTTCAGAGATTTAGGCAGAAAGAGAAGTTAACGATTGGACATCCTGACACAGAGGCTTCTTAATGTCCAGCCAGGAGCTTCTGCTGGAGAAAACAATCATTAAACATTAATAGAGAAATGCTGAAAAGTATGTCCTGATGGGAATGGTCCCCTTTTCTGGTGTGTTATCCTCAGCATCTGACAAAGCCAAGAGAAGTCTTACCCTACTAGAAATGCCAGGAGAATGTATCACCCACAGAAGAGAGCTCTGGTTAGGAAAGATGCTGATGTCTAGGAGAGGGATGTGGGGGTTTTTTTGCAGATGGTAAAAAAGGTTATGCAAAATCAACAGAGTGGAGATCCTTGCAAAAAGACTGTGCACACATGATACTGGGGAATCTTTATCTAGATGCCAAAATCTAGCCTCTCTCTATCGCTGTCCAAACATGCGTGGATATGTTAGCTGAGCTGCTTGGAATGACCAGAGCTGCACAAAACTGATCTTTCCTACCTGATGAAACTTCGACAAGGAGAAAACTGCAAGTCCCAGGGGGGAGTGAAGCTCTCACTTAGAAATTTCCTGCCTAATTCAAATTCAAGAAGGTTCAGTTTGTAACTACCTTTTTCATGTCCATAAAATTTGCTTGTTTGAGCAGGGTTAAAGTCAATTATTTCAACAAGGCAAAACCATCTCATTTGATATTGGTTCTTGCAGTGATGAACCTGAGATACATCATTTCACATCATTTGTGAGCTAGGATAAACAGACAGCTGTAACACAATGAAGATGAACTTGAACTTTGAGATGAAATGGCTTTGCCCCACCAAACACGGTAATTTTGACATTTTAGTGCAGAAGGAGAATGAGGGGTTGGGTATGATCTTTTCTACAAAAGATGTATTTCATGCCTGTGGAGCAGCCTCTCCCTTGTGGGAAGGCAGGGTTGAGACTGTGTCATCTTTAGGTTTTGTCTTCTCCTTTGAGGAATTTTGCAGCCCCACAGCTGTAAAATGAGCTCATGTGGAAGTTGCTGTAGTTTGCAGAGTTATTGGCCAGGTTTAGGGCCTCTGTTCCAAATGGCACAAGGATGTGATGGGTTGTGCAGAGCTGCCCCAGGGCTGTGCTGGGCTGCAGCCTGTTTACTGTGTAAATGGCATTTGCCATTGGAGTCCATTTTGGTTTCACTAATTTATGAATTGTACTTTCCTTAGCAATTTAACAGATTTCTTATAATTTAAAACGATTTTGCACTTGCACACAATAGAAAAGAAGGAAACATGCTCCCATTTTAAGAGCACTGAATTCCCCAGAGCTCTGGGTGCTACTGGGTGGTTACTAAAGAGCTCACATTTAGGATTTAGGGGGTTTTGATCAGCTGGATTCTCTCAATTGGACATCCTTTTTCTTCATTATATAAAAATTACCCCTAGACCAATAGAGCTGGAGACTGGTCCTAGCTGAAGAGAACACATGCTGGATTTGTGACTGTACCCTGGGCAGATTGGAAATACCTTCCTACCTGTGACAGGACCTGTGCTGGCCCTGCCAGAAGTGCTACCACAGCCACACGTGCTGGTCAAGGCTGGGCACATATCATGTCCTTCAACACCTGCTGCAGACCTCTGAAATTTAGACTTACACAGGAGGCATTTCCTGCCTGAGATCCTGCAGTGCAGTTCTACAGAGGACACCAAACCCACTGTGCTTATCTTCGTTAGGGAACCCGCAAATGTCATGTTAGTAATTTCTGTTAAATGCAAATATATGCTTGCTTTTTAATCCTGGATAAAGATTTTCTACTGCCTTGGGAGCAAACTAGTGTTTAGCTTCAAAATTCCACGCTGGGAGCATGGATACAAACATATTCCCAGGTGGGAAGCAGCAAGAGACAGGCAGATTTTAAGTTTTGGGCAGACCTTAGGCCAGAAATCTGTCATGCTAATTCTGATTACCCCAAGCATTTGTATAGCACTTCAGGCTTTCAAAGTGCTGCGCAAACTATAATTAATAAATGACTGGGTGACCCCAAAATGCTCATCTGATATGGGACCTAATTCGAGCTCAGTGTTATCTGGCTGTGCTCATCGGCTGATTAGCAGCACATGCAAGTGGCCCGTGCTGGCATTGTATGGATGCCTGGCCTGTGCTGCCATTGTATGGATGCTGTTCCCAATCAGCTGCAGCAGTCAGGATAACAGAGTGCACAATGAGCATTTTCTTTGAAGGTCTCAGCTGGCTCTGGCTCCCCACTGCCTTTGCCAGGGCAGAGCGAGGTGGGGTGGATGGGGGGACTTGCCTGGTCATCCAGGGGCAGCTCACAGAAGGGGGGGATGTACTTGGCCCACTCCACCAGCACCAGCAGCTGCTGCTTCATGGACTCACACACGTCGGAAATATTGGCAATCTTTTTCCCTCGGATGTCTCCGTTGATCACAGGAACCGGGGATGATATCTGGAAGGAGAGAAGAGACCCTTCAGCTGGCAGTGCCACACAGGAAACACAGACAGGAAAATCCCCAGCCCATGGGTTGTGTTGATGAAGACTCCAGAATCGACAATTACTTTTTTCTGTTGCACAAACCCAGCTACCAGAATAGGTGACCCAGCAAGACTCATTTAAACTGAGATCAGCTGGGGATCTGTGAACATGAAATGCTGCAGAGCAGAGGCTGTGGATCATCTTGGTAAACTGTAATTCCCTGAATAGACTGGAAAGCACAGAAGAAACATTCCTAAAGCCAGGATCTTCCTCCCACTGAACAAATGTGCTCAGTCAAGATCCAGGAGGGAACAGAGGGGCTGGCATGGCAGTCGGCCTCGCCAGTAGAAAGGACATGTCCACCTACTGCTGCTGCACAAGCTACTTGGTCCCACCAAAGTGCAGAGAACTGTTCCCCCTTCCACCCTTCTCCAGAGCCAGTGCTTGGCCAGAGCTGCCGTGTCTGCTTTCCACAGGAGGCAAGCAGGCTCTGCCCCACTCCTGAGTCATCGTGAGCACACCAGGCCACAGCTTTCCAGGTCTGGCATTGCTTTCTGTGAGCACCAGGTCATTAGTATTTGACATCATCCACTTTGAATAGCTAAAGACAGACTTTAAAGATAACAGTCTCCCACCTCCCACTGGCTTTTAGGTCCTTCTGGCAAACCTGGGCAAGTGCAAACATGCCCACAATACAAGCCACAGCTGGACCACATAATGGCGAATTATTTGTGATTGCAACTGGGCCCATTTCATTTGCAAAGGACAAGCCTGACAAGTCTGCAAGTACTGTCACACAGTTGGACAGAACATCCCCCCCAAACCAGGCACCCAACCTCCTCCCTGGCTCTCATTCATAGCTGCTCACCCAGGTCATCTAAAAATTTGCCCTTAGTCACTACTTTATCCTCATGCTTCTGTAAGCAATTAACTCAACCCCATCACTGCCCTCTGCCTGCCCTCTGTGCTCTTGTACAGCATCAGCTCTTCCTGTCCTATTCCTGCCAGCATTTTCAGCTTGGACCCTGCCAGCCTCCCCAAGGAAATGGAATTCAAATGCCACCTGCATTTTTTTTTTTATTTTTTCAGGTTGCATTACCTGGAGGCTTTCCAGCTCACCAGCTATTATTGAATAAATAAGATTGTAAAAATCTCACCATGTATTACCCTAATCAGAGGGCCCGGAAGGCTTAGCAAATAAATAAAGACCTCTGAGTGAGTGACCCTAGATCTTGGAGAAAGCAGCTCCTCAGCAGTATCTTGTTCTAATTAGCCAGGCACATAAAAGTTACCAATTACCGTGCTGGAGCCTGCCTTGTTTAATGAGTCTCTCTGTGCTCTGTGGGAGAGCAGAAGCTCCCCTAGATTTGTCAATGGTTGTGGTTTTTATCAGCAGACCCTGCTTACATGTGATGGCACTGCAGGACTCTGAGCCCCGGAAATGTCCTTCTCTTGTACATTTGGTGGCTCGAGACCCCATTATCTCACACCTCTGGGAGCGGCACCAATCTTATTTTTATAGGATATATAAATATATTAGGGCCTACATAGGACAAGTTGAGATGTGGGATGAGATTGGATATGCTTTTTGTGTACAAGATTGGCCCTTGGCCCTTCTGACATATCCCCTCCATGGGGAAGTGGACCTTACAGCCTGAGCCTAATGTGGAGCCCAGAGCACAGCACGTCCTGTCCTGGAGCATCTCCCAGGGCAGCCTTCAGGGTAGCGTGACCCTTGAAGCAGCATGGACTGCCAACTCAACCCCCTGTTCATCTTCCCCAGGACACAGAGTGCTCTTCTCCCCTGCTCCCATGAAGAATGGCAGCTCTTGCCTCCAGGACAACTCCATCCTCATCGCTTGTTCTCACAGACAAACCCTCCCTGCAGACTGTGCATGCCCATCCTGTCCTGTGTCCTCCCAGAGAGCACTGAGCTGTGTACACCATTTGCAGTATTCAGTTTCTTAAATCAGAGTCATCTTTTCAAGGTGAACGCTCTAGGAAATGAATCTTGGCAGTGTGCTAGTGGAAACAGGGAATTTCAAGCAAGCACTGGAAAAGGTATCTGCATAAAACAAGCAGGAAACCAATTCCTCGTGAAACTGTGCAGGAATCCAAGGTTCCTAACAGCCCATAGGGAAGGGAGGCTGCTCATACAAGGCCAGCCCCTCGTGGGCTTAGGCAGCCGCAGCTGTTTGGATTGCAATGATTCTACCCTATTTTCTTCTGTCCAGCTCTCCAGCCTTCCTGTGTCCCGTTAAAGCAGAACAAATCACTGCATATTGTTACAACTGAGTTCTGGACTAAGGAGATTTAAAGGAATGGTTTCAGGTAACAAATGATTTTTGAAAAATCAGCATTGAGTTGGCAGATAAGCCACTTAGAAAGAGATGATAATTTGAAGACTCAGCTATTAAATACTCAGCTGGCTCTACAAGCCAGGTAGTGCCTGATGCTTTTGTATTTGCTAAAGAAGAGGTACCTGCTGTGCCAGGGCTTCTGCGTGCAGGAGGGCATTGATGGAGGGCAAGCTGCTGTCCTCGTAACTTGATCGGCGGGTACTGATTCGGTCCCGTTCATTTTGTACAGCTGCAAGAGAGGATTTTGGCTGAGCTGCAGGTCGTTCATGGCAATGCACACCGAAAACTAGCACAGACTTTTGGCGTTCCCCTTCCTTAGCTGCAGTTTCCCAGCTTCCCTGCCAGGCAGGGCGGAGGTGCAGCTGTGTCTGGTTTGTGGTGGGATGCCAGCGAGAGCTGACTACATCTGGTGGTTCTGATTTTTTATTTGCTTTATTAGACTTTATTAGATTCAGAACCCAAACACCTGTAGAGTTCAGTGTGAAAATTTCCTGTCAAAGTATCTGAGCTTTTTGATTTCATGATATGGGGTCTGAAACGATGGCCATGTTGATGTATACAGCCCAAAGCTGATGTGTGAGATGGAGGAGTATCTGCAAGGTTTCCTTGCCCACATGACTCCTGTGAGCTCCATTCAGAAAGCTGTTGCACTGGGTTGGTGTAGTTGGAAAACTTCTGTCTAAGCTACAATAAGGAAGGAAGTGCAGAACTGCTCCTGCTTATCCATCCAGAGCAAAAGAGCTCTCTCAGACCTTATTGTAAAAGCATCCCAGGACAGGTTTGACCCCAGCATGCCTCCCTGTTTGGTCTAGTCTTGAGGGCCTGGGCTTTGAGGGGAGGATTTGCCTGCTCTGTCTGTCACGAGGCCTGGGCCGGCTGTAACTCACCCTGGCCACGCCACTCAAAGCCATCTGCTCAAATAAGCTATTGATCCATGGCAGGGGAAGCAGCACAGTCCCTGCCTTAGGCTGGTGGCTCTCTGGATTGATACGTTCTCGATGTATAAATCTGCCTGATAAAAAGCAATAATGAGGTTGGGCCAGGAGAAAAGCCCTGAAGTCAGCGGCTGTAAATAGGAGCTCTCAAGGTTATGCCGCTTGTTATCAGTAGCAGGCCCCCGAGTTCAGTCACGCCATGATGTTTTCCAAATGTTTGCTCAGTATTAGCTGGTCATGCACCTAATGTAACTTCTATTGAATATTAACAGACAACAGCATGGCTCTGGGCAGGGGATGAGCGGACGCTGCTTGGAGAGGAGGATTCCTATATTCTTCAGGAAAAGTCAAGAGAAGTTGCTTGAGATGCCTCATGCCCTTTTACAGGGAATAAATGTTCCTGCTCAGAGGTCTTCCTGCAGCCACCCAGGTACCACTGGTACTTCCCTGCTGTCTTCAAGGACCCTTTTACTCCAGAGTTTCTCCTTGAAGCGGTGTGAACTGGGAGGAGCACAGGGTTTAATTTCCCTGCATGGAACAACATGGAACAAGCCTCCCAGTTGTCCCTTTGCAGACATCACTGGGGTGAGCTCTGTGGGATGCTGGGCAGCTGCTCTGCTCCTGGCAGTTTGTCCCTCCACCAACAGGGTCACCAGCAGTGGATTTCCTACCACTCCTGAGAAGCAGGGCTAAACAAGGGGAGAATCCTGCCATGGGGACTTGTAAGGGCTGCAGAGACAGGGCGGTAGGGAAGCCGGGGGGTTGACCATGGGCCATGCAGGGATATCTCTACTCTTTTCATACTGAGTTAAATAGCAAAAATGCTCCACTTTGCTGTGGATCCTTTCTGCTGTGGCTGAAACTAAACTAAACTCTCTGCAGAGGGTCAGCAAGAACCTATATATCTATTAGGAAGAAAAAGGTGCAAACTGTCAGTGGGACCTTTGCTGGACTCACCCATCCAGCTGTGGATTTTGTGGTCACTCTGGGACAACAGCACTTGGAGCAGTTTTACCAAAGTGTTTCCAAATTTCCAGGCCTTCTTTGGAGCTCCTCAGTGATGTGGAGAAGCATTCCCATACCCCCTCCAATGGACTGGCTATGTTGGAGCCCAGGTGATGTGTGTGTCAGTGTGGGCAAGAGTGAGCTGAAGAACCCTGGGTGTGATTTGTGTGTGCAAGCACGGGCAGTTCTGAGATACAGGCGTGGCCTCTCCCTAAATCCCCCTGTGGTGGGGGTCAGGATCTGTGCCCAGGAGAGCACTGTGAAGGGAAAACAGGGCTAAGGTGGCTGGGCAAGTGTGCACCTGGCTGGGACCAGCCTTGGGCTGCAAGGGCTTCCTCAAACATACGCAGCCAGCGTGAGTGACTGCTGCTGGGGGAAAGCCACACCGTCACCCACCTTCCTTCTTCATTCCTGCTCGGAAGCACTTCTTAAGCCTGCAATACCGGCACTGGTTTCTTTTGTCTTTGTCTACCACACACTGCCTGTTAAACCTGGGAAAAAAGAAAGGTGTGAGGAGCAGCAAGACTGAGCCTGAAGGCAAGACAAGACAGAGCCCTGAGCTCCAAGACATGCTCAAAGCAGGTTCCCAGAGGCTCACCCTGAGAAAGGAGCCCCAGTCTGTGATTTTTCCACTCTTGCTTTAGCCTGTGGTTTCTTTTTTGCACTGAACACCTCAGCCCTCCCCTCTACCTCTGGATGTTCAATAAGGACAGACTAGAGCTGAGTCACATGCAGGAGCCCAGGCTGCTGGTCTTACTCAGTAACCAATAGGGCTAGGATGTCTGTGGAGGACTAACAAGCCCCAGGAAGTTAAAAGTGTCATCTAGGAGGGTCAGAACCAACTTGGAAGCTGCTGTTGTAAATTAAATTCAGAATAAAGACATTCATCCTCCAATCTACTGGGATCTAAAGAAGAGGTAGAAGGTTGTAGTAGCCAAATTGTGAGGTTAAGAAGTCATTTTAAGTCCCCGCATCTCTCCAGGGCAGTGTCTGGGATTCTCACAGGTTGGCTCTGACCTCTGGAAAGCATCGCTGGGGTGCAAACTGCTCTGCTGCCACTTGCACTTCAGAGAGGACTTGGGAAGCAGCCAGCTCCTTCCCTCCAAGCTTGTGTCACCAAATCCTCTGCACATGGTGAGGAAAACACTGATCTCCCATGTGTGTGATTCATGAGCCTGGTGGCCACTTGCAGCATGAATTTCACTTGCAAATTTGCTCTAATTTACAGCAGGATGATCCAGCTTGCAGGGTAAAGACAAAGGAGTACAGAGCTGGAAAAGGGCTCCCAGCCATGCTCGATTCTGTAGCTTTTGAAAAGGCTTCCTTCTGCTGTGCTTTTTAAATCCCCAAAGCTGTGGTTTTCCCAAATGGATGCCTGAAAGCAGCTTTTAAAATATTTCTGTAGTGCATATAAAAGCCTCAGCCTCCAAAAACTGGGCACCTTGGCTTTTCTGATGGAGTTGTGGTGAGGGGGCTCCCTGGGCAGCCAGCTTAAATAACCCTGGGGTGCAAATGATGATGTGCTTCACAGGCACTCATAAACCTCAGGCTTCCTTCCGTCACTCAGATTTTAGAGTCATGTTGCTCTTCATGCTCTCCAAGTGGCTGTCAGGCCATCAGGAGTAACTGACTCAAAAAGCCCATGGGATTTAGACACTGTGTACTGAGGATTCTTCATTTTCCTCTGTGACTCTCTACGTGTGGGCTGCTCAAAGCCAGCAGCAAGCAGGCCACAGGGGCTGATGGCACAGGAGAGCCATGGGCTACCACCAATGGCACGAGGTGCAGTGCATGAGCTTCAGGAGCAACACGAGTGCCTCATCCTCAGAAGAGTGCACATTATGCTGCCCCTCATGGTGCTCCTCAGATGTTCTTGCATCATGTAACAGGCAGTGACAGCATTTTAGCTGGATTCCAGGCACACTTCCATCTCATGATGGAGAAGGATTGTCCCCAGGGAGTGGGCAAGGTTTGTGCTGCACTCAGAACACTGAGTAGTGAGGTGCTAAGTCCCTGAAACAGGGCTTCTCCCCTGCTGCTTGCTGGCCATGTCCATGGCTGGCCATACCCATTTGCAAGAACATGTGCTTGGCCCCTAAAGTATGGGGCAAGACCTCTCAGGGTCTTTACCCAGTGATCAGTGGAGGGCAGTCCCAAAGTCAGAGTGGTCACTGACCCCTCCCAGGTGAGGGCTGAGGTCAGGAAGAGTGCAGGAGGATGCAGGGAGGATGGAAGGCCATGCTGCGGCACTTTGAGGGCTTTGCCATTGAGCTGTGAGAGGCTCTTCTGTCGGAGCCACAGGTGTCTGTGCCCTCTGTCCTTACCTGCAGGAGTACATGTGGTTCTTCCGGACGCTCCTCCTGAAGAAGCCTTTGCAGCCATCGCAGCTGGAAGCCCCATAGTGCTTCCCCGTGGCGCGGTCCCCACAAATGGCGCACAGCGTGCTCACCCCGATGCTGCTGGAAGAGTTGAGGTTGGCTGCTTCTGATGGAGACGTGTCTGGTTGGGGAAGGACACAGCAAGAAGGAGACAGTGAGACAGCCAGCCAACATTTCCTAACTCAGCTACCAGTGAGAGATTTTTGGAGAAACCAGGCAGCTGCAGCCTGGCTGTGTGGCCAGTCAGAGGGGTGTGTAAGGAGAAGTGGGTGCTCTGAGTGCTTAAGTAATTGCATTTTGAGTGCACTAAAACCTCCTGTATTGCATGGTGAGACCCCTCTTCCCAAAGGCCTGGCTGCAGCAATGCCTTCAGATAAAGTGGAAGCCCATTTGCAGGAGACACAGGGCAGAGCCAAAATTCCTCAGGGATTTGCAGACACTTTGGGCTGCAGTACTGTGGCCAGAGAAAAAGCTGATGCAGAGTTAAAGCTGAGGTATTACAGCTCAGGGTGAGCAGCTGATTTGTTAGGGAGATGTTTGTGTTATAGCACTGAAAGAGCCCAGGACAGCCCTGAGCAGATGAGATGACCATTCCCTTCTGCAAGCATAGAGCTCCAGCCTGCACAGCCCTTCTTTGGGAGAACAAGACTTTAGGTAAATAACAACCTCAAATGACTTCAGCTGGAAAACTCATGTGGGCAAAGGCTACCCATACAAGGAAGGACTGATTAAAGAAAGAAAAGGTGGCACTCCAGCATGGAGGAGGCTGTAGGCTGGGTATCTTGCAGCGTCTGGTAGGATCACAGTGGACATTGATTTGTCTTGTGGTCCTTACAGACCCAGGGAGACTGGGACTTGCAGGGCTTTTTTTTGGAGGATGAGGAATTGCAGCAGCCTCTAGAGGAAAGGACATCTGAAAGGCTGAAAACCACACAAGGGCTACTCTAAACCCCTCCAGCAAGCCAAACAAACCTCAAGGCTGAAGGGATCAGCCCTTAATTCAGTTGATCTAATTGTCCCCTCCCATGTACATTTTTCTGTATCAGCACATCCCCCTTCCTCAGTGGAAATGCCAGTCACAAATCATACCCAGGATCTACAAAGCCATAGAAACCTGCTGGGATTTTTAATGCTTGAGTCTATTGGCCTCTGATTTCTGGGTTTGGTAGGGACTCAGTTAAAGCTCTCCCTGGAGGAGCCACTGCTCCCACGGCACCCAGCAGAAAGGCTGGTCCCAGCTGGGCTCCCCAACTGTGGGTGCTGGGGAGGCCAAGGCAAGTCTGGCAGGGGCAGAGCTGCATTTTTAGCTTCTATTTTGTAGAGAAATTAGTATTTCAGCAGGTGCTGCCCATCCTGCTCATGCCACCCCTCAGCAGGAGCAACTGGCACAGAACCAGCAGTGAGCGAGCACAGGAATTCTTGAGCCTTCCCTACCTCTGGCAGCATCTTTCATTTCCCTGCCTTTCTGTCTTTCCAGCTCCTCGTGTCCCTCCTGTATTTCTTTCTGAGTCAGTTTGCTTCCTCTCTGTGTCCTTGCCTGGCACACCCTGTCACGCAGCTACAGCAATACCAGTGCTAAGCTCCTGTCTCCACTCCCAAAGCCCTGAGCTCTCCCAAGGCCATCCTGGCTGTCTCTTGTCCCCGTGAGCAGCTTGCCTCTGAAAACCTCCTTCCTCCATACATATCCTGAGGGCTCAGCTGGATGCAGGCCGCTCCAGAAGGAAAGTCAAATTCCCAGTTTCAGCTAAACATAGGACTTAGATGCGAGAAGAAGAGCTGATCTGCCTGTAATCCCATTACTTGTGTCTCTGTGACAGCCCAGATAAATCCCTTTTTAGCAATCTATCATGCTGTAATCAGATGAACACAGAACAGGAAAAACTGGCACTCTTATCAAAGAAATTGCAACATCTCAGTCTAATAGTCAACAACAATGAAAATATTGCCTAATGGATAATTTTCCAATTAAGTTTATTTTGCCAAATATGTGCCAAAAATGTGGGCTCTCGCTGCTGCAATGAAGTGGTTGGGGTTAAGGTAAACGGAGGAAAGAAAAAAATCTGTCTTTGAGACCTCACAGGTGAGCCTTGTGTTGGGACAGGAGCTACTCAAGAGGTCCCTGAGCCTGTCTGAACACACATTTTGCCTGTGAGAGGCAAACTTGGTCCCTGCTGAGCAGCTGCCCCGGGGCTGGAGCTGCAGAGCTGTTCAGGGCAGTGGCTGGGCTCTGATGTGGTCCTTGGCCAGCAAAAGAGGCCCAGGTTCTGCAGGTGGAGGTCGGCAGGAGGTGTGTCCTGCACACGCGCTGCTACAGTGCCAAAACAGCCCTGGAAGCAAGGCCTGTCCCTGGCCTGGAGCTGGGCCCAGGAGGAGAGGAGAGGAGCTGGCTGGTGCTGCCTGCCCCAGCTGACTCACCCACCCCTGGAGTACCACAGCACACTGGATCTTGTCACAGGAGATTATCCTGTCCCCCTGCCCCATGGAGCCCTGGGTCTGGGGGGGCAAATCACAGCCCCTGTGATGCTTGCTGGGTGGGAGAGGGGCATGGAGAGGGAGAAAGGTCTGGGCTTGTCCCAGAGTGTCCAGATGGGTATCAGCAGAGCCAAAGGGGGCAACTTTTGGCCCCGAGGCACCTGAATGGGTAGAACCAGCCCCCATGAGTGGAGAAGGGGCTGGGACCCAGAGTGGCAGGGGTTACTGCACAGCAGAGCCACTTTGGCACCACAGTGTTACATCCATGACAGAGCAAAGCCATAACCCAGGGAAGACCCACACAGGCTGTGATGGAAGAGTCCACACCACCAGCACAGCCCTTCTGGGACATCGGTGTCCAGCAGCCCCAGTGACACAACACATGGGAGGAAAGGGCTCGGAGGGCCACTTTCTGTGGCTCTGTTTAGTCATTAACCTCGTATTTAGAGAGACTTTAGGGGGGACTTGGAGAGGAATCTCTTGTTATCTCTGAGCATTTAATCACCAAGACTCTTTGGTCCCCAAATGGGTGGGCCAGCGCTGTGAATTCTGGAGGGTTAGGTGTGATCCTACCCTCCTGAAGGGATGGGAACATTTGTCTGTCCTCTCAAGGTCTCCTTGTCCTTCCTACTGGGGGCTGAGCCAGGAAAGGGGATGCCACCCCACATCCCAGCACTGCACCGGGGAAGGGCTGTGGCCTCACAGCAGCTGCAGCGGCAGTGCCTAAATCACTTCTCAGAGTGATTTTCACCCTTACCAGGTGCTAAATGCCTTTCTGCTCCAAGAAAACCTAACTCCAGCTCCTGCTGGAGCAGGACTGGCTCTTGACTCTGGAGACACAGGGTCAGTTTTCTGTCTGGCAAACCATCAACAGCACTTCACTCAGAAACTTTTGGCTGGAGTGTGGGAGACCCTCACCATGTTCAGCCCTAGCCCCGTTCCTTGGGCTGAATGTCTGGTGGGGACCTCTCATTCCACCCAGCTCCTGGTATGTGCCTGCTCCCAAGGGCTCTGGGCTGCAGGACACCATCCTACCTGTACCAGACACAGCTCTGCTCTCCCCTCTCTACTTTCACCCGGGAGAAGCAGAAACCTTCCAGTGAACTGCTGGGAGCTCCCCATCTGACACTCCTGCCCTCCCTCGGAGCATTTTTGTGGCCACCCCAGGGACTTCTCTTCCTGCAGCCCCCAGCTCATCCCACCACAGCAGAGGGGAGAAGACAGAGGGGACTTACCATTGCCCATAGCCAGCACCTGCATGTTCTCAAACTCCAGGGTGGTGTACGCCGGGTCCAGCGCTGCGCTATAATCTGCCATCTCCATGTCTATGAGGGCTTTGGAAAGGCGCATTATCCTCGGCAAACACGGGCCAGATTGTACCGATTCCCTTGTCCCAGGCTATTGGCCCTCCTGCCTCCCTCTGCCTTCACTGCGTCCCCTACCTGTTGTCTTTTAATTCAGATATTTCTCTGAAAGGATTTGCTGAGCCTCAAGGCCTATACTCCCAGAGGGGTGGAGGCAGGAGGCAGGGGGGTTAATCTTTAATCATCTCACCCATTGCCGAATACTGCTAAGCTGTTTTTTTTTTTTTTGGTGGAGCAGCAGTGATTCTTGTTGACTGTTTATTATTGAATCTCAAGGCGTTTCTGATCCTGGCTCCTGGGTGCAGGCAGCACCAGAAGAGCAGGCACTCACCAAGGGCTACTGACCTTGATGCTGAGCTGCTGGTGTTGCTCTTAATTATACCTGGACTGGAAAACTTGGAAAAAGCCCTACCAGGAGAACAAGGTTCTTCTTCACTTCTGTCATTGGCTTCCTCACCACTGGTTGCCTACACCCCTGTTCTTCCCTTCTCTTGCTCCCTCCATCCCTTCCACTCCTTCTCCTTTTCTCTCCCTCACGGTCAGAGAAGGTCAGCTCCCCCCTGGAAATTTACACGTTGCTATGTAAAGTAAAACGTATGACTCCTTTAACTTCCCTATAAACCAAGTTTTACAGGGGCTGGATGCCCTATAAACACATCCCATTCTGCTGCCATGCCCGAACAGCGAGCGGGGCCGAGGGGTGGCACAGACACCCTGGGAATTGCCAGGGTGGCTCCTGTCCCAGAGCTGAAATCACTTTATGCCAGACACCCCCCAGCCCTGGCTTTTGGCTGATACGTCATAAAAGTTTCATGACACATGTTACAACAGAGCAGCAGGAGTTTTCCTTCTGCGGGTGCACTGGCTGCTGTCAGCACCAACACTGGTTCTGTGCTTCGCCCAGACCTTGGGTCTGACCCTGCTGGTGCTGAGCAGTGGGGGCCAGAGATGCCTGTGCTCTCCTCCCCGGCTGCCCCATGGCACATCCCTCCTCCACTTCAGCCAGAAATGAGATTTTTCAGTGCAATTGTGAGATGACTGAGTGGGAATTTAATCGATCTCTGAACGGCGCTGGCCGCATGGTACAAGAGAACCAGCAATTAATGATTTGGTATCAGTTCACTCTGCATTGAAAACAGCCCCATGGTTTCGCAACCAGCGGCAACTGAGTCCACACGCTGCTGATCTGGGCTCCCAGTGCCTTGTGTTTGTTCTTCCCAGGCACCCCAGTGCAGCCCCAGCACCACTGGCACCACAAGCTGCCCTGGCCCTGGTGGCATCACTGCCACAATGTGACACCAAAATCTCTGGCTGCACACCAGTACGTGCCTTCGGGCAGTTATGCTAGTGATGATTTGCTATTCACGTTTTAGGAGCACACAGAATTGTTCAAGCAGCCCTCTGTCCCCCAAAAACCATGACCTACATAGCACTTCTAAACAACTTTTCTACCCTGAGGCTACAGGTCTGCAGGAGTGAATCTGAGCACAGGGGAGAGCCCCTGCTTTCTGACCTGGCAATGGTGATAAATGACCCTTTGCTGCAGGAAAACAGTCATTCAGTCAGTGCTCCTGAGGGACAGGCCAGAGCTCATGTGCTGATGGCTCTTCCTTTAGGCAGATACACTCCTTGCCAAAAACTGGTTTTATGATGTGCAGACTGGGATGGAGATGCAAGAGTAGAGCATAGCCCCCTCCATAACCTCATCCCAGGGACCTCCGTCCCAATCCCGGCCAGGCCACGGTGATCCCTTTGATTAGATAAATGCTACAGACACCAGGTCAAATATGTGCAGGATTTGCCACAGCGTCTAGTAAAATATCGTAAAAGCAGGGCCCGTTCTGCTCTGCTCAGCAAAACAAACCTTTTACTTCAATAGCCTGTTGAGCAGGGAGGCTGCAAAGGCCATTTGCTTCCCAGGCAGGAAGGATTAAAAGGGCCAGGAATAGAAATCAGAGAGGCAGCATGTGCGGGAGAGCGGCAGATAAGGAGCAGGGAAGTTTGGAGAGCATTAGGTGGCTCATGAGGCCAGGGCTGTCAGTGGGACTTGGTGTTTTCCGCCCAGGGTTGTGTTGACTGTTGTTTTCTCACTGCCAGTGTCCTCTGTGGGTCACCAGTGCCCCCTCCCAAATCCCTCATGTTGGTGTGGAGGTCGAGGGCCAGACCAGCCAAGGACACCTTGCACTTCCTTTGCCCTGGAGATGGGCTCTGATGGAAACGAGTTGGCTGCTCCCTGGGCACAGGCTGTTGATGGAGATGATGTCTCCCCTGGTATCTTCTGCCTGGGGAGTCCTTGTCTCCCCCTGCTATCCTTGCGTGGTGAGTTTTGGGACAACTTGCCAATGTAGCCATGGCTTTTACTGGCCAGCAGGACCCCATAGCCCTGTAGCTGTTTTAGGTGGGAGATGTTTGAGTCAACAGCTGCTTGTGGGGCTGTTTCAAACACTTCTGGCTACAGAAGATGTTTTGTTATTTCTATTCCACAGAGAGACAACTCATAGCTGGAAGACCCCCGCTGATAGAAGAGGGCTGTTCCCAGACCAGGTACTCTGGGGAAGTTCAGCTCTCAGATCCACTCCTCTCTCCTGTCCCCATTTTATGTACTCTCCACCCACCATTTCCTATGTCAGGACATGGCCGCAAAGGAGACCGATACAGCTCTGGGTCATGAGCTGTTCTGTGCCAAGTAATTATTTAATTTTTATCTGTTGAGCAGTAAATCCTTTCCCACACTGGCACATCATGATGCTATTTCTGCCCTATCTATATATCCCCGTCTGGCAAATGTATGCAAACCTAAAGGGGATTCCCTGAAAATAAGATCTGTGCTTCTCAATAGGTGAGGCTCAGGAACAGAGTATTTAATAGAGCATTTTTGGTAAGGATGTTGTCACCTACTGTGCTTGCTAGCTCTGCATGTCAAGCAGGGGAGCAGCTCCTTTAAAGGGGCTCCTCGCTGTTGATTCTTGAATAGGCTGTTGGAGGATCAGAGGATAATTGATGTTGGAAAGGACCTCGGAGTCTCTGCTGCAGGCTCCTGCTGGAAGCAGGGCCAGCTGTGAGAGCAGCATGGGTTGCTTGCAGCTTTATCTAGTTGGGTCTTGAACACCTCCAAGGATGGAGGGCAGCCTCTCTAGCCAGCTGGTGCTTGACTGTCCTTGTGGTTAGACACTGGCTGAACCTCTCTCCACTTTTTATGCCCCTTGATCTCCAGCCATGCACCCTGTGAGGAGCCTGGCTCTGTCTTTTTGATGCCCCTGTGTGTGTTAAGCCCCTGCAGTTCCTGCTGGCCCATCTCTCCTGCCTGATGCAGGACACAGCCCTGCCTGCCAGTGGATTGACCAAGCCCCCCAGTCTGGGGTTGCCTGCAGACGTTCTGAGCATGGACCACGACCAGGGGCCCTCTTGCTCTTTGTTTTTCTCTCTCACAGCTCTGCATCCTTAAGAAATGCCCAGCAGAAAAGCCAGTGCCCAGAGCCAGCAGGACCAGCCTCAGCTTTCATCACCAATGCCATCGCTGGCTCTGGCAGCCCTGACTCCACATCTCTCCTCCCGTGTCACTCGCAGCTCCAAGGCCACTGTCGAGCTGGAATATTTCACATGGCTCTTTTTTTTCCACATGCACGTGAAGCAGAGATGGGCTCAGGACTGAAGCCTCTGCAGAGCAGCAAAGCCCTGAACATGATCAGGGCCCTGCTCATCCCATCACCATTTCACAAGCGAGCTGTGGGGAAGCAGGAAGCCCGGTTACAAGACAAAGAACAAAAGTCCCAGGGGAACGTCACCAGCATAGTCATCTCCACACATGCAAAGGTCCCTTCTGCCTTTTTTTTTTTTTCCCCTTTGAAATTTCAAATTCCAGTTTGTGGACAAAGTCCTGCCTATCTGAGAATATAGATCTCCGACCACTGACCAAACTCCACTTCAAGCAGCCCCGAGGACTGCTCTTCCCCTTGCCCATGGATGTGTCTGCTCAGTCCTTGGATCTCCCGGGATCATGCCAAAAATTTTGCACTGGAGCACAGCACTGGTACTTGCACAAAGCGGATTTTGCACTTAATGTCAGCAGCTTCCTTTCTGGGAAGAACCTCGGGAATAACCAGGTAGGAGCCTTATCACCTGCAATTCATTTGGCCAGCCATTGCAGATAGAAAATGAGAAGGAGAAACGAGGGCTTCTATTGTGCTTGTACCAGCAGTTTTGGCTCATCATTTAAATAAAGGAAGGGGAAAAAAAAAACTGCTTCAGAGGGGATGAAAAACAAGAGGGAACATGAGCTTGTGGAGGCAGAGCCACTCCGTATGGTTAACTGATAACTCCAATTTGCCTCTTCCCTCTCATCTTTTCTGATTCTTCTAATTAAGCTCAACTTATTCTCATGCTAATCATTTCTTGACCTGTTTATTCTGCATTAAAAAATTAACAGAGAGCAGTTTACTGCATGACTTGCTCACACAGAACTGCTACAGATTAGCAGGCATGCTTTAAGTCCCTACACAAGACTTTTGGGTCTGCACAGCTCGAGGATGAGCTTTTTTTCCTGTTTTTAAAGAACAGCTTTTTCTAAAGTCAATATAAACCCCCCTCCTTTCATGCCTTGAGTATATTTGCTCGGTGACTATTTCCAAATGGGAAAGATAAAGCCAAGGGCTTGTGTTTTGTCAGGCTTTTTGTAAACAGGGGTATTTAGGCCATACTGTCAAACCCTCCTGCCTTCTACCTCAGCGTGCTGTGACTGCAGAGCAGAGTTGTCAGTGCGTTAATAAGCAGCTCCAAGGAATTTCTTGGGGCTGGGGGGCTGCAGGTCAGTGCAGCTGCACAAGCCCCCAGCTCAGGGGGCAGAGCTTTGCCTCTGCTCTGGGCAGTCATATGACAGACACACAGATGGGGGTCTGCTCCCGTGTCCCTCTCCAGAACGTCCCCAGAAGCTGTGAGAAGCCTCCAGGAAAACAAATCATTCAGCAGAGGTTTGGCCCTTGCCAGTAGCACACAGCACATCCCTGCCCCAGAAAAACACTTTGTGGAGGTGAACCAGAGTGATCCACCAGCTCCATCCAGGCAGGTGGATCAGAAAGATCCAGCAACGAGAGGCAGGAGACCACAGCCATGTGCCTGACCTTGCCTGGGGAAGATGCAATCAATTTTATCATCCTGTTCAACAGCAATCACTCTTGGTGATTTACTTTCCCCAGGGCTGAAGCGCCTGTCGCTGGGGCTGGGGCAGATTTGCTGTTTGGAGCTGGGGGTGATGCCCAGGAGAGGCAATCCCTGAGCAGACCCCAGGTACACTGTCACTGATGAGCATGTGACATGTGGGGGTACCCCAGGCTCCCCAGCACAGCTCAGGGTGACAGAGGCAGCTTCATTGCAACCTTACGCTGTTTCTTACCAAAGTTGTCAAAAAGTAATCAAACCAAGCAATATTGTCCGGGTCCCCAGACCACAAAATCCCCCTATGGAGAATCAAGGCAGTTTTTGGGCATGGGGAAGAGTTACTCTAAAGAAGGTATAACACTCTGCCTGAACTCCTCTCCAAAAGCAACATGTGCATTTCAGCCAAAGCTGAGATGATGTTTGGCCTGGAGGAAATTATTTGGGCTAAAATAAGTAGCTGCTCTGCAAAAGTAGTAGGGAAAGAACTGCAGACATGGGGACAGACAGACCATTTCAGCATATACTGCTCTGGTGATAACACCGTGCTTGCCTTTCATCCCAGGACCAGAGAGGGGTTTATTATCCTGCCTAACAAGGGCTCTGAACTCTTGAGGAAGTAATTATTATTTCTCTTGGGATCTGTTATTGTGCAAGGACAGTAAATTTGAGCTGTTCCCAGAAGGGTGGCTGTTCTTGAAAATGCCAGGGCATTTGCTGATGTGTATTTGGCATCATTCTGCCTGCACTGCAGCCCCCAAAAGCAGCATCTGGCTCTGGGGCCTGCAGTTCGGCGGTTGTGACTCTGGAAATCTGTCTGCTCTGTTTTCATGTAAAATCATGCAATGAGCCTGAGACCAAGAGAGGAAGGGGAATAGATTCATCTTCTTCCATTAAACCACAGGCTGCAACTTGGCCCAAGCTACAGCTCCCACCACTGATCCCACTTGCCCCCTTAAAACCCTACACCATGAACACTGCACTCCATCCAAACCCCAACCCAGCAGAGACCCAGACACTTTCCTGATAAACGCTCTCCTGCCTACTTGGGAGGAAGTCCAGAAAAGCTCTGACTTTGCCATGTGCTGTTCCAAGTTCACTGACTACACTGGCAGAAGCTTGACTGAAATCCAGTGGTTTAAGCCCCATTTAAATGGGGGCACAGGAGCCTCAGGGAAGCAGCAGCACTGGAGAGAGGGTTTGCTGCCAGCAACAAACACTTATTGCTCTCCATGCCTCACCAGCTCACACATTTAGTGTGGCAGGGATCTCAGCAGCCCGCTCTGGACCTGGGGAGAACTTGTTTAGCAGGTGGATATGATTCCTTTGGGCCTGAAGTAATCCTGAAGCTTCCCAAGAAAAGGATCCATACTGAGCTCTCAGTCTGGCAGGCAAGGGAATCTCTCCCTTCGGCCCTGCCAGCTGTTTGCAGGGCTTTTATGTTTCATTGACTTTATACATTCGTTATACACACATGAAACAGCCCCTGAATCGTTCCAGCTGTGGAGCAATAGGTGAAGGAAAAGAACAGCCAAAATCAACAGTGGTTACACATCAAGTTTTACCTTTTTTTTTTTTTTTTTTTTTAATATCTTTTGCAAAGGTGGGTGCATCAGCAAGCCACGCCTGGAAGTGACCTCCAGTGGCTGCTGCGGCTCTCAGGATCAGCCTTCCCTCCAAATTAAGGCAAAAGACTGCAATGCTGTTGGGGTGGAGGGAGAGCTGCAACAGGGCAGGGGTGTCAGGGGACAGTCTGAGCCCATGGCCCTGGAGGAGGGCAAGTCAAGGGCACCTCAAGGGCAAAAAGCATCTTCCTGGACCCAACAGCTCCAGCTGCCCTCCTCCTGCCCCAGGCTGGCTGGCAAAGTCAGGCCCAGCTGGGGAGCTGAACTTGAGGGAACATCTCAGGACAGGGCCATGTGTGCCTGACAGGAGGCAGCGCAAGGAAGGAGGGAGGCTGCTGCAGGTGGGAACACTGGCAGGTCTGAATTGGGAAAGGTAGGCTGGATGTGGGAAAAAAGAAAACACAAAGGGGTGGTGAGTTAAAATTTGAGAGATTCTGGTTTCTGTAGACAAAAGGAAACAAGTTAGTGCAAAATGCTTTTTCTCTGCAGGAGTGTGCAGAGTGCCTGAACAGCCTGTCTTGTCCCAAATGTCCTCAATTACCAGAGCACAGCAAGGGGTGAGTGAGAGCCAGACAACACTCGGGAGCTCTATGTCCACAGCAGCTGCACGCCCACCACACACCCTCCTGTGTGACACAACCCTCCCCTCCACTGCCAGAGAAACGAAAAACACGGCAGAAAGCAAGGTATGGGAACATGGGAGCCTTCTATATGCAAGGTTTGTTGCATGAGGGACAGCATATCCCTACACTTCCAGAAACACATGGCTAGGACACTGCAGGCCCAACTGCCTGGCTCCCAGCTAACAAACATGGCAAACTGCTAATCAGCCCGGGAGTATTCAACCTAGATCTCCAACACTGGATAACACTGTTGTTTGTTCCTTTACATTCCTGCAAGTCCCAGTGCCATTGGCCTGTTGTATCATAAAGAAATTAAAATATATTATGACCATAAACTACATCATTTGAGGAAATGAACCACTTCTCGTAAACGTATCATGGGACGCTGAAGCCATGAACTTTCCTAAATCAATTGCCAGCTGATAAAGAGCGCAGGTATTGCTGGGAGCAGCCCCCAGCATGTGACTCCCCACTGGCATGGGGAGCTCGTCCTGTGGGATGGTGACTGGGGGTACAAGCTACCCCAGGAGGCACGAACCCCACTGCCAGCACAAGCCCTGCTTGGGAGGAGTTGCTCAAGCAAGAGGAGCACCACAATTTTTGCTGAGTCCCGGAGTGGAATGGAGGCTGTTGGGGTGTTGGGGATGAGGCGCTGTGAGGCACAGGGGTCCAGGGCTCAGGAAGCACCAAATATGTCCAAGTGCCTCAGGGTGCTGGCAGTGAACCTGGACATGTTTGATGCATCCTAAGCCCACCCAGCCTCCTGGCCTCCACACCGAACTCCCCGTGGGTGCTGGGGCCAAGGGGCTGAGCACAGAGCTGCCTGGAGGGGGCCACAGAGGGGAACCCTAAAAAGCTTTCTGGTAAGGACTCCATGCAACTAGTAAAGTTTGCACTGGAAGTGTTTTTCTCTTAGTTGCTTCTAAGCTTTCATTATGAGGGCTGGGAAGTCCCGCTGCAGATCTGGCTCAGGAGTAGAGGCTGTGCTGCAAGTGGCAGGATCTGTCCCCAGGCCTGCTGAGGCTGCAGCCCGGGGCAGTAATGCCAGGCACTGGGAACTGGGCTGAGAATGACTGAATCATTTCCCAAACAGCACAGGCAATCACCGGGGTGTCCTCGGGATGCCAGCCTGACTCTGCCACCTCTTCCCCCAGGAGTCACAGCACCCACCATGCCACCATGCTCTCTCTCGAGCCCCAGAACCAGCCTGGGGACATGAGCCATCACCACCCACAAACCTGGCATGTTCACCCTGCACAAAGCAAAACACAAACCAGAGACATGAGGGTCCCATCGGATGGGATGCCAGTAGGAATGAGCATATTTTGGCAGCTCCAAATCCACACTGGAGACCCTGTCAATGCCCGTCATTCACATGAACTCTGCAGCACTGGTTATGCAGCTGCTTCTCTCCCTGCTGCGAGTGCTGGGGGAGCAGGGGGGTACCTGGTGTTTCCTGGAACAGGTCGTATCTGCTGCCATTCATCTTCCCGGGGCACTCAGCTCCGTGGGCAGAGCTAGGGAAGTCTCTTCCCTGGATGGGGCTGTGCAGCCAGCGAGCCCCCCGCAGGCAGCGGGGCACGAGCCATGCCCAGGAGCTGGTTGTGGCTCAGAGGCAGGGACAGGCTAATCCCTTAATGCTGGTCACAATGAGATTTGATGGGGAGCAGGAGTTTGTGCTGCAGGTTTTAAAGGGTTCTGGCCACTACCCGGAGCAAAATTATAAGGTGGCTCTGGGTCTGTGCCCCGCTGCCAGTGCGTGCAGCAATGCCCGCTGCTTTCTGGGCCACCTTTCTGAGGTCTCTCACCCTGGTCTCTGGCCTGCCACTGGGTTTCTTTAGGGCAGGGAGTACCTGATTAAACGTGCAGCTCTGGAGGTTGATCCAGAAAATGTGCCTGGGTGTGTCTAACAGCAGGAGTGGGGCTGGCTCCTCAGGGAGCGGCTGACTGCTTTTGCTTTAAAGTGTTTCTGTATAAATAGCCAGAACACCATATCCTTGAGCAACAACCTTGGTCTCCCCTCCCAATTAACATCACAACACGCAGGATGGCTCAGTCCAGAGGGGAGCACGGAGGCTGCTGAGCACCCAGTTTTCTCCTCTGGCCGAAGTGTGTCCTGGCATGTGTGGCCCTGTTTACAATGGAGGAGGAAAATTGGGTGAGGGAACACAGTGGCACTTCACTGGGGTTTCACAGGCACTGAGTGACTGAATTGCTGGAAGGGAGACCTGGGCACCTCTGAATGCAGCCCTGGGCTGCATGGCCGTGACCTGACTGGGGCCGGGTCTCATCGGCCTCTGTGTCCAGAAGACAGGGACAAACCCATCTGAACCACCCATTTTCCTGCATTTTCCCTCCTCCTTGGATAGCGTTCTTCCTTCCAGGCCCACGTCTGCTTTTGTTGTGCCAAGGAGAAGAGAGCTCAATCCTGCCCTCAAGACGTCAGACCCCAAGCATCATCTCAAAGGCACAAGTCTAATGGAGCAAAAGCATTCCTAAACCATTCCCGTCCTGTCTCCACAAGCCTCTGCTTCCACTCAGGGCTGCCTGAGGTGCATTTGAGTTAATTTGGAGTGTCCATAGTCAGAAACTCCAGAATGCTCCTGGTGAGTCAGGAATGGGGAGTGACCAGCAGCTCTGTCCCTCAGCTCCGTGCCCAGGGACGGGGCATGCTGGAAATGGGGGCTGATGCCCAACATTCCCATGTGGAGCAGGGAGCAGCATCGAGGGCAGGGCTGGGACTGAACTGTGTGTAACCCCATGACACCTCCCTGCACCCCTGTGTTGCCACACAGGTTTTAGTGGCTGTAACAGGGACACACACCCAAGTCAACAGACATTTCTCCCAGACGATGGCAGTCTCCAAGCACACACCCATGGATGAGCCACAGGCAACACCCGGCTCTGCTTCCAGCACCTCGGTCCCACCACCATTTAGTCCCAGACTCTAGGAGGGGGAGTAGCCAGGGCTGTGGATCTGAAGCCTGGCTGTTTGTCCCCTTGCCCCTCCTGCCTCCTTATTCCACTCTTCATTTCCTGTTGCTGCCTTTACCCTGACGACACAAGACCCTGCATGAGCTGGTTCTCTCAGGTGTCCATCAGTGCTTTGTCCACTCTTCCCTGCTGGGCCACCTCCACCTGAGCACACCTGTCCCTGGCACAGGACCTGCTTAAGCTGCAGTGACTGCAGGTGAGAGGCCACTCAGCTGGATGGGGACCTGCAGCACTGGCAGAGCCTTCTTCCATGGAGCAGTTGTGACTTTACACCTTCTGCTGAGCCCCCTGGTGCTGCCCTGTCCATTAACCTGACACTATACTCAGCCTCACCTTGCCCGTGGCAAGATTTCCTTGGCTGGTGTGAGCACCAGTGAATCCTCTTCCCGTGCTGAGCTGCTGCTTTTCACCAGGGTGGTGGGGTGGATGCTGCCATCCCAGCTGCTGGGTGGGATACAGACATTGTCCAGCTGGCTGGGAGCCAGGGCAGGCTGGAATGCTGCAGAGGAGCAGCAGCAGCCTCTTATCATGGGGTATCAAGGCTTTGGGGACTGTGGGACAAAATGATCAGCATCCCTTGGGAGCAGAGGGGGAGAGATGTGGCTGAGTGGGGCAGGAGGAGCCAGGCTCTGCCTCCATGAAGGGCACTGGGCCATAAACCCGGCCCGGTGGCTGTTGTTTGTGTGTTGGCAAACACGTTGAGTGGGCTCGACTATTGATTCTGACCGTATAAACCGGTGTTGTGGCACTTGTTCAGGTTTGTGCAGGTTTTACAGCTCTTGTTCTGAGAAGTGCCCATGTATTTGGCTTTGCTCCTTCCTTCAGGTCTATCTGTTGACATTGGCTCTCCTAACCAGAGCGTTGGGCCACGCCAGGAAGCTGAGTGTGCGTCTCTCCTTGTGTTTCCCACTTTCCCAGGGGTTATCACCTATAAAATCTCGCACACACCCATGGCTGGGACAGGTTTCTGGTGCAGAGGCAGGTGAAAGGTGCCCGCTGGTCCCCACCACTGATTGGTGGGTTTGGGTTCCCTGTGCTCAGTGACAGGAGATGAGCCACCCACCCTGACAGATGGATGGACAAAGCTGCAGGGAAGGTGCTGCCCTGGGAAGTCTGGGGTGGGGTGAGCAAGGTCTGAGGTCTGTAGGGCTGTGATGAAAATCAGGCTGTCAAACCAACTTGGATGTCCAGAGAAGGAGAAGATGCTCCCAGAGCATCGTCACAGAGGAGATGGGCTGTGCATGGTCACCTATAATGAAGGCACATACTGTCACCCATTCCCCGCCTCCAGTCCTCTTCCCAACAGGAGCTGCCAGCACCACTTGTGCCCTCAGGGACACCTTGGTGCTGGAGGCTCAGAGGGCTTGAGCTCACAGCGATGGTCCCCATCTGCCCCTCAGCACCAGAGCTCTGTTACTGAGGGGATGCAGCTGGAATCCCTCTGGTGCCTGCAGGATTTTGGGACAGAAGGTCTGGTCCAGCCTCACAGAGCCAGGATCTGTTTGCTCCTTGACTGCTGGTGCATTTCCACAGCCACTTGCTCTGCATGGAGCTGCTCCTCCCACACCTTTGGTGCAGCATCCTGAGCCTACCTTTATTTTTTGAGACATGTATTTCCTGAAGGGATTTGCTGAGTAATCTCTGTTGATGCTCAGGCTGAAGCTTGGACAGCAGCTGTTCCTGGGCATAACTGCTTCTGGGACCCAGCTTTGCTCAGAGGCCCTGGTGCCTCTGCCCAGGACAGGAGAGCAGAGCCCTCAGCCCCAGGTTCACCATACAACCGATACCTTGAAATTTTCCTTCCGTGAAAATTCTGCAACATTTGCCATTTCCACATACATTTCTGCCAGGAGCCTTGTTTGCTTGAATATTTGAGGAAAGCAAACAGAGAAGGAGCCCGAACACAAACAGTCATGGATGTTTTTTTGCAGTCTTTGCCCTGTTCTAACCCCAAGCCTGCCAGCAGAGATACTTGCAGGCATCCCCTGATGTACCCCTTGTATCTGCCCTGTGTGCTGCCCTGTCCCCCACTGCTGGCCCTGGTCCTGCTACAAATACTGCTGTATGTAAAAGAAACTCACCCAGCCCTCACTGTCTGTGGGACCACCATCACTCACCACCCCTTTGCACTCATGCTAAGTAAACATTTTTTAATGCCATTTAAGAAATGTCAGCAGATGACTAACAGAGTATGACTTGCAGACCTACACCTGCCCTGCCGAGCTCAGAACATTTCTCAGACACTCCTCAAGCCTTCCTGAGCCTTTTGCACTCAACTTCCAGAGCTGGAGCTCGTTTCCTGCTGACAGCAGCCCTCTGGGCTCACTCCCCCTATAAAAATACCATTGTGTTTCAAGCAAAACCAAAGTTGAGGGTGTGCTGCTGGCCCCATAAATGGAATGAGGTGGGAGAAGTCACAGTCCTGTGGGTAAGTGCAGACACCCGGTGACACTGAGCAGCATCCCCAGCGCTTCCCCAAGGAAACCTTCACCAAGCACCAGCAAACAGCTCTCGGGTTCAGGCTAAGGTGCTAACACAGTGATTGTCCCTTCTGCATCCCAGCAAATACCTGTGCTTATTCCTGGCTGCACCAATACCCTGCTTGGGCACTGGAAAGTGCTGACCTTGCCAGCACCAGTGTTACAGCCACCCCAACAGCCAACAGGGATGGCCAGAGTGGGGACAAGGAAGGGGGCTGTGCCAGGTGTCCTAACACACATCAGTCCCTGATGGCTGCCAGGGCATGGACACAGAGAACAAGGAGTAAACAGGGGAATTAAAGAGCAGCTGAGGAGGAGAAGCTCAGTTCAGGTCATATCTAGAGGATACCTGTAAAAAATTCGATGCATTTGTCAGTGATAATTAAAAATACTCAGAAAATCGGCCTCCTCTTATGTTTCTCACTTGAGAATAGTCCCTGCATCTGAGCAGAGCTCCTGAGCAGCAATGACGTCTCGCATTTTTCAGCTGTTTTCCAAAGCTGCTTTACTGATCAGGGCCAGCCCTGATCATGCGCTGCTCCCTGCTGTAACCACCGGCCCTGGGGATCCCCGGCTCTGAGAAGATCCAAAATATGAAGGAGTGGTGCTGCCTGCATTGGGATTGAGGCCAATTGCCCAAATTGTGGCCACGTCTGATCAGGAGTATAAAGGTGGATCAAGGGGCTCATCTATTCCTCACTGCCCAGGAGGAGATGGTCACCTTGCCCCCTCTCCATCCTCTACCTCCTCACACACCTGTTTCAGCTTCCTGCAGGGATTTAGCACCAGTGGAGCCTTTTCCAGCTCACAGCCTGTCCTCAGCAGGTGCTGGTGAGGATTTTGGATCCATCTCCAACTCCACCTCTCTCCAGAGCAGCAGCATCACTCCCTTCTCCTCCCTGGGACTCACACAGGGTGCTGGGGACAGGCCACCTTTGTCACTGCCTGTCAGGGCATCCTCCAAGTCCTTTACACAAGGCACAGGACTGATGAGAGGGAAATAAGTGCTCCCAAGGTATGGTTTAGGGGAAATGCTGGTGACAGTCTGGGGCAGGGATGGATGGGGAGGGTTGCAGTGGGGGGATGCCCCACTCTCTGCTCTTACTGATGCCACCACTGCCAAGAGAGGGCCAGACCTGCTCGCTGTCCCGAGGCTGAGTGCCAGTGCCAAGCTTCCCCATTAGAATATATCCCTGGCTTCAGATGGATGCTGAAATCCTGAAGCTCCTAAGACAGATGGGGAGAAGGGAAAATCAGAAAAATCTTTTCATCTAGCAGAAGAAACTGAAAATAACTCGGTGACCCCCTCCAAGGCTGAAGGCTCCTCTGCAGGACTCTGGTGTGCCTCTGTCAGCCATGCCAGCTCCATGGCCTGTCCTGCTGAGGGCTGGGAGCTGCTGGCTGTAAGGGCATCCCTGTGGGCATGGCTGGGGCTCAGAACCACCACTGCTGTGTGAGATACCCCATTGCTTTGCCAGATAATAAACTTCCCAGTGGCCCTGGGTAGGGTTTGGCCACCACTTTGCCACTTGCAGGATGGTGCATCCCAGCTGCTGTGCCCACTCTGCTGCTCAGCCCCAACCCAGCCCCACAGAGCTGCCAGGGAAGCCTGCACTGCCCAGTCCCCCATCCCACCAGCCCTTCCTCTCCTCTATTTGGTTAACTTTTTCACCCGTTTTATTTATGAGGACTCCCCTCCTTCTGCCAACACTCTGAGTTTCCTCTCGCTTTAGTCTGGGAGGCCCATCTCGCTTTTTTATTCTTATTATTTCTCCCTCCCCCTTGCCTGGCCCCAGGCTTGCAGCGGGTGCCGGCCAGAGCCTGCTTTTGTTGGGCCACGGGAGCAGATGGGGAGAGCGGCTGCAGGTGGGCTGGGCAGCGATTCCTCCCCATCCACCCGACAGCACCCAGCTCTGCCTGCACTTGCCCAAGCTCAGCATGTGGCTCAGTTACTGACTCTCAGACTGAAAAATTCAAAAAGATAATCAATAAAAATACTAAATTAATAAAATATTTTTTAAAGACTCAGGAGAAAATTGCTGTCAGAAATGTTTGCCTGCCTGTGCTAAGGTTGCTGATGTGCCTGGGCTGGCAAGAGGCTGCTCACATTAGAGCCAGCTGCAAGTGGCCAGAATAACTTCATCCTAAGTGATTAAAGAGCATGTTCAGCTCCATGTGTTGCATCTGTCAGGCAAAGCCAGTTGCTCACTGCAGAAATGAGGCTGGCTTTGCACCCTGGGGCAAAGCTGGATGCAGGCACCCTGGATGTGGGGACAGCCAGACCTGGCCACCCTGCACCACCTTGTCTCCCAGGCTGATGGGAACATCCCTTGAGCCTCCCCTTCTCCTGCAAATGAGGTGCAAGTCAGTCCCTGTGAGCTGGGTGGGTCAGGAGCCATCTCCCACCAGCAGCAGGGGCTTCAGCCTGGAGGATGCTCAGCACTGGCTACTCCTGGGCCAATTCTTGTTCCAGGATCCAACCCTCTGCACATTTCAGAGGCATCAAGCCTTTGTTCCACTCACTCACATGTGTCTTTCCCCATGTGGCTCCTTGCACATTGTCCAAGCAGCACTAGCTGGACACAAAGACACAACCTGCACTAAACAGACCAAAACCTGGACAGTTTTCTGGGCATTTTCCTGCTGCTGGCTCCTGCAGCTCAGAGGCAGGGGTGAACAGAGCTCCTCCAGAGCACAAATGAGCAACCTGATGAAAGCAGGCTAAAACTCAGCATTCCATAACTGCTTGATCACAGCTGCCTGCTCCAGCCCAGCCCAGGGACACTACTGCAGATCCTATACAATTCCTACACATTTCCATCACCATAGGCCATGGACCCACTGAAATGCTGATAAAGCCCCGTGTTTGGCCATGGCTCACCATGGGGGGGATGTGACCCAAAATAAAGTGATCTGCAGAGTACTGGAGTGCTGAGCCAAGGAGGCACAAGGCAGCGTGGACGCCACCACAGGGGTGGGTTAGGGCTGGAGGTGACATCTGTGGGAGGCTGCAGGCCTGGATCAAGGGAAGCAACCACCCAAAGAGAAGCCATGAGCAAAGTGTGATGACATGGCCTGGGAGTCCCACAAACCCTCCTGAGATCTGGGTCTGCATGCATGAGAGCTGGAAGGTGGGCTGGGCAGGGGCTGCACACTTGTAAAAGAGAAGAGGAGCAGGATGTGAAATATAGAGAGAGGAAAGGCAAGGTAGTATGATGGAGAGCCCCGTGCAGTGTGATGAAAAGCCAGGGGAAGTGATGGAGAGCCCTTGAGAGTGATGGAGAGCCATGAGGATCTGATGGAGAGCCACAAGGAAGTGCTGGAGAGCCACGAGGATGTGATGGAGAACCTCGTGAGACCTCAGCTGCTGGCACCTCACTCTACACCTTGGCCATGCCCAGGGAACCGGGGTTCCCAGAACACATGGGCCCAAACCAGCTGTGTGGGGATGCTGCAACACAGGCACAGATGACCCATCCTGAGGAGAACAGTGAGCTGCTGTCAGCCCGGGCAGGGGCACCTGTCCCCCGGCACCCATGTGCATTTGTTGGCAGCTGGCACCTGGCACAGCCAAGGAGCACAACACGGGGCTGCTCCGGGCTGGTGCCCACTGTGCCACGCCAGGAGCACGGACACAGGCCTGGCGGGCATCTCACTGTGGCCCGGTGCCCAGGAAGCATTGTGCCACCTGATGCTCTGCCCCGCAGAGGCTGGAGGCTGCCGTTTGTCCAGGCACTACACTCCCTGCTGGGAAACCTGCCCAGCCGTAACGCCGGCCCTCGGCGGGAGCTCGGCGCTGCTAGGCGCCCGCTGTGCCCACTCACGCAGCCCAGGTGTGCCACGGGCTACCTGCAGCCTGTGCATAAGGGCTGGCTGCGTGTCCTAGAGCAGCATGTCACCTCCTCTAAACTGCTGCCACTTCTGCTGCGAGCCCAGCAGCAGCAGCCCCTCTGCCAGCACGTGGGGCTGCTCTGCTCCCTCGGCCACGTGCCTTCCTCTTTGGGTCAAGCAGAGAGAAAGAGAGAAAACACGCATACAGATGGATTTATATCATATCAAAATCAACCAGAACCCTTCTCCTGCCTCCATCTCCAGCCTTTGCAGATGCCTGAGCCAGTGGGGCAGCACGGCGGGGCTGGGGCGTGGGGCTGAGGGCTGCTGCCCGCTCCCAGCCCCGCTTCCCGCGAGCGACGCCGGGCCGGCAGCGCGGGCGATGGGAACGCTGTACTCACCATATGGAGCCTCCATCTTAGCGCTTAGCTGGGTGCTAACATTGACCATGTCTCGCCGGCTACTGCTATGGGGACTTGGGGCAAAAACCAGAGGAAGTAGAGGAATAAAAAAGAAATCTAAATAAATAAATAAAAATGTCTCTCACTAAGGAACTAGGTGAAGGCAGGAGGGAGCGCGGAGAGGCAGGGCGAGGAAACCTGCCTCTCCTGTTATCTTATTGATTCGCTTAATCAGGGCTAATGTGGGTGGAGATGTTAAATAGTAACCAAGCTCTTATGGAAACCAATCTGCAAGGTGCCGTTGCTGTAGCTATAGTAACTGCTGCCAAGCTAGAAACTCAAACACAGCTTTTACTGGACTCTTTTGGGGCTCCGGCTTCCAGATGGTGTCAAGGCCGGGGCAGCCGCCGGGCTGGGGTTCACCCGTGGCCACAGGGAGTCGGGGCAGCCGGATCCAACTCTGCAGTGCCCCAGGCACTGCCGGGTTTTGTGCCATCGCCCGCCCAAGATGGGAAAATCAGGTCTGAGCCTGTGTCCAGAGAAGGGCAAACACAGCATGGGGGGCCAGAGGCTGTGGGACAAGTGTGGGGACTGGCAAGGGCAGAGCAGAGCCTGGCTGAGGCACAAGGGGCAAAATGCCCCGGCCATGAGTCAGGGCTTGTCTGCCTGGTGCCAAACTAGAGGGGTGGCTTGGGGATGGGGAGCTGCGGGGATGCTGTGGTGGGATGCAGGGTGATACCCTGAGCACAGGACCAGGCACAGGCTGCTTGCAGCTCCTCTCTGTCTCTCTCTGCTCCCCAAACTGGGGGTACTCACAAGGTGCCACAGCCACTTATGGACTTCTGGGCTCCCTCTGGGACTGCAGCACCCAGGACCTCGTGGTGGCAGATCTGCAGATGGGCTCCCCAACCTCCCCATGAGGCTGTGGCAGCCCCTGTGCCACTGGGGGCTCCATGACAGGAGCAGTCTGGGCTGCCAGGGGCTGTGCTCCAGCCAGCAGGGCCATGTTCAAGAACTGTTGCTGAGAGGACACCAAATACGTGGGGAATCCTGAGCTGGAGCTGAAAAAGTGATCGTCCATCAGCACAGAGCCTTCCATATCTCTGTATCTCCACATCTCAGGAAGAGGCCAGGCTGGAGGAAGCACAAGAGGGGTCTTGGCCAGTCTCAGATCCCCCCAACACCTCAGCTATTGAAACCCTGCAGCCCTGAGGGGGAAAAATTAGGGATATCTGCTCCTCCGAATGGAAAAGCACATCCCAAGGGAGCATGCAGGGGGGAGAGTGCTGCTGGATGCAGAGGGCTGCAGCACAGGAATCCACAGCTGGATGCTCAAATCCAAGGCCTTGGAATTCAGGAACCTCTGAGTTTGCTGAGTGCTGAGAGGTCCTAGAGAGGGAAGGATGTGGATAATGGGGTGCTCAGTGGCACTGGGGGTGAGGTAGAGCAGTGGGATTGTGTGGGACAGCCTGGGTGGGACAGGGAGTTTGTGGCCCTTCAGCGACATCATCACCCCGTGCCCCAGCAGTGCTGGCTTCTCCCACACGATGGAGCAAAGCGCCCAGGCATCTCCTGTGCCCATAGCCCGTGGCCCCGCCAAGGGATTCTGCACCCCTTTGCTGCTTATTCCCAAAACCAGAGCAAAGGCACTGGCTCGGTGTTACCCCGAGGCTCCAGACTGCGAGCGAGGGAGGACCAACACAAGCATGGGGGTCTCCAGGCTACTTTATTGGGGGGCTCAGAGCTGGGGGCCCCACTGTCAGAGGGGCTGCCGTGAAGCAGGAGCATGCTCGGGGCTTCCCACTTCTCCAGCTGCTCACCACGAGGGGAACATCTTGGTATTCACTTACGCCAGCCTCTGCCTTAGCACCGGGGGGGCAGTGGGGAAAGCCCCCCAAATCTGCAGAGCAGGGACCATGCCAGCCAGCCCCACGCCCTCCGTGCACCCCTAAACCATCCCTATTTCAGAAAATACAGACCTGAACTGTCCCTAGTTCCTCCAAAGTGGGAAGCAGCCAGACAACACTGCTGGAGAGGTGTGTTAGAAAAGCAGTTTCCTACGCGGCACTAGGGATGAAGCAGGTTGGACAGCCGGGCTGCCGGGGGGGTCAGTGTTATAAATAATTCTTGTTCACCCCATCTCCATTCCCAGGGCTCCTCCTGGGGCCGCAGCCCTAGAACCAGCTGACTTGGTTGGATTTGACTCCGGTGAAGCACATGTTGTTGGAGCAGCCCCCGCCGTAGGTGGGGGGGCAGGCTGAGCACGGCCGCCCCACCTTGTAGGGCGCTTCTCCCAGCCAGTTGCCCCTAAAAAGAGAGGAGTGCATCACCTCTGAGCATCATCAGCTCACTGCTGACACCGGCGTGGGGAGGGAGGATGGCACAGGGGAGCTCTCCCCCAGTCACTTACTTGATGGCATAGTTGCAGACGAGGAGGATGGCGTGACGCCACACGCTGCCCCACACCCGCACGTTGGCACAGGTGCCCAGGGCGCAGCCCAGGCGGCTGGAGGTTGCCCACACCATCTGTGCCAGGACAGAGAACAGACACTGTTGGTGTCCATCCACCCAGACATCCCACAGCTGATAGCCCCAGTGCAGGGCTCTGTCCCACCAGGGAATCGCATCCCAACTGCCCCAATCTCTTTGGCTGGATGCCATCACATCACAGGCAGTGCTTTGTTACCAGAGGGTGAGTTTTTGCTCTCCCTCCCTGCCTGCAGCCTGCACTGCCCTGCAAGGGATTGCCTTGCCAAGCTCACATCCATGAGCAGCAGAGTCTCGGTGACTGCTCCAATTTACCCAAACTAGCTCCTAAACCTCACCCTGAATCATGGCCAGCAGCTTACCCTGCACTCAGGGATGTCAAGCAAAGACAAAAGCACCTCCTAAAACCTCTACAGGTTGAATTTCTTCCATAAAAATTGTATATTGCCCTTCTGCAACCCAGAGCATCCCTGAGCATCCCCATGGATGAGCCACATGGGGATGCAGATGCTCAGGTAAAGGTTGGAGCCATGAAGAGGAGGTAATTAGGGGTGGGCACAGCTCTGCCACCAGGCAGAGAAACAAAGGAGTTTTCCACTTTGTGCTGGCCAGGCTGTCTGGGGATGTGCCAGGGGATGAAGGGGCCACATTCCCAGGGAGCTGGACACAGCTGGGTGCTATAAAGCTGTTCCATCACAGAGAAGAGGATTCATGCTCAGCAAAAGTACAAAGCAGCTTTTCTTTTTTCCTCTTTACCACCTTTAAGTTGCCAGAGGTGCAGTGAGGAGAAAAAGGCCAAAGGAGGGGGGAAAAACTTTTAAAACAATGGAAACCTCCTTGTCAACTGGCCAGAAGGTCCCAGGTGCTCCTCAGTTCTTTGTGAGCCCCTGGGACCTTCCTGCAACAGCCCAAATGCTGGAAAGGCCCAGGGTGGGATGGCATCACCTGCATACCTCCAGCAGACACACTGCCAGCTGCCAGGACTGCTGCCTGATTGGAAGCTGGCAGCTGCCAGGATTTGATCCTGGATCCCAGCTGCTGCTGGGAGAAGGGCCGTGAGCTGCACAAGGACCCCTTTTGCAGCTGGATCCCGGGGGGCTGCAGTGCTCACCTGCGTGTAGTGGCTGCAGACAGAGCCGCTGCATTTGGAGGGGCAGCGGGGGTTGCACTCGCGGGGGTGAGGGAAGGAGTAGTGCTGCTTCTCCTGGTGCCAGGATTTCACCATGTCCATGATGGAGCGGTACCTGCAATAGGGCTACAGGTAAGGTGGGTCTCCTCCACAGCAGAGGTCATGGGTGAAGGAAAGGAAGGGAAAGCGGAGGAGAGAGGAAGTGGAGGAGAGAAATGGTTTGGAGCCAGGGCCCGTTGGGACCGAGCATTCCTGTGAAAAAGGGGGTAATGACATCCTTGTGCCAAGCCCACTTGTGCTCAAGGCCAGAAGACCAGAGGCACCTGAGTGCTCAGCCACATGGAGGAGATCCAGGATCCATATCCCCCTGGTCTGTGTGCCTGGCAGAGAGGGGAGTAATAGCATACTCCCCAAAAGAGCAGCAGGCACCTCTGCTTTCCTGTATTACCCTTCTGCAAGAGCTGGGCCCTCCTCCTCCACCCTGGGGGCCTTGATGTGCCTCTCAGCTCTACCTCACTCCCGTGCAATGCCAGCTCGGAGCCTCTCTTTTCCCTGACTGAGGGGCTGCTGCTGCTGCTCCTCCTCCAGCATTGTGGGGTGTGGGTGTTTCCCTGGAGCTCACTCTGCCTGCAGGGCACTCACCTGCCCGACTGGATGGAGAGGTTCTGTCCCACATACTTCATCAGCTCGGGGGGGGCCATGGTCCCACAGGCAGCGTGCAGCCCACGCCTCCGCTGCCCTGGCCAGCCGCTCATCCCACACCTGGCCAGGGGAAAGGAAAAGGGCAGGCAGGAGTTTTGGCTTCCCAGAGGTGGGAAGAGGAGAAACCTGCTCCCTTGTGCTCAGGGGGCTTTCTGAGCACCATGAATGTCGAAAAAATATGACCCATGTATCAGGCTAGAAAACACCCAGGGGGAGGAAGCACAGCAGCTTGTCCAGGAGCAATAGACCTCCCCAGCTGCCACCACAGCTCCTGGGCACACGACATGGCAGAGCAGGGATGCCCTGCAGCACTGCAAGCCCTGTGTGTGATCCCCTCCAAGAATGAGCTCCTGAACAAGGTGGAGCTGAGCACAGGGGTGAAACCCTGCAGCCCTGTGCTGCTGCTGCAGCTCACAGTTGTCCCAGCCTTCAGTGCAGCCCTGGCCACAGACGGACCGGTGAGCACAGCTGCTTCCTTCATGAATTATTTAAAGCTTCCTCACCCATCCTGAACGACTTTGGGGAGATGCCTGTGTGAGTTATTTTGGAAGGCAGGAATTTAGGCCAAGCAAGAAGCAGTGCAGGATGCTCCCAGGCATGTCTGACCTGCTCTGGTACCCAGCAAGCTGGGTTGCTGTGTGCTTCTCCCAAACCACGTCCAGGGACCACCCAGCTGCTCCCTTGGAGCTCCGGTCCCCTTCCTGGGAGCAGAGGAGCAGGTGACACCTCCCGCCCTGAGGGTCCTGTCCTGTTTAGGCTGGAAATCCCTCCTCTTGGAGGCCCTTTAGGGCTGGGTTAGGAGCTCCAGGCAGGGTGGACAGAACGTGGGGAAAGCTCTTCCCCAGGGTGACCCTTGTGTGGAGGCGCCCAACTTGTCAAGGCTGTGCAGCCCCTCTTTGACTCACTCCTGCACATTTCTTCTCCTGGGAACTGGCACCACTTGCAACACTCAAAAGGGACCCTGGAGGTTACAATGGGACCATCCCTCACAGATGCAGTTAGGGCAGAGGCTCCTACCTAGGCTTTGGATTGAGACCTGAGCTTTTCATGCTTGTAGCCACCTCCCTTCCCCTAATGCTGCCTCTGCAGCTCAGCTGGATGGATCCTGCCATCCCACAGCCAGCAAGCTCCCAGATGTCCTGGACACAGGCCCACAGATCCTAAATCTGCCCTCATGGGGAAACAGCTCTGTGCTGGGACTCCACGCCTCCTGCACAGAGGTTTCATGGGTGTGCTGTGCCCCTGGGACATAAAACATCCCCCACGGCATGTGTTCAGCCAGGAATCAGGCCAGCACCCCGACATCCCTACTAGGCTGGGGCTCCGACATACAGGTGAGCTGTGGACCCAAACCTGCCCTGCCAGAGCCCAACTCACCATATATTCCATATTGGCAGCAGGGGGGGACACCTGTGCCCGCACTTGGTTGTGGTAGTCCAGAATCACACTCATGTCGTGGGGAGAGAGGTATCGCTTCCGCCGGCTCCGGGGGACCCCCTCGCCCCACAGCAGGCCCGCGGCCGTGCCCTCGGGCGGGGACAGCAGCTCGGTGGCGTTGGGCAGCAGGAAGGAGCTGGACAGCTGTGTCACCCAGCAGCCCAAGGCCGTGAGGTACAGGTGCAAGTGGAGCACAGCCATGCCAGCCCGCCCAGTGGGATCAGACAGCAGATTTCTGCTCTGCACTGAGTTAAGCAAGGACAAGGGGGATTGCTGGTCTCGGCTGCTGGTGTGCAGATCTAGAAGAGAAAACAACACAGGCACCACTCAGGATTGCAAACACCATGCAAGCACCACTTCCCAAAATAAGGTGGAAACAAATTTTCTTTTTTCCCTTTTCAAAATAAATATTTAAAATTAATCTCCTTAATAACCTTATTTATCAGAGCAAATTCCTCAGGACTGTCAGGGAGATGCCTGGGGAATTGGTTTTCTTGCTTGTTTTAAAAAAAGATAAAATCGGTAGAAAGTCTCCCCCATTTTTTCACTTACAGCACGTACCTGTGGCACAGGGGATATTTAGGAGCCTGCTGAGAGTCAGTGCAGCCGCCTGCCCTGTAACTTCCCAGGAGTTCGGTGTGTTGAATTAATCCCTAGCACAAACAGAAATCTCGCACAGATAAAGAAACGCACGGCAAGACTTAAAAGCATTGTCGAGAAATCCTAACGACTCTTTAAACTCAGGAAAAGAAAAATAGCCACCGCAAAAGCAGAGTATTTTATTTTTTAAAAAAAGGAAAACGCTGGAATATCCCCTCATCCGGCAGCCGATGCACCTCCTAGCATCCCTGCCAGCCCTTCCCGGAGCAGCGGGAGGATGTTCCCGCGACTACGTACCGTGAGCACTGAGCCAGGAGCAGCGGAGCCCGGCGGCGGCAGCCGGTGGGATTGGGATTGACCTCCGGGAACAACCTGCTGGGGCAGATGCGGGAGGTTCGGCTCAGCCCCGGCGGGCAGCCCGCTGCGGCCGCTGACGCACAAGCTGCATCTTAACTCTTCCCCCGGGGAATGTTCTGAAGTTTGGAAGGAGCTCTGCCAGGAGATTTATAGGCTGGTGGATGCCTCGGCGCACACAGGCTCACGCAGGCACACGGAGCCCCGCACGGGGCCGGGGGGAGCGAGCAGAGCACGGCTCGATGCCTCGGCGCGCAGAGGGGCTGCTCCTCGCTGCTGGCTGGGGGTTTGCTCAGGCTACCTGCAGGGAGAGATTCCCAAAGTCGTCTCTTTCCTGTTCATTCCCTAGCTAGGATCTTGCTGGAAGTAGTGGATAGAGAAGTGAATCCACATCGGTGAGGGGGGTTTGCCCCCCTAAGGGCAGCTGGCACTTGCCAGGAGCCCCAGGGTCACCTCACCTTGGTGCAAGCTGAGCAGATGGCAGAGATGTCCCTTTATGGGGGTGGCTGGGAGGGGACCTGGTGGCCACACATGTCCCTGGGCCAGCAGCTCTCCCTGTTATAGATGAAGCCACTTGCTGGGCTGGGCACTGCCACCTGTGTGTAACCCAAGGACTGGGGCTTGTCACAGCCCACAGGGACTCTGCCCAGGGCCCCACCACTGACCTGGGCTGGCAGTGCCCAACCAGGGTTATCTCAGGGGAAAACAGTGGGCTGTGCTCCCTTCACTGTGTCCATGTGTCTATCCCCAGGGAGGGGAAATGGCTGTAGCATCTGAAAGCCATATCCTGCAGCATCAAGTGTGATTCCCTACAACATCCCACACAGTCACGATGCCAGGGGACAACTGAGTTATTGCAGGTCACAGAGACACCTGCAGGGGCTGCTTGCAATGCCTGTCACATCTTCCTCCCACCGTGCTCAGAGCCAGCACAGGTGGCCATGTGTGACTGCAGCAGGGCTCGCTGCTGTCATCCCCCCGTGGTGCAGTGCCCCAGGTAAGCGAGGTGCTGGTCCCCCTGTGCCTCACCAGGTTTGGGTTCACCACAGATGGTATTGGAGACAGGATTTTGCTCTTCAGTTGCATAAAGAGGAGCAGCAAGGACAAACTCCCACTCCTGAGCTGGCAAGGGGCACAGAGATGGAGTGCCGGGAGAAGGCAGTCCCACAGCAGCAGCAGGTCACTGCTGCTCATCCCCACAGCTTTGACTGGGACAAGAACTGAGGATCCCAGACCCATAACTCCTGTCTGTGCAGGGACTGACAGCATGTCCCAGAGCCTGGCTGGCTGCACCCAGCTGCTTCAGAGACCTGCTGTGCAGCAGAAGCTGACCAGGAGCTCAGGGAGGCACAGACCTGAGCACGGAGCAGGAATAATGCCCAGGTGCTGAGCTGCTGTGCTGTATCGATACAGCCTCACCCTGCTGGGAGCCTCTGACAAAAGAGACCCCTTTGTATATTTTTCCTGGCATTCTCTCTCTTGTAAAGCAACTCAAGATGCTGTGGGCCCTGGGGAACTGCTGAGACATTTGCCAGAGGGGTATTTCCATCCATTCCCCACCCAGCAGGTGGGATGATGGTTGTGCCAGCGAGGAGACAGGGAAAATGCAGCTGAAGCATCTCTGGCCCTACTGCAGCACTGCAGGAGGGGATTCCTCAGTGCAGAGAGCAGCAGCTCTCCATGAACCAGCAGGGCTGGGTATCCTGTGGGGGGTTGTGCTGTGCTGTGCTGTGCTGTGCTGTGCTGTGGATGGCACTGGGCATGCCAAGGTGTCAGGGTGGCTCCCAGAGCCCTTTGACTTTCCAGGCTGCCTGTTGTAGGGGTCTAACCAGCTCAGCTTCACCTTCCAGCACCAGACCACCCTAAAACACCAGCCACCTCTCCACAGGTGCTGGGCAAAGTGCCATCCCCAGTTTGCCAGTCCTGCAGACACCTCTATTTCATGTTCATCTATGGAGACAGGAGTGTCAGCTCCAGGGGCCAGCGGTAGGACAGTGCTTCTCTCATTAGTGAGGCTGCTAAAGGAAGTTTCATTCCCAGCAGATTAAAAAGGCAGATGGGGACATGCAGCCGTGATCTCAACTGGGCAGACTGGGAGGTGCAGCTGCTGCCAAGTGTACACTGAGGTAGGAAGGGCACTGGGGCTGTGCTGTGGGGAGGGTGGTTTTTAATGATCTATTATTTCACAAAAGACAGAGCCCTGAGCAGCAAATACTCATCCAGCACTGTGAAATGCAAAGTTTTTAATTTGGGATTTTTTTTTTTAATTTTTTTTTTTTAGTTTTTGTCTCCCTGGGGTTCGGGGAGAGTGAACCCACCACAGCTCCCTCTGCCACGCAGCAGCTGAGCCTCTGCGTGGAGGCAAGGCGAGGGTTTTGTCTTGGGTGCAGATTGAAAGCACTGCTTAATCAGCACTCTGCGAGACAATCCAAATTCCAGGAACTGGAAGGGGTTTGTGTCATTGCCAGGCGTAATATCCTGCAGCCCAGACTGGCCCGGCTGCCAAAGCACACGGTATCTGCAGCGAGGACCTTGCTGGGAGCCAAGAAGCACACGCATTCAGCTGGATACAGCAGCAGCCGGCAAATTCCCATTTTAATGAGCATCGGGGGGAACAAAAAAGATAAATCACTGCGTTCAAGCACTCTCTTGGCAGAGACGCCCTCTGATGCTTTTATGACCAACAGACAGCAGCTCGTTCCAGAATAAGACATAATGGGACTTGCAGGATTTCTCTGTCATGTTTATTTCTCCCATCTGTTGGCTTTGGGCATCACTCATCACCCACAGTCCAAGGTGGCAGACAGTGACATGAGCCCATACAGAACCGAGCAGGGCTTTGTCCTTGTGCTGAGGGTCAGGATCTGCTGTGGTCCCTGAGCATTCTGAAGCCTGGAGCAGGTTGATGTGGATTTCCATAGCAGGAGCCATCTCTTTACTGGGGTAAAATAAAATGAAACCAAGGTCCTGTCTGAATAAAACCTTCCCCAAGCAATGCACAAACACTGTTGCTCCAGTAAAATATTCCCCTCCGATCAACTGACAGGCTCATTTTCCATCTTGGCTGAAAGATGTTCCTTTCCCCCCATCCCACCCCACCAACAAGAGCTCAGCTACCTTGGTGCCCACCCTGAAAGGGAAGGAAAGTGGGGCTTTTGATGGATTTTTGCATTTTGGGAGCCCTGTAGAGGTTCAGCATATGCAGAGTTCAGTTCCTCCTAACAGATCATGAAGGGAGATCTTCCATCTGACTTGGAGGTTGGAAGATCTGATCTCCACATCTTGTTACTTGAGTAAAGCCAGGCTGAGGTCCTGTACATTCTTTTGTGATCTCCCAGGAGTGAAATATGCATTGAGGTGTAACACAACTGACATCAGTCCTGAAGTCTGAGGACTCCAAAGTCATCCTTCTTCCTATTTAGGAACAGTTCCTTGTAGATGCTGAATCCCTTTCTGAGCTAAGCTGAATCTTAGAGGAAGAGCTACTGGAAAAGTCAAATCTCACACAGAAGAGGTGACCATCAACAGGGACAGGGTTTTCCTGGAGCCTTTCATACGATGCCCAGCACATGCCTCTGCTTCAGGTGCAATGTCCTCTCATAACCCACAATTTCTGCTTGTGTATTTGCTAAGGTGGAAAAAACCTTTCCCAATTTATATATATTTATATATAGTGATGGTGTAGGGAGCCAGCAGTCGAGAGTGTGGGCAGGAGCCTGCACATGTGGGTCTGACCACCCAGGCTGGGCTCAGCAGGGCAGCACAGAGCAGCCTTGCCCTCAGTCTGGCTCCTGACCCCTCTCCAAAAGCGACCTGGGCACTGCAATTAGCTCCTTTTAGTGGTGCAACTGGCCAGGACTAATGCTTTTGAGTCCTGAAGTAAAAAACACTTGTTTTGGGGTATTAACTAAGGTGTCCCTCAAGGCTGACATGATGCTTCATGAACTCCTTGGTGAAGAGGGGGGTGTCAGCCCCCCACCTCTCCCCACAACACGTGTGGCACTGTCAGAGCTGTGGTCCCACCATCAGCCTGCGACTGCCTGTGAGAAAACTCTGAAGGCCAATGGCTCCAGCCAGCACCAAGATATATTTGGAACCTTTGAAAGGTGAGAAATTTTTCCACCAGCTCTAGAAATAAACATCTCTGAAGTCAAGCTCTGCGGACAGTAGTTGCTCGCAAAGGTATTTTTTTACAGTAACTGGGCTAAGTTTAGAAATTCACTTAAATAACACGGAAACTCCTCTCAGCACAATTTGGAAGATAGTTAATTTGCTGCTTGCTAACAAATTGTTGTTTAGCCTGGCGCTGTGGGTGTGTGATGGTCTTGCTGCACACTGCCAAGGTGAGAAGAAACTCACAGCTCAGTGGGAAGAGGGACGCATCACACCATGAGTCAGCTGAGACCGAGGTAGACCCAAACCTTGGAGCTGAACATCAGCTGTGACCTCCTCACCAGCTGCAACCAGGGACCCCCTGCCCCACAGCAGTGCTGCACACCCCCTGCAGGTGCAGCCCACATCCAGCTGTGCCCACAGACACATGCCAGAACCAACAGCCCTGGAAACACGGCGCTGGTGGGGTTTTTACTGTGCTGCTGCCAGGTCTCCACATGACTGTTTTCCAGGCTCAGTGGTGGGACACCCATTGCTCACACCCAGGAGCCCTGGTGGGAATTTCCCATCTCAGCAGCCTGCACAAAATTCATCCTCTGGGGTGAGTTGAGATCATGTCTTTCCTCATCACCTGACACAGTAAGTGCTACCTGTGTAATGGCTGGGAGTGCTGTGGCTCCAGCAAAGGGCTGGATCAGCTGCTGGATGGGGGCTAGTGGATCCCAACCCCAAAAGCCCAGACCCAGCAAAGTGAAGTAAGGACACCCTGGCAGCCTCACCGTGTAATTTTCTTGCTTGGATGGGGGTGTGCCACAGCTTGACTGCAGCCCCTGTGTATTCACTCTGTTCCCCTTTTTTTGAAGACCAAAATTAAGATAGAAACTGAGCACCTGGCACGGGTTCACAGGCAGGTTTTCGTGGCTGCACAGGGAGGTCTTTTTCCTATTGCTCCTCTTCTTGGGCTCGCATGCCCAGGCCTCCACTGGGGCACCTCTGACCACCCCTCGAGTGCAAGGTTCATTGTCTCCAGCTGAAAAATGGTTTTGCTGTAGAAAAGTGCTGCCCGTGTTTGTTTGGCTCAGATTAAATGACAGTGGGGCTAAAAGAGATGCTGCTTTTCCTCCCCGGCTCTGAAGGGAGAGGGCGATGTTTGCAGCGTTTCTTCACGCCGTGGGATGTTGGGATGGGTGTAACTTCTCCCCGGGGTCTGCCTGGGGCATGTCCAGCAGGGAGTAGGATGCAGCTTAGGCGGGTGATGATCATCCAGAGCCTGGGGGATTTAAAAGCAGGCTCTGGTGAGTGCAGGAAGGTGGTGCAGAAGGAAAGATGGAGCACAGGAGCTCTCAGGGGCATCTGGAGGTGATTCAGGGGCTTTGGGCAGGAAGGATGTGCCTACAGAGGCTCTGGGTGTATTAACAGTTCTTCACAAGGCTGGGAAACAGCAGCAGCTCAGCTCTCTCCAGCGGTGCTGAAGCAGAGCGAGCACCTGACAGGTGACATGGGGATGAAATCTGGAACCTTTTGATCTCCTGTGTGACACTGAGCAAACTGCTTCCCATACATATTTCTCTGCCCATACTCTCCCATCTTGATTGATCACATCTACCAGAGTGCTCTGAGGGGTGCCTGTGACCTGTCCTGCATCAGAGCCAGTCCTGCCCTTCCAGGTGAGCAGGGCAGGACTGTGCAGGATTTCTGTGACCCTTGCCAGTTCCTGGAACCAAACCTGAAAGGAGCCTCTGATATTTTTCCTCACTTCTAAAATCTCTTGCTGTACCTGCACATCTTGGGGCCTCCTGACTTCTGCCTACAGAAGGTGAGAGGTTTGATGGACATTTTGTATTTCCCCTCTACTCTCCCATAAAGATGTATCGTGAATCTTTGCCAAGAAATCTCCCTTTTCTCATGGGACTTCCAAGCTTTCCCACGTCCAGATGGCTGGATCCAATCCACCAGATTTCTCTCTGCCTAGACATGAAATTTCTCAGGTTCAACCATGAAGGCTGAGAAGTTTGCAAGGACCACTTTGCTCAAAGCTGGAAAAAAATCTGGAAAAGCAGAAATTGAGACTCTTGGGATGCTCTGAACACACCCAAAGTGGGAGCGATTCTCTCTACATCTCTCTCAGAAGGGAGACACACTCCTCAGGGTCTTTCCTCCCTGACCAGGGGACATGCTGACATGTGAGTCCCAGGAAATCCTGGAAGTGTGACACCTCATCTGGAGATGACTGCTCTGAGGCTGGTCTGAGTGCTGGCAGCTCCTCTGTCCCTGTGTCCAGCCTCCTAAGAAGGAGAGGAATGGGGGATCCCTGCAGCTCACTGGCATCTCTGTCCATCACTCAGCCTGTGCCCACACCGTGACACAGAGGCCTGACAGTGGCTTGTGCCAACACATCCAGACATCAGTCTGACCTTGCCTGTGTGCCACGAGCAACGGGGAGGAAACTGGGCACACCCCAGTTCCAGGAGCACACATCCCACAGGGACCTGCGCTTGTGGTGGCCCCTGAGGACCAGGGCCGATAAGGTTCATGCTGGCTCATCCTCCTCGCTGCTGCAAGGCTGAACCATCCCGCACAGGCTGGTACAATCCAGCCTTCCCGGCGCCAGCAGATGTGCTGGTGCCAGCCCCCGCAGGGGCACCTGGCAGGTCGGAGGGAGGTGTTCTGTGAAGGAAGGACAGAACCCACCTGCCCCGGGGCCAACATCTCAGACAGCAAACACCGAGCTCACCGAGCCAGCTGCTGCCTTTGGCACGGCCCTCGCCCCGCTCCGCTTCCCCGGCAGAGGCGGGCGCGGTTCTGCCCCGGCTGCTGCCCTTGTGCTGCTGCTGAGCGGAGCCTGCCGGGGCCGTCGGGCCCCTCCTGTGCTTCCCCTGCCCTGAAACCAGGCGAGGTGAGAGCCCTGTGCGAGTACAGTGCCCCAGCACTGCGAGGGTGGCACCCCAGAGCCTCCCCCAGCATCTTCTCAACCCGTGTCCCTCAAAAACACCCTCAGGGGCTTTGCATGTTCCCAGCTGGACCCCGTTACAGCCCCTGCACATCCTTTGGTGTTTTTAAGAACCAGCTGAGAGTTCCTGGCCGAGAGAAAGGGAGGGTGGCATTGCCCCAGGGGCCATGTCCGAGCAGTGAGGATGCTGGGTCAGGCTTGGGCAGGGGTGTGAGGAATTAGCCTAGCCCCATCCATCTGCGTTCATCTCATCTGGTGCTCAGCTGTTTCTCCTTTTTCCCTTCCCTTTTTCTTATTTAAGCTGCATTTCCATGCTGTGCTGATAAGGAAGAGTAAGGCTGGGAGCGTTGGTGGGTAGTTTGGTGGCTGGGTATCTGCATTTCCCCCTCCACCAGCTGCTGCAGTACAGACATCATGGACAGAGTGGTCCAGCAAAGCCCTCTTTCCAAAATAAACACCCTGAGTCCCCCTGCAATGGGTTGGTAGCACGTCAGAAGCTAGAACTTGATAAATTCATGGAAGTGTTATATGATGGTGTGTCTGCTGGAATGGGTGACTCACAATGCTCATGGTTAAATCTGCAGTAGCAGGTGGGAGATACAATGTGCTCTGGTGCTCTGTGAGCAGCTGATGCCCATCTGGAGGAACTAGCATGAATGAAGTGGTTATAAAGCTACAGCAGCAGTGCTGGGAGCAGGACTGGTCTTCTCCCCAGACAAGGAAAGGATTTTCCCCTCTGCCTGCTCCAGTGATGGAAAGGATGAGGTGTCTGCAGGAGTTCATGGACCGTGCTCCAGGTCTCCTCGCCACAGTGTTTTGTGTCTGCCCACCTCCTGAAGTGGTTCAGTAAACCAACAAGGCTCCCCTCTGTGCCTGCCGAAACCCCTCCAGCTGTCTCGCACAGATGACCGTTGAGGTGATGAGGGGGGTTGAGTGACTCTGACAAATATTTACCTGTTTCTCTGGGTTTGCAGAAACCTCACTCCAGCCCCAGCTTTGAAGTGCAGTTCAAAGCCCCAGCAATGCTGACGTCTTGGGAGGAGCGAGCTCTCCCCAGCACGCACAAACTCTGCTCTACAAGGAGGGAAACTGCATCCCCCATCCTCCTCCTTGGGCACCAGGTGCACTCCTGGCATTTTCCATCATCTCACAGGGTCCTGCTCATCTTCCCACCCCAGAGTAAGATCTGCTTTGCCAATTGTTTGGGGCCTACAATAAATAATCAGCCCAAAGAAAGGCCTTGTTCCAGCAAAGACGCAGAACATGCTACTCATGTATTTTTGTTCCTAACCTCTGAGTGGTGTCAACAGAGATTGGGCTGAGTTGCACATCTGTGGTGGGCTTATATTTAAAAAAAAAAATCTTGTTTGAACTGTACAAATAAGCATTTGTGAAAAGAATCCTGTTTCTTTAAGAGAAGTTGGTAAATGCTCTGGTTTAGTTAAAGCACTAGGATTTGGCTTTAATTTTATTTTTCACCAGAATTAAAGCTAGAGGAGGAAAAAAATGTTGTTTATTCACAGAACAGGTAGAGTCTAGGCAGGAGGAGCACAACATTCATCACCTACCTCCTCCTCCTCCTTGGGCTGTTGGTGACCAGGTCTGGTCTCTGTGCACTGTTGACCACCCTCCACACCTTCCTTCCATTTGGTAAGGTGCAGGCTGAGTTGCTGTGTTTTGGGAGATGCTGTGTGCCTGGCAGACTGGGATGTGCTTCCTTGGCAAAAGCTAAGAGCAGCCAGTCTGGGCCACCTCGCACTGAAAAACTGGGCCAGACCTAATGAACCAGCAAAGGTCCTGCCAGCCTCTCGTGCCTGACAGTGAAATGCAATGAGATGCTCAGGAGGAGGTACAGAAGCTCACAGACACCTCAGGCTTAATCTGATGTTTGGGAGCATTTAACCCTATCAGCAGATCTTCTGTTCATGGGGCTCCAAAACTCCTGCAGATGACGAAGGGCAGAGTCCTGGATAGGAAAAAGTGTGAAAATAATGTAGACTGGATACCAGAACAGTTCTGGGCTTCTTCTTGAGGCGAATTTATCCCTTCCCTGCCCTAACCCTGGGGATGGCTGACCTGGGCGTTGCTCAGCACCCTCACACGGACACATCCTCTCACCTCAGTGCCTTTCTGCCTGTCTTGTCTTTCAGATGCCACCCATGGTTGATGACCACGCCAATGAATTCCATGGCCTGGGGCATCCTGGTTTCTTCTGCCAAAGGCTGAGATGTGGGGCAGCCCTCTGGTGAAAGAGCATGGCAAGGTTAGCAGAGATGTTCAGCTCACTGAACACAGGGAGTGCATAGGTAAAAAAACTGAAAAAATAACTTTTAAAAACAGTAACTTGTAATATTGGGAATCCAAATTAAGCCTGTGACAGAACTAAGTGCACTGGCTCTTCAGCACACCCTTTGGACATCTTTGTAATTATTTTTTTTATCTGCAGAGCATTTCAATGGTCATTGTGGTCAGGAAAAACCCAAATCACATTTCCAGCCAACACTTTTATCATTATCCAAGCCAGTAAAGCACAGATTAAATATTATGTATGTATATATTTCAGATTTATACTTCAATATTTGTAATTATATATTGGACTGAAATAGCTCATGTTTTGTGGCTGGCTGTACATGGTCTCCAGTCAAGAAACCAGGACTGTGAACTGTGGTCCTGCAGCTAATCAACACAAACTCACTTCCAAATTTTACACTCTGATTCTTTCCTGCAAATATATGAGCTAAAAATGCACCAGTGAAGTTTGAAAAGTTCATATTTCTGAATTTGAATTAATAAGCACAGATCATTTCCTTCCCATATTCGATCAGTTGCAATAAACAGTAGTTTCTTAATCTAAAAATAATTTTTAAAAAAGCAATTTTTTGGTACAGTAGCTCAAGGGCCACCCAGCAAATGGTTTAGTGGAAATTGTCATTGAGTTTTGTGTGATCTTTAATCTATGCTTGATAATCCTTATAGAAAGGGAATAAATGGCAACAACAAATAATGCTTTTAGTGCATGGCTAACAGGAAGGTTAATTGGTGTGGGCAGGAGTTAATTCCCAGTAACTGCTGCTGGGAGAGCACTGCAGGGAAAAACTTCTCAGCAGCTACCCCTGAACGACAACACATCGAGAATCAAATTAATTCAAATGCACAGGTGTGGGGTTGGGGAGGTTCTTTGGCAAACACAGAAGGTGTGAATTATATGCTGTGGAAAAAAAAAGGGAGTATTTCATCAAGGAGCTGCAAGTGCAGCCTCCACAGCTGCTCAAGGAAGTCAGGTAATTAGAAATAAACATGAGTAATTAAGACCATTTTATGCCCAAGTGCATGTACACTTAATCACATGAATTACATGTATTTTTTCACATGTAATCTCATCCCCACTTCATCTGCTAATGGGCTCCTTAATCTATATTCTAGGCAGAGTAGCTATTTTACATCTTTGTGAACTCTGCTTATTTTTAAGCTCTTCAGACCATTATCACAGCCCTCTGCAACCTCACCAGTTTTTCTGAAAGACATTTAGGAAGGCGAAGAACAGAATCTCTCCCATATTCTGCTCAGGGTGTGGGGATACAGAGTCTGAGGGCCTGTGGCTGGGAAGGGAGTTTGTCAGAGCCACAAATTAAACTCGGCTCCTCATGCTTGTCACAAGACCATTCTCTCCTGTAAATCAAACCCTGTCATTAGTCTGCTCTGCTGTGATCTGGCTGTGCCAAACAAGAAATGTAAATATTTTGTAGCAAGATGTATTAATTTTTAGCATTAATAAAGTTTGCACCACTGAAAAATGAATTGGTTCTTTCTTATGCTTTGCCCCATATACCAAAATATTTTGATCTTTGAATGTAACCACCAAACATGCTGCAAATTCCCTACAGCTCAGATCATACCCTTCCCATTCACTTGAGAAGAGTTGGGGGAAAAATACGTGACCTGCAGAGGTTTTCAGGCTGGGTCCAGCCGGGTTCAGTCTGTCTAAACTCCCTGGGGTTCACTTCCACACCTTTTTCTAAAATTCTTGGGGTTTCAGCACAGGGAAAGCCGTTTCCCATTTACTTGGGCAGCCACACAGGTGATGAGTTACCAGTGTCTCCCTTCTGTTTCCCAGCTCAGTGTCTCCACTGTAAACAACACATCATCCCCTCACAGGTCAGCCTTGGTTCTGCCTGGACCGATGGCAAGTCTGGGGCTTGCAGGCAGAGCATCCCTTCCCATCAGAGATGGGCAACAGAGATCCAGGCCAGTGTGAGAGAAAGGCTGCTACACCTCCACCCTGGGCTGCATTTCAAAGGCATCACTGACACAAAGGAACAAAGCACAATATTATTTTTTTTAATCTTTTTTCCTAAGCCAGCAGTGAATAGAGAAGGCTGCGGAGCTCAAAGCACTGAGGTTGATGGACAGTGTCTCAGCAAAGGGCCAAAACTATCTTAACTTCAATCTTAAGCTCCCATTAGGCAAAGAAAATACAGCCCAAATTATGCTTATGTAGCACCTCTCATGCAAACATCCCAAGACACTCCAGGATCAAACTCAAACACAATCAATCATGGAGATGTGAGCAGTGCTCACCAAGGAAAACAGAGAGCAGGGGAGGCTCGGCAGGAATGAGTGGCACAGGTGCCATGAGCACCTGGCTCCCCCAGGGAAGGGCTGGGGGCTGCAAGGGCCCCTGGGCAGGCAGGGCTGGGTAAGCAGGTGCTGGCAGGCTGTGGGAATTGCTGTGAGGCAGGAGGATGAGCTGGGAAGACAGGAGGTCTCCCAGATCCTAATGGGTTGTTACCACTGGGGTAACTCATCCCCACCGAGTGTGTGGACACAGGCTGGTGGCTCTGCCAGTCCTGACAGGCTGGGTACTTGGATGGGCACCCACCATCTGCTCCTGGTGCCCCTTGAGCACACTTTCCCTCTGGGGTTGACTGGGCTGTGAGAACCCACCTTACCCCAAACCTGGGTCAGAGAAGAACCATTGCTTGAGTTTGGTTTAAAAAAAAAATTGTAATTTTCTCTCCTTGTCCTCACAGCATCCTTCCTTGGCCACAACACAGAGCAGTGAACCCAGAAATCTCATAAAATAAAGTGATTCCTATTTACCACAGTCAAGAGGCTTAGTCTGACTGTTTGGGCTGAGATTTCAGTTCAAATGTCTTGGTCCTGTTCCACAGCAAACCTCCCAACCTTTGCCAATTTATTTTTAAGTGTCGGGACACTCCCTGGCTGGGGCACTCACAACGGGTGAACATCCTGCAGAGCTTTGTCAAAGGGCTGAAGAATCAAACTCCAGTAACTCATCCTGTGATGGCTTTAAGGCATAATCAGCTTTTCAGTAACAATCTTGCCACTTTCTAGCCTGTAATATTTTTAAGTGATCAGCAGGATGAACTTGTGAGCGGGGGTCTCATGACACTGAGGAGTGAGGCTGTGACCCCCCTGCAGCATCATTTTCTCAGCCTCGAGGCGACAGCAGATCACAGTGCAGCACTTGAGCAGAATGCCACTGTCTTCCAAGAAGGTCTGAATTTCTCCACAGCTAATTTTAAGCATGCAAATTAGGTGAACAGTTGCCCTGGGCTCCTGGAAAGGGCTGCTAAGGCTGTCTTTCCACTGACCATATGTTGAAACAGGAGTGTCTGCTTCCAGATGAGGAGCCTCAGTTCTGCAGAAGGTATCCATACGGTAGTCTCACATCAACAAGACAGACTTCTTTGCACTCAAAATGATTAGCAGATAATTGACAGAATCACCAAAACAAGACAAAATTTCTAAGCAACTTAATTATTTAAAATAATTAACAACTCTGAGTGTTATTGTTCTCGCTCTAATTAATAGTGAAATGCTTGATACCTCATGAACTCTACAAACAGGAAAGATATCCCCCAAACCTACCACAGCCCATGAGTGAGGATGCTTTTTTCAACTCTGTTGGATCCTATTTCAAATCTCTGCTCAGGCAGCTGGGATCTCCCTATTGCCTGTCTAAATAAGTGTCCTAAGCTCTGGGTGACTGGGCATGCAGGGACAATGCTTACCAACCACTCTTCAGCTCTGAAAGTTGTTCTACAGCCCCTGATGAATGTGTCCCTCTGGATTTTAGAGGCAAAATGCAATTTCTCAAAGAGAAGCAATTTGTTGGAGGCCTTGGTTCAAATTAAACCAGAAAAAAAACTGACCCCCCAAATCAGTTTTTTGAAATCAAATAGTCCGAAAGATTTCAGCTTGAATGAGGCAGGGATTTGGTGAGGTTGAGGAAAAAGTTAAGGCAAAAGCCACATCCACTGTACCTGACAAATTAATTCAGTTTAGTATGGTTTATACCTGGCACAGCTTGACCAGGTATCCATGAGAGCTTTTTAGGAACCTTCTGCAATTCCCTTAGAACAAACCTTAGTCCTTGTTTATGAATAAAAGCTTTTTCTGCTGTTTTAAAAGACCTAAATTCTGTTTCTCTGATTCTTTACAGAGGTATGGCAGTCAGCTCCTCAGAAGGTCTCCTGGCCTTGGCTTGGTGCTCATAGGAACAAATACACGGCCTGAAAGCTGAGATTTTCTCTAAATCTGCAGAACACCTGCACCCAGTTGAGCTTTGCTCAGTGCACTTGCGAGAATCCATGATTTACAGAGATAATCCTCAGACATTTCAAGCTGGGCTGAGGATAGACACATTTCCAGCCCGTGCCATCAACTGCATTCATCTGGAACAGGTGCCAAGCTTACGAAATCCCCCTGCGTGTGGCAGACACCACAGCACGCTTCATTAGCAGCCAGCCGAGCAGCTCCCACCTCCAGCGCCGGCACTGCAAACAGTCTGGAGATCACAGGCCCAAACCTGGGAAGCAGAGGAGGCAAGGTTTCAAAGGCAGAGGGGATTTAGGCAGACAATGACGGACTCTGTGAAACCTGCTCCCAGCCCCTCTCATCCTCACTCGTTTGAGTGAGCGCAGCTGCCTGTCGTTTCTAATTCAGGGTGCAGTGCTGGGGCTGGGAGCGCTAGACATGGCCGTGGCAGTCTCATTAAAAACAACAGCTAATAAATTGCCAAATGCCATTTACCCTGGATAACCTCCTTAGCCAAAACCCTCCATATCTGCTGGGGCTGCTTTGATGTGTTGTTCTGCTCTCTCAGCCCAGATGTTGTCACAGATTTGCTGACGATGATGACGGCGAAACAGCTTTGAAATGTGCTCTGGCAAGAAATACTTTCCCATCCTGTCTCCGATAGGGTCTGCTTCCCCCCCTCCCCTCACATTTTTTTACTGAGGCCATTGGGATGAATAAAGGCTCTTTGTTCATTGAGCCATTTCTCTTCTTGCTGATGCTTTTTTTAAATTTTAAAAACTAAGCTGAAATGACAGTGGCAGCTGGTCAATAGATGAAATAGGTCTCAAATACCACAGCAATGGCCAGTGTTTGGACACCACTTTCAGCCATAAACATGGATAGTGAAAAGGCGTGGGAGCCTTAACAGCTCCAGAAATACTTTCTCCCTCCCTCCTAAGCCCTAGGAAAAATTAAAATAATTCTACTAATTAAGAAAAAGCTCAGATTTTCTCATTAATATCATGGTGAGACGCTCTTTTCAGAGGTACTGGTACCTTACTTAAAAGTAGTGCTTGCTCTTTTATAGGGCAAGAGAAAACAGCCTCAGGGTGCTCCAGGGGAGGTTTAGATTGGAGATTAGGGAAAATTTCTTCACCAACAGTGTTACAAGCATTGGCAGAGGGTGCCCAAGAAAGTGGAGGGGTCACAATCTCTGTAGGCATTTAAAAGATGTGCAGATGTGGCACTTGGGGACATGGTTTTGTAAAGGGCCAATGCTCTCAGGCGCGTGGTGTGACTCTTGGGGCTGTCCTGTGCGGGGCTAAGAGTTGAACTCAGTGATCCTTGTGGATCCTTTCCAACTCAATATTCTGTGTTTCTGAGATTCCATGATTCCATGGCACCGATGCTACAGCACACAAACCCTTGGAGCATCTCTTCTGATGCTCTGCTCTGGGAGCATCATGCACCTCAGGGCAGAGATACAAAAGCCTGTCTGTGTTCTCATTTCAACAGGCAAGGGTGGGAAACGGATGTTTCTGAGCACAGCTTTCTTCCTCTGACATGGACATACTGCCATAGATGGATCCACGTGGATGGGTTTGTGTGGATGGATCGGTGTGGGTCTGTGTGGATGGATTCATGTGGATGGATCTGCATGGATGGATCAGTGTGGGTCTCTGTGGATGGATCTGTGTGGATCTGTGTGGATAGAACTGCGTGGATGGATCTGTGGGGATGGGTCCGTGGGGATGGCTCCATGGGACAGATCCATGTGTATCCATGTGGATGATGGATCCTTGAGGATCCCTGTGGATGGATCAGTGTGGATGGATCCATGTGGATGGATCTGTGTGGATGGATTCATGTGGATGGGTCCGTGTAGATCCCTATGGATGGATCCCTGTGGATGGCTCCGTATGGATGGATCCATGTGGATGGGTCTGTGTAGATCCGTATGGATGGATCCTTGTGGATGGCTCCGTATGGATGGATCCATGCGGATGGGTCTGTGTAGATCCGTGTGGATCTACATGCAGATAAATCCCTGTGGATAGATCCGTGTGGGTGGATCCGTATGGATGGATCCATGTGGATGGATCCCTGCGCATGGCTCCGCGTGGATCCGTATGGATGGCTCCGCGTGGATCCGTATGGATGGCTCCGCGCGGATCTGTATGCATGGCTCCGCGTGGATCCGTGCGGATGGCTCCGCGTGGATCCGTATGGATGGCTCCGCGCGGATCTGTATGCATGGCTCCGCGTGGATCCGTATGGATGGCTCGCATGGATGGCTCCGCGTGGATCCGTATGCATGGCTCCGCGTGGATCCGTATGGATGGCTCGCATGGATGGCTCCGCGCGGATCAGTGCGGATGGCTCCGCGTGGATCCGTATGGATGGCTCCGCGTGGATCCGTGCGGATGGCTCCGCGTGGATCCGTATGGATGGCTCCGCGCGGATCTGTATGCATGGCTCCGCGTGGATCCGTATGGATGGCTCCGCGTGGATCCGTATGGATGGCTCGCATGGATGGCTCCGCGTGGATCCGTATGCATGGCTCCGCGTGGATCCGTATGGATGGCTCGCATGGATGGCTCCGCGCGGAGCAGTGCGGATGGCTCCGCGCGGAGCAGTGCGGATGGCTCCGCGCGGAGCAGTGCGGATGGCTCCGCGCGGAGCAGTGCGGATGGCTCCGCGCGTACGGGCGCGCTCCCGCGGAGCCCAGCAGGGGGCGCGGGGCCGCGCTCCGCGGGCGGTGCCGGCGGTGTCCGCGCGGGGGCGGTGGCGGCGCGGGCGGGGCCGGGCCCGGGGCGGTGGCGGCGGCGGTGGCGGCCATGGAGCGGCTGGAGCGGAGCGGGCGCTGCCTGCGGGCCGCCCTGGCCCGGGGGCGGGTGCGCCGCCCCCTCCCCGCGCTGCTGCTCGCCATCGCCGTCCTCGGCTCCGCGCTCAAGGACGGCGGCCTGGTGCCCGATACGCCGCTGCAGAACAAGCGCAACCCGCTCAACGTGTGAGGAGGGGCGGGAGGGTCGCGCCCGGTGCGAGCGGGAGGGACGGTGCTGGACGGGCTGAGCGGGCGGGGGGCAACCGGAGGGGGTCTGGGGGCCGGGGATGGCCGCGTGTGCCGCGCTGGGCCGGGGTTGGTGTTTCAGATGATGAGATTGCCTGTTCCTGACTCAGAGGTTTCAGAATACCCGGCGTTTCTCGCTCAGTTTTTATTGGAAGGGGGTAAAAGGAGGGGATTTTTCCTTCTTAAACTCCCAGATAATTCCTCGTATTTGAGTAAACTGATGTCACTTTCTCTGCCAACCAGTGACAGGACCCGAGGAATGGCCTGAAGTTGTGGCAAGGGAGGGTTAGGCTGGATATTAGGGAAAGGTTCTTCACCCACAGGGTGGTCGGGCACTGCCCAGGCTCCCCAGGGAATGGTCACGGCCCCGAGGCTGCCAGAGCTCAAGAAGCATTTTGGCCACGCTCTCAGGCACATGGTGTGACTCTTGGGGTGTCCTGTGCAGGGCCAGGAGTTGGACTCCATGATCCTTGTGGGTCCCTTCCAGCTCAGCATATTCTGTGATTCTGTGATAGTTACTGAGCTGATCTAAAACCCAGCTGAAGGAAATAGGTCTTTTAGCATCCTTCCTAGAAGCAGAGTGGCTGCCATCCTTTCCTAGCACTTGGGCTATGATCTAACTGGCTTACTCATTCCACAAAACTAGTCTGAGCATTTTGAAGGAAGCAATGAGCTGGGCCAGAGCACGTGTGCTGTCCTGCTACAGGTCTGAAAGTAGAACTAAAATTGCTGTTTTCCTCTGTGACTTGGGGAACTTTGGCCTTTATTGATTCAAATTTGTCATTTGGTAACGTGGGAGAGGAGCTGCTTTTAGTGTGATTGAAAGAGAATTGACAGGAGCACTTAGAGAGAAATTGATCTTAGAGTAAAAGCATATTTCAGTTCAGTTCTCTCTTTTAAATAGAGGAAGGTTATCTGTATTGACAGTTCCTGAAGCAAATATTTTTTCCCTACAAATTCCTTGCCTCCTGGTTTGTCAGCAGTAACCTTGGTGGCCTTTTTTGCATTTTAAATAAAATGGGAGGTTTATTTTCAATTACTATTCCATGGTAGCCTCTGTAGTTGCCACGCAGGCATCAATTCTCCTGTAAAATTAAAGAGTGAAGGAGGTACTCAAAATCCTGGGCAAGGCCCTGACAGGTTTGTTGGGGTCATAAGGAAGGTGCAGAACTCTAGACTGGTTTGGCTTGGCCTTTGATGCTCAGGTGGGGATTAAATGATGACTGTGTGTGTCTGGCCATAGCTCAGCCATGGAGCAGAATTCAGTTCTCTGTTTTCTAACTGGACTCTGGGTAACAAAGGGGCTTCACCTCTCCCACCAGCTGATTGGAAGCAAGCTCCACTGGAAGGTGCTGATGGGAGAAACAAGATCCTGGACTGTGGCCTCCTTAACTCATTAATAAATTCACTTACACATGCTCTAGTTTTAAGATTTGAAAAGAGAACTAGTTACGTGATACTGTCTTCTGTTAAACAAGATATCAGCACATCGTCAGCTGATTTTCAAGATTTTATGGGCGTGACAGCAGAAGTTTTCAGGGCAGAGAGTGAATTTAGAGATGGAAGGATTTCTGTATGCCAAAAGAAGGCTTTAATCAATTGAAAGGACAGTAAAGGAACAGGCACATTGTGCTGCTTCATTTATTTAGAAGGACATGAGAGAGGAAAAGCTTCACAGGCTGATCAGGGGAAAGAGCCAGTCCTTCTGGCTATCTTAAGAGGTTGAGGTTGTGAAAGGCTTTGTAAGCAAGGATAATTGAGATGGTGGAAGAATCAGAGAAGGGGTTACTGTGGCCAGGGTAGCAAGCTAAAAATACAATCTTTGCAGCTGCATTTTGAGTAGGGCAGAGTTGAGCTGGTTTGTAGGCTATAAGTGATTGCAAAACTGAGCTGCAAGTGTGCTGCAATGAATGAGGGCTCTGGGTCCCAGGGAATGCTGCCTTGGGAACAAGTACCTGCCTAAGGAAGTATTCGGGTTTTGGGCTTGAGGGAAGTACTGGGAAGAGAGTTAAGACAGTAGCTAAGCTGTATTTTGAGGGGAGGGCACAAGTGTCTAATTTAGATGGTTCCGAACACTGACCTTGAGCACTCCACCACTTGCCCCATTGCTGTGGCGTCTCACACGTGCTTGTGTCTCCTCTGCCTTTCCTCTGCCAGATACTTCGTGAAGGTGGCCTGGGCTTGGACGCTGTGGCTGCTGCTGCCCTTCATCGCCCTCACCACGTACCAGCTGGCCCGGAGGCAGTTCCGGTACGGCCGCACCAAGAGCGCGCTGCTGGTGCTGCGGCGCCTGAGCGCGCTGCTGGTGGGCACGGCCGTGTGGTACCTGTGCACCGAGCTCTTCGTGTACGTGGAGAACCTCACCGGGGAGTGCTCCATCCAGGGCAAACCCGGCCAGCCCCGCCGGCTCTACGCCTCCAAGCGGGAGTGCCGCCAGGACAGCGGCGTCTGGAACGGCTTCGACATCTCGGGGCACTGCTTCCTGCTCTCGTACTGTGCCATGATGATCCTGGAGGAGGTGGCTGTGCTGGAAGCGCTGTCCATGGACCACAGCTCCAAGCTGCGTGTGGTGGTCAACGTCCTGTTTGTTTCCCTGTGTTCCCTCACCGTGATCTGGGTGTTCATGTTCCTCTGTACTGCGCTGTATTTCCATGACTTCAGCCAAAAGCTTCTCGGTGTGCTGATAGGTCTGTCAGCTTGGTATGGGACATACAGATTTTGGTATTTAAAGCCCTTTTCTCCTGGACTACCTCTTCCAAATATATCTTTGAGTTCAAAGAAATACAGCTATAGCAGATAAAAGAGGGTTTGAAATGTTTGGGATTTTGCTTTCAGTACTGGAGTAGTTGAATGTAGAAATGGTTACTGTATTTCCACTGTAAGGAACAAGGTGATGGGTTGGAGGAAACCAGATCTGTACTAGCCATTGGCTGGCAGGTGGTAATGAGCTTCTTCCCTGGGAGAAGAAAAAACATTGGTGTTGGAAGAGGTCTGCTCTTGTTTAGGAGCTGACAACTGGCATTATCAGCAGAGAAATCAGAAGCTGAATTTCTTTCTCTTACTAATGAATGGAGAAGCAGACCCAAGGCTAAAAGAGGCCTTTGATCTTTGGGAGCGTGGTTTATCTCAGTTAATTCTCCCTCTTCCTTTTTGAATTATGTCGAGATATTGTGGATGATCCAAACCTCATGCTTTTTTCAATGTTCCTATTTGTATTGCCTTATGGGAAAGCTCTAATAATCACAGTGCTGCTAAGCATTGCAAAAATATCAATTCTTGTGAAAGCAGTTCTGTTGTGAAACTGGAACATCGCACGTTCTCAAGTGTTAAAAACACTATCTTGCTAGAAATGCCTCATTACTGCCTGCACCTTTTGCAACAGAGAGTAATCTGAGATGCAATGTCTTAAGCAGACTGTGACTTTAAATTCATGCCTGCCTCCGAAAAGGAAACTCTTGAAAAAACAAGCCTTAACTTTCTCCTTAGGTAAAGTAGATGTAATAATATTTTGTCATTTTATTCTTGACACTAAAAAACCCAAACTCCTTTCTGTTTTGCTAAAAAGTCTAGTATGAGGATTGAGATTTTAATTTTTTAAAAATCTAATCCATTGCACACTTTGCAACAACAAATTCCTTGGGTTTGTTCACAAGTTCAACAAGAACAACAGTGGAATTCTGGTGTTCAGAACAAGCTAGCTTATCCCGCTATTTCCCAAATAGTCTGCTTGATAATGAGTGAAATGCATTGTTTATCCTGGGAGCTGCAAAGCAGAATGTGCTTGAAGCAATATTTATTCTTGCAATACCAATAAGCTATTTAATTTTGATTGCACATAAAGCTGTGGCCACTTTTGATGTGGCTGGAAACCCACTACTGAATAAAACCCTGCTATGAGATAATGAATAGGGGTGAGATGGGTTTGCTCATCGTTATCAGTCAGATGTTTAGCATAGGTTTTATCTCAAAAAGCTTTTTATTATTTCATAAAGGTTCGTTCATGATGCAGTTGCACGAAGTGTGTTTGACAGTGATGACAGGACAGCCAGGAGGGTCTGTGGGCAAGGCTGTGGGTCACCTCCACTGACCCTACAGTGGGGTCGCTCAGACTCCAAGGTGACTTTTTCTGGATACAGGGTGGGATTCTCCACAGATCAATCCTGGCACATTTTGCCATCTCAACATCTCTCTTCCAGCAAGAGAGTGGAAGCATTTGCAATTCCTACAGCAGTGTTAGCTCCACGCTCTGGTCTGCCTCTAAGGAGAGCTAAATTCACTGGAATTTCCACTGAATTTGGTGGCAGGTGGGAGTTGTGTGTCCTTAGAACAAATCACCTCTCAGAAAGAATCTGTCCAGGGGGTTATGTATTTTCTGTCAAGCTGCTCTTGGTTTTATATTAAATTGCCTTTTAAGCTGACTCTTTGAAAATTGCACTGATTAACTCATATTGGGTTTAACTAAATTTGTTTAAACAATGCAAATTTATTTGCAGACACTCTTTTGATGTAATTTAAGCCTGCTCCCAACAGAGCTAAGCTAGACCGCAAGCCACTTTCACCATGAAAAAGGATTATATACCCAGAAGGTTTTATGATTAATTTCATTAAGGTTCTATTTTAGGTTATCTTTATGTAACTTTGCTGTATAGACAAGCCCTTGGAACAGGAAATGTTGTTTACTTAAACCAACTGACTTGCTGAAATGATGTTCATTTTCACAAATGTTTTGTGCAATCACTGTGGATATTTCTGTCCACTTTAACCAGTGTCATGCAGATTATTTTTTTAAATGGAAATAAGTTAGGATACAGTTATTGTCTTATTTAAACAATGAAAAACATTTGAAAACTTTTATCAGTGTTTGTGTCTTTGAGAATCTGTTCCTCATGTCTGTAAAGATGCCATTGTTGCTCTTCACTTCCCTGGACGATCCAGACCCCAGAATTTGTGTGATCAAACTGGCACTGAAGGTTCTGCACTGTTTGAAAGGGTTAACAGAGCACAGGTTCTCAGGAGTGTAGGGTTTTAGAAAGAAAACAAAACAAAAGCCATGGCTGACTAAAGCAAGTTTCCCAATGTGTGCCTGTTACACCAAGCAGTTCATTTTGTGGACATGGATGTTGGTTTATTGCAGCAGAGGGGAAGCCTAATCCACTGAAATGTGTGGGAAAATTCCCATGGGCTGATACTGCTTGGGAGTTTGGAAATCTTGGTGTCTTTCTCAGTACCCAGACACCATGGGCCAGCTCTTGGTGCACAGTTCCCTTGTGCTCCAGAGCGTTACTTGTGCTTTTTGACTCTACTCCAGAGTAGGAATCTGCTTCCTTGTACTTCAGCTGGAAACTAAAGGTTGCAAATTTTTTCATTCTCATATTTGCCATCACATTTATCTGACTTCCTTTTCTCTCCCAAATACACTTTTATCATTAAAATAAAAATTGCAGCCTCTCCACAACAGATTTGCAGCCAAAGAGAAACAGTGCTGGGAGCAGCTGGATTTGGTATCCTTTGCCAAAGGCACAAATCAGCTCTCAACAGGTATTACTGGTTTGTTTCATGTGTTGGGGTGGAGTTTTTTTGCTTTTCTGCGTTAAAGTATTCCTGTTGTTCTCACAGAGCTGTCTTTCTGTCTCTAGAATTACCTAGGGAATTTTTGCCTCCAATACTTCACATATTTCAACATCTGTCTGTTAATTTGTCATTGCCTGTGTTTGGCCTATTTTGTGGGCCCTGTTTAATGTTTAATGGTTCTTTCACAGAAGCAGCATTTGGCCTGACTGCTGTGGCCAGGGAAGGTCTTGGTGCCTTGAACATTTTCCTCTGCTGGGAACAGGTAGAACACAGTGGGAAGGAAAACTGCCTTAGGATTCATTTCACTCTTCACTTACCTGGGACTCTTTCAAATGTTTGCGTCACTGGAGGCGAGATCACGCGAACAGGAAAGTTGAGGTCTTTCATAAGAGCCATGTGAGCAGCTCAGACTTTAAACATGTCTGAACCCAGGGTTTGATTGTTCCTCCAAGTTTGTTCTAAGCAAATGTGATCCATGAATGCTTCACTGGTGCTAAATGATATTCCTGGTTTCCCAATTTATGTGTGTGTGCTGAAACTTGGGTTGTGGGTGGCTGCAAAAAAAGAATCCTGTTTTCTGTTTTCGTGTGTGGCAATTGGTGGCAAAGTGAGAAACACCCAGTTATGCCCTGAGGTGCACTTTAATGGAACAAAGTGCTGAGATACGTTAAATATTTTGGAAAATCAGTCTTTAGTTGTGAACACAAATCTATGGTCACTTCATGAAATATTACCTGATTTTTCCACTGTAGCTTAAAGTAGCTCCTTGCAGCTTCTCTGCAATAGGCCTTTTCCAGCTCTTTGATCACCCTGTGCTATCTCCTTTTGCTCAGAAACCTGTTTCCTAGAATTATTTCTTTTCATAGCTTCATCTCTCCTCCTGGAGCACAGATTAGTAATAAATGCTCTTTACCTCTGCTGGATGCGTGCTCTCTCTCAGTATTTTGCCTTCCCTTCTTTGAGGTATTTTGCAAAGCTTAAGATGAAAGTAATTAATAGATACAAAAAGGCTGTTGTGACTCTGATGTTTAACTGTTGTTAAACAGAGCTGCTCTGTCACTGTACTGGTGGAAAACCTGAGGAAAAGCACGTGGTTTATTTATTGGAGCAGAACTGCACCTGATGTGCTTGAGCTCCAGGAGGGAAAGAGGTGATGTGACAGCAGAGCTCGATGCATTAGGAGAGTTACCTTTGTCCTTCTCTTGGGGAGCAGGCACTCACTTCAGTGAAGGGTACTTTCACCCAGGTGCTTAGCAGGAAATTATTAATTTGGATATGGGAAGGGTGCCTTAGTGATTAAATGAAATATGGAATCAGAGCATGAAGTTTACAAGCTGGAAAAGCAGAGATGGAAATGGCCATCAAGGTTGAGTGCAGTCCATGAAATCTCAGGCAATTACGTGATTGTAATATTTCATCTGAAATGTTATTTATTTTTAAACTACCCCCTGTCCATCACAAAACAGAGGCAATGCCATGTGCTTGTAACGAGCCACATAACTTCTCTGTAAAGCTTTGGGACTATAACATGGCACAGGAAATAAGCAGTAGGGGAAGAGCTTTACCAGTCTTTCAGGAGTGTTGGGTATCATGGGAAAGCAGCACTTGGAAAAATGCCCTTTCACTGTTGTGCTCTTCCTGGCAATGTGTCCAGTGGCAGGGGATCTGTGGCAGAACTGAGGATCCCCCCCAGTGGTGAAGGCTGAAGAAAGGAAAATGCGGAACAAGAATAAATACAAACGATTACTTTTTTCTCACATCTCCGAAGCCTTTTCCCATGTCCAGTCTGGGTTAATTTTGCAGGTCTGGGCTGTGTATTCCCTCAGTCATGGTTGATGTCAGAGCAGGAACTAGGCATATCCTCAGTGTAAATGTCAGCTCTTCCGAAATGCCTTCCCTGGGTCCTGCCCTGCCTGCAGAGCCTTCCCATCTCACGGGGACTGCACCGAGAGGTCACACGTGGTGTGACCGTAGCTGGGACAGGCTTAACCTAGCTGGGACAGGCTTAACCTAGCTGGGAAAGGCTTAACGTAGCTGGGACAGGCTTAAGTCGTGATTCATCGCCGGGGAAAATTCAGCTAAATAGGTTGTGCCTCAGAACAGTCGACTGTGATGGAGAAAGCTGTGCTAAAGGAGTGGAAAATAAGGATGATGCTCAGCCCACAGAGCCTGTTGGCCGTATCCAAATGTGTGAATTGTTGTTCCCACACCTAGCAGGATTGTGCTGTTGGGAATGGCACCCTGGGCCTGCACTCTGCAGGTTTTGCAGGTCATGGGAGCGAGCACAGATGTGGTGTGGGCTTGGTACCGTGTCACTCTAGAGCACAGCTCTGTTGCTTCAGCTTTGTCACAGCCTGACCTGATTCAGTTTTTAGAAGAATGGGAGTGATAGATGTTTGAAGTTTTTAAGAATATATGGGTTTTTTCTGTTGATTGTCATGATTTGAAAGTTAGGAGAAAAAATCGTGCCGGGGTTTTTTTAGTTTATTTTGCTCACTGGGGGGTTTTTCTTTGTTGTTTTCAGAGGTTTTTTTCTTGTGTCCAAGAAAAAAAACTATTGCTGTTGGGTAGTGCTTGGATCCAAGGTCACAGAATGGAAAGAAATTGCTTCTGGTAAGCAAAAATAGAAGAGTGTTCAGGAGGCTGGCAGTGGAGTGCCATGACCTTGTGATGTAAAGAGTGTGTGCAAAACAGCACTTAACTGTGCAGGATACTTGGTTCTGTGTCAAGAACTGCCTGCAGCATTACATAGCACCCTCAAACCTGCTTACACTCTGTTCTGATTGCAAAGTAGCTTTATTTGGATAACTCTTCTGGAGCTAAAAAGGATTTAGGTCACAGGAGAGATGAGGTGCTGGTAGGAAAGGGCTGAGAAGGGGAGGCAATGCAAGTAGGGGGATGGATGGTGTTATTTTTAAAGGAATGTTTTAGAAGTCATTGATCTGTGCTGTTCGTTAAGAAGTTTTTAGCAAGATTCCATCTCCTTCCTTTCTTAGCAGTTCTTCCTCAGACAGGGGGAATGGGAGGTGATTTGTTCACTGATGCAGAGCTCGACAACCCAGGGACTCCTGACAACAGGAGCGTCTCTGAGAGATGGTCACGCATTGCCTGCTCCCTGTGACAGGAGAGGGACACCAGGGAGTCCAGGAGGGAGGAAAGGGGTAGGACAGCAGAGAGGGGTAAAGAAAAAAGGGGCTGAAAGTAGATCATTGTGCAGAGGGAACAAAAAGGAAGAAAAAATGCTGTGAGCTCCTGAGAAGTGGGTGGAGGTTGACATTTTGCTTGTTGAAGCTCTTCAGCACCAAAGTGAAAAGGAAATGGAAATAATCTGCTCTCTGCAGGTAGAGCCTGGCAAGCAGCACACAGGTACTGCTGCAGTGATGGACACCTGTGCTCTGACAGAGCAATTCTTCATCCTCATTATTTATGGCATAGCTGCTATTCCTGCTTCCACTGGGAGCTGTTCAGTGCAGGCTGTTTTCTCTCTGTTTAATCCTCCAGAGGAAAGCGAGCTAAAAGAATGAAAGACGATAGTGAAATGTCCTTTGGGCACATTTGGGGATCAGCACCAGGGGAAAACCAGGAAATGTGTTTGTCATGAATGTGCTTTATCAGAGAATCCAAGTTCCTGTGTGTTTTCATTACTGCTCATAACCTTAGATTTAGAATTACAAATGGCTGGGTCTGAAACATCTGCAATTTGGCCACTGAGGCCATGCTTTAGGAAATCTTTCAAGGATACAAGATCTATTCCTGTTCACTGCATACACAGATGTTTTCAATCTCATGCACACCTGTGGATTTGAACTTTTCCCTGGGCACTGCTGCTGAACTGGGGATTTTATTCTGTCCCACCATGGCAGAAGGAGCTTTTCTACAGACTTCTGTAACAACAGCAGCTTTGCTGTGAATGGAAATGGCCCTATTTTCCTCAGCAATGCCGCAGGAAATTGCAGGTTTGGGGTTACAATAGTCAGCTCTTTGGTTGTACATCCTGTTACTTTGGGGTTTTTGTTTTTAATTTCATATTATCATATTTTATATTATCCCTGGCCATCTCAAAATACCATATTCATATTATCCCATATATCTTTCAGCAACCTGAGGGATTTAGTTGCTGTCATTGCCTGCATTGTGGATCCAGTCTGGGCAGTTTTGGCTTTGATCCTTATGATGGCAGTGAATGCCACCAAACACAACCTGATGTTAAATATTTTCACAAGCTTTAATATTTTCTGTTTGGTGTTTTGTGAGGAAATCCTTCATTTACTTTCACAGCAGAAAGGAAGGAAGGAGCAGCTCTTACACCACCCCTCTTCCCTCTGTAGCCTGGATTCCGAAATTGCAGCTGGGTGGTAAGGATGGTTTATTCATTCAAAAACAGAGGAACACTCGGCAAATAAATTCTGACGGGGCCACCAAATGGTCACCAAATAGATATTCTTAGGCAGCTCTTGATCTCAATTTCTTTGGCAAGTTGCGAGAGGCTCTGTGGTGTGTTCCCTGTCCTCTGGCCAGCTTGGTGTTGAAATCCTTTATTCTGCATGGAGAGGTCTCCTCCATCCCTTGCCAAGCAAAGGAAAACGCTGCCAGCCAGCAGTAAGGCTGACGCGTACGTTTTCAATTTTCATAACTGAGTCTTTTGAGCAAATCCTGTAGGAATAAAAAGATTTCAGAAGCTGCAGCTCTGCAAATGTGACCACTGGGAGCCCGTTAAACAGGAGGCTTGGGAGGCAGGAGGGAGAGACTCTGTCATGAAGCTGCATCTCAGGGGTGCTTGGACTTGACATAAAGCCTGTGATTTTCATGCCTCTGATAATGAGAAGTTCCACACTTCAGCACAGATACAGATTTTAAAGCACCGAGGTGCCTTAAAGCACATTTGTCTCTAAAACTCAGGGATTTCAAAGGATAAAAATTTGCTTGGGTAAATAAATACATCTCGAGTAAAGAAAGACCCTGGCCGGGGTTGGGTCAGGTACACAGAAATGCTGGGTGCAGGATGCAGCAGGAGCCATTTCCTCTTGTCTAAAATATAAAATAGCACCTCTGAGGTGCCTCACCTTGCTGCCTTTCCCCTTGGGCGCTGCTGTTACCCCACACCTTGCTGAGAGTAAAGCATAAAGTCCCGGAGTGAGAAAACAGATTTTTGCCATCATTTTCATGTTTCTGTGTACAGAACATGCCCTGGGCAGTGAACATGGGGCCAGTGCCTGGCTCATGGCCAGGTTGTACAGTGGGTTCCCCTTTGCAGTGGAACTGGAGCAGAAAAGGTCTGATCAGGCTGAGATCCGTCGGAGCAAGAGCAACTTTTTATGATGCCAGCCTGTAATCACCACAGGGCTGCTTACAGCAACGGGCTAATCTGGATTGATCGGGGCTCTGACATTTGTTCCGTGGGATCTCGAACATCAATCCAGCCCCTGCCTGCCACAGTAATTGTCTTTTATCACTCTCGCTGATTGCTTTTCCCTGGAGCAAAGTCCTGGTACTTTTTCATTACAAGGGCAGGAAAACAAGGCTTGGTGACAGGGAGTGGCACCAATTTTTGCCGGTTTTTTTTTTTTTTTTAAATTTGGTGCAGAGCAAAGGCTTATTATTGACTGTATCTAGCTGAGAACCTGTACAAAATCCACCAGTACAGCGTCTGTGGCTCCCCAGCAGCCCACAGTGCAACACTGGTGACAGCTCTTGTTCATGCCCTGCTCCAGCTACTGGACCTGTCTGGCTTCCTTGTAACAGTTGCATTTCAACAGTGTGCTCCGAGCAAAACACACATTTATTTTCTCCAGTGTTTAGAGGTCTGATTTGCACCATGACTTTAAATTTATTCTGTGGTTTGAAGTACAAAAATAAATAAAATCAAGGAGCAAAGTAACCAGCAGCAGGCTTGCTAAGCAGCTTCCCTCTGCCTCATTGTTGGGCTGAAATCCTAGGAATGGAGGAAGTATTTGCTCTCCTTCCCTCTGGGTTTCGTGGCCTTGGACCCTGTTAATGTTCTTTTCTACACCAGATTTCTGCATTTTATCAGCTTTTGGAAATCACCAGCGAGTGTGTGTGTAGGACAAACAAAGGTAAAAGGATGAAATCCTGGTAAGGGTTTCATGTTGGTGTATCTTTATAAATCTTTCAGGGGAGTTCATCACCAGCTAATTGACCAAAGAGAGGATGACCCACAGTTCATTTTCTTACACCTTTCAGATTCAGCGAAAGGAGGAGGCCAGGGCACCCAACCGCCCTCCCTCTTCAAACAGAAGGAAAAGAACTATTTCTTCTGAAGTCACTGATTCCACGAAGCAAATACTGAATGTATTTGAGAGAACGTGTGTCTGCAAGGTGTCACTCAGCAGCCTCAGCTGCAGGAACAAGGTATGCACGTGCAGGTGGTGGATTTGGGTTCCCACACGCCAATTTTAAGTGTGGCCCTAACCACAGGGAGGTAACGAGATGACACAGAGCCTCTGCAGCTCTACAGAGCCTGTTGTATTCCAGAAGTCTGTCAGGCCAGCCTTATGGCAAGCACTGTATAAATGTGTGCCTTTTGCACTCTCTCCATGCTTATCCCTGGTAATTCCTGCTAAATATTCCCAATTCTATGGCTGCCAGATTGTACCAAAAGCTCCTGGGGAAAGCTTGCTGCTTTCAAGCACATAAAGATAACTTTTGAATCAGAGGCAAATGCAAGTCCTATTCTTTCAGCCACACTTGGCATACGTTCCCAAGCCCCGAGATGCAGCATGGCTCACAGGGATCACTGGAGTGCCTGGAAAGCCAGCAGGCTGAGTGCTTACAGAAATTAGTGCTTGGAAGAGGAATACGTATAATTTCCATGCAAGTTTTATACCAATGCAGTACATGGGCCAAAGCACAAACCACCTGCACATCCCACTGCCCTCGGGCATGCCTTGCACTAGGACCAGAAGGATGTGGAACACATTTAGAGATGCGAAGCCATTACTCCTCCCATATGGTTTATTGAGGATCTCAGTTTCCAAAGCATGAGTAGCAGTGAGGCCCGTTATTCTTTCCAGCATGCAAAAGGCACAAGAAAGTCATCAATGTGATTCTGTGCAAAGTGTCCCTAAGAAAACACACAGCGAGGAAATGACAGAAAAGAGCCCCGGATGGAAGAAAGCCAAAGCACCTTCAGGAAAGTGCTGAAAAGTTCTGAAAATGGTTGTACTTTTTCAGAGTCCAAATATGCTCAGTTGGTGAAAGATGCTTTGCAAATCCGTGAAAGAAAACTCAAGAGACAGAGCCAAAAAGGCTTAAAACAATAATCTCCTTCATGTGCCAGAATTCAGGATGGAAGTCAAAATGATTTATCTCAAGAAAAAAGTGCGGCAGTTAAAGACAGACATTAAATTCTTTAAAAAAAAAGCCCACCAAAACCAGACGTAGAAAGTGGATACATTCTAAGAGCAGCTCAATAAAAAATATTCCTTTTAATGAAAATAATTTTTTAAATGGATACTTGAAGAACAGAAATCCACCTTGACTGTGACCAGCTACTGCACCCTGCTCCCAGGAAAGCCTCTGAGCACAACAACACAACACCTTCTAGAAGAAGAAAGTCCCCACTACCTGCATGTGTGAAATGTGGCCAGTGAACAATTTGGAAAAACAAATGTACAGGATCAAGAATCCAAGTCCCATTAGTCAACTTGGGTGTCGGGAAGCCTCCTGGGATTCCTGTCTCTCCCACTGGAGCTGGCTGGTGCTGGAGGCAGTGCCGCTTCCCGGTGGGCACGGCTGAGCCCGTGAACCCTTGAGCCTCTCGCTGGAGTTGAATACTTAAACCTAAAAAAGGCATTTACAAGTTGATGCTTTTGTTGTTGTTGTTGTTGTTGTCTTATTTCCTTGCAGTATAGGTTTCTACTTCTAGACTATGGAATGTTACATTAAACAATATAATTATTCATTACCTTGCTTCAAATTTCATTACAGTTACTGAGGCTTCATCATAATTTCACACAGCACAGAGACACCAAACTAAACACCAAGCAGTCTGCACTAGATGTATTTTTTCTTTAAGTACCAATAAGCAAAATATCCCATTCCCCCCAGAGATCCCATCAGGAAGGAGGCTCCAAGGAAGGAGGGAGGTTTCCGCTTGACCAGCCTGAAGGCATTGGGTACCACTGCAGAGAGGAGCGTGGTGTGTATGTCTCCCAAAACTTTCCTGAAGGCGAAGCGTTTCTGTATCCTGTCAAAGAAGGACTGTAGGTTGGGTCTGCTGCCATCTTCCCAGTATTTCTTAGAGAGTCCCAGAAACTTGAGGCGGTGCAGGGTGGCTCCTAACAAGACATCGGCCAAAGTAAAGACACATCCGCAGAGCCAAAGTTCACACTTCTGCCCTGGAGAGAGAAGAGACAGAGCAAAGGTAAGAATCCCTTGTGTGAGCACCTAAAGCTTTGCTCAAAAGGTCTGCACAGACTGGAGCATTTGTATTAGATCTGGGATGGTTTTTTCCCAGCTCTTTGATGGGCCAGGAGCTCAGACCCCATCTACCAGGTTATGTGACGGAGGGTATGGGGTGTGAGAAGCTGGGAATGAAAGATGGTAATTTATAGCCCCTGTGAACATACAAATCACTGGCTGCAAAGTGGCTCTGCTGCCTCTTCCCCAAGTCAAGAGCAGCAGGAGATGGCATCCTCCTGTACCCAGGAAAAGAGCCCTTTGTCCCACTTAGGAAGATGCAGTGTAGTGACCCCTTCTGCTGTGTCAGTGCTCGGGGAGAGCAGCAGTGTTTGCCCTTGGCTGCACCCGGAGCTGCTTCAGGAGTGTCACGCCAACTTGTCCTATTTTAGGGATGTGAGAAATCCTCAGGAATCAAAACCATTTGCTAGATGGCCTGGCTGCTCTCCCTTGTGTGCTGCTGGGGAGGTTCTGCCTTTGTTCTCTCTCCTGTACCAGGGACCCTGCTCCAGAACACCTAAACTGGCAGCACATCTGTGCCAAGAGCCAGGCTTTTGGGGGAGACAGAGCTCAATGTGAGTGCAGGATATGAAGAAAGACATCGAAGGATTGACAGCCCCTGATAATAGGTGATCCTGGAAATGACCCCACCAGAGAGACATCCAAAAATAAAGCAAGCTGCTTTTAGGCTGGAAAAAGCATTTTCAGGCCAGGATGTTGTTAAGCACTCGCCCAGCGCCCTTTCAATACCGAGGAGCAGGGCTGGGATGGAGCTGAGGGACATGAAAGAAGGTGCAGGTAACAAAATCAGAAGGGACACAAAAATCCACCCTCAGTCAGCTTTGCTCCTAATTCCTAATTCTGGGGCTCTTCATTGTCCTGTGGCTATTATACCAGGAAAGAGAAGAGAGGCCCCAGTACAGCATCCCAGAGCAGGCACTGGTGCTGCAGGGCTGCCTGCAGGATCAGGCCAGGGCAATTAGGGGTAATTAGCAGCCCTCATTTGTAGCTGCTTGGCAGCCTGCCTAATCCTGCTGGAGGCACTGCCCGAGTGGACAGATTGCCTGTGCCTAATTAGTCAATAAATATTTTCAGTGACTAATGACTTGTGGGGGTGCTGCAGCTAGAGCTTCTTGGGTGTGGTGGGGAGCTTGTGGGTGCTTCTGCTAAGAGGTGAGGGGAGCAGGACTGAGGCAGCTGCCTCACTCCCAGGTACTGCTGCAGGTGAAAGGAGAAAGCACATGTGAGGGTGGGACTTCGGGAGAGAGCTGTGATCCACCCCTGTTCCTCCCGGCTCTGGGCTTGCACCTCTGCTGAGGTCTGGACCTGGATATGGGCTGCCCCAGCCCCTTGCACCCCTGCCCAGCACAGAGTGGGGTGGGAGCACAGGCAAAGGCAACTCTTCTCCTTTCATCCAGAGCAGCCCCAGCTCGGATCAGCCTGTCGCAGCTCAATGGGGTGCCTGTGGCAGGGGTCTCCTGGCGTTCCTGCGGCACCTCCCACCCTCTTCCCTCCTGCATCGCCAGCAGCCTGGGCTGCGTGGGAGTAGAGCTGCTGCACTGCAGCTCCTGGGAAGTTGCCAAAGTGGTGATCGTGCCCACTGCTGAGATCCTGACCTGGCCATGAGCACGGTGTGGGAGTTCGGGGTTCTGGAGCAGAGGGCAGGAGCAGCAAACAAGGACTGAAGGCATTGGAGCACCTGTGTGCTGGCAATAGCAGCAGCAGCAGCCATCCCTGTGCTCCAGGCACCTGGGATGTCCTCCAGGGCACCTCATTAGGCTAAATTCTCCTGTGCCACCCCTCACAGCAGTTAATGAGGGTGTTTGAGGAAATTAGGGCAAGGCAGAATGCCACTGTGAGCACATCAGGGCTCTTGGTAAATCCCCAGCCCGATGCCCTCCAGGGCCTGACCTTGACACCTCCAGTGTGGCCCCGAGAGTGACGCACGGCTCCCCACAGGCAAGGCCAGCCCCGAGGGCAGGGGCAGCTGTGGGACCATCCCCTGATTAACTGTGTCTGGGCTCTGCTCTGGATCTGGCACCGCGGCGCTGGCAGCTGCCAGCCCTCCCGGGGCTGGGGCTCTGAGCCCTGCCGGCAGTGGGGAAGAGAGGAGGAAGGACAGCGTCATCCAAGGGTGATGGGGGGACAAGCACTGCCCAGCTTTGCCCAGGCACCCCTGCCTGCCAGGCTCCCAGCACCGCGTGTTTGATGTCAGGGGTGGCCGGTGTCCCTCTCTCTTGCCTGCTGGCATTTGACGCAGGTTCTAGAAAGGCTCTCCCCTCCAGGGCCCCTCACATTCCTGGGTTTCCCTGCCCATGCTCCACTGGGATGTGTCACAGCCTGGTGATGTGAGGGGGCTCGGCTGCATCATATGTTCCCATCCCTGCACTTTCAGCAGCCAGTGCTCCTCATGGTGCACTGTTCCCAATCTGTTCCCTCCTAAACCAGACAGAGCATCGGTTGTTGTCAGCCCCTTGCTGTAGTAGAGGGGACCTGCCATCACCCTGTGATGACTTTGGGGCTCCCAAAGAGGACCCATGAGGACAAGGATCCTGCTATCCCCTGTGACAAAGGGTGCAGGGGTGGTTTGCCAGAGGTTAGTAAGACCATGGCTGCAACAACATCAGTGTACCCAAAACCAGGAGAGCCCAGTGGCAGCCCCAAACCCACCAGTGGTTGTTCCATGGGAGTTGTTCATCGGGTACAAAGCTTTTGGCTGTTTCTGGTGTTGCACCTCAGCCTCGTGTGGAAAAACACCCCATAAACACAGCCCGGTGCCTACCTTGGTACTCCAATTTTCTTTTCTCCAGCTCAGCCTCAATCTGGTCTAGCACCATCCCAAGCTCTCCAAGGATCTTCTTCAAGTAGTTCACATTATCATGCTCCAGGATCTTGGCCTGGGTAGAGAGCAGGGTTAGGATGGGGAATGGATGGATGCAGGGACACAAGGCATCAGGTGCCTACGGCAGGTCTGTGGGTCATGTCCCCCCAACACCAGAGATGTGTGTGACTTTGACCCACTCACCATGAGCTTCTTCTGCTTGGAGAGGTAAGGCTCAGACAGCTGTGGCTCCTCTTCATGGTCCAGCTTCATCAGATCCGTGGTGGCGTTAGCTAAATGTCCTGGAGGGAGACAGAGGGGCTGGGATGATCTGTGTCTGATAGCAAAGCACCTTGTCCTGCAGTCAAAATATTGCTGTAGCACCAAGAAAAAAGACCCCAGAGAGCTAAAATGGGCCAAATTCATGGCTTGCTACTCCTCTGCTGCCACATCTGAGAGCAGGTGGCTCCATCAGCCATCCCATCCACAGGGCAGTGCTGGCTCCGGGGTGTGGCCGATCCGTCTCCCTGTGGTAAGTCCCAGCCTGGGAGTTTCAGGGGGAGTTTCAGCTTTTCATTTTCCCTCCTGGATTCATATTAGAGCTGCTGGAAGTTCTGTCTGTTGCTTACTGTTTTAAGAACACCCCTGAGCTTGCCCATAACCCCTGAGCTCCATCCCCAGCAGGTTGAACCTTTGGGATGTCCGAGCTGCCTGCCCACACTTGGGTGTACATTCAGAGCAGTGTGGCACGGGAGGGAATGCCCCCTCCTGGGTGGAGCTGCCCCGCCCTGGCTTGGTGTCCAGGGATGCCCACCATGAGCATGGCAGAGATGCTCACCCTTCTGCCTCTCCTAGCCCCCGCCTAGGGAGGACGGGAAGGGCTTTGTGCAAAGGAGCTAACAAAGGGAAAGAAGCAGAGTGAAAGGAAGAAAAGAATACTAGAGGCAGAGTAACACCTAAGGGAAGGCATAAATTACCCAAAGTTGGGCTAATGTCTTCCTGCCAGGGACCACCTGTCTTTCCTTCCGTGTTCCCTCCAACAAGGGAGGCCTTGGCTCTGCCAGTGTGCTGGTGTGGGAGGTGCCAGGGCTGGCTGGGGTGGGAGCCAGCAGCAGGCTGTACACTGCCATAAAATGCTGAATTTCCCTGTTTTCTGCCCTGAGCTTGTGCTTGCTAAGGCTGCCAACCAGCTCTCCTGGGGCTGCAACTCAGATAGAAATCTGGATATCATCCTGATTTCATTCCACTGTTCCCCTTGGGAGAGCCTGGAACCTTGGTTCACCCTCTCCTCGGGACACAATGACATCAGTTTCCCTCAGCAGCCACTGAACAGGGCAGCTGAGCCATTGCCTGGGTGCAGAAGATGTGCTTGGGAGGAAGGACCTGTTCATACCCCTCCAATGGCTTGGGAAAAATGCCACCAGTGAGGAGGTTTGGACAAAGAGATAAGCAAGGGACCTTGGCAGAGTGCTGGGGAGGCGATGTGAGGCAGACAGAGGCTGAAGCCATCACAGCAGCACCCTTTGGGGAGGGGAAGGGCTCTGGCCTGCGTCAGCCCAAGGTCTGGGGGTGGAGGTGACACTTGGTGACATGGGGAAAGCTGTCTGTGATGGGTGTCAGCAGAGGCAGGGCAGACCAGCAGCTGCACCTCAGGAACTGCCTATTTCTCTTTGTGCACAAGTGCATCCCACCTCAGCAGGACCATCTGGGACCCAGGCAACCGAAGGGATGGGGGTGGGAACAGTGTTATCTAGGGGCTCAGCCTGGGGCCAGAGCCTAAAGGAAGGGAGAGACCTGGGACATGCCAATACCCTCCCGACAAGGTCGCTTTTCTGGCAAGGAATTCTCTCCAGGAGCAATCCCTGCCATTCAGTTATATTAAGCATCGTCAATGTTTCATGAGCACTTGAAGGTCAGGTACACAGACTTATGCCGATTCATCCACTGCCTGCAACTCAATCTGGCTGCACTCTCCCACCTATGCCCTTAGAGTTACTGCAGGGAGAGGGGCAAATTCCTGTGCCCCAGAAAGAGCTGAGGAGAAGAGTGCATGGCCCATGGGAGCCCAGACACCCCCTGAGTTAGGAAGCCTCTATAGGATGCCTGCAGTTCCCAGATCGGCTGTGCTTTGCCATTTCCCAGCTGTGTCCCTGCCTGCTTTGGTAGAAAGGCGAGATGAGCAGCAGGAGCACAGTGCCTGGCTGGGCTGAGGAGCCACACCGAGCCTAAAGGAGCTGGGGAGCCCTGGGCAGCCCCGCTGGAAAGGCGACTTACTGCGGATCTCAGTGGTGGCGTACTTTGGGATCATGGAGTCGGTGGTGAGCTCGGGGTGCAGGATGCAGCCGTGCGTGTAGGCGTCCATGGGGAGCGAGTCCAGCAGCTCCCGGTACTGCAGCACCCGCGAGTGCAGCAGGCTGCCCGGCTCGGGGATCAGCTGCGTGACGTTTTCTGCCAGGGCAAAGGGAAACGTGTTAGCAGGACCTGGGAGGGCTCAAGCGCTTGTTAGTGGCTCCTTAGCCCGCTCTGGACAGCAGTGTGCAATCCTGCTGAGATACCTCTGGGCAGGGCTGGCTGAGGCAGAGCATTCACTCAAATCTGTAGCTCATGCTCTGCCCTCTCCCTCCCTGATGCCCATCCTGGCCAGGAGTGCAGCCAGCCCATGCCCAGAGATGGGCAAACCCATCCCTGGAGTCAATGTAGCCAGCCCTGAGTCTCCACAGCCTCTGGATTTGTACACTGTAATTTCACATCTCTTAGGATAGGAGAACAATCTTCCTGCTCTGCAGAAACGAGCTAAAGGATGGAGATTTGAGTTTAGGATCTCCTGAGTTATATAGTTTTTACACCAGTGGCAGTGAGGTACCTCATTCTCTTGGGCTTCCTTAAAAATCCCCAAATGGGCAATGGGAGTAGATGACCAAAGGAGCCCAGTGTACCTTCCCTCCATGCTCAGCCAGTGTCTCAGCTGCAGGAACATCCCTCACCCTGGCTGGCTCCGCTCCTCCCTGCCTTGTTGGGTTTTATTCACTTTCTGTGGATGGCAGTTTGCATCATGCCTTTTATTACACTTTCAGCTCAAAATACACAGCAGGTGACACCACAAGAAGTAAAGTGTTGCTCTTGTCTCTCTCAAGAGCACCAGGTCCAGTTTTCTATGGGATCATAAATCTTTATGGTGTTGCAGAAAGCAGTTCACAGGTAGTGAGTAAATCCACCACCGGGACTCTGACTCTACTGCCAACATCCTCTCTGCAGAACTGGGCTCTCCACGTGCCGGTGTCTCCACCTCAGTTAGGTCACATTTGCAGAAGGACTTTGGCAGATGTGACCAGTGCAGCCCCTTATTTCCGGGCCTGAAGTGACAGCTGTGCTCTGCCCAGCCCTGCTGCCAGTGGCAGGAGCTGGGCTGCAGGCATGGCAGTGCCCACCTGGCAAGGATCTTGCTTTGCCATTATCGTGCCTGCTGGTGCCCATGGCTGGATAGGAGCCAGGCAAATTTGGGTACCTCCTGTATTGCAAATCTCATGGCTCTGACCTGGACTGTCCCTGCTGGAAGGCTCCACAGAGTTGTTCCCACCGATGGGCATCAGTGTCACTGTCCCCTGAGCAAGGGGAGGTTTGGGTGGCTCCTCCCTGTCCATGGGCTGCTCACTGCCTGTGTTGCCTGGGCTCCAGCTCTCCAAGCAGGGATTTTCCATCCGAGAAAAGTGACCAGATGAACAAAACAATAACTGACTTATAGCCTGTGTGCTCCTTCCACAGGGCTCCTGGCCAGTACCGACCGGCTGGGGCTGAGGCTGGGAGCAGCACATCCAGAGGGACTGCCCCATCCCGCAGGAAGATGGAGCAACCACAATGAAATAGTGGCATGCTGGCCACCAGCCCACGACCTTCAGCACATCCCAGGGAGGTTTATCATTGGGATGGTGCCTGACTTGCCTTTACATGCCACAGCAACCTGCACATATGGGCTGCTGTTGCATATAGCAGGGAGTGATGGGCTGTGCAAGGGGATGCAGACCTTGGAGGACACACTGGCGCAGGGGGAACATTGCCCTGGTCAATGCATCAGTGGTTTCTAGTGAGAAGCACCCTCAAATGTGGCTTATTGGCACCTATTAGCTATTCTGGGGAAAGGAAAATATCTCTCCACACACCACCCTTTACTGATAGCTGGCCCCCAGTGTGTGTTAGCAGCTGAAAAAGGCCATGCTCTCAGCCCAGGGGAAAATGTAACTCAGTAAAAATACCTTGTAAAGGCCTTTTCAAACTCTACACATTTCCCCTGTGAGGATTCCCCCTCAGATCAGCACTGCCACATCCTGATAATGCTTTTGGCAGCTGCATTGGTGGGCAATAGGATGGAGCAGAGCATGGAGCATGGAGTGATGCTCTGGGCCCTCTTCCCTGGAGCTTCCCCTCTCCATTTCTCAGCAAAAAGGTAAGAAACTGCACCTGGCTGGAAAATCTCAATGACAGGAGTTTCCCAGCGCTCGGACAGCTCTGTGTCCCCCTCCTGCTGGGGACAGCCTGTTGTCACGTATGTCAGACCACCTGCCCTTTGCAGAGACCAGGTGAAGTGGTGCAGGGACCGACACTCCCTGATGCTCCTTGATGCTGGGGCTGCTGCCAGGCAGGAAAGCAGCTGCCATTCCCTAGGACCTGCTGCCAGTGTGGGATTCTCCTGATGGACCCATCCCTGCTGCCCCACCGGTGAGCGAGCTTCGTGCCTCCATGGAGCAGCAGCACAGTGGCGGGGCCGGGAGAGGACAGCAGCTGAGCTGGCAAGGTGCCCTTGCTTCGGGAGCTATTTTGAGATGTTTTTGATGTCTCTGTTGCAAGGGGGATGGGTGCTGGGGCAAACACTGTGATGGCACAGCCCGAGATCCCTGCTCAGCTTTGAAGCCTGCCCAGCCTGGCAGCCCCCAGGTTTGGGGGAATGAGGGGTGTGAGATGCTGGGGAGAGGCTGCTCACCGCAGCTGCTGAGCAAAGCTGACTTTGAGCTCTGTCTTGGCATCCTGGTGTGCCGGGCTCAGCAGGCCACAGGCTGCAGCCCTGCTCCAGGGGGAATATGAGCTTCCCTCTCCTGGCTGTCCCTTCCTCTGGGTTTGTGTCACATCATCCTCCCATGGTCCTCAGCACTGCTGGCTGTGTTTGACTTTAAAGAGGCTATTTTCTCTGAGGCACAGCAGCAGCAGGGACAGCAGGATCCCCTGCCCGTGGCCAGGGGCCCAGAAATCCTTGAGGAAGGGGAAAGAGGGGCAGCAGCACACGGCTTAAAGCCACCTTCTCTCAGCAGGGCCCCTTATGGCCCCTTCATACAATTACCCAGAGCCAAAGTACAGAAGTGTTCCCACGGGCGGTGCCCCAGAGGGGACTCTGGTGAGATGCCACCATGCACCATGGGACATTGTCAGGTTTGGGAGTGTGACTTCCAGGACAGAAAGAGGGGAGTCTGAGCTACCACACCCCTCAGAGCCCTCCAGCAGGGGATTTCTGCTGGAAATTCTTCCATTTCATGGGAAAACATAGAAGTCTGGGGAGGGCTGGTGGCTTGCTGATCTTCTGGGGTGAAGACAAAACTTTAAAGGAAAAAGTGGATTCATTTAGCAAACAGCACCTGGAGTAGACACGAATTTCCTCCGAGACACACCCCACCCGTGCATTACCTCCTGTGAAGTTCTTCTCCATGTAGTCGATGATCTGGTTGTAGTCACTGATGATGTTGTCCCTGTGGATGATGACGGGCACCTCCTCGCCCAGGTTGAGCCGCATGAACCAGGGCTCCTTGTGCTCCATCAGGGGCATGCTGACGTCCCTCTCCTCGCAGGGCAGCCCCTTCTCTGCGATGACCAACCGCACCTGGGGCAAGAAGCCAGGGAAAGGGCTCAGCCCCATGCACCGAGCTGGTCCCCTGTCCCCCCTACCCCGTTACACCCCAGACCCTTCCCCAAAGCTTAAGCACAGTGACATGCCAGGATCATGTGCTTGCCCTGCAAGAAGCCAAGCAGCTGTCGCCATGGGACAGCTGCAAAATCCAGGCAGCCAAGAAAGAATTTGTTTTCCCAGCAAAGAGAGGATACCCAAACCCATCCTGTCTTTTCAGAATCATGGACCATCCTCCCTGGTCGCCGGTGGCCTGTGTGACAGGCAGAGGAGCTGGAGGGCTGAGAGCCAATCCCTCAGCAGTGGGTGGAGGGAGGCAGGAGCTCCCCAGCTGGGGGGAATGAGTGATGCTGCTGTGGATCCCAGCATAGCCCAGCACATACCTGAGGAAGAAAAGGAGGAAGAGGAGGAAGCAGAGGCTGCAGCAATGTTATGCCTTACACGTGCACCCAATGAGTCCTGCTGCCTGGCTGAAGGAGACCTGGATGCTGACTCAGGTATGTCCCACTCTCATGAGTGGACTTTGGCTTTTTGAGCACATTTTGAGCAGGGAGAAGGTTCTGTTCCATGGGAAGTTTCAGGTAGCCACTGTGACCCTGCACAGCATTCCTCCTCCTCCTCCATGATGACATCAGCTCGAGGGCACCACCCAGCACCTTCACACCTCTTGTGTCAAACCTTCTGCCTCCCCCTTCCCCTGCCACTGCCCTCTTTCAGCCCTGGGCCAGCAAGCAGCACTGCGGGGTGGGACCCACACATCTCAGGGGTGGGAAAGATGAGTCCACCCTTGCAGAGGGGCAGGAGGAGGCAGGAATGGGACTGGATGTGGGCCATCATCACCATCCCCATCCCCACCCTAATCACCAGCCCTCAGGGCTGATCTTGCTGCTCTGCTCTGTGCATGAGCCGGTGTTGAATATGCACTCAGGGATGGCATTTTAGGCTTCTGGGTTATAAAACCTGACTATTATGAACTAGGTATGTCAGACATGAAAAAAAAACCCCACGGGGGATGTGAGAAAGCCATGATTTACAGAACCACTGAATGAGGGAAAAGTACTTGTTTTCATCTGACTAGCAGCAGCTATAAATACAATTTAACATATATAAGCATTTCTGTGAGTATTTCAGAGTTCCCAGGGAATTAGTCATTAATTATTCACAGGAATGGCAAATTAATTTTTTCTTTTAAAGTCAAACAAGAGAAAGCCTGGGTCCCTCAACTCACTCCTGGCCTTTTCCTCCCAGCTGAAAAATAAACATCAGCCAGTACCACCTGAGGTAACCAGCCCCAAGCTCCCTGTGCTTCCCTGTTCTGCTATCAGGAGCTGAGGCTGAAGGCCTGGCAGGAGGCAGCTGCTGGGCATGAGGCAGCCCAGGGTACCCAGTGCCTGAGGGCAAGGGGAGCCCCTGCCAGCGCCCCAAAGTGGGACGCTAGACAGGGGTGATGAAACATTCCTGGACCCCCCCCCCCCAGGTGCTCTCTACACCGGGAGCATGGGTGTCATCTTGTGTAAAACTCCAAAAATCCCTTTGCAGACAAGGCCACGTCCTGCTGGGACTGAGAATCCCTCCCACAAACAGTGCTGTGCCCATGGAGGGTGGTTCCAAGCAGCTCCCGGGGCAGAAGAGGAAAAGCTTTGACTGTAGCCTGCTCCGAGCAAAACCCCTGTGCACGGGGGTCCTGAGGAGCCTCCACTGTTCCCCACCCTGCGATGTCCATCACACCAGCAAGTGCTCTTTCCATGCAAGTGACTTCAAAACAAAGCCTGTCACAGTGCCGGTGCCAGCAGGTGCGGTGGCTCTATGTGTCCCCTGCCCTATCCCCTGCCCTGTGTCCTGCCCCGCAGAGTGAGGTCGATTGTAGGAAACCCTGTACAAGAAGTGCCTCAACCGCTCCCTCCCTTCTGCCGGCGGCCAAACGAGCGAGACAAAAAATAACAGCAAGCGCGGGGTGCCGCGGGGAGCCGGGCACGAGCATCCCCCGCCAGTGCGGATCCGGAGCCCATCAGTCCCGTGCTGCGGGCCGACCATGTGCAGCCACCCTGCTGCATTGGGCATCCTCCCTCCTTTGTGTCTGCACGCAGGAACGGGCACCACTGCCCCGGCCTTCCCTCCGGGCTGTGGAGCTCGGGGAGGCCCTGGCACCGGGGAACTTGGTGTTCCGCCACCCAGCCCTCCGAATAGCCCGTTCTCCATATGGTATTAATGGCTTACGAGTGATGAGGGGTTTAGGGCCGGGGAGAAGGTTGGGTTTGCTACTCAGCTGCTGTGCTGCAAAATGAGCATTTACTGTTGTCTGGAAAACGGGATTTCTTGCTGGGGCACCCCGGGAATAGAATTTCCAGGGCACTGCTGCAGTGTCAGGGGTGAATCATCGCTGCGTGCTGGGGTCCGGGATCCTCTCCCGGGCACCAGCCTGGCTCGGGGCTGCCTCCCCTCTCGCAGCAGCAGGGTGGTCCCGGGCCCGGCTCTGCCTTTGTCTGCGCTCCCGGCCACGCCAGTGTGGGGCTGGGAGCGAGCACAAAGCCGAGGCGGCTCCCGATGCAAGCCGTGATCCCAAAGCAAAGGCAAGATTTGGCTGAGCCCCCCCATCCTCATCCCCATCCCCATCCCTATCCCAATCCCCATCCCTCCCCAGGCAGATGCTGTTAAAAGGTACAAAGACCTGCCTGGCCACACGCTGCTGCCCCGGCCAGCCTCGGGGCCGAGACCCTCGCTCTCCCCCGAGTGCATCCATCCTCCCGAAGCAAGGGGATGCCCTGGGAACTGGAGGCGATTCTCGCCCGGGAACCCGGCCGAGCGATTGTTTTCTTTACCTTTTGTGAGCTGAACGACTGGGTCCAGTGGTACAAAACCAGTCTGTCCTGGGATTTGAGAGCGGGGTCTGTCGGGTCGTGATTTTCTTCCCTCTCCGTGGATTTCCCCGCGTTGTTCTCCAGCGCCGAGATGGGCCACCAGCTGCAGTTGGTGGGAGTAACATTATTGGGAGTCGCCATGACAGCGAGCGAGCGAGCGGGAGAGGGACGGGGAGCGAGCGGCGCTAGCCCAGCATCACATGGGCTCCTGCCAGCCCATCACTCCCGGGGCAGCTGCAGCTCCCCGGCCGGGGTGGGCAGCGCGGGGCGGTGGGCGCGGGGTCACAGCAGAGAGTGGCGGCAGCGGCGCCGGGGCTGGGGGTGGGCTCGCAGCCCGTCCCCGCTCGTGGCGGGGCTCCCACGGAAACGTGCACGCATCGCTTCAATAGAGGAGTCAGCAGCCGAGGCTCCTGCCTTCTGCCTGCCTGCCTGCCAGCTCGGCAATCCGGGGCAGCTCCAACCCCTGCGGCTCCTTAAGAACATTTTTCAGCTGAGATTAGGATTTTTTTTTTGGACTGCTTTAGATATGGCGGATGTGTAATCAATGGCCAGAGTGATGGACACTGGCTTTAAAATGCTTAGAAGGTGTCCTGCCTGCCTTGCAACCTTCATGGAAAGAAGCAGCAATGGCTCTTTAAAGGTATTCAGTTATTTTTTGGAGAGCACAAATTAATTTCTGCCTATTGGGTGTTATGTAGCCTGTACAGAGGCAGAGCCCAGGAGCCTTTGCTGTGTACAAGAGCCCGGGGTGCCCGCCCAAACTGGACAAAGTAGGCACAGCTGGGGGTCACTTCGAGAATTAGCAAGGTGTGTCGCACTTCCAAACCGGTCAGGAGACTCAGAGAGCACTGGGGCTTCTTGAGCTGTTGCTCCTCTCCAAGCCCTGTGAGCATCACCCAGAGGTTTGCAGGCACAGGTGTGTAGCGATCTGGACATCTGAACTTGTGCTTTATGACACTTGGCTTTGTCATGCCCCATCTTCAGCAATCTGGGAACCTGGAGATAATTTCCCACCCTTGGATCTGTTGCCAGTGCCAGGGAATAAAGCCAGTCCAGTTAGACGGGGTTGTAGGGGCAGGTTCTGGAGAGGATGGGGGAGAGGGCAGTGCAGGCCCAGGGAGCCAGCATGTGTCTCAGGGCTGTGTGAGGGCTCTCAGTCTGAACCACTGGCACTGGTGAGGATGGAAACAGGAAGGTTTGGAAAAGCTGGTTTGAGTGGGGAAACTGAGGCACACTTCACCCAGGAGCACTGAGAGGGAGCAGGGCCAAACTGGTACCCAGCTGCATAAATACAGCGCAAGGAGCAGTTTTCTAGGGACTGGGAGATGACAATGAATTATTTGGTGGTGTGATATTCTGCTCCTCAGGGTGTGCAGGAAGGTGATGAGAGGGGTGAGGCTGGAAAGTGCTTTGCTCTGCCCTGGCTCCTCCCTGTTCTCTTCCCCCCTCAGGCAACGGCCCCCAGTAACAACATCTGCCCCCAGTAACAACATCTCCCCCCAGCCGAGGTCTTCCCAAGTCCCTAAATTGGCCTCACGGACACCCAGAGGGACAGGCTCTTGCTTAGCCTCTGCTTTGGAGCTGTAAACTCAAGGGAAAACTGAGCTTTGAAGAGCTGGCCCCCTCACGCAGCACCACTCTGCCCTCTGCTCCACAGCCTGCCCTCGCTGCCCGAGAAGCTTCTTTGGGGACTCCTTGCACTGGAAGGGGGCACTGTGGGTGTACACAAGGCAAGGAGCAGGTTGACCAGGCAGCAGCTGTTCTCCCTGGATCGCTGTCCAGAAGGCCCCATCTAGTGGTATATTTTGTGATGAATTAATGCTGCGCCGTGGGGAGTAAAACACGACAGGTCGCTGCATCCCTCCTGGTCCTGCAGGTACACGGTGCCTCTGTAGGGTCTATTTATTTAGCTGGGTTTTGGCTTGCTAAACTGAGCAAAGCTTGAAGGGCACGAGGTTTGCCAGCCCCCTTAGGGTGTGCCCTGACCTTGTGTGACCTTGAGATCGTCCCCAGCTCCTCAACAGCGCCTTCGTGACTGCCAAAGGGCTCAGCGTGGGGCTGCCCCATGGGATGCTGTGCACTGGCAGAGCCCTGGCAGAAGGTGCCAGCTGAGCAGGATTGTGGGTGCTTACAGTTTGGAAATACAGAAGAGCTAGAAGTCATCTCAGAGCTGATGCAAAGGATACAGAGATGAGAGAACGGGAGGATGGAGTCGGTCACGGGACTTTGCAGGCACAGAAGAACCCTCCCTGTTTTAGAAGGAGAGGGTGGAAAACAGGCTCTAGAAACGGCTCCATTGATTTTTTTTCCCCCAGTGGCCTGATTCATTGTCTGCCAATGTAAAGCTTAACTCAGATTCGATTTGGCTTCTGTAAGGCAAGAAAGAAATGTCATTGATCCAGGGTGCCCTTCTGCATCCTGCTTCAGTCGAACTAGTCCTGAAACTAAAGGGACAAGGACTTGTAAAGTGCTGGGAGTGGGGGAAGCCACTGGAAAACACCCAGGCTGGGTCTGCTGAGGTAGGAAGTAGAGAGTTGGGATCTGATTAAAGTCCTGGGAGCACTGCAAGTCCACTGGTGCTTTCTCAAAACATTTTAGACATATTCTGTAGATTGACTGGGGACAAATCCTAGAGCATTCACACACAGAAAAAGTCCCCTAGGCTTGTTGGGGCAGGTACAGCAGCAGCTGGGAGCAATAAGGCTGCGCTCAGCACTGTTTGTACCAGGGCATCTCTACTCATCAATCAAGCTGAAGGTGCTGTGCAAGCATTCCCAGAGAAGATGCAGTTTTCCAATAAATCCTGAGGTTCCAGGCAGGCAGCAAGAAGTCACTATGTTATCAGAGTGATGTGGATGAGCTGAACTGATGGAAACAATAAGTTTGGGCCTCTCTTAGGGCCCATCATTCACCCGCAGGGGTTGGTCTGTGCTGTGCAAATGTCAGCAGCAATGTTCCAGTACATTTGCTGCAAACCTCACAATTGCAGTCAAGAACCAAAATATCTGCCCTTCCTCTGCCGCAGGCAGCACTAGATGTGCTTAAACACCAGCAAAACCAGGGGTTCAGGCAGAACACAAAACCACTGAGTTACTGTCCTTTTTCCCTTTGCCTGCCTCCCTCACTAGCAGTTACTCCAGTCCTCCACAGGACACTACGGAATCGTGCCCTTGGAACCTGCTCTCAGGCTTTTCCCTCCCACTCAGCATTCTGGCAACCTGAATTCACTTCTCAGCCCTCAGTTTCAGGGTATATCTTGGGCTAGTTCAACTTCCACGATTTCCCCAATTCCTCCTCTCTCCCTGGACACAGCAGGTGTGTGGCACGTTGTCCTGCTCCACAGCTGAAAATGTGCCCTTCCAACGCTGTCAACCCGTACTGGGGTTATGTAACACACCAGTCCAGACACTTCCCGAGGTTCTGCACACTTTATTAAAGAGCAGCCCAGCAGAAACTGCCCCAAGGTGACCTTGAACCAGGCTGCCACTCCACATTGCTAGAGAAGGGCCTTGCTGTGCCCCTTCATAAGGCTCCAGATGCAAAGAGGAGTGGGGACAACCAATACCAGGCTTAAATAACCATTTTTGTGCATGTGGAAGAGCTGTGCCTCAGCTTCACACACGTGAACTCTGGATCAATGCTTGCCAAGAGGCAGGGAAATGGTTAAAAGGGGAGAAACCCTCTGTCTAGCAACAATTCCCATGGTTTTAAAGAGGGCACAGAACAAAACATGAACAAAAATAGGAGCAGATAACCTCTACTGAAGCAGAAACATCCTTCAAAAACAGCACCAGCAAAGATAACTGGTACTAAATATTTATGTGTAAAAGCAAAGTACATATAACACCAGATTTTCTGTAAGGAGAAAGAAGAGAAAGTGAAGAAAACCCAGAGTGTATGTGGGTATTGCAGGATAGTGCTGAAGGAGGGAGGTGACAGGAGAAAATGTAGAAAACAGCTACATTTAATTTGAGTAAGAGCAAATACTGAATGCTAAATACATGCATGAAACTTAAGAGCAAAGTTCGTTTTAGTTGTATTCTTATGTTTTTTGATTTGGACTTTAAATCTCAGCTTCCTGGACTTACAGTGTAAGTATTATGGATGGGTAGAATAAAATCTCCAGTGGTTATCATCTAGAATGTCTGAGCCTTCTTCAGCACAGAATACGAGGCCAACTGTCCACATCTGCCATCATCTATTTTTACACAACTGCTTGTGACTCCTTGGCTTGCTGACCACTCATTTTTCAGCGTGTAAGTAAAAATTACAGTACTTTACTCAGATATGGTTGTTGACCATGTACAGCTGACACTGAAACCAAAGTTTTGTTAGTTTTTTTTGTTTTGGTGGGTTTTGTTCAACAAAAAGGTCTTGAGAGAAGATGAGTATAAGTCAAATTATTCAGACTTTAAATTGCTGGGTTTTGACAAACATTTATTAATGCAAGTCTCAGCAACAAATTTTTTATTGCAGTATTTTCAACCAGCAGGAATGCCATAGCTCTACAGCACGAAGCCAGGATGATACACACTTCTTGTTCACCCCTTTCCACACCACTTTGTGTATCAGATGTGCTCAGAAACATCCTGTATAGATGGTTCCACCCTCTCCACTTCTGTGAGACCACAGATACCTGGTAGCCTGCTTCACTCCCCCCTATATTATTCCATCTGTAAAGCACAAATAACAAAATATATTTTTACTTCTAAGAGCTTCACTTATCTGCAGAAAAATAGAACTGCTTAAGAGTGAGCGAGTTAGATTAAGGAAGGGTCCAAGCCCACACCCGCACGTTCTGGACCTCCCAAAAAATTTGTAAGGAAGAAGCATTCACAATTTGATCCAACTAAAAAAGGAGCCAGCTAGTGTTCAAGGAAAGGAGATTCATCCTATCCAAAATGCTGAATGCCTTCTCATCGTTCTCTCAGGAGCAGGATGAAGAGGATAGAGCTGTAACTGTGAAACTTTTCTCTAAGTACTGAGAAACATTAACCTTCCAAACACTTCAAACTATCAGAAAAAAATGAAAAGTTTTTTGGTTTTGTTTTTTTCCAAAACATAGTGAAAACAGCATACAGAGCTTCTATATCCACAGCACAAACCAAAAACCAAACAGAGTTCATTTGATCTAGAGTGCTTTTGTTAAGGTATTCAGAGACTTTAGTGCATTCTTTTTAGAACTAAGCTCAAAAACTATATTTAATTTTTCATTTTATTAGAAAACTAAACTGTATGAGGCAAAGAAACATTTAATCAAACACACAACAGTGAAAACATGGCACTGACAAGGCAATTAGCCCAACCATTGTAACAAACTCTGCTTCAGGATTCTCTATTGCTTACAGTCAAGTATACATCATCTCTGCCATGTGAGACATTTTCTTGGGAATATATAAGTAGTATTCCATGTATCCCGAAAGATCTTCAATAGTCACGTCATCCACGAAGGCTCGAGCTTGCTCAGAACAAGACCTCGGGGAGCTTGACGAGGCTGTCCCACAGGGGGATCTGTTTTGGAGGGAGTGGGCATGGACTCCCAGGACCGCCTTCTCGCACTCGGACAGGACGCTCCGCAGGCCGGAGAAGGAATACACCTCCATGGTGCGCCACTGCTTGCACTGGCATTTCTTGTCCGTACAAGGGCACTGCCTGCCGTTGCTAAGCATGGATAAGGACTGGAAATCTGAGGTTTGCTTAGAACGCAAGCTGTTCTCAAAGGATGAGGAGAGAGCAGGGCAACTCTCCCCTGGCTTCTGCAAAGGCTCTTCGGCGGTGAAAGCCTCCAACGGTTCAGTTCTGTCGTTACTGGCCTCAAGGTGAGAATCCTGCCCGTCCTTCGTACCATGTTCTGCTGGGACAAAAACATCGGAGCTGATGACACCCTTCGAAGTGTCTGCCTGGGTTTTGTGTTTCAGCTGGTTGTTGGCTTTCATGTTGCAATATGTGAACTTGGGAGGGTGCAGGACCGGAGACTTGGAGCGCCGGCGCCGCGGGACCCTTGCCGATCCTCGGGAAGGCTTTCTCACACACCTGCAGGGTTCAACAGGCGAGCAACTGGGTAACTCCAGAATCTACACTACAGCTCAGGAAGCTCTAAAACGTGACTAGAAACATTTTACAAGATTATTTTTCTGCTTGCAAATACCAGATGACTGGTCACTTACAATCTCTGACAGGAACCGTGGAAGATTCTGAAGAAATTTTGGGTTCCCCCAAAGAAAAGATACATACAAGGAACCCTTATTCAAGGTGCTTCCCCCCAAATCTTCTGCCTTAAGCAAATGATACTCTGTCATCCCAAACTGAACTGTAGTGCAGAACCTGGATCAGTTGGAGCTGCTGACAGAGTCACACTGCATATCCAAGTACTTCAAAAGAAATAAAAGAACCCAAGAGCGAGGTGAGAGTGGGTTGCAAAGGTTTAAGACTTGCAGAAAAGTACTACTAATAAAATCAATGGAAAAGAAAGTTTTGGGAACCCTAGGAGAAGATGCAATATTGTTTTTAAACACTTTAATGAAATCCCCTTAAAAACAACATACCAGTCATGGAAACATTTTGTGATAGAAAGGAAAGATATCTTTAAGCAATTAATCAACAACTCGCATTGAAAGCAGCCTGCAACTGTTCAATGTCTCATATTTTACCCATGCCACGCTTCCTTGGAGCTGACAGTCTGCTGCTTGGCTCCATCTACGGCTGCTCTTGTCATCGTTCTGAGAATTGTCCCATCGCCCACGGACAGAGCCGCAATACATCTGAGTAAAAAGGGAAATGCCACATCACAGAAATGCCTGAACATATGGCTCCAGAGGCCCACATTCAGCCTGTGTGCTTTGCATGCTCAGCTAAGCCAGTCAAATTTGCTGCATTGACTCCCTCTGTAGTCAGTGGGTAGAAACAGGGCCTTGCAGAGATTTAGCTGACCCCTCTTACTATACTGGCCTCGTCAAGTGGCTAAAGATAGGTGAGATGAAATGAAAGGCAGCCAAAATGCCCAGAGGTTGATGTCATGCCCTATTTGTACTAAAATGACACATTAAAGGAATGTAAATTCAGGTTCCAAACATTCTTGTCAGACAATAGTCATTAAAGATAGTCTCCTACTACTCTGAAATACAAAGTCAGGCACCCAGAGCAGCAGGCTGAGGGGGAGTCAGTGGAGAAGTGAATGAGATACAGACAAGGACAGATTGCTGATTGATTTATTTAGTTTTTACTGAATTTTTGAGATAAGCATAGAATGAAAAAAGCATCTGACCTTGGAGGTACCGATGACAAACATAAATGCCTCAGCACATAAATCTGTACACATAAATGTATATTTACAATGGCTGCAGGTATGATTTGGAACATGGGATCAGAAATGGTAAGAAATGAGGCGAAATTCTAGTAAAGAGCTCAAACACTCTGCCCAAAGTTGATCTTAAGGGATTAGTCACAAGACTTGAGCTGTTCACAATACACGCCTGCAAAACAAGATCTTTTTATGCCTAAAATGTCATCAGGAATCAACCAGAAGCCCACACAGTCTGCCAGTGGTACTACATCAAAAGTGTTATGATTAATAACCACAGTTCCTTGATAGAGAACAGCTATTTTTTTCCACATTGCTAAGAAGACCTCCTGAAGTAGAGGGAACAAGTAGCAAAGCAAAATATATTTCCACATGCAGAGGAAGTCCTGAATTCACAGTGTTGATGGCTGTGGGGCTGAATTCACAAGGTTAACACTGTCAACACAAAGCTTCCTCTTGTGTCTGTGAATTCCCAAAAGACTTCAAGTGAACTGTCTCACAGAGTGCTACACTGCATAATTTTTATTATCAGCACACCCAGTGTCTTACTGAGTAAGTTTTTAGTGTACGAATGTCTGCAGACATTTTACTCCACAAAATCCCCTGAAATCAGAAATGCTCTGAGTTCATATTTAGCCTGACCCTTCCCAGTGAGGCTGGACTCCCCAGCACACTCCAAGGTGTTGATGCTGTACTCCAGATGCTTTCCAAGCAAAATTTTGTGCACTAAATAAGGCTTATAATGTGGCTGCAGACATCACTGTTTACAGGAACAGACAAACAAATTCTGCCTCACACCAGGTGACTACAGCTACAACAGTTAAAAGGGGGTTCACTGCTTTGGGTGAGTCTTTTCATGTTTCCATGCAGTCACTGTGTGATTTCAGTTGGATATTAGTCAAAATTAGTCTGTAATAATGTACTGCTTTGCATATTAGACAGTTATAATGACTGCATTTCATCTGAAGGGATGCAGTTCAGAGAGTGCAAAGAACCTTTCACCGAATGACTTCTTCTTTTTGAAACTAAAATAATAGAAAACAAACACAAATATGTAATAAAACCCTGAAAAATTACATTGCCTTTTTTGTTGCTCACTTACCCTGCTGCATCCACTCTCAGCTTTTTGAATGCTGTTTGTAGACTCTCTTCCTCTTCATCTTTAGTTTCCAAGTCCATTGATGTGCTCTCAGTGGGTAACCAACCGTGCCATATAGAATAAACTGAAACACAGAAATTGGGATTTGATGCTGAGGTGTGAACACAGATGGTCTGTACAAAACCGACTGACACCGTGATGGCTGCTCGTTCTTCAGTGGGCAGTATCACTGCCTTCTGATCAGACCTGCCCTGGGCTTTTCACTGTGAACTCCAAAGCCTGAGTTTTTCAGAACAAGCCCAGCCTGTGTCAAAAAGTGTCTTTTTATCAATGGGTGAACAGATGATACAGAACCTGGCAACCTGCGTAACTTTGAGCTGTGAGCACGGCACTTGAAGCAGAGCTTCAGGAAGGTACAGAGTCACAGAATGGTTTAGGTTGGCAGGGATCTCTGGAGGTCCAGTTCCCTTGCTCAAGCAGGGCCACCCCAAGCTGGTTTTCCAGGACCATGTCCAGGTAGCCTTTGAATAACCCCAAGGAGGAAGACTCCAGAGCCTTCCTGGACAGCGTGTGCTCAACCACCCTCAGAGAAACGCGTTTCCCTACGCTCAGACAGGGTTTCAGTGTGTGCCCATGGCCTCTGGTCCGCTCCCCCGGCACCAGTGAGCAAAGCCTGACTTTCCCCTCTGTGCCCACCCTTCGGGCATTTCACACCTTGCTGAGATCCCTCCCGAGCCTTTTCTCACCGGCAGCAGAGCGGGGGCGGCCGGGCACTGTCCGGCGTGACAGCCCCGCCGCCCCAGCACAGGGCACGGGCGAGGGGCCGGGCCCAGCGCCAGGCCTGAGCCAGACCCGAGCCAGACCCCCGCTGTCCGTGCCCGCCGGAGGCTCCGCAGCCGCGGCAGCCCAGCGCCGGCCCCGCTCCGCCACCTGCCCCGGGGCCTGCCCTCGCCGCCCCGCCGGGAAGAGCCGGGAAGAGCCGCGGCGGCCCCTCCGCTCCCCCCCCCGACCCCGCAGCCGCCCCTGAGGCGTCCCCCGGCCGCGCAGAGCCGGCCCGCGGGGGCGCGGAGGGCGCGGGGGTCCCGGGGCCGTCACTCACCCACCGCCGCCTGCCCGGGGCGCGCAGCACAACAGGACGTGACGTCACCGCCCCGCGGGGGCGCGCCCCGCCGGGTGCGCGTGCGCGAGCGGCGGCGGTTCCGGGGGGGCGGCGGGAGGCGGCGGGCTCGGCCCGCGGAGCGCGGTGAGTGCGGGGCTCGTCCCCGTCCCCGTCCCCGTCCCCGTCCCCGTCCCCGTCCTTGTCCCGTTGCCCTGCGCGGATCGCCCCTCGCTCCCCCAGCGGCCGGGGCCGGTGGGCGCCGTCGTGTCCCCGCGGCGAGACTTTCCCGCGCGGTTCCCGGCGCCGGTCCCCCAGTGAGGGCGGAGGGCGCTGGGCGAGCCCCGCCGGGGCGCGGGCGGTGCTGAGTCACGGCCGAGCCGCGGAGCTGGGCCGCGGGGTAGCGGCGGGGGCTGCTGGGGCTCCCCGTCGTGCGGGCGGGAAGGGCTGGGGAGGGAACTCCGAGCGGTTAAAAATACAGAATTAAAAAATGCAAAATTATAAAAATTGAAAATAGAAAAGTTCTTGTCCCGCGGCCCGTGTGCTGCCCCCTGGGGCCGTGGCCCGGAACGCCCGGGAGCTTGTGGCCATCCCTTTACGTGCCCGTCCTTAGCCCGCCGTGGATGGAGGTGCCCGTGCCTTGTCCCGTCGTCACCGCGGGAGCCGTGCTGGATGACCGGCACTGCGCTCGCTTGGGTTTGTAGTGCGGTGTGGCTGGAAAATAGCTGAAAATAAAACGGAACAGGGAAGATGGGTGTTTTCCTGGGAGGTAAAGAACGTAAGTTTCAATGTGTTTTTTGACACGGTAAACTTTGGCTGGGTTTCACAGTAATTTTTTTTTTTTTTTTTGGTGCTAGTTGGCTGGTGCGTCTAAAATGCTTGAGCTTATTTATCACCCAGTGAGTAGGCTTTTATCTAAATAAATTCTTCATTGTTTTGAGGTTTGCAATGTTGGTGATGAAGGACACCATGATAAAATATTTAGTCTAAAAACTGTTACTCTGTTTTGAGTAATGTACAGTGATTTATAAACTTTTTACCCTTATCTTCCTGCTGAGGTTATGTAATACAGGAGTTTGCTATTTAAAAAAAAAATTACGTAGCCTGATTTTTTTTTCAGTTTAAAGAATCATCTAGGGATGACTGAGGGGCCAAGGAATAAAAACGAAGTGAAGTAGGGACCATCTGTTTCACCACAGCAGTAGTATTTGGCTAAGAGAAAATATGAAATAGCAACTTGCTCAGATGAGCATCATGTTGTCAGTGTTTTAAGCTTCTTTCTCTCCTGTTTACTCCCTGTCTGACTCATTGGACAACATGTGCCTTGAAATTGTTATGATACATTATCCTTCTGTGTGTGTCATAATTGCTGTCTGCAATCCAGGGCATCCAGGTGAAGTCACAGCACAGTGAGCAGCCAGAACAACAGTGGGGAGAGCTGCCACCTCCAACTGGAATGGGGGGGTGAGGGAACAAAAATTACCCCCGTCCCTCTGCATAAGTAACTGAGCTGCAGAGCTGCAGATAAAAAGGTCTCGGTGAAGAGAGAGTTATTTTCCTTGCTACAAAAAAAGTTTGTTCAGGGCTTTGCACTTCCCTTTGCTGAAGTTCATGAGGTTCCTGTCAAGGTCCCACTTTGGTGACATCAGCAGATGTGGGGAGGGTACCCTGCCACATCATCCAGGTTATTTATGAAGATGTTAAACAGGACTGGAAAGTCTAGACCCTGGCATAAACAGCTAGTGCCTGACCTCCAGCAAGCCCAAAGAGCATCAAACTTAGAAAGATTTTAGATCCTTTGTAGCTAAATTAAATGATGGCCAGGGTTGATAAAATACATCAGCTGGTTTTTATAATTTTTTTTATTTATTTAAAGCAAGGCTTTCTGATTGCTTTTTGTATTTGTTTGCCTTTGTACTTGTTCACGAGCTGATACTGGAAAATTTTAACAGCTATTGGCAACCAAAATACCATGTTCTGATAGGACTGTATAACTCTTGCTGGAACCTAGACATAAGGTCAAAAAGTTTTGTTTGGCTTAAAACTTTATCTTGTTTTAAGAAAAATCTCTTCGTTTGGGTTTTTTTAAAGTGTATGTGTAACACTGAGCCCCAGATTTGGAAATAAGAGTTGTAGAAGGTTGGCTGTTTCTAATGGTGTTGTTCCTTCTCACTTTCACCTCCTCTACAATTATTCTGGTAGCGCTGTAAGACAAGTGGAAGAGCCTGGCTGTACTGTAATGTATGTGCAAGATGCTGTTGACACCAGATTTGACTTTGAATTGTTAATTCACCTACAGTTGTACAAGAGACTGTTTGTTTCATTCTTGGGTATCATAAAGCTTGTTCTGAATCAGCTTTCAAAAATGTTCTACTAGAATGACCTCAGCTTTGTGTGCTCATTGTGCTATTTTGAGTTTATTTTCATGTATTACAGCGCTGCTGGGCAACTAATGTTTTTAACAAGGATTTGGCCCTTATTTTCATATGTCTTTTTTCTGCTTGTAGCAGTACATGGTAATTCCATCACCTTCTGGCCATCCCAATGATGAAATCAGAAGCTAAGGATGGAGAAGAGGAAAGCCTGCAGACAGCCTTCAAAAAGCTGAGAGTTGACACAGCTGGGTAGGTAGCGCCACAGGGAGGCACAGACTTAACATCTTACAGATGGACTCAAAGGCAACACCCTTGCTGTGAAATTTGAGGGAATGAGGTAATTGTGAAAGGTTAGGCACAGAAAGCCTTCATTGTAGTGGAACAGACTGAAATAAATTCACTACGTGCAGACTGTACTTCTCAAGGAATTGTAATTTGATTGCTGTCAGCTTGCAACAGGCTTGAAGGAAACCTCACCATCATCAGCAGCTGACAATGTGCTTGAAATGAATTTTGGCATGAGTCTGTCTGCCAGAGGTTACCAGTACTAAAGTCCATAGGACTAGAACTCTGCTGTTGAAGTTAGCGTATTGCCATGGCTCTGAAGGCCTGTCATGAGAATAAAATCACATCTTTTCCCAGGAGAGAAACTTTCTTTCCATGTCAGTAAGGGAGAGCATTTGATTCAGTGCATGATTCCCACACAAGCTATTTTCATTGCTGTCACAAAATTGCTATTTATAACCAAAATCTCTAAATGGGAAAGAATACTTTTTGTGTTGTCTTGGTTTGTGGACATTTGACACAAGACACTTAACTTCATTGTCCCAGGTGGCAGAACACAAGCACCATGTGTCTTCTGTTGGTAATGATAATTTTTACCTGAATTTAAGTAAAGAAAGGCTTCCATATAATGTTTTTTTCTGCTGACAAATGTGCACGATTGCATATTACCTGTATAATCTTGTCTTCCAGTAAGCTGTTGTCAGTGATGCAATTACACTGTCACTGAAATGAAAGAGTAGGTAAAGCAGCATGTAAAGATCATGGTGGTAACTAGAATTACCACAGAGCTGAGATTGTGAGTAGATGGGCTTCTAAAACTATCTTTTTGTTTAAGTAGTTAAACTCATTAGTAATTAATTACCTTTCATTTCTTCAGTATCTCTAATACCATCCTCCAGCTGGGCATATTTGATCACTTTGGAGTTTTTACTGGTAGCCTTTGATCTTGTGTTCTGTGTTCATTGTTCTTTAAATGGAAATTAGTTTGATTAATAGTTTGGATTCCCTTAACCCTACCCTAGATCAGTGTGTGGGGACTTACTTTTGCTTTTCAGGGAATCTATCCTGTTTACAAACTAATTTAGCATAGGATTTGGGAAATAATTTTATTGGGAATTCCAATGTAATATGTGAAGTCACAACTTGAAAAAATTGTTCTCGGGCTTACTCGAAGTCCTTCAAAATGAGAGTCTGGAATGAATTTATAGCACCAGAAAATTTAGTAAATCTGCTAATGTCCCTGTCTTGAATAGAAGCTGAAGGTCTGACAGAACTCTGTGGCTCAAATGATTCAACTTGCAGGAGTATGAAGAGTTTTAGCTTATGTTGACAGACTGTTAGACAGAGGCTTAAGTGTTCTTCAGCTAAACAAAGTCTATTTATGTCCAAAGAACATTTATTTTTAGGAAAGAATGGCTTATTTGTCTCTGGAAAAGGAGACGTGTTTCTTCAGTGATGGTGTTTCTGCCCTCCCCTCTCCTGGGAAGCTGAAATTTGGCCATTGTGTGTGTTTGTCATTGACACGTGGGGTTGGATCTGCAGTGGAGCTGTGAACGGCAGCGCTCGGTGAAAGGGTCTTTTATACAAACCTTGGAGATAGGAGTGTGTCAACACTTGTGCTTCTGATCTGGGTCTTTGTGGGCAGGTCTTCCAAGACATATTCTAAATGATTTGGAGCAATATTTTCTGGGAAAGAAGATGCATGAGGATATTTTTTCATAATCACAATGCTAACCAGTGTAGACTGTTAACTCTTCATTTTGTCTCTCACAGATCGACCGCTTCTCTCTCTGTGGGTGATGGGACAAGTCCCAGAACAATAGTTAGAACAGTGGCAGATGAAACCAAGCCTAAGAATGTGTGTGCTTCTAAGGAAACCTGGCATGGGTAAGAGAAGCTTGGGATTATCAGACTATTTCAAATGATACTGCACTGAAAAGGAATGTTAAGTAGACAATTTCTAGTTTGTGCACCTCTAAACAAGGGACCTGAATTGTCTTTGCTAAAGAACTTTTTAAAATACTCACACCACCTTTTTCTCTTCATATATGACTGCTATTCTTCACAGTTACATGAAGTGAAAGGAAATGCTGGTCACCTCTAGGTTGCTAAACATCTATAGATGTTTCTCAATACAAATGTGAGCTGCTGGTTTTGAATCAGACAATCATGAATGCATCTCTTTCAGTCATTGTTTGACACTGCAGAAGCTGTCACTGTGCCTTGGGAACTAGATTAAAACAAAGAATTGGTTTCTGGAGTGTCTCTGCAGAACTTCATGCTCATCTGAAACAAAACCACCCTTTGCCCTTGATTCATTAGTTTTGTGCTCTTTTCTTGTGTTTGTCCTTCTTGTGGAGATTATTTTGTCATGTCTCACATGCTTTACTCATTTTCTAACCTTTAAAGCCCACTCTCTGAGATGCATTTCTGTGGTGTCCCTTTTATATTTTATACAGCTGCTTGACTAGAACAAAGTCAAATTCCAAGATAGCAGAATACCCTGAGCAAATACTACGAATTTAAAGCTGGTGCATGCAATATAAATGCAGTAGAGATTTTTCCCAGTGTTACTTGTAACCCAGCAATAAGTCTTTTAGTGAATCTTCATTCTCTTTTGTCTCTTTCCCTGGCAGGTCTGTGAAGAAGCCTTTGAGAGGAGTTGTGAGAACCCAGCGTCGCAGGCGTTCCAAGTCTCCAATTCTTCATCCTCCAAAGTTTATCCATTGCAGCACAAAATCACATTCCACATGCAGCCAGCTGGTGCAGAAGAGCCAGGCTGATGCCCAGGAGGACAGCAGTGGGTTTGGGATGCCAGTCCCAAAGGAAGCTTGTGCACATGAACACTGCAGCGTCGCTCCAGACGTTTGCCAGAAGGGAGCTGCTGAGCCTTTGGGAGTTTCTGTTGCACAGTTGACATCAGAGAACACACAGGAGAACTCTCCAGCTGCAGCTTCTCCAGTATCCAGAGCAAGCCTAAAGACTACGGAGCTTTCTGACTTCCAGTCTATGTCCAAGCTGAACACGAGTAAGCCATGTGTGTGTGCAGATAAAGCCTGTCAGTGCAAACTGTGGCAAGATATGGAAGTGTACAAATTCTCTGGCTTGCAGAACACCCTCCCGCTGGCACCTGATAGAACGGTTTCTGAGGATCACTCACAGCCTTTGCCCTCAAGAACTCCCTCAAGTTCTCCACGCTCTTGCTCTGAGCAAGCCAGGGCCTTTGTGGATGATGTGACTATTGAAGATCTTTCGGGATACATGGAGTATTACTTGTATATTCCAAAGAAAATGTCTCACATGGCAGAAATGATGTACACCTGACAGCAATGAGCACTAAAACCAGAAGGGTGGCTGGTTTAAATCTGCCCTCAGGCACATAATGTGAATATGCAACCCACTCCCTACTCACTGTGCTTGCAATAAAAACACTTCTTTGCATCTCAGCTGATGTTGATTATTTAAGCTGGACAAACAGTTTAGTTTCAGCATTATAATTTAAGTTTGGAATAGATAATGTGGTAAATGTACCTAGAGCGTATCTGCCTGTGCTTAAGAGACAGAACACTTAATTCTGCTTTGTTTTCAAAATCCTCTTTTTACTTCATTGGAGAAGAATCCCTAGATTGCTTGGTGATTAGAGCTCTTCTTGTGAGACACTTGGTGTCATTCAGCTTCTTTGAAATCACTTTGACCTCAGGTTGTAAGACTCAGGCTTGTGGTTTTGGATGCTTGCGCCTTTGATTTTATTTCGTAAAGGAGTGTGACCATCTCCTATCCTCCCCTTGGTACTATTACTGGAAAAGTGGAAAGCAAACCTTTTATGGAATTTCCAACAGGCCTTAGAGATTTGTCTGCAGCAGGAGAAACCTGCATTCTTTGGGGGAGTTGCTGCTGTGGTTAACCAAAGGAAAAGGGAGGCCATGGGCTCTGCTCACTGTACTTTTTATGGTGACCAAACCAGCATTTGCTTGTTTCAGTGGTTTTAATTCATACACTGCCAGTTTGGGGGTTTTTTTTTTAGCTTCTTTTTTAGCATGCTTTATAGGACCAGTATTACCCTTCCTTCAGGTATTAAGACCCACAGACTGGGGTGAACAGTTGTCAGTTGTAGGGAAATCGTGAGCACTGTCTCTCCACTCCAGTCTTTCTAAACCATCATCACTTTAGCTGCCCTGTCCAGCTTTGCATTCTTCCTGGAATTTACTGCTTCAGAAGCAAGCAGCTCTCCATACAGAGTGTGCATCACCAGTGTCTCTTTTATGAGTGTCTAGCAAAGGAGCATCCCATCAAATAAGATAATTTGTCGAGGGAGAGAAAAGTTGTGTTTGGTTTGTCTTTACTATTTGCAGTACCTCAACTTTTCTGATGTGTAAGGTCTGGAGAAGTAATGGAGACAAACATTTTCCTGCAAAATCATTTGGTGTTACTCTTGGGGTGGGTTTTTTGGTTTTTTTTTTTGTAATTTCTGTGGCAGCACTTGGTGTCTTAGAACAAGTGGCCACGTAAGTTTACCTGTTTTGCCAGTTCTGAAGTGTCACCTACACCGTGCAGAATGTACCTGGGTCCCACATCTCTTTCCCTGCTCTTCAATAGCTGCATTTCTGCCACCTGTGTTCTGAATTCAAGACAATTTTTTGGTAACTGTTGTCTACAAAACTGGTTGCAAAGTGCAGGATGGCCTTATTTCTCTAATAATTATTCTTAAGTGCTCTCAAATGAAAATTCCAACCCCAGCACCGTTGTGGGGTTGAAAGTGCCTTCGAAGACTGCACTGCTTTTACCATTTCATTCATTAGTGACCACAGACCTGTACTGCAGGGTTTAGGAATGCACTGTCCACTGCTCAGAACTGTGTTAAAGTGGATTGAAATCCAGATGTGAAAATAGAGAGCAGAAAGATGTGAGCTGACTGGGAAGGGACATGAGCAGTGCCACTAGAGGTCAGCCCCAGGCCAGGGCTGGCTGCTGCAGCCAGCTCAGTCTTCAGGGGAGAATGGGAATGTTTCTGCCACAATGAAGAAACGAGCAGTTCTGTGTGGTGCCTTGGTGCACACAGACTGTCAGTGCTTTCTGAATTTTGTGTGGGTTTGTTGGCGGTCAGCAAGAGTTCTTTAAATGCCAAAATCTGCATAAGTTATTAATGTTTAAACAAAGTGTGCAATCAGTTCACAACCGTGCTATGCAATTAGGAGAAGTTGCTAAGTAAATAATTACAATAGTCCTGAACTTGGCATCCTCTTGGGACAGTTACGACATCTTTGGGCTTGTAAGTGCTGGAACACTGTGGAATAGAAGATCGTGAATTGCTGCAACCGCTGCCTTAATGCTTTCTCTTCTATTAGTACAAGGTGTTTTAAGATGTTTTGGTCTTCCCAGAAACCACAGAGCAAAACCCTCTGGTTTTGCTTTGAGAAAATGTGAATTTATGGCCCTTAATCATGCAGCAAGAACCTTGAAAACTTGCCTAAGTAGTCTAAAAGCTTAGTTTAAAACAACAACGAAAAAATTTAACTTGAGCCTATTTCAAAATCTGACTTTTTTAAAAAGAAAGCTTTAGAGGGCCGGTTCTGCCAAGTGGCTCTTCTGAGTCACACTAGAGTCCGTTACTGAAGAGCCAATTCCTTCCTGTGGCGGAATAAAAGTGGAGCCCTTTGTAATTAACTTTGTAACTTGGTCCTTCTCACCTGTGCCTGCAGGTGTTCTGTGTTTATGTGCTGTCCATACACACAGCTTCTCTTGCAGTTATATATTGGGTGGTTCCTCTGTACCTTTTCTTCCTAGAAATGCCAGTGAGGAGGTTGTCCGAGTTGTAAAACTGTGTTACGCGAGTCTGAACCCACCGCTGTTTGTAGCAGCTTTGCCCCAGAGTTTGGGGGGGTTTTGGGATCTCCCCTGGAAGGGCTGATAACAGCCCACAGCTCCTGCAGCTTCTCAGCATGGTGGTCAGTAAGGGAAGGTCATTTCTCCGTGGTCTTGCTGTGACAGTGTCTTTAGGAATGGGATGAGTGTGCTGCAAGAATAGAGGGCTTGGATTATCATTTCTCGTCCTCTGCCATCTGTATTTGGTGACATTATTACACACAAGGTGTCCTGTCCCTACTCTGTGTGTCTGCAGCTGTCTGTGGTCTTTTTCACACATCGACTAAATTCTGCTGCTGGCTGTTAAACAGAAGGAAATTTGGGAAGTTTGTTGTTGTTTGGGAGAGAGGGGTAAATGGCTACTGGTGAACTCCTTTCATTACCGTAAAGCAGCTCTGGAAAGTCACTTGGGAAGCAGCGGAGGGGCTGAGTGAGCTGTACGCTGCACTCGGGTGACGGCTGAGCTCTAACTCCTTGTTCTACCTCTGTCCAGTTACACACGGTGTGAGTGACCTGTCCCGGGCGCTCCGTCCCCGCAGCCCGCGGGGCTCCGGCGGAGCGGGACAGCGGCTGCAGGCCCGGGGGGAGCGCAGCGGCCCCTTCCCAGGCTCTATTTTAAGCAGACATTTACTTTCCCAGCCTCTTCTCCGCCTGGATCCCTGCCCGGGGCGGGGGACGGCGGGGGGGTGGGATGTGTCTCTCTCCCCTCCTTCATAAAAGGGCCCCGAGGCGGGGGCCGGACTCCGGGGGGTTATTTTTGGGAGCAGCTCCTGGGATCCGATGGCCTTGTTAGGGCAGCGCTGACCTTTCTCCCGGCGGGGGAGGAGAGCGGGACGGGACGGGACGGGGCGGGCGGCGGCCGGGCGGGGGAGAGCGGCCGGCTCGGGACCCCATCCCTTCTCCGCCGCGGGGACCGGGACCCCCATCCCTCCCTCTGCCGCGGGGGCGGCTCCCCGGGCGGCCCATGCCCGTGCCCGCGGGGCAGGTACCGGCGCGGAGCGGCTGCCCCTACGGGGGGGCTGGGGCTCGGCCCGCCCCTCTCCCCTCCCTCTCTTCCAATTTCTCTCTCCTCCCGCGCCCCAGCCCCTCGGCCGGGCCGGGCGAGGCAGGAGCGGCCGCTCCCGGCGCCCAGCCCGTTCCCTCCGGGGATGCGGGAGCCCCGGAGCGCTGCCCCTGGGAACGCTGCCCGGCTGAGGGGCACCGGAGGGCACCATGAGCGGCGGCAGGTTTGATTTCGATGATGGAGGCGCCTACTGCGGGGGCTGGGAGGGGGGCAAAGCCCACGGGCATGGCATCTGCACCGGGCCCAAGGGCCAGGGGGAGTACTCAGGCTCCTGGAATTACGGCTTCGAGGTCGTGGGCATATACACGTGGCCCAGTGGCAACACCTACGAAGGCTACTGGTCCCAAGGCAAGAGGCACGGCCTGGGAATCGAGACCAAAGGACGGTGGGTTTACAGAGGCGAGTGGACCCATGGCTTTAAGGGACGGTATGGCGCGAGGCAGAGCATGAGCAGCGGAGCCAAGTACGAGGGTACATGGAACAATGGCCTGCAGGATGGCTACGGCACCGAGACCTACGCTGACGGAGGTAAGGGTGGCTCCAGAGGGAATGGGAGGGGGATGAACAGCGTCATACCCAGCCTGTGACAACAGAGGTTTCATGTTTTGTCCCTGCTGAAGAGGTGACCTGGCCCTGTCCCCACTAGTGAGCTCTAGACAGGCACAGTGTCCTACAGTGAGCCAATGGGGTGCTTCAGTCAAGAAGGGGAGCTTGGGGTGCAGCCATCTCGTCAAAGTGTGCGTGCCCGGATTTTCCCAGTTGGATGCAGCACGCGTGGCTCACTGTCTGCGGACACGAGGGAGGAGCAGCAGGAGCATTGCCCCAAGCTGCTCTTAAGTGCCTGTATTGGTAGTTAACACTAAGCAACTTGATTTTGTGTGGTCTTTGACTCCTGGTTCCACGGGGAGTGGTTATTGCAGCTTCTGGCTGAACCAGCCCACAAAGTCCCAGCTGGTGCATGACTGCAGCGAGCCATGCACTCACCCACCAGGCAGCGAGCTGTGAATGTCCTCATGTCAGATATAAGCCACCCACAGCATCACAGCATGCTTTCCCTATGCATCAAACACTGCCTGCACGCCTCTGATGGGCTGCCTGCACATCTGCTTTGCCAAAGAGTTTTGAGTCTATCTGAGCTGTTTAGAATATGTAGTCACACGCCTTTCCCCAAAATAAATCCCTTCAGTTATTTGGAAGCTTTCAACCCTTGCTACTATACAGCTGCACCACGTAGTCAGATATTTGTTGTGCTCTGTAAATGTTTGGTCTAATTGTGTTCTTGCATTAGTGGCAATTCTGGGGCTAGAAACATTGCAAGAATTTCTGTGCAAGTAATTTTGTAGCTCTGTAGCACGGTAATGTTCCGGGCTGCCACATTTAGGATAGCTAAATAGAGAGGGTGATTTGAAAGAAATACCCTTCAAAATACGGATCAAAATTGCATCTATATTTATCTAGGACAGGCACTGGAGTTAGTTTATAAAGCAAAATACCCATAATAATATAAACCTTCAGAATGAAAAGCATCACATTTATAGGCATTAGAAAAATGGACTCATTCAAGACTGGCTTTCAGGGCTATGTTTTTCTTAAGTATTTCTCAATGAGTTGTGTGGGTTTGTGGCTGACTTTAAGCCTGGGAATAGAGTCTTGAAGTTGACCCATTTTCCTTGTGCCCTTGGATGTTGGAGGTACAGATACGAACTGACACATCCCTCCCTCCAGCTCCTTAAATTTTCTCCCCTCTCTGTCCTGTGGCTGTGGAATGGTTTAACAGGTGGAGGTTGCGTGGCCAGTTCGGTGCACAGAACCTTCACGTGAGGCCAGAAGATGTGTAGTTGACATGGAAGATGTGCTCTGATGAGTAAAGAGAAGCAAGCAAGTAACTGTCAGCAATGGCTGCCGTGGGGAATTTCATTCTGGAGATGTCAAGGTCTCCTTTGAACTTGCACAGTTGCTTCCTTGCTGCTTCCTAAAACACAAATCCTTCTAAGGGTGAAGGGCTTCTGGCATTCCAGTTAATGTTCTGGGGGAGAATTTTGGTTGTTAAGATTTGACATACGGGTTTGATTAGATATTAGACTGAAAGCTTGGGGCAGAAGAGCGGGAAAGATGAGCCAGTGCTTTCTCCTGTAAGGATATAGAATATCCTGCTTCTGTCAGCACAGCACTCCCCGGGGTGTTGTCCCACACCCAAGAACGTGCCAGCTGCATGATCCCTGGTGCCACTCGAGGCTGGCAGTTTAGCCCTGATCCATGAAGATGTGCCCTGCCAAAACACTGAGCTCAGCCCCACGAGGCTCACGAGGGTTGTACTGGGGTGCCCAGCGGCTGCTCCGTGTGCTGGGTCATCATACCCTGGCTGATGTGAGCTGTTCATTCAGTGCATGAGCCTCTCTGATGGCACAGGAACATGTAGAAAACTGCAGCCAAAGCCGGGGATCACCATCCAGCTTCCCACCTGTAGGACAGGGGTGGAATGGTCTCACTGACCTGCAGGACCTTTCCCTCTTTTGTCTCCTCACCTGCACACAGTAACCACCTGCAAGATCCAGATGTGGCCAGACTGCTAATGGGACCTGTTAATGTTTGAATTTGAGGTTGCCAAGATAAACATCTGGAAAGGCTTTGGATATCTGCCGTCCCTTGAGTAGGGGACACGATTCCCAAGTCCCTTGGAAGCCAGCCACGCGAGGAAAAGGGTTCTGGGAATGTGCAGCTCTTGCCAGGTCGTCAGAAACTTTAGGTCATGGTTGGGCTGCTTGCAGATTTCGGGAAAATGTAGCTGATTCTGATGTTTTAAAATAGACTTTAACTTTTTATATATGCATATATATATAGACATACATAAAAATTCACGTTTTAAAATATACTTATAGGGTTGTCTGTGTTTGAATCTTGTGTCTGGCCAAGTTTGGTGGCTAAAAAAAGCCCAAATCTGGAGTGAAGCTTTTTGAAATCCCGTGTAGATTTTTGGTGTCTAATAAGAACCAGGGTCATGGTACAGCTCCGCCTAGGCACTGTGTGGGTTATTCACTCTCTCCCCACTACCAAAAGCCTATTTTTGTGAAAGCTATGGAAAACTTGATGGCTTTAAGGAGCCTTCTGTAACATGGATTGAAATCAGCCAAGGGGATCAGAGCCCCTGGTGTGGCTGGGCAGATACAGTGACATTCTGATATATTTCTTTGGGCATCCGAGCTGGATGTACCTGTGTGTGCTGCTGTCACCAGGGAAGAGCTCAGAGCCCTTACAGGGGCAGAATGCCTTGGCTGAAGCAGACAGTGAGTGGGGTTGTGGAAGGTGTAGTATGAAGGAGCTCATTGTTCTGCAACATAAGACATGAGTAAACATGTAGTTATTTGGCTTTGCCTGGTGAGTTTTGTCCATGCTGTAAGGAAGGCCTCATTTTTTGGATGTTTTGTACATTTGACTGTGAGTCAAAACCCTGAGTCAAGTCTTACTGCAGAAAAAAAATCTCACTGCTAATGGTGAATTGTGCTGCATACCCATGATCCACCCCAAAGCCTGTCTTTGCTGTACAAATAACTGCTTGTATGTATCTATATGGGGGAAAAAAACCTCACTTGCAATCACAGCAGGCTAAACCCAACTTATTTTTGATGCTGCAATTTGTTCTTTAGGGTGCTAAGGAAAACAGTAGTGTCAATTAACCACGGGGAAACAATTAGACCAGTCAGTGATCACAAGACCACAGAAGAGGGGAAAAGAAATGCAGAAGTGCTTTACTGGGGAGATGAAATGAGTGATATGGAGCAGCACAACTCCTCCCTGTGGCAGGGCAAGCACAGTGGAAAGGGGCCTGGACTGGGACAGAAGGAGCACCATCCATGGGATTGTGGCTGGGAAAGGAGGAAAGGGGCCTGGGAGAGCCACGATGGTGCTGGTTTTTGTCTGCTGCCTCTGTGCCAAAGCTCCTGCCTGGCTTAGTGTGACCCGTGAATTAATACAGTGAAATTTTTTACCTCTCTATGTGGTTTTCTTTGCCTTTCTTTTCCAGCAGGACCCACCAGACAGTACTGCTGGCACCAAAAAGCAGCACTCAGTTTTTGCTGGCCTGTCCTGCACATGGTGCTGTGCATTGTTTAAATGTCCCTGGCCACTTACACTGAGTTCTAACCCGCCTGTCATCGCAGTATCTGGGTGACAGCAGGGAACTGTAGGGCAGGGATCCGATTTGAGCTGTGTGCATTATTTACATAGTTGTTTGTATTATTTACATTCATCACTAATTATATGGGAGCCTTGAGACAGGCTGGGAAGGGGAAGTGTGTCACTGCTGGGGATGGGATCTTGCTGCCGGGCTGGAGGGCACTGGGAGCTGAAGCATTTGCATTTGACGCAGGCATGCACCATCCCATCCTGCTGCCAGGGTGAAGCAGAGGGTGCTCCCACTCCTTTGGAGTGTTCGGAGGTAAAGGCTGCACGGATGTAATTTCCATCAAACCTACAATTTAATCCTTCCTGTCCTATGAAGTTATCCTGGCAGCATCCCCTTGGTGGGGCTGTGCAGAGGTGATGAATCGTATTCCTGGGGGCTGCAGAGGAACCGGTGGTTTTTGTCATTAGGACAAGTAAAAATGCAGCCAGTAAAGGATTATTGAGGTCCTGTCCCACAGTAATCACACCCCAATGGGATGATGTGACTCTGTCTCACTGCCCTGATGAATCACCAGGGCTGGGGAGGCTGGGAAGTGGGCTCTGTCCCATTTTCATCCTAAACAGAGATTTATTTGTTCCACATCCATTGCTTTTTAATTATTTTTTGCAGAACCTCAGATGCCTGTGAGCTCGTGGCAGCCTGGCTGACAGCTCTGTGCGCTGCCCGTCCCCCCTTTCCCCTTTTCCAGGCTGTTTTGGTATTGGGGTGTGGTGGTGGCTCGGGGACGTGCAGCCCTGCTGCAGAGAGATTTTGCACAGCCCCATTTTCTCCTGAGCTTACTGCACTGGGCCGTGTTGGTGAGGCAGGGCTTGGCTCTGCTCAAACCTTGTGTGCCCTGACGCACGGCCGCCGGCGCCTCCAGCCGCTCCCCGCAGCCTCTGGCTCCGCTCCAGGGGTGGTTTATGGCCCTGCCCTGGCACGAAGCCTCAGCCAGGCAGGGAATGGCAGCATGACACGGACATGGCAGTGCCTGCTCACCCCCGCCTTGGCTGAGCAGCCGTGGGCAGCACTGTGTCAGTGCCCTCCGTTCATCCAGGCAAGGTTGGCACCTCTGGTCACAGGGATGATGTTGCTTGTGCTGGACCAGCTGAAATCAGGGAGCAGAGACCAGCTTGCAGAGCTGGTGTTGAACCCTGTGTTGAGGGTGGCACTCCCATCCCTGCTCCCTGGAGACCCACTGTGCCATGTGGCTTTTCCCACCCAGCTGGCTCTGGTGCTGTTCAGGGGGACAGGGGGGCTGGGGATTTGCTGGAGTGCAGCAGCTGCTCTGGTCTGACCCCTGAGGAGTGGCTGAACCCCCTTAACCTGCAAGACCTTTCCAAAGTTCCTTTTCCAGGGAATTAACATGGCAGCATTATCAGCTGCAGCCTGATACGTGTGAAGTTGTTCCCATCCGAGGAGAAGGTCTCCAATGTCACCCTGATCATGTGTCAGCCCTTCCCGCTGGCTGGGTGGGTGGGATGGAGCACTGACCTCACCAGGGAGGGACATGGGGCACTATGGGGGTCTCTCGAACTTCAGTTTGCACTTGGAAGACTCATCACCATTTCACAGACAGGGATTTGGGAGCACGGTGAGGAACACACCCCGATGCCTGGAATCTCCAGTGATGGTCCTTGACTCCAGGCTCGTGTCCAAACCCATGCTTACTTTTCCTTATTTTTCCCTCGCAGAGCTTCAAGCTCTGCCAAGAAAATGGGCAATGGCCCCTTGTTCTGGCAAATGGCTCCCCATGGCTGGCTGCAGTCTGCAGATACTCTGTACTACATGAATCCCTACTTTTTTTGTAGGGGAGACCAACTGTTCATGGGGACCCCAAAATCTCTGTGTTGCAGGGTGAGTAGGGGCTGGCTTGGGGGCAGCTCACCCAGGGCAGCAGCTGCTGCTCACTCGGGCACTTCTTGTCTTTCCTGGCCCTCAGCACTGTAAGTTAACACTCCACAGGCGGGTCCAAAGAGGATTTCAACGAAACCTGAAGCTTGGGGGGAGAGATTATGCTGCAGAAGTAGCCTGGGAGACCGTAAAATATGCACTCCCACAATCGCCAAAGAAGGAACTGGATTTGCTCCTTGGGGAGCAGGGTCATCCCTGGGCTCAGTAATAGTGTCTGAGGGGGGAGATTAATGCCTTGAAGATGGGTCACCCCCTTCCATCTCAGCCCAGCCCTGGCTGAGCCTCCCCAGGACCGCGGGAGTGCTTGCTCTCCCAAAATCATGTGTCTTCTGGTAGGTCACTGCTTTTTGCAAACCAGGTTTAGGACAGATGTCAGTGAAAATACCCCCAGCACAGCTGACCCTTTGCTTACATGAAGCAGTACCTGGGAGAGTAAATGAATAGAGTGGCCTTTCCAAAGGCATTTGTGCTCCCCCATCACCCTCTGCCTGTGCCCCAAGCTGAGAGAGCTGCTGGCAGCTTCTCTTCCACAGGGTGCTGGTCTGGGGTGGGATGGCCCATTCCAGGACCTGTAATGCCAGGAGCAGAGTGGAATGCTGCCTTGTTTTGGATGGTTTGCTGGTTTCTGAGGCAACTGCATCTATAGACTGACAAGGGCCAGGCTGGGAAAATGGCTCATCCCATGCTCACCCCATCCCATCCCATCCCATCCCATCCCATCCCATCCCATCCCATCCCATCCCAATCCACAGGGCTCAGAAATGCTCTGACCTTCCCTGTGCTGGCATGGTGGGTGTTATGGGTGAAGGCTGTCTCTTGCCCCACCAGCCCCCTGCCCTTCCCAGGAGCTCTTCTTGTGGGGCTTCTGATGCAGCTAATTTAAGGCTCTTGACATCCTGGTGAGAAAAGTCAGAGTGGGGGTCTCCACTCTGCTGGAGCCTGCAAGTGTGCTCACCTTTGGGATCAGGGGGTCTGGAGAGGAGCAGTGTCCCAGTCCTTCAAGGTGTCACTGCCAAAGTCCTGCTGGTCCTTAGCAGGGTCCTGTACCCAAGGTGCAGCCCTGGCCACGGTGAACACAATCCTCTCTTTGTCTCCCATCATCGTCTGCCCTCTTGAGCTGGGTCTGGAGGAGTGTGGTGGGGTGATGCTTTTGGGGGCAGAGCTGAAGGAACCCCACAAAGAGCTGCTTCTCTCCTCCCTTTTTTGCCCATCTCTTTCTTTGTGCAGTGTGGCACAAGCCTTGATCTTGGGAACTCAGAGAAGCCGTATGTCAGCACCAAGGAGATGTGGCTTCAGGTACCAGGGCAGTCAGTGGACATGTGGGATCCTGACTCAGGGGTCTAGAGATGGTCCTGGCAGCCTGCAAGTGGCAGACTGCAGAACAGGCTGAAAGGGACTGTCATCAAGCGAAGGAGAGATGTGCCACTGCCGCTCAGATGCCTGCTGGGGCTGCTGCCACCCTCTGCACAGCCCAAACTCCGCCCCTCGGGGCTGCCTCCCACTCCCTGCTCTGGATGCAAATCCAGATCCCATACAGTAAGTGGCTTTGGGTCTGCACCAGTGTCCCCTGGTGCCTCAGTCCCTTTCCAGCCAGCTGTCGCCTGCCAGCAGAGCCTCTTGGGCTGGTGTCCTCTGCTCCCTAGGCACTGATGCTTTAACATGTGGGTGAGCACCAGTGGGGTTGGGGTCAGTGCAACCCCACAGCTCACCTCCCTTTGCTCTCCCAGGACCAAGCTGCTTTCTTACCCTGCCCCTCTTGTCTCCCGCAGGCACGTACCAGGGCCAGTTCACCAACGGCATGCGGCACGGCTACGGCGTGCGGCAGAGCGTGCCCTACGGCATGGCCTCCGTGGTGCGCTCCCCGCTGCGCACATCCCTGTCCTCCCTGCGCAGCGAGCACAGCAATGGCACCCTGCCCCAGCAGGACTCGCCCGCCGCCAACCCCGAGAGCCTGCCCCTCTCGCCCACCATCACCCGCGGCGGCTTCGCCCTCAGCCTCTACGCGGATGCCGAGGCCGGCAAGCCCAAGAAAGGGGGGCTCTTCCGCAGGGGCTCCTTGCTGGGGAAGCTGAAGAAGTCCGAGTCCAAGTCATCCCTGGCCAGCCAGAAGAGCCGTGTCAGCTTCCTCAAGAGCGAGAGTGGGATCAGCTCGGCTGCCAGTGACGCCACCTCCACTGTCAGCCTGGGCGAGGGCGCCGAGGGCGAGGAATACACCCCCTTCGAGTCCGACATCGATGCCACCACCACGGAGACCTACATGGGCGAGTGGAAGAACGACAAGCGCGCTGGCTTCGGCGTCAGCGAGCGCTCCAGCGGGCTCAAGTACGAGGGCGAGTGGCTGGACAACCTGCGGCACGGCTATGGCTGCACCACGCTGCCCGATGGCAAGAAGGAGGAGGGCAAGTACCGCCACAATGTCCTGGTCAAGGGCATGAAGAAGCGTGTGATACCCCTCAAGAGCGCCAAGATCCGGCAGAAGGTGGACAGGAGCGTGGAGGGGGCTCAGAGGGCTGCGGCCATCGCCCGGCAGAAGTCAGAGATTGCAGCATCCAGGTGGGTGCTTGGAGCTCCAGTGCCCAGGTTCCCGCGGTGATGGTCCCCATCCCTTGTGTTCAGGAGCTGTCCTTTTTCTCATCCCCTCTCCTGTCCCCCTGCAGCCCTGGTCCAGAGGGGAGGTGCTGGACAGCAGGAACTGTTGCCAGCCCTGGCACTCAGCAGGACAGGGAGCATCCTGATGCTGTGCTGGGCTGTCAGAGCTGCTGGGCATTGTTGGGGCAGCATGAGAAACAGTGGGGTTTGATTGTGGTAAATCCAACAGGCTCGTGAGCAGCAAGGTGTGTCCCAGACAAACTGGGGCTGCAGCAGAACACAGCTTGGCCCTGGCGTGGCTCTGTGGGGAGTTTGTGGGATGCATTAGGGTTGTCAAGTTTAGCAGCTGAGTGTAATTGCTCCACTGTCCCTCCTGGGATGGAAGAGAGAGGAAATAAGAGTGGCTTCAGAGTCTGCCTGGAAAGGGCAGGGGAAATTCTCCTCCTCCAGCTCACATCCCTGCCTGTGTCTGAGCTGTGTTGGCAGCATGCTCCCCCTGAAGCATTCCTGCCAGTCTCAGAGCCAACCCCGCAGACAACACAGATCTGGGAGGCAGGGTTGGAGCCTTCACTTTTCTCCTCTTGGGGAAAGGTGGTCGTAACAGTCCTTGAGGTTTCACCTGGCCTCTCCAAGAAATCCTCACCCTGCACAGGCTTTGCTCAGCTGCTGGGCAGTGACTCCATGGCGGTCCTGTCTCACTCCATTTAATTCCTGTTTAATTATCAGTTACTTCATTATCAAGTAGATGGGGGAAATAAATGAGGACACCTATTCCCGAACCCCATTCTGCTCCTTGGAGAAACCCCTGCTTTACTCTCCTGGCAGCCATTTCTTCTCCAAGCTTTTGTGGGGAGCATGACTGATTGTTTTTTAACAAAACCCAGTTGCCTCAGGGACGGGTGGAGAAAACCCAGCAGGATTGCAAGTGAAGCTCCATGCAGGGCCAGCTAGGATAAAAATAACAGGCTGGGGTGGTGTGGGGCCCTGGATCCTCCTGGCAGGGCAGGCTCAGCCCGACACCAGCTTTGCTGTGCCCGGGAAAAGCGTGTGGCCACGGCGTGAATAAGGAGGCTGGAGCTGCGAATGCTGCTCCCCGAGAGCTTGGCTGGTTTACACGAATCTCTTTTTATTATACACTATTTACACTTTGGATCAAAAGCGGCTCTGCAGTGTTTTCAATCAGGGGCTGGAATGCACCCGCTGCCCTGGCGGGGACTGCATCCCTCCCCAGTGCGGCCGGGGAATAATTTCCTATTAAGGAAACCTTGGAGCTGGAGGAAGTAAGAGTGGAAGCTGGTTTCCTCCAGAGAGTCCTCAGCCAGCAGACCCTGCAGTGGTGTGGCTGCTGGGCAGGGAAGGGATCGCTGTGCTTGCTGGCAGTGTGGAACCCCAGTCCTGTTCCTGCGGCACTGCTTCCAGCTGAGCTGGACCCGCTGGGAAAGGGGAATTCAGGCTCCCCATCCTGTAAACTTTAGCTCAGTGTTTCCATCAGTGTTTATTCCTGGTGTGTGTTGCTCAGGGCAGAGCCACTCTCTCTACCTGATGCCTTTTGTAAATCTGACTTGTGCTCTTCTCCCTCCTCCTTTCACCTCAGATCTAGGGTAGAGAGTAAATCTACATAATTTTTCCTGGAGAAGGTCCTTAGTTTAAACCCCAGCTCTGCTACCACCTTTTGCTTTGGCCTTGAACCTTGCCTCAGTTTCCACACCCAGGGCAGAGTAATTGCGGACAGATTGTGAAAACGGATTATTACAGTTTATAGAAGGGCTGCACTATCATTAGCACTGCTGGAGCTCATAACTGTGAGGTGGAGCTTTCTAGATGGAGCCTTTACATTTCTCCTCAGATGGCAGTGTGCCCCTTACCCAAAAAAATGCCTTTGAGGCTACACCCATCCTTTCCTGGGGGAAGATGTGGCATATCTGTATGTAAGATGATTACTAGGCACTAATTACCAGGACACAGCAGGTGGGCTGTGCAAATTCCCAGCTACCCCTGCTCACCTGTGCTGTTGTACATGGATGTTTGAGCTTCATTTGCGTGTAGCACTCGGGGGAGCCCCTTGCAGAACTAAACTGCCCTAACATCCAGCCTTCTGCTGTCCGGGGGTGAAATGCCAGGCCAGATTTCTCCCTTTTGCACCATAAAAGGCCCTTTAGGGATAGAAATTCCGAGGAAAACAAGCCCAAGCACTGGAAGCTGCCTTGGCCAGTTGCGCCACAGGAATCCCAGGCACGTGCTGAGCTCTGGGGTGCACGGCTGGAGGCTGTCAGCAGCACTGAGGGGTGCCCTGTCTGTGAGCTTTGGGCTGAGAGCAGCAGCAGCCAGGGACGATGGTCAGTGTGGTCACCAAACCTCCCCTGTCCCATGCTCCGCTCTGAGGGTGTCTGAGGCACCAGGCTGGTTCGCAGCTCCTGTCCCACCTGCTGTTTCACTTTGGGTGTTCCAGCCAGGCCCGTGGGCAGAGCCAGCTACTGCCTGTCCTACTGCCTCTCCTGCCCCGGCAGTGCTGCCCTGGCCTCCTCAGCTCCCTCCTGAATCCTTCTGGGTTGGCAGTGCAGCTGCTTTCCCAGTTGTGCAAGAAGCTGAGGACATCTTCTCACTGTCAGCTGAGGGAATAGCTCTGTTTCTCATTATTTCAGTGAAAATCATTTGGCATGGGGCCATGCTGTCCTGAGCAGCCCATCCAGCTTCACCCCATGCAAAGCCCATTGGTGCTGCTCGGATGTTGGATAAAAAACCCTGGGCATGCCTATCAACAGCTCTGGAGATCAGCTAGAGGCATGGAGCTGACAGAAGCTGGAGTATGAATCCTCACCCAGGCTGCTCTCGCTCGGGAGAAAAGTCACCTTGGGGCACAGCCTCTGTGGCAGCTGGTGGATGTGGCTTCACCCCTGCCCAGGGGTAGCCACGGATGGATGTGGGGTTAAGACACACTGTCCGGTGTTCATTATCTCTGCCCTGTACTGCTGGTGCTCCAGGACTTGTCCTGCTGTGATCCCAAGGGACTCCTGTCAGAGCTAGGACACGGCTGTTCCTGCAGTGCTAGGTGAAGGCACCTGCTACGTCCCTCCAACCTCCCCTTTCCCACCATCCATCCTGACTGGGGACTCCTTTGAAAAAAAGTTGGGGTGGCTGGGAAACACAGGGAGGATGTGGGATCACAGCTGGGGCTTCACCTCCCTGGAGCTGAAGTAGACAAACTGGCTGGAGGACTGTGAGGAGGGGACAGCTGCCCTGCAGTTTTATGGGCACACAGGCTGGTACAGAATAGAGTGCTTTGTACCCTGGGTACTTGATGATCCTTGTGCTTCAGGAGCAGCGTGTGTCTGCCTGTCAAATGGGGAGGATGGTCCTGTGGAATACAGGGAGAAGAAGCATGAAAATGGTTGGCTTTCAGCTCTTCAGAACAGATGAAAATAAAATAAAATAAAACAAGAGGAAGGGAAGGACTGTCTGCAGGGGGAACCTTTGATTTTTTTGGAATGTGTGCTCAGTAACTGGGCAGCTTTTACAGGGGTTTTCCTTTTCTCTGGTGCTTTTTAAGGACAAAATGAGTGTAAACACTGCAAATCCCACCTCTGTCCCACTGCAGCAGTGTCTGACGTGGTCTGCTTCTGCACGTGGTTGTGCTTCCCAGTGACTTGGACCAAAATCAATGGAGGGACTTGGCCATGTGTCCTGCAAGGCACGAGTCTGGCCAAGCTCTGAGGTCCTTTGACGGGTGCACGTCCTGGCAGTAACACCTCAGATATATCTGCCGGATGTCACGGGATCAATAGGGCAGCAAGATATTAGAGGCTATAATGGCTGCTGGGCTTCACCAGTTTGTCCTCGTGTGCTGGCCCTGTAGCCCCTGTGTGGTTTATGCCTGGAGAGTGCAACTCCAAGTGAATGTATTTTGGATTTATTTTTGTTCTAATGTAATATCTGTAGGTATCTGTAGGAATTTCTAGACTGTGTTCTGAAGTGTGGGGCATTAATTCCTGATTCAGTGGTGAGCCTGGGCTGTGCCAGGAGTCACACAGGTGTGGCTTCCCCACCACCACCACGGGCATTGTTCACAGTGTGAGCTTTTGCCTTGTTTTGAAGCCTAAGTTGGTTTTCTATCTGTACCCATGACTTTGGGGCACATCTTAGCTCTCACTTCAAATAACAAGAGCGCTTGACAGCTCCTGTGTCACTTTCCAAGCCTCTTCTGCCTGGCTGCATTCCCGGCAGTGTCGCCGCTGTCTCCCTGTGCTCAGCATTTCCAGGCTGCGTGGCCGGGCAGCAGCGAGCGTCTCCTTGGGGAACGCGGGTGTGTGGTGCAAATGACGTCCCAAAATCGCTGGAGTCAGCAGAGGCTCCTGACTAAATAAGGGCAGGCAGAGCAGGGCTTTATCAGTGCGGCCTGAGTGTGACAGCTGAGAGCTGGGGCTGGGGCAGCCCACGCCGCTGGGGCTCGGCTGTGTGCTCCCACTCGGAAGGTGCTTTATTTGGCACAGCTCTGCCCTTGTCCCCACTGCTCTTGGGGCTTCAAGCTGCTGGTGGGGAAAGTGGGCAGCTAAAGGGATGACTTCCCGAGGCACCTCTTTGGTGAGGTGTGGTATATGTCTAGTGCAGTGCTGGGCTGGTGGCCACGGTGGCCTTGGCGCTCCTGGGGCTGATAGCACAGCTCAGCTTCCCTGAGGTCAGATATCAGACCTGGGATTTTAGGTCTGTTGAGTCAGACTTGGGGTTTGCTCTGAAAAGCTTTAGGATTTTTTTAACATGTGCTTTTAGCCAGAGGCAGAGGCATTAGACACTTCAGGAGTTCAGCACATTCCCAGACCTTTAGGTCTAAAGCTGGAGGAGGGCAGGATGCTCACGGCCACCCTGCGAGAGTGGGCAGCAGCAGCAGTGGCTCAGGACAGTCCCTGCCAGGACAGGAGGGAGCAACTGATCCTCCTCTGCTCTCCCTGCCTCACAATCTCTCTGCTCCAGGACTCCACACCTCCGTGTGTGATGGATGGGTGTGTAATTAGGAGGCAGCAGCAGGCAGGAGATGGGCAGAGCTCTTCCCAGCGCTGGGTGGGTTATTGGCTGCTGTTTGCCAGGGAGGGACACAGGAGTTGGGAGCAGCATTTCTGCAGCTGTGTGATCAGACACCAAAGATCAGAGAGTCACAGCCTGATCACTCTGGGGGCTTAAAAGACAAGCTCATGGAGGTGCAGGGGGGCTCCCCACAGGATGCAGTGGAAGGGTCACTCCTAGCAAGATACAACCACACCTGGAGGCAGTGGAGTGGCCTGAGCTGAGCACAGCTCCTCGATGGCTGGTATTCTGGCTGCTTCAGGAATTCTGGCTGCCCAACAGCCCCCATAGTGGAAATCTGCATCTCAGTGCTTCCATGGGCAGGGTTCAGAGAGTCACTGTGCACATGGACAGGGAGAAACAAGGGCAGCCACACAGCTCCTGCTATAGCTGAGTGCCAGGACACAGCATTGAGGGGATGCTCCTCAGTCCTGCTGTCCCAGTAAAGACACTTCTCACAGAGCTCGGTGTGTTTATAAACAGGATAATCTTGTTTCATCACCCTTGGTTAATAGAAACCCAGTTTCTGGCATCTATTTCTGCACCAGCTGAAGCCCAGGGCTGGGACTCTCCCACTTTCTGTGTGGCACAGCAGTCTCCAGCTCTGCAGAAATATTGCTGTTTTCAAACCTCTGCCTGATCCTCATTCTACTCATCCACTGGAGCCATGCAGGGAGAGGGCTGTAGGGTTTGGGTGAAGTCTTCTCTGTTCCTGATCCAGTGTGGCCATGGGGACAGCAAGCCCCAGTGCTGGGGTCCAGAGCCAGGATCAGACACCCACCTCAGCTGTGGGACCCCCACCGTGTGTCCCTCCACACAGGGGGGCTGTGTGTGAGGCTCTGTGGGCTGGAGGGATTCAGTGTCACTGGGTGAGGGATGGTGTGATGCCTTCACCCCTTTCTTCCAGCCCTCTGCCGGAACAGCCTCATCCAGGCTGGCTGCAGTTCCAGCACTGACACATTTTTGGCCCACCATGCTCCTTACACGGGATGTGCTCTGACTCTGGAGGAGGGTGCACGGCTTTATCTGTTTTCCACCCCCCTCACATGAATTTCCTCAGGCATTTTCATGCCTTATTAGGGTAAGAGGGAGCACACACGTTCAGTAGCTCCAAGGAGAAGGCGTCTGCTGGACAGCACACAGCTTTCTCCAGGGCTTCCTGGGTTATCAGGGTTGAGGCAAGCAAGGCTATGGCTTGCAGGGATCCCCTCAAGAGCAGCAGAGATGGGATGGCAGGATGGCAGCCCTAGGGATGGGTACAATTCAGATAGCCAGCCAGGCAGGGAAAGTGGAATTAATAGGCTGTTCATTCCAACCTTGTGGGAAATCCTTATCTCTACAGCTTACAAACACAGAAAGGGAAAAATGAAGTGTGACTTTCATCTGCAAAAATGACTGTGGAAAATGATAGTGTCTCATTCAGTTGATCTGCTGCTGCATGGAACAAGAAGGCTCTGACTCCCATCCAAATGCTTGGAATCAGCCAGCAGGGAGCTGGGCTTTGAAATCATCAAATTCAATCATGCTTTGCTCAGAGGTTATCATCATTTCAGTGGAATGTGAAATAGCCTTATCTTGAAAAAGAAATAATATTTGAGTAAAACGTCCAATTTAAATAGAAAGCCTGCGATGCAGAAACCTTCCCTCCTTCTGGAGGAGGGGCATTTTTTTCAGCTTGTCCTGGTGCTGAGCCAGAGCCCTTTGGCTTTCTCAGTCCAAGTTTTTTCATTTTTCTCCTGCAAAGCCTGATGATTGTTCAGTGAGGGCTGGCAGGGACCGGGTGTCCCGTCTGCCTGGGTGCACTCAGCAGCCTTGGTTACAGGTGCATGGGAGCTGTAGGCACTGAAGTGTGGGACGTGGACTGGGTGCCCTCACAGCTCCCAGCTCCCTCTCTTCTTTCGGATCTCAGAACTGTGAACATCAACTCCAGAGACTTAGAAGGCTGGGAGAGAAAGGCTCCTACTTTAAATTTTGATAAGTAGTTGGGGTTTGGGGCAAATGCAGTATTTTAAGAAATAGGCCTTCATTTTCTTAAAAAAATTCTGTTGTGTTTTTTGGTTTTTTTGACTGGGGAAAAATCCCCACAAAACAGATACAGCAGTTCCTCACTCCTTTGGTTTGGATTGCTGAAATCTGAAAAACGTTTGATTTAGAAGTTGCTAAAACTTTTGGTTGAAAAAACCAACAAACTTAGAGTGAAAACACAGACTTTCTGACCCATTTTAGTGCTGGTGGATCAGGCAATGAGGTAAAACACACTCCACTTATGGATGCTGTCTGTTTGGCACAGCCTGGGGCTGGGCAGCAGATCCTGGGTCAGGCAGGCTCCCTCAAAACAAATGTCTGCTGCATCCCTGTCTTTCTTGGAAATGGGAATTCCAAGGGCAGGGCAGGGAGCAGCCCCTGCTCACTCAGTGCAGGTGCAGGCAGAGAGGCAGGAGCACACCAGGGATGGAAAGGCTGAAGAACCCTGATTGCATATGTCCTATAAAGATGTTTTGATGTACTTGTCAGTGGGATAACCCGCTCCTTTCATCTTGCAGTAGTACCTAATTAAATCAGGGTCCCCAGGGCATTTGCTGAGCCCCTTTGATAATAGTGTCCTGGAAGCTGGAATAAATCACTGGCATTTGGGCATAGCCCCAAGGCTGTGCTGCTCTGAGGGACTTGCTCCTGCTTCTCCGGGCTCCACTCAGTCTGCACCCAGAGCAGCAGAGTGGCCCTGAAAACCAGGGGGAGAAGGAAAGGGTCCAGCTGGCAGCTGCAAATCCCCCTTCTCCCCTAAGATATCTCTGTGGATGCTCTGATGAGCTGCTCCCAGCCTGACTGTGCTGGCAGGACAGGCTCCAGAAGGGCCAGGAGCTGCCTGTTCTGCTTGTCTGAGGCCGGTGCTGTGTCCCTGGGCCGTGGTGCCATCCTGGTTCCAGCAGCCCTTTGAGCCGACAGGCTCTGGCTTGCTCTGCTCCATTTGGAGCCAGTTCTAGGCAGCTGCCGGCTGCATCCTGGGGCTGTGGGGGAAACAGAGAGCAGCTGTGGGCTGTGCCAGCCCCAGGGGCTCATCACAGCCCATGGGCTCCCGTGTGGGCTGGCATAGCCAGGCCTTGATGACCGCTGGCCACCCGGTCCCATTCAGCTCCCGGAGACAGATCGAGCAGATCCTCTCGTACGCGGGGCTGGGGTGAGTGGGTTGTGATCTTATTGAAGACAGCTGCAGATCTGTCTGCCGAAAGATTAATATCACTTTAACTGTTCCAAGGGGAAGTATCCCTCAGTGAAAGATGCAAGTGGCTCAGAGCTATTTGGGGCTAAGGATAACATTTCAGTATTTTAAAAATTCACCAAGTAATCATAAAGGCTGAGCTCGTTAGGTGGCAGGGAGTTCTGCCAGCCCTGTGCTCCTAAAGCACTGTACAGAAAGGGATGCTTTTCTCTGGGCTGAATGGCCTGGTCATGCCGTTTCTGTGGAAGGAAGGAGAAAAGGTCTGATTTATTCAGCCAAGTAGCCTGAGCATGTACAAAGTGCTACCACTTCTGTGTAAGTGCTGGCACTGAGAGGAAAAAGCCTGGGGTATCTCATGAGCTGCTCTGCAAGGTCAGGATGGTTTCTCTTCTTGGATTTCTGCTTCGGTAGTATGGAGGTGTTTCCTTTAGGAGGAAAATTGTGTTGATTAATGCTTATTTCACAATTTCGATCACACCTTGCAGGTGCAGAGTCCATATTATAAAGCAGCAAAGGTTCATGCACCCCAGGAATGTGAGAGTGGAAGTGGAGTGGGTAGATTCATGTGACTGATGGAACAAAAAGAGCAAAAGGAAGGTGAATGGTACAGCTGTCTGTCAGGGCAGGACACCCATGGGATGGGACAGATGGGTTTGGCTGAGGGCAGGGACAGTGGCATGAGAGGTGGACTGAAGAGGCATATTCAGTCCCATGGGCTGGTTACAGGCAAATGAGGGTAGCAGAGTTTTGCTGGTATCTGCATGCAGGTGGAGGCAGAGGGAGAGACACAAAGGAGATGGATTGGGACTGAGCAGGAAGAAAGGGATGCTCCAGCCATATAGGTGACACAAGTATGAAGATGGTGTGTCAAATGGAGAAGCCAGAAAGTTCTGTCCTAGTCAGGATGTAGAATCATAGAATTCTGGAAGGGACCTTTAAATGTCATCCAGTCCCAGCCCCAGCCCAGGTGTGTGCTGGTCAGGTCTGAGTCGTCTTGGCCTTCACAATGTGAGCACAGAAGGGACCGTGTTGCCATTAACAAAAATGCTTCTCCAGCTTTCCCTTGATCCCTTCTGAGTGATCTCCCTTCCCTCCCTTCCTGCCAAGACAAACAATTATTTTAAGTTTCTTCAGAAGGACAGAATGATTCCTGCTGGATGCTGGAGTAGGGATTTGGCTGGGAGTGGAAAAGCCAGTTTCCAGGAGAGAGGAGTTTAGCAGAGGACTCTCTTCCTAGAACTGACTCATTAATTACTTTTGCTTAATGGTCTTCTAGACAGCTCCTAATACCAAGAATGGCAACAATCATAGAATGGGTTGGGTTGGAGGGGTGTTCAGTTGGTCCTTGCTCAGGGTTTGCTGAATCAATGGGAGAAGGGAGACCCTGGAGAAGGAAGGACAGTGCTGGACAGGCCTGTTATTCCCCTAATAAGCAAATGTGAAGGTAGACAGCTGAACTGTTCCCCTATTTCTAGCTGCAAGGTTATTGCTGCATCCCCAGGCACCTCAGCCCTGTCTGGTATTTGCAGTATTCCCTGCTAATTCCAATTTCATTTGCCGTCTAATCCAATGTGGATGTGCAAAACCACATAAACTGTCCAAAGAGACGGGCGTGCTGGCTCGGTTTGGGCCTCACCTGTTAGCGCGGTGCTCAGCTGCGGCTCGTGTGTCCACGGGGGATTTTAGCAGCAGTTGGAGGAATGATTCAGGCAGTGTTTCTGGGAGATGGCCAGGAAGGACAGGAGTGGTGCTCTGTCCTGCACTAGTACAAAAACGATTAGAGCATTAGAGCCATGCCAGAGGAGCAAATGAAGCAGCATATGCATTTAACCCTCCCGTCCTGCTGGGATGTGAAGCCTGGCAGCCGCCGTGATCCAGCGGGAGGCAGTGGCAGCAGGGCTGGGACAGGGGCTGCAGACATTGCCCACATGCCTCCCCTCAGCTCGGCACCGGGCTGCTGCTCCTCCTTGCAAAGAATTCACTGGAGCTATTTTTAATAGCACTGCCCGGGGAGATGGCTCAGAGTGCAGTTGGGAAGTGCTCATCCTGGCAGTGCTGCCTTTTGGGGCAGGGAGCGCCGGTGTGGGTTTGTAAAGTCCCCTCTTTGTGTTTATTTCCTCCAGCTGGATGTGTTTATTGTTCGTGGCTCACTTTCCAGTGCTGCCTTGAAAAGGGTCTTTTGGATTCTGCTGCTGGCTGCTCTAACGCCTCATGGTCTCTGTTTCAGTTTCCCACTGAGCTCCTCTATCTCCAGACTTCTACTCTGCTGGTTTTTGCAGGGGCTGTTTAGTGCAGAGGTACTGGGAGCTGACAACACAACAGCAGTAAATAAAAAAAGTGTGGCCCTGATTAAAGTGTGCCTGAATAGCATCAAATTTATCAAGGCTGGCATTTCCTTTTTGTGAAAGCTCATTCTGCTTTTTGAGAAGATCTTAACCTTGGAAGAAATTTTTCCTCTTGCACGTTTCACTTCTGAGGTTTGAAAATCACCTTCCTGACACCCTCAAACCTCCCTGGGCTTTTTCTTTCCTTAACTCCTGCTCCTGGCAGACCCCAGGCCGTGGGATGGGACAGGCTCTTGTGCTGCGTGCACTGGGCTCTCCCAGGGCGGCTGGCGTTTGTCTCCTGCTTTGCTGCCAGGGCCAAGTTTTCCTCTGTGCTGAACTCCCAGGCTCTGCCAGCCACATGGATAAATAATAAATTCAGGGATACTCGAGGCCAGTTAGATGTTATTGTTATGGCTGGCCCCTTTCCTCTAGGCTGGACTTTGTCACAGTGCTACTAAACCCTCAGCGTGGGTTTTTTGGAGGGCTCTGAGCAGCACTGCCTTCCCAAGGTGCGCTGGGGATGTGCAGCTCAGCCAGGGAAGATGTACCTAAGACACCATACCATGTCTCTGAAAGCCAAGCATTCATCACCTGGCTGCTGCCATATAAGTGATCTCAGCAACGGAGGGACCCAGCACAGGGCATCAGCATTCCTGCTGAGGCCAGGCTGCTGGCTGGGAGAGCAGTGCTCTCCTGGGATGCTGACAGGGCCAACATGTGGTCTGCTGGACGTGCCAGATTTGAAAATGCAGCTGTGTTGACCATAGCCCCCCACAATCAAACACTTCTGGATGACTTTGCAAGCAGGGGGACAGGAGCAGAGGTCAGCTGTGTCCCACAGAGTGAGAGGTGCCATGGGGGCAGTGCAGGATGCCAAAGTTGTGCTGCTCAGCTTCTTGTCACCGCTGTGTGCAGCCCGGGAGCTGCCCCAGAGTGTCCCTGGCCTCACACCCCTCATTGTAGAGCCCTGCTACCCCTGAGGCCGTGGTGTCTCACAGTGATGGCTCAGCTCCCCACCACCCAGAGCGTCCTCACTGAGCCTCTGCAACCCAGGCTGGATTTTCTTGGTCTTGCCATCTCTTCATCTGCAGGAATTGCAGCCAAATAGCATCCAGCAGTTTCTCTAGAGGAAAGCAAAACTCCAGCAGGAGAAAAGCATAATTGGGAGCTACCTCATAACCTCCATCATCCCCAGGCTGTTCTCTTGTGTTGCCCCCAGGTGCTGGGAGAGGGCTGAAGCATGCAGGAGCCATCTGCACCCACTTGGTGACATGTTCAGCTCTGTCCTTACTAGTGAGAGCAGACCCCACCTCTAGTGCACTTCAGACTACTTCTTTGGGAGCTACTTTGAGGAAAGCACTTGCCAGGAGCTGCCTGCTGCTCCCCCAGCTGGAGCCAGCTGGCTGATTGTCTGGCTGGGAATTGGTCAGGGTAGCATCTGCCTGGCTCAGAGAGCAACTGAAAGGGAGAATTTTATCTCTTGATGGTGAATCTCATCCTCCAGAAGCAGCAGGACAAAGGCAGAGCCTGGAGCATGTCCTGCCAGGATGAAGAGCTGGATCCTCCCTTTGCAAGCCTCTTCCCTGGGGCTGGCGCCAGGCAGGCTGTGTGCCCCAGGCACAGCACACCCAGCCCACTCTGATCCCCCAGGCATGGAGAGCACAGACTCATCCCCCCTGGCCTCTGCCAGATTATAGTAGAATTAATCACGCTGATTATATGCTACCAAAAAAGGAGGTGCTTTCTCTGTTCAGAACTGGCTCAGACCCCCTGCTTGCAATCAGCAGCTTAAAAATGCTGTTTTCTGCCTCATCACGTCTCTGGGTTTTTCAGGAGCTGTAGTAATTTTGGATAAAAAGACCAAGAATGACTGCAATCCCAGGCAGCTCAGCCTGCAGAGAAAGTGGGGAGATAGATAACATGTGAGTGTGGGCAGGGAGGTGAATCATGGCTCCAGCAGAGTGGGATGTCATCCCAGGGAGGGACAGGCTGAGCCACAGCAGCTCTGCACTCTCTTCTCTATCGCAGGCTCTGAAGAGTGTTTTTGGCCCCTTGTCAAGTCACACTGTTGCCTGTATCAGATGGGATTGATGCCCTACTTTTAGTTCTTTCCCTGGAGCTACTCAGAATGTCATATGTGTGCATCTTCTCTCTTGTAAGGGTCTCAGAACAGCATTTCTATCACCTTTTCATTGCACCTGTTGAGTATTCAGACTTCAGCTTGTCTTGTCTGCCTACTTCATCTTAGTTTAATGGGAAGGAATCAATCCTTATTTCATGACTAACAGTCCAAAAATTCCTCTGGAGTGTTTTCACTGCAGGAATGAGAACTGCATCTTTCCTCCTTTTTTGTCCTAAGACATGACCAGATACCAACCTGAATCTGAAAAGGACTCATCAGACACCCTACGACCACAGTAAAGGTTGTAATTTGGGGTGAATTGGTGTTTGAGGAATGCTAACTGCTTATCACACAAAAATATGTGGATTTGTATGTGAAACAGGGAATATGGGGAGCCTCAGAAAATATGACAGTGAGAGCATGGGGAAGGCAGCTCTCAGCAAGACTTGAGTGTTACAAAGCAGCTGCATATACTGTGCTTCACCCGCTCTTATTTTTAAGGTGCAACCTTGCTGTTTGAAGTCAGCTCCTTCCCAGACTGTGAGCAGCTGGGCTGTAAAGCCAGCCCTGCTTTTAGCAAAAAGATCACAGGGCCCCGAGCATGAGGCATGTGAGGAATATGACAGCTGGCCAGTAAAATAACCCCCATAGCCTGTAGCCCTATGGAGCAAGGAGGAGATGTGCTGGGAAAGAGTGGAGAGGACTCAGAGAGCCAAGCTGAGAGGGAGAGAATAGCTCTGATGAGGTCAGCCCCTCAGGCTGCAGCGAGTAAAGGAGCCCCTGGACAATGCATGTTGTTTGCTGGAGAGCTACAAGAGAGAAATTTGGGGTAAAACCTGTCTTATGTGCTGAGCAGGGGCACGCTGCCTCTGGCGAGGTGCAGCAGCTTGGGACTGGTGATGCACGGAGGAGTTCAGCCACCAAAGATGCCTGTGTGATGCTTCAGTCATTCCTCTGAGCAGCACAGCAACGAGCCCGTTCTGCAGCACCTGCTGCCTCACTGCAACACAGGAACGCGCTCATATTTGCAAATACGCCTGCCCTGTTCCCTATGTGCAACCTTTCCACCTTGAGTATCTGGGCTCCTTCCTCGTTGAAAATCTGCTCTTCTCTCCCTGAGTGTAGGGTTTTGGGTCACGTGGGCAAGTTCTGAGTGCTGTTATGCCAGATGGGCTGATTCAATTTTGATGCCAGCCAGTGTTTGCTGGGTGAGCTGCGATGACCTTGGCTCAGAGAGCGCTCACTGTTTTTCCCTCTTCTCTCTGCAGGACGGCTCATGCCAGAGTCAAGGCTGAAGGGTCTGAGCAGGCAGCTCAGGCAGCCAACAACGAATCGGGCATAGCCAGAATGATGGCCAGGGAGCTCTCCCCAGACTTCTACCAGCCAGGTAGGATCAGAGGCATCTTCCAAGAGGGGTCTTGCAATTTCCATGGGGAATCCATTCAAGTGCTTCTTCGCCCACTTTGTAATTCCACAAGTTACCCTCGTGTTTATCTTAAATCCTCTTTTGCTCAATTTCAGCCAGACCCTTGCCCTGGCCGATTTGCTGTCCTCCTTACACCACTGTTTTACTCACTGTGTTACCATAGCCTGGAGAAAAAACCCACAGCTTCTCGACTTCTCATGTTTTTCCACACACCAAAGCCCTCAAAACAACAGGCAGGACAGGCAGCAAGCTTGGGGCTATCTGCAGTTCTCCTGTAGATACATCCCTTGTGGCTTTTTCTTGGAACTGTGTTGCACATTGACTCACAAACCCATATCCTGTGGGGCCTCAGAACAATCAGACTCTGCTAATTAGGGTCTGTAACATCCTATAAGAAAGCAGCTAATACGAAATACTATTTCCTTGATTCTCTATTCATTTGTTAGCATCACTGCTAATTATTTGGCTGGGAAAACACTTGGGAGGATCCTTCTGTGAGACCAAGCACTGAGGATTAGTAGATGGGAAATGTAATATTAGAAGCAGCATTGTGAACGCCATTACCTTTCCCTGGACTGAGTTAGCTAGAGATATGCTCTTCTTGGAAAACTTCCCTTTACAGAGAGGGATGGTAATAAGAGAGCAGAAAATAGAATTCCAGGAGCCTACATTTTCATCCTATCTTTCTTATTATCTGGCTTTATTGCCTGGAGTGAGTGTCCCATGGTTACTGAGGCAAGATCAGAAGGGACTATCACAGCAGCAAAACTGGGGGTAGAAGTCAAAGGTTGACTCGTGCTCAGCAAAACCTGACACCTGCCCCTGCTCTGATTTCGGTGTCTCTGCATCTCCTGTACCACACCTTGGCACAGGGCACACAGTGGGAAATGGGAACAGCTAACAGCTGGTGCCTGGCTGGGGAGAGTCGTGCTGACAGTTTTTCCTAAATTCCCTGTACTCTCACCTTGTGCTGCACCTACAAGCTGGGGAAACACCTTGCTGCAGGGCTGCCCCTTCCTCCCCATCACCCAGCAAGGCCCGTTGGAGCTGGCTGTGAGTGGGGAAACACCAGAGCACCTGGGTGCGGGCATGAGCCAGCCTGTGGCACTTCATTTAACAATGGCTTGATCCTCACATAAGCCCCCCAGCTGCCACTCACAGCTCTACATTCACCCTTTGCACACTGGGGTATTTATAGCACAGAGACAAGGGAAACTGGAATTCCTGAGGGGAGGTTTTGGACATCTAGCTAGATTATTTTTTCCAGCCATGGCAATTGAATGAGACAATTGAAACAGTCTCTGTAAAACACTTGGGGCAGCCTGACCTCCACTCCTGGCTCCTCAGGTGCTGGATTCTCCTGCTGCTGTTATGTAGAGCCTCACTTGGGTCCTGGCCTCTCTTAGTGGCCTTCTAAGCTCCTGATGCATGTTATTCTTCTATGATTCTTTTAAACCTCTGAATTCCCAAAGTGCACAAGAATATGTCTCTGCTTGCATGGTTGCACCATCCAGGAACAAACAGACAGCAGTCCAGCCTTGGATTTTGCTAGGACTGAGAGCTGCTGGTCACACAGCCAGGAGAGCCTAGCAGTGTTTGGTAGCTGTATTTCTCCCTGCTATCCTGGCAGATAGACCATGCTGTGTCTGGCAGAGGCAGTCCTGCTCAGCAAGCCTCATATCCCTAGTAACTGTTGAGCCCTGGATTTAGTTAGGGTATCATCCCTAGTAACTCAGAGGAAAGGATGTAAGCCAAAACCCTTGGTGAAATGTGCTGGGAGATGAAGGTGGGGAGGTGAGTGCGTGCCCTCCAGGCAGTTGGGGGATTTTGTGTTGTAAATTATTCAGGAAGAGAAGAAAGCAGCAGGAGAGAGCAAGGAGCCTGGAGCTGCAGGCAGCCTATTTTGGGGAGTCTGAACAACTGTTGGAATGGCTTCCAAATAACTCACTTGCAGCCAGAAATAAATGGCCCTGAATGGGTCACCTGCTGGTTGACAGGAGTGTGCAGGCGGAGCAGAGCAGCTAAAATCAGTGCCTTCCTTTCCCCACTGCCCCTCCAAGCAGAGGCATTGCCTGCATGGACAGGAGGTAGCAGTGTGCAAGTCATATCACTGACTTATGAGAGGGAAAGGAGCACCAAGCCAAATTTCCCAACCAGACTCAGGTCTGCATCAGTCCTTGAGATGGAGGAGATGAAGGGAGGGACCTCAAGGCAGCCAGGGATGGTGTGGCTCCAGGATCTGTGTCATTCAGGAGCACAGAGCAAGCCCCGTACATCTGCACCCCTTAGCACCACTGGGGTTCAGCAGAATGAGGCCAGAGGAGGTGCTTTTCTTCCAAACAAGCTGCTCTGTGACCTCACACAGCCCAGTAGGAGCATGATGCTCTTATTCTCACTTGCTATGAGCATCATGGTGATGTGTGGGGACCCTTCTCCCAGTGTGTGGAACACTGTGGAGGGTTGTTATTCCACAAGATATTCCCACTTTTTTGGTGATGCATTTTGGTGGATATCTTCAGTGCCAGGCTCTGTCTGAATTCCCCTGACCCAGGCTGGGCTGCAATTTGCAGTGGGGTTAATAAGAAGTACAGATTTAATGATAGGTGAACAATTAACAATTGAAGTGAGGCAATGTTGCTAGGAACTCACAAGTCAGTGTGTGAGATGAGGCCAAAATGAAATCTGAAGCCCTGAGCCACCCTTCCTGATGGTGCCAGGTAATTTTGCTGCTGTTGTGGAGCTCAGGGCAGACAAGAGGGCTCTATAACTTCCAACCCTGCTCCATATATAAGAAACGTATTTTTCCCATCATGAAGGATGGCATGTAGATCACTTGGGGATCCTGTCTTTCCTGATGACACTGGTCTCCTGTGTATCACTGGTGAAGTTGCCATGCTGTTAGACACCAAGGAAGCCACATGGAAGAATTTCCCAACCATTAAATAAAAAAATCCCAAGCTTGGTTGGGAGCCGTATCCTCCTTAGCCCCAGCATGACCCGTCTGTATGACCACAAGAAGCTGGGCTGCAGATTTTCACTGTTTCTTTACCCTTATCTGCAGCTCCTGCCCACTCCTTCAGCTCTTCCCAACTGGGCAGCCCACAATAAGGCTTGAAGCCTTCAGCTGTTCCTGGAGGAAATTCCTCCTGGTGGCAGGGTCCGGTTTGGGAGTACCTCCTCTCCCAAACTCCAGCCTGGACCCTCGCACCGTGGTCCCCAAACCCATTGGTGCTGGGGGCACAACTGCCAAACCACGATGGTGCCGTGGCACTGGGGTACCCAGCCCCAGAGTGACTCCTTATACCAGCCCTTCTCTCCGCAGGCCCCGAGTACCAAAAGCGGAAGCTGCTGCAGGAGATCATCGAGAACGCGGAGCACGGGGTCAACATGGAGGAGGAGGCGCTGCGGCCTGAGGCTGCCCCGCCGCCCCCCACGCCACCTGAGAGCCCCCAGCTCCACGAGCAGGAGGAGCCGCGTCCCCGCGCCAGCCCGGCCCCCAGCCCTGCCGCCACCCCTCCTGAGGCCAAGCGAGCCAAGCCAGCCCCCCGGCAGGACGGGGCTCTGCGTCCGGGCAGCTGGACCGAGGCAGGCGGGCGGGCAGGCGGTGGGAGCCCAGCACCCTCCGAGGGTGAGAGTCGCCCGGCCTCGCGGGGCCGTGGCCGTCCCGCCGAGCAGATGGAGATTGGGCCACTGCAGCGCATGGCGCGCGAGCCCGACGTCGAGCTCTTCAAGGGCTACCACAGCTACGCCGTCCGGACATCCCCGGTCACCCCCGCCACGGACTATGAGGAGGAGCAGTTCCCTGAGAATGAGCCGCCCTCTCTGGAGCCCCGGGGGGAGCCCCAGCGCCGAGGGGGCACCCCTGGCCCGCCACAGGGCCGGGAGGAGAAGCCATCGGTTGTGGCGGAGGCCAAGCCGGAGCCACCTCGCCCCAAGGAGCCGCAGCAGCGGCCCAGCCCTGAGCGCAGGGCCGTGGGCCGGGCTGAGCCCGCGGCCGACAGGAAGACTGAGGCCAGGGCACCAGGCCGGACGGAGCCCAAGGCAGGGGCCAAGCGTGGCCCGGCCCAGGCGGCGGCAGTGGTGGCAGCACAGAAGGCGGAGGAGTGCGAAGAGGTGATGTGGGGCATCCCTGGGAGCCCCCTGGGAGCCACATTTGCCTTCTCTTTATTGTTCCCCATGAGGTCTGGCAGGACCCAGAGGGATGCAGACCTCCCGGGCCTGGGGCTGCAGTGGGCCCCGTGTGGTTCCTGGAGGATCTTTTTGGGATCATAGAGCCTGCTGGAGGAGAGTGTTGGTATCCCCCTGTCGTGCCACCTTCCCAGCCTGCCTTGCCCTGGGTGCTTGGTCTGACATTCATAACCCTCCTGTTTTGACCTCCTCTCTTTACCTGTGCAGATATGCTTTCAGACACATTGTATTTCAAAATTTGCACAAAATCAGGCATCTTCCAATTGATTCTATGCACTTTTCTCACCTTCTTTTCCCACCCCATTTACCAGCCAACTTGGATGTGAAAGTTTGGGGGGGAAAAAAAACAGGAAAAGCTTGAGTGTGTTTCTCTTTTACCTGTTACATTTACTTTTTTTGCTCTAGGGGCACCTCATGAGCTGACCTGTGGTGTTAAATCACCAGCCAATTTCCCAGGTTTAAACTACAGTCACTGAAACTCAGTTTTGCTCTTAGCAAATACAGCTGGAAACCCAGACATTTTATTAGCCTTCTGAGTCCCATCTTGCAGCCCTTTGGATGTGAATGATTCCAATGTGACTTTAGAAAAGCACAGCTTGGAAATACTTTGGTCTGAAATTACAGCAATCTCACATAGGTTCACTGGGGTTTGGAAATAGATGATCTTCAAGGTCCCCTTGCAAACCAAAGCATTCTATGATTCTATGATATTAAAAATGGCAATGTTACAAACACAGGCAATGTGGATGGAGAAGGGAGTTGGGAGGAGCAGCTTGACATGGGATCAGCAGTTCATGTTCCTGTGGTCAGGGTCTCCTTTAACCTAATTTAACTGCAAAAGAAGCCTGATTTAACCTTCTTCAAATGAATTTATAGGGAAGAAGTAAGAATAGGATAGGATAAACATTCCACTAGTTTGAAATTCAGGCTGGTTGTTAAGTGCCAGATTTCAGTGCACCAGGAGGGGGTGATTGCAGTATTTTTGAACAGCAGAATCCATCTGTGTCTGTCTCCTCCCCTGGAGCTGTGGTGTGTAATACTCTGTTTCGGATTTTTCCTTCAGGGACCTAACACAATTGTGATCTGCATGGTCATCTTACTGAACATTGGTCTGGCCATCCTATTTGTACATTTTTTGACATGATGAGCCTCTTGAACAAGGTAAGAAGCAGAATGAGATTTTATCCTCAATTTGTAGATGTCACTGGATGTTTTAAGGTTGACTCACTTTTCATAAAATGTAGTAAAATTATTGCATGAAATTATTTAATAAATTTTCTCAGAATTAAGAACATAGACTGTGTTGGTGGGATACAGTTGCATCATATAGTTTTGCCTTCCCAGTACCATGGGCGTGTTTCATGGGGTGAGACTTCCAGTGCAAGAGTGTGTGATGTTAAATTTGAAATTTGTTTGCTGCAAATACACTTCAAGAAACACTTTCAATTTGCTGTTCCACCGTGGCTGCTGCCAGGTAAATCATGCATTGAAGTATTTCTTGTTGCTCAGACCAGCAAGAGGCAAGAACACATAGAAAATATGAAATTGTGAAATCTGCAGCTTTAATTGCACCAGTGCTAGTTCTTCAGTGGTTGTTACTGTGGTTTAGTAATTGTTTTACTAAACATGAGCCAAAATGTCTATAAGGTTAAACTGGATCTCACTCAGGCCTTCCACTTGAACTGGGATAAGGGTTTGCATTTGGATTTGGTGGCAATAAAATCTTGTGAGGTTTCTCATGCTTGTGGGACTCCTATAGACAGGAATGTGTCCTGAGCTTGCACAAGATTTTTGTCACCTTGGGCTCAAATATTTCAAAAAAATCCGCTGTCAAGGCTGAACCTGACCCTTGAGCCTCATGTGAACATAACACAAGAGGCACCTCCCAAGCCCCTGTGGGGATGTTGGGCTGCCTTCCTGAGGGGAACAAAACTGCTCTGCTGGGCACTGCTTTCTGTCATGTTATTAGTCTCACTCAGCCTGCACAGGTGAAAGCCTTGCAGACAGCTGTGGTAATGTGTTGGTCATGTGTTTTGCTCTCCCTTGACTTTCCAATTTATCTGTGTTCGGCCAGGCGTTGCTGCTGGCGGAGACCTCAGACCTTGGCAAGGATTAAAGCTCAGCCACCTGGAAACACCTAAGAGGAGGACTTGAGGAGGACAATCCTAAGGTTGCATTGCAAACATCAACCTTAAATGAGAGCGTCTGAAGATCAGTTCAGTTTCCTGCTCCCAGGCTGTGGCTGGCCTCTACAATCTACCAAGGAAAAGCCAGGGTTTCTGCACTGTGGTCTCCTCTTCTTTGTATAAAATAGCAGTTGCCTTAAATTATTCTCACCAAAGCCGTCAACTGTCCTGCCATGCCAGGGATGGGGGATTTATCTGTAGCTGTAGGAAAAGGAGTGAGAAGGTCTCATGCATTCACACTGATGTGTTCTGTAACTCCCTTGGTTGACTCGGTGTCGGAGATTTTCCAAAGATTACCATCCGTGGCATGGAGATGAGGCAATACAGCAACCAGAATGACTCATGAGAGCTGTGCCATGGCTCGGGGTGGACGATGCTGCTCTCCATGCTTGGAAGTCATCCGAAGGGATGAACCAAAAGTCTTTCCTTTCCCCTGTCACCTGGCATCATTTTCCATGTATGGAGGACTGAGAGGGGGAGCAAGTTGAAATTGGGCTTGTTGAAGTGTGACCCGAGTCCCGCCCGTGGCGGCCGATGCACCACAGATGGGGCCGCGGGGTGGGGTGTGAGGGACTGGTGGATCCAAGGCTGTTGGTGCCTGTGGGGGTGCTCTGGGTGGAGATGGGGCCTGTTTTGGGACCAGGCACCATCCAAGTGCTCTCCTGCCACCAACAATGCTCTGCACAGAAGTGTCTTGCAGTGGGTGGCTTCCCAGTGTAACGGGAAAGGAAGGTGTGCTGAATTTGTCCCTTTACTCCTTTTTTTCTAAGAAAATGTTGTGAGTTACAGTGACAAGGAGGTTCTTGCTGAAAATGCCTCCGTACACCTTAGGTTACTCCCCTTGGTGTGCCAGGCTGCAGGGGGGTCCTGGGCTCTCACTGCGCTGAACGAACAACTTTCCAGCCAGAGGATGCAGGGTGGCTGTCGTGGGAGAGGTTACCTTATTCCTGAGAGGAAAAAGGTGCAGAGATGTGAGTGACTGCAGTTTATTTGGGTGTTGGGCTCAGAAATACGCAGCAGCCAGGCTTTCAGCAGTGGCAGAGTACAGTGGGGCAGTTGTGGCTGTTGCTCGTGTGTGCGAGGCTGAGAGGCCTGGGTGATTTGCACCGATTTTCCCAAATCTGCGACAGGGAGTGACCTTTGGAAGGAGATTGTCCACCATGATCTGCTCTGATCCTTGGCAGTGTGAGCTTAGAAAGGCAGCACAGATGAAGTTACAGTTTAGTGTGAGACTGAGTGCTTGGACATGTTTCTTCCTTCTTTTAAGAGCAATGTTTATTTTCTATCCCTTTTTAAGATAATCAGAGATGTTATTTATAGTTGGTTGTGCACCTCTGTGTATCCTGAAGTCCCACAGCACAGGACTGGGTGGGAAAACCTTGTTGGACTGGAAAGAATGGGGAAATGATAGTTAAGGAAAAAAACCGATGCCCGGTCTGATTCAAAGGTCAGCCTGAAAGGATTTCAGAGACGGAGTGGCAGACACACAGGGGTTTACACTCACTGGAGACACGGGGCAAAACCTGCCTAATTTATCTACTCTAGTTATGGCATAAGAGAGTGAGAATAATTCAGTACTTTTCTTTGTGAACCAAGTCTATTTTTTAACCTTATTCAGCTCAGGAACATTGCCACAGTAGCAAATACGTGGTATTAAGTGTGGGAGAAGTGAATGTGATCCTTTCCTAAAAGCCATGTGGCTGTACCAGTCCTGAGAAAGCTGTGCAGCATCATCTACACTTCCACAGAGCATAGTTTAGTAGCAATTTGCTTCTTTTCTTTTTTTTTTTCCCTCTCCTTAAATATAAATGTATTGCAAACCCCAGGCTCTGCTGCCTTTGACGTTTTATCTCCATTTGCTGGCATTCGCTTGCCAACTCTGCAGTTTCAATATGCCAACTGCTTTTATTCACCACCAAGACAATTTCCATTGAGAGACCTGAGGGGCTTTTATTTATCACTAAGCACAAAAATGGATATTTTTCAACAGTGCTAAGGTAATTCCTTCCCCCTGCTATTTTTTATGCATGTGATATGCACTTGGTAATGTGCTTTCCTTCTAGTAGCCTTCTGAGAATAGTAGGTAGGTTTGCTTTTATGTGACGTATAACTGTATCCATATTGCACTGAGATATGGATATATATACACAGAGAGAGAGCCCCTTAGGGATTTCATTTTCTTAGATGCAAAATACCAGATTTACCTCAAACTGCATGCTTTCAAAACTGACTAGGATTTTGTGTTATACTTTTCAGGTCTTACAAAGATGCAGATACCTTTCACTCTTCACACAAAAATACCTTCATCACAGATTTTGCAAGCTGTTTACTACAATCTGTGTACTACTGTCCAGAGTTTTCTGTCGGTTGTTCTGCTGGATTATGTGCAATAATAAACAGTTATCTGCTCACTCTATCCGTGTGGATTTTTGCAGGCGAATCTCCAGGTTTCTTTCCATGTTGATGCATTCATTTCAGTCTTAGAGGAGAGAGTAGTGCAGAATTTCATTGGTGGCATCGGGATATTTTTTAGCTTTTTCCTAATTACCTGTTTCAAAATTTTGCATTTTTTTATTGATGGGAGTACTTTGCAAAGAGAGTTGTTTTCACTAACTGCTTTTAGGCAGCCTTTAAGGACCCTGCGACTCTCTGAGCACACTCCATGTGCTCCCATCGTGCTGGCCTCTGGCAGGGGTTGCACAGGGCCAGGAGGAAAGGCAGCTTGCTGGCCCAGAGCCTGCCCAGGGCTGCTGACAGGTCCCTTTGCTGCCTCCCGACCCCAGGGCTGCTGCCAAGTTCATTCCGAGCTGTGCGTCACTGGCTGCTCCTCCTGGCTTTGGGGAGGAGTGATTCTCCACTGCCTGTGCCCCATCCTCTCGCTCAGCCTCTTAAAACAGCCTGGGTGAGAGGAAAGCCAGGCACGAGGTAGAGGGAAATGGCAGCTGGGTCATTTATGGGGGAGGATGGAAGACCAGAGCCCAGCACCAGCCCAGGGCAGCAGGGCCCTGGGGCCTGAGGAATCCAGAGTAGCTGAAACCTTCAATCCTTTTTCTATTTCTGGAGTGTCTCACATGAACAAAGCCGGACTGTGCAGAGCGACTGGTGGGACGCAGGCTCAGCCTTCATGGGCAGGAGTGCTACCCCTAGCTTCTGTGGGTGTGAAGGGTCTCGTGGCAGAAGATTTCATGCCCTGGTAGAGACCTAAGCAGCTGAGTTTGATGAAATTATGGCTTTACTCTCCTCTGGGCTTGCTTTGCTTCTGGTATGGAAGGAACCAGCTACATCTCATTCATCAGCTGAGGGCAGCAGGGTAACTGGAGCCTTGTGCACCTCATAAATCTCAGGCTGATGAATGGAGCAGGTCTTTGGCTCATGTATCAGAGGCAGCCAGGAGGAAGGTGGGCCTGCTGCTGAGGCAATAACACATTGCTTTAAAAGTATTAATAAAGGCAGAACAAAAAGCCTGCACCTTCCCCAGGGGAGGGGGAACAGTGCTGGGCTCTCTGCCTCAATAGCTGCTGGTTTTAGGGATAACCTCCCCACAGTGTTCAGCCAAGTGTCCCCAAGTGCAGGCAGGGAGGTGTCTGATATGTGAGAACCAGGCTAAAGGCACTGGCCTGATCCTGTGTCGAAGGGCAGGAGCCTTACCCTCCACTGGTGTGAGGAAAGGTGCAATCTGAGCCCCAGTGTCCTTTGACAGTGACCTGCTCAGGCATCCTGGGGACAGCCATGCTGTCCTCCACCATTCTTGTGGGGCATGGGGGCTCTCAGGAGCAACCCTCTCTTTTGGTCCTCATCTTTGCACAAGTCGAAGGGTCAGAGCTGGGGTAAAGGTGACCCTGACATTGAGAAGGTGCTGAAATGTGCAGAAGGGTTCCTGTGCTCCTTCCTGGCGCAGGACGAAGGAATGGGTCTGGCTCCACACCACCGCCTTTGCTTTAGGACCCTTCCTGGAGGAAGCTAGCTTGAGTCCCAGGAGCATTAATGCATCAGGGAACAGACACCACCACCAGCAAGGGCATCCCATGCCCAGCTCGGGGCTGGCAGCAAGGGGCCTTACTGTGGCCACCCTCTCCTGTCCTCTTCTGCCAGAAATGCTGGCACTGCTGGAAGAAGTCACTTTTAATTTACTTCCACTGAGCAACCACCCACACTGTGCTCACAAGGACAGGATCAGCCTGCTTCGGAGCCCACTGGGCCCTTGCTGAGGACCTCAAAACCATGTGAGCACCAGGACCATCCCAGGGCCTTCTCCTGAAGAGGGTAAAGTTTTTATAGGCTTCCCAGCTTGTGTTTTCAGGCATTGATTCCCTATTGGAAGAGCAGCGAGCGACCACTGGTGCACTCACAACATCCCCTGTCTCTATAGAAACAGCACACTCAGAGCCCAATTCATAAGGTGATTATTGAAGAAAATTCAGCAATTATAAAGCACAGAGTGTCCTTAATACTTCTGCCCATCACCCGTAGCACAGGGACCTGTGGTGTTGCCATCACATTCCCTCCCTGGGGCAGAGAGCACCCCAGATTTGGGGCACAGGAAATGCCCTCCCATTGAAGTCTTCATTTAGACCCTGGTAGGGCAGAAATGTGTAGGGCTGGTTAACTGCTAAATTGAGGGTATTTTAGTAAATTAAAGTCAGTCCCACAGGACTGGCAAGCTTTGATCCTGTGTGCCCCAGGGCATGCCTGGAACTCCTGCCTTGGTTTGAGGAGTCCTGAGGAGCAACCCCTGAGTGCAAGCCCTGAGGCAGGTCTGTGGGCAGGGCTGGCCAAAGAGCCCTCCAGAAGCCTTGGGAAACAGGAATTACAAAATAAACAAATAACTGTGAGTGATTACATTGATATTGCTGTAGGACTATCCCCAGATTTTATTAGCAGCTCTTTAATTGTGATCTGCTTGAACTAATTAGTTCAAAGAAGCAGCTGGGCCAGACCAGATTGAAAAAAGGGCTGCATCCAATTCTTTCCTTAATGTGTGGTCCACCATTTTTTGTGGCTCTTAAAAATTTAAACAATTGTTCAGCATCCACTTTGGTGATCTGAATATTATTCATTTAAAGGTACCACTATTTTATCACAGTAACAAGGTCTGGTACCACAGAGTAGAAGCCTGTTCTGGTTGCAGGGAGGTGCTGGGTATTTTAATCCCTTTTTTTAGGGATTAAAATTCTAGGGATTAAAATTAATACTTTAGCTGGTATTTTGTGGGTTACTCTGTAATGTGGCCCCAGGGGCAGGCTGGCTTTCAGAGTGCTGGCCAGTATCATAAGGGAGAGGCTCTCGCAAAAAACCACCTGCATGGTCACTCTCCTCTGACACAGGCATAGATGCCCTATTTCCCCAAATTTCCCACCACCCAAATCTAGAGACAAAGTAAGCAGACAATCTGATTGGGGCTTTAACTACGGATTTTGATAAATTACTTAAACTCATGTGTTTTGCCTGAGTAAATAACCCTTGCTGAGGTCCCATCCATGCTCTGCATAGTGGCAGTTACTGTGTGGCCTCTGTCACTGGGACCAGCCAAACTCAGGTAAACGTGGTGGATGTGGTGTCTCCTAAATTGAAACTCCCTGAGGAATGCCAGAGCTTCAGCCAGCCTGTGGTTCTTCAGGCCCAGAGACTTCACTCACCACTCTCCCATCAGCTCTTCCCCAAGCCTCTGCCTCCCCCATCCCCCCCTCTGCTCTACTCACAAATTCTTCCCGTCACTCCCGTGCTCTGCAGAACTGCCAGATCCCTCCTCTCCTGCCAGGGGACTTACTTGTTTGTAATTGAAGAAACCAGATGGTGTTTTACCAGGTTAACAACCCCTGAAAGGTCAGAGGTTAGAAATAATGAGCTTTAATTAGGAGAGTAACAGGTTAGATCATGTTGAGTTGCACTTCAATGCAGTAAATTACTTAGGAGCAATAGATTCTTTATTTGCTGGCATGTTTATAAACTCACAGCCCACACTCATGCTGTTGAGACAAATAAATGCTGAGGGTAAAATACAGCTTGAGACTTTACAAGCAGGGTGGGATGTTGCAAGGTACAAGGTAATGCAGGCTGAAGCTTCAAGAGAGCTCTCTGATTTCTTATAAGGAACTAAGGTTTTTATTCAGACCCTGAATATCCAAAGGAAGTGATGAGTTATTTCTTTAAATTCCTTTCTGCTAGTGATTTATTCCTAGCACATGAAGCTGCCTGTCCTCTCAACCAGCATCTCCTTAGCAAGCTGAGTGCTGACCTTCTGCCTCCACTTCCACCTAAAAGTCTCCCAGTTCCTCCTAAGTGTCAGAACACATGCGGGGGAAGGAGCAGGACCTCATTCCTCATCTACAGAGTTTAACGCTCCGATGCATTTGTTGGAGATCTCGTGGTTCCAGGAGAATTTATCTGCCCATTACTTCTCAAAAAATAGCGAAGGGTCATGCAGTACTTGGCAGCTAAGAGTAGAAACAGGAGAAGAGATTCAATTTTAATTGTATCTCACGTATGTTGAACAAATATTTCAGAACTATCAATTAGCTGTTGGCCTGAGGCTGAATTTAATTAAGAGTATAGTGCTTTTAGGGTGTCTGTGTCTGGGGGGAGAAGCACAAAGGGGAAGAGTGAAGATAGAAAATGTGATGATGAGGTGGAAAACATCCTGCTGGAGATGCTTCAGAATTAAGCTGCTCCTTGTGTTCGCAGACATCAAGGCCATCTGTCAAACTGCACATCCCATGCCTGAGAAATGTCTTGGGTCGGGCTGCAGGTGGGTTTCCAAGCTCCAACAGTAAATCCTCTTCCCACATGCAGCTCTCTGCACTCACAGCTTCAGGGGGAAGGGCTGGAGGATGCAGGGCAGCCCATCCCCAGAAAGGTGCTGCCTGTGCTCAAGGCCCCAGGGAGGCACCAGGAGTCACCCAGGGATCCCCTTCCCCCTCCTCCACCTTACCCTGATCCTTACTGCTCTGTTTGTCTGCTGATGCTTTTATCAATGGCTTGCTCTGAGCTGCTAAGCAAAATCCTGTTCTAAGAGGAAAAAGAAGTCTGTACTACAAAAAAAGATGGTTACAAGCAAATCTTCACATGTTATCAAAAACACCTCCATTTTCTTCAAGAAGTAAATCCCAAATCTCTGTGCAGAGCTTTTTTAACAACAATATATATGAACTCTGTTCCTAAACTCACGATATACACAAAACAGTGCAAAAATAGCATGAATCCTTACATTCCAAATTCATTATGTTTAAAATAATTGCAAAAAGCCAATATTCTCTTCCCTCATAGCTATTTTTGGGGCAACAGAGATGGTTAAATAACATGCAATATAATAATCATACATGCACAACCTCCCTAAATACAACAAAATAGGTCCTGGACAGTTCCAACACATTGAGGGGACTTGAGGTCTTGTCCTGACTCACCCAGCAAAGTGATTTCCTGTAGATGCAGAATGGTTAATTAACATCTTTTGCTCATAAAAATATCACACACATATTTTCCCGAGTGGATGCAAAATTCTGAGCTCTTTTAACATTATGGTTTGGTGAAAGCCAGTGTTGACTAGTGAGGCTGCACTGGCTGTCCAAGTAATACTTCACAGTCACTTGAGGTTTATGGGTGGCAGACACTTGTTTTATTTGGCAATAGCCCTAGGGTTTGGCTCATGTGTAATCTTCTTGATTTTACTCATAGTCCAGATAGTCTCTTGCGAGTCTGGGGCAAGTGTCCTTGGACGGGTTTCCTGGGTGCTGCAGGGTATGAATATCTACTTTGCTTACAAGATGACAGCAGCAATAAATATTTGTGTCACTAATCACAAAACACTTAATGGACTTCACAAGTTATTCCCAGGAAATAAGAGAATTTCTTCACCTGCCGTTGAAATGCAACTGTAGCTGGGGCAGAGAGCAACACTGCTTTATGGTACATGACTACACCACCCTGGGGATTACAGGACAAGAGTACAGTTTCCAGCTGAAGCAACCAGAGGGATCTGGACAGGAAAGATAAAGTTATCCAAAAGAAACTCAGACCACAATGCTGGAAGTACTTCTGTTACATTAGGAAACACTCACTTACTAGTTCTTTCATTATTAGTTTGTTCATTGTAGCAAATCCAGCTAGTCTGGACCTTGGGTTTCTGTGCTACCAGCAATGTTTCCAGAGACATGGCATGAGGTTCGTGACACCCAAATTTGGTTACTCCTGATGTAGGAGTCTCCCCCGAGAGTCCATTTACAGCCAATGGCCTCACATCTTGGAGGTATTCATCTCCTCTGTAGGGATGTGCATTCCTTGCAGAAATGTGTTGAGATGAGAGGAGACACGTGGAAGTGCCTAATTGTCCCCACTAATTTCAAAAGGACTCCAGAGGAGCAGCTTCCATGGGGTGTCTGTGTTACAGGCATGTCAGTTTAGGTGGGAGAGACTCACTCTAAAAAGAGGTATAATTTTTTCTTGAATGCCTTTCTGTTCCTGGGATTCCTTTCAATGCTTTGGCCTAGCTCAGCACTTGCATGTAACACAAAACAGGGTTGCACTGCTATATTTAACAATGGATGCTTTAGAGATGCTAAATATTGACATGTGCCTAATGCTTCACCAAACAAGAATAAATTAGCGTTAAGGACAAGCAAATTAATTGGCCTATAACGGTATGTTTTGTTAAATGCCCTGAAGAAGTATTGAATGACGATCGCTGCAATGCCAAAGCAATTCCTCTTGGCACTCTCCCAGCACAGTGGGTACGCTGCATAGCTCCCACTGCCTGCATTGTTTCAGGCTCACGGGATTTGTTTGTTCTTCTTTGCAGGTGCAGGGAGCCTGCTCAGATCCTCCTGTTTGGTGAGGTTGTGGTCAGAGCTGTCATGGGAACAGTCCTTCACGGCGCTGTAGTACACCGGGGTGGTGGACGGGGCAGGGTGCTCAGCACTCTTCTCCTGGCACTTGTATAACTTCCTAAAGGCGGCCCTGAACTTCTGTGACATGAGGTTGTAGATGATGGGGTTGATGGCACTGTTCAGGTAGATGCACAGGCGGCAGAAGAGGAGGAACCAGGTGTTCAGGTACGGAGGGTCCACGAAGGAGTTCACCACCACCAGCGTGCGGTAAGGCAGCCACAGCACGGCAAAGAGGGCCACCACGACAGCCAGCATCTTGGTCACCTTGATGGTGGGGAGATGCAAAAAGAGAAATAGCCAGATGGTGCTAAATCTCCAGCAGAAGTTCCCACCTGGAGAAGTGGTACAGACAGCTAGCTTCTCTCTCTAAGCATTTAAAAGAAACACCCAAGCTATTTCAGCTATTTCTTGCTGAAACCATTTTAATCAGGAAATCATTTTGCATAAATAAAACCTGAAATTTTAGGTTTTCATCTATTACTGAAGACCCTTTAAAACTCTTTAGAAAAAGTATTCACCATCCTGGAAATGGGCTGGGATAACCATGGGAATTTCTGTACCAGAAAGCAAATTTGAAAATTGTACATAAAAGTAAATGAATAGGGAAAATACTTGTCTAAAGGTGGAGACCTCGGTCTTAGGGTTGTCATGGGATATACCTCATCTCCTTCTCTAGGGTTTCCTGGTTTCCTACACCACCTATATTGTTCCAGGGAATAGGCTCCTGGTACAGAGCAACCCTGGGAGCAGAGGAGACTGTCAGGAATCCTATACTACTTGTGCTGATATAGGGGTTACTTAGCTACTGGCCATGGGTTACTTTAATTTTTGGCACACTAGGGAGGTACTACATAAACATATTGGGAACAAAAAGAAGCTGAGAACTCGGTGCCCTCAACTCAACATAAGCTTGTCCAGGAAATTGGGGTTTTGCACTGAAACACCAGCCATCCTAATAATTTCAACAGCAATTTCTGGTAAGTGGCAATCCTCCTCCAACAAATACTAATAAAATACACATGTCCCCAAGGAGGAAAGTATGACTAAACACTGATGCCACATGCATATCTAGGCAGTGGTGTTTCAAAAGTCAGAAGGAGAGTTGTGCAATAATCCAGTTCTTAATATGGACATAAGCACTGAGATCACATTTAGTGTCTCTCAGCTTTTCTTGGAGTGCTTTTTTACTTCATCAAAAGAAACTATGCCTTCCTTCAGTGCCGTGAGTAGAAACCGGGGGTCATTGGTAGTGGCAACAAAAGTTTCCCTGGGACTATTACCAAGCTGAGGCCAAAATAGAAGGAGTTTGCTGTGTGTGGTTTAATGGAAATGTGAGGACACTTCCAAAAATAAGATCTTGCAGTGCTACAGTGAGTGCTGGGTGAAGCTTGTTTGCTGCCACAGTTTGTTGCCTTTTGGGAAAGATATGAGAGAATGTACAAGTGGTGTCTCACAAAGCTGTGTCCAGCCTCTGTCCCTGTCCGGGAAGCCACAGACGCTTCTCCCCAGCCAGTATCCTCCCTCCTTGTTCCTGCACCATCATCCTGAGTTGTACATCCTTTTTTGAGGAATCCCACTCCCTCTAGTGATCCCTCTCTGGGAGATGAAATACGGACTTGGAGGTGTTTGTAGAAGTGGTAAGTACAGCAAAGCTCACACCTTGTGTTGTCCTGCTCTGGACTTAGGTGCCTTTAGAAGCACCGGTGAGAAAACAGCAGCATCTTCACACCCCAAAAGCAGTGCAGTTCTGGGGCTGTGTAGGAGCACAGCCACAGAAGAACTCCCCCATCCATCCAGGCAAGGGAGAAAAATGGGCACCTATGAGATAGCCCCTTTAGAACCTTCCCAGGGAACTCTGGGCATGGGGTCTGGAAGAGCCAGTTCCCCTATAAAGAGAGGAAAGGGAAGGAATGCTGATGTCAGTGCTGTACTCTGGTCAGAGAGACCTCCAAAGCTACACACAGCCACCAACTGGAAGCCCTGGAAAACTGCTTTACACTTTAAAAACTTAGTGCCATCTTTATTCCTTATGATGCCAGCACTGTGATGTCAGGCTGTTCACGGGAAGTCTTTGCATGCCAAGATATTTTGGGAGGTAATGACAATCTCGAGTAAACTCCTGATGTAACAGTAAAGAGAGCACAAGATGTTTCCGGGAGCTGGAATGCCCATCATCCTGCCCCAACAGCCACTTGTCCTAATAATGCTGGAGCACCCTGTGCCACTCCATAGCACAGCACTGCAGGGGGAGAGGCACAGCCCCCCCAGCCCCTCCAGCAGCTGCCCTAGAAGGAGAGATCCACGGACCAGTAGAGAGCTCTCGCTGCCGAACACCCTGCCCAAGGCTCTGGCAGCAGCCAGTGGCCATGGGAGAGCAGGCAAATGGTTTGGAAGAAGCCAGCACTTGCTTTAAACCTTTCAGTGCTAGAGAAAAAGGGAGGAAAAGCTGAACTGGAAAGATTTAGAAGTTAATGAAGAAACACACGTTCTCTGCGCTGTTTGCTTCCCCTCTGTGACCCTGACTCATCTCTCCTGGGGAATGGACATTCCTGTGCAAGACAGGCAGTAAGATACTGAGCTGGAAACATGAGGACTTTAGGGCAGGCTGAAGTCTGCTTTGGGCTATCTGGAAATCACAACAGAATTAGTGATGTCAAGCACTCAAGCCAAACTCCCAGGATCAGCCCTTTCCTTAAAATAGCATGTGCCTATTCAGAATGGGACTGTCCCGTGTCTAGATACTGACCTGTCCAAAGAGGCCATGGTTGTCCATGTGAACAGAGGAGGACGAGCAATGAGGACAGAAGGAGGTGGGAGAGAAGGACTGGGGAGACAGCAGGCAGCTGAGGGACACAGGAATCACCGAAATGCAAACACACCACTGTGACACCGAGGTGACTCCCCCAGCTGCAGGGACTGGGGGCCTGCAGCCAGGGCTGTGCTCCGAGGGAAGACAGCTTTTCCTTCTCTCTGCTCCCTTAAATCTGAGTTCACCTGCACGGGACACTGCCTGAGAAGTGAGCATAACGTGAGCCAGCCCTGTCCTCCTCGGGGAGGCAATCAGTAATTAATTAGCCAGCAAAGTACCTGCACTCCTGCCTCTCCCCGGCTGAAGCCCTGTCCTGCTCTACCAAGCCCGACCAAAGCAGGGAGAGCCCATCTGTGCTGCCGGATCCCAGCTGGGCTTGAGGGGTTTCTTTGCAGCAAACCAACACTCCCCACTTCCTCCACAAAGGGAAGGAAAGTATTGTGGCACCTCGCCCCCTGCCAGAATGCCCCTCAAAGCCCTGAGCCCCTGGCAGTGCTGCCTGCAGCCCGGCGTGCCCAGCACAGGGGAGCCCCTACCTGCTTGCGGGAGCTCAGGGCGCCCCTGCTGCCCCGGCAGGAGAGCTTGAGGGAGCTGCCCTGGTGCACGGAGCCCAGGAAGGAATGCTGCGGGGTGCCGGGCAGCGGGCTCACGAAGAGGATGCGGGCAATGAGGCCGTAGAGGACAGTTGCCAGCCCCAGTGGGATGACATAAAAGACAGCGAAATCCAAGAAGTAAATGGGCATGTAAAGGCTTCTGGAGACCCGGTAGCCACAGATGACCTGCGCCCCATCCGAGAAGGTGACCTGGGTCGTGTCCACCAGGAAGAACCACATGAGGCAATAGAGGGAGGTGAAGAGCCACAGCGAGGCGATGATGCGCTTGGCGCGGGACACGGTGCACAGGAGCTGCGCCTTGATGGCGTGGCAGATGGCGATGTACCGCTCCACCGTGAAGGCGGCGATGGACCAGGCGGAGATGTTGATGCCCAGGTACTGCAAATAGGTGATGCAGAGGCAGCCGGCGTAGCCGTACACCCAAGAAGCCACCACTTCGGAGATGTTGGGCAGCCCGGCCGCCAGCAGCACGATGAGGTCGGCCACGGCCAGGCTCACCAGGTAGCAGTTGGTGGGGGTCACCATGTGCTTGGTGCGTAGCACCACCAGCACCACCATGGCGTTGCCCGCGATGCCCACGCCGCAGATGAGCAGCACCAGCAGGATGGTGACCACCTGCAGCTCCAGGGGCTGCCGGGGCATCCTGCCCAGGCTCTGGTTGCCGCTGCCCAGCGCGGCTCCCGGGCTGGCCGAGCCGTTCTCCATCGTGCCCGCAGCCAGCGGCGGAGCCCCGCGCACCCTTCGGCAGCAGCGGGGAGCCGGGGCTTCCCCCGAGCCCCCTCCCCGCCTTCCCGCCCACCCCGGCTCCTCCCTCCCCTTTTTTTCCACGATTAGCCCCAAGTCTTGCAGCCGCCCGGCTCCTTGCATCCCTCTCCCCTGCAAACTCTCCTCCTGGAGGGACAGGGAGCGGCCAGGATCCCCCCAGTCCCCGGGACCCTCCAGGAGCTCCTGTGAACCACCTGGGACTGCCTAGAACCCCCAGGCCCCCGGGGCCCTCCAGGACTTCCCTTAGCCGCCTCGGGAACCCCCAGGACTCCCCCAGGACAGCCCACAGGGCTCCCTCGATCCTCCGAACCCCGCATCGCCCCTCGCCGGCATCCCCCGCCTGCGTCCGCTGGGTCCTAGCGCACCGCTGAGCCGGACGGGGAGGAGGAGAAAGAGGAGAAGGAAGGAGACCAGGCAGGGGATGGGGGCTGCAGGTGAGAGACCCCGGGGTGGGAGGCGCAGAGGCTGAAAGTACCCCAGCAGTGAGTGGGTCCGCTCTGGGACCCCCGACTGTGGGTGCCCAGTGTCCCCAGCCGAGCCGCAGGCTTCACTGCTCCCCCGGGGCAAGGAGAGATAGCTGAGGATGAGGAGTCCTTTATTCCTCATGCTCAGGAGGATGGGAGCAGTGCGATGCCAGTGAGATCCACAGCCTTTCCTGTTTCCCTTGCGCTGGAGCAGAGGAATGCCTTCCCTGAACATGAGGTAGTGACCACCTCGTGCTGTCTCTCCTGTAGCCATCCCTGTCCCAAACAAGCACAGGGTCACTCCTTAGGGAGAAGTTTCACCCGGTCCTGGACTGGGAGAGCCCAAATCTTTCCAGCAATGAGGCTGGGGTATCTGGTATCTCCCTGATGGTCAGGTTGGGAGATCCAGTGCCTCCCTGGTGGTCAGCAGTAGCCACAATTTGTTGCCAGCTCCATGCTTGCTCCTCATGTCTCTGCAATCTGTCAGAAAACGCATTTTCAAATTGAAAGAGCAATTGTGCTAAGGGCCCCCTAACCGTGGAGTGGAGGAAAGGACAAGGTGAGAGCTCTCTTTTTTATTAGATCAGATTTCAATTCAGGGCAGAGGTGTCCTGTTAATCCCAGACACTGAGGTTCATATCCAAAATGTGAAGGATCATTCTGATGCTGGGTAATTCAAGTCCAGCGTTTCACAGGCAAATTTCTAAGCCTGGGCTTCACAAACCTGGGTGGATAAAATGCCTTTTTCCTCAGCCCAAGAAGCAGCACTCTGTCCCCAGGCTTTGACTTGCTGTGGTAAATAGTATTTTCCTCTTTGCTCTGGGAAACCTGAAGATGTCCTTTGGCAGATGACAATCCATGCAGTTTTTCACTACTTCCCATGACATTTCATTCACCTTTGGGTCAGTTTTAAAGGATAGTTATTCTCTTCTTCTCTTTCCATTTGGTTTCCTTAGGGGTCCCCTGGCAGCCTTCATGAGGTCCTCTGTATTCTGCTCAGCCTCACACCCCTGCCCTCTATGGCCCCAGGTTTGGGAGGCATGGCAGCTCCTGTCCCTTACTGCACTTTTGGGAGAAGGGCTGGGAGTGTGGGCATGGGTGTTTGCTCACATAATCCAAGGGGTTGTGTATTTTGGTGCTCTGGAATGACTCTGACACAGACACAGTTCCAGCACTTCATCCCGCTGCTGCTGTCTCACAGTGATGGTGGGAGTCCTCAGGACATGGACTGTGTCATGGAACCATGTGTGGGAGAGGAGAAGGGACAAACCTGGCACAAATGTCCTGAGGGGGAAGCTGGGGTTCCTTTTCTTCCTCAAACCCATTCCAGGAATTGGCTTTGTGGGATCAGGAAACAAAACCAAAACAAACTCCTGCAGACACTGGAAAAAGCTTTTGTTTTGGTTCAAACCTGGAACATTGTGCAGGATAATTGCAGGTAATTATTTCCTTGCCTGCTTTGCTCTGTGGTGCTGACGATCCAGCAGTTATTAGTGCAGACAACAACAGTGTTAAATCACCCTGCTGAAGCAGCTCCTCCTGCCAGTCCCCGAGCTGGTCTGTGTCCGTCACCAGCCTGGGGCTGGGCTGGGGGGGAATGTGTGTCTGCCCAACGCACTCACTGGGGGATTTTGTTGTCAAAATTGTGAGGTTTGCTGTGATGACTAGTTAATATTCCCTTTACAGACTCCTTCAGTAACTGTGATGTTCAGGACGTGACTGAGGTGTGTATTTAAGAGGCTACACAGCTTGACATTTACATAAAATATTTTCTTCCAGCTTGACTTAAATCTAAATGTTTAGATGACCAAAGACATTGATTTTTTAAACTAACATTCCATGTTTTGTTCTTTTTACACACTTCAGCATTTCCTTCTCTGCTGGTGTCACCTGGCACTGCCATCCCCTGTGAATACCTGCCACCACCCACTGCCTGAAACATGAGGAATGAGAGGTCTTCATTTTCCTGAGGTCCCCAAATGGGAATGGCCATGTCCCTGGGTGCTGGCAGGGCTGTTTTTGGAAAGGGGTGTCTGTGCAGCCCCATGGCCAGGTGAGCAGCACTGTGCCTGGGCTGGGTGCCCAGGCTGTTCAACACTGCCTTCAGATGTCCTTCTTGCAGCTCATCCCTCTCAGCCCCACTGGGCACCTCCCTTAGTCCTATGAGCAGAGAAGAACTCTGAGGCTTCTCATATTTAATAAACAATGCTAAAAGAAAGTGATCCTCTTACCTAAAACTGTGAAAAACTCCTTTCCATTCCCTGGGGCTTCATAGCCTACATATATTAAACCCATAAAACTTCTGCTGTTAGAGCTGGGGCACAGAGGCTGCCTCCATGTGGTGCCAGTGAATGTGGAGAAGTGAAATTACAGAAACCACAAGTGGTTCTGAGAGACTGGTTACAGGGTTTAGGGCCCTAGGCAATGGCCCAATTATGAATTGCAAGTGATGATGGGGAAGTGATTCCCACTTCTGCACTCCTGCAGCTCAGCAGGGACCAGGCAGGAAGGTGCTCGTGGCTCTGCTAAGCAGTCTGAGGGCTGACAAGTGCCAGTAGACACAAGGTATGAGTGAGTCTGACAGAAGCAGCAGTTACTGCTCAATCAGAAAGACAGAGAGAAGTTCTGTCAAAATCACCTTCACGTGTTTTAGAGTCACAGCCAAGAAGTAAATTGCTTTGGGGCTTTCTGGGTTAATGCCCTCAGAGATCAAGCAAAAAATGCAGCTATCAACTGATTAAACAGATGCAAAATCGACCTGGGTTTGTGCTTCATGAACACAAAAATGTAAAAAAAACCCTGGTGGTTTTCTACTGATTTCTGTGAATAGCCCCAGAGGGACCAGCTCATGGACCTGGGTTACATCACATCTGTGCCAAAGATGTGGAAAGGAGCAGCATTAAGGAAAACCTTGAAGACTGAAGGAATGGAAAACAATTAAGAGGAAGGCAGTGATGTAGATTTCTGTGGGTGAAACCATTTCAGGGTTGAAGACAAGAATATCTCCAGGCTCTTCCCTCGGGGAACAGGACAGGCAGCATTTCCCATGGGGCAGTACTGGGGTGTCTGAGGGAGCTGGTGGTGCCAGGCTTAAGGAGCTCCAACCTCTTATTGTAACATCGAGCCCGGGGCAACGCTGTCACAGGGAAATGGTGCTTCCCCATGCTCATATGAGGACAAGAATGGTTTGTTAATTCCAGGTTCAGGAGCACAGGCAGCTGTGTGGTTCCTCTCAGGATCCTCTCTTCCTTGTCTCGCTGGCAGGGTTTCCTCCTGGTTTTTGGGTACCTTCCATTCTGGTTTGTATTATTTCTTTTAAAGATCTGTTGCTATTAAATCTCTGATGCACAGTGTCTTGAAAAATGCCTTCAGGACACAAAGGACCTGGTGATTTTTCTTCAGCTAATAACTGTAATTTGAGCTTTTAAAGAAAGTGAAGTGAGGCCACTTTCATAAACAGGAAAATTATTCCTTCTCCCTTCCTCAGCTTCCTTGCTGTGTTCACAACCTGAGACCTCAAGGAAAAAGCCTCTCACCGCTCCAAAATTATCAAACAGGTGAAAACAGATATTGCAAATGAGCTGCTTGGCCAGGGCCAACCATTCACGAGCCTCTCATTTCTCAGTATAGTTTATTTGTGAACTGTTCCTACTAACATTTTAATGGGTACATCCTTCAGACTCTGCTCCAGGTAGCTCCTGGAAGGGTTAAGCAGCCTGAACAGTAAAAAAAAAAATCATAATAATCTGCAGCAACGTGCATTGGGCTGATTTGAAAAGTGAATGAACCAAACCACTGGGGATCTATCCAGCTCTGCAGAGAATACCAGCAGGGGAAAGGATGCTCTGTGCAGGTCTTGGGCTGCTCTCACTCTTAGCTGCAGGCATTTGGTTTGAGTGAGGCCAGGTGTGCATGGGACGCAGTGTATTTTACAGAGCCTGTGAAAACATTGTCATCCTGAGTGCCAGCGGATTCCCCCACCCAGCAGTGCTGCTCTGGGCTGGCTGTGGCAGCCTGGAAGTGCCATGGGAGAATGGGCCCAAAGTGTTCCTTCCCAAAGTCCCTTCCCCTCCCACTGAACCCAACATCCATGGATGGCATCACCTGTGCACCCCATGGCCCCTGCAGGGCTTGGGCATTGGCCACAGCATCGGGTCAGGGTTCACAGCTCTTGCTGTGAACTAATAAACACTGCCACCTGCTCCAGTGTGCCAAATCCTCCAGGAATTCTGCCTGGATGAGTAAAAGGACAGAGAAGCAGGTGGAAGCATTGGCTTTCAGGGCAGCACAAAAAAATGGAAGCACTGGGGGTGTCAGTCTTTCCTGACTCTTGTAGTCTGTAAGAGGAAGCTGTGGTTTGGGCAACCAAAGCTGAGCCTTTGCCAGAACCAGCAAGGCTTGGAGCTGTGCTGTGAAAAATGACACATCTTCTGATGTGCCTTTTGGGCACCATCTGTGACACATCCTACCTAAATCACCCATCCCAGTGCTCATCTCGAGGACAGCATGAAGGGTAGGATGTGCCCTGGAGGCGGGACAGAGATAGGCAGTTCCCAGAACAGTAATCAGGGTGGGTGCAGTGCTGGAGGGGCATCCCGGGGGGATAATAGCCATGGTTATGCTAAGGGGAAATAAAAGCTCTTCATGCAAGATTATGAAAGAATAAAACTCTGGCAGAACAATTAGACTGTAATTACGGGTTATTTCATATTCTGTGACATCTAAATGTCAACAGCATAACTCTGTAACAACAAGCACTTGGTACAACACACACTGCACACCTGATGAGCACAGCCCTGGGAGAGCACAGCAGCCTCCAGCTCTGCTCCTGCTCCCCTTCCATGAAGGAAGAACCATGACATGCATCAGGGAGGAAACATGAGCCCACCCTCACTTGCTATCCAGGTCTGGGGCTCATACCATGACTGGATATCACACCAAGCAGGTGTGACAAAATGGGGTGACAAAATGCTCCAAGTCCTTAGTCAGCACTGATGCAAACACCCAGGAAACACTGGAAATGGTGTCTGTAAAGTTCTTCGTCACTGAACTCCATCACTGCACCCTACACAGCTGTCTAGAGCATAAAAGGACAGAAAAATGCCTGACTAAAGCTGACCTCTCTGGTCCTGCTGCCACAGATCTTCCCCCCAAATATATGTCTCTGATCCCTCTGCCTTCATTTCTCAGAGCTGCTCTGGCTAGTCCGAAAGAACAGATGGCGAAATGGCAGCAGCTCTTGCTGCTCAGGAGCCTCCACCCAATTTGTGGTTTTAAATATTTCTTCAGTCTTTCGTGTGTGCACTGCTCATTGCAGTGTCCAGACAGAGGGCAAATCTTTCCCTGCTCTTAGAGGAATTTGTTCTAGTGCCAGAAAAAGCTCCTTCCTCCCATCAGCCCTGTCAAGAGCACCATACCTCTCACAGAGTCCAGGACCACACATGCATCACCAGCTGCTCCTGAGAGAACAAAACTCACATGGTTTTAGGCATCTATTTTTAGGAAAGGTCTAGATGGGACCAAAGTTCGTCCCTCCCTCCCTCCCTCCCTCCCTCACTGTGGTCGTAAACCTGGCATTGTTGATGCCTGGCAGTGCAGAGCAGGAAGCATTGGGCACATGGAACAATTTCTTGCCTCTCCTGGTAAAAGGTGATTCATCCCATCCCAGCCACAGCATCGGTTTGACTTGCTGCTTCCTATAATTCAGAGAGTTCCCACTTTATTGTCTGAACAGCACAATTCCTAATGCAAGAGAGGAAGTTTTCAGCCTTTCAACTTGGCTGTTTCAGTTTCTCTACCTATTTAAAGGGAAAACCTCCCATCCAAGCTATGGATCACCCCTGATTAGTCAGACTGCTGGCCTTTCTATTTTAAATGTCTTGGGAAATAAATCCTCAGAACTGAACTCTCTCCCTTCTCAGATATGAAAGCATCTCTCCAGCTGCTTCCAGGTAGGATGAGGAATTACAGAATGTTCTACTGGAATAGCATCTAGGTAAGATATATGTGAAATCCTGGTACTTTTTCGTGTTAAGTTTGTGTGTTGAAAACATCTCTTCTGGCAATTTAATATTTTTCTCGTCAGCAAAGAAATACAGAACTGCTTCTGCCTCAGTCCTTGGGAAGGGCTCTGAAGGGATGGAGATGAACAGACTCCATTTCCTCAGCATCTCCTCAGCGTACCAATGTTATCCTGGGAACCCCTGAAGTTGCTTGCTGAAGTCACACATCTCAGGGCTTCTCTGAGTACCTGAAGAGTGAGAATCAGTGATGTGCTCAGAGTTCAGGAAATCAGGGGACCAAGAAATGTGCCAGGAGGATTGGCTTCTGTACCCACATTTCAGCTTTTAGCAGCCTTTTGGGATAACCAGTGTTACTTCTACCTCATTTCCACCGTTTGTGTTGCAGCCTGAAGGCCTGTTACAACTAATCTGGAAATTTTCTACTGCAAAATGTGAGGCATTGAGTTCAGAGTGAAACCCTGACACAATCTACATTTGAAAGAGCCAGGACTTGGGAAAATCTCACTATGAATTATATGCACAATGCTATGAAGTAGCTTTTTTGCTTTTATTTATGTCCATTAATATTTCCTTTTCTAAAATTTGGTGCATGAAAGTGTCTCTTCCACATTGCAATTACAGCACAAATACTATAGATAGGATAAATGCAATTAAAAATGGAATTTGCAAATACTATAGATAGGATAAAAGCAGTAAAAATGGAGTTTGCTTAAAAATCAGGAAATACTTCTGCAGAGAGGTTTTTGTTTGCTTTCCTGTCTGCTCTGGTAGATGCAGATTTGTGGCCATGAATGAGATCTTTCCCAGAGACAGTCTGAGCTGGATTATTTACACTTGCACCTCAGAATATTAAGGCCATTCATTCTTGCCTGTCAGCCAGCCATAAGCAGGAACTTAGCATATATTTTACCTAATATACCTGAGGCTGAGGAAATGGAGTCAGTTCACCTCCATCCCTTCACTAAAATACACCACAAAATTCCAAGGGAATCAGGGGCTTCAGGGCAGAACTTGTCCCGTGTGCGAATGTCTTTCTGTCCCCTGGGTTTATTGCACTGGTGGAGGAAAAAGCAACCCATGGGCCTTTCTCTCTTGTGATTAAATTTTTTCTCCAGATAAATAAGAAGCTTCAAACCTCAATAAGTGCAAACAAGAAACCCGGCCAGCAGACCTGTCGGGCCCACCCTGTGTGTCCTGCTCTGCACGTGGTGGCAACTCCTGGGAAAAATGGCAGCTGTGGATACAGATCCAGGGCAACATCTCCACTGGTGGCAGCTGAAGCAGATTTGAGCGAGTGACAGGCCCCTGGCAGCAGGGTCACGGCATCAGGGGCTGGCATTGGCCACGATGAGCAACAGCAAGGAAGTTTGGTGTCCATCACCAAATGCTCCCCAGCCCCCTTGGGGCACCTCGGCCCTGCCTCTGCCTCATTGCTCACAAACCTCTGACCCTGAACTTCCAATTTCATGAACAGCCAAAGCCAGAAGCCAGATGTGGTGACACACTTCCCTGCAGTCGGGGACAGCAAATGAGTGAATAAGCAGGAGCAGCACTGACCAGCAGGAATTTTCCCTGTGGAGGAGGCGGATGCTCAGGACCCGGGTGACAGTGACGGGACAAAGCCTTGTCCCCCATTTCCTCCAGCCTATGGGATGGGAGGGATGTGCTGAGTGAAAACAAAGGCAACGAGAGCCCCAATGAGCAGGAGCGAGGGTGTGAGTATGGAGGGACTCTGAGGGATGAAAATCCCTCAGCAAATAACGAGACTTGTACATTGGTCCTACTTAATAAAAAATATGTGAATAAATTAACGTTTCCTGCTGGTTAATCTGTTCAGCATTTCTCTTTTGCACCATCAAGCAATCCCTGGGAAGGCAGCTCACCCCTCCAGTGGGCAATACAGTTCTATAATGGTAATGTTTTCTGTTTTGTCACACCTTTATCTGACTGAAGAACAACGCCTCTCAGGAGAGCAGAGCAATTTCCAGCAGCTCTGCCTCCTGCCAGTTCCCCTGGCAGTCTGGGGAAAGGATGACAGCCCAATTTGGCACCAGGGACAATATGGCTGATGTCAAAAAGATAAGTCTTCCTGAGGAAAAACTCCTTTTCAAGTTCTTGTTGGAAGACAACATGCTCCTCAGATGGTTTGTGTCTGAAGGGATTCTCTCTTCTCCTCCCAGCTATTTGAACTCACAGTTCCAGATAATTTTGGCTACTCAGTGGAAATCTTTTTGCTTTCACCCAAACAGTAGAGCACAGGGCATTTTCTACAGAAACACCATGACAAAGCCCTCAGTTGCTGTAGAGGCATAAAGGTGCTTGGATTAATCATCAGAACAGCAGGGCACTAAGAAATCTGGGGAGATGAATTCACCAGGGTTTTGTCAGATAGATGCTTAAAAAATATAATCCAAACATACTTGTTTCAAGTACCTCAGAAGATGAGAAAATTCGGTGCATCTGGCAGCAGCTACCACTTAATTTCTGTCATTTAATCTCATTGAGGTGCATTATGTCAAATAATTACCTTAGTGAAGGCTTTAATGGAAGAAGGGAGGAAAATAATAGAGATGCTTCGAAGAAATGAAGCTGTGAAGTTGCTTAGTTCTTAACCTGGCAGGGATTTATCTCCCCCTCCTCCAGCTCCTGCCCTTGCAGAGGTGCCCAATCTGCCTCTGTCAAAAATAACACATTTCAGATGCTGCCCAAGTGATGGATTTGTTCATTCGGATACAATAACACAGTTTCTGAGTTTGAAACAACCCAACATTTAAAACCATGAAGTCCAGGCATTAACCCAGCACTGCCAAGGCACCCTTGAACCATGTCCCCAGGTGCCACATCTATGTGTCTTTTAAATCCCTCCAGGGATGGCGACCCTACCACTGCCCTGGGCAGCCTGTGCCAGTGCTTGATAGACCTTGAAGGAATTTTTCCTGATATCCAATCTAAACCTCTCCTGGCACAACTTGAGACTGTTTCCTCTCATCCTATCACTTCTTACTTGGGAAAAGAGATCGACACCCAAATTGACCTTTATTGACTGTTCTCATTCTCTTCTGAGGTCCTTCAGCTATTTTATTTATATTTTATTTTGAACAGCCTTTTTGAAGAGATTTTGTTAAGTCCTCATGCGCTGATTTCCACCACCACCCATGCCCAGGATGTGCCTCTCATGGTCATATTGGTCTTGAATTCACTTCAGCAGGTTGAAGTGACCCTTCCTTTGGTGAATAAACTATCCTCTAAATTTATCTGGTCTACCCAGGTTTCTGTGCATGAAGCCTGAAAGAAAAACTAATTGAAAATTAAATTAATCAAGTCAAATGAGTTTCCTTTTTTGTTGCCTGAAGGGATAACTTAAGAAAGAAAGGAAGTGTATACTTCTTCCAGAACAGATGTGTCGAGCTGGAAATGAGCTCCTCCCTGACCCTGACTCCCATGTATTTCCCAGTTAACCTTGCCTAATGCTGCAGATATGCCCCAAGTCATATGAGCCATCTCCCACCATTCCTGCAACAGCTGACTCCAGACTTTCTAGATATTAAAAAAAAAAAAAAAAGGAAATGTAGCCCATTTTTCTCAAATTAATGCACAAATATGACATTTCAACTTTTCCCCCAGGCTCCGAACACTTCTCTAACTCTGGAAAATTAAATGTGTGATCCTGTGGCAGAAGCCTGTGCTGTGGTGTCAGACATCCCCCTGATTTCCAAAAGCACCCTTCACGCAGTTGTGCTCCTTCCTGTGCCTCCTGGAGAGTTTCCTGTAGAGGTAAAGCACTCGCTCCTCCTCCCAGCTCTGGAAGAAGGAGGCTGCGACTTTCCGGCACAGGCGGCGAGCGTAGGTTTCCAGGAACACGGTGGCGTAGAGGATGCAGAAGAGCAGCCCTATAACCAGCAGCACAGAGGGGTTGGGAGGCGTGGGGGGGCTGATCCTGCAGTGGGCAGAGCTGAAGATCAGATGATGGTGGTAGGTCCTGTTGAAGTCCCCGAGTAGTAATTCCTTAGAAGGACCCGGTAAAAGTTGGAATATAAAGGGCACGATGCGTATTTCAACCTGTAATAAGGAGAGTTAATAGGTAAGTGGGGTATGAAGAAACCAAAATCAGCTGTTTACTACAGAAACATTAGCCTGGGGGTGTGGAATCACTGTTACAGCATTAAGAGAAGGACACTGAAGAGTGTGAACACTTCAGGCTGAGTAACAGTGTGATGTGCAGGCACTGAGTACTGGGCATGGTGAGACCCAGTCCTATCTCATATCTTCATCCACTGTTACAGAGATGGTAACAGGCATTCACTGTATGGGATTTATGGTGAAAGACATCATCCAGACCATGGTATTAGTGGCTGAATATCTGAATATTAGAGGCTTTTTTAAAGACCTGATTATTTTCCTATAAATCCATCATAAGCAGGTATCTGCACTAAGGATCCTAGGGCTGGGGAGAGACGCAGGCTGTGTGGCAGAAGAGGGAAGCTAAAACACCAAGCCTAAGAATACTGAAATAGAACCTGGGGAGGTTTGTGAAAAGGATTGCAGAGGGTGACAACAAAGGCAGCAAGCAGGGATTTCTACTGAAGAAACAGCCCGTGCAACAAGATGGGAGACATCCTCGGTGTTCATCAGCTGCCCCCTTCCTTTTGGACTTGCCTTCACCCTGCAGTGGGGGGACAGTGTCCAAGGGACTCCCATCCTCCACCTCGCTTAGGGAAGGGACCTGGAGACACGGGAGCACCTGACTGCCTGGTGCTAGCAGCTTCTTTGCAGCATGAGGCACTATTTGCTCCCCTCCAAGCTCCCAAGGAGCTGTAATTTGGAGTGTGTCTGCTGCTATTTGATGCACTGGGAGGAGCAACTGAGGTTGTGCCACTGCCTCCTTCCCCAAAGCTTGTTGCTCTTCCAGCTGGCTGCTGGGAAGTCAGGATTGTGTAAATAAGGGTACAAAAACTGCAATCCCCACCACCAGCCCCCTGAAGTGACACAGAGTGGGGTCCCCACACATGGCAGGGCAGGACAGCCCAGCACTCACCTTGTATTTGATGTTGAGAGTGATGGGCACCACAGAGAACTGAGCTGCCCTTCTCACCGCCGTGTCTGCCACGCTGAACGCAAAGTGGTCCATGGCCACGACCACCAACATCAGCATCAGGGCCACGGTGACCAGCATGGCCTGCATGAGGCACAGCACCACTTCTTCCCAGGACAGCTTCAAGCCTGTTGGTCGGATGAGTTTTTTGGATGAGCCCACCAGCAGATGAGCTGCTTTTCTGTCCACAGCTAAACGCTCCAGCTTCTTGGTGATGTAAAAATTGTTGAAGCGGAGATTGGTGAGATAATTTTTCAAATACCAGGTGGACTCAAAACAGAGATAGAGCATGGAGAAACCAGCAGCCAGTCTGTTGGCTACTCGTATTGAGTCTTTGACCAGTACCTCAACAGACAAGAACTCTCTGCTAATTTTCTCACCGGCAAGGTGCATTTTTTGATAAATCAAGGAGCTGTTCTGAAGCAATGAAAAGCGAAAATGTCCATTCATAGGCTTATAAAGGGAAGGAACGCTTTCTTGGACTGCATCCCCAAACTCCCAGGAAACTTTCTCTAGCAGGGCAGTTGAGTTCAGAAGACTGTCAGAGGAGTTCTTGCAGGTGCACTTAATAAGCTGCAGTATGGTTTTAATGTTGCTTATGATGTTGGGTGTTATGTTCACCACTGCGATCATGATGCAGGTTGAGAAGAGAAGCTTCCGGCCCTGTTTGGTGCCTAACGTGGGCATGATCATGCTGAAGACACAACGGGCAGGATGCACCAAAAGGAGGGTCAGGAGAAGGAGCAGACTGAAGGAGATGGCCATGGCAACGGAGAGGTGCCAGGAGTACTCCAGGGAAGCAAACATCCAGTTGTAAAAGAGGCCTCCTATCACTGCTGTAATGCAGGAACACTGCAGAAACAAGGTCCACAGCTCTCTGCCATCTGCTGGGACAGGTTTGGAGTAAATCCACCATAGGTCTGCCACAGTTCTGTGCACCTTTGGGAACAGAAAGTCTTCACAGTAGACACGGGCTCTCATCCTGGAAAAAGAACAAGTACATGGGTGTTAGGAGAGGAAGGTCATAAAGACTAATTAGGGGGCTTTCTGGAGATGGTCACTTACAGGGCTTTGCAATATCCTCCTCTGAGTGCCTCTGGTCTCACCCTTCTCTACTTCCCTGCTAACTTCCCTGAGTAGCTGGGGCTGAGATCTCCCCTGGAAGCAGCAGGACAGGGAAGTTCAAAGCATTTATTGAAAAATAAATACCAAGTACGATGCAACTGCTCCTCTATTAATCCAAGCACAGGAAAGCATTGTGTTATTTTATAAAAACCATAACAGAGTCATTCTGAGGGGTCAGCTCATTGGCAGTGGCTGAGGCTTTGGTGCTTATTTAGAGGATGTTGGAGGGAGAAAGAGGAGGCTGGTGGCTTTTGTGGAAATTGTTAGACCAGCTCTGTATTTAAAAGGTGTTACATGGACAAGAGGCAGTTGAGTGGTGCTCTCCCTGCCTCTTAAGAGGAGGCCAAACACAAACCTACATGTTTAAGGGTGACAAACAGAGAACACAGTTTCACACTGAAGCTGCAGTGCCAGAGGAAATCTCCAAGGACAAGAATTTGGCCACTACAGACAGGATGAATGTCCCATAAATCTATTTAAATGTCTAATGGAAACAAACATTTGGGAAAGAATATAATTTCTCAGGCCTCACATCTGGAGCGACTCTCCGGAAACCAGAAAACCTGGAGGGGAGAAGAGCCTGTCCCCAGGATTAAACTCAGCCAGGCAATCCCTTTCTCCCACTTGACAGCAGCCTCAGCTATCCTTTGGCACAGTTTTGACTAGCAAAGGAGGTTTTCTGTGAAAAAGCCATACAACAGCTATCAAGACAGAGAGGGATTAAAGCTGACTCTACGTACCCAGTGGCAGTGAGGCGCCCCAGACTTGCCCAAAAACTCTCCATGTTCCAGTGCCTTATTGCTCTGAGAGAGGATCCTGGATGTGGCTGTTAGGAGAGGCAGGCAAGGAATCCAAAGCAGCACCAGAGAGCCAGGACTCAAAAACCAAGATGATCAGCAACACCGGCAATCCCTGAAGTGTGCAAAACCTGATGAGTGAAGCCCGGGGAATAACAGCACTACAGAACAGTGCCAGGGTGCACAGCACTGCTCAGGCTTTGCACTTCTTCTGGTCTTACTGTTATTGCAGAGAAGGCTTAATTTAATGACACATAGCTGAAAAAAAAATGAGTCAATGACATGTGGGCTGATGAAGATGGAACAAGGATCATACAGAGACTGCAGTGTCATCATTCCTTGTGGGGAAATCAGATGACTCCTCACGCTGCCCACCAGCAAGCAGCAGGCAGGCTTGGCATCTCTCTCAGAGCGAAAGGGACCTTTTCCTCTTTCAGACATCAGTCATGGCACAAAGGACACAGCAGGATCCAGCAAACCAGTTGGTAACTACTCATCTCTTCTGGCAGGCTGCTGGTCCCTGCTGAAACTGTGTGCAGGGCTCACAAACAGCTTCAAGGCTCATCTCACAGTCCTAGCAGAGGAAGAGGAAGTTTCAAACTTGAACCTTTCTGAATTCCCTGCAAATCCACTGCAGAGAAAACCCAGCCACAGTCAGGATTCCCAAACTGTTGAGAAGCTCCCAGATGTACAGGCCAGGATGTGCAGTCCCCAAAGGGATCAGCTTGCCTGGCCCCCAGGATGTGCCCAGCACAGAGCTCCAGCCACCAAACCTGCTCACCAGGAGATGAGGACCAACCACGATGTTTGCTCCTCAGTTATGAGCTCGGGGGTTACAGGAGCCTTCCCTGGCTCCCACCAAACCTGTGCCTTGGCCAGATGCTCTCATGCTAAGCCACCATTTGTGGGCAAGGGTGACACAACTCACCCAGCTGCCACTGAGCTCATCCCTTATGGGCTGTCCCAAGCCAAGCCCTCCCGCCAGCTGGGAACCGCCGGGCCCCCGGGATGTTCTCATGCTCCCCTGGGTGGGAAAGGGCAAAGGGCTGGAGGTCAGCCCTGTCCCGGCCACCCCTGGGGACAAAGCACGTGGGGCTCTGCCTTCCAGAGAGAGGTGGGAGAGCAGCACCTTCCCCAGGGGACACGGCTGGAGCCCATGGCAGTGGCAGGCATTGGAGGACAAGGAATGACGAGCGCAACAGCAGAGCAAACGTCGGCCGCTTCCTCTGCCCTTCCTGCAGGCACCAGGTCCCTTGTGCCCTTGCTGCTCCACTCAACAACTCTGCTTTGTAGTTGGGGGTTTTGTTTTTCCTGTGTGGCTGGTGGAGCAAAGCTTTCCTTCTGGTGTCCCGGAGCTCAGAGGCCGGATGAGAAACTCTGACTGGCTCCAGCCGGGAAGAGGCACCAGCCAGGCGGGCGGGAAAGAAAGTGCTGTTTGTTTGGAGCATCCATAGCAATTGCTTGCACAGGCCATGAATTAGGTCTTGAATTCAATGTGCACACTATAAGGGACTAACCCAAAAGACCCATAGCGGGATCCTGCAAGGCTCATCAGCTTCTTCTACAACTAAACTCCTTTCTCGCTCTACTTCAGAGTGAACTGATCTTAGCATCAGCCCCTGGGACCCCTTCCAGGCTACCCAGGAAGCTTTCTGGGGCAGAAAAAAAAAATTAGCAATAGGCTATAAAGAATAAAAACCTCTCAAGTCCACAACATTGCGGTGTTTTCTGAGTCTGCTACATCATCTGGCAAAGGCACCTGAGGTCTGTGGGGACACTGAGCAGTAACTCTGGCAGCACCAAGAAGTGTTTGTTTGCAGTCAGATTTTTTCTTCTGGCTCAACTCAAAACTCTGCTGGCTGGACCTAGAGCAAGGGCATAAATCTGGGGTCACTTTGATTTTATACCATGAACTACCTGTAAATGAGCTAGAAACATAAATGCCTAACCTTCCCCAGAACAAAATGAACAAGTTTTCTTTGCCAAAAAAAAAACCCAACAAACAAAACACAGCAGCAAAAAACTCCAATACCAGTGTGTGTGTTCCTAGGGATACCTGGAGAACAGCAGGTGAAGGCTGGGAGCGGGAAAGGGGCAGGATTGCGACACGGGAAAGGCAGGACCACGCATCGCAACGAAGCAACTGTGACATCTTGTGGTCACACTCTGCTCAAGGACCCTGAGGTCTGGCTCATCTTGGTTCTGAAAAAGAAATACTCTGTGGTTGGGAGAGTCCTAAGAAAAACTGATGAACATAAGGAGGAACACTATGTCCTCCCAGGATGCTCCAAGGTGCCTTTTACCCACCCTGTTTCATTTCCAGATGGTATAAAGGGCATTTGCTTTCTTGACAAGCTCCAGTCTCTGTAGAGCTCAAGCTCTAAAATTTTCTAACATCACCAATTTTGACTTTTTAGCACTACAGGAGGAAACTGAGCCCCACATGCCTGTGAGCAGCTTGCTGGAACTATGAGGCAGCAGAGGATTCCACTGGCATCACTGCCAGGAAACAGAGCCTGGCTTTACCTGGACTAGGGATGAGGACTGAGCTTGTACCCACCAGCACAGAGGTTTTAAACTCAGTTCTGATTGCAGACTGCAGTGTTTGGGGTGGGCCTGTGCCAAGACACCTGCAAGTTCAACCTGTGCTGACAGCGCAACCTTGTCATGGTGACACTGTGCCCCAGGTAGAGGGTGGGGTAAATTAACTATACAGTTTAAGAAAATGACTGGAGAAAGAAGATGAATGAAGGGCTAAAATAGAATGATGTAAGTCTGAAGATAATTCTCCATGGCAGTATCATCAGCACCTGTGGATCATGTTATTCTGCCCATTCGAGGAATTGAGGGTATGGGAAAGATTAACCAATTAGGGGTGGCTGTTTGCTTGTTAAAATCACATGCAAATGAACAACTTGCAGTAACACAGAGCCAGATCATGTCTTCTTAGGTTACTACTATAGAAATACAGGGAAATCCCAGCAATATCCTTTCAGCGACTGATGAGGGATAAATGGGATAAGGGAACCAAGGCTATCTAACCTGTAATAGCTGAAGTCCCTATCATGCTGCACTTTCATTTGTTTCAGGAATCTTTCCCTGTCTCTCCTGAAATTCCAGCATCGCTGCTGAGTGCAAACTGACGAGCACAGCTCTGGAATCACTCTCTGCTGTAAGGACTCACAGAGCAGCTCCTCCGTGTGAACAGTTTGTAAAGCAACTCGAATGCTTCTGGGATAAAAGACAAGGACAAAATGCTTTCCTACTGTAAATAAACCAAAATTATTTTCCTCCAAGTGTCTCAGGAGAACATATGGATGTTGGTCCAGGAGTGGATGGGGAACATCAAAGGAGTAAAGCAGAGATATTCTGGATGTTGAATTTCAATGCGTGAGTGGCATTTCCTGTTAATTAAAATTCACAAGGAGGCTGCTAATGTGAATGGCTTTTGTGATGGTTGTTGGATTTTTACATTCCTAGAGAAATGGTGCATAGGCAAGCAAAGTTCCTTTAAAATAACACAGTCAAAGTTATAGAAGGTCACTACAGAACTTGAAATACCCTTTCCTGGGAATTTTCATATCTCTACATATATCACAGACCCTTCAAGACTAATGGGGTTGACTTGCCATTAAAAGCTGCTTTTGGCAAATCTTAGTACTAGCAGCAGCAAATGCAATCAGAAATTATTCATACAGGCCTGTTTACCTTTGAACCCCAGAAATACTAAATCTTAAAATCTCTGTTTAAAAAAAAATAATTAAAACTCAAGTATGCCAGACTATGCTCTCATAGATGCCTGGGTATAAAGAGCAGAATTAGGTAATGCTGCTGTCCTCATGCCTTAAATCAGATCCTCTGAGGAGCCCTGGGAAACACAGGGGCTGCTGCCAGAGCTGGCAAACAGGTCTTGGACTAAAGAGGTTTAGGATCCAGGTGCTTCTTACACCTTTCCCAGGTGTACCAAGGCCTCCTTGTGGACCTTGGGTAAGTCACTGGTCCCCTGTCTGCCTCAGTTTCTCACATTAGCCCAGAGATCACAAACCTGCCCTGGCTGCATTTGTGAAACACTTCCTGATCCCTGGATAGACAGTGCCAAGGCATGCCAGGACCCTGGAAGTGATTTTTGGAGACTTCTACACAAACTCTGTGGTTCCAGCTCTGCTTTCAAGCCCAAGGAAAACCATTCTGGATTCGATCACAGAGGATGCACCAAGTCAGAGCTGAGACCATAAACAAACCTGTGACCCCAACATCTGTGTTGGAGCTGGACTGGATGTTACCCTTCGGAACTGGATGATCCCAAAGCCCTTGCTGCCTGTCCTCCAGGCTGCAGGGACAGAGGCAGCTCTGTCCCAGTGGCTGACGAGGATCCCCTGCAGCAGCGGCTCAGGGCAGTGGGACCGCGGGGCTCCTTCCTGCGGCGCCTGCGGGCACAGCCTGTTCCCTGTTCCCTGGCCCGGGACAGCAATCCCGTGCTGTTCACGGACAGCCGGCTGAAAAAGCAAACTGCAGGAAGCAACTTTCCCTCCCCATTCAGCCCATCTTTGCTAAAGCGTGATGAGGAGCATCCGAGCAGAACGACAGCGCCCAAACCCAGCACAGCCAAGCAGAACAGGGATTTGGGGTATGCTCAAAGGCTCTTGAGCAGAGCAGCCTTGAGATGCTGGGCCAGGGGTTTTCCCGTTGCTCCGCTGCTTAACAGGACTGCACTGCCCTCCTGCTCCTCCTGGGGAGCCACGGCCCAAATCAGGGATGAAGCTGGAGCAGGAGGAGGCTCGGGCTTTGCTTTTCTCCCCTCAGTCTACAGAGCAAACAGGACCATGTGAGGTGCTAACCAACGTGCTTTATTTTAAGTTTTCCACAATCATTAAGGATTTTGTTTGAACATTACGGATTTTTTTTTTTTTTAACTTGATTGATCAAAGTTCCACATTCAACTGGTTTTGGCGATTTCGGTTCAACCCCCTCGAGTCCCCACCTGCCACATGACCCCAGGGTAACCCCCATAGGGTAACTCCAGCAGCTGTGGTGGGTGAAAATCTCCCTGCCAGCCCTCCCACCTGGCCCTGGGGGTTATCAGCAGCACAGGAGCAGGGGGGATGCACTGGATCCCTACCCCAGGCCAGTTCATCTTGTCAGCTCCACCAGTTTACATTATCAGAGAAACTTGTCCCAGAACAGGGATTCAGTCACTCACCTCCATAAAACAAGAATCATATCCTTTATCATTCAATCAACTATTTCTGTGACTGATGATTTAAGTTTAATACTTTAGATCCTTACATAAAATAAAATAAAAATAATCGGATAAAATGGTGATTAAAATCACAGTCAATTTGCAATGCTTTCATTGAAAGTACCCAAGCGATCTGATTTTAAAAGGCATTAAGAATCAAAGCCTATTTTTAAGAAATGTCAATAATATTCCAATGCAACTTGTCCACTGACCTGTGACTCAGCGGGTCATTTGTGAGTGAGTCAATCTCACAAACCTAAGACTGGCCACAGTTACCAACGGTGAGACACCACCGATGTCCAAAGTTACGTCAGAAATTAATTTGGTCCCAAACCCCATCCGTGGACTCAGTGCAAAGAACCAGGCAGCAACCGCTGTGCCAGGTTTTCAAAACACTGAACATGTTTGGAAACAAACTGTGGCCTTCCAGTTTCCAAAGCATGGAGCAATGCACCGAGTCCTACCAACACATCTCCTGAGTCATCCCTTCACACACCAACCTGAAGAAATAGTCTTCATCCTCCATGAGAGAATCACTCATGAGATGGCAATGAGACCCCATCCTCACACCCTGCCAGAAGCACCCGGCCACACCGCCTCCTCCCCGGCCAGATTCTGATACACTCACTCACGTTGGGTTGCACATAAATAATCCAGTTGCCTCCACCCTGTTCCCAGGGCTGGTCTCCAAAACGAGGTAGGGTATCAGAAGCTAGAGCAGCAAGGCTCGCCAGCTCTCATGGGGGGACAGGAATCTACCCAAAGATGCTCCATGCTTACAGGTTGTCCAGTTAACAACCACCTATGACAGAAGGACTCTGGGAGAGTTGGATTTGTACCTGCAGAAGGTGGGGAAAGATCTCCAGAGAAAAAAACAAATAGATGTTGTGACACTGACCAGGATTTCTAAAAATAAAATTAAACCAGAAGGTCCCACACAGTGTGAGTGGCCACGTGGCTTCTCCTCCTGTGCAAACTCTGATGATTCCAGTGCCCCAGTCCTAAGTGAGTGAGTCCTTCCCCAGGGGTGGCTTTGTTCATATTTTATTTAGTGCACTTAAAGTGACATTTTCTACAGCTGTCACAAATGAGGTGGCATTTTCTGCATGGATGTTGGCCCATGCAGGGAAGGTCCCCAGCTGGAAGATGCTCTTGGCCCATGTGTTCATAGCCAAGCTAAGAAGCAGAACTCCCATAAGATTCATGAGCAACCCAGTTCTTGCCTACAAAAGAAATACAAAGACAGCTGTTGAGTTTAGACTGGACATCTACAGCATGTGAAGCATGAAGCTATTTGAATGCAAACATTATAAAAACTGAAGGCTTAATTGCTGTTAATATTAGCAACATCTTAAGCAGGCTTAAAGCCACAAAGGCCACTCTGCAGCTGCTTACCAAGCTTTGATCCATCAAAAACTTTAACATCTGTTTAGCCTCAGGAATGTGAGCAGGAACTGGGACTAAGCCTAATTTCACTCATAAGCTTTATTTTACTGAGCTGGGGAACATTTCCTGCATCCAGAAACCTATGAAAGTTGAGCTGCTGAGACTAGAGGAATAAGAATAGGGGCTGGGGGATGCTGAGCACATTCAAGACCACTTTTGTCACCATTTGGAGCCATGGTGGCTCCAAATTTCAGCTTCATAAGAGGTCCTTCCATCCTGTGCCTTCAAACACTGTTGATACTTCTGTCTTCTCACTTTGCTACATACTGAAGTACTAACAATGCAGAAAAATCCATTCTTTAAACACTCAGGCTGATTGTTTTCATTATTTTATGTGTCTAAAGAAACTTACCATATCCTTGACCATCAAATGTCCAGAGGAAAACGCAATTGAGTTGGGAGGTGTTGAGACTGGCAACATGAATGCATAGGAGCATCCTATAGTTCCTGGTATCATTAAATAGAGGGGATTTACTTTCAGACGAATGGCCTGGAAAACCAGAAAGGAACAGGAATTGCACCTTGGAGATTCGAGCTGCCAATAGATGGATCAAAGGATCCAGTGGAGTGTGCAGAGCCGTATCCCACACTCTGTGATAAATAATCACTTATCTCACAACAAAGTCTGAAGGATTACTATCCCTCAGTGTCCACATTATGCTACAGGGCTTGTTGCTCCCAAGGGTTTTGAAGAGCCCAGGAGCAGGAGAACTGCCCAGTGCCTGTCCCAGCACAAACCCAAGACAAACCTGCCCACCCAAGGGGCAGAGCAAGGAAGGGGCAGAGGACGAGCTGGTCTTGCCATGGGATGACCTTACCAGCTCTGCCAAGACAGGCAGAAAGATGATAATAGTGGCTGTGTTGCTGGCAAACTCTGTGAACAAGGCGATGACAACCGTGATGAGGATGACGGCCACGGGCGGTGGCACACCCTCCAAGGGATGCAGATGGCCTCCTATCCACACAGACAAGCCAGACTCCTGCAGAAGGGGAGAGCAAAAACAGGAGTCGTCCTCCTGCATCCCTGCAGGGAAACTGATCCTCTCCTAGAACTTGTCCTCAGGATGTCTCACAGCAAGCAGCTTGCAAGGAGTTGTAACCTCCCCAGTTATCTGCTGTGTATTGTTGTCACTTGGAGTTGAGAAATATGTCCTTTGAGTGTGATCACTCCATTGATACAAGTTTTCCAAAGCCAAATGAGAACACCAAGTGACACCCTGATAAAATCCAACCCTGCTGGGCAGGATGATGCCACATGGCATCTGCTGTGGACCTCACCTCACAGCCCTTGGCCATGGCAAAGCCTCCTCCAAGCAGCAGGATGATGTTCCAGGGCACCGTCTCTTGGGCCTTCCTCCAAGTCAGCAAGGGCTGGGTCTCTGTGTTTGGTGCTGGAAACAGAGCAGAGGCCTGTGTCAAACACCCACCTGAAAAGGAGCATCAGTCATTGCCTGACAGAATGATACCATGAGTCTGACAGCAGTGCTGAAGCCCACTGTCCATGAGTTGCTGATCAAACATACACATGGAGTGTCTTGAGTTAGCCAGTTAAAGGAACATTTAACTTAGTATCAGATGTCCAAAAAAACCCTCAATTCTAGCATTAAAGTTTTCTTTGAGGCTTTCTTGATTTAAAATTTAATATCAGGTTAATTTTCTCTCTGTAACAGACATAAACATTGTCTTCAACGGATGGGGGTCCATGGAAGGAGGAAATTTTCTGCCACTTGAATTATAAAGATGTTATTAATTTTCCATTTGTCATTCAACAGCCAGTAAGTTTTATAGCAGAGAGCTCATCTCCCCTAAAAGCCATTTCTTAATACACGATAAAGTGAGCTCTGTTGTATGGAAAGATGCACTAATGGGACTGAAATTTTCTGTTGAAAAAGGGCACATATTTTATCCACAGGAGGCCTGATTAAACATCTTCCTGTGTATGGACAGCACAACAAATGTTGTCAGATGTCAACAATGTCAGAGCAGCTGGTATTTTGTTCCCACAGACCCCAGGCAATGCTCCATCATCCACAAAGGGCTTTCATCAGCCACTTGTCCACACTAAGATCATCTCTTATTCCAAGCAGCTTATGAATTAAAATTTGTATTTCATTTCTACTCAGAAGGGCCAGCCCACAACTTCAAAACCTGCTGGGGAGTTTGGGCTTTAGGAGTTCAAATTCTAAATTATTCTAGAATGTGAAGAAGAGCACCTATATCTGAGAATGGACAACTAGCCCAGCTCTGCCCTCTCAGAGGTCCATGCTCCCCTCGAAGGACAGAAGCTGTTGGGGAGTCAGACACCAAACCTCTGTTCCACAATCAGGTCTGCTGTGGTAAGTGAACACCCATTTCAGGTCACTTCACCCCACCATAGCATCAACCCTGACAGCTACATGAGCAACTGAGACATTCCTGCCATCAGCAGCAGGGCAGTGACTGCTCAGCCTCTGCTGGTACTTCAGAAAAGAAGCCACTCTGGGATCAAATGGCACCTTCAAGGCACACTGCTCCCCACAGCCAGCACTGCTGCTGCAGGTCCAAGGGAGGATAGCTGTGGTTCTTGCTCCATGCCTGCCCTGCCAGGACACAGGCAAGCACAGAGTCCCTGCCTGGAGGGGTCTGCTACTCACCTTTCAAGTCAAACCACCACCTGAAGGAAGGTTTTTGTGAAGGGAAGAAGAACAGTATAATCACAATGGTGATTCCCGTAACCGCATCTGAGATAAACCTGTCCAAAAGCAGCAGAAACACTTGTAAGAAGCACAAGCCTGTAGAATTACAAAGTTTATGAAAACAGGGATTTACCAAAGAAGATTACAAGTTTCCGTCAGGGCTGAACAATGCTTGTTGTTCACAGTTCTTTTTTTTTTTTAATTTCCTGTCGAGCTACATTTCTACGATGGCCTGTGAACCCCTCAGAAAAGCTGCCCTGCAAAAGTAAAAACCAAGATCTAATCCCCTCCACACTGATGCTCTGGCTGTTCTGATTCCAGAGTCGTGAAGACAAGTTTCCTCAGCCTATTGCAGGGAGGAAGAGAGACAGAGCCCAAAACATCTTATTTATATGAGCTCTTTGCAAAATGCTCAAACTCTCTGGTGAAAGGCAGGCTCCATCCAGTAAAAAGCTTAAGCATGTGTTAGATTTAAGGAGTTATTAACTGATGAGGAAAAAGTCCATAAGTACTTTGCTATATTAAGGAGTAATTTATTAAACTAGGGGTTTATTTGAAAAAAACCCACAAAACGATGAAGGTCTCTTCCTTTAAAAAATAACAACACCCTCTCTGAACTTTAGCATTCCCTAGCTGCTGTATCTATTCATCTTCACAAGGTATGGCTGTCACAGGGGACACAAACTTGGCAAACAGACAGGATAACATTTGGAAACAGCTCCTGCCATCTCTCTTCAGTCTTCAGGCCTCCAGTGAAATCGGTGGATTGCCTAAAGAACTCAGTATTTCACTGTAAATCTATTTATAAACAGCACTCCCAACATTAAATCCTAGGGATGGCCTCAAACAGACACATCCCAATTTCCCATTAGCTTCATGCACCTCCTCTAGGAGACAGAAAAAAACAAAGTTGGTTCTGCTACTTGATGGTCAGTTCAATTTATTCCAGGAAACTTGAGTAACAGTGTTAAGCAACAAAATCAGAAACTCAGGAATCTCAGCTTGGAAATGTTATTGCAAAATGGCACAGTGGAATGGAAAGAGTCTTACCCTGGTGCAAACAAGCTTGCCCAACCTGGAATGAATTTGGGATCCCTGGAGAACAGCATGATTGCAAACATGCAGAAGAAGAAGAAAATTGCCTGTTCTGCAAACCTGAAATGAAAAGAAATGAGATTAAAATGCTCATGGGCTAAAGGGGTGGATCCAAGCTAGGACAAGTATCCAGCTCCTGCTGCAGCATCTTGGCTGAGAAGTGAGGATGATTTTCTAAAAACAACTACAGTGAAACATTAGAACAGATTGTAAATCTATTTGCAAATACTGGTGTTTGCCAGCAATTCTCTCTTATTGGAAGACATTAAGGAGAGGCAAGATGGAGACCAGGAATGTCACAACAGCTGGACACAAGGTTGACCCTCTGGGTGTGGCAGAGAGGAAGGGCCAAGCAGCTCCCCATGGTCTTTCCTCTTCCCATGTCCCTCCAGGATGCCAGCCAGGGATGGTGTCACTGCAGCTCAAGCAGTACAAAAGGATGACTGAGATTCAAATCATACATGAGACAGCAGGAACAAATTCCTCCAAGGTCAAAATCTAAACACTGTCCCTTAGACACATGACAAACAGCAGGGTAAAAGGCAATATTCACCGAGTATCTAGGGCAGTTAAGATTTAACCAAGATGATGCTTCAAAATGCTATTTAAAATCTCTCTGAGCACAAGCAGGGGCATATAAGCCCTTGGGAAGAGGCTGCTTGAGCTGATTTTTAGTTATGGGGCTGCTAATCAAATTGGTAGAGCTCAGCTTAATGGACTTTCCCACTCCTAGATCTCAAAGTGGGACTTTGATTCTTTCAGAGACATTTTGCAGGCTGCTTGATAATGTACTGAATGGAACAAATAAACCAATTTCTTTCATTTACAGCACAGGCACAGAGAGCTGTCTTTGAAGAACCACTCCGTGTTCCACACAACAGAAATAATTACAATGTCGAGAGCACGACACAAACATCGCTGGATATTCACAGCATTGCCCTGAGTATGAAAATATTATTTTACAGATGGAGAAACACAGACCATTTAAGGATAAAGCCTACAGTTTCAACAGCCTTGGCTGCCCAGAATATCAGTGTATGGTTGGACATATCCAGGGTTGGATTTCTAGAGATACCCAGCTTTTCCTGCTTCCCCCCCTTTTTTTGGCATCTCTCAGAAGTCTAAAACCCATGTTTCTTTCTGCTGCTTACTCCAAAATATAATCCCCATCATTGCAGTTTTTACCAGCTTTTACTTTCCTTGCTTGACTAACATAGTTGAAGGAATTATTCAGAAAATAAGAATGTATTCCATGGCATGGATCTGACTTCTTTCTATATACTTTCTCTGGGCTTTAAGATTTCTTAAAGTATATCCACAATCCATATGATTCATATCCATAATATGATTTGCCAGCCTTCTCAGCAAATTCCTCCTGCTTTGCAGGACAGGTATGCACAAACCTCTGAAATCCAGCCTGTGTTGGTTAGCACCTAACACGCACAGAACTGGGTTTTTTCCTGGAGTAGAAAAATCATAAAGAGTAATTAAACAACTCAGCATGAATTCCTTCTGTAAGAGGAATGTTGTTCTTCAGAAGATTTGAGTGCAAGCTGCTATTTGCAATTATTCACGCTAGAGACGGTGAGGAGGCTGGAGCATGCAAAAAGCAAAGTTCAGCAGGTTACAAACAGACTGAGTGGAAATATAGGTGTAATCTTCTTTAAAAAACTCCATTACCCCCAGTCCTCCACTCTTAAAACAGGATATTTGCAAACACACTTAATTTCTTTCTCATTTCCATCCCAACTTTACAACTCACTTTGTTGGACCCAGTTTCTTATAGTCCTCCTTTATCACCTCCTTGGCTCGGGCTTCTGCATCCACTCTTATATTTGACTTTTTTGTTTTCCAGCCCCTGCCAAGAAACACAATTACATATTTACATGCCTCTGACCCAAGTGACACATAGGAAATACTGCATCTTCTACTGCAGCACATGGAGAACTCAGTGTCCTTCTCCAGCACCTGCTCTGCAAGGTTCAAAGAGCTGAACATCTCTGGCAGCTCAGTTTGTGTTATCTTCAGATTATGAAGACTAACAACGAAAATCTCTGCTGAGATAAAGGTAATAGGCCTTATTTATACTATATATATATTATGTACCCTTTGTCTATGCATTCATACAAAGGAGACCCTGCAGAGGTGAGGAAGTTTCCTCTTATTTATATTCTGAACTGTTTCCTCCAGCATGGGCTGTGATTGCCAAATGAAAGTCCCAACATTCCAAGATTTCCTTGTCTTCCTTCCAAGCAAGTTACCTACTTGGGCAGAATGACTAGGAAATAGGGTGACACAGAAAATGAATATGTCCCTTCATTTTTCAAGTCACTTGTAATTTCCTGGGTGATCCCAGGATGCTGCTGAGGATCAACAAAAATGTGAGGAATTTCTAAGTGGCCGGGAATGTTAATGTGCTCCTGGCTAAGCCTCTTAGCCCGGCTGCACTGACTGCACACAGTTTGCTCCTTTGTAGCATGTGCATACAAATGATATATTCATATCTCGCACTTCATCTCCCACCATATCCCATGACACTGAACCTGGTTTCTAACACTGCCTGTGACCTTGATTAAACCTACAACCCCAAATTTCTGTATCAGAGGCATCAGCCCATCCCCGTGGTGCCTGCCCTTCCTTAACACATTTATTGTTTCAAAGGGATGTGTTGGCTGGATGGTCTATATGGCTGAATGGTTGATCATTCAGAAGCTCCTGCACTTCAAGCTCCTGGCCCTTTAATTTCTTAATTTTGGGGAGGTGTTATTAACAGCAGCCTCAGCTCAGCCAGCCCATACCTCAGCCTTTTGCTGTGTTTTGGATTCAAGCAAAGCCGAAACGTCTGCCTGCCTGTGCCCAGCTACAGACACCAAGGACCTGCCCACAGAGAAAGTTCAGCCACTATCCCCAAGCAGTTACAGCCCAAGCATCCCAACAGGCTCCTGTGGAGCCTTGGCTGTACTTGCAGAGCTTTGCAGTGCCTCTTCCACGCACCTCCCCACTGGGGAATTCTGGTATCCGCGCTGGCCCAGCTATCCCAATACAGCCGGGCTTTGTGCTGGCGGCGATGAGCCAAACCAAACACAGAGCATCACGTTCCCTGAGCACCAGAGCCACCCTGCCTTTCACCGGGGGTTTCGGCCTCTTCCCTCACCTGAGGGGCTGGGGCTGTGCCGGCTGGATGCCGGGACCATGCCCAGCCCTCACCATGGGACACGGGAATTCAGGCTGGGCTCCACACAAGCCCTGGCACACGGCAGTGGGAGCCGGCCAAGCATCACACAGCAGCACGCAGAGCCTCCTGAGAAGCCCCACCAGCAAGTTAAGGACAAGCCTTTGGCATTTTCTGGATTAAAACTTTCCCATTGATTTTTCCCCCCCCATGTCTGAGACAGTGTAAATATTTGGACACCTGTTCTCTTTTCCCCCCTCTCCCCCCATTTGCATTTTAAAGTCAAAACAACAATTAAAGACTCTTCTAAATATTACAAATTCTGTACGGTCCCTGGAGGAAGCAAGACTGTTACTATCACTTGTGAGAGTGTGGAGGGGGAAAAAAGGCTCCACATGAGCAGCAGAGCAATGCTGCAATCACTTTAGGTTGTGCACACTAAGGGGTTGCAAGATTTACCGGAAAAACATGTTATTCTCAGTTACAGATTAACACGTTGTTGTAAAATTAAGCCCTGTTGTGAAGTAATCTGTTCCAAACCCAGGGTTTTGCCCCAAGAAGAAATCCTGTCTCTTTTATGGGGAACTAAGATTTTGTCATGATCTCCAAAGCTAGATCTTGCTTTTCCTTCTGTCATTAAAAATCTCCCATTTACCCTCCAGAGGCCAAGGTCAGGCAGTAAAATAACATTTAAAAATTATACATTTAAAAATAATACATACTCTGTACACATATTTCAGTTGGATAAAGTATATGTAACTATGAGATATCTTTAAAACCTTCCTATTGTACATCAGCTTTTTAAAAACAGATGACTTGTTATGGGATGGGCATGCTGGAGTTAGTTATAAATTCCCCCACCTTCCAGGAGATGATCCGGGGTGGTATCAGTAGATTTAGGATGAGAATCATGATGAATATGTATTTCACAATGCTAATATAACCAGAGTACATACATGTGTAGTGAATATCAACATACCTCAGGTTAATTCCTCCATACAGGATGGAGATCCATAGCCATCCCATGAGAAGAAAAATCAGCATTAAAGGAAATGCAAACATAAACCAAGAACCAAAGTTCACCACATCACATTCTGGAAAATAACTAAGCAAACGGGAAAAATCAAGTTAATGCAAGATGGGAAAGCAACCCTCCCATCCACGGGTAAACAAGCATCTGAAATCAGCAGTGAGATATCCCACAAACCTGCCCCAGTGCATTTAAAAACTATCTCTGTGTGTGCCTTAGGAGTTATCTGGGACACAAGGAAATGTGAGGAGCGTTGTGTTGGGACAACCACCAGGACATCCTGCCACCCCCATCTCACCCAGCCCAGCTGTGCAAGCCTGCAAGGAAAGATCTGGAAATCCCTCTCCAGATGGGCAATGCCTTTGTACAAAGATATTCCTGGGCACCCAGGATTAAATCCTGCTACAGAAACTGCTGGAGAGTCTGGACATGAACCTTGCAGGGATGCTGCAGTGCCCAGGACATGCTGTATGTACTTCTTGTAGAGGTCAGCAAAGGTAAGAAATACCTGGGGGCACCTGGGCTGGCACAAATCTCTGCTCCTATGCACATAGGAGGAATCTTTTATGACTAAGAAAACAGGCCAGAAGTAGTGGGTTCATTATTTTTCTTTCTCCCATACAGCAGTAGCTGTAATTGCTCACAAAGCACTACACAGTCTGCTTCACCAGAACAGTTACCAGGTTAACTGTAGGCGTGGAGTCAAGTCCCATTAAATTCAGTGGGATTAAAAGCATCAGTGAGGTGAAGCACACATGCTCCAGTTTGGCTGACAGCCTGCCTGGCTACACTGGAAACCTGCTTATTAAGTCTAAGGCTGGTGCACTCCCTGCTTTCATTTCCCAAAACGTTCTGGAAGGGCATGAATTTTCCAAACTCAGCACAGAAAGGGATTTCCTACAGGGATGAAGAACATGTCTCTGTCTTGCAGGATTTACAAGGCTCCCCAGGAGAGCCTCCCATACCTCTTCAGCTGTCCCAGAAGGATGAGGTTTGGCGCAGTTCCTGTCAGCGTTGCTGTACCTCCGATGCTGGCTGCGTATGGGATTGAGATGAGGAAACCTTTCCATATGTTTGTTTTGTATTCCTCCTCCTTCTTTAAGTCTGAGAGAGCATCACTGGAAATCTCCTTCTCCTCCGCCAGATCTTTGCTTTAAAATAGTCCAAAAGAGAATCCGGTGAAAGCCCTGGTTTAAATACAGCGCAACCACTTCAGAGCCTTGACAGAAGGAAAATTCCCAGTTTTTAGAAATCCAAGCTACCAGTGTGCTCAAGGACACCTTAGCAGCTCAGTGCTGCAGAGGGGTCTGCTTGGTGAAGTGCCACACAGGACTGTCAGCCTCGCAGAGGACAGAGCACCCTCAGACCCATCCATAGGAGCTGAGTGCCTTGCCCAGCCCCTCAGCAGCTTGTAACCCTGAGCATAAAGTCCAAAGGACTGCCAAAAGGAAAAAGAACTAAAATTTGATAGATTTGAGGAAAGAAACATCTGTTCCTGTGTTCCTGAAAAAGATGCTTCCTTCCCATCCTTGTTATCAAAGCAGGACCATCGCCAGTGTGTAAATCCTGGGGGGTTTTACATCATCGGCTTCACACATTTGATGTTCCTGGGAAAACCAAGGCACAAATCCCCAGCAGGAGACACCTCTGGCTATGATTTTAGAGTGGCTGAAATAAACCTCTGTAATGATTTGAACATGTAGAGGGATGCTGGGCACACAGAGGAGGGTTTTTATCATCAGGCTGCTAGTGACTGGGATGTTCGGTATAATCGAAACATTGCAATGATTGAATTTCAAATTCCTAACACGTGGTCTAGCTCAGGGGATAATTCTCTCTCAACTCTCTTATACAAACTTTATAGTTAACTTACTCCTCAGTACTTGCCAGAAACTGCATCTCAGTTGGTACAGTGTAAAGTTTATTCTGCTGAAAAGATGCTGAAAAAGAAAGATGAGGACTTTAAAACAGTTCAAAGCATCTAGAAAATTCTCCTTGAACCAAACAGAGGGACAGAGGAAACAGCTACCATTTTAGAAGAGGGGCTGTGCAAATGAAGGGTGAGCTCACACCAAGGGGATGGGGTCAGGAGCACCTGGCAGGGATGAACAAGCCCACCTCTTCCTGCCACTGCTCCAGCCCCACCACAGCACCCAGCTTCTCCTCCAACACCCAGGCACTTGGTCCCTTTACTGGTTTTGCCACAGGCTGGGCTTTGGGATCCTCTAACACAGCCAAGAGTTCCAGGGCATCCCTTACCAAGTCATGGGTTTGGGGTGGGTTTTTCTAGGGGAGGATTAACCATAAGTCATTCTTAGGAAGAAACACTGTTGGGCCTGGTTGTATCTGTAAGGCAGGTTCCCCAAGGCACAGCAGGAGCACTTCCTGTCACTGAGCTACATTCCCATTTTACACCCTGCAGACATCTAGAGCAGTCACCATAAAGCTGTAATTCCTTCTTTAAAGGCAAGAGTGAGACACATTTGGGGATTAGGTTTTGTACCAGGTCCTCCAAAAGCCACCCTGACAGCAAGAACCATTCCAAGCCCATCATCCTCTCCACAAATGACAGATCCTGCAGGTTGAGGAGCCAGTCCCAGTAAACTGGGAGCTGCACACCCCTAAACCACACCAACCCACAGGAGCACTCAGAAATCAAAAGATGGAAATGCAATACAATCACTCTCTGTTACCAGACCTGACATTAAGGCTCGTGGCATTTGTGGCCATGGCTTGACCTCCTGAGGTTGGGAGATGTGCTATCAAACCCCATTTCCCATGTTCCTGGCAGGACTGGAGCACTTGTGGGTTTTATCCACCTTCAGCACAGGTGGTCCTTCCCCACTACTGCTGGCTCTGCTGCCTTTCCTTGTGCTCTCTGTGTGCTTTTGGGTCCAGAGGTTTGTGTGCCTGCACTTCCCTGGGCTCTGCAGACAGCTATATACAGAACCCAATTCCTGCCACTCAAGCAGTCCCCAAATTTCCTTGCACCTCTTCTTAGCCCAAAACCTGATCCCCTTCCACCCACAATGACCTAGAGATCTAAAGCATGGAGAGAAGCCAGCAGCCAAAGTCTCAGGACTCACTCACGTGTGTGCCAAAGACACGGTGCTTGTTCCAGCTCAGTGAACCAGGGATTTTTGCAATGTCATGTTTTACACATCGCTAATTTACTGAATTGGAGTTAATTGGCTTGGACACACACATGCTGAGCTTTCATCCCAACCTTGCCACAATGAAAGGATGTAATTAGAAGGATGAACATCAACCCATGGTTGACTGTTGATCCCTCAATGGATTTAGCCCAAAGGCTCTTAAAATGCTGTCCCACTCAAGCCCAGTCCTGGCTCTGCAAAGACATTTCATTTTACCTCAACATTGTTCAATTTTTTTCCCTGCTAAACTCAGGCTACAATCCCATCTGGGCAGGACCATCTGTGATTTATCTTTCAAGGAAGGATTGCAAACGTAACCATGCAAAGAAAAGCAAGGCATACTGCAGAGCTTTTCCTATGAAACTTGTAAAAAAGGAATTGAAAATTATTACAGGTCCGTAAGTCAGAAAAGGCCAAAGATGACAGAGTTTGGACCCAGCTGTACACACCTCTCACAGGGCAGTATGAGGATTCTGTGGCCATTTCACCAAAATAACTCACTTACCTTAGAGGCAGAAATGCTTTTCATAGATAATTTTTGCTTTAATGACATTTTTACTGTTTCTGAAAGGTTCAGAAGACCTGAATAGGACTATTTCTACCCACTGAGGGATGCAGGCAGCAGTGCTGTGGCCACACCCTCCAGCACAGCCTGGGATTAGCCAGTCAAACCAGGCAGCAGTGTCCAAAAATGCACATGTCCCACTTGCTCCTTTAGAGACATTATTTCCAGGTCTGTGACTCAGAGTTACACCTCAAGCACTGACTGCAGTTTATCTTGAATTTGCAGAATATTCTCTACGAAGGAAAAAAAGAATGGAAATATTTTCTTGTGATTTTTACCTGCAGATATTTAAGGTGCTCAGAGAAATGAAATATTGCCAATGATGGGTTAGTGGGCAGAAGCAGGAGAGAGGTCAGGCTCACTGACACAGCAGCTGCCAGCTTGTCACACACCTATTGCTGGAGATGTCAGACAGAATTGCGGGGAATCTATAATCCACCTCCAAAAGGAAAATTCTGGAAGCTGAAAAATGTCTGTTGGTGTTAAATTTATAACCCTGCTTTGATCTACCAGAACCAGCTGGGACTTCAGCCCCCCAACCTCACTACTGCTCTCTTGCACCAGAAACCAAGAGTGTCAAAATGAACAAATGACTACACCCAGTTTTAGCTGTCAATGACACAAGAATGTAAATATTTGCTGATCTATAACATGCTGCCCATGTGGCTGGGCATGGACATAGATGATTGAAAGTCTGAGATTTTCTCATCAGGAAAAAAGTGTCACCAACCGATCAGAGATCACTTAAATTCTGGCACTGTGTGTGTAAGCAAAGCCCTATACAAAACTGGTTTCACACACTTGTTGAGATTTTTTTCTGTAAACCAAGTGCTTTGAAACATCACATATTCTTTATTATATTTTAAATTATTATTTTTAACCACTCAGATATTTTTTAGCCTCATGGACTCTACTACATTGTTATGAAACCAAGTCAATTTGCAAACTGATCTTATCACATGGCATTGTGCAAGTTTCCTTCCACATACAGCTCCCTTCACAAATAAATCTTTTTGGAGCACAGATCACGATTCAGATAGATTATAAACATTTAATAAACTATGAAATGAATATACCTTCTTCCCATCTGTACATCTCCACTCCTAAGTGTAACATGAGATTAGTCACTTTTGACTGACTTCAGGTTTAGGGCTTCCTTCAAGGAACTCAGCTTTGCTCATCCATTCAGAAAGATTACAGAAAAGGATGAGTCCACCTTGGGACACTAAATTTCAAATAAAAAGTCCACATGAAAACACGCATTTTGATGTACAGAATGTTGTACATTTTACAGGTGATTCCTCCTTCACTTGTATTTATGACTTTCAAAAGCCTCTATCTCAAAAAAAAAAACCAAAAAAAACAAACCAACATCATCACACCATCACATGGTATTTGCAAAGCATCACTTTATTCATTCTTCTACCTGCATGCCCCTCCCTTCCCTTTTCTGGTTTCTCTCACCACTGCAAGTGTTGTGAGTCAAGGATGTTAATTCCGTGCTTAACAGTGTCTAGGACAAGGGGGGAATCTTCCTTTTATGTGTTCCCAAACTCTACTGTATTTACAGCCACAACTACGCAGTCAGTTTCAGAGGCTGGGGTCAAGAAGGTTAAAAGCAGACTGAAAAAACACAGAACAGGAAATTATAGCAAGGAAATCCATGGGATTGATTTTAATAGATGTGAACAGTCAAAAATTCATAAAGCAAATGTGATAAAGCAACTTGGAGTGAAAATATCTCATGATTGTTAAACATTTATGATGAATGATTAATTATATCTTTATTAGAGTGTGCACATGTTTGAGTCTTCTTCTGGGGACTCCTTTATCTTAGGACTCAAGGGGAACCAAAAAGCCATTGCTTTTAAATCACAGGCAGATGAATTACTAATTAGTGCAAGAAGAAGCAGCAGAAGAAGAAGCTGTGACTACTGCTCCAGCTATCAAAAATAGCTACAAAGGGGATGTCAGGACATCATTTCTGGTTTGCTGTTTCTCATCACTGTCTGCCAGAAGCCCAAAGTTCTGGTAAATGACTCGTGAAGAGAAGGCTGGAGGAAGGCCTTACCTGGCCACATACCCCTGACCTGTCCTCAACCTGCTCAAGAACAACACCAAACAGCAGCATCAAGACGGAAAAAAAATCACAAAGCACTTCATAGATAGATATTTAACCTGCCAGCCTTCCCTTGAGTCCTTGCTTTCCCCCCCAGCTCAGGCTCCAGTTCCATGGGTGAACAAACAGGAAAACAAGAGAACACACATGTCCCAAGAGCACAACAGCTCTGTGTGCCACAGGGAGGGACCCACCCTGCACCATCCCATAGCACTCATCTGCCCCTTCTGCAGCCCTCCCTGGCTCCAGCTGTCCCCCAGCAATGCATCCTTACAATTCCCACCACCACTGTGCCACAGAGCTGGGCTTTAACCTGTGCCAGCAGCAGGTTTATGGAGCAGCTTGGCTGGGCATTGCCGCTTTTTGGTTTTCCAGGCCACTCATAAGCATTGCCTCCTGCATGACATGAGAAAAGGGCAGGATAAAAGGGAGTTTTCTGCCAATATTCTTCCACCATGGGAATAAAGTATGCAGTAAAGTGGGACCAGTCCTGAGATCGAGCTGCAAGCTCAGGAATGTGGTATTTGTGCCAGTGAAGTTGATAAAACAGGGAGATTCGAGAGCAGCAGGGCAGATCTCAGCCGGCTTGTACTACTTGCCCTGTCTCAATTACCTTGGTTTTCTTCATTTTCCCTGTTCATATCCTTAGATGTGTCTTTTTCCCCAAAGAGGCTTTTTAAAATTGCATTTGCAATTGGAAGCATCATAGCAGTGGAGGCAGTATTACTTAACCACATGGACAGGAAAGACGTTGTCAACATCATCCCTAAGATTAGTCTGAAAGAGAGAAAAAAGGAAAAGCTGAATTTCTTCAGTTTGGCGAGTTCTCTGACACATTAGGAGGCTCATGTGCAGAGATAACAAAACCAATACCCAAAAGGATTTCTATGACTCTCCTGAAACTGGATGGAGCACGGGCTGAACCAAACAATTCTCCCTGTGCTCCACTGGCCCAGGGGCAAAGGCAAACAGCTGAACAAACACAATAAGCTGGAGAAAAGGAGGTGTGGACACCCCCCACTGTAGGAGCAGCACAGCAGAGCCACTTCCCAAGCACCTTCAGCTCACATCCCCCATGGAGAACCCCCTGCTCCCGTAGTCACCTGGCTGGCTGGACTCCCACCAACATGAGCACCCGGAGTGCAATCCTGCGGTGTAAATTCCACTCCTCAATGGCCGAGGCCATGATTAAACCACTGAGGAAGAGGAAATTGGTGTCTAAAAAGTATTGTGGGCAAACTTTGTTAGATGGGAGGATCCCCAGGAAGGGAAAGAGGACGATGGGCAGCAGAGCTGTCACAGCCAAGGGCAGCGCCTCCGTGCACCAGTACAGGGCCATCAGCAGGATCACATAGAGACATCTTCCTTCCTGCAAAAGGAGGAGAGGAAAAGTGAGACTTGGCATTACAGAGACATCTTGTCACCTGTCACACTTAGACAAGCAAAATGCGCCATTTACTCCCTTAAGGACAGAGTATTTCTCCCAAATCGTTTCCATCAAGTACAACGTCTTCCCCCTACATTGTGTAAGGGGTTCAGGACTGATATGAGACCACAGCAAAACCAAAACCCTCCGTGATTGCCTGAGCTTCCCACATGCTGCAGGCTCACAGGCATCAACCAAGGAACCTTCGGAGAGCAGGAACTGTCCCACAATGTTGAATTAGGGCTGGCATTGCTGCTAACATCCTCAGGTGTCCCAGTATCTGACCCACTTAATGTTTGTGCTTTCCCTTCAACTTCCACAGGCCATGCTCTGCACGGCTATGGAAAAACAGCCTTGGGAGATGGATGTTCCACACATTTGCAATAGGCAGCATGCAGAAAAGCTTCTTTTCTTGAATCAGAGTCTCCCAAGAGATTTGTGAGAACCCATTCCATGGCAACCCATCCCAGCCCCTACGGAAATCAGTAAATCAAGCACCCTGGTGTCACACCACTTCCTGGGGGCAGGAATCACCCGGCATCACCCCAGCCTTGGCCAAGGCTGGCAGAAACCCAGTGCCCCCACACTGCAGTGTGAATTCATCCATCCACCCAGGAGGCACAAACTAGACCAAAGCCATTTGTCACGACAGCCATGGCCAAAAGAACGAGCAGTGGAAGGAAGTCAGGAGAGCGGCCCCAAGCCCGGGATGGGAGAGCCCTGGGGGAGCCCAGCACAGAGCTGGGCTCGGTCACGGCGGGGCTGAACAGGGATATTGTCAGCAAGCACAGGGCAGAGTGCCCACAGCACTATAAATAACTGCTGAGAATCACTTGGAAGCCACAAAACTATTTATTTTATCACTTTTCCAGCTTGTTGAGCGCGTTGAATTGCTACTCAAAGGCACCTCTGTCCTTCTGCTGGGACCTTCCTCCCCTGTACCAAGTCTGAGCTTCTGAGAGGGAGATGATGGCTCTGCTCCCTGCCAAGGCTAGGAACAGCATGAGCTGGGGACTGTGGGGAGCTCCATTTTGGGGATAATGTGGTCTCAGCCACAGCATTTGAGGGTTCAGCCAGGCACCAGAGCAGGTGCAGTACAACCACCACCTGCTTGTTCACCTATGAACAATTTGCTGCAGGCCTGGGCTGAATTAGGTCAAAACCGATACGGATTTATTGTTCACTACATCTGCAAGTGAGGGTTTGAAAGGTGGACAAAATGATAGAATTTCTGATTTGCTTTTAGCACCCAGGCTTTGCATTCACAAGTGGTCCTGCTAGCAAGGTCCCAGCACCTCAGTGTACACAGAAACATGAGCACACCAGAACTGAGTATAACTGGATTTTTTTTCATACATTAATTGTACCAGTGTCAATGCCTCATATGAAGTGCCCAATATCTGGATTTAAAGATCACTTTCAGACCTAATTTTAGATGCCAATAAGATGACATGAGAGAGTGTGAAGTAAAACCCTCAGGCTCAGCTCAGCCCTGGCACCTGGCAGCTCTCATGGGCTCCCTGCGCTTCACTTCCCCCAAACCAGCAGGATCAGAGCAGCAAACCTGGCAGTGTTAAACTTTACAAAAATAAAGAACCATGTTTTAAAGTGTTTGCCACTAGATTATTGATTTAATTCCTGTGCCAACTGACAATTCCTCTTTGCTATGGTTCTTTTTATACGTCAGAGAAATAGCTTTGCTCTCATTAAGATCTTTTTCATTTGATTTCCAAAGGCCATATGGATAATTCTTTTCTCCCACTGGAAAAATATTCTTCAGTTTCCTTCAAAGAAAGTTGCACCAAAGTCAACTTCAAAATAAAGACATTTTGGCTCTTACAGGTGTAGAGCAACTGAAAATATTTAACAATGATACAAGAGCATATCAGTGAAGGCTTTAATTGACTTTATGAAATAGAAGATGTACAATTTAGAAAACTAATTATAAGTAATGGGTATTTATTCTCCAGTGTATGGCAAATGTTCTGGAAAACATTGCAATGAGACACAGCATCAATCTAATAACTCCTCTTCACTGCCAGATCAAAAGCCAAGGGGTAAAACTGAAACAGGGTAGAAAGAACTGCTATGTGAAAGGCTTCCCTGAATTTTGAAACCTACATGGATCAACAACAAACCACTTGAAGAAAGCTGTAGTGCTGTTTATCCAATTTATTCTACCCTAAAAGAGGACAAATTGCAGCTATATTGAAAAGATTTTTGAGATAGGACCATCATTGAACAAAAAAGGAACAAGACCACTCCAGAACAACTTTGATTTCAACCAAGCATTCCCCAGAATGAAAAAAAAAAAGTCATCAATAAAATGGAACCAAACTCTGCATGAAATTGAAAGTTTCTTGATTTTAAGATATTTTGTGAATGTTAATTAATTAATGCCCCCAGTGTCTAGTATGTTTGGTTAGTACACAAACAACAAATGCTAACAAATGTCAGTAGAATGGTCCTTGAGGGATTTGGCCACAGGTGCCACTGGACAGGCTGAGCTGCACCACTGCTCAGTGTGGCACCATCACCTCCACATGATCTTTATCCTTCCATGCCTTGGCTGCATCCTTGTCAAGACTCCTTCTACTTCTCGTACCTCCCAGCAGCTTTGTATTTATATTTTTCAACAGAATTCTATCAAAGTTAATGGGGGAAAATGGTGGCACATATGAACTTTAAAATGGATCTTGTGATCAGGTTAATTTTATAACCATTTAATGATTTCCAGGGAAGCAGCTTGCAGGTCTGGACTGCAGCAGCTCTTCTTCCTGTTGCTCAAGAGCCTTGAGTTCGACCTCTGCCCCTCCAGACACAGATCTCGTCTTTGCTACACTGAAAGCACCGGGGATTTTCCACACTGGGGGACCTGCTGAGCTATGGCAGAGGAAGCCAAGCCACGAGGTAGTCTCCCATGGGCAGGAGACCTGGTGGTCTCCGGGAAGGGCAGATGAGGTGCCCCGGGGAAAGGAGGCTCTGGCAGGGAATGTGGGTCAGGTAAGGCGAGCTGGCTCACCCAGGCATAGCACTGAGACACAAGCCACCAGTCCTCACTGCCAGCCTGAAAGGGACACCAGGACCTTCGGCTGCACCTTGTTCCCCATCAGACCCTAGCTTCCACCAGGCAGATTCAGCCCTACCTTGGCACTGCCAAACTTTGGGTTTTCTCCATCAACCTCTGAATGCTGCATGGTCATCACAGCCCCATCAGCCCCACACAGGCTCCATCACCCTATAACCAGGTAAAAGAGTGGCAGACAGGGCTCCTCCAGGACCTTGATCCCAGTACCCAGAGAGATTTTGGCTGAATTGGAGCTTTTCAAGCCCTTTTATCCCTCTGCCATCACAAAGAAACATTCTACCTGTGATTTACAGAACTACTTGGAGAAAAAAAACAAACACTGAGTGTTCTCGTGTCACAGCTGTAACTGCTACCAGCCACACTGCACTCACTGCCTGCTCTCCAGCAGGATGGAGATGTGAATCTGATTTCTACTAACCCAGCTCCTGCAAGCATTATGTAATCTGGACATAACCCAAGCCCTGTTTACCAGCCTTCCTGCCAGTGGAGTCATTTTGCTCCCGCTGGCTATTTGCGGAGTGGCTAGAAAGGGGCCAGTAACACAGGGCCACAAAGCTGCAAGAGCTTCAGGGAGTCTATTTTCCTCTCCTAAAATGACATAAAGCTTATTAAACACTTTTATTTAACTTTTTGAAGTATTTTGTAGTTGGCAAAACAACAACAACAACAAAAGTCTCTGTTTTAAAATGAGATAGCTGAAGCTCAGATAAAGTGGCAAACTGAATGTGTGGCAAAAAGTCACCAACTCCACAAAGAGCAGCCTGGTAGACTCTTCACTGCTCTTGTCAACTTCCACATGTCCCATACACACAAATATAACATTAACCACCTTGGCTGTGGGTAGCCAGTCCAGCAGCTGTATTGAGCTAATTATGTGTTATGATCTCTCCCCTTTTGGGTTTTTTTAAATACTTCCCAAGGGGGGCTACAAATCAGCCTGACCTGTGGTCAGCACCCCTGGTGATCTCCATCTTTACTAGGGCTTGTAGAAATACACTCAGTTTACACAATAAACTCTTCAGGCAGCTCTTGCAAAACTATCGTATGGAAGTTGCTTAAATGTATAGATTTTAAAGTAGCCAGGGTTGGATGTATGACATTTTAAATTTCCTTTTAGTTACTGTCACAGTAAAAATATTTATTATCAGTCAACTTCTTATGCTGTAGGATTGTACTATCAGAATTTTGCTCAGTATAGAACAAAAATGGTTCACTGAATGTGGCTTTTTCTGCATTGTCCATCCGGCAACAGATTACCACAGGCTGGGTTTCTTTGATGAACATTTGTGTTCATCACGCTCAACACCCTGACCAGGGATTTCTTCCTCAATTCTTGAGCATCTCTTTTCATGGAACCACAGAAATGTAGTTGCTTGGAAAAGACCTTTACAATCATTGAATCAATGCAAACAGAGGCAGGAATCAGGCAGACGTGTTTTATATGCAGTCATATTTCCCAATTAATATTGACTCATGTCCACTTCCCTTTCCCCCAGCCCAATTATTGCTGCTTTCACATCCTCCCTGTGCCAGCCTGCTCTTTGCCAGGCTTCCCCTCTCTCTGGACTGAAGCTCACAGAGGATGTGGTAAAATGTAGTCACTGCACTTTCAGTTATCACCGTCTTTCCCTACTGAAGTTCTTCCTCTCATCTTCTAACTGACCATTGCTTCCAGTTTTGTGAAACTGGCCTTCCCAAATCACCACTGGCAAACATGGCAGAGATGGACTTTGTGTATGAAGTGTACAGTCAGGCTACAATCGCTCACTTCTCCTGCCAGGCTGCTCTCCAGCCTGCTCCCTACCTGTCCATGCTCCTGCTATGCTCTCCAGCCAGGATCCAGCTCCCCTCCAGCTTGCAGGACACCCCACTCCCATCCCCACTTGCATCACCCCTCTGCCCACACAGACGCCCTTCATGCTCTTTGCTTTCCAGTGCAAGCAATGTAATTTTTCTTCTGGAAGATCTTAAAGTCTCCTTGTTCTAACCAGGAGGACCCATTACATCCAAGTTAATTTTAAATTGCTCTATGGCCACTGAGGAAGTCAAGTCTGTTTTCTGAAGGCACTGGGCCCTATTTGCCTGCTCAGAGCTCCTTTTAGCAGATTTGGCTGCCTCAGCTGTTACCAAGCCAAGAGGCTGTAGACATTGAGTTCATTAGAAGCTGTTGGAACGAGCTCTTTGCACAGCTCATTAAAAGTGCCCCCATGCCCCTTCCAACAGAACAGTTCCTCCAGCCCCTCCTGCCCTGCCCCAGCTCTTTGCAATCATTCACAGCCCTCTGAGCAGGGGGGTCGCAGGCATTTCCACTCACGGGACAAATATTCAGCCATTTCAGCAGCGACCAGAGCGTGAGGTGACACACAGACCCTTGTGCAGAGAACTGGCTCCTGGGAAGTGGCTCCACACAGAGCGTTTCCTTCTGCTGCCTGATGTGATGGACACAAACCACTGTTCCAGACACAGCTTGGGGAGCTCACCCTGAGGTCTCAGCAAACGCACCCACAAAGTGGAAATTTCATTTCTCTATGTAAGAGAAAGGAGGTTGTAGACAACGCCACTTACACAAGCCTCCCTCTCCACAACCTACAGAGGCCATCAATTAAAAACAAGGGCAATTAACATAACAGCAGCAGTGCCAGCCCTGTCACCACCCCTCTGTGAAGGGACTCCCATAGGGATCTGGAGAAAAACCACTGCGGGGTGACAGCTGGCAGGAGCTTTAATCACAGCGTGAAGATGTGGATGCTGGAGTCCATCACCAGTAAGCAAGAGCAGACCTGATGGATGATTTTTCTCAAAGGATTTTGTTTCCAGGGGGCTATCACTTGGGTGTAGGTTTCACTGGAAAACTCCCTGCACCCACATCACAGGGTATCACTCAGAAAGGACATACTAATCCAAGAAGCCATATCCTGTTGTGTTCTATCAGCTTTAAGTCAAGACTTCTTGGTCTCCAGATCCAAGCGAAATGCTGCCCTTGAAGCCAAAGCTGAGGTGGCTTTTTATGGTGGCAATCCCTTGGGAGATAAAAATTGCTGAGCATCCCGGTAGGGAGAAGGTAAATGGTGACATGATTTGGGAACAGATTTTAGCATTGGCAGAGCAGGGAAGTACTGCAGAGGTGTCTGTAAGACACATTCTTGCAAGGGAAGGTTCATCCTGACACCAGCAGAGGCTGAGCCTCACTGCTTTTTATCTCCTACCAGTTTCTGTTACACCCTGCCAGGCAGCATTCCGACCATCCCAGCAGGAGTACAGGCTTCTCCAACTTGTCCAACACCCCCATGTTTCAGATGCTCAAGTACTCAGCAGCATCACGGTTGTTACAGTGACTGCACATCACGCAGGAGCTCCTCCTGCCCCAGCCTGCTTGTCCTGGATGCCCTGCCTGGGACAGACTCCCAGTAACACCAGCAGCAGCCCAGTCAGTTGAGTTCTTGCTGAACATCTGCAGCAGCTCTCACAACCTGGCTGCCCAGGGGAGCACAAGGCTGGACCTGAGCCCCGTGTCAGGACAGACCGCCTGACTCGGGCGGTGCAGCTGAGGGCATGCCTTTGCCATCACGCGCCAGGACAACTTCCACACTCTGCCACCCCGATCCCCAGCCTGCTGGCCCCCGCCTGTTCCTCCCCCTTGCTGTTTCCACACTGTGGTTAAAAGCGTAACCTGCTCCTTCCTCTCCCACAGCCCCTCGCGGCTCGGGCTGCGGACGGGGGGGTCAGGCAAGCTCCAGACGTCAGAACTTAATCCCCTGTTGATGCAACAGCAAGTTTCTTTTCTTGTTGAACAAGTGAGAGAGTTTAGTGTTAAAACCTTGGATGAATCATTGACCCCTGAACATGAACAGATACAACTGCGTACAGGAGTTAACAGCTACAGGTTCCCCCCCCATGCCAAACCCTGGGAGAACTTGGGGAAGCTGCAGTTGGACTTGCCTGAAAGGTTGCACTGATTAACACCCATGTGAGCACCCAGGTTTCAACAGGCACCAGCACAGGTACCAGCCAGTGTCACTGCTACCACCTGTGATGCTTTAGAGCCCATGGAGAATGAAGAACAGAGCCCCAAGGCGAGCAGCAGAGCAGCCAGCTCTGCTAGGGTCTCCTTCCTTTGCCACAGCTGTATCCCTGCTTTGCCACTCGCTCAGCTGCAAACATTTCCACTTTCCCAACACCATTTTTCTTTAATAAAACAGCATTGACCAGACCAGCCTGTTCATGAGGTTTTCCATGGACTGCACCCTGGAGCGGGCTACCAGCTCACTGGAGGAGCTCAGTGGATGTGAGCAGCACTATTACACCACAGAGACATTTTTTATTTCTGTACACATACAGAAATCCCTTTTCTGAACATCCAAATCCTGTACAGCCCGTGTGACACTATACACTTCTACCAGCACAGAGAGCATCTAGATCAAAGCCCTTCCCACAGCACTGGGTTCATCTGTGATTTATTCTCACAATTAACTCCTGCACGTTCCAGACACGAGCTTGCACTTAGCGTACAGTGCATCTCCTCACTCTCTAATCCTAGCTCACAATTTTACCAAGTGCCAAAGACAAACAAGATGCCATTACATACACCTGAAGTCATTTGTTCAGCTATTGAAAATGAATGTAGGGATGTAACTATTCACTTACGAATCCGCGAGGGAATTTAGTACCTGTTGTGCAATGTGTTTTCTGCTCCTTGAGGCAGACATTTAACACAGTCCTATTCATAACTCAGCCAATACATAAAACAGAGAAAAAAAGTGATATTAAATCCAGAGAAATGTCTCTTTTAATGTATGGTGTCACTAAATAAAGCAATGGTCAATCTATGTAATTTTTCAATTTCACTGGTGTATTTTGTATCTCAAACGAGAAGGTTTCACCTGACAAGCACTGTACAGGCAGAACTAAGTGCCAACTTTGTGTCCTTACAGCACCTGAACTATTCTATATTCACTACATACTGATCATTACGTCTTTTCCGATGTAAACAAAGTCATTCTCAAGTGGATCTGAGTCAGAACATGAGGGCGAAATCCTGCTCGCACTGAAGTCAACCATGCAAAATTCCAGTGACTTCACTACCCCATGGACTTCCACCCAAGGCTCAGAGGCTCCTGGTGCACAAGAGCTGTGTACGTAGGATAGCAACAAAAATCCTCCAGCCTCCAAAGCCTTGCCACAGACTGCTTTATGTGCAGATCACACATGCTAAAGCACAAACTCTAAGAGGAGACCAGTTCTTCCACATTTACAAAACACCACTTATCTTACTCACAAAGCCTTTTCAGGTACAGCACCAAAGGTTCCCCTGAGAGTCACCCAGAGCGGTGTGGGCGGCACTCAGGTCTCCCTGGCATTCCCAGCCCTGCAGCACGAACAGCGGGACAGCTCTGCAGGTCCCTGTCCCACTGCTGGCACCACCACCCGCTGCCACTCCCATCGCTAAGGGGATGGGCCAGCGATGCCAAGCAGACTCTCAGTACCAGGCACTAACCTTCTACCCCCGCTCTGCAAGCCCCCCGCTGGGTAATGCCGGTTATGCCTCAGTTTCCCCAGATGCCATTTGGGCACTACCGATACTACAGGACACTTGGGTACCAGCAAGAGGCACCAGTTATTGCCACTGAGTTTGAGATGATGCTGAACCATACGATCCTCCCACCTCCCAAAGTCCATATAAGAAACATTAAACACAGTTCACGTTATCTATCCCTTCTTCCCCCTATAAACCTGACTTGGACGCAGGATGCCCCCTCCACTCGCACTTTAAGTTGCTGCAAAAGGGAGAGGAGCAGTGGCATCCCACACTCTTCGCTATCCCCTCCCTCCACGGTCAAACCCTGGCAGGCAGCAGGGTGACCCTCCCGAGAGCCAAATACTGAGGGTGCCGAGGCGAGCGGTGGCACGGAGCACCCGCTCCGTGTCCCCAGGGCTGAGCCCCACTTCCCAGGGTGGAACGCCGCTCCATACACCTGGTCCGCGTCCCGAGTCAGCGTCCCCAGTTTGTGCTGCCGGTCCGTGCCCCGCAGCGGGTGTCCCCAGCCCGCAGCGCCCACCCGGGGTTCCGTGCGCGGTACCTTTGGGGGGAGGCTGAGCAGGACGGGCACCAGCGCCAGCGGCGCGCACAGCAGCACCACGAACCTCCGCACGCTCCACGCCTTCTTCACCAGCGCCCCCAGCGCCGCCATCCCGCGCCCATCGCCGCATCCACCGCCGCGCACCCGCTTTATCCCCCGGGAACGGCCCTCCCGGTGGGCGGCACCCCCCCGGGATCCCCCGCCCTTCTCCGCCCCGCCTCGCCCACCGGGAGGGGCCCCGCACCGCCCCACGGCACTGCGCCCCGCTACACCGCCCCCCATCCCCTATACCCGCCCTCTTTACGGCCCCTATATCCCCCTCCTTTTCCCCATCTCACCACTTCCCAGCCTTTTTTCTTTTTCTTTTCTTTTTTTTTTTTTTTTTCCTTATTAAAAATAAGCAAACACAACCAAACAAAAGGTCAGTGGTGTGGAGCGGGATAGAGCCATGGGAAATAGCGGAAAAGCAAGCGGCAAAGTCTTGGCTCACACAAGTGTGAGCCCCAGCAAGCAAGCGATGAACATATGACTATACCCTGGGTGTCCTATCAGGCTGGACCTTAAGGATGCTTCAAGGGTCAAAAAGAAAACACAAAAGCTGCCCAATTTGAACTCTGAAGGTGGATTTTCTTGCCAGCTCTGCCCTATGTCGGATTCATCAGAAAGAAAATGGGGAGTATGTGGGGCAGGACAGGATCCCCTCTCCTGACCGCAGTGAACCTCAACAAGCGTTGCCGATCTCATCTGACCGCAGTGAGAGACAAAGGAGACCGAGCTGCTCCGCTATCAAGATGAGCAAGAGATCAAAGCCAAGGGAGCTGCTTTTTGCACTGCCTGTATTCTTGCAACTGAAGGCTAAACAAAGCTGAGTGGTGGGGAGAAAAATGGGAAAGCAAAGAAACACCCTTAGTACTTCAGCAGCAACTTTTGAGTGCTTTCAAACATATTCAAAACATGGGCAAACTGACCCATATATGACAGAGAAAACTTCTCCATTCACAGTTAGTCAGCTTTCTGGAGAGTTACTCCTCCTTGATAACTACTTCCTAGCTCATCAAGGAAGTTGGAGTCAAATGCATTGGATTAAAAAGCAGCTGTGAGAAAGCCTCGTCCGCCTCACACAACCCATGAATCACTGGCACAGAGGGAACAAGAAATTAGAGGGTGGTGGTACAATCAGCAATAGGGACAGGACTGTGCTCCCGTCTGAAGGAACTCTGCTCCGGGTCTGGATCCACCTCCTCCATTCCCCTCCCTCTCCTTAACAGCACTGTATGTAATTTTGCACAAATAGTAACAAATCAGTTAATGCCCACAGCCATCCCGGGCAGGGGCTAAAGGGTGGCGGCATCACCGCTGCGGCTCTTTTCAAACAGCAGAACGGACACAAAAGCTTTTGCCGGGCACTGCCGGGGGCCGCTGGCAACGCGAGGATCCGGCATCCGCCTGGCGCCCGGCCCCGCGGCTGCCCAGCCCCGCTGGCAAACGCACCTTCTCTCGGGGCCCAGAACAGGCACAGAGCTGACCGAGAGAAATCTATGAGGATTTTTACCTTGCTTTTCCTAAACTGCTCAACAACATGAATACAAAGTTATCATGACCAAAGTAAATGAGTAGGAGATTGCTGTGCTGCCTCAATGCCACTACAGCAAGCTGAGGTAGCCGAAGCTGCTTCATTACTGGGGTAGTAGTGCATGATGGAGAGGTTGGGCAGAGGGATGACTGAAGACCTGAAAGCAAAATTCAAGCCATTAAAACAATGCAAGTGCTTAAAACAGGTTCAGCTTACCCAAAATATATATCTGCCAGAGACTGGGAGCCCGTGTATGAGTGTGTGTCGTCTGTGTGTGTGTCACATGCTGGACCAAAGGAGTTCTACAAAATTTTTTCTCTCACAATCAACCTTGTAAGTTAAAAAAAGCCTCAAGACAATAACAATGAGCACAGTCTGTTTGTTCTCTTACAAGGATACACATTTCTGGCAGCGTGGAGGGCAAGGGGATGGGCAGCACGTTCCTCTCCAAGACGTGACTCACGCCTGAACAGCCCCTTCCCCAACCCCACCAGGCCCCTCTCAGCTCAGCAGGGCGGATGCTGGCTTAGCCTTCAGAGCTTCCCAGCAGAGCCCATTGTGCAGGGGCTACACACTGGTTCTCTTGGCCTTCCTGGACTTCAGCTGGGAATTAATGTTTAATTAGATTGTTTTCTTGTAAACTCCATCACCCCCATTCCCAGTGCCAGCAGCAGCTGCAGCTGCCCTGCCTGTGCCTTCCCTGTGCTCCACAGCCATCACTGGGGTCAGACCACTCCTGGGCCATTACTTAAAGTTTAGTTTATTGGCAAAAGAAAGGTGCTGTGTAGTGCCCAAAGGGACCACTGTGGGACACAGCTTGTGCTTGGGCCAGGGAGAGGCTTTATTTACGTCTAGTGACCCTTCACGGAGTGAACCCTGAGTTACAAACGACCTTTTATGCTTTTATTCCTATCAGCAGTGATGGGAGAAGAGTCGCAAAAGGTTATCAGTGTTCTGCATCTTGAAAAAGTGGAAAATATCAGTTTCCTGCAGACATCAAAGACTATAAAGGACTATAAAAAAGTTCACTGAAAAAAGCTACATCATATATCTTGTATGCACAGTTTTTACATATAGACACAGTATACTGCCATCACAGAGCAACCACTGTTCAAAAGTCATGGCAACAGCATTCCCAGACTATTCAACAGTGTCTTCATCCCTGTTCCTTGCTTGTAAGTAGGTTTTTTCCATGTTTCTTTTTCCTCTTAGTTCTCCTCTAGGTCTCCAACTCACATTTATCTCAAAAAAATCCCCCTAATTTAGTTCTGCCCTCATGGCATCAGTGGGCAAAACAGAACTTGATCTTATTGCCAAGCTAAAGTCAGGCTGGTAGCCAAGAGCGTGCAATCCAGCTCCCCACTCCCACCACAGAAATCACTGATGATGTCAGATACCAAAATAAACAGAAAAGGCAACTCCATCAATAATCAGCAATTCCCTCAGAAATACTACATTGCACTTTCTGCTCATAAAATGCCTCTATTTACACTTCATTCGTGTTTCCCTCTTTCCTTTCATTCCTCTCTCCACAGCTTTTCTGCACCTCCTTGTATTCATGGCATTTTTGAGTGATACCAAGGTGTGGAGCAAGATCAAGCAGATGCTGGGAAGCCTCTGGAAATGAAGCTGTTCCCAGCAGGCCTGGAGCTGATGCCCTGAGACAACAATTCATTCTTAAAAGCAGGAAGATTAAAGCAGTAGAAAGACCCAGAGAGATGTGCTGTACACCCAGCACACAGCTGTAAATATATTCTGCTCAAAGATTTTCCCTGAACATACAGATTTTCCTGGTGTTAGTGATGGTGGCAGAGAGACCTCCAGTGGCTCCATGCACCACCAGCCATCACCTGTCACATCCCACAATCTCAGGGTTCCCCCCAGCAGGCAAGCAAGAAGGTTCTGGAGGGGCTGGAGGACAACAAAGACTTTGGGAGAACAGCCCCTCTAGGTAAGACAGGGCAGGACATCACCACTTCTGCCAGTGTGGGTTGCAAGGACTTTGTTGAAAGTCAGGCCAAACTCTGGAAGAATATTGGTGGCTCAAAACTGGATTTGTAGCAGATAAACTATTCATTAAAAAAAAAAACAACAAACAAACCAGGAGTCCTATTTACCTTATGAGAATGCACATGCACTGGACATAAAGCCTGAGTGTTAATAATGCAATGGTGAATAATTTTAATAATAACAATAATAATAGTAATTCAGTGTTGCTTATGACCACACAGATGCACGGAAAGCTAACACAGCAGCATGTCAAGCTATTCCCAGTCAACAAAAACTGGAACCTCCCCCTGCCCTGTGAACCAGCCAGGGAACCAGTGGTTTTCACCCAAGGAGCTTGTCCCAGAATCTTAGAGTAGCCTGAGTTGGAAGGGACGCCCAAGGATCACTGAGTCCAGCTCCTGATGGACTGATACAGCTGAGGCTGAAGGAAGATGCGGGGTGGACACTTTGCAGGTCCAGAGTGTCCTTTTTGCTGGATGTGCACCTGCTGAGATTTTTCCACCTTCAAACAGCAACAGTTCAGCATTCTCTACAGCAATCCATATGACACAACAGGCTGATCGAGAGGAAATATCAACAAGCCCTAACACAGATGTGGAGAAAGTAACACTTATATAACACGGAGGGGTTTATCACGCAGTGAAAAAGCAAAACATTTTGCTTTTCGTGACCAGTAATGTTCTGCTTTGTTTTGAAGCTCCATCCCAGAGCTGATTTCAGCAGAGGCCAATTCAGGAGTCCCTGCTCGAAGGCCAGTCCCACGCACCAGCTCCCCAGGAGGACTGGCCTCACCGCAGGCTGCCGAGCCCGGCTCAGGGCACCGCGCCGGCCGTGAAAACCTCCCGTGGATCAGCTTTGTTTCTGCTCCGCTGTCCCGCAGGGAGAGCTGCATTTTAACAAACATGATGATAGTTGGAAACAGACTTCTTCAAAGGGCTTTGCAAACAGAACTCAATCCTGGCATCACCGGGAGACGGTGCGAGCAGTGTTTGTACAGATGGGGGACGGTGGGCAAGGGGGGTCAGGCTGCTGCCTCCCCTCAGCGGGGCCGGCATTCGGGGCTCAGATCCCTCCTTAGGGGACTCGTTAGCTCACAGGCACCTGCTCCCACCATGCCATGAGGCCCCGCTCCAGCAGCCCGCAGGACACCCGGGGAACACCGATTCAAGTGACCGTGTGTGCTCGGCCGGGCCGGGCCGTCGCTCTCCAGGCAGGGAGGAGAAGGTGGTGCAGCAGCAGCTCCTCCAGCCCCGCTGCTCTCTGCAGGGACACTCGGCCGCTTCTCGCCCAAGTGCCGCGATTGAAAACAAAACACAGCAGCGACAACGGGTGCTGATTCTGCGGAGAGCGAGGGTGCCCCGCCCGGCAGCCAAAGCTGTGGCTGGGCGGTGGAACCCGGGCCCCACGCCGGGGACGGGCACTCGCCCAGGCGGCTCCTCTGGCAAGAGGTGAATGCGCGCCGGGCACGGGCAGCCCGTCGCGCTAGGACACTTGCGGGACGCGAACCGGCCACCTCCGCCACCAGGGGCGGCAGCGCTGCGCCGGCGCCACCGCGCGGAGCGAGGCTGCAGAACCTTGTGGTTCTCGGCGCCGCCTGCCCGGAGCCCTCTGCTCGGGCTGCGCTGCTCCAAGCGGGGAAGAAAAAGCCCTCATCCCTTCTGCCCCGCCTGGCAGAGCAGCTTCTCACAGCTGCCTTCTCCCCGCCGGCTGCAGGATCCGTACGGGACACATCCATGGCTGTGCAGAGGTGAGAGACTTCACTCCCTTTTTCATGAGCAGTCTCAGAGCACCAGTGACTGCACAAGAGAAGAGAGGATCTTTCCGATGGATAACGCCTGCCCAGCACAGCAAATCGCTCAAGTTCAGAGCAAGAAGTTCAGTTTCTTTTCTATCATTACCTATAGTAAATGATGCTCCTGCATTCACCCAACTCACATCCCAACCTGCTCACAAAGCAGAGAGCTGATAATCTTCTAAGCCACCCACTGTGGGTGTGTAAGATTTTCCTCTGGCACATCTTACATCTGCACCGTTAGATACAGTAACCCAGAAAAATGAAGTAATATAGAGAAAACATTACAAGAAAAAGAGCATTACTGCCTACTTCTGCCAACTGCCTACCTGGGCAAGCAATGGCAATACCAGCAGTCTCCCTTGTAACACTCCAAAAAAAGGAAATTTACAGCAGACCTCTTGCTTAAAGTGAAAGTTTCTCAGTAGAAAACTGTAGGGTATGCCCAGCCACTGTTCTGGATTAACAAATGTTGAATTTCCTTAAGACAGTACTATTGACTGAGAGTGAAAAAAGCCAACACTTACTACTGGAAGAAAATAAACCTGGTTTATGTTTAGTGCTGTATTTCAGCATTGCCCATGTTCCAGAACTCAGTTCTCCTGAAAATTTTCAGGATGTGTTGAGTTGTTTATAACAGATTTAAACCCTTTGCTGTAAAGTCTTCTGAGAAAAATAACACACTTGTTTTTCTAAGTTACCTCTTGCAGATGCTCTTTTGTAGTCTCCAAGGTAAGAACCTCCCACTAATTTATGGTCTGCAGGCTAAGAAAGATTGCTCTGAATGATTCTAACCACACAAAGAAGATGGGCAGAATGACACTGTAAACTACTTTGTATTAGAAATATTTAACACGTAGGAAAGAAGTGACCTCTTGTTGTTTCTCTCTTGGCTGTGCCCCAATCTCACACAATTACTTTGGTTATTTTATGACAATGACACTCTTTCAAGTTTATTTATTTGAAGACACAGTTATCAAAATAGTATCTCTGAAATAAAACCAGCTAGAAATATAAATAACCCTATTTGCAAAACCTACTATTTCTCCATCCCTAACCCTGCTCTCTTCTACCCAATCATGGATCTCTTCCTTCCCCTTAGTCGAACCTCATCCAGCTTTTTGATCACAGGACCAGATTTTTTAGACGTGGCTGCGTAGGTCTTCAGCAGAGCTTTGAACATCATTTCAGTATCTGGATGAGTGCTAATGAAGGCTTTTTCCAGCACATACAAATCAACTCCTTTATCCTCTGGAAGACCTGAAATAAAACTGAGTCCAAAGTCTATCAACACCAAGTCCAGCTTCTCCGTGGGTGGCCGCAGGAGGAGATTGGCAGTTGTAAGATCCCCATGGATAATATCTTCATCGTGCATCCTTGCTAACAGCTCACCCATCTTCTCTGCTAACTTATGGAGGCCACTGGTGTCATTCCCACTCTTTTGTACGGAATAAATATGATCTTGAACAGTAATTGAGTCTACAATATCTTCCAGATAGATCGAGTTGGTGACATAATCCACGAAGTAGACCACTGGAGCAGGAATCCCTATTTAAAAGAACAAATGAAATGCTAGCAGTTAATTTACATGATTCCCAGCTGTATTTTAGCAACAAAACACAACCGATAAAAGTCTCAAGCAGAAATGCCAGTTGAGATCACTCCCAGCCACTGATAATCCACCCCGGGGAACGGCCTGGCCAACACTCGCTTCCAAGCCATCTGCACTGCCCCGCAGTCTTACAACGACCTGGCAGCTCAAACGTGGTGACAGCCCAGCCCCTCCTGGGGCGGGCAGCCCCGATAAAACCCGCTATGGGACACACCGAGGACAAGACGAGTTTTAGGGACACCCTGAAAGAGCAGAGCGGGTCGTCCCGGGCTCAGAAGAAGGCTCTGCATCCTTCAGGATGGCGCAGGACGGCGCCAAGTGCCTGAGATCTGCTCTGAGCGACGTGAAGAGCCGGGGCGCCGGGACAGCCCCGCCCACTCCGCTCCGGTGTCTGTCTGTCTGTCTGTCTGTCCGTCCCGCCAGGCAGCCCCGGCCCGGCCCGGCCGCCCCCGTGCCCACCTGTCCGCCGGCACCGCAGCAGCGACCGCGCCTCCTGGGCCATGCGCCGCCGGCTCAGCCGCTCCTCCAGCGCCGGGTGCCGGTACCGCTTCGGGACGCGGAGCTTCGCCACCGCTGCCCGCCCGAGGAAGAGCCCGCGGTACACGTGCGCCTCGGCGCCCTGCTGCACCAGCCGCAGCCCCGGCAGCGGCGGCGGCGGCGGCGGATCCTCCGCCACCACGGCAGCGCCCGCCCCGCCCTCGGGACCGTCCATGGCGGGGGCCGCCGCCCCCAGTTCGCCCACGACGGGGCCCGCGGGCTCCATGTCGCCCATCGCGGGGCCCGCGGGCTCCATGTCGCCCACCGCAGGGCCCGCGGGCCCGGCCACGACCGAGTGCGCAGCGCCCGCCTCCGCCTGGGCCGCCGCCATCACTGACGCCCGCACGGCGCATGAGCGGGGCGCCTGTTCGGCAATGCTCGGTAATCTCCGGCCATCCTCGGCAATGCTCGGCTGCCCGTGACGGAAACCTACGAACGCCTGAAGCGCCGCCCCCTCCCCGCCTGCACCGCTCGCTGCCCTCGCTGTAACGCGGCCTGCGCCGCGCTGCTCCTGGGGCTGCCGGCCCTGCCTCTTCCAAACCCTCTCTGGGCTTCCCCCACCTAAATCCTGCTGCCCTCCGCTTGCCTCTGCCATGGCGGGGGATACTGGCTAACTGCCGGATGGTGGGACTGCTTCCCCGAGCATTCTCAAGCCGGGGCGTGCTCCAGTGGTTTTGCCGGTGCAAGAGCGAGCCTGCAGCTTCCCCAGGGCTTGCAAGGGAGGTGTTGGATGCGCGTCTTCCCAAGGTGGCAGGCGGGATCTCGTGGTTCCCTGGAGGTTTTCCCAGCATCACCTTGGAACCCGCCTCCAGGGCATCATCCCTGGGACACCGCTGCCACGGCGTCACCCCAGGGTGCTCCACCACTGGAGCATCACCATGGGGGCTCCACCTCTGGGACATCACCACCAGGATGATCCATCACTGGCTCTTGTTCTTTCATTGCCAAAAGCCTCTGCTGGAGCCTGTGCAGATCCACTGCAGCTGCCCAGTTCACAGCTGGGAAGGAGAAGGGATTTGCCCATAAGCTGCAGGGGATCAGCAGCCTGCAGCAGGGCATTGTGTGACCTCGGGTCCCAACGCTGGGCACCACCAAAGCTTCTGCCCCAGGTCTGTCACAGGCCACTCATGCCATGAGTCAGGTGACTCCCCCTTCCTCGAGCAGCCCAGTCCCACATTGCCATCTTATTAAAAGATGGACAAACCTCATTATCCTCATAAACCTCACTGGAGCAGTATTTGGGTTTTTATGGCACCCTGAAAACCCAGTGCCCTACTGGGTGATGTGCACATGCTGCAAATATGTTCCTCAGAAGATACAAGAGAGTTCAGCCCCATCCATGTAAATATGTTTTCAATTGTTGCTTTTGGAGGTGCCACAAGTCCATTTTGTCTTTGTTTTCTCACCCACAACATTTGTTTCCTTTTCAGAACATTTATATTTTATTAACACATTCCATACAGCTTACTTGTCATTGCACAGTGGGATCATGCCTGGCAAATATTTATCTTGCTTCAGTGACAACTTTTAAACAACCTTCCAAGTTTCCAATGATACAGATAATCCATCCCACAATTCTGCCCACCCGTGGCACCCTCCTTCAGCTGCCCTCGCTGTGGCAGGGCTGCAGGAGCCCAACAGCTTGCCTAGGGAAAGAGGTGCATTCCTGGCCTCTGTGGCTGGAATTTGCAAATGCCTCAAACACTCAAAGAAAGAAAAAGGTCTTCCCCATGTTGTGAACAGATTTTACCAGAGCATCTGTGCATAGATACCCCCACAGACACACATGTATAACCTATAAGCAAGTGCACACAGATACCCTTTGCTTCATTATTCTGGCAAACATGATGGTTTTCTCTCATGCTGGCCAAAAACCTCCTCCAGAGCTTTCAAAATATGAAAGAAAATATTTTTGCTTTATTTTCCCCTTTATTTTATTTATTTAAATTTTATCTTCCTTGTGATTGCACTTATTCTTTTCCCTTTTAATGCAATAAACAGTTGACATAGCCCTTGGAAACTATCTAGAGCCATTCACAATATTTATGGTATCACCCAGTGTTTTTGTTGGAATATTAAATCACCCCAGAGAACTGCTCTGATTCCACAGACTGGTAAATGGTTTAGTTATGTAACTTCGTCCTCCCGGTGACAAGCATTTACAAACTCCCCTTTCACAAACAATGTAATTAAGTTTAAAATTGCAGCACAGCAAACCGAGGTAATTGGCACCAAGGCAGGTCCCATGGGCTGCTCCCTGCTGTACTATAGATCCCTTGGTACCAGGCAGGACACAGCCCTGGGAGCAGCTCTCCCATCACTCCCCAGTGATTTAAGGATGGAGGCTGCAATCCTCAGAGCTGGACAGATGGGAAAAGGGATGAGTTTGAGTTGTTGCAGGGTGCCATGCTGCAGGCATCCCTAAAACAGGCAAGGAAACAAGATTCCTGGTGGGACCAACACTACCGACCAGAATTGCTAGGGAACCCCCCTGGGTTAGGATATCATAAGAGAAAACACATGCAGCCTGACATCAGGAGGAGAAATCTTTCTGGGATGTAAATGAACATGCAATAAATGGAGGTTCCTGGTGAGCTGGCTCCATCCCAGCTGTGACGCTTCTGCCTGCTCAGGGACCATCACTTCCATCAATAACTGAATTGAGTTTGGTCCTCCAAGCCCCTTCCTAAGGGTCAGTCACAATAGAAGAAAATACGTTTGAGGGTGTGATGAGGATTCCTGAACACCATGTCTTCCTTTTTCGAGGATGGACTTCTTTCTCCTCCTGTATTTGTATTTCACTTTGTGATTTTAAAGCCTCTTTTAGCTGCTGCAGCTAAAAGAGGTAGAGGGTAACATTTCCAGTAATCACAGGCAGATTGTGTTACCAAACACAGGCTGCCGTTCCCAACGCAGAGCTCTCCAGGAGCACATTCCTGCCGCTCAGCCCTGGGGATGTGCTGTTTGGCTGCCAGGCAGGAACGCGCCCGCAAGCCCGGCAGCCAGGAGCGAGATAAGGATCAGATGGGGAAATGGCACTGCCAAGACACACGGACCGGAAAGGAGGAGGAGGAAGGCATCACAGGAGGGAGCAAGGATAGAAACGTGCCTGCAGGCATGAAGTATTGGTGGATCCGACTCCCGCAGACCTTCTCATATGGAGCTTAGGGACAAAGGTCCTGCCTTCAGCAGGCCCAGAATACCCACTGACTACGAAAGGTGTGATAAGAAAGCTGTACTTTAAGAACCCCTAAGGAAGATTTTTTTCCCCAAATTATCCCTGCTGTACATCATAGCAGGTTTTCACCCTTTTTTCCAGAGGAGCATAACCCACAGCCTTCACAGTGTCGATATGACAGCTGCCTTTCTGTACATACTGACACCATCTTTTTGGCCGCCTTTGGTAGACACATCATAAAGCTCTGCCTGTGCTCCCCAAGACCTCACCTCCTTGTTGTCTGTGCTAATATTTCTTGCCCTGCCAGAGACCAAGAAGCCTCTAGAAAATGTTCGGGTGGCAGATAAATGAATGCTGAGTGACCATAGAGAAAAATATAATTTCTTCCTTCTCGCACTGAAATAATTTCAGAAGGAAGGAATTGTTCAGGCAAACTGGGGATCATGTAGCCAAGAGTGAGTTTGCCCTGAGGCTGATGAAGACTCTAGGTTCTCTCTGGCTCTCTGCATCGCATGGTGGGGATCCAAGCATGGGAGACATCTCCTCCAGTTCATAACACAGCTCACCCAAAATGCCTAGGCTTGAGCTCTGGGGGCCAGAGATCATGGGCAAGATCATACTGCATCCCCTGCATCCTCCTGTGCTCCCAAAATGTGGGAGACATCAGCCTAGACACAGAGTTGTAGTGTTTGCTGTCTGCCATGAACTGGTCTCATGTGGGTCTTGGGGATGAGAGAAAATTGGAGTAATTTCTCCCTCTGCATATCACAAGAGCTGGCTGTGATTTCAGAGCTATTTAAACTGCTCTAATATGAAATGCAAATGCTGTTGAAAAGCTCTTCCCATGAACACCATTGGTTTCTCTTGGCTGGTGTTTGAAGCCATTCTGCACCGTGTGTGATCCCTGTTGCAGCTGTCAGGCTGTATCAGATACAAGGTTTTAGAAAAGGTATTTTCATATCCTGTATTCCCACTGAAATTAGATCATATGAATGGGAAGCATTTATTTAATCTATAAACCAGGTACATGATTTGACACACTTTCCACATTCTCTATGATTTTGAGAAGAAACAAAACCAAAACCTTTGAAAACTGCTGCTCATGTTGCAGCCAGATATCCGACAAACTAAAGCTGAAAGGATACACATGATCCAGTATGGCACATCTCAAGCATCCCAAACTATGAGTTGGAATAAAATGAGTTGGTACCACTGTTCTACAGAGCAAAGACACGAGATGTATCCCCATACTTGGAAAAATAACAATTTTTAAATACTTCTCTTAAATCCCCTATCAAGTTAACATGGGGGATGACTGAAAGGCTCTTTTAAAAAAAAAATCACATGTTCACGTGTTCTTTATTCTTCACCCAAACTGTTAAGTTTTGCCTGTGTCAGAGGGGTGTGCCTGCACCACAGGCACAATGGTCACTGATTCAGACCTTCCACAGTTCAATTCTGTGCTGGGGCAAAAAGCTTTACCAACACAGGCTCCACAGGGTGCTGTTCTGGAGCTTGCATGGCTATAACATACTAAATATTAAAATTTAATATGGGTTTTTAATGAAATATTACCTGCAGTCACATGCCAGCTCACAAAGCAGGTTCGTGCTCATTTGCACTCACCCTCCAGTGGCAGTCCCTGCTGCAAGGCTCTGGGGAGGCTGTGCTTGTCTTCCCACCTGTGACACCACATCTTCCTCACTGTTCCCCATGGCAGCTGGGTCACAGCAAACTCCTGAACATCTCAACCCGCCCAGCAGCTGTCGTTTACATGAACAGCACCAAAGGGCAATGTTTCCATACTGTGTTAAAGAGTTTTGAAAGCACTTCGAGGTGTATCACACTTTGTAAAATCCTTGTTTAACAAACTGGACTTTGGGATTCATTAAATTAGCCTCAGGAAAAAAATCTTTCATCCAAGTGCAAGTCCCAGTGTCTTTTATGCAGGACAGCAGGAAGGTTCCTGTTCCACTCAGCAGAAGAAGAATGTTAATTGCAAAGGAAGTTGAATACTGAATGTTTTGTCTGATGGAGCAATGTGTCAGGGGAAGGAGATAAGCTTGAGAGACTAATTCTTTCTGTCCCACAGCCATTAAAGTTAAGAGGGCAAACTCAGACATAGAATCACAGAATCATAGACTCAAACAATATGCTGAGATAGAAGGGACCCACCAGGATCATTGAGTCCAACTCCTGGCCCTGCACAGGACACCCCAACAATCCCACCAGGTGTCTGAGAGCATCATTCAAACGCTTTTTGAGCTCTGGCAGGCTTGGTGCTGTGACCACTGCCCTGGGGACCCTGTTCAGTGCCCGACCACTCCGTGTGAAAAACTTTTTTCTGATATCCAACTTAAACCTCCCCTGCTGCTCTTTTTGTTTTTAGTTTTCAAGTGGGCACCCCTTACTTAGCAGGTTTCTTTGGCTTTCCAGCCGAGCGACCTAAAAACATTAATAAACTGACAACCTCTCGTGCACTTTCTGGAGGCTTTCTCGTCTAGAGGGGTGAAGCTCTGCACAAGGGCAGCTCTGCAGGCAGCGAGGAGATTTCTGTTCCGCAAGTGACACAGACTGGAGACAGAGCTGTCATTCCAGCCACCAAAGCCGCATCCTCGTTTCTGGACCAACCCGCCACGTACCTCGGTTATGTGTCCCCGGCCACCCCGCGGCCGCCCCGCCCCGGTTCCGCCGGGCTCACCCATGGGCTCACCCATCCCCCGGGCTCCGGCTCCGCTCCCCGGCCCTCGGCATCGCTCCCGGGGCGGTGCAGCGCCCCCCGCCCGGGACCCCCGCCCCCGAGAGGGGCGGGCAGGGTGACTACAAGCCCCAGGCTGCCCGGCCGGGGGCAGGACGGCAGCGACGTGGCGCGGCCCCGCTCCGCCCCGCTGCGCTCCGCTCCGCGCCCGCCGCGGGCTCAGCCCCGCCATGGGTGAGTGCGGGACGGGCCGGGGTGGCGGGCGCGGGGGCTGCGAGCCCCTCTGCCGACGGGGCAGCCGGGGTGGAACGGGCACGTCCTGCCCCGGGGAGAAGTTTCCAAAAAAAAAAAAGAGACAGTTTGCAACTTTTCCTAAGGGCTGGGGGTGCATCCCCCGCCCCTTCCTTTCTTTCTGTTCTTTTTTTAGCGGTCCCAGCAGCCCGCTCCGCGAACATAAGAGCCAAGGAATTTCCTGTGGCTCGGTCCCGGGGCTGTCCCGGCAGCGCGCCGGGGAGGGGAGCGGGGGTTCGGGGAATGTGGAAGGAGCTGGATTTGCTGGGCAGTGGGGATTGCTGCAGGCAGCGGCGCGGCGCCCATTGGCCTTGGCGCTGGTGTGAGCAGAGTCCGGGGTCAGCCCCGTCCCAGCTCGGCTGGACAGCGGGTCTGCCCCGCTCCTGTCCCGGAGCACGGTCCCCCGACCGGTTTGCTCTAGGCAAGGAATCGCCTGGCACAGCTCCTTGCGAGACCCACCAAACTTTCTGTCCTCGTGTGGAGATCTGAAGAGTCCTCAAATTCCCCAGCTGCGTCAGAATAGGCGATACACAAACTGGGTTTCAGCCAAAGTTCATAAGCCATGACATCTTACTAAGTTAACAAGAAATGCAGCAAAACCTGATTAAATCAGCCATGGTATTTACAATGGGACTCTCTGTGTGTAATAGAATTTGTGGCTTGAAGTTAATGGGAAGGCCACCTATGCCTTATGTTCTCAGCAGATATTTTTTCTAATTATCTGCATAATATGTACAAGGAGTGCTAAAAGCAGTGCAGGTGTTCACACAAGCCACATTTGTGGCTTGAAGTTAATGGGAAGGCCACCTATGCCTTATGTTCTCAGCAGATATTTTTTCTAATTATCTGCATAATATGTACAAGGAGTGCTAAAAGCAGTGCAGGTGTTCACACAGAGCATGGTGGGAGGGACTGGGATAGCTGGGATGGCATAAGTAACACAAATGAAACACAGAGGGTTGCAGAATAAATAAAAATAATTGTATTTATATACAGCCATCACTGATAAATAGCCTTTATTGCTAGCTGTAATTAACGGCCAAGCAGAGACACTTCCCATTAAACACAGCTTGTGACAGGACAAAAGTCCTTTGGCTGGGTGAGAAAAGTTTCCACGGTCTGGTGGTTGTGCTCACATTTTTTCGACATACAGTCAACCAAAATTTTGAGTATTTCTAATTAAATGGAAGAAGAGAGTACAAGATTAGTTAAAGGAAAAACAAACTTTTGTGGGCAGGGCTTTTAACAACAAGATAGGGAGTGAGAATACAAAACCTGCAGGGAGAGCTGGTGGTACCACATGCTCTGAAATGTGAAAATGATAATGCAGAAGAGTTCAGAACCAGAAAGCAGAAGCTGCATTTCCTGCCCAGAGCAAATTTTGTAATTACAATCAAGAGATACCACAGAGGATCCCGCTGTACAACTCCAGGCACTACAAATCACTGCCCTGCACTTAAAAACAAGTCTTAACTCTGTTAAAACGTCCTGATTTCAAAGTTCTGCACCCCGGATGAGAACCCCTGCAGTTAGCAGAAGTCTGGTGGGTTGTGTGACTGTCTGCAAGTGCCTCTATACATGTGACCTAGTGAGCTATGGGGAAATTCCACATCATGACTTTGTAGATGGAAAACTGTGGGTGTCCTGGGAGAGCTTTTTCCAGCCTGTGCATGCTGAGAGCTTGTCTTATAGCATGAGAAAACTGAACCTGCTTGCTTGTTTTCCAGGTCGTGCACTGCTGGTCCTCCTCTTGTCTGCAACGGTGTCTCTTCTGGGCGGGCTGATATTTGGATACGAGCTGGGGATAATCTCTGGAGCACTGCTGCAGTTGCAGACAGATTTTCACCTCAGCTGCTTCAAGCAAGAAGTTCTGGTGAGTGCCATCCTTATCGGAGCGCTCCTCGCCTCCCTGGCTGGGGGGATCCTCATCGACCGCCATGGCCGGAGGAGAGCAATCCTGGTCAGCAATTTGGTCCTCTTGGTGGGCAGCCTCATCCTCACACTGGCGAGGTCACTCCCTGTGCTGGTCATTGGGCGCATGACCGTGGGCTTTGCCACCTCTGTCTCGTCCATGGCCTGCTGCATCTATGTCTCAGAAATGGTGGCTGCTCACCAGCGAGGGCTGCTGGTGTCTCTCTACGAAGTGGGAATCACCGTGGGCATCCTGCTGTCCTATGCACTGAATTACATCTTTGCAGACGTGGACGAGGGGTGGAGGTACATGTTTGGACTGGCCATTGCCCCGACGGTCATGCAGTTCCTCAGCATCCTCTTTCTCCCAGTGAACCCTGTTAAACTGAGCTCGTGGGACTCTGACTGCCAGAAGGGCCTCATCCCATTGCAGGACACAGAGGACAGAGCAGCAGCAAAGCGGGAGCCATATCAGGAGAAGAATTACTCATTTCTCAACCTTTTTAGGACCAGAGACAACATGAGAAGGCGGACTCTGGTGGGCCTGGGACTGGTGCTCTTCCAGCAGTTCACTGGGCAGCCCAATGTGCTGGGCTATGCCTCCAAAATCTTCCACTCGGTGGGATTCCAGAGCAACTCCTCAGCAATCCTGGCCTCAGTCGGGCTGGGAGCGATAAAGGTGGTGGCCACACTGGTGGCCATGGCCTTGGCAGACAAGGCAGGCAGGAGAGTGCTGCTCATGTCTGGCTGCGTGGTGATGGCCATCTCCGTCACCACCATCGGCCTCACCAGCCTCATGGCTCCGCTGGCCATGGCCAGGGGCTGCAAAGCAGCCGCAGGCCCCAATGCATCCCACAGCCTCACCCAGCCCCCCCCAACACATGTGGTCCCCCAGTCTGCTGTGTCTCCTGTCCCACCAGCATCAGGTGCTGTCAGAAGTCAGGCAGGCCCTGGTTTTGCTGCCACAAGGAGCCTTACGAAAGTTTTTGCCAGCACTCAAAGCAAAGAGGTTGTTCCTAATTCTTCCTTGAGTCAGAAAAGGGACTTGGCAGGTCAGTCCAAGAAAGGAACACTGGAAAGCACGGGCCCTCCTCTCGGTGCTGCTCCCTGGGCACAACATACGGTCTTAAATTGGATTACACTGCTGAGCATGATGGCTTTCGTGAGTGCCTTCTCAATTGGATTTGGGCCAAGTAAGTGTGGTGTTTATCCTTGCACTTACCCAGAGAATAAAACTAGGGCTGATCTGCAAGCTGCCTGCTTGAACCATTCCTTATGTATCTGCTGTGCTGAGCAGCTCAGTGTATGGGAACTGGACATTTGTCCCCTCCTGCCCACTGAATCATCTTCTAGCACTGCAGCTCTGTCAGCTACAGCACTAGAGTAACTCTCTCTTCCGTGCTATTCACTTCCCTTGTAAAGTTTTTTTTTTCTCTGAAGTTCAATGGAAAATCAGAGCATTCTACAAGCACTACATAATCTTCCTGTCACCCTGGTGAGAAGGAAAATACAGGGCTGAGGACAGAGGGACTGAGGGGCTTCTGCGGTGTGATTATGAAAGTCACTGCAGAACTGGAAGCTGAACCTCTTTTGAAGGTTTCTTAGTATCAGTTGGTTTTTTTAATTCTATTTATTATTATTTCTTTTTCATCAGATGAGATTAAAGATTAGTTCTTGCTTCCATGTGAGTTCTACTGTTTTCTGGCATTTAAATGCCTTGATGGGAGAAAACAGCATTTAATTCAAGAAAAGTATGTTAAGTGAATATGTCTCATGGGTTTGACAGCCACCCTGCAAATTATTTTAAGCAAAATAACCCCAGGATAGGAGAGACTTCTTAAGGATATATATTGCTTTAACTCTGATTTTAGCCCAAATGCAATGTTGTCTCCCTAATTCCACCCTTTTCTCGTTTCTTTACAAAGAGCATGACCTGACAGCAGGCCTGTCAGATTTTCTCCATCTCCTGTGAATGGAATGATCAGCTAGCCTGCTTTCTTCTTCACTCCCTGGGCCTGTTTATTGCTATTTTATTCCTCCATGAAGCATTGAACGCAGGAGGTGTGAAGTGTTCTGTTGTGTCTCTGAGATCAATGAATGTTTGACACCACCAGCAGCGGGTGCTGGGTGAAGCCAGAGTTTAAACCCCCTGCTGAAATCTGCCTTGCCCATTTCCCAAACAAATTGCTTAACTCCACACTATCTTTGTGATCTCTCTAATCTGTGCAGTGACCTGGCTGGTCCTGAGTGAGATTTACCCTACTGGGATAAGAGGAAGAGCCTTTGCCTTCTGTAACAGCTTTAACTGGGCTGGTAATTTACTGATCAGCCTCTCCTTCCTGGACCTTATTGGTAAGTAGTCACTTCCCCTCCCTCCGCATCCCACAGCTGGTTAGGGAAGGTGGCCACCACGAGCCATTTGGAGATTAAGTGACATTTTGAACCCTGAGGACTTGAGGCTGGAATAGGTGTGACCCTGTTGCCCCTGAGAGCAGGAAAGCCAGGCACCAGCAGCACTGGTCAGAGCCTCTCTGTCACTCGTTTATAAAAATCACCCATTGCCCACTGGGCTGCACTGTAGCACCACAGTATCAGGAACACAGAGTTTGCAGCTTCCATACCGGCAGCTTTACATTTCTCAGCAGGCACTGCTGGCCCTGGACCTTGGCTGCCTTCTTCCCCCTGGTGCTGGCAAAGCCTGACATGCACCAGCCTTTCCCTTTGCCAATTCCCAGTCCAGGCCTTGCAGATAAGGAGTTTCCCGGCTCTCTTGAAGGCTTCACAATATAAGTTGCCCCTGTCAGGCATCAGTGACCACCTCACAGTAAGCAACCAGTTTCCTTTGTACCCCATGGTGTGACCCACCTCCTACCTTCACACACTGGAATCTTTGCAGATGCCATCGGATTCTCTTGGATGTTTCTTCTGTATGGACTGGTGGGAGTGATGGCTGTTATATTCATTTACCTTTTTGTGCCGGAAACAAAAGGACAGTCCCTAGAGGAGATAGACCAGCAGTTCTCCAGGAAACGGTACGTGTGCTGTTGTCCCAGCAGGAGTGCTGGCTTTGGGTGCTTCCCACTGACACCCCCTGAGGTCTGTGGCACTGGCCTGAAGCAAAGTCTGGCCAGTGCTGCTGAGAAAATAGAAAATCTCAAGTTTGTGGCAGGGCTGTGGGACAGGGTGGGAGAGCTGCAGCGCCTTCATCAGCAGGTCACTGCCCTGAGCCTTGCAGCTGTGCTGCTGGAGGGCAGTAGTGACACTCAAGAAAAATGGTATAAAAACCAGGGCTCATGGTCGAGCAGAGGAGACCAGCACCACAACATGGGACAGGAAGGTCAGGACTGGGAGGAGGCAGGAGGGGATGATAGTCCTGTCTTTTCACCTTAGAATAATCCCAGGCTGATCTTTCTCCTCTGAGGCAGAGACGTCTGGAGCATGGGCTCCCACCTGGTAATTTTCACACAAAGCTTGTAATGGGCTAGAGAAGATCAAAATGTGTTTGTGCCATCCTGGTTGGGATGGAGGTGGCAGGGCAGGCACTGCTGGAGCAGGAGAGGCTGTGCTGCCTCATGGCTGAGGAAGCACTCATCGGGGGGCAGGAGGGGTGACTGCTGTGAGCACCTGGCTGGCTCCCTGGTGCTGCTCCTGACCTTCATCACTGCCTGGCAGGGTGTGGGAAGGGAATGTGTTCAAGCAGAGACGTGGAAGAGGAGCGAGCTGCACACACACACAGTACCAGAGAATGGAGCACGCCAGCAGCACATGAAACCAGTGACCTGCCCGCAGCATCCTGTCTGAGGAGTTCCACCAGCACAGGACCAAGCTGGGCCATCAGGACACTTCTTTTCTGGGGTCTTTAACTGGTGACCTCTGGTCAGAGACAGTTCTCCCTGCAGTGCCTTAGATCTGGGAACACGCCAACAGCATGTCCTTTGGGTCCTTGGAGAATGATTGTTCCCAGGAAGGGAATACATCCTTCCTTTGATATCTTTTAATTTTTCATCATTTGTATCTCCTATCATTTAAGAGATTAATGGTTTTATACGCAGGAATTAAAGCACGGGTTTTGCTGACAGTGATCCCATCCGTGAAGCTCTGTTGTGAGCAAGGTGTGTTGTTTTCCAGGTCTCGGGAACACCGGGATCGGGGCCGCGCAGGGTGCCCTGCCCCGGACCTGCCGCCAGTGGGCGCCCGGCACCGCCCGCTCGGGGATGCGGACAGACCCCCGCAATTCCCAAAATCCGAGCCCCCCGCACCCCTCGGACCCCCTTTCCTGCCCCCCTCCCCGCATTGTGCCCTGGGGCTGATGGGGCCGGACAGGAGGGATATGCGATTGGGAATTCGGGGTAACCCTGCGCGGGGGTGAGCAGGGTGCCGGGGCTGTGCTGGGGACAAGACAAGGGCAGAGGACGGGGGACCCCGGTGAGGGCAGCGAGCGGGGCTGGTTGTGCCGGGAGGACACCCGAGTTAGCTCTGGGGCCAGCAGACAGGGCTAGGGACAGTGCCAGGTGCTGGGGTGGCGGTACAGAAAGCTGTGAGACAGCTCATGGTGAGGGGGATCAAAGTCCAGGGTCAAGGCCTGTCGTTCCCACTTAATACAAAAAATCCCCAGTGCACTTTCCAAACCCAGCAGCTTCAGCACGCCAGGAGGAGGAATCTGCGAGAGGTGCCCAGTTTGTCGCACACTGCACAGGGTCTGGGTGTCTGTGTTTGCACCGCCTGCAGGGCCACGGGACAGAGAGGAGGTGTGGGACAGCCCCGGGGCTGCAGGGCAAGGTCCCAGCTCTGCTCTCGTAGCCCTTGCCATGACGGGTGAATGCTCCCGGGAAAGGAGGCAGCTCTGGAGCTGCCAGCTGGTGTCACAGGGCCTGGGCCCTCCATCGCAGCAGAGCTGGGCGGGTGGCGCTGCAAGATGGAAAAGTCGTAAAGGAGTGTTCAAATGGAAAGCTGAAGGAAAGTCGGAGGGTGTAGAAATTCAGACTAGCACCCTTGTGAGGAGGAGGTGGCCCATATCCAGGGGGAGAGCAGCAGGGAAACAAAGGAAGCAGCTGCAGTAAGTAAGATGAATCTATGTACATGTATGGTACCAGCAGACTCACAGGAACATTATTAAGCAACCAAAACCAAAACCTAGATGTGCTTCTGTCACTATACCAGAAGCTTAAAAAATACGATATTGCCAGACTTTCCAATCACCCTGAATAACAATCCCAGAATCAGTACAGATTTCTTGGGATAGGAAATCACAGATTCCAGTAAAAAAAAGTAGAGCCAGTACTGTGTTATTGAGCCCTGATAAGGATAAAGGTAATGAACAGCAAATATAAAATGAGATTAGAGAAGTTAGTCAGCTCAGTGATCCATCAGGAAGGAATAAAAAGTGGGTTTGGGTACAATAAAGGGTCTCCAGGACCAAGCAGTGCTGGAAGTGCAAGGAGGGCTGCTGCTCTGGGTTTGGTGGGGAGCGGTGCACAGGACCTGCTTCACAAGGTGTTTGTGGGAGAACTGCTCTCTGCTAGTGACCACAAAACAACCTTTAATGCTGTAGTGGGAGAGTGCACACCAAATAAATCCAGCCTGGGGCTCTACAATTTCAAGAAAGGGAACTATGAAAAAATAAGGTGATTAGTCAATAACAACAAACCAAAAAGGAGCAGGCAGAAAGCAAGGAGCCTGCAAGCAGTCTGGAGGTGATTAAAAAATGCTCTATTAAAGCCTAAGCAAAACATGTGCCACAACTCAAAAAGAACTAAGAGGTCCTAAAAAACACCCTGCCTGACTCACTGCTAAGGTTAAGGAGGTATCACAGGGAGAAGGTCAGTGTTTTAAAAGTGAAAAGGTTTCCCACATGAGGAGAAAAGGAAAAGCCATAAAACATGGCAAGTAAAGAGTAGACAGAAAAGAGAGCTAAAAATGAGCATGAAGATCTTGCAAAGATCTTGCAAGTATCTTCTAAAAATCTTTATTTAACTATATCAGAAGGAAGAAACTGGCTAGGGAGCTATTGCTCAATACAAAGGTGCAACAGGTTGCCAGGGAGGACAAGACATGACGAGACAGCTTGGGCACAACTGAGTGTTGGTCTCCACTGCTGCAGGTATTTGGAAGAACCTCACACCCAGTAAATTAGAGGAACTGGATCAATGTGACTTTCCAAATGTCTGCTGTACCAGAGGCAGTTTGCTAGTGCAGCTCCCAGCCACAAACCAAGCTCTGGAAGGGGACCCTGGGAGCTGCAGGGGCGAGTGTCACCTCTGTCCCTGCTGGGATGGCACATGGGCAGCTGGGAAAGAGCCAGCAGACATGCATGCCAAAGAGGGAAAGCTTCCCTTGCCAGCACACTGGGACTCTAGGAATATATCAAGTATTCACATGGATAGGGAGGACCCAACAGACAGAACAGATGAAAGATTTTGTCAAAATTATTTAAAAAAACATTTACATTGCCATGGGATTGAAGCAATGGTTCTTTCATGTATTGAAACCTCTTTAAGGATATTTTTGTCTTGTAGGTAGCCAAGTGCAGGGTTTAGCAGGCAGTTTTTGAAGATAAATGAGATTCAGCAACCAGATTGCCCAAGAATCTCTGTTGGGCCTGGTTTTACTCAGCACCTTCCGTGTTGGCAAGCAAAATCTCCATGTTTGTGGATGATACTAAACTCTTTTAGGAATGAACATATTTTGCCATTGATGAGGGGCTCCATAAAACCCTTACCAAAGGGAGTGAGTGAGCAAAAAGGGCAGCTGGGATGGGTGTTCTGGGGAATGCTGCAGGCTGGTGCCAGAGGTCCCTGAAGGCTGGCTGGGGTCAGCATGGATGGGAGGAGTGCTCGGCTGGGTAAGTTGGCTCCCTCCATCCTCATCTAACTGGACAAATGTGTCCCCGCTCCAAATTTTGACCCATTAACATAGCAACAGGCTGTTTCTCTTCTTCTCTCCCCTGAGGCTGAGACCTCATAAGACTGGAGGATACAGAAATGCTTGAGGCAGTGATAAATCTTCTTTAGTGGGCTTTTATTTCCTTTTCTTTCACAATATTTTCTTTAGTTTCCTAGCCAAATTTTTTCTAAGGAAAGATTTCTGACTTCCTTTGAGCCACAGCTCAACATCTGTCCACATTGGGGGCTGAAGTAATACACTGTTACGGGGTTTTGATGTCAAGCCCAAAACCTCACCAGGGATTTATGCAGCTCTCCCCTTTCCTCCCTCCTCCTCTTCAAACAGCCTTTCATTTGCTCTCACTAATTGTGCTGTCATGCCTTTCTTTTTCCCCCAGTTGTGCAGACAGCCTTTCATGCAGCCAGGTTTCGGTGACAGATGCCTGTGCCATGAGCTTTGCGAGGGGGCGGGTTGTGCTGCGGAGCGTACGCATCGTCGGGGCGCATGGAGCCGCGCTGAAATGATCCAGGCACACATCCAGCCCGGGACGGATTAGCCAGTGGCTTCCCTGCCTCCCGCCGCACCCCCCCGAGGTGCTGCTGGATAATCACTGCCGGTTGGGAGAGTCCCGCCAGGCCCAGGCCACCCACAGGCACCACTTGCTCCTCAAAGTGCGCAGGAAAAGATTAGCAGAGCATCTCTTGGAAAACGGGAGAGTGTTCAGGAGGATTCGGGCTGGGCACAAGGACACTGTGAAGCCTGGTCTCCCAGGGATGGTGGCTGTCAGGGCAGATCTTTAGAAAGCACCAACAAGCCATCCCCCACTCTTACATGTGCTGCTTTTGTGTGCCATGCTAAAAATCTGAATGATGTGAAAAATAAGTAAAAACCTTGGCTGGTTCAAGAACCAGCTTGTAGAGAGGTGACGTAAAGTTTCACTGGCAGCATGTACCATCCCTGAGCCCACAATGTCCAGCTGTGGTAACATGATCTAGGTGAGAGACTGAAAGCAGAGCAAGGTGTGAGTCCCTGCTGCAAATATTCCCACAACTCAGCGGAGAAATGCGGGATCTGAGTCCATATCCCTTTTGTGTATGTGAAGGCAGCAAGCTCAAGGACTGGATCCTGCTTAGTCTCTGCTCGGGGGGATACAGATCTGGCTGAAAGGAGCCAGAATACATGAAACACGATAACTGGAAAAAATACAAACCAGAAGATGGGCTCTTTAATGCACTACAGATCCGGCAAAACAACCAGAGCTGAACAAAAAACATTCCTTGTATAGCAACAAAGATACCAGCTCAACGCAGGGAAAACCTGGAAGGAGATGGGTGTGTTGTGTTCTGTTAGCTTGTGTGTCTCCAGGCACTGCATGGATCAGACCAAAGCCTAAAATGTGGCGGGTGCTTCCTCCTTTCATTGCATCTCTCCTCTCTGAAGTGCTGCTGCCAGCATGAGCACCTCCAAGCTCTCCAGGTTAGGTACCTCTGGCCTGTGTCCTTGTTCCTCCTGCTCCATCTGGCCTTCTTCCTGCTGCTCCTGTCTCTGGTCCCAGCTCCCCCAGCCCTGCGGTCCACTAATTCAATAAGCAGAGGGAAGAAGGGGAGTTGCTTTCACTTTTAATCACAGCAGTAAAGCAAAGACAGAAAGATAAGGTCTCCACCCGGCTGCTGATAGTTCGCAGAATGAGTTGCTCTAACAGGTCACTCACCCAGAAGAGCCTGTTGTCTGTAGGGAGGGAGACAAGATATCTTTGGCTGGGCTGGAGCGAGACCTCAGGTGCAGCAGGAGCGACACCAAGACCACTGCTCTTTCCCTGGGCCTACCAGGACAAATTCAGTTTCCGGACAAGCAGGAATCACATAATTGCCTTTACTGGGAAGTTTTCCAGTTTTCTTCGGGTGCTTTTCAGCCACTCTCATCACTGGGAGTCTTTCTCTCCTTGCCACAATGACAAGAATTGCAAGGAGCCATTTCCCCTTGTAAAGGTCCTCTGCAAGGGTCTGGGGGAAATCGTCAGGTTCAGGTGCCACAGTCCCAGAGTGACAACCCTGGCACCACACCCATGGCAGTGTCCCTGCTCACTCACAGCTCCTGGGGGTCACAGCCATCCTCTTGTTCTCACTCAAACTCACAGCTGAGTGCTGGTGCACGATGTGACCTCCTGCAGCAACACAAATAAAATGTCAGCACTACAACTATTAATAGTGTTTCTATTCCTGCTGCCATTACGATGGCTTTTGCTACTATTAGTAATAATATTTACATATGCAAAACCACAGATGCAAAACAGATGTTTTGGTTGGGATGTCTGAAAAGACTTGTCTCTGCCACATATATTTATGACAAAGATGGAGGGTTAACCACACAGAGTGCCATATAGAGAACAAATAGATGGGGAAAAAGAATGAAATAATTCCTTCCATATTCCTAACAGAGGCCAAAACTTATCCGTTCCCTCACTCTGCTTCTCTCCTTTCCAGCATTTGAGACTTTTCCAATACCAGGCCAGGGATGGTTTCCATATTTGTTCAGACTTGTCTAGTTTTATTTTCCAGTTCAGCTATTTTTTCAGATGCAGCTTTTCCTGATGGATGGAAAATACAAAAGGAATTGCTCATCTGCTCCCTGCAAGCTTTTTCCTGACCACTGGGAAGCTCAGGCACTATTCCAGGCCTGGACTAAACCTCGGCTTGTGGAGAAAACTTGATCCTTGTTTGCTGAGTTCACATGTCTGGGAATAATTTAAGCTAAGGGGAAAAGTAAAAGTGAGAAAGACTACCACTGTCCCTGAGCCCACCTCATTCCCTCCAGCACGCAGCCCTGCCTGGGAGGATGGCTGTGGCCATGGAAGGGGAATGATCACATCTCCACAGCTGGCCAACACTGGAAAGCAAGAGAGTGACAGCTCAGGGCAGGGCAAGAGTTTTGGCACTTTCACCCAGGCTTGTTTCACAGAAACAGAAAATAACAAAGTCTGCCAGCACCACGGCATCCCCCTCTGCTTTTGGCAGTGGCTGGTGTTGGGCTCAGGGACACAGCCAGGAGGATGAGGAAAAGCAGAAGGACAAGGCTGAAACAAGTACCTCTCTTGAGTGCATTGATGAGTAGCTTTGCACTGGGATTATGCAGAGCCCCACCAGCACAAACAGCTTCCCTGTGAGCATGCTTTGGTCTCTTACCCATTTATTTACAGTTGTGTGAACATCAGACATTCCCCTGCATCTACGGGTGTGATGGTTGTGGCCAACTGGACTTCCCAGTCCTTTTCTACTGACAGATGCCCTCGGGAACACCTTAATATCCCTGAGCAGCCCCAGGTCCAGCTGCTCCTTCCATGAGCAGAAGGAGGAAGAGGAGGACAAGGAAGGCTCTATGTCTGCAACAGCACAGCAATGCTTAAACAGAGAAAGCCACCAGACAGCAAAGGAGTGCAGCGTCCCTGAGCACTCATGAGTAATAAAGTGCCCCACAAACTAAAGAGCCCCCAAGTGCTACTGGGGACTAAGTAGTCCCTGAATACTCACATCTCTCTCAGGTCAAATTCCACTCTTTTAACCAATCCCCATTACGTTTTACACATCGGGCTGTAGAAGGCCTCAGAGGGGCTGTTAGAGTCTATTGTAGGGGAATAAAGAAAGTGTCAAAAAGACTTTTAATGCCCAGTTAAAAGTGGCCAAAATACAGTCTACAGTTACCTGATAAGCTGCAGGGTCTCTACTGGGAGAAGTATTTTGGTTTTTCAATTGTCTCAACCCATGCACACTTGCAAGAGGCCAGCCTCAGCTCTGAACTAAAGCTTTGTCAAGTACATTAAAACATTATTAAAAGCCTGGCTTTTGTTCCATAAAGACTTTTAATGCTTGCTCGTTTGGTTTTGGTTTTTTCCTTTATAATGCTTAAGACCAGTAATTATTGAAGATACCAGAGCCCTGCGGATTGCTGCAGCCTCTGTGTGGTTTGCAGCATCAATGCTTTTCCCAGCACGGTGGCTGTCCTGCTGCTGCCATCCCCACTGTGCAGGTGTGGGAATCAAAGCGCCTGGGGCGATTAACATCTCCAGAGATGAATAACAGGGCAGTGCCAGAGCCAGAGGACAATGCCTGAGTCCTGCGTTCATGGACTCTACTCATTGCAAGAGAAAATATTCACAGTCCTCTCTTGGTGCAAGTTACGCTCTTTACAGGGAAACTTGGGAGATTTCACCTACTTACTGCTTCAGTTACCCTTTTTCATCAACAACTACCTAATGGCTATGGACTATGCCTGGTGGTATTCTTTATGCAGATATTTGGACATCAAAAAGTTAGGTATTTGAACAGCTAGAGTTGGGGTTTTTTTCAAAACAGATCTGTAATTCATTCAAAGATTCAGTCTCAGACTGTCAACAGTCAAGAGCTGCCAAGTTACAAGAGGGTGTTTCTTAACCATCCCATGTTGTTCCTCTGCACTGTGAGGGTTCTCTGGGGTGGACAGAGCACCCCATGGTGCTGTTTTGCTGCTATTGCTGTGCTTTGGGAAGGGTGTTTGCATAGTAGCCAGCAAGGCCAGCACACAAAATTAATGACATTTGAAGTTCAATGCAAGTCTTGACTGTCAGGAATGCAGCACTGAAAACAAAACTTAAAGCTTCCATATTGCAAAACCTATTAACTGCTTTACGTTTCTTGCAGTCGTGCCAGCTCACTCATACTGGAGCTTTTACCAAGGCATGACAGCTCATTTGTTTAGCTTGGGCCAGGCTTAAAGTTCTGATGAAGCCTAATCTTGTGACCTGTATTTATTTTGGCCGGGGATGCTTTTTGCACAGACAACTTCCTATCCTCCCTAATCTTTCCCGCAGGAAAGGAGCTGAGAGTTACAAGTCAGGGGAGGAAGGCAAAGCCAACCAGACACACAGCAAGAGAGAAACAAGCACTGCACGTGTTGGTGAAGTGGTGCAGGTTCAGGGACCCTGTCTGTCAGGGAAAGGAATTAAAGGGGGAGTCAGCCCCTCCCCTGTCACCATTTGAGATGTGTCAAATCCATCACGGTTTCTCTGGAATTTTACCCATCTGGAAACATGGCTGCCTGTAACTTGGACAGCTTCACGACTTAAGGATGGAAATGTCTCTTCTTGGCTTGAACTTGTTAAACATCCCACTGACACAGGGAAGAACTTTGTGGGTATAAACCCCCAGCAACCCCATGGGATGTGTCACAGGCTCCCCACAGCTGTCAGTTCCCCATGGAGCGAGCTTGCCCTCAGCAAAGTGCCTGTGGAAGGAGCTGCTTTCTCCTGTGTGACAACAGAGGGAGGACAGACCCTGTGTCAGGCAGCCCAGCTGGATGCCAACAGTTCCATAATGTGAACTCCCTCACTCCTCACTTCCATTTCTTCTAAAACTAACTCAGAGAAACACATTTAAGTACCCGCCTTGGGCATCACTCTTTCACCACCCCTCTAAAATCTGTCTCTTCCCATGCCTTGCAAGCACAGGCCACTTGAACATTATGTGCCCATTCTCTGAAAGAAATCAGGGAAGCTGGAATCACATCACCCTCTGCTTTAACACACAGGACAACACCAAAGTCTGTGGAGAAGCCACACCGGGACCCTTCTGGTACCATTACAGCTTGATCTACACCAGAGAACACCCAGCCATCCCCTTGGCCTCACCTCCAGTTACCCTAAACAGTAGCTGTAAGATTAAAGACAGGGAAAAAAAGAGAGAAAACCCCAGCACACCCTCCTGGTTGTTTTCCAAGAAAAAGCCAGAACCCTGTGGTGGCATTTACCCGGCTCTGAAGGCACAAGTCACCTGGGACATGACACCATTTTTCCACTGGAAGCCGGGTGCTTGAAGTAACAAACTGCTTTCTAAAAATGTCTTTTCTATCAAGTTGTGAAGCAATGTGGTAAGCACAAAACTGCCTTTCTAATGCAGCAGTGAGACTGCACTGTGCTGGCACTAGAAATGCTGGTGACCTTCACAAAACCCCTGCTTTATATTCAGAAATAGGGCTCTGAATGCAGAGCCATAACAATGGGGCAGAGGGGTTTTTTGAAAGACAAAAGGCCAGTCAGGTTTAGTTTCTGTTTGATATCTCGAGTTTTACCAATTCCCATGAGTTGAAATAAAAAATTTCTGAGTAGCTGGAAATATTCCCCAGTTCCATTCCCATGGAAGAAAGTGCTTAAAAGCATTCTAAGGTTAATGGGAACATGATGAAAGAGCCATTTCTGTAGAGCAGCATATTGAGTATATGCCTCCTTAAACACATTTTCCAAGCATTATAGCAGAAAAATTTGGGATAGAGTTCAAATCCCTCTCAAACCTCTGGAAATTGGGTGGCAAGGAACCAATCTATTGCACTGCTGCAGGTGTGCTCCAGTTCGGGGCTTAAGGGCTCTGCAGTGGCCATGCTGGGAGTCAGCAGCCACATGAGCAAATCCCCCACTGGCTGGGAAACAGCACCCACGTGTGCTCTGATAAAAGCCCTGAAACCCAGCACAGCCACCCAAAAGGTGTGTGCACTCTGCCTGCAGGGATTTGTCCAGGAATGACATCTTTCCAAGGCTGCCTGACACTTTTGGCCTCAGAAGGGAAAGTGGCACCCTAAAGCTTTCCTAATTAAGCAACTGGGGAGCATGTGAGCATTCTGCACACCTAATTCCCATCTAACCACTGGCCCAAGAACTGGGATTTGGGAAGACAGTGAAGTTGATCAGTAGTGGGGTGACTCTTGCCTCCCAGTGCCAAGCAACCTGTCCCAAAGGTGCTTTACAAACCCACAGGTGCACACGAGCAGTGCAGGGTGCCCCACAGCATCCCAGAAGACATTAATTACTAAATCAGGGATGCTTCTCCCTCCCATCTGCTCCAAAGGGGCTGGGATTTGCAGAGGGGGGTCACAGCAGCTGCACGTGCTCACTGTGTGCTTTCCCTGCCTGCCTATGCAGTAGCTGTGACTGCATACAAAGGTTGGTAATGCAATTACACATATATCATGTTAATTAATTACTGCCACCATTTAAACAAAAGAGAAACACTAGAGTAATAAATAGTTTAATAATCAATATTTTATTATTATAGGTTTTTGTGGTTTACAAATATACTGACACTGGACTAAATTGGTTGCAAAAGTTTTGATAAGAATGTCAAACCCACAAGCAATGCTAGGAGAGAGCCTGAATGGGCCACTGGACTTTAAACTACTTGAGAGCAGCTTGATGCGCACTGTGCATTGAGTTTAGGTCTGTAACAACTGCCTTGCAAGGTTACCCCTCAGCAGAACTGTGATCGGTAACAGTAAGCCTTAAAAAGGCTTCACCATCGATGCACATTTCAACCCCGAGGGATGCACAAATCTCACAGGTGATTTGCTGAATCAGGACATTAACGTGGGAGCTATTTTCTGCCACTGCCTTGTGCTTTTGTAAGGTACTGAATTTTAAATGCCCTGCCAAAGAGGAGCACTGATCTCACCACTGATGTGCTCTTGTCCCCTCTGCTCCAGTGCCACCCTGCCTGGATGTGTCCCAGCCCAGAGGTGAAGGCCCAGCAGATCAAATCGATTGCACACCCCCACATTATAGATGTTAGCAGACAAGCTCCTCGTGACCCCTCACCTTTCTGCCACGGGAAAATGTCGGGAGACTCATTTCCTCCAAGAACAAACAGCAGCAGTTTCACATGGCAGGACAACATTCTATTCAGGAGCGCGCCTCAGCGCAGGAGCTCGGTCTGCGGTGCAGTTAAGCAGTTGTGCAAACCACGAGCAAAGTTCTCAAGAATTGTCGGGCTGAGGACAGAAGAGAGAAGTTTTGCGTTTCTGTTGACTTAGTTTAAGTGCCACAGAAGGCTCTGGGAAGAAGGATGAAAAGAAAGGCTGTGGTGATTGACTGCTCGGCTGAGTTCGTGAGGAGCAATCGGAGCGCAGCAAAGCAAACAGGGCGGCTGCCTGCGGGCAGCGGGGCCGGGAGGCTGCGCCGCCTTTCCTGTTTGTGTTTACGGGACACAGCCCCTGCCAGCAGCTGCATTGTGCTGCGGGGAGCGGCACTGCCAGTGATGGATGGCTTCTGCAGAGACCCTTTGGACCTGCTGAGCCACGAACAGCCCGAGGCAGCACCCGCTTCATCTCCGTCGCTCTCGGGTCTGCTGTGCCCAGCGTTCGGACCCTGCACAAGAGCCAGCTTGTGCCTGCACAGGGCGTGTGTCCAGACAATTGCACGCCACAGCTTCCTGCAGCTCCCTCCTTGGGAGAGAAGCGAGCTACGGAGAGATGAAAGCCGCAAGGAGAAGGCAATAGGTGCTTTATCAATTACCTGTGGCTCGCTGACTCTTTGCCTGTGCAGAGTGCATGTCTAGAAAGACAAGCCTCATCTTGCAGTTTAGCAGCATTCCCAGGATGTGTTTGCATTTGATTAGGAAGCCATGATGATGTTCAGGCATTGGATCACCCCTAAAAGCCACCAGCCATCACCATGGGCCAGGATGTCAGCCGTGAGCACCGCTGGTGCTGGGAGAGTCTCCAGAAGACGAGCAAGCACCTTGCAGCTCCACGTGCCGTGTATCTGAGAAAGGGCAGGAAAAGGATTTAGAGTAGCTGCGTTCAAACATTCATTACCAAACCATCTTAACGCAGGGAGTGAAGAGGCAACCTACCTCGACTCCAGCACCCACAACTACCTCCCCTCTGAGACCCTCCAGAGCCCCAGTTTGCCCACTCTGACGAGCAGGCTCCGACAGGCGGTCTCCAGCTGTAGCCAGCATGGTTGGCTCTGTGCATGATCTTTAATTTGTCATCACCCTTGACCTGCATCACATCCTGCGGAGAGCACCAAGGTGTGTGACCCCAGCCTGTCCTAATCCCTCAGCCACACCAGCCCCAGGGCTCCTGCCGAGGGTGGTGGGAGCTCCCTGCACCGAGCAGCTCCAGCCTCAGCCCTCAGCACTCCAGCTTGCCAGCGTGTTTGCAGAGCAGAGCGTGTCATACTTCTAAAGAGTGACAAATTACCAGGAAGGGCCCCCCCGCACCCCGGCTTTGCTATGCACAGCCCAATTCCCCCGTGCCGCATTAACAGCTAATAAAACAATAGAGCTTTTAGTGGGGAACTTCAAAGGGTTCTCAGGCAGATGAATGAATTTCGCATTTCTTCACTTACTGTCAGCACTGAGGGAGAGAAGGGCAGGCTGAGGTCGAAGGCTTCAGCAGGCAGCAGCAAACAAATATAGCCTGGTATTTGGGCTACTGCAAAAAATGGAGTGGGAAATCAGCTAAGCACTTAGCAAGTACCAGGGTTTTTTTCCACTCAGCTCATCCACTTCAGATGCCCTATTTTCTTTTTTGGTTTTCAAAAAAAATACGATAAAAATTAAATAAAGCTCCATAGTTACACCTAAACCGTAGGCTGAGCCAGCAGCAGCTCATTACAGTGTGGAGAATCTTTAGGCAGCCTGGCCCAAACTCAAGCAAACATAATTATTTTCAGCAACACAATTGTATTTGGTAAATGTGCCTTGAGGTCTCACAGCTAATTCACAACTATGTGTCCATCTACAAAACACATTCTGCAAACCATTAGCTCATTGTAATGTGCAGCCACAATGAGCACCTATATGAATTAAGCTAGGAATTGTGTGACTAAGAGTGGGTTAATACTGCTTAAAAGATATCTCTGTTTTAAGAGATGGAGAAGGAAGTACAAGAAAGCAGGGAAAATGGAGACAATAATATTGCATAGCTCAAATTGTAGAATCACAGAATTGTTTGGGGTGGAATGGGCCTTAAAGCTCATCTCATTCCACCCCCCTGCCATGGGCAGGGACACCTTCCACTATCCCAGGTTTCTCAGACCCCCATCCAACCTGGCCTTGGACACTTCCAGGGATGGGGCAGCCACAGCTTCTCTGGGCACCCTGTGTCAGGGCCTCACCACCCTCACAGGGAAGAATTTCTTCCTTATATCTAATCGAAATCTTCCATCTTTCAGATTAAAACTGTTCCCCCCTTATCCTAGCACTATCTCTGTGTAAGAAACATGCCTCATTGGCCATGTAGATAAAGATTCTCCTGCAGGTTGCTCTCACATGGAGTGAGGGAAACCCAGAGCTCAGGACCATAAATTGCACCTACAACAGAGGTACTCGCTGGTGGAGGAGACAGTCAAAGCCACCAGAGAGACTCTGCCAGCCAAACTTGCACTGGGGATGGGGCCTAGATGGCAGTTTGGAAGGAAATAGGGATGGAAAAGATTTTAAACAGATGAAGCATCATTTCATAAAACTGCCACAAGCAACACAGCTCAGTTTCTTATATTTCTCCTCTTTTCTTTGACCAACTTTTGTTAAGTCACAGCTTTGACCCACACACAGTATCTGAGGAAGAAAAAAAATCTGATTGTTCTGTGCATGGCCTTTTTTTTAATCATTATGTAGTACATGATACCCGAAACAACAGGAATAAATTATTCTAGTTTTCAGAGCTGGCATGTTTTAGCCTCTTGAATACCATCATCTATATTCTACATCACTTCCAAGTACAGCCCAAATAGCTTGTTCTGCAAAACAACTTTAAAGGTTGCAATCATTTATGTCGCACTCGAATCCACTGCCAAATTTTCAAAGCATTCTGCGTTTGGCTGTCCTACCAGACACGCCTGCAGAGGACACTTTCCAAGTGCTCCCCGTGGCCGGGCAGGGACAGCATTTGCAGGCAGGGAGTTCCTGGGGAGCCGCGGCAATGCTCAAAAGCAGCCGGCTCGCAAGAGGGGAGGGAGACTGCCTCCTGATAACTGAGCTGACAATTTCTAGGTTCTCTAAAACCAGACCCTTCCAAGAATGCCCTTTGTTCAGCAGTTGCTCCATTCAGTCTCTCTCCCTGTTTGCTTGTAATTTATTCCTTCTAAAAGCCTTGCCCTAGGCTAGCAGAAAATGAAAACAAGGGGCCCGATTTTCTTTTTTTTTTCCCTCACTTTTGCTCTTTCATCAAGAACAGTGAAAAATTGGCACAGTCAAATATTTTGTTCAGCTCTTTCTTTCAGTCTTTGAAGTCTCCTAAAGCCTTGGTAGGAGTCTAGGCTTCCACTCACATCTGCTTTCCATGAAGCCATTTACCGCACTTTATTTGTACCATATTAGATTTTTCAGGACAGGGACAGAACTAATGAAGCATTTACATTCTTGGGAAAGTGGCATATATACAACTACTACATTACTCTGATAGAAACAAACTATAACTGACATATTTCAAGTTCTCAAGCAAGGAGCCATGTCATGCCACAGGCAGCAAAGACTCCTGAGCTGTTGGTTCCCTCATTTCTTCCTGATGCTCATTTAATATCAAACACCCTCGTTGCAACTTTCGTTTACACAGTTATTGAGGGATGCTCTGGTACCTGTAAGAAAATGAAGGCAAATGTCCTGCAAAAGGGAGAGCTTAGATGAAAGCGTAATGAAAATAAACTGTGTCTGAACAGAAGCTGCATCTGAGACAGTATCAATGACACAGAACACTGTCAACAAGATAATGGCATCACGCTGCTAACAAACTGCTAAAGCATTTCTTTTACAAGCAGAAGACTAATCCCCTGACAATGCTTCATTCCAAGGACTTTTCTGCTATTAGAGCAGGGAAAGGGCGTTGACTGAATCTCTATCAGAAGGATCTTGGCAAAGCCTAATGGAATATTGATTATCCTGCTGTTTTGTGTTTTTCACTTCTCTCTTCAATAACCAAACCCCTCCCCTAAGAAATATTTGTCTATTTCTCATAGAGGGTATTATTAAGAGAGTTCTAAGTCAGAAGTGATAAAGTAGCAACTGAGAAAAACACACCTTGGAGGAGGCAAGATCAAAAGCCCAGCAAGCTCATCCTTTAAGCACGATCTCCAATGGCCTTCTGAGCTTAACGAGGGGGAGTTTGTTAAAAAGCCAACTGGAACTTGGAAAGTTCATCACAGGATTGCCTATCCAAGCTCAGCAGAGCTCCAATCACTGAAGATCATGGAAGAAACATTTTTTTGGAATCCAGCCCTTTGCCATCCAGGCAAAGGACCAAATCACAATCAAATGGCAAAGTATGAAACGTGCTTGGATTCGTTCAGGCTTGGAAGGAAAAAGTCACTTACTGGTTGAGCTTGATCACAGGGGCTGTGCATCAGTGGGTGAGTCTCTATAATATTGCTTAACATTACTTAGGGCAGGAATGGCCAGATCAGGCTCTTACATGTGGCTTTGAGCAGGCAAATACCAATTTTGTTGTCTAAACAGACATGGAAATCACACCCCACATACAGCTGTGAACAGCTGCAAGGAGGGTGATAGCACAGCTTCCTACCTCAGTTTTCCTCTGTGTTTGAAAGTGAGAAAATAAGGTCTCCAGAATGAAAGTTATTCACTCCAACTTGACACTGAGAGGTAGGACCATGGATACAGGAGGATTATCCTGGGTTTGATGGAAAGCACGGAGAGGGTGCATATCCCCCATCTTTGAAAAGCTCCATTCAGTTTCCCCCACCTCATGCTGAGCAGTGGTGGTCCCCTCCCTTCTGTTACATCTTTCTTCCTAACACTTTCTGCTTCTTCATCTCTTTCATGGAGAATATTTTCAAGGATAGAAGGTATTGAAATTACCCACAAGACAACCATTGCAGCTCCCAGAAGATGACAGCTCTCCACGTCCTCCTTTGCAAGAGGTGTCACATTCCTGTAGGACACCCTCACTGCTGCCACGTGTTTTGCTGCTGAATTGCACATCCCTTACAGAAATACTGAGACATGATTCAAGTGTTTAAAAGTAGCTTGAACCCCAAAGCCTTCCCCAACCTGGGAAGGGGGTCAGGTGCCCCAACAGTGTTCAGGTCTCCCCTGTCCAGAGAGACCCAGCTCTTGCTGGGAGGTTGCAATCACTGGAGCAGGGGCCGAGGTGGATGTCAGGAGGTAGGGGCCCAAGAAGGGGATGCTTTCCCCTGCTGCCCTAGCGATTTGAATTATTTCATGATGGCAGAAAATTAGGAGAGGAAAAAACCACAGCACTATGTTAAAAAAAAAACAAAAAAACCCCATGATTTTAAAAAATGCTGTGCCAGGTAAAACTCCTCTGCTTTGTTATTATGAGAGTTCCCAGTATTGATAATTTCTCCTAGTTGCTGGTTTGTAAGTTACTTCTGAGTAGAAAATTCAATTACATGGGCCAAGTCAACAATAATGTTTTTCCTGGCAACGGTTCATTTTGCCAGTGGAAACATTTTCCCCCCTCCTTTTTCTGGATTCAACTCTGCAAAGTTGCTAAATTCTTCCAGATCTCTGGTCTGATGTGATCATAAATATCCTGATTATATTCGACTGATTGACAGACTGGGGATGGATTAAGTGGGGATTACAGCCTGGAATGATCAAAATGTGCTTTCATGGTCAGTAACTCTGCAATAAGTCATAGTTCCAATGTACATTAACTATATAATCTAATTAACATGGCTGTTTATGTATTTAATATTATTCTTAAAACTTTTTAATAAAAGAGGTTTTAAGGAGAATTAAATGTTGTTTAAAATATAGAACCTGTTCCTTGAATGAACAGTAGTTTGGGGTTTGCACTGTCATTAAGACGACTAATAAAACTCTCTCTTACTATTAAAATGAGATTTGAGCAGTATGATGGGCCTAATTCTGCCCTAACTAATAAGTGTGTAAACTCAGGTTTTCTCTGTTTTATTTAAAGTTACTTCAGGTGTAGTAATTCAGGGCAGAATTTAGCCCATTAGGATTAAAAACCTACTTTTTAACCAACTGAGAATAATTAATCCATATAGGTACATAACAAAAAGTACTCGCAGGTGCTCAGCGCTCACAGCTCTCACAGCTGTCATTATTTACTGAGCAGGAGCAGCAGGAATTAGCTTTATGGGTACAAATCTTAAATGTTTTACTGCACAGGTTAACACCCCCCCCATGCACACCTAATGGTATCAAACTGAATGAAACAATTCATCAAGGCAAAACTCCCAACCACAGCAACCTGTTCAGCAGCTGCACTTGTGAGTATAAAAAGAGATGGATACTTGATGGCAAGGGCAAGGAATTATAGTGGAGATGTTATGCAGTTGTCCATAAAAAAATGAAATCTGAAACGAGTAAATATTTTGCAGGACTTTGGGTTCTCTGCTGTCTCCAATGCATCAGCCTCAAAGCCAGCTTCTCAGAGCTGTGAATCATATTGCTCTGCAGCTATAGTGCTCCTCCAACACTCTTTTTAAGTTTTCAGATTTTGTATTTTCACTTGAGAGGTTCCCAAGCAAGTTTAACACAGTGTGTAAGTAGTGCTGGGCCATGTCCATGAATGTCAGGGTGAGGGGAGTCCTTCTGCCCTGCTCTCTCTCACACTTGCATTGATCTCCTCCCTCCACTGCATAGCCAACTTCTCACCTGTGCTCTTACAGCTTTTTCCTGACCTGAGACCCTCTAAAAAGGAGATGAAAAATTTCAGCATGTCCAGCTGTTAGCCTCTGATGTCTCTCTCTGCTGCCCTCCTGGTCAGAGGACATGCCCAAGGGACCACTTGTTCTGGTGTGCAGCCATCGCTAAACCAGGATCAGGACAGACACCCCTGACCCAGACTTAGGACCTGACCTGGAGATCAGAGAAGGGTTCAGCCCTTTGCATACCCCAGACCTGGGTCCTGGCACAGATCACAACTCCACGGGCTGTCACCAGAGATCGGTGATGGCTTGCCTTGAGACTGACCTTGTGCACGAGTCAATCCATCAACACCGGCATGAAACCCACTTCATTGCACTGCTGATCCTCCAAGCCACACAGAAAGCTCTACCCAAAGTCCCTTAAATGAAGCAGGAATGTTTCAATTTAAAGGAATTAAAAGCATTTTTAAAATGTGATGGTTCCCATCATACCAAGTCTCTGCACAGTGCACTGCCCGACAAGCCCGATTATTCTCCAGCCAGCCAGGGGCTTAGAAAGTATGTCGAGCACTCAAACCATTTTAGATCCCACTGCACTGTACATACCCAGAATTCGAGCAGGGTTCACATTCGAGGGCTTATAAAAACTTGAATACACTCCAATAACTTAAATCACTCAGTGAGGTTTATAGTGATTTAAAGCCATTGGAACTCTCCACGTTTGGTGCACAAGGGCTCCAGCTTGGAAAAGAATCAAGGCATGTTCCAGAATGGCAGCTCCAGGCATATTGAATCAATTTTAGCATGTAAAAATAATTAACAATGATAAAAATACATTAATAATACTGTAATTATAAGGCCAGACCAAAGTTTCAACCTGAAGAAAAAAGAAGAAGAAGAAATTCAGCAAGGTTCGTGAAAGGCTTGGACTGGGAGTAATGAGGGATTTCAGTGACAGGAAAATAAATGGAGGCAAATCAAGGGTAAGGAGCAAAGGAAGATCACATTTGTCAGTAGTTTAAAAAGTTACACTGGCCGGAGCTGCAAGACTTGCTAAATTCTGCCCTGGAGGTGGGCCAGCACAGCACTGCTAGGCCGAGGGATCAGAAACAATCCAAGGGCCGAATCCTTGCAAGCCATGAGGACAAGGATCAAATGCTATATATCACGGAGCTGGCTCATAAATCTCTACTCTCTAGTAGCTTAGAGTAGGGAGGCCAAAAGTAGCACCTGTCTGGAAAGGATGCCATGCTGTCTGAAGGATGCTTTTCCAGAACCAGCTCGGTCCCTGTAGGGTGATGTCAATCCCCCAGGGGACAACAGGGCTTTGGCTATTTCTACATGAACTTTCCAGCAGCTGGTACAGCAGCTTCAGCTTGGACCAGCACCAGGAAATGCCTGAGGCTACAGGAATAAATACTGCCAGGGACATTAACCACCAAGTGGTTTAGTCACATCAAACAACTGATTTGTTTTGGTCAGCAGTCCAGGATGATCCTTATTTCATCGAGGCTGATTCACCCATCCCACTTGTTCTGTACTCAGCCATCATGCAGGTGCTTCCTTGAGCCTTCCAATAACAACCCCGCAGAAAATTTTGTGAAATAAACTAACAGCACAAGGTCTGTCCAAAGGCTGTGAGGAAAAAAAAAGTAAAATTTTAAAAATTGTAGTGCACATTTTTGAGAGAAAAGGGTTGGGCATAGACAGGTGATGTCCCCTTTTTGTAGGGGAAAAACACGTTAATTGCTGTTCCCCTGGCAGAAGTATTTTCTCATTGTTCATGTTAAGGTAAATTTCTGCACACAGAAGACAGTGACTCTGTTTCCAGAGCCACCAGAAAAAACATAAAGCCTTATCATATGCCATTACATCCCCAATTCTGCTGTGGTTTTGAAATTAAGCTTTTTCTTTGGCACGAATTCCCATCTCATTTTCTGTGAAATACAACAGAGCTCAGGACAAATGCAACCAGGCGAGATTTCTATGGGGGAAAAAAAAAGCGCCTGTAAATCCTTTACTATCTTTAATCATGAAAATAATTCAGTTGCTGCAAACCTGATATTCATGGCCAGGGCCCAAGGACCTTGCAATTCACAAAAGCACTGAAGGGATCCATAAAAAGTGGCTGGCCATGAGGAATTTACACTTGTTTTTTAAAGGGAGTAAAAATGTGGCTATAGCAATTTAGGAGAGTTTATATATTCTGGCCTTAGAGAGGTTTAAATCACTCAGTTAAGAAAGATGCATTGGTGCATTAGTGAGCTTCTGATGCTATGATGATTTTTTGCCTTTTCTTTTATACCCCTGTTAGACTTTTTTACAACTTCTGTATTCTTAGTGCTGTTTGCCTACATTCTTGGACTTGTCAGGCTAGGAGACTCAATATTTTAGAAGCTTCGTAGGGAGGGGTTAGTGTGCCCCAGACCCCAAGGTCCTCTCCAGAACACATTCTGTAAACTGAGATAGAACCATCCAGGGGAAGGTTCCTTGGGGAGGGGGGCTCACTTGAGCCTCTCATTGGGGAATCTTTGCTAGATATGCTAATTAGTAAGACCTATAATGTTATACCAGATCTTTTGGGGGGTGCATTGTGGTGTGCATGGAGGTGCATTCGACCTGGATGTGGTGCACCTAAGGATCCTTAAAATAAATACCAAGGTAAAATCCATTTTTCCCTTCTAACCTCGTTTGACTCTTGATTTTAAGACCAGGAAAAGGCATCATTCAGGCAATGCGAAAAGACAGAAGAAATTATATGACAGAACCATTTTTGGGCAGAGAGTGCTCTGAAATCTTGCTCTGCCCATAAGTGGAGTCCCTGACTCACACTCCACATTCAGAGCATCCTCCCAACTCCCCCCTGCCCCTTCCACCCCTCCACACCACCAGTCAGGGCCCCTCACAGCCAGCTCAGATCCCCCAGCTCCCCTGGAGCAGCCCCTCACATCATCCACCCTCTCTCAGTGCCTGGGAGGTCCCTCGGTCCCCTGGGATGGCCAGGAGCCTTTGGCCAACAGAAACATCCTGGACAGGGAGGCCCAGGAAGAAAAGTGCTTTCAGAGGGCTCAAGATAAGATGTGGTCTTTGGGAGATAATGACAATCCCCAGCCTCACAGCATGCAAGACTAATTGCAAAGCCCATCTCCCTGACCCAGGTTTCCCACTCTAAGCCCTTCTCTGTTATTCATATTCACTTGCTAATTCTGGTCAAGCATTTTAATCCCACCTACTGCCAGGACAGAAAAATAAGAACTTTCTGTTTGGAAATGAAGCTAGTAAAAATACAAGAATGCAGTGAAGGAAGAGCTGCTGGTGTGCAAGGGCCATGATCTCTGGTTCTGCAGGAGCTCAGGGCCCTGACCTGGATGCCCCATGTTTCCCTCGGGTACCTGGGGGAGCTGCTGCCCATCTGCAGTGTGGGTTCAACACCACAACTGTTCAAGCTGCCTTCCAGTGTCACACAGCTCTGACAATAAATGCCATCAGATGCTGCTCCCTCTGACAAAGATTTTCTGGCAGACTGCAAGGATTCGAGGCATGACTCTTCTGCTGCTTGCAGGGGAGGTGACACAGCAGCAGCGCTCTGTGATCCTGCAGCTGTGCCATACCTGGAGGAAGAGGAACCGAGGAGAAAACACCTGATGCCAAGGCATTTAACCAAGGATAACACAACTCTGACAAAAGCACCTGGGGTTCAAGTGGAACAAGTTTGCAGCTCAAAGGGCCACAATTTCACCTCTGCATCTCCCAAAGCTGCCATCGCAGGAAGAGCCCAGTTGCCTTTTCCCAGTTGCCTTTTCCCAGTCTTGGGAGCAAGTATGGGAAAGGCACTTTCCTTGTTCAGCTTTGGGTGTGTGTTTTATTTGCCTTGCCTCGGTGCCCTCAGGGTGGTTGTTGGCTGTAGTAGATGGTGGGTTTTATTTTCCTGGCTGGTTGTACCCCTCTTGAGAGAAGTTGTTACAGTTGTAGTTGTATTTTTCCAGCTTTTCCAAGCTTACCAGCTCCCCAGGGTGCTGTTTGCCTGAGTGGTTTGGTACAGTTTTATTTTCACAATAACTGTTACACTTTTAAATTTTATTTTTGTATGTTAATTAAATACTTTTTAATCACAATGCAGACGCAGTTGCAGGGGCCAAGAAAAATACATAAACAAGAAGAGAATCCAAACATATATCTGCCCAGCATGGTACAGAAAAACTTTCCAAACCCAAGTTCAGCCTAGCCCAGTCCTGGATCTCTGCATTAAAAGTTTAAGAGCAGAACTAAGCCACCAGTAGTCTGCTCTTCAGTTCACTGCAAAGATTTTCCATGCATTACGGAGCAGGAAGGTAAAATGCCCAGAGAGCAGCCATTGGCATATGAAAAAAATGCTGACCTGTGGCACCAAATCTGCCCACCCCAGTCTCAAATCAGAGAAGAATATCCTAAAGTTCTCTTAAATAGTGTTCGTCAGATCATGCTGAAATTGTACAACAAATGTGACTTGTTTGTCACCCCTGGAGCTGGGCACCTGTCAGGTTAGCCAGATCAATCAACTGTCCCGTACATTTTCTCCTATTCCAGTGTTTGCCCCTGTAAATTCCACAGGGAATCAGCTTGTCCACCTATGCAAATGCAGCAGAAAGGAAGCAAAGAGCCCGTGGACATCTGGAGAGATGTGTCTTTGCCTATAGCATGGTCAAAGCCACGTCTTTAAAGTGCAAGTGCTGTAAAATTCTTTCCATGCCTGAGAAATAAAATGTGAGATTTAATTTAAAATGAGAGATATTAGAATGGCGAGCTGCAGGTGATGAGGTGATGGCATTTCCTTGGCTCAGGGCCAGGAGGGTAGGAAAAGAAAACAAGCGAGATGCATTATATCCTACATACCTTGGCAGCTCAACAAAGTGACACTCACGTAGGGCTCATGAGCGAGGCAATTAATGACAGGGAAGTGGCATAAAGAGCACTGTAAGAAGTTAGAGCTGAAGTTCAAAATCACAGGAGAGATATGGCCAATAAAAAAAAAAATCCAGCAGCCGTGTGTATGTGAAAAGTCAATGCAGTAGGTATGCAGTGAAAGTGGGAAAGGTATTTCTTCTGAGAACCTGTGTGTGATCCTTGCATACCTGTCACCTTCTTTTCATTAAATGTTTGATTAAGGGGTGATTTCTTTAATATCTCTGTGTGTCTTAATCATGTAAGTGCTGAACACAGTGGTGCTGGGTTAACAGCTGGGCTCAATGACCTCAGGGGTCTTTCCCTACCTGAATGATTCTGTGAAAGGCTGGGAATGGTACAGGTTGGAACAGCTGAGCATGAGGACCCCTTGTCCTCAAAAACAGGTTTTCTACAACACTCTCAAATTTACCTGATGAAAACCACAGCAATGGAGTTATCTGGATATGTACAAAAGGCAAATAATAACATTTCAGGTGGATATACATGCATTTCTATTGCCAGCACAGTGGGTGAACCACCAGGACACCTCAGCAGGGAGTGAACCCTGCTGGGCACAAGCATTGGATGACTGTTCTCCCATTTTGGCTTTCCCATTACTGCCGTGAGCAGTGGCTCTTGTAGCTCCTAGGCTGAGCAGGATATTTTACTGCTCTCTGTCGCTATTGTGGGCCTGATAACCCTTCCAGTCACTTCGAGAATTTTTGAGGCTGAGCCATGTGAGAAGGATGTTTTCCTCCTATTAATTATTATGACCACCAAAACAACTTCTGCTCTTTAGCTTGAAAAACCAATTCTAAAATAATATCCAATCTCTCAGTTTAAAGCTGGACAGAAAAATCAAAGCAGTTTAACTTCCTAAAACAGGTTTTGACTAAAATAGATTGTTTCATTATATTATAAAGAATATCTGATAGACAAGATTTTCTTGGAAATGTCTATTTTTAGTTATTTCCCACAATTAAGTTTATTCTAAGTTTGTGTTCATTTTCATGGTGGTGGGTTGTGCTTCCCCTTCAGCAGAAACCCTGCAGTGTGCCTGGCATGTGATGAACTTATCAAATCTGCTGTAAATAAGTTTTTTTAGTAATTTATAGCAAATTGATTAGAGCTTTTCTGAACAGGCAGTGGCTCTTCCACTCATAATTTTTCCAAAAAGACAACAACAAGGCTCAGCTGCTTGGCTGCCAAGCAGAAAGGTCAAATTACTGACCTCCATTTTGGGGTATCAGTTACAGCCGCCTCAGCACTTCCCATTGCCTGCTGCAGTTGTCTTCTAAATATAGCTGCTCTTACTTGCAGGATAGTCTCTCCTTGTACACAATGGCAATATGGTTCATCACTCCCCCCAAAAAAGCCCATCACAGGATACTGGCAGTATTTATCATTAAAAGTTACAGGGTCTCTGCTATCTTATTTACTGAGTGTTGAAGAGACTTTGATGCTGGTACACCCAAGTAAAGACAGAACTCTTTGAACAGTTTAAGTGTAAACCAACAAAGCTGGGCCATGTAAGTTGGCTCAAATATAGCCAGGTGAGCGGCTCAACAAAATACCAAGTCATTTTGCACAGAAAAATTAGGTCCATAGATATATTCTACACTGAAGATTATTTTACTTTTCTTTCAATCACAAGCTGACCTGCAACTCATGATTCAAATAGCCCAGTCAAAGAAATGCAGGACTGGGAAATAAGACATGGACAAGTCCCCATGGAAGCAACTCAGCTGCCCATGAGCCTTCTTTCATGCCCATGAGCCTCCTCCATCACAACAGATAGTGGGGACAAAGCCAACCATAGAGCTGAATTCTGGCTTGGCCTAATTTTAGACACAAATGTGTTATTCATAGGAGAGTCTTGGGGTGTTTGTTGGTTTGGGAAGTCACAACACAACAGTGGGAGACTGATCCATCTTTCTTCGGGAAAACCCAGTGGTATTTGCCAGCACGCCGCAGCCTGGGGCAACCAGGGACTGAGCAACACATTCCTTCACAGTGGCCTGCCTTTCTCTCCTGCTACAGCAACATAAATGTATAAAACTTCTGTCCCTAGAGGGTCTTTGACTAATATCTGGAGGGATCCCTTATTACCAGCAGTTACCTACAGAGCTCACCTCGCAAGGATAAACACCAAGTGATTTCACTGCCTGTCATCTGGGACCAAGGTTGGACTTGAGGGACAAAGAAAAAAGTCTCTCAAAATATGCAAGGGATAAGTGAGTAAGTTTGGCTTGCACAAGGCATTTTTGACATTCTCACATCTCAAATGTCCACAGCTTAAACACAAACAGAATCAGTGGAGATTTGAAGAACTTTGACCCTATATTATTCTTGCCTTTCATTTCAAAAAGAGAAGCCAAAAGCCCCTTGTGCACGCTCGCAGGCACAGGCTGAGCACCCTGGCTCAGGCCATCTTTCCATCTCTTCCAGGGGGATGAAACTCCCCACTGGAGCCTGGCCAGGCTGTCCAGGGCACGTTGTTCTTGTTTTCATATCTGCAGTCTCAGCAGAGCAGTGAATACTGTCAGGAGTGTTGAACAAACACCGTTCTTGACTTTTCACTGGACTCTTACGGGCTCAGAACAAAAGCCTGGATCTGAACCCACAGAAACTTTGGGGCACGTCAAATCTGAATCCAGATCTGAAACTTGTGGTTGGATTTCCACCTCTAGGGTTTCAGTTAGAGCTCAGTTCATAAACACTTCTGCCGTGACCTTTTTCTGCTTTACTCCACCATGAATCAAGAGTTACTGCCATGAAATTAAGTTAGACCTAATCACAAGTGGGAATACAGCAAAGTTTACTCATATCACCAGCCATACCTTTTTGCTTTTTCATTTCTATAATCTATCTATCTTATGTATAATATATAATACAGTCAGGGACAGTGGCTCATATGTACACAGACTGTGAGCACAGCCCTGGGCTAAAGCATGGTGAGGCAATGGCAGGAGGAGGTGAGATTAAACAGATCAGATGCTCAGTGGAAGCACAGAAAGTATTCAAAAGTGATTATAAAAATTCATCTGCCTCTTCTGCCAAGTGCTCTTCACACACTGCAGACCCCACTGACTGTTCAAGCCTTGCACACATCCACCAACAAAGTGTTCTCACTGATGAGCTCCTCACCAAAAATTCAGTTCCTGAGCTTTGCTTGCCATTCAGAGCAGGCAGGAGTCACATGTTTGAGACTTCACCAGGCAAAGTGATTCAATTAAATAATGAACATTTCAACATAAATTAAGAAAAGCTGCCTATGGGCTTGTAACAGTAGAACTCCATACCTGCACACCCTGTCTCCAAGTATATTGCTGTAAGAACCACTGTAAAGTTTCTCTTTAAAAAAACTCCCCATGGAGGGGAGAATCTGAACTGAAAGATGCTCCCCAATCTGCCCCTAAAGCTCTGTGAAATGGGGAGCTCAGAGTACCAACACACTGTCTCATCACACAAGGCCATGCTATTACCCTTCCTTCCCCCCTGATTTTTGGATGCTGGTGGTTCCATTCCTGCATTACAAATTTCCCACTCACTGAAGACTCTGTAGCAGAAGGTCTAACAAGGAGTTTTATTCTTTGCTGACCATTTTCATGGCCTGATATCTTTTTAAGGCTAATATCTGTTAGGCAAATACTTCCCACAGTTGATATAACCTGCTTGTGTCTTTACTCCAGGACCCAATAGCTTCTCTGCCTGCTTTGGTGTGACTGTTAATTACCACCAGTGCACAGTATTATTTTCTATTTGCAGAAGGAAAACAGAAAATGAGCTGGTGGTGGGGGAAGCAACCAGATATAAACCATCATCCAGTTCACCAGAAAACTTTTCACTATCCCTTTGCATATTCAGTGCTTCAGGGGTTAATAAAGTCTCTTAGAAAGCAAAAGGTTTCCGTCTGTAATTGGATCCTTTGTATGTGCTTTCCGCTATAGGAATCAACTTAGCATTGACATCCTCGTAAAAATTTCCATTAGATCGAGGACTGAATGCCCACTAAGGCTCTGTGTGGTTTTGCAATTGATTCACTGAATGAAATCTTATCTAAAATCTTTTTATTTTATGCTATTATGGGCACAAGGGAAAATAGTGATGTAAAAATTTTCACTGCTTAGTTAATGCACAGTGCCTCTTGGAAATGGCCTTCAGGTTAGCTAAAAAGATTGCCATTTCTATTTCCCACTATTTTGTTTCATATTACCAGTAATTGAAAAATGTTTCATTTCTTACTGAGTTACATATTGACACTTCAAATTGAATTCAGAACCTTTACCTTTAATCTTCTCATTAGACCTCTTCAGACAGCAGCTCATGCTGTTGAGGGCAGGAAGACACAGTTCATCAGTTCATTTTTTTTCAGCAAGAGATGATTTTCACAAGACATATGTAAAACTGGTTTTGTGCTTTAAAGGTGTATGGAGCAGTCTGGCCATGTAGAAGCTACAAACTAGACCTTGTATTGCCTGTGTCCCTTCAGTGGTGGTGCTCTCCAGAGAAAGATAGGTCAAAATATTGTTTACACAAAATGTCAAATCTTTTATTCTTTAAAACTATATCAAATTAAGAACAGGGAGAATCTAAGGGAAAGAACATTTTGTCTTTAAGATCTGCAGGTATATATGAATATACTATGTCTTTTCCTTCTTTATATGTTATGAAGAATAATCACCCAAACCGAATTCAGAAGTTGAAGCCAGAATGAAGGCTGAACTGAGCAATTATCAGAATTCTTTGCAATGACTTCTTATGTCCTCCCAGCCAAGCAGGTTGGACATTCCCATCCATCCACCACAGCCACAAAGAGAACCATATACTCACAGCCTGTACTCAGAGTGCACCCAGCCGTAACCTTGTAAACAACCACTCAAACCCGGAGCAGAAGCACTTGTACAACACCTGCACACTCACACCCTGTGCACAGCTGCTCAGATATGCCCAATGCAAGCATATGGGTCGTGCTCAAATACCTGCACTCAGACACAGCACATGAACATATGGTCTGCATGTGGCTCCTGTGCACAGAGTCTGTATCTGAAACAAACAGGTTTATTTTCCTTTTCTCTTCACTGGTTCCGGCCTGGGAACATCTCATGTCCCAGCAGCTGTTGCAGCATCCCTTAGTCCAAGCTGGAAGACGTTTGGGCCACTGAGTAACAGCATCCCAATTTAAACAGGAGATCCTCATAGTCTGCTCTTGTGCACCTCACAAAGAGGACAGGATTAATAGCAACAACAATAATAAGTTTGCCTCTACCTTCCTGCCTCTCATTTCAGTTGCTGGAGGTCTTTGCAGTGCTTAGAAGTGCAAATAAAACAATCCCTTGCCCTCCTGCTGGAGGGAAGGCAATGGAGCACTAGAGCAACCAGGAACAGTGAAAGGCTGTGCCAGCCTGGAAGAAACTTCACATCCCAGGGTGCTGAATGTGCCCTGTCCCTTGGACTGGAGGCAGTTGAGGGAAAAGGAGCAGCCTCAAGCCATGCTCATGATGTCTGAATGATCCCTGCCTGCCCAAGTTTCTCCACAGGAGGAATCTCCACTTTCTATGCTATATGGTTCTCTACACAACATTTAATGATAATTGGAAAATATCCTAGCAATGCTGTGTTGTCAAGTTTCCAAACATCTATTTCAAGCTGAGCTGGCTGGCAATTTTCTAAACTTTTTTTTGAGAAAGCTACCTTCCAAATATTTTTCATATAACCTTAAATTTTTCTTTTAAATCAATCTCAAATTTCAAATTTGGTTTGTAGAGTTTTTACTCCAAGTGTGATGAGTGCTCTACCCTTTCCTCTGCCTTCCCTCACCTCCTGAGTGCAAAAACATGAGAAAGTAGAACAAGATAGTAGGAAAGAAATTATTTCAAACCAAACAAAGGTAGAACCAAACCCAAAATTTCAGAATAATTTTTCTTGTTTTCATGAGTTTCCTACAGAAAATCCCAAACCCAGTTCTTTTTCACAAAACAATTTTTAAAGTAATATTAATGAAAATAGTTATTTTTCCTAACAACTCACATCTGGCCTGAGTAATCCTGAAGGCACCTGACATTAGACGAGCCATGGGACTGTTGGCTCAGCGGTGATATTTGTCATTAGTCCAGCAAGAAACCTCAAACTGGCAGAATTTTCATTCTCTGCATACACGAACACACACAGTGTGACCACAGCCTGGAAACTCCCCAAGACGACAAATGAGCTGAATCCCAGATTTCATTTCAAAGCCAACCTCAGAATTTCCATGGTGCGTTGAGCCCTCCAGCCTTCCATCCAGAAATCAATGAGGTGACATTGGCATGGAACAAAAATAATGTAGTGACAAAACAGGGCCCTAAAGTACTTCTCAGTGACATTTTAAAAACCAAATGCCATGTGAAAAAAATGAAGTCAAATGCCCTTTAATCTCCATAACTCTGCAGTGTCACAGTCTAATTAAACCCTCAGCCTTCTGCTGACTTAGAGCTACACCCACTGAAAAAGGATGCCCTGTGATAGACATTATTAGGTGACCTCTTCCACCCCAACATCTGTATAAGTGCCCTTAGCTCTAATGAATGCACGTGCTGGAAGAATGACGGGATTTCCTACAAGCTCAAATTCACCCCATAAACTGCAAAGCATTGCTAATGTTTCTGTCTGTCCCACTAAAATCCTGTCCCTGGATCAGACAGGCAGAAGGAATGAGCTGGACCCCTCGGCTGAAGCTCTGTGCCGTTTCCCTTAATATAAATCTAATGCAGGAATAACGGCAATTTATAACCCAGGGAGCCAGAAAGCAGTGAAATGGAGCAAGCAGCCAGTTAATAGCCCCAACAGTGCTTCTGAGACTGAAATGCAATTTCTGGCCCCAGAGAGTGGTTTTGGGAGAGAGATTCCACCTTGCTCACATTCCTGCTGGACACCATTCCCACCCCCAGCACATAGACCTGCATTCCAAGTAGGAAAATCTTTCCTTTGGCTGTGGCCTCTTCCTCATCCACCTGAGCAAACCAGGTGCAAGGAGAGAAGCCACAGAGTGGGGTACCATGCTGCTAAAATTCCTGTCCCAGGCAGCAGCTTCATTTGGCCCCCTCTCCCCCATCACTGAGCTCAGCACTTCTGGGGACACACCTGTCACAAGCCTTGACAGCATTTCCTCCTCTATCTCCATCCATGCCTCTGTACAGTTTAAGAGCTCTGCAACATAACTTTTTGGAGACTAGTAATATTAGTGAGCTTATGACTAAAGTAGCCATCTCACTCCCAAAGTAGAGTAGTATCCCTTGCCAGTAGGGATTAAATGCCTACTGGTCTTAATGGGCACAATACCAGTAGGAAACAGCCCCGCTTGTTTCAGGTAGAAAAGGACAGATTTGTCCTTCTTCACTCACGTATTTACCAGTGAACTTTTCTATTACTCTGCATTCTCACTTCCCTTCCAGACCACAAATGCCCCACGTTGTGCTAGACACCATTCAAATGCCTTGCATAGAAACCTTAGGAAGAAAAAACAATAATAAAAATGTGTTAAAACACACCCCTGCTTGCAGTAGAGATCCATAATCATAGACCACCCCAACACAAAGTTTTCACAACCCAGTTTGAGACATTCCCCAGGTTATCCAGCAAATCCAGGATGGACTAGAGAAGATTCACCTCCTTCAAGCCAGGCCTGCTACAACTGCCTACCCTTCCTGAGGCCACGCTGCCTTTCCCAGGAGATGACTACACCCAGGCAGACTGTGTTGCTGTCAAAAGTCAGTCTCCCTGCACATTTTGGAGGAAGGTCTAGTCTGCAGCAAGAAAAGCCAGGGGCTACAAGGCAGCAAAGAGGAAGCAGGGGGGAAAGCTGGCTGGAGATACAGATGGGATCATTCACTGATGAGCACACCAAATGCATCCTTATCCTATGAATGTTTCAGGGTACAGATGGATTTTCAAAGGTGTTTAGGAGGCTTGAGCCCCAAGTTTGCTCTTTAAAGTGAAGCTCCAGCCCTGGTTTGGCAAAATGAATGCTTCACAGGTAGGTGCTCCCAGCCTCCTTCTCTGTGCACTTCCTGGGGAAAGCGGGCGCTGAGGAGCTGCAGAAGGAAGGAACAGCCCATAACACCCAGCCAAGCCATTTCTAGGAGAAGGGACCTGGGACCGTGCGCTGGGGCTGGCAAAGGAGGAACCTGTAGCAAGAAAGCAGCAAAGAGCAGATTTCTGTGCTGGCACCACTTAAGCAAGAAGAGAACATGTATCCACAGGCCACACGGCTCATGATTTACACCAACATGAGTAAGATCAGAACCAGGCCCTGGTGCTTTGTTACAACAGTAAACGCGACAGGGAGCTTTGCCTCCCCCCCTCAGGGTATATCCCTACGCCTTTGTGGTACCAGCACAATAAATAATGTATTCCTGGAAAAAGAGATCCAAGGAGCTTTCCATAAACAATTCAGGGTTTCTCCTTTAAAAACCTCTGAAATATATTCTTAATGCCTGAGCCATGTAAGTCATTAGGTTTCTGTCAGTGTGCTCAATACATATGTATGTGCCAGAGACCAGAATCCTGGTGGAGTCTGTACTGCAGGACATCTATAAAAGAAAATTGCAGTTAAAGTGTCCAAAACAATGATCTGTGGGTGGTCCTCTGGTTAGCAGATGGGTTTCTACAGTGCACATATAGCTACTAGCAACAAACACCTCCTTGTTTTTGTCTCGGTAGCCACTGCATGTAAAGAAGAGTTAGTGCACAGAGGATTCTCTGCCTACAGATTAGCAGTTCATGTGTCTTTGTTGGACAGTGTGTGCAATCCTATCTAGGCAAATCTGAGAGCTCTAATGGCATTCTCACTCAAAACTGAGTTACTTGTAGACATTTATCATCATAAAATAACAAAAATCTGACACACGTGCTCTCACATGGCATAATGTCTTCCAGGGGAAGCCAAACCAGAGCAGGTAGGGTGAAAAAGGAAATTAAAACCTCATTTCCTTAGATTCATGGAGACACCCATACAGCCAGCGGGATGTTGCCTGTTTGATCTACCAGCTTTGAGCACAGACCCAGCACGGAGCCTCCTCACTCTAAGGTTTCTTTCAAACAGGCCATGAAGCATCACCTTGAACATCCCAGTTTAACCCAAACAGTGTTGCTCTTCTGATTTGCAAAGAACAGTTGCATGAAGTAAATTGAGGTGGTGAGAAGCATGAGGGATGGGGACAGGGAAAGGGTTGTCAGAAAGGTCAGAAACCTTTCAAATGGAGCCCACAAAAGCTCACACCTGCCAGGGAGTGCCAGGAGGGAGGGAGAAGAGTTTAACCCACACGTGCTCTCAGCTCCACAGCTGACAAGAGGCCATAGCATCCCCCAAATCCTCTGCACACCTGGGAACAGCCCAGACTTTTCTGTAAGTGATGAGAAGATAGGGCAGGTTCACCAACTACTATTGTTCTGCATTTCCACATTGAAATGTTGCCTTTTACAGGGCTGTAGAAAATTCAGGTGAAATGACCAACTGGCCTCTTGAAACTTTCTTTCCTGCCTCCGTAGTCTTTGAAGAGTAAAACTACCTGTGTAAAAATGAACTGATTCTAGTTTATAATTCACTGTATAGACAGAGATTACTTTAACCCTCTTGGCTTTAGCTGTTATTTAGTCCACAAGGATCACTGTTGGAATGGGACCATTTGGCCAAAAAAGCAATGAAATTATGAATATTCTAAAACATTCATTTCAAAGTGAATTAGTTCATAAGCACTTCCAGAGCACATAATGTTTCATACTGCGGAGCATGTCTTAAATTTTCTGTCTGGGTGTAAATCCTGGAAGAAGATGTCACCAGTCAATTCTGAGAAGTGAGAGTGTCATTAGCATGTTGCTTTAATTGTGTTTTAAATATTATATTAAACAATTTTTTGTACATTTCCTAAGAAGAGTCTTCTTTCATGAGGTGTCACAAGTCTCATGTCAACTTACTGTGGCTCAGATGTGTACATCAAATCAAATTAGCACATTCCAAACTTCATTTCCACTGAAACACAATCAATTGTAACTTATTTTTGAATCACGTTGCTTTCTCTAATTGTTAGCTCCAGCCTCTGCTGAATGGGTGGTTAAGCAAATTATTCCATCTCACATATGAAAATTGTGCTATTTATGCTGGCAGCTTTCTCAGTTACTGATGAGGTTTCTTGAGCTAATGAAATAATGAAAACACAAAACAGATTTAGCTTTCTTAATAAGGAAAAAGATAATGAACTAAAATTAAAATTGAAACTCTCACTATACACAGAGTTACTGTAATATCATTTCTTTTTCAAATTAATGCCCGTGCTTTTTTATTTTATTTTTTACGTGCCAGTGACAAAGCTAGTTACAAATCCACTTCAACCATGGTAATGTAAAGATGCTATTACTTTATTGAATTTTTTATAATAGGATTATGGGACATACTGTTTTGGTGACTTTTCTGTGTGATTAGTCATACGTGAAAGGGCAACACTTTGATTAGGCTCTGTTCTTGGCTTCATTGAACGGGAAAGGTGAAGATGGAAGAAAATTACTTTTGGTCACCTTTGCATCCTTCTGTCTGTGCCTTGATGCTGGGCTGGCACCTTCCTGGTGCAAATCTGCTGGAATTTGCCTTGCTGGAGCCTTGCAATGCAAGCCAGTTTCCTCACTCACCACTGAGCCAGAGATCTGGCTCACGAGGAAGCCTTGCCAAGGAGAAAGTACAGCCACACTGTGTTAAAAACTCCATCTTCTCACCCCAGGGCCAAAGCAGGGAGGAAAACTCAATGTGCTTATGTCACCTGTATGGCAAAGCCTTCTTGCTTCCTCTGGTTTACATATTTTGAGTTTGAAAGGGCCTTGCAATACTGTTTTGTTTTCTCCCTCATGGTCTCCCCAGGGAGGCCAAGGACTGGGTCTGTGGGGCTCCAGCTAAGGCCGAGCTGGTGCTCCATGGGTCGAGCTGGGAAGGAGCCCGGCTGCAGCTGCCTGGGCTGTAACAAGAGATACCCCCTGGCACAACTTCAGAGCTGGAAGCCTACAAATATGTGGTCCCTCTGGTTTTGAAATATGTATTTCTAGAGCTTAGCACCATTGGTTTTCATTGCAGAGAGATTTTGGCTGGGAATACAAAATCTGAGAAATTTGATACGGGGCAATTTTCAGGATATATCCGTGTTTCTACCAAAGAACCTGCATAGCAGTTCCAGGAGGTGCTACATGGGTCTGTGACATGTCTTTGCAGTTTTGCAGGGTTACCTACCAGCTGGATCCTGAATTCATTCCTCAAACCCTGTGTGTGAGGTTTTCTTGAGGAAGAACAAGGAAGGGGAGCCACAGCAGAGCCCAATGCCGAGGGTTCTGGCTGCCTGAGGATCCCAGTGCTGGCACATCACGCAGTGCCCCTGCTTTGCTGTATCAGGAAATTGCTGCTAAAGCCCCTCACTGAACTCTCAGCTCACACATCCTTTCTCTATGCTGCAGCACCCAGTTTTGTCCTTAACCTAAAACAATTATACAGTTCTATCAAGAAATACCATGCCATGAATTAGCGGGCTTGCTGGCTCTGTGCCTGCCAGTGCAGGAGGAAATGGCCTCATAAATATTTGTGCAAGACATCAATAAATTTGAAGTGTTGACTCGAGTACTCAGCTTCCCTATCTGAGACCTGGAGCAGAGCTTCCGGAGTTCACATGTTTCTGCCGCGAGAGGCCGGTGCTGGAGGCCAGCGATATCCCCAAGATGCTGAAACTGGAGATGCAGAGAGAAACCCCATATAAACTCCTCAGCAAAGTCCCTTCATGCTACTGATCCAAGTGGAAAAGGTCCTTGCAATTCAGACAGGGAAGGTTTTGAGAAGGAAGGTGTTCCCTTGCCCACTGCTGCCTCCTCACTTTTTTCTGATTTCCCAATTTTTACTGTTTATTACTACAGAAAAGCCATTGTTGTAGAGCTTCACACGGCCAGTGAGCTGGGAAACCAGCAAAGCTGCTTTAGGCTGTATACATGAACCAGAGGAGGATGGGTTATTATGAGCCTGCTTCATGCTGTACAGCTTCAGAACACAGGGACATCAGTGCCAGGAGCCTCTCACGTGCTTCTGAGATCAGAATAATTTAATCTGGGTTAAAAATACTATTTAAGCTGCTCTATTTCATAATGTTTAAATGGCATCACTGCAGACTGCAGGCTGTTTTGCTGCCATTGGGGTACTACTCACTGGCCTGGCATATTTAGAAGCCTTTTGACTTCAGTACTGACTAGTCCAGGTTTGCAAGCTTTCTTTTGGGAAGAATTACTCTTTTTGCAGCACCCCCACACTTGCATTAGTGCCGGATGCTCTTCTCCAGATAAACACAGTTTTCACCAAGAGCAGAAAAGGGGACCAAAGCATTACATAAATTTATTTTCCTCTCTGCTCTGTGTCCATGGTGTGTGCACACACACCAACTTCGAGGAGCATGCCCTCTGGAACAGCTCCCTTCCATCCTCAGGAGGTGGTCCAAGTGGTTTACTGAGCCTTTCACTTCTTGTAAATCAAATATTTGGGAGTCTTGTCTAGAAGTGCTCTCTTGCTACTTATGAAAATGTAAGTGTTAGAGGAAAAAAAGGCTCTGAGGATGTAAGGAGAAAAGGTGAGGGTCAGGAGGTTTCCCCGGCTCTGTGTGGAACTCCTCCCTTCTATCCCAGGAGATGAGCAGCAGCCAACAGCTCCATTCTAATCAAACAGTGTTGATTGGAAAGACAAGGGTGATATTTTGTTCCTATACAGGCAACAGGCTGTCCTGTATTCTCAGTCTATGAGGTCTCAGATCGTGACAACTAATCAGAAATAGCTGTGAAAAAAGAATATGTGCAAAACTTGGATTAGAGGGTGGAGCAGATGTACCAGGAAGGTGCTCTCTGCCTCACTTTCTCTGGTGTTCCCAGCTCACTGTCTAGACTCAGCTCTCCTGGGGAGAAAGAAGGCAAGAAGGCTGAAGGAAGAAAAAGAAAAAATGAAACTCAAGCTAGCAATTGTCAGATTTGCGATAATGCTGAATTCCATCGTTATTATCCAGGCTACTCAGGAAACCATTTTACAAGGCTTAGAAGACATCTGGGGCTGAACTCAGAGATATTTATTAAGCCCCTCACATCCAGGTTTACTAAATCAGTTGCTTTATGTCTTAATTTCTCATGTGTTAAGATCGTAACTGGAAAACAGACCTGCTGCCCTCGAGCACCACACCCCATCATGGATCAGCAGTGGCACAACCAGACATCATCCAAGGCACCATTTCCTGGGGACCAGGGTGGCCCAGGGCCCAGCCTGCTCCCCACAGTGCCCCTTGGCTGCTCCAGCAGCTCGCACTGGTGCTGCTCCCAGCGGCACAACATTCCTGGGTAATGGGGTTCCCAGTCACACACTGGCTCTGTGGTCACAGATCGTTCACGGTTTGGTGTTTTCCCCGGTCCAGCCTGGTATCCCCAGCTCCTGTGCTGGAATTTGCCATTTGGCTGCAGCCAGGAGCTCGGCATCATGATCCTTCTTCCCCGTCAGGGCCTGGCTGCAGATTATTCTTTCCATGTTCTTTTCAACACAAGAAAAAGCACTTTTTTTCCCACCCTGCTAGCAGGAAACCAAGAAGCAGGACAAGAATTCTTCTAAGTTTTGGGGGTCTTTTTGCTTTTTTTGCAAGAGGACAAGGGCTGGCACGCAGAACTGGGCTTTTTCCCCAAGTTCTGCTTCATGAAATGGATGTTTTAGAGAAAAGACAAAGCACTGCTGGTGAACTAGCCACTGACGAGGCTGTAGAGCTGCTGTTGGGGTAGGTGTGTGCACATCAGTTGGGTTCACCTCAGCGTTGGGGTCCCTCCCCCGCCGTGTAGCCCTGGGAGAGGGGCCCTGAGGGCACAGACACGGGGCTTCCCTGTCCCTGCTCAGCCTCGTTCCCCTTGGTTGGTTTGTGTTCCCTGCGCGGGCAGAAGGACCCTTGGTCCCGTGACTGGAACAGTTCCTGGGCAGAGCTCCGGCCATGCGGCTGGAGAAATAAACATCTCTGAAACAGCTATCAAGAATCTGTCTGTCCATATATATTTCCTTTCCACGGGACTCCTGGTTTGGTATATGCGTGTTGCAGTATCCCCACTGCAACACCTCAGCAAGTTCATTCTCAGCGTTTCCCCATCTTCATCAGCCAGAGATTCAAGCTCGACCCCACCAGTCAGTCCTCCTGCCTTTAAAATATGAATCTTTATGTCCCTCGTCCAGATAAACATTACAACAAATTGGAAAGCTACACTGAAATGACAACTGTAATAAAATCAACTTAATACAACTACTGAAACACTGGCTACAGAGAAAGAAGGCAAGGGAGTACTCCCCAAAATAATTTGCCTTAAATCTGCAAACAGCCATCAAGAATTATCAAACTATTCAGAGAAGATGGCAAGAAGATAGCATTTGTTTTGTTTGCTGTCACATCTGCTTGTCCTGGTTACCATCTTCTACCTTTCTTACACTGGTTTTCTTTCTCTTGTTAAACACTTTTATTTTGTTTTCTTAAGAAAAGCAAAGTTGCAGAACAGTAACATTCATGTACAGAGGAAGAATTGCTGACTAAGGGGATTTATGCTGGCAACATTACACACAAAAGTTATTTTTCAAAGGGGAAAATGTATGCCACACTTTCTTGGCCATCAGAGATCACTCTCCTGACAGAGAATCTGTTCAGCCGAGCTGATGGGAAAGACTCTCATTACCAGTTTGGAGTTACTGGCACCGCACCTGCAGCAGCTTTCTGGAGTTCACGACTTGGAGCCCAGCGCCAGACCACAGAAAAAGGCAGAAAAGGGAAAGAACAGCCAGATATTATGTCTAACTATCGTGACTCACTAGGGCTCCTATTCTCAATTCGCTGTGACCTTTAGAGAAGTGGAGCTGATACTGAGCAAACAATGCAGCTCCCTGCTCTCTGGGAAGCCCCAGCTCCGGCCCTGTGCCTCTCTCCGGGCAGTTTGCCTGGCACTGCCAGCCACACACACCACCCAGCCCGGCTGGAAGGGCCGGGATGACGCACCAAGTCATTTTGATTTGTGGCATGTCCCTGAGTAAGATGTGCAAAATAAAGACAGATGGAAGTGGATAAACTCCAGCGACTGTGAGGCTGCTATTAGCAATAGCTCCCACACTGTGTGGAGCGCCCTCAAATGAACTTCCCTGCGGCCCCAAGCCCCTGGTAACACACAAAGATACTGCAGCCCATCTTTTAGTAAGAACTTCTGTGCCTTTTACCATTTTACCATCTCGTTTTGCTTTACACTTCTTCTCCAACCTCCTGACTTCCCTTTGAAAAGCCACCACCTTCCCACAGCTGTTGCTGCAGCCATTGCTGTCCCAGTGGTGGTACCTTGGCCAAGCAGGGAGGTCTCTCAGTCTCTCACCTTCAGGGTCTGTGTGGGAAAGCTCCTTCCAAATCCAGGCTTCAAAAAGCCATGAGAGCTGCAATGTTTTCCATGTGTTCCCATCACAAAGCACTAAAACGCTGATTCCTCAAAGTCATTTTCTCCCAGGATTTTTGCAGCATCACCAAATAATGTTGAACCTCAGAAGAAGGATCCAGGTGATAACCCAGGCACCTTTGTGCCCTGGGGGCAGTTTGCCTTCTCCCTTTATTCTTCACATTACTTCCTGGTTCAGATGCCTGAGGTCTGCAGCTGACACGAATGTTACTTCCTCCAAGATAAATTCAGGCACATTAGTGTTTTCTGAAGTCTTTTTCCATAGATATATCAATAGAAATCGACCACTGATGGTCTTTTCCACAAATGAAATTGAGAGGCAAAAATAACCGAAAAAGAAAAACCTTTTTTAAAAGGAATCTTGGTGTTTTTGGAGCCTACCTGTTATTTTCAATAGTAATTTTTTCCACCATGGATTCGGGTCAGTTTTGCTTACATGCTTTTGCAATCACTCCTTTCAGCCTTCAAAGGTCATCTCACCACCAGGTGTATGGCAAGGAGAAAACTGGGGTGGTTTCATGTAAATTATAAAATCTGAGTCTTTTATGAAAAAAAAAATGTAAATGAATTATACAATGAGAACAATAACCTTCATGGGGTTTAGTCTGGCTGTTATTAGTGTGGAAGACTTGATAAAGGAAATTCCACACATCTTTCTCAAAGCCCAGTGGAGAATAACCTGAGTCTGCCCAAGTCATCTCCCCAGCCCAGCACAGGCTCAGTTAGAGCCTCTGGTAGCCTCACCAGCAGGTTTCCAAGTCGCTCTGGTGAAAGCAAAGAATTTCCTCATATGTGCAAACATACCTGACGATTGGCATAATCCCAACGAACACACATTAGGTCAGTTAAAATATTCCAGTGTATTGATATTAATTCCACAGCTCAGACCCAAGATCAAGTTCTCATTTGTCTGAATAACACAGCATTTAAATATTTAGTTCAAATATAAAGACTTTCAGCTTATATACAGGAGGGGGGAGGGGAAATCCAAGGAACAAAAGTTTTCCTTGTAGCATGCACAGCGCTGATTTCCAAACCTTGGCAGCCACAGCACGACACAGCCATGGCAAACGTCTGGCCAAGACAAATCTATAAAATTTGCACTGTACATGCACCCCCTCCATGCATGAAGGTCTAATAAGCCCAGATACTTTCTGCCTCTCCAAACAGTTGAGCTACAGAGGTTTCCCCATGGATTCTAGCAGGGCCAGGAGCATGGAGACTTTATTATGTAACAACCCACATTATTTAGTGAAAATCTGGAATGCGCTTTATTGGTTAGGCCTTTGTTTGGTCAGGAAATACCTCCAGACAAATGTGATGACACAGGCATTTTTAATTTGCCACTTCACATTCACAGCAAATTAGGTGATTTTATGTGTTACTCCCTCCATTAAATGCGACAGGCTGCAAGGTTAGCAGTTTCCCTCAGAAGCTCTTGGTGACATTACAGACACACATAGAAAGCACGAGCACATCAGAACGAATTAAGATCACCTCTCCTTGCCTATAATCTGAAACACTCGATGTGGTCTCTCTTAGCACCAGTCCCAAATGCCAACCTTGTGGAACAGCATGTGCAAGTGGTTGGAGGTAAGGGGAGGAGAGGTCAAATTCTGTGTGCTCCGTACGATCAAATTTGTGGTATTAAACCAACAATTACCAGTGAAGTGGTGAGTGAAAAATAAACGTCCTATCTATTACCCAATTTCAAATGCCAGTGCGATGCCTGCAGGACTCTCAGTCCTCAGTTATTTTTTTGACGTATTTGGTAACGTGTCAAGTCTTAATACCTGCTTTCAAATGGAGTTGGGTTTTTCCATTTGTGAGCTCGAAGTCATTTTCATTTCAGAGCAGACTTTTAAAAGAGCCAGTTAGGCTGCTGCTGAAGTATAGTTTGAGGATATATTCCTCAGTGGATTACAGTTCTGCTTAGGATAAATAGGAAAAAATGTAGGAGAAATGATGTTAAATGTGAAATATTTAATCTTGACTGAATATCAGTGAAACAGCTCAATGAAGACCCAGAGGAAACATTGGTAAAGAAAAAAGAAGAGGGGGAGGAAAGCGGTCCTAGTTTTCTTACAGTGAGGATTAGGAACTGAAGTGTGGCCAGCGCAGGAACATACACTTTTGCTGGACTTCAGTCCAGGTAATAAAAGACAAAATAGAGATTATGTAGAGCTGGGTAATAAAAGAGGTAGCGCTGGTGAGTCTGCAGCGGCAGGTTTTCTGGCTGGCGGTTTAATGACTGGGGCTGAAGATCTGCCAAACGGTGCTGAGCGGGACTGACACAGCTCCTGGGGTTTGCCTAAGGAGGGAAGCAGCAGTGGAGGTCTGCAGGCTGCAAGGGCGAGAGGGTGGGAGCCCAGTGCTGGAGCTGCTGCTCGATCCATTAGTGGTGTGGGACTCTCTGACACCTTCCCGAGTTCCGGGTGTTTGTGCAGGCTGCAGGACACCCTGCGAGCCCTCCTCGGCTGCACAGGGCTCTTTTATGGCCAGGCAATGAGGTACGGCTGGGATTTTGAGGAATACCAGGTGTGTGCTGGAGAAGCCGATTTCCATGTCAGGAAAGCCTCCGGCCCCATGCCTGGCTGGCCAGGTGGGTGGCCCTTCGCCTGCTACTGGCATCCCCAGGAGAGAGTCCTCCCCTGAGCAGTCACCCGAGCCAAATGCCACCAACAGCCTTTGGTGTGATGGTGCAAGGAACGAGCAAGGAGGAGGAGGGCCGAGCTCCACATGGAAGTTGTCTCCCAAAACCAGGAGCTGCAGACTTCAATCTCTTCCCACCTCTTAATGAGGCTCAGAATGTAGGTATGATATTTTTTCCCCAAACTTCTCTGAAGCTGGGCGCCTAAAGCTGTCAGTGAAACTCAGGTTTCAGCACACGAGGAATAATCTGGCTGCTCTCTACACACACATTTGAGAAGTACTCCCACAGTCAGGTACATCCCTGCACAGTGGCTTTGTGTGCTGTTATTGCAAACACCTCAACGGGGACTGGGTAGAGGGAGACTTTTTTCCTTCAGGTCAAGTGAATTCAGGCTGTGTTTGTAATGCAGTTTCCAGGTGTTGGATGGTCACTGGCTTTAGCAGGCAAAATGTCCTTTCAGAATTCCTTCCAATCCCAAAGAGATAATCCCACGATGTAAACATCCCCTCACTAGCAAGGCACACTTCCTTGGAAGCCACCTCAGCAGGTGAGACGGGGGGGTTTGAAGATCCTTGCCTTCAGCCTCAGAGGTGCAGGGTCTGCAGGTCAGCCAGGTGTGAGTGTGGCAGGGAGCATCTGCTCCTCTGCCTTCTGCTACTCAAGGCTAAAATGCAGGAAATCCCATTCTTGCAACTTTTTTTCCCAGCATCAGATGAATAATCTTTATTTTTAAAGCCAGAAGAAGCACCAGGTGTATGTCCACACCTGCCCTGCTGGGTTGCCTCACCTTTTTGCCACCACGAGCGTGCAGAGAGCACTCTCTGTTGACTTTGTCTGCCCTGATGTGTTTTAAGCCCATGTTTAATTGCTGAGAAGCCCTCTCTACTGAAGAGCCAGAGGAGAGTCTTTCTTTGTGTTTCATTTTGCTCAGAAGGGGCTGAAGCAGCAATCTTGACTTAAAGGCTGACTCTGATTGGAAAATAAACAACTATAAAGTACAATAAATCCCATTGAAGAGCCCAGTCAAAACATCCCAATGAACAGCTAATGCTCCACTAACCAGCTCCAGATGTCACAGCCTTGTCTGGCACTAATTGGTTGACTGGAGAGTCAGTAACTGTGTAACCTGGAGGAAATATCTACTTCTTGCACTTGAGATGAGTTGCTAAGACAGAAAATGGTTTTGTTTTGTTGTGTTTCCTAATTTCCAAAGTACAGAGGAGCCACAGGCACCTGCTGGTATCTGCCCAGTGGCAGAACACTGTCCAATTTTAGGGTCCCTAAGGCACCTAACAAAAATTTTCTCAAGAGCATGAAGCTGCTTTTGACATCTGATGTTACTCCATTCCCAAGCTTTTCTGGGTTTATTTGTTTAACCAAAGGACATGCCCTAGCAGATTGCAGCTAAATTCTTAGATAAAGGTAGTTGCAAGTTCCATCTGGAAGTGTCTGAAGCACCAAAAAAACAACAACAACAAAAAAAGCCTCAACCAAAACCAAACTAAAACCAAACAAACAAAATCCCAAAGAAAGCAATTGCTTCCAATCATAATTAAAACACATAAAATCAGAAAACTGGAGATGAGTTTGGAAATCAAAAATATTTTTTTTTAAAATAAGATGAGCCTGGCGCACTCCAGTTCCTACAGGCTGGAAATTCCATGTCTGCCTGCGTGACTGCGCTGGCAAGGAACATACAAAGTGGTGAACCAGGATTTTCCAATGGGCTTTTTTAGGTATATTTGACAAGATCATGTTATCTGTTCTGTGTAACACTACAGAGCAGTGTGTGCCTGGAGGCATCTTCTCTGTTTTACCAGAACACTTCCCAGCGCCATGACTCTGCACACATTTACTTATGGTGTTTACCTTCAGGCAAAGATACCCCACTGGCTTCTGAGACTTCCATGACATTAAGAATTGCTATTCATAATTAATTCTTGGGGTTCTAGTCATATCCTGAACACATAGGAGGAGGTCCTGTGAAAGACCTTCCCACAAAGTTACTTAATAAGTTTCTGTTAAAAAACTACTGTTCATATTCCTTATTATTTTAGATTGATCTGTAATAATAATTTTATCTTTAATTAAAATTTTTTATCAAATGGCTTACATGAATTTTAATAAACATTTCCCTTAGTGTCACTGACATGTTGTTCATACTTTGTAAGAGCACTTTAGAACTACATAAATTTGCACACCAAAGTCTGATGTTGAGGTTCTGTTCACTTACATATAGCTGATTTTTTTAGTGCTTGTAAAAATATCCAAAAAACCAGTCTATAACCTGTTTCTCAAGTGTCAAAACCATTTTTTCTGTAGAGTACTGTGCAATGGAGCATCTGTTTGGACACGTCCAGCCATATCTTTTACTCCTGATCTGCAAGGGAATAACACAGGATTTGAAATACAGTAGACACTTGTGCAAAGCATGAACAATGAAAATTACATCCAGCCCTTAATCCAGGGGATTCTGGGCTGAGCTCAGCCTCCGTGGGTATACATATCCATTCTGCATTTAGTTCCACATATTCCAAGACTGGATGTTTCCCTATAAGAGTCACATGGGAGCAAAAGTGGGATTAAGTGCCTTTCTCTCCATGTTTTGCTATTAGCATTACACATGTAATATGCAGGCACATGAGCAACTGTGCTGCACAATGGTCAGCGTTGAAATTCATTTCATCCAAGATGCCAGAAGGTTTCAAATTTCAGGTATCATCTTTGTTTTGTTCATAGCCTTGGGAGAGAATGGATGGAAAAGAAGCAGGAGGTTAGTCATACCCATACACTGAGACTCAGAAAAACTTTGGTATCTTCCTCCTTCAAGCCTGAGTGAAGGACTGGTTCCTGCCAACAGGGAGTGCAAAGCTGGGTCCTTCACCAAACTTCTCCTTTTGTGCTTTTAAATCTGCCAGAAGCTGATCTAACTTTGGCAATGGTGACACAACAGAGGATTCCTCTGGGTGCTCTCTCTGGCTGCTGAATTTGTATCAATATAAATAAATCCACCTCCTTGCTGGTACAAAGGTTAGGTGCGAGGATTACCTCATCTACCTGGTCTATAATTTGGCTCCAGGCTGGTACCTCTCACCAGCAGGAGTCAGATCTGTAGCCCCAACATCAAAAGACATTCTTTTAAAAATGTAATGCATAAAAGTACCAAATTTAAGTAGATGGATATTGAACTGTTCACCATAAGGGGAGGGGATTGAATTTCCTGTTCAGTTCCGTTCTGTTCAAAAGTTCCTACAAAGAAATTGTGGGACATTAGGCAGGAAATGCCTATGGAAGTTAAATTTCTGTTTCCATTGAGCTAAGTAGATAAAAATTCTGAAACAGGTTTTTTGTACCATTGCAGAGCATCAATGCTTTCTGACAGTCAACATTAAATATCTGTTTATCACTAACCACTTTAGAACACTAAAACACATCTTTAAAAACCAGCCTTTGACTTTGGCAGCAAAGTTTTCTCTTAAAAGAAACTGTTAACATTCAGTTGAGTGGCATTTGGAAGAGAAATGGCAAAGTAAACTCAAGGGTTAATGAAAGTAAATGAGATAATCCTCATTGATCCCCCATAATCCCCATGGTCTGAGTGCAACTGTCAATCACCGGGAGAGACTTTTTCCTAATCTATCCCTCTGTGCATAAGTCATTCCAAACTGAATAGACTTCATACACAGACGTATTCAAACATACAAACACACACTCTGAACATATAACAAAAAACTTAGCACAGTAAATTCCAAAAAGAAGGGGAAAATAAAGGGTAGCTAAAAATTTGATGCATAAATGTAAAAAATAGAAAGTTTCTTTTACTAGCTAAAACATATTCCAGCTGTGTGTTCTTACTAACTCACTGTTTCCCACGTAAGCTGGTAGCAGCTAATGAATCTGTTAAATCCCTCCTCTGTAAAGGAGGAAAGACTGTTCTCATAAAATTAAAACTTACTGTTTAACAGATTGACCTAAGCCAAATATGGTCTTGAACATAAAAGAAATTATTTCAGTACTTTTCAGAGAACTGCTGACATGAGTAATGTATTAAACCAAATTATGCCTTATCTGAGGCTCAGAGGACGTTGCAGGAGGATCAGGGTGTGTGAGGGAAGGGCACGGAGAGCTGTGCCTGTGACTTGTCCTGGCTGCCTTCAGGCACTGCTGTGGCCCTTCCTTAGCAGTGCCAACCCCTCCAAAGTTGTCTCTTCTTTTGGGAACCACATCACTGCAGGGCTACCCCACATTCCCATGGAGTCTGGACACCAGTGGTGTCTGCAGAGCCTGAGCTCATCAACTCACTATGCCAAGGACTGTTTAAAGGCAGTCTGAGGTACCAGTCTCTTTCCTTAACTCTTCTTTTACTTCGGTCAAACACTTGAGCAGTTCTGTGTTCCTCCTGCAAGGGCACAACCAGGGAGGGATGCATATGGACAGGCACCAGCTGTGCACTCCCAGAGCTGGAGAAGGAACTGGCTCAGGAGGCACTGTGATCTGGGGAGGGGAACACATCTGGTCTATAAGGGATCAGCCCTGTAGTCCAGAATTGCCTCAAAAGCTCAGTTGGAAATCCACGCTTGATTTTGTGAGAAATTCATCCAAGATGCCCAGTGCACAGACATTGTTAATTGCAGCATTTATAAGTACCTACTTATTCTGGGAAGTTTCCATCTAATACTTTGCATCTGGAATTCTTGATAATGTAGACATGGCACTTAGGGAAATGGTTTAGTGGTGGATTTGGCAGTGTTACAATTACAGTTGGACTCAATATTAAGGGTCTTTTCCAACCTAAATGATTCTATGTTTCTATACTATGGTCACTTACAGAGAAACTCTTTGGCATTTAGAAGAAAGACAATATCTTTCTACAGAGCATTCAGACCCACCTGTAATAACGTTACTGTGTTCTGCAGAGGAAAAGGAAATTGTCTGTCAAAGGTTTGGGATAGAAATGCTTCACACTGCCCAAAGGTACCTCTTGATAACACAGTGCAACAGCCATTTTCCTCCTGTAAACACTCAGAGCCACCACCTCTAACCTGAGGCTGAGTTGGAAATAAATGCCCCACTCTCAGGTTTAAAGAAAAACCAGCTTGGTAGCCATTTGGCCTGCAGCCAGGATTAAAGTGTTAACTCAGTGTCTGTCAACCTGTCACTTAAACATTTACAAAACTACTGACCACTTCTATTAAAAGACCATTAAACCAGGATTAAGCTTTTCCAGGGTTAAGCTGATGTAAAAATGCAAGGAATGTCACACCAAGGGCAGCTCATTTTATTTGTATTGTATACAGGCAGAAGTTGGAGGGGAAAATGTTACATGTGTATTAAATATGAGGATATATGCCTGCTTTGCATTTTCCCTTCTTTGAGCTTCCTAAACACAGATCCCATTACTCAGTGCTCTGATTCCTGCAGAGCACAGTGAACGTGGAAACATCCAACTGCCTTAAAACCTGCCCTGGATGCTTCAGAACAGGTTGGCGTAGCTTTGCCTGGAGGGGGGATATGACACAGAGTCTGGCCACAGTGCTGGGAATAGCCATGGATATGAACACAGCATTTAGTTGATGCGTCATGTTGTAATCAGAGACAAATGATTAAAAAAGGAGAGTCTTACCAAAAGCAGGAGCCCATTTTGAACAGTCTGTGGATTTATTTTGTAAAAGCAATAAAGTCCACCAAGGGGTATCAAGAAGCTCAGTGGAACTCCCTGCAAGCTGAGCTGGCCAGGTGCTGTGATGGGACACTGAGATTGCTGTGGTTTTTTATCATTTCTTACCCCTTGCCAGCCCTTGGCAGAGACAGGGCGCAAGGCTGAATGGGTTGATGGCCTGATCTGCTCTGTCTGTTGGCACCTGCCGCATCATTAGCCCTGAATAAAAGCGTGCTGGCCTGTCTGAGCATCAGTGCAGACACTTGACTCACCGAACTGTTGGTCTTTATTTATTAACTACTATCCAGCAAAATTTCAAAATATCTAAACCATTGAGCAAGTCTGCCTACATAAATATAACAGAATTGGCCACCCCAAAGAGGGAGGTGCACACATTAAACGAGATTTCTCCCCTTTCCCAAAGCCCTCCCTCCATCTAGCCTGTTATCTTTATGAAATATAATTTTGCTTTCAGGAAGTATCTATGACACTTCCATCTGAAGCAGTGCTTCCAGTATTTACAGATATCAAAGAACTGGTCTTAATTTCATCTGATACTTTAAAAAGCCTTTTATTCTAAAATAAATTATTGAAATGTGGCATTGGTAAAATGGGTTGCTCCAGTAATGGATTTACTGTGATGGTGCAATCAATTTCAGAGATTGGATTTCAGGATAGAAACTATTCATCACTCTCCATGTCAAGGCAAGGTTTACCTTCACACTGCGGTCACCCACTGCAGCTTATGGATGCCAAGGGCAGAGGAGGATCCATTGGAGGAAAACACTTTCTGTTGCTTTTTTTCCATTGTTGCTGAGGTCAGTTTGAAGTTTTGACAGTTGCAGCAGCTCCTGAGCATCCTGGTGCCACTCAGGGGTGCAGAGGGACTCACCCATGCAACAGCAGATGTGCTTAAATATCCTATTTATCTATTCTGCCATGACTCAGTGCAGGCTTTGCTATATGAGTTTCCCAAACTCTCTGCTTTATTGCAGGGTCATCAGAGCCTTTTATCAGGCAAAGGCCTTCAGGGGTAGGGAATCAAGTGGTTTTAATAGGGATGAGAGAGACCTACATTGACACAAATTCTTCCCATCCTGTTACACTGAGCACTCAGTACATGAGTGATGCTAATGAGGGGAAAGAGGAGAGGAGCTGTGCCATGAACCATCCCTCCTTATGCCTGCACTGACCTTCTCTTTCACATCTGAGGTTTTTCACAAGCTGTAGACCCCAACAACTGCAGGTACACCTGCCCTGCCATAGCTGGAAATGGATCTCCTGGACCTCTGCAGCAAAGGAAGAGGTTGAGAACACAAGTAGTTTCGTCCTGGAGGTCAGTAAAGACAGGAGTTTTCTCCATTTATTTTTGCTCCTCAGAGGCCCATGTGCCTCTATTAGCATAAATACATATTCACAGTCTCATTAGTACATCCTCTTGCTCTCTGCCTGGTAGAGCCACTTCAGTCCTGATGTGGCCACAAGGCAGAGAGGCTCTGCAAAGTACCACAAAGCACAGCTTGTCTGGGGTGTCCTGACCTATCAGTGGCAGGAACAATTGGCATATCTAAGCCTTGTGACACAAAAAATGAAAGCTTTCTTTCCATCCTCATCTCTAACGAATCTTGCTCTTCATTTCTAGAAAGCAAAATCAGCTCCATAAATCAAGAAATCTGTGGATTTGGGGTTTTACATTAACACCTTCAATTCATGCTTTGCTGTGACCTCTTGGATGGGGGTGAACTATTCTACCGTGCTGGGAAATGGCAGCTCCAGAGCCAAATTTAGCACCTAGAAAATTTCCCTTGGCTCCCAGATGCCTTAATTTTAAACCTGACTCCCTCCTTAAAGACAAAGTCATGTTGACGTTTGATTTCAGGTGTTACATACAATAAATTTAAGAACTTAAGTGGGGACCCAGCAAGTCTCTGACTATGGAGGGGGTTGAAAAATATTATTTGGAGCCAGAATTTCAGCTTTCTTGGCTATGGTGTATCTACCAACCTCAGCTCTGCATTTAGTCTTTCACCGACTTTTTTAAGTACTACAAATGATGGAGTTTTGCTCAGCTGGAGAATCACCATCAATAAATACAGCTGGATTGGAATAACTAATGAAGGGTGAAAAACTGGGCTTGTTATAGTTATTTATAATGCCTGTTCAGACAGTTAAAAGTGACTGAAAATTCTCTGGAGTTTTAAATCTTTCTTCTCACTCCACTTCACTACTCTCACTCCTTCTTTTCCTGTTTTTTCATATGAAATATGGGCTATCCTGGAAGTTTATTTAAAAAATCAAAACTCTGAAGAAAATTACAAAAGGCACTTTGCAATGGCTGAGACTGAGCGAGCCTTGGCAAGAAAACTACTGCTGATATCCCTGTGAAGTCTGCAGAGGAAGGGCTCCTGGAAGGCACAGGTGCCAGGGAGAGCCAGCTCTAACTTTGGTCACAGCAAGTGGGTGCTTAAAGTTCCTCTTAATGCTGCATTTAAATGCACCAATCCTGCATTTAAATGCACAAATCCTTGCATCCCTCCATGGCTGAGCCTCTGCCTCACTTACTGTGGGGCCTGCCTGCAGCCTCAGCAAGTCTGTAAGAAAGGTAACTTGGTTGTCACCTTCTTAGTCCTCTTGTCTCTGTTCAGACGTTTTGATTTTGCTCAGGGGTGAGATGAGGCTGCTCTACCTGTGCCAGAGACTCAGTATTTTCCTCCTGTGGTAACCACACGTGGAACACTGTAATAAACAGGGGTGCTGCACCTTCTGCAATCCAGCACTGACCAGAGCAGATCTACACAACTCAGTGGTCACTAACCCTAATGTATCTTCTTTGGGAGTGCTTTAGGGAATGGAGGTAATGGAAGGGTTCAGGAAGAAGAAGCAACACTGAAGGGAGATGAAACTGTATTGTAAATTAGACTTTTACTCAGAATTTCCAAATTTTTAATTTTGAATTTTCAAACCAGCAGTAACAGCAGTTTTCAATGAAGAATTGTTTTATTAATGATCCAGCACTCCTCACTGCTCAAATAAGATGTAAGAAATCCAAATATGCTAAACAAAAAAAATAGTCTATTTCCAAGTCTAACCATCATGTTATAAAAACCTGCTCCTGCAATTATTTTGTGTTTCTTATCTTAGGAATATCAATGGACTGGAAATAAATTAAACCCAGAACACTCTTGCAGCCTTCTTAATCCACTGTGAAAAGGGAAAAAAAGGATGCAAGCAGATTCAGCAATAACCTCTAGAAAGCCTAGTTAACGACAGCTAGAGTGCAGGACACTGAAGTTGTCAGTGCTGTACTAGATATACCATAGCAAAGCAGAATCAATCACTCTCCAAGGAAGCTCTAAGAGCCATGGATGTGAAATTATGATCTGACTCCGGTATTCCTTGGGATCTCACAGCCCTTTTACCTGGTTCATCTATAAAGAGATGAGATCTCAGATCTTCCCTCGATGAGCCAGCAGTGCCTCCTGCTGTACTCCAGCCTGCATTTATTCCCAGACTCCCAACTCTGTCAGGTTTCAGCTACCAATGAAGCTACTGTTGGCATTTTGAGAGCTGTGATGAGTAATGGGAGATGTGTCTAACTGGCATCAACACCTCTGGAAACATCAGTCTGTGTCACAGGAATACACCCTGCCCAGTCCAGAACAGGACAACAGGGAGCTGCACAGTCTGTGAGGCAGCCTGGAATACCCAAGAGATGTTTTGCTCATAAACCAGCTTTTAAAACATTTCTGAGTGTGTTTGAGTATCACAGCACACCAGGGCTAATCTGTGGAACCCAGAGGGTTTCCGCCTACTCAGCCATGCTCCCTCCTCTTGCTTTTACAAGTTTCAGCACTAATCTGCAGGAAGCCCTGCTGCAGTACCACGACCTTCTGCTGAACAGGCTTTCGCTTGTGCTGACCCATGACAAACCATCACAGTTGGGGAATGCTGACTCTATCACAGCCCACGTGAATGCCAAGTCTGCCTTAATCCAAAAACATCAGAAAAAGGAACTTGGGGTCAATCTCACTTAAGGAATGTGCCAAATTTCCTGGAGGTCACAGCAAGAGAACAAGCCCAATGTTTCACCTCCGAAGCTGAGAGACGGAGAGGTTTTAAACCCTTTTGAGTCATCGGCCTGCAAAGCAGATAACTGGCGAAATAAAAGAGGGGCTTGTCTCTGCTCTGGGCTGTAACTGGAAGTCTTTCACTGGAGAGGGTTCTTCCTCCCCCTCGGGGTGGTTTTCTGCATATCAGGTAGAAAATCTCTTTGAAAAACAGCAAGTCAAATCTTTCAAAACAATCATTATGACAACAAAGAATAAGACTACTCTGCTGCCACAGCTTCTACCCGAAAAGTTTCTGAAGGCTTTGCAGAAGCTATGTATTGAAACTCTGGCTCTGGGGAGGAGCATCAACATCAAGCTCCTCCACATCTTGCTGTAGTCACAGCTCCCACTAGTTGAAATTAGTTCAGATGATGGCACTGCTGAAACGGATTTCTGTCTGTCTGTCCCACTCTCACACCATTTGAATCAGTCCTGTTTGCTGACTTCCAGACACTGGTGCCAGGTAACATCTGCAAAGCAGTCCGAGATTTTGGATTCAAGGATGCCATGAGTGCAAGGCAATCTCTTTTTATTTCCAGGCAAGTTTTAGATTACCATTAATTTTCACAGCACATCTGCCCACTTCTATATTTTATATTCAGAGAAACTGAGGCAGAAGGTCACATGGTTTCTAAAGATGACCAAATGAAACTGTAGGAGTGCCAGATAACCCTTCAAAGACCTCTTCCGTCACAAAAATGCCTTTTATATTAATTTCCCATTAGGGATTGAGAAATATCCTAATACTCCAATATATGAAAGTAGAGAAGGACAGTTATACCTGAAACAAGTTTAATCAAGGAACAGGGTTACTAAACAACCTTCCTCATGCAAGTCCCTGTTCAGTGAAAGGGTAGGAGGCGACAGTGGACCTGGGAGCTGTGACACATCCCTTGCCAGGACCACAGTGCTCCTGCCAGCCTGGCTCTGGAGGCTTGTGCCAAGTGCAGCTTTGCTGCAGTAATCCCCTATCAACAGCATGGCCAGGAAAAATGTGGTCTGCAAGCTGTGGTGCCAACAACGCTGAAATGCTGAGCCCTAGGAGGGAGTGCCAGGGCAGCTAAAGACCCAACTGATCTGTGGTGTAAAGCCATGCAAGGATGGCCTCAGCTGAGGAGAAGGTTGAAAAAGCAAGGAGGGGATGATTTGGAGGCAAGAAGGGGCCTGTGGGCACTGATAGAGTTACTCCGGGCTTATTCTGGGACAAATGAGGGAAAAATCTTGATCTTGCGCATGCACAGCCAAAAGTGAATGTATGCAAAACCTAAGTAACACAAGGGAGGTGTTTCTACTGATTTCTTTCACCCCATAACCATTTCCCTCATAACCATTTCATAGCTCTTTTCTTCTTCCTCATTCCAGAGGAAAAACCTGATCCGTTGACAGGCAGGCAATCTACTTATGATGTCAACTTTTCTTGAAACTCTCCAAAGAACCACTTTTCCTTAGAAAATTATCTGCTCCCTCTGCAGACCAAAGAGAGCATCATCTTCTGAGCATCTATGCAAGCCAAACTTCTAAATTGTTGGCAATTCAAAACTCACAGTTCAAGACACAGCATAAAACTGAATTTTCACTTTTTCACAGCTGCTATTCAATTCTTAGAACAGAACAAGCACTGCATTTGGGCAGTCATGCAAAAATATGAATTTGCATTATTAAGACTGTTTTCTTTAGCTTCATTGACTGCTTTCCAAAATTGTCCTTGAGAGTAAGTGAGGTTAATCAGAACAGTAAACCTTCTGACATTAATAGGAATGTGAGCAAGAGCCATGTTTTCTGAAATGAAATAGTTGATCCTCACGGTCAGCCAGAGGAAGGAAGATGTGACCACAGCATCTCTCTGCATCCTTGTCACAGATATTTTGTGCACAGCAGCAAGAAATGCTCAGAGAGAAAGTTTTTATAAGGGAAGGGGAAGAGCCTTCTTGACTTCACACACTCAGATCTGGCAAAGAATATTTGCAGAAAGGAAATTTAGGGAGAACTTAAGAAGAAAATATAATGTTAAAGACTGAGTTCTTCAGAGACTGAGGAGATTGGTCCTGCATCAATCACCCAGTACCAAACTTTAACTTCACAAATGACTTACACCCACAGGTAATGGAAGGAACGAGCTTGCATCAGGCTGCAGGATAGTTCAAGAGTATAACCTGGAATATGTTAATTGCTGCTAATTCTGGGATCTGCTTTAGCTGTTCCACCCTCTTTTTGCTTAATTGTTTTTCACTTGATTTTCTGTTGGATTTAAGCATCCCAGCCCCATTTCCCAGGTCACCAGTTAAAGGGACTTACAGCAGTAGGTCCCTTAATTTTGACCAGTGAGACAGGACCAGGTACAATTGCAGAGCTCCATTTATACTGCCCAGCCAGCAATTAAACCTGACAGACTTTCTACCATATTTGCAATTTGTTGGGTTTTTTTTAATGAACTAGCCCAATTTTGTCTTTCTTTGCAGAAACAAGACCTTTTCTAAGTCTTTTTCTTTCATGCATATTCACAGCTTTATGCCAGTGAGACTCTGAACCAAAGCTGTCAGTCAGTTTCAGACAGAATAATCTCTTCTCAGAGTGCACATAAGTACTTTTTGGACTGGTTTCCTTTCTCTCAGGCATTTATAGGTGACTGTCAAGAGGCAAATGTTGTATTTATCCTTTGCCTGACAGGCTTTTTTTTTTTTTTTGTCTCTCTCTATTTTCTGAATAATAATTTAAAAGTTGTCATTTCTGGGAGACTCCCCAAATTTCTGACCACATTTGCCATGGGGTTGCATTCCAGCATAAAATCCCAGCCATTTCCTGTTTTTCTGTTGCAACTAGTAAACAAGGACCACAAAAGATCAGCACATATAGGGAGGAGCTGTGGGTAGTCTGCTGGTAAATGACTGCAGTTAAGTACAATTTTATATTTATGAAGAACCCTCTTCTCATGAAAAAAGACAGAGGTACTTTTCCTACTTACTATACACTTGAGAATGATGTCTAGCCAAGCATTTTATTACAGTTTGATAACCAGAAATATCCTTGGAGGGATACAATTACCTGGTAAAATCCCTATGAAGAGCCTGGCAATTAGAAGCAATTAAGATCCCCGTTAGCTTTCTGTAGCTTCCACCCAGCTGCTTCCTTCAACCTCCCGACCATCTTCCTGCCCCTTCACTGGCCTCCCTACCATTTATTTTTGTCTTGAACAAGGGACAGAACCAGCCTTTCACTCCAAGAGGGATCACAATGCTGTGAGGCAGAGAGGAATCACCATTTTCTCCAAACTTCTGGCTGTGCTTTTATTAAAACATCCCCATGTGCCTTCATCACCTCTGTATTCCTCGTTCCTTCCCTCTTCTTGCTTTCCCTGTGAGGAGATGAACAGATTCTTTCAATCAAAGGTAATTTTAATGTGTTCTTTACCTTTGCACTGTGCAAAAATAAAAGGAGGTGTTACTGATTTTGCAGTAACCTCACAGTTTTTGGAAAACTTCTGTCTTAATTTCGCCTACCTTGCAGATACACTGGGTGTAGGAAAGCCTGAAGGAATTGAAATGGGGCCCAAAATTGAGGGCTTGAGCAAATGTTAGACAGCTGCATGCATCTTTCTGAAGTAAAACAGATACTGAATGTAACTGCTTGGAAATGAAGATTTTCTGCTTCTGCTATGCTTGTCATCCTGCAAGTTCTTCTTGTTTTATTTATCAGTTTGGATGCACCTGACCTTGTCTGTTCCATCTTGAAAACCTCCTTGTGCAGAAACAGCAGCTGGGCACTCGTCCCACTCACAGCCCTGAGCAAGGCAGCCAAATGACCCAAAAAGCCTGTCCATCTGTTTGTTTTGCATATTGTTTAAGCAAAAAAGGAGGGGGGAACTCAGTGAGGTTCACCAACCCTCACCAGGAGAGATGCAGAAGGAAATCCCTCTGTGTTCTCAGCTCACTGCCATTGCTGTCCTGTGGCTCCCTCTGACCTGACCATCCTGTCTCCTTCCTCCCAGCTGCCCTTTAAATGTCCTCACCTGATGGAGAATAAACTCATCTTGGGAAAAAACCATCCTGGAGAAGGAGGGAAAAAGTCACCCTTTGTACAAATTTCTGTCCTGTTGATGAAAATGTAGAATGAAAACATATCTCCTCTTCAGTCATGGGATGATGTCAAGTACTCTTCTCCCTGCCCCGCTCCCCGCAGTGCCTGTGGGGTGATTTGGGGAGCTCTCCCCCAGCCCAGGCCAGACAATGTGGGAACCTGAGGGAGCTGTGCCTGCACATCCCAGCCCTACCCTGGAGAGCCCTCTCACTGCTGCCAAATGTTCACCAGAGGACTTGATGTCCCCTCAGTCTCCCTTGAGGGATTGATATGGCATCTTCATTCTCTTCAGCTGAGATCAAGAGAGCTCATTCTATCCAAACACCCCGAAGCTGCTGAGGAGTGCTGGCCTGGCTCTTGCCTCTGCTCTTGTTCTCCAGGCTGGTGACACCATCCACCTGTGAGCTGTACCGTGAGAGGTCCTGGTCTTATGTACTGCATTCTACATGTACTTGGATTGTGATATTAAAGGATTTTAGTTCATCTGAAAGAAAAAGGGTTGATGCCCTGGGCAAATGCAGAGGTCAGTCAAAGGCAGAGGCTCCTGGCCCTCAGCCCTCTCAGGATGGAGATCTGGCTCCACTCAGGGCCTCTGGCCTCGTAAAGATTGAAAACTGAGGTTGGACACCCTCCCTTGCTGTCCTGTCCCCTGAAGCACTGTGGCTGGTGAGTGATGGACCAGGGTCATCCCAGCCCTGGCCCAGCCAGAGGTGCTGGGAGTGGAGCCTGGCCTCAGCCACAGCTCCAGCCCTGTGCTCTGCAGGAACCACAGCTGATAATCTCCTGTGTGTCACCACAGGACAGCATCCCTAGGGCCACTTCTCACCTGCCCTGCCATGTGGGCAGGCTTTTACACCAGGGAAAGTGCCTGCAAAATGCATTTAAAGCAGAATAACAGCAGCCCACATTTACCATACAACAGGGAAATGAGAATGTGAGCATTGAAGAAGCCAAGGATCAGTCCTCTTTTGCACAGTAAACAACTTTCCCGTCTTCAGGATCATTTCTTGGCTCCTCTCTCTTTAAATCATCAGTGTCACAGTGGAAAAACCAGAAGGATGCAGTCCCTTAAAGCTCTTTCCTCTTTTTGCCTGTTGTTTAATTAAATTATCCTATAATGAAATCTTTCCCTAATGAGTCAGTGTTTAATAATTTATTAGCCACTGAAGCCCTGCTTGGAGTCTCATCAATTATGTATCACAGCACCAGGCACTTTCAATCTCTCTTTTTTCATTTCTCATCCACTTCATTAAAAGCCCCAGCCTTGCTGCTTCTGGGTTTCAATTCACTCGCTCAGATGTAGAGGTCAGTTCACTGATACCAGTTTTGCCCAGTGCCCACCAACAGATGTGTGTGCATGTGCTGCTGCTCTAAAATTACACCTGGCATCTGGGTACACGTCTGTGCACACGTGAGACAGAGGTGGGTACCTGCCTTTCTGCCTGGGAGCAGCAATGTGCATTTATCTCAGATTTACAGAGATTGTCACCTAGGTGCACTCCTAAATATGTTTGGAGAAGTATAAAATCTGTTAGCACTTGTGCAGCTACATCTATAAGGTCGTATTTGCTCACATCTGTGAGAAATGGATCAACACTGGCATTCCTACCTAGGTCAGTGTGTTGGCACACTCTCCTAATTGCAGAGGATTAGTTTGTCTTATTCCACTATCTTTTTTATTTTCAGTCTCCTTAAAACAAATGCACAGATAACCCATAGGAATCAGCCAGGAAATACACATGAAAGACAAGGAGTTTGTATCTGCTGAGGAGATTGGGAAGGGACCAAGCAAACATTGCTGCAGTACTGACTGTCACCCATGGGGCAGTTTGGGGAAGAGGAGCTGGCTTTTAATGAGGTTTTCCATCCCATTCACTATCAACCTTCTGCACTAATCTTTTATATGGACCAAGCTCCTCCAGTGACACACGGGTAACTCTAGAGTCAGTAACCCCACTGACTGTTTATGCTGGATGCATGTTTCTGTGAAAAATTGTTTAAAATACGCTGCCATAAAAAACTAGTCCGGGGAAGTTTTCCTAAAGTATTGTTAGTCTTGGAAGAGGAGTTATAAAACATTCCCCTTTTGCTCCAGCTTGTTCCTGTGTCAGGTTTTTTCATTTAGCAGAAAAACATAATTGGTTTAATCTCCATTTTGGGAGTGGAGAGTTGAGCTCAGTTGTGTTAACTCATGCAGCATCCTCTGTAACCCTGGTGTGCTGGAGAGCTGGGGCAGGAGAAGCACCTGGCTCCACACACTTGTGCTGGGAGCACAGCTCAGTGGCATTGGCAGTAGGAGAGCAGATCTCATGTTCAACTCACCCTGTCCTGCAGAGCCAAAGACTTCTTTGGTTTCTTTTCCTGAGCAAAGCCTTGCTTAGCCTACCTGGATCTGAGCACATGGAAGCACCACTGATTTATCCTGATGTTTTACAGCCCCCTGCAACTCTGGGTTGGGACTCTCCATCTGCAGCAGGTCTGAGTTTTTGGATTCAGAATTACACTTTTTACAGTAGCCAGTTTGAAAAGAAGAGCAGAGAAGCCATGGTGCTGGCTGCCTTTCACTGGAGTCAGGTTCTGACTTTGTCCTACTTCCCAGCTATTCAAGAGAGAAACAGACCCACACCACAGGCACTGGGTCACCACATGTTCCCAGTGACCAGGCTCCAGCTCCTCCAGGGGAGGAGCCAAGGGCAGAGGTGATCCCTTCTCCTCTGGACAACCAGCACAGCCTGGCTCTGCTTCACCTGAGCACTGCCCCTGGTAGATCGGGGTAGACCTGCTCCTCTCCCTGGTGACTTGAGGTGGGGTGTAAGTGCTGCTCCCACAGTGTTCCCAAGGATGGGAAAATCACAATCACTCACACATACGTGCATTTGCATTTTGAATACTTAACTAGACAGCTGTTCATGGGAAAGACTTTTTGATCAATTTATACCCTGAAGCACAAAATTTGATTTTCCTCTTAATTATCTTATCAAGCATCTCTAGAAGAGCTGTTAGCTGTAACGATCTCATTGGGCTGTTCAAAAAATCTACTGTGATTTTAGAGGGTCATTCTTTACCTCAAATTGTTTCTTTCCAAGTGAACACTTCCCCCCAACCATTGCAAGAGAAACTGTAACAAACATCAATAAAATTCATTTTACTAATTAAATTTTTTTGTTGTTTTTTTAAAAAGGGGACGAAGCCTTCCAAAACAACCTTGTATTGGTGTCACTGGAACCCTGTGTTGCTCATCAGTAAATATTCTGTGTCAATAGGCCATTAACTATTAATCCCAGTGCTGGCCATTTGAGAACTTTACATCAACACTCTTGTTATTTTACACATTGCTTCTCATCTCATTAAATGGCTTCTGCACATGGACGAGGGCACAGGCTCTCAAATGAGCCCACATCAATAACGCACAGGACACCACCTCCGATAAGGAACAGAGAGAATCCCAAGAAAATTAATATGGCTGGGGCTATCATGAGTATTTATTTACCTTGAGAAGAAAGAGAACCCGTTCTTGAAGAGCTTATTGTATTACCTAAGCTGAACTTCCAACATGTGTTCACTCTCAACCACATCCTGGCTTCTTTTTTTTATCCTTAAAGCAAATTTGGTGTCAGTGAAAGATGCCAGACTGACAGGCAGAGTTCCCTGTTTGCCGTGCAGGCTGCTGCCCAAATGTGCTCCTCTCCTGCTCAGCTCGCTGCTGCTACCTGATGCAGAGAGATGATTTCCAGGGTGAGAACTGAGCTTGCTGATCCAGTCCTACACTACTACCAAGGACTATCACCTCCGGGAATGTGTTCTCCAGAATAAGAGAGACAACAAGGGAAGAGTTGAATAGCTTTGATTCTCACCCTTTTCTTCAACAACAGTATCTTGCAGCTTAAATGCATTAAATGCAAAAGGCAGGAGCAACACTTTAATGGTGAAAAATGGCGCATCAATAAACAGTGGTTTTTCAAATTATTTCAGTATGCTGGACATTGTTCCTCCCAACAAAGTCTCTCCAGGCACCTGATTTACAATCTCAAATCAAACCCTGACCTGCTGATTTTAACCTGACTCTTCTGTAAGTCACCCTAGAAATATTTTGATTCCCCAACTGGCTTTTCACTTCCTTCCAAGTAAGTTCACAAAGCTACTCCAAGCAATTATTCAACTGGACAAACTAAGAAATACAATATCCTGTATCCAGCTACTAGAGGTGTCCCTACAGTATTCTTCAGGCTGTTACAGAAGGTGACTGACAAAAGTTTTGAAAAGTCCTATTAGTGACATATGTGGTGAGACTGAAGGTGAAAAAATACTCGGTTCTTGTTTTTGCTCTAGCGGAGAAATGGAAGTGAGGGATAAGCAAGGAACAGAGATTTGCAGTAGGTGTCAAGAGCATGTGGCAATGTGGCAGCCAGACAAACATGTGCATACATGCACAGAATTGAATAATATTGACATGGCAATTGGTGCTCTGTGACTGCATGGCTCTAATTCCTGCCATTTAGTTGGTCAGAATTCAGCAGGAATTGGTGTGTCTTCGACAGAGAGAGATGATGACATTGCAACAGCTGTGCTCTCCAGTAAAATCTGTAATGATACTCAGGTTTTATGGCTCTCTGGTTTGATTCCCAATAGCAACTCTCCTATTATCCGTGGTCGAGACAGGTTAGCACCTGCTAAAAGCAATTTCTCATAAATTAGTCCGTGTCAGCTCTTGAATGGCTGACGCTGAAGCTGAGGGCTGCCTGTCCATGGATGCAGATGGCTGTCCCCACACAGCTGTGCTGGAACAATCAGGGCCCTGTGAGAGCCCTGCCAGGTTGTGCTGGTGCTTGTGGGGACTCACACCTGTGCTGTGCAAATGGTGCTTGTGCCCCTTCCCTTTGGGGGCTGCAGAGGAGGTGCACACAGGGTGTCTCTGAGCATCTAATTCTGGGTATCCCAGCAGTCACATTTGGGAGAAGGGCCAGAGGGCCTGGCTCACCACAGGAGGCAGAGCCCACGCTGTGCATGGGGTCCAGGAGCAGCCTAAGGGAGTTGTTTGTGTCTGGCACTTGGAAAAGGGTCATCTGTCAGGAGTCAGCAGGTCCATGGCTCAGACTTAACAGATGCATAAAGTGAGCCCCACCCATCCACGCTGGATTCTTGCTGAACATTGGTCATTATTGTTACATATTTCCAACCCAACATTTGAAGGCAGATCCTTTACCAAGTATCTGAGGCCAAACGCAGCCCTAAGTCCATTGTGCTTTGAAGGGTTAAGAGCAAAATTTGAATCACTCAGCTGTAGAAATGCAGGTCTGCCCCCAGTCCCCCCTGTCCTTTGGCTGCTAGACATCAACACGTGCTTCATGCTCTCTGCACAGACCCAGACGTGTCTATTTGTGCCCACTTCATGTGCAGCTCCAGAGATGGCATCAGGGAACTTGACCCATAAGCAGCAGCTTTGTGGGCTGAGCTGCCGATGTTGACCTTGGTGGGGATGAGGCGTTTGCAGGACAGCACAGATGGAACATTTCCTTGACACGGACAGACCTTCTATTACACAGAGTCCAATAGGTCACTGTAAGTGCTTTGGATCAATGAGGCATCTCACAAGAGCCCATGCAGGCCCCCAGACTGGGATGAAACCTGATCTCATGGCTCAATGTGTTAGAACAATTTTTCAACTGCATTGAAAACAAGAGGCTACAGGGCAAGCAGTTGTCTCTCTTGAGGAAATAGCAAGGAAAGGATGAGGTTTACATGAGGCATGTTCAGGATCACCAAACAAAAAGTAACAGTTGTGAACAGGGGGAAGCAACAAAACCTGACGCCAGGCAGTTGCTCTGACAGTGGTCAGAGCATGAATGGTCAGCACAACCTGCCAGTTATGGCCATTTCATTGGCCTGACACGATGGAGCAGCATTTCCTACAGATGCCACAATTATCACCTTGCAGACCATGGAGCCTTGTTTTCTCTGTCCTGCTGGGCTCCGGCACTTCCCTGCCCTTGGCCAAAGTCTCTCCCAGGCAGTGACCACTGCAGGAAGCTGGCAGAGCCTGCCCAAAGGAGGCACAGGGCTACTGGGATGCACCACCCTTCCCCACTTCCACCACCACACTTGTTTTAACTCATTTCATAACTCTAGACTTCCTTTTATATCTCTGACAGTTTTGTTACCATTTTTCTTTTAACTTCCAGGTGATAATTTTTTTTTTTTTTTTTCCCCTGTGCCTGTTCCTCCTACACAGTGTTTTCTGGTTTTCTTTTCCACTCAGTCCTACCACCTCCTCTGCTCTTTAAACTACATTTCCACAGTTCCTTCTTCCTCTTTATTCGTGGACAGCTTTTATTCTTAACTCAGCAATTTCTTTAGCTGTTGGACAATGTACTAAACCCTACCAGAGATTTAGGTTTCCATCCAGAGGGAGGCTGAGCAGACCTTTCACCCTTCTTTGGGGGCAGGGATAGCATGACACACTTTTCAGGCAGAACATGTATGTAAGCAGTTTCAAATTCACATTAGCTAACAGCTAAACCGGGCTGGAACACCTTCATCCACAGTAATGACTCTTGAGAAAAACATTAAATGTCATTTTACCTACTAAACAGTGACCATGGAGCAGACCTGAGTCCTGTTTAGGTGGTGTGGATATGCACAGGTGCAGAGCCCCAGGCAAACATCCCTCCCACAAAACCATATTTCCACCATATCCAATACCTCAACTGTTGAAACACAGCAACAGCAAAAACTAGGAAGCAGACAGGACAAACACTGCTGAGTTAAATAGTCACAGGGACAAGTGCACCCTCACCCAGGACAGCACTTGCCATGTCTCTGAACAGCAAAAAGTTACATGGAAAGTTCAAAAAAGCCAGGAAAGTCAACACAGGAAAGTCACGGTCAGCAGGAGCATAAAACCCTCAGTTTACAGCACCAGACAGGAGGGAAAAAAAAAAAGAAAAAACCCCACCAGAGTCAACTTCATCTGTCATAGGCAAGCTGATTGCAATCAATAGACACTTAATGGTCTCTCAGAGTCCCATCTGGGCAATTAGCAATAGCATTAAGCAAGCAAAGACGTATTGTAAGTCTGTTTCTTCAGTGGAAGTGACAGAAAAGAGAAATAAGAAACCAAATTACTTCTTTAGATCCAAATTTTTCTCTCATTGATACTGCATGAAACCTACTGTCACGGTCAAAAATCGAACAAAACTCAGAGTTTTGTTCTCTTCCTGCAATTTTCTGGTGCCTTTTTTTTTTTTTGGTGGTGGTGGGGTTTGTTTTAAATTCAAAAGATTCAATCTCAGTTTCAAACTGTAATAAAATCTACCAAAGTTTGGAGATAATTATGAATGCCAGTGAAAGAAAGAGTGGCCTTTGGAGTATTTATTTTATCAACAAATAAATAAAACAAAATTATTTTGAATGCCCCAAATTTCACTGAAATCAAGGAGAAGCATTTATATTTTCACTTTTTCAACCCTAAAATGCAGCAGGCATCCTTCCAGGTCTTCTGAGAATAGAAAACAGCACTAGTAGTAACTGGAAAAAGTAAAGTTTTCTGTACATCTTTTATTTTGTTCATGACGAACACTGAAGAATAACTTATTAATCAGGCAGAATTATTTAGTGTGCTTTCAATTTTATTAAATATGACACTAATGCACTATAGATAACAAAATTATACACTACAAGTCATGTAACTAAATTACTGTCTCCACTGTGATCTCAGGACACTTTTCCTGAGCAATGGAGCAGATCCAGTATCCTGCACAAATTTAGTTGATTATCCTAAATTTTTCTCCAGCAATTCAGCTGACCTGCTATTGTGCAAATTTTGACCTGTGATTTCATAGAAAATAGAGACTAAGGTTGCTGTTGGATTGGGATAAAACTTTCTATTGTAAGTTGTGTTCTTTTATTGTCTATCTATCCAGATCTTCCAAAAATAACAGAGAAAGTCAGTTATGAGTACGGGAAGTTCCTGTGTGAGATGTGCTCAATATTGCGCAAGCAAAATGGGAATCTGTGCACGCAGCCAACAAATTGGGTGCACTCTTGCATTACAAGTAATTACCTGGTTTGTGTGCCATCAGTGAATTTATACAGATGACACAAATTACCATACAGAAATCAGGTCTATAATGGAAAAAAGTAATTCTGAAAGCTTTCTCTCAGCTCAAGACTTCAGAGAATTTGTCAGAGTTAGACTGGAGTGTTAGACTCCATAAATTTTGGCAAGTTATTAGCACCTTTCTGTATCCAAGAGGGGCTACTAGGATCAAATTTGCAGCAGATGCTTTTAACTTTGTCTGTGGAATTTTGCAGACAAAACAGACAAATTACAGAAACGTATGTCAGTTTGCCAGTGGAAAGTCACATCCTGTCTACACGTAAGTTCTGTGGAGCAATTAAAAAGAACTGGTGGAATATGCATTCCTTATGCATTTGCTTTGTGGCACAGCTGTGAACTGAAAATGGTAATCTCAAAATGATTGAGCAGGAAAACTCCACAGCTCTGAGCAGGAAAACTCCACAGCTCTGAGCACGCTGACCCTGTACTGTGATAACTTTCTGCATCGCTTACCAGTGTAACAGAGACTCCTTTGAGCTCAGTGTTGCCCCTCTAAGAATCAAATTACAATTTAAACCTGCAGTGCTACTATTTTTCTTATCTTTGACCTCCTGTAGGAAGCAACTTTAAATCTGCCCCGAGTGGAGCTGTTTTCAACACACTTCTTAACTTCTGTACTGGTGGTGAGCTCTGAAGTCCAGAAGCAGCAACTCACTTGTAAATACTTAGTAAATCACTTTATCTGAAATAGTTGCCAGTGAGATAGAGCCTGTGTTTCTTTGCAAAGTCTTATCTAAAAAAGGGTTCCTTATAAATGCTTTATTAAATACTGCAGGAGTGACAGACATAACAACTGAGCCACAGCCAGATGCCAAGAGTCTGGCCACGGTAGCAATTATATTTGGCAAGATAAGTTGCTGAAATGCTTCTGGTCATTGAATTTCTTCTTTCAAACCCTTTCCTCTGCCATAATGAGTTTTGCAAACATATGTAAAAGATGGCACCGGGACAGCTTGTAACATATTGACTGGGTGAACCAGGTCTGCCTAGAAGGGTTTTCAGTAGGAAAGTGATACTGAAAGCAATCCTGAATCCTGGCTGCTTGCTCCTAATTGATTTACATAAATGTTTATGTGACTCCAATTTCATAAACATTACATGCAACGTTAAGGGATTTGTAGGACAGATTTTTACAGCTTTCCATTTGGTCTCCGTTTATCAGCAGAGACAAAGATCAGACTGAGAAGGGCCAGAAGGAGAGGCAGAGGAGGACCAGGAGATCTTAGTGTCAGAGGTACTATACATCAGATTCAGCTCATAATTTCTAATGGGCTGTTATTAAATGCTTCTGGGCTCCCCAGTACAACAGAGACGTGGTCATACTGGAGTGAGTCCAGCAAAGAGCAAGAAAGGTGTTTAAGGGATTGGAGCATCTGACATCTGAAGAGGAGCTTAGAGCCAGGACTGCTCAGCCTGGAGAAGAGGACCCTCTTGGGGAGCCTTATTAATCTGTACGAGTATCTGATGGGAACTGGATGAGCAGATGGCTCAGCGATACCCAGCGGCAGGACAAGAGGCAATGGGCACAGAAATAAACACCAAAAAAAACATTTAAACAAATGAAAAACTTCTTTTATTGTGAGAGTGGTCAGGCACTGGACCAAGTTGCCTGGAGAGGTTGTGTCCAAAACCTGGCTGGACAAGGCCATGGGAAATCTGCTCTGGCTGACCCTGTCTTGAGCTGGGGGCTGGATGATCAGGGATCCCTCCCACCTTCAGCACCTTTGGGTTCTGCTCTGTGGATGGGTCTGAGTTGCAACAGCCACATTACCCTGACTTACACCATTTGAAAGGTTGGATCTGTAGCAAGACACTGAAGGAAAAACTGATTTTTATTACATTCTTGGTCCTGTAGATTAATTTGGTGGTATGCAAAATATGTTATAGTTTATCATTTATTACTGTCAACCACTGAAGATAATTATTTTTTCTCTGAACATGCTGCGGGTGTCTGTATGTTAATGACAATATCCTGCACCTGGGTATAATTGTCATTATTAATACTGATGTAAATGAAATGTTAATTCTTGCTAATACATCAAACAATGAAATACTTCAAGAGCAGAATTGCTATAATAAAAGCAATTGGGCTGTTTCTTTGTAATTTGATGGCCCACAGAAGTGCAGAAACATGTCTTATGGCTTTACAAATCTGTGATAATTTCCTTCAACTTTTCCTTTTATTGCCTTGTCATTAAATTCTCATTGAGTTCTTAAAACAAAAATGTTTAAAACAGGTGTGGCTGTTAAAGTTACAATATGAATTTTACAACCTTAAATTTTATGACACTGAAAGAAATTTCAACCACCAAAGTGACAAGAATGGAAGCAGAAGGCAGCTCTAAGGGTGACAAATTTCCATAATTGCCAAAAACTTAATATAATGCATACATTATATTCTAATCATGTAAATGAGTATTCAGAATGAAAAATATCCAAAACCACATGAATTATCAGAACTGAATAACAAAGAAACAAATAAATAAAATTTAAACAAAAAGAAAGAAAAGGGAAGAAAAAGAAAGTAAGGGCAAAAAAATGAAAGAAAAAATTTCTTAGTTCCACTTCTTTATCAGTTTCCTCTATGAATCTAATTTACGGGACCTAAATAGTTCACAGTGATCCACCCAGAATTCTTCCAGCAATCCTAGGGCAAAGATTCATTTTAAAAAGTTAGTAATTCTCATGATATTTTGGAAAGGAAATTCAACTCCCATTTAATCTATCTATAAAAACCCTGATATCTGATTTCACCAGAAGGTTCGCTACGGGTAGACAGACAGACAGAAATGTAGACATGGTCTCTTTATGTCTTAAAATAATTCACAACAAGTGTAGGAATGACCCTTCGCAGTATATTATCCCACACATTATGTTTTCTGAACTTTCATGTGAATTGCTCCATGCTAATTCCTCATTTCCTGCATTTAAGTCTGCATGCCACAACCCTTCATCAGTGTGTGCATGTTTCCTTTGCTCCCTTTCAGCAAGAAACATCTTCCCATGTTGAATAGTCTTTCATGTTGAATATTCTCAGTCAGCTCAGCAGGATTACATCATGACTATCCCAAGTGAGAAAGGTAAAATCTGATTTCAGCCTTCTTATTTTCTCTTTCTGTCAGTTTTTTTGGGCCTTTCCAGTTCTATTGATCTCTAAAGCTTTGATCCTCCAAGCAACTGCATTTTTATTCTTTTCCAAGGCAATTCATATTAATGGTCATTTGCTAAAATTAAAGTCTACATATTTCAGATATGGACTGGCTGACTCTCTTTACAATTAAACATCCATAATTTGGTTTAAAACCTGTCTTCCATTGCTGTTTATTAAGTTCTACATGCCTCAGCTTTGTAATCAAGTAAATAGTTTTAGTGAGGGTTTTAATCTTATGCTCAGGGAAAGTGAAAATTCAGCCCCGAATAATCTTTAGTGAGACTTCATTGTCTCCCTTTGTGCTGAGAGAACAACTGTGAAGTTTCCCTGTTGGGTTTCAGTAGGATGTGTATTTAAATAAAGACTGGTATCATCTAATTAACCCATGTAATCAAGTTGCTACAAAGACTGGTATTTATTTATATACTCCCCAAGTTTCATGGCTCCGTTTTTTCCTTTAACCCCTGTCAGCAGCAGTGTCCCTGCACCACACTGCTCCGTATTTCTTCTCTCCAACTCTCCTGCAATGAGCCCTGCAGACCTTTTCCTACTCCCTGACTCCTTGTTCTTGCTTTTATTTTGCTCAGGACTGGGCAGGGGCTTTCTAGCTTTGTTCTGGTCCTTGATTTACTGCTTTTCCTCCCTGCACTTCACAGTAACTTCCCCGTGCTCGTTATTCCCATAGTATCAAGCACGTTCTAGAAAAGGCAGCTCTGTCAGTCAGCCACATGATGACGTACACTTTTGGCTTCAGCAGAGAAAAAACCTTCACCTCTTCTCTTCCAGTCAGTCCCAGCTCCAGCCCCTCTTCCCCAGCAGCCACATTACCTCACGGTTTCGGCAGCCCTCCCTCTGATCTCCCCCTTCTCCCGTGACTGATCTCAACGCTGGCCAGGTAACTTTCCATATTAGCAGCTAATCTCTCTGCTCCCATATGGCTGGGGTCAGTCATCATTTCCATGACTTATTTGTTTCAATATCCGTAAAAAGTGAGGAAGTCCTTGGCATCAAGTAGCTTTAAATGATGTCAGGGGCCAACTGTGTCTTTGTTTCAGCACCATGAATGTTCCCCCGTGCCTGTGCTCACCTCTGAGCACTGCCCTGCAGCCAGCAACGGGGTAGCACAGGTGCCCTCCCATCTCATTTAATTTACTGCAAACATTATTATATTATATCCGTAGTAGTTCAGTTATTAATAATATGGTCCCTTTTCTATCAGCCAAGCATGAGAAACGTCTGTTAGGAAGGTAAGTCTGGGGCTTACAGGGAAATCTGATAAAATACTGTCTCACTTCCAGAATCACCATGTCAGCAAGACTCAGATCTCTCTCAAAATCATCCATGCAAGGTCACAAAGGCAAAAGAGGGGAAAATAGATATACAAAATTATCTTTAAAAAAAACAGGGATTTGAGTTGCCAGAAAGCAGAAGCTGCATTGCTAAGGGAAGGCGTAGCTCAGTTTGACAGCTATCAGTCCACTTTGCTCAGGCCTATTAAACTTCACCTGTTTTAAAATCATTTTCTTGTAATTCCTTACCCATTGCTGTGTAAGATCTGCAAGACCTATATAAATTTTTACAAATAAAGCATACATATCTGCCAGCATTTTGGCTCCTCAGTCCTCTAGACATGTTCAGGGAGAGATTGAATATCTCTGATTGATGCTAATACTTGATTAGTGAACTAATGCAAGCCACCACCTAGAGAAAGTGCTACGTGAAGATGGCATGAGAAGATGATCTAAGAGGCTTCTTAACATTTTATTTTATTATTTATTGCAGCTAATTCACGTGCAACGTGCATGCTATAGAGTTTACATTATTTGAAAAGCCAGAAATCTCTCTGATATTGACTCGTGTACATATATACAGAGATTTTTAACGACTCTCCAGACATTTACAATCTAGCTTTTGCACGTAGCTTCAGAAAAGGCTTTTTTTTTTTTCTGAAAGTATCACCATCAGTTCCCATGCACAAATAGCTTGGACATGATATAATGACAACTTCAGATCAGGCAGCCCCCAGATTTCACAGATGTGGTGTGTAACTGGCTGCCACCCAAGTTGTGATACACTCCTGTCAGACCAGTGCAAAGAGATTTCACCCAGAAAGTCAGCTTTTCCCTCAGACTGCAGAGTATGAGCTGTGTTTGTCAGCACTGACCTGCACGTTTTCAGCAGCAGCAAAAACAGATGGGGCATCATCCACAAGTAGCACCAGCTGGTGGATCCTCTGAGACAGAATTGTTTCCTTTTGTCCTTAGGGAAAAAGAAATACACAAAGAAACTATGGGAATAAATCCCACCTGCTGTTTAAGGACAAGTTCAAGAGCTAATTAAGGCTCTTCCAGTCACAAGCCAGAAGGAATCAAACAGGAGGAGAAGCTGAGGATCTGTCTAAGGTTTTCATCACATTAGGAAGCTCAAGTGCTGCTATTCAGATCCTGACATCCTCACCCACCTGGATGATGTCTCTGAAACTTAGAAACACTGTAAAAATAACAACCTCACACACATTTCACTGAGAAGTTTTTGCCCGCTCCATGATTTTCAGCTGGAGCTTGGCATTTGGGGGTGGGGGAATGCATGTGGTGCCTGGATGTTTTGCAGTCCCCAGTGGGACTACAGCTCTGCCTGTGTCTCACTCATGCAGTTCAGAATTGCTGGTCTGCAAACACTCATCAGAGGTTTGTGGAAGCTGAGTAGCTGTCTTCTCTGCTTAGCTGTAAAAGGGGGCTAATAATAGGATTGACTATTGCAGCATTGATGCAAAGGGGAAGTAATTGATTTTGAGAAGCATTCAGATATAATGGTGATACCACCATGGAAATGTACACAACTAAATTAACTTTCATTTTCCAGCAGCATTGGAATAATGTGCAGTACAAAACATCTGGGACCATGTATTAAAAGGAGATAAAGAGTCCTGAATAGCCAATAAGCACGCAGTGGATGAAGCAGGACAGGATGATGCAGTTATGATTTAACTGAATCAAGCACAGGGGAAAAAAATAGTCTGCATTAAAGTTACAACATTAATTCTTAACTATTCTAATTTTTGAGTGCTTGAATGAACAATTTCAACATATTTTGGGTAAAGTAATATAACCAAGTTTTGGGCATACCTAATGATTCCAGCGGAAGTGCATGTAGGTTTGACTAGGCAGTGCGTAATAGTCCTGACACTTTTCTCTTCGTTACACTATAGCTGAAAGTAGAGATACATGTGAAATAGATACAAACAGGCATCCCTTTCACTTTCCAGCTCTGGCATTTAGAAGTACCTTGGATCTCAGCTCTGCTTCAAAGTTCCTGTGGAGCAGTTTTCCAGCTTTTTGCAGCTTCCCTGATAAATGCACTCACAGAAAATGCCAGTAAGAAAACTTGATATTACATGAAACTAATCTGGTTTCACATTTTATCAAAGCCTGCAAACCAAGTACCTTCCAGCTGAAAGATTTGTGTACCTGTGGCCCATTCTTGTGTTGCCATGAAAACAGAGCAAAAGAGGAACAGATGCTTTAGACACACAAATGAGGTGATTACAACAGCTAAAGCTAAGTTTAACCTCTGGATTTGGGCCTCATGGTCTGCAGCTGAGTGATAACCAGAATAGACACACTCTCTCACACATATAAACTGGGAAACATTTCTGCAGAGTCCTGGGAAATGAAATACAGAGCTATAACTGAAGTCTTCTCAGCTCTTCCTCCATATGGAGATAACATCCCCAATGCACAAACAGTCAAAGCTGTCTGCATAAAGACTGTCAGACCAGGCTTTGGGATGTGTCCCCCCAAACAGAGCTGATAAGCTGCTGAAATAGGCTGGACTTCTGTTATGATCATGCAAAAATGGAGTCACAATTGCAGAAATTTTATTCTCACACATTCATCCTGCCCCACTCATCCATAAAGATGGTCACTGACCCCTGCACAGCCCCTTTCACACGAGCAGCTCAGCAGGTGATGAAGATGGTGGCCAAAGTGATCATTCACTGATGTGTACATGGCAGCACTGGCAAACAGTGTTCTTGTAATTCAGTCTTGGCTATGGCAGAAAAAGCATCTCCCTGGTGTATGTTCCTGATTGCCCCTTCTCCTGCCATCCCACGTCAGATGTGGGGGCAAACACACCATGCTCCTTCACACATGGAGCAGGCCAGCCAGGGCCAGGGCTGAAACACTTTGATGGGGAAGATGAATATTTTAGTTAATTTTCACTTCCTGTGGGATGTGCACATGAGAATCCATCAGTGTGGCAAAAACTAGTTTGGTACTGTTTGGCTCTGAAAACACCATCATGGAGTATTTACTCCTTCTCACTTCGATTTCCATATAAAAATATATGTAATATACAAGTAAATACTGTAATAAAAATTATAATACCAAGATCAAAGGCTGGTTTGTGTGTGTGAGTTCCTTCACCTCTATACCTTCATCATGCATTATTTTTTAGGTTAAATTAGAATCTCAGCAATATTTATGGTAGCCCACTTCCTTCATGAGTTTAAACAGGCAAATTCAGTGAACTTGGATTTGTATCATTCAATCTCAGTTTGCTGATTCTCCATTGGTTTTGGTTCTTTCAGGCTAACAAAAGTAAAAATCAGTAAAAACTTATTTTTGGCACTAGAGGCAGTGGATCTGACTGAATACAGAAAAACAGGAGATTGACTGAATTGGTTCCATTATTACATGGTCATTTTGAATGTTGAACTTCACTTCAAGCCAAAGAACATGCTAAAGAAAATAAAGCTTGAATATATTGTTCCCACATTTGCAAACCACTAGTATAGGAATATTTTTGACCATCCTAAATATTCACCATTTTTGGCTACGACTTTATCTCAGTCACCATCTCCAATGCCAAGTTTATTTTTAAAGAGCAGTCTAGTTCCTGCTCCTTCAGGTTTCTGCAGACAGCTGTTTTGTTTTGCTCTTCCCATGCTATGAAAAATCTGTCATTCAGTATTTAATTCTAGCACCTAACTGCCTCTCTTGAGACAACGGAGGAGCCTCCAACAACTATGAGCCCATCAAGATCCCCAGCTAGGATAAAAAACCCCAAAGTGAAGGTTAAAGCAAAACAGCAGGTCAGGAAGCTCAAAGGCTTGTAGCATTGATTTCTTTGGCACAAAAACCACTGGGTTAGTCCAGTCTGTCCTCTGATTTAAAAGGAATTATCCTGAGGTAAAAATAAAGGAATGCAGTGGTGAATCGGGCTCATTGTCTAGATTTAGCACGAAGCTGAGATGAAGGCGCTGGGCCGCGTGCGATGCAAGGTGTAAATGAACAACACGCGTGAGCAAGGCTTGATCTGTTCCTTATGGCGTGTGCAAAACTCCTCTCAGGTATTCGTCTGCACAGCTCTTCAGGCCACACAACACTCGTCTGTTTTCTAATAAAAATATTGAGCTGGTACATCAAGAGCTCGAAAAACCATTGGCGCCAAATGGTACAACGAGACTCCATCATTCCTCTGTCAAAATTTGGAAGAAGTCACTTCTAATTCCTGAAGGTTTAAGGCTGCAAGGTTGTGTTTGTCAATATGTACTTGGGAGTGATTTGCTTCTACTCCTTCCTTGAGATTGCCCAACAACTGCACTTGATTTTTTCACCCCTTTTGAAGGTTTAAGGGCTGCTCTTGCTGCTGCTGCTTCCCTCCTCCTTGCTATCCAAAGCAATGGCTGTTCTTTGCCCTAAATAAAGCAGGGGTTTGGCTGGCCAGTCACACAGTCTGCAAAGGTTCAGGTGGAGAGAGAAACCAGGCTGGGCAAGAGCAGAGATCATAAAGTCCTTAACACGGCTTACAACAAATTGTGCTTTATATCCCTCAGGAAAGCTGTTGGCAGGTGACTCAGCCTGACTCAGGCTGTTTTAAACTCTGCTCTCTGTGCATCAGATATGAGAAAGGGGCTTATCAGACCTCCTGGGTGCCCTGTAACAGGACAGTTGCACCCTCATGGTATCAAAGCTTGTCAATTAGACTGGCATTTTTGTGAATTGCCTCACACAATGAGTGTTTTTTAAGAGGGGCCCACAAGACAGAGATAACCAGAGAAGCCCCCACTGGAATACACACAGCTTTTGCCCAAACATTGCAGTGCTTGGAGTTCTTTTTAAAGCACCAGCCCTAATGGTATGGCTCTGGATAATGAGATGTGACTTTCTTTGAAATATATGAAGTGCATCAAACACCATCACAGTTATGAGGACAATCTAAACCCCCAAAAGCTCAGAGCACGTCACAATTTTTTTAAGCATCAACTGAACTTTCCCTACACCAGTGAGGGAACCTCCGTGTGATGCTGGAGCTGTGGGATTAGCAGCACTGTCTGACTTGCAGGGACCATGACCTGGGTGTACCCAACACTCTCAGAGAGGCGGTGACACTCCTTGAAGCAGCTTCCTGCTTTTACAGAATACCTCTTCTGGAGATTTTCATATCTCACTACAATCTGGCTGAATTTTAAGCAGAAACTTAGCTGAAAAGGGGCTTCTCACTGTGTTTCACAATACCTGGCACTGGTTGTTCCAACAGTGAGCACAAACACCCTAAGAAAAACACTAGTTCAGCCATAATTTCCTGTCTTTCTGTTTCTGCTTTTCGGGGTTATGCATACCATTACCCAGGGCTTAGCAGTGTTGTGAAAGACACTAACCAAGTGTAATGACTTGGGGAATTCAGCTCACTTTGGAGTTTCCAGAAATTTTTCTCCCCTAAGAAGATTTTCCAGCTATTTTATAGGCAGCAGAAGGAAAAACAGTTTGCCCAGACAGCAGCAGCGTGAGCTATCTTTGGATCCTTACTGTCAAATGCAGAAGGCATTTGCTGGGCAACTCTCAAAGTGTGCATACCACAAGATTTAATCAAGGAAACTCGAGTTCATGTCCTATTTTGCAAGAGGTATATTCCCCCAAAGGGCTGGGCATGCCTCCAGAGAAAACTCATCACTGCTGTGGAGCAAAATTGAGATGGCAAATGCTTTAGGGTTGGAAACACCCCTGTGCTCCTCTTGCACTGCCTGGTGACCACTGGCTCACAGAGCTGGGACCACAAATTGTGCCTGGGCTTTTGCGAACTGTTGGCACTGGCACTGCTCTCAGCATTGTGTTCCTGGCAGCAGCCCATGCAAAATCCCTTGGTGGATCATCTAAAAACTCAAGAAAGCCGTTCAGATTTGTGAAAAGTTGTGACAAGTGCTTTTTTCCTTTGTTAGGCAGATAACTTTGATTTTGAAATGTCTTTTTAACTAGGAGACAGACTAATTTGGGAAGCTCATTCTGTCCCACAAATGACATTAGGGTTATACCAGCCCAACTAGAAAAACTCTCAACAACCAAGACAGAGGAGACAGGTTCTGTTATCTAAACTAACAGCTCTATAAAAACTACTCTGTGGAAGCTGACAGTTATTGAACAAGAAGAAGATCAGTATGAAAATAATATTCAGACAGCATGAGAATCCGTCCTTTACAATACCAAAAATTAATGTCAAGTGTGATAATGATCAAAAGTAGTAAGGAACAAAATGGGCTTCTTTTTAAAGGGAAAACATCTGCTCTGCTTTGTTTTTTCCCTGATCACCGCGAAAATAGTAGGTTTTGCCTCAGGAGGCAGAAAAGGTTTCACTCCTCTAGCAATGCCTTCATTTTATTTCTGACCCCTTGGATCATTTAATTGGGGTCCTTTTAAATCCAGTCTGTAGGTAAACTGCATGCATAATTAGCCAGCTGCGTCCCCTGCCAAGAGTGTGTCATTTAGTATCTGTGAGTGCCAGCAGGGTCAGGCATGACACATGGTGCAGTTCTGAAAAGCAAACAACCTTTGGGCCCTGTCCATAAAACAGGAACATGTTCAGGGCTGTATTGGGCTCTTTCAGCAGTTTCTCATGCATGACCAGAGGTGTGGATTTTATGTGCAACTCGTAAAGAAAACTCTCCAATTTGCACGCCACAAGCACTAGCAGGTGATGGCTCAGGGTAGCAGAGGAGGTGAAAAAAACTTTGGCAAAGACATTAACTGTGTCTGCATGTAAAGAATACTCTTTTCCATTTAGTGCAGGCAGCAGTTACCATGTGATGGCTTAAGCAGCAAGTTAGAAATAGCTTTGGGAATCACTTCTTTGTATCCCAAGAGGACTAGCTCAGACTCTTTGGAAGGTGAAATTTTAGGAATCTACCTGTAAGTGCATTTTAATTTTAATGAAATGCTCTGGCAGGACCCACCCTTTGCTTTCAGTGCAAAGATGGTGCTTTGCACAGCTGGCAGAGAGTTAATGGTGCCTTGGCCATGTGGCGGCCCACCCTGGGTGGATTTTGGAGACAGTTGTGTGTAAAATGAGCTCCAGGCACCTCTGCAGCCACTTGGAAAGCCCTTGTAGTAGCAGAGCTACATTATACTGTGCTGGGTGTTATCTCTGACTATAGGGTCTGCAGCAATGAGACACACAGAGATTTATCTGGAGCTGATGAACAGAGAAACAATTTCCTGACCACAATAGAGTAATCTCAGCGTCATTATACCATCACTTCTGTCAAGTCACTCTTACCTGAAGTATCTGGCTTGCCTTCCATTAATTGCCTTCCAAAATGCAGATGAGACTCACACAGGTGATGAAGTATTACCTGCTTGCCCACAGTGAGGAGCCATCAAACACCACCTGTGTCAAGAGGTCCCCATTTTCATCAGTCACCTCTGTTCTTCCCCTGGGTCAGCTGTAACTCTGCCACTGAAGAGCTACCCCCTCCTTGAGAGTGCATTGTCAAGTCCTTTGTTGTTAAATAAATGCATTTTTTGATGAGGAAAACTTTCACACTTCATGTAGGAAGCTGAACATGGATATCAGTCATAAAAGCCAGTGATTTAGATGCATAGTGGCATTCTTACCCTGCTCAGGACAGACCCAAAGCCAAGCCTCAGACGTGGATCCCAGCAGTTCTTTATTCATCAAACCCTCACATTGTGCCCATTCCCTGCCTCACACCAGCTCTGTAAAATGCACACCCAACACTTGTGTGATTCCAAAGAGCCACAGGCAAAGGATGAGCATGGAATCCTTGAAGGATGTCAATATCCCAGGATGCCCACACCACCTCTAACCACTGACATTTTGGTTTTTTGTGGACACCTGCTTTTATTTTCTGGGGTATGGGCAAACTTGCAGATTAAAAATATCAAGGTCTGCCAAATCTGCAAAATCAGGAACTGTTACTTCTTTGTATTTTACTATTTGAACCTTTTGGAGTCTCATTTCTGAGCTTTTCTCCACAAGCAGCACCACTAGTAGCTCGTCTGTGTGCTCGCTTATGTAAAATACATGGAAATGCTGACAAATTCACTGATTCCAGAAGCTGGAGATTTAAGAAAAACACCCGGTATTGTGAGACTCTCAATAGTCATAAGACTTTGATGTTTTGAATGATGGAGTTTCCACCACTTCCACTGGAGACTAGTCCAAACCAGGTCCTTGTATGCTCATGTTGCTGTTACTCAGCAGTTTTGTATTTTCACTACAAAACCACTCCTTTCATATCGTTCTTGACATCCCATACAGAGGAAATCCAAAGAATGGAGGTTTCTCAATTCTCCATAACACTTAGGAATATGAGATTAATACACTCATGTGGTCCACTTAAGGTTATGACATGATTGTCTTCAGGAAATGAAAGGGGCCAAAGTTTTCGCACATTTTAAAGCATATATAAAAATAATTATTGAAAAAAAAATCTCTCCAATCTTCTTGTTTAACAAAGAAGATATTGTTTGGAAGATAGAAAATAAATTAATTTTCTGCTGACCTCATTAAGACTGGATTTTAGTTCCAACCCAAAAGAATTTTAAAACAACATTAGTCTCCTGCCCTTAAATCTCCATCTATGGAAGCTGGTCTATTTATTAATTTCCCTGCTGGAGAGCATATTTTGACTGGCCTGCGAGCTGAGCAGACAGTCTCTCCCCAAAAGCTCACACACGAGGGCCATTTCCTTATTCTTTTCTTCTCAGTAAAAAGGGTGTTTCCAACCATATCATTTTTAATCAAAGCACTCTTGACTCAGACACAATTGTTCACATTGATGGACAGATGGGGATTTGATCCAGACCCAAGGAAACAAAAAAGCAGAAAGGGCAGCGCCTCTCTTATCTTCAATGAATGAACAGGATTAGCCATAACCTGTTCTCTTCTCACCGTACAACAAATCCAGTGTGTGCTCCCAGCACAGCCACAGATTCACATCTTGTAATTTTTAATACAAGACATATCCAGCCTGAGGGAACAAATTACTCTTCTGTATTCAGCATGCTTCAGTGCCTTCAGAGGACTGCGCTTGAGAAATAGAGTTACTTGGCTTGCCAGAAAAAACCTTTGAAAACAAAGGAGAGGGCTCTCTGCGATGAAAGTCAAGTTCATCCCAAAAGCAACAAAAGAAAGCAGTTTGGGAAGTTGGACAGGCTCTGGTGGAAAATTGTCCAGACACGAGTTCACTTTCTAAGTGGCACTGTGCAGCAAATTGGTTTTCTGTGCAATCCCAGAGCATGACTGTCTTAAAAAAACCCTAACCAAAACACAAAAACCACAGTTTGAAATGGGCAAGGCTCTGTATCCCCGTTTTCCTGTTGGGAACCTGGAGCTGAGCTGATGGAATGAGGTAGCCCTTCTCTGCCTTCTCCCCTCTTCCGCCTGTCTGCTCTTAAAATCTCAGCTCGTCAGGAGAGGCACTATTTTCTCATGTGAAAGTACAGGAAGACTGGGATCTCAAAGGCTACTGAAATAAAAATACCAAAGGGAGATGAAAAGCGTGTGGGTTTCTATTAATAAAGCCCAAGTGGGCTCGTTGTCTGATACCCCTCAGCAGCTGTGCCACCCCTGTGTGCACTAAATCACAACAGTGCTGCCTCCACCCTCACACTGTGACACTTGCTCAAGAATCACGAGATTTGAAAAGTTACAGGGTTTGAGAGATCTCGTTTGTTTCAATCAGCGTGAGTTGGTTTGAGCTTATGAAAGCAACGAGAACTACAAACTTACTCTGTCTAAAAAGCAAACAAAAAAACAAAAACAAAAAACCAAAACAAAAACAAAAAAACCAAACCAAAACAAAAAAGCCCCCCAACACAGAAGCAAACAAACAAAAAAACCAAGAAAGAAGAAAGATTTGTGTGTAATGGCCTGACTTTAGAAAAAAAAAGCCACAAACAGTAAATTTATTTTTACTGAGCAAGGAAAGGGGAGCCTTTTTTATATTGAGTATTTGACCAATCACATCAGATGCTTTGTTTGAATTTTTTTCCCCCCAGGCTTTGCCACATGAAGAGTTCTATAGGACTGCAAATGTCAAAACAGAAAATGTTTCTATTTCTCTCCCTGCAGTACTCCTCACTAACCCACCTACAATACATCTTTTTTCTAAGTGCTCTTCACAAGAACCTTTTTCAAGAAAAATCCAAGACTGCAGCTTTCCTGTTTCCAGAACTGTTTTCAAATATGATATAATTCTATTTCCATTCTAAATGGTCCAACTGAAAATATCAAAATATTGCTGCTTTATACTGCATCCGTTCAGAACATAATTTCAGATTTTGGCAACTGAACATTTTTGTTTTCCACCTCTGCTGGCAGGGCAGGAGGGTTTCCAATTTCCTAACTTTCTCCCTCTCTACAAAAAAAACCCCAACCAAACCAATACAGCTTGTAAGAAGCATGAACAGAGAAATTAAAAGGTTAAAAAAAAAAAGAAAGAGTGACATTGCTTTGCCTAGGGGATGTAAATAGTGTTTATCAACCTCCTTTGTTTCTTGAAATCTTGATAAGATTTAATTAGAATGCCATTTTCAGGCACAGCCTTTTTTTATTATTGAATTGAGATTTTCTTATCCATTAAAGTCCAACATTCAAGTTCAAACTACAGTCCTAGTTTCTCTTAAAAATGCAGCTAGTCCTAAATACCTTTCTTCCTAAACAGTTCCACAGGTTTGGGAGCAACGCATGTTGTACTTTCCAGTTTACAAAGTGTAACTTCCAGGAAGGAAACAGGAAGGATAAAGTATTCTGTCATCTCTCTGTACAGTGTCTGGTATATTCATTTGCAGAATGAAGTATGCAAAAATATAAAGAGACCAAATCAATTGTCATTTTAGTCCAGCCACAATTGCATGGGTAATGCTAATACCTTGTTGTTCAATTGTGGGTGTGCTACTGTTTCTGTAAGTGCAATGTTTTTCAGTCTGCTCTGGAAATCTGAATTCACAGCCAAATTCTGTTTGGTATCTTCCTTGCTAACAGTTGTCATAACAACAAAGAAAAGACTTACCCAAGAGTTTACATATACAGCGCCTATTAACACAGACTCGAAAAAAAAAATCTTATGAAAACTGTATATATGCTCCCCGCAGCGGATTTGATTTTGTCTGGCCTGTAACTAAAGTCCCTTGATACTCCAGTTTTATGAGGGTGTGATGTAGTGGTAAATCAGGGCCATACTGATGATCTAAATCAGAATAACCAGCATGTTTTTCATTTCAGAAGAAAAAAAAAAAAAAGTTTGTGAGAGAAAGTTTGCCAGTTTCAGCACTTCCTGGCCGCCAAGAACATTTACTGAAAATCAATGGTCTGTCCAAAACCTAATGTGAGCAGGAGTCGTAGTGCAGCTGTTCAGAATCTATACTGCTTCCTAGGCAAAGTTTCTAAGCCCTTTCAGTCCTTTAGAATAATAAAAATGATTAATGGTCTCAAACACTGTGAACCAAGTGTTTTGAAGTGTAACCTGCTACTTGTAATGCACTCAATATTTCTGATCTGTATTGTACTGGCATATGGCGCCTCTGGAAGTTAATGTTAAAACGGGCAATGTTGAAATGAATGAAGAGAGGCTCGCTAAGTCTGATGGCAAAATCATTTTCTCCCAAATCAAGATATTCTTTCCCGTCAGTTCATAAAGGCAAAAAAAAAAAAAAAAGTGACTATAAATATATAAAAATGCCTATTATTTTCTATAAACATGTTCTAGGAGAGCAATATGGATACCTCACAATGCAGAAGGAAAATGACCCATCTCATTCAGTGCTCTAAAGAGACATCAACTTGTTTTGGAGAAAAACAAGTTGGGTCTTCTCACAGACTGCATGCAACAGAAAGAGGCTCAAAAACTTCATGGAACAACTTCCTCCATCTGGGCCTTCCCTATTCCTGCCCCTCTGGGCACAGCCCTTGCTATAAGCACAAGCCTTAGCGCCAGTTTGATCGGTGTCAAGAGTTGGTAGAGTCACGTAAATAACAGAACGCAGCGAGGCCCAGAAAGTCGCTGGTGGCCAGAGACACCGGTGCCTGCAGTGCAGTCACACCGGTCACCGTGGGCACTCTGCTGGGCACCAAGCCCATCTCCAGCTGCCACACACCTGACCCCCAGCTCTGCCCGCCCCGAGGCTGCAGTTGCACAAGAACGTCCCTCTGAAGGGTTGGACTCCAGCCCGAGCTGTCACTTGGCGCCCTGTTTATCCCGGCCTGTTTGCTCATGCCCTGCACCAAACTCAGGCAAACAAATAGATTGATTTGGACCACAGCTATTTCCAGATATTGGCAGCTCCCTGGATGTATTGAGTCCTTAATTGCCCTGAGCAGCCTCACCTGTGCTCCCACCCACAGCCCCTGGCCATGGCCCAGGAGCTCTGCTTAAGCTCAGTCCCAGGGATCTTAGTCCCTGTCTGGGCTGGAGGTGTTTGTGTCTCCAGCCTTGACTCCTGGGTGAACTTTGGTCCTGTGCTCCCTGGATGGACCCTGCTTCACTCCTCCTCATGTCTGGGGTTCTCAATGGGACACATTGCTGGCACCCATCACTGCCTGTGCTGCAGCCACACTTGGTTCCTGGGACACCTTCCCTTAGGAATCTATTGGCATTTGCTGCTCCCTGAAAAACATAACGTTTAAGTGAAAAGTTGTTAGAAGTGGGAAAACATCTACAAGATACAGTGGAACAGGAAGAAGTGGAACAGGTAGCTTCATCCTGGCTACCTGTACTTCCCTGTCTTCTTGTTGGGTGCAATAGAAGCTTGGGAAAGCATCATAAGGAACACTCAGTTAACGTTTACAGAGAGGTAATGTGCCAAGTTCTTTTATGAAACTTCCAAGTCTAAATTTACAGGCCTTATATGCAATATTATTTTGGGGACAGCATATTGTATTCATTAGATATTTAAAATGGTATAAACTAGGCAGTAGAAGTACTCAAATTGCTGCAAGCCAGATGGAGATCTTATCATAATACCTCCCACAATTTGGAATAACTTCTTTTTTGAAAGTTACTCTGCTCACAGCCTAGGAGAGGAGTGAATCTCCTAGGTCAGCACTGATCTGGGCTGTGTAGGCAGAGGGTTGCCTGTCTCTCCTCTGCCACGGAAGGATATGAAGTGCTGCTCCTCTGCACTAGTGCACAGGAGCAGAAGGGGCATGTAGGCTGAAACAAAAACAAAGTAAAAATTAGATCATGCTAAGTCACATTTTTGGAGCATAAGGGAACATTTTAGTCCAATTACCTTCTTGAGCACAAAAAGAAAAGGAAGCATTTTACCAGAGTCAGTTTTTAAAAGAATTATCCTAGGTAAATTGATCTGCAGAGAATTGCCCCCAAAACTATAAATCATATTGATTTCCTTGCTTTACACTCCTAAAGAGTGACCAAGGAGTTATTGGAAGGGTGCATGGAGCTCTTGGCCACACAGATTGAGGATGGGGCTTATTCCTGCCTGTAATATGGATTAGCAAAATGCAAATGATCTCTGTCATAATAAACAGGAGGGGGATTATTGTATGCTTGACCAAAAAATTGAGAATACACTATTAGTGACTTCCTAGCACTGACCGACTAGATCTGATGTTCTTGAATTTCACTGTATTCGCATAGGAGTTAGGAAAGAGCACTTACTCTTTTAATTTGGGGTGGATCTTTACAGTTTGTGACACCATGCAGTACTAAATGCAGTATAAGTTGCACTCTGGAAGCATATCTCCTTTGGTACTTTCCTCTTCTTCCAGCATCTGCCCTTTCATTAGTTTGTAAAACAAATTTAAAAGTCCAATGACTACTAATGATGGGAAACTGGCAAAATGCTCTTAGGCATCTATTGTATTCTCAGATTGTTTCAAAATACTTAACAGCCATGGTTTGGAGCAATTTTTAAAATATTGTGTTAAATTTCTAATTAAAGTTCTGTGGCAGCCAGATTGGCTTATCTGAACAAAGCAATTGGTTTGGCAGAATTGACTCATGGTCATTCTACCTGACAGCATTCCCTTTTGTGGGAATGTAACTCTTACTGTGAAAATGTTGTACTAAGCAAACCTTAGTTCCGCTCGTAAATCAGTTCGATGAAAGGTTTGAAAGCCTGTTTCTATGGTGCAGCTAAATTACACTCAAAGTACAACTGAATTTGTCCCTACTTTTCCATCAAGTATAATGTGACTTAAAGAAACGTTCTTTAAAGATAGAGAACAGTTCAGAAAGCCAGATGAGAATTCCTGAATGAAAGTAGATAGAATTTAGGTAAACATTCTCCAAGTTTAAAATAACAGACTGAAGCATTTGTCTTTGATTATCAATTTTAATGTCCATAATAATGAGACTCATTCCCACTAGGACAGGCATACTAAAAAACTTTTGGAGTGCTTGCATTCAGATTCCTAAAATCAAACTCTTCCTCGCAGTCAAAATCCTATGTAAAGCTGAAGGAAGAATGGCTTTTGATTCCTGTGCGAATGAACTTTCAAAATACTTGCAATTCTACAGGATAAATTAAATGAAAGATTTCTGGGAGAATACTCAGGCTCTCTGTACCAGCAAAGCTGGTAAGTTGCTGCTGCAACCATAGCCAAGGCACTTTGATGCTGTTGCATCAAAAGCCAACCACTGCCTAATTTGGAGCCCACCCAAAATTCAGCTTTTTTTGGCTTACTGAAACATCAGGTGCCTAGAGAGAGATACAACTTTATATGGGTCAGAGGCAACTTCAGTGACAGCCCCAAATTATGTTTTTGCCTCATGCACACTCCTCCAGTCAGAATGAAACAGAGCCAAAAGTTGTAATTCATGAGTAGGTTTGCCAGCCTACGGAATTCGTAAGTCTTCTCTGAGGTGGAAGCTGATATGTACAAAATGTTTCACCTGAAATGTAAAGAAAGAAATAAAAAAGCCAAGGACCCATGAGAAAATCACTGCACAAATCCCTTCCGTTTTAATTCACAGCCACATGAGTGGACCATGTGTCTTCCTTTTGGATCACCAATACATACTAGTTTCAAAGGGAATGGGCTTTTATTAAAAATTAATATAAGTTTTATTAATCTGACTTTCGATGTACATATTGATTTTCAGAACTGAAAGTTGGTCATTTCTCAGTTCTGCTCTAGTGTAAAAAAAATCCCCTCAATCCTGCACCTCCTCTCCAAATGGATCAATGTCCGAATTCTTCCAAGTGATTTTTTTTTTATTGCTGGTAATTGAAATAACATCAAACCTTAACTTTAAAATATTGCTTCAGCTCAGTGTCAGGTTTTCAAATCTCTCCTGCAGACCATCATTCCTTCCACCAGCAGAGCCACGGCATTTCCCATACTCAGATCTGGGTCCATAACTGCACGTGGCAAAGTGAGTCAGCAGGAATCATGTACTTGCATATAATGCTCCATGCAGGCAGCACAACACAAGAATTTTAGTCTCACATTATGTCATTAAAAGAGGTCTTGAAAAAGAAGCTCATGAAGAATAAGACCAAAATGGTCATAATACTTATTTTTCATTTTAATACCTTTCTATGCAAACTAATTGTTACGCAGCTGTGCTCAAAGATGAAATTTGGTTCACTCCTGTTGTTAGAGATGGCTGCAGTAAGAGTGGCAGGATCCCAGCCTGAAACAAATCACACATTTTCTGACAATGGATGTTTTATTCGTGAAATTGCATTATCTGCATAGTACAAAACATTTTTCTGCTAAAGCATGAGGAAACAGGAAGGATGGAGTAGAGGGATCTGCTGTTTCTACAGGAGAAATTCCAAGCAAAATAGTGGGAGAGCATTAAAAAAAAAAGTAAAAAAACCTGGTGTTTTTTCATTTCAATCCAGTAGTGGAAATTGATTAATGAAGCCCGTGTGCAGCTGGTACAAAGGGCCAAATCTTCGGCTAACATTAAATAGCAAGCTTCTACTTTTGAAAACCAGAAAGAGGAAGGGGGCATAAAGCTAAAAAACAAACAGGCATATTTGATCATTTAGTGGTGAATAGATCAGGCACTCCTCAGTTGCAGGGTTTTATTTTTGTGCATTGTGTCAATGATTGGAAACCATATGTTTTAAGACCAGCTTCAATAGTATCAGTAGCTACAGTCCTGCTCTCAGATTACTTTTTACTGCCTGCCTAATTTTGAGCTTTAATAGCTAACATGCACTTTGTTTATCAGTTACAAATGTTCTGAATGTTGATGAAACAGGCTGAACAACACATATTGGCTTATCATCAGTACCAAAGACTGAGATAAAATGTGTTTAATGTTGTGGCCTGAGACTTTGCAAACAAGGAGTTCTCAGAAATAAGAATAATAATCTCAGAATTGATGGCTCTGGTTCTGAATGGGAGATGTTAGCATTCAGATCCTGACACAGCCCTTGTTATCCACAGAAGAATCCATCCTACAAGGAGCAGAGCGTTTTGGCTCCAAAAGTGCAACCAAGTATAGCACAGTTAAGCCCCTCGGATGGCACAGTCCCATATGAAATGCTCTACTGCACTGGGGGCAGTCTGGTGGTATTCAAATTAAATATATTTAAAGTTTTTCCAGAATCAGACCCTTGGTATCTTGCAGGCCTGAGCACTAATACATGAAATAGGTCATTTTTACATAATTCTGTTTAACTGTACAGCAAATAAATTTAAAATAGTCTCTAGATTGTGTTATTTATCCTCTAATTACTTGAGGACAGAGTACCTCTCCTCTGTTTTTAAAATACTGTATAAATTAACAATGTTCTAACAATAACAGCAGCAGCAATTTGGGGTGTTTACCAGAGGGAAAGCAACTATTAGCCCTGAGAATGAAATTTCACTGCAATCCACAAAATAATGTGTTAGGAAATACTATGGTTGCCAACTTTCGCAATTTTGTTGAAAGTCTTCTAAAATGTGAGGGTTGGGGTGTTTGGGGTTTGTTTTTGTTTTTTTTCCCCACAAAGCCTGAGCTCTGGCATCATGTGAAAACATGAAAATGTGAGAATCTCAGTTTTAATTTTAGAAGACAACTAAGTTACTCAGCATTGTGGTTGCAAAGAGAAATTGAAAACATGAGCCCAAGGGCCAGAGAACAATTAGGAAGAGCCCAAAATGCATTACTTTTAAATTCTTACACTTTGTAAAGTGAATTCTGACTTGGGGTGTTTCTATGCTCAGGGTTAATCATATTCAGTAGCCCAATAAATCCTCTGTATCCTTTTTGAGGACTTCTCACCTTGGTTTGTGACAGAGGGTGACGTCACATCTTAATTGTCAGGGAGGATGCTGAAGTTCAATACTGGCTCATTTCTCGTTTTTAAAAACAGAACCAGTTGTTTGTACTGATGTAGATTTCTTCATTTTGACAATGAGGTCAACAGCAGAAACTGGTAATATTTCCTCAAGGGAAATACACTTTCCATTGTAAGTAAAATTTGGGATCTAGCTCTTCACCTACTCCTCAGAGAGGCCGAGGTGTGGCTCTCCCACCCTCTGGATCCCAGGGTCTGGCAGAAGACAGCTCCCTGTGAGCCCTAAGGACAGGGTATGGGCTGACTGCTCAGGTGCCCAAGGAGAACCATTATCTCTTAAATCTGTGCAGGACACTGGCACCCAGCCCAATGATTAGGAGCATTTCCACTTGGTGAATATGTGGAGCTTTCTGCACCGTTTCCATGTAGTCTTTTAGTTTATGATATTTGGGAATAAGCGCAGAGTAACAAGGCAAGCAAATCCCCTTCCAAACCTGCCTTGGTTTTTGGCCAAAAAAAAATTCCACTGCTCTGAGAAATCCCTGGCATTATACAGCTGAGGATGCCCCAGCTTGATGAAACAGAGATTTTTGTCAAGCCAACTGCTAGGACTGGCTCCTTTCCTCTCGTCTTGCAGCCTTTACTCCATGCAGCTGTCTGACCCAGGCACCCCAACCCACAGTCTCATCGATGGGGCAGAAGCTGTATTACTCCCTTGCCTTTCTAAATGGCTTTTAAGATCTACAGGTACTTTCCTGGACACTAACAGTGAGGAAAATACTTTAAATTCCTAATTGAAAAAATATCCTTTATTGTCCTCTTTGCCCCTTTTCCTACTGTGCCTTTATTACTTTTCTAAATACTGCATACAACGTTTTTGGTAAATAAGAAAGATATTAGAGTAGACAAATAATGTTTACTCACCAGCTCAAGAAAGGTGTTTCTGGCACTGATTCACAACTTACTCACAACTTACAAAAATTACTTATGCTGAAAGGGACAAGGAGTGTCTTTTTGTGTATGGGGTGCTGAACAAACAATGAGGTCCTGGTCCCTGCCTGGCTTGCCGTGGCATTACCACAAACAATACTAATTCTTAAATACCTGCCTGACTTTAAGCACTTAGGTAAATAATTGTATTGATTGTTGTAGGCCTATTCACATGCATAAAACTAAGCATATATTCAAATATGTTGTGAAATCAGGGGTCGGGAGAATTTTGCAAGCAAGGCATTTTTAGATATGAATTTACTTGTTAAAACCAGCTTCAAAAGGAGCTAATGTGGCAATCAGGCTTTTGGGCACGGCAGGGGCAGGAAGAAAAAGGTTTATTTTCAAGATGGATCTAAGGACTTTCTTGTACTTCAGAGACTCCTCACCAGAACCACAGTTACAGGTGAGAAAGGCAGCAGGGAAGTCCCCCCAACCAGGGATTGCTCAGAATTTAATGTGAGAGTAGCATAAACTCAGAACTGCAGATAATCCATGGGGAAATCAGGGGATTAGTGCCGAGAACTGATGGGGAATAACAACTGAAAGACCTTTGGTTTTTCTAGGCAGGCGGGAGGTAGCTCATGCTAGGAAGTCTGCCAGCTCCAAACTGATGTTGGGAGCTTTGTCTCCTTTGGATTGTAGGAACACACTTTGCAGTCAAACTGATCTGAGAGATTTTGATAGTAAAACCAGCTGTCTCATTGCAATGATGTTTTTGTTCCATTGTCAAAATTTTGAGTTAAATCCATGAGTGGGCTGCAGCTTGCTCAAACCCTGAACTCAACACCCTTTGTGATCCTTTGGCTTTTCCACTGCGGTTCATGGGATATCTCCTTCCTGAGGAAAGGGCTAGGTGTAATAAAAGCCGTCGGGACAAGGAATTGCAGGTCTCCTCCGATGCCTCCCCAGTGCTGGAGAAACAGAACTGGAGAGCTGCAGTCTGTCCCAGACTGGTGAGAAAGGGGAATAAGGAGGAAGAGCAGGGTGTGGAAATGAAACACTCCAATGCTGCTGTGGCCAGGCTGCATCCTGAGTGAGCAGGTACGCCGGCAGAAAGGGGAAGCTGTGTGGTACCTGAGCGGGGACGAGGCCAGCATGGGCCAGGGGAAGCTGTTTGTGGGGTATACAGCACGAGGGGATTCAGGGAGGGTGCACACGGTGGGATGTTGCAGCCCCATCTTCCCAGCATAAACTGTCTGAAGGTGCCTCGTGCCCCTCTCTTGGATGTGCAAACAGAGGAGGTGCCTGATTGAGGCGTCCAGCACATCAGGCAGGAGCATGAGGGGCACATGCCAGACTGCCTCTGGTTTTGTGCTGACATGGGAGGTGGGACAGCACCTCTGTACGGCCACAAAACCATTGTCTCCCTTGAGGTGATGGGAACTGTGGTCAGGCTTTCGCCCTCTGGGGAGCCAGGAGCTGTGGGATACTCTGCGAGTGCAGAAGGGTGGCTTGATTGAGTGATGCTGTTTCTGCAGGACCCATGGCTCTGTGGCACTGTGTGTGTAAGACAAACCAGATGTCAACAAAAGCCCTTCCTTTTAAATTTATATTTTAAAATTGTCACTAGAGATCTGTAATACAAGGACTGTAGTGAAAATGACTGTTTTCACGAAAACAGACGCTACAGACAAGGCGGTATTCACATGGTATTCAAGGGTCCAAGTTCTACACGACGAATTTCTTTCAAGGACTTGCAGCTCGATGAACGCTCATAGCAGCAACATAAACCCGTAGCTACGGGCGGGAGCAAGCGCGGCCAGCGCGTACCTGCGCCGGTGAGAGCGCTGCCCGGCTGCTGCGCGGGAGCGGCGGGTCCGCGCTCCCTGCGGCCCGGGGGGCGCGGGCAGCTCCGTGGCAATAGCGGGGGGCTGCCGGGCGGCCCCGGGAGCCGCGGGAGGCTCCTCCTCCGCCCCGGCACCGCGGGCAGCGCAGCGCTGCGGGCGCCGGGACGCGCCGCGGCCCCACGCGTGCGGTAGGTGCGCCCCGACGGCGGCGGCCCGGGGGCAGCCCCGCGGCGCTGCGAGGGGCCGGCGGCCCCGGGGTCGGGCTGCCGCGGGGGGCGGAGGGCCGGCTGTGTTGGGCGAGCAACAGGTCAGAAGAACGGAGGGAAAACCCCCCGCGCCGTCCCGCGGTGCGGCCGTGGCGCTGCGCTCCGCGCCCCGCGCAGCCCGCGGGCGGCTCCGGCGGGAGGCGCGGCGGGGAGGGGGCGGGTGGGCGCGCCCGGGGCGCAGCGCGGGGCGCGGAGCCGCCGCCCCGCTCCGCTCCGCTCCCTTCCGCGGGCATGCGCGCCTGCCTCGCACATGCTCACTGCGCCCGCGGCGGGCGCGCACACTCCGCAGCGCCGCGGCTCCGCGCTGCACCGCCGGTGAGTGGGGCAGGGGGTTCTCCGCGCCCGCGGAGGGGCCGGCGGGTGCGGGCTGCCCGGTGGGGCTCTGCCCGCCCGCGGCCGCGCCGAGGTGCGAGAGCGCTCCGCGGGTGCGGGGCAGGGGGCGCGGAGCCCCGGAGCCCGTCGGGGGTCGGCTCTGGAGGAGTGCGGGCGCGGAGCGGCTCCGGGGCAGCGCGGCGGCGGCGGGGGGTCCTGCGTGCGGAGTTGCTACGGAGAATTAGCAGAGGGAGTTAATTGTTGCGCAGCGTGCGGTTCGATTTTACCGTCAAGCGAGCCCCGCTTATTAATTATTTTAAAAGCTGAAGCGCGCCTTTAAATAAAATGAGCCACTGCGCTTTCCCGCGGCTGCTTCTATGAGGAAAACTTGTGTGTGATTTATGCAGTTTAAGTAAACTTTTCTGAGTGTTAAATTGTGCTTGAGCCCACTGAATGGCCTCTAAAGGAAATAATTCATGGTGTACAGCTACTGTTGTTCAGACATTTCCAATAATGATATATTCTGTTGTATAACGTTGTGATTACTAAAATACATGTAGTGAACCAATAAACAGTTTATTGGTCTGTATCAAATATTAACAGAAATTTTGTTCAGCGCAGTATGAAATTCACGCATCCCTGAGCGCTGTTAAAGGCAGTGGCAGGAATGGTTTATTGTTTAGTCTCTCTTGTGGGCTTTATTAATTTACTGAGAATTTCTTATCTCTGCAGTGCCATCCGTGGAAGGGTCCCTCCCCTTCCTCTCCCCCAATTTATTGAAAAAGCATGTCTAAATTTCCTTATGCTAGTCCACATCTGTGTGTATTAGGGCAATCTGGTCCACAAAAGATGGCATACGTTTAAACTAGTTGTTCTGTGTCTACACTAATGCTTCTGAGATAGTTTCATATATTTAGCGTTGCATTATTTTGTTACTTGTTGCTTCACAGAGGATAAATTCTTTCTCATCATCCTTTTTTACGCGGAGAAACTTTCTATTCCTTAATAAAGCTGAATTTTTATTTCTACTTTGAAATTGAAGGCATCGTGTGGCCTCCGATGTAACACATGCAGGTAGGAAAGACTTGCAGTACAAATGCCTTGAAATTAATCAGTACTCTCAGCTTTGGAGACATTCCAGAAACTTTTTAAGCATATTTTGAAAATTCACTTGAAATGGTACAGCAGCTGATAATTTGACTTAATTATTCTAACTTAAACCCCTTAATTTAGAAAGTGTTTAAGTAAATGTATGGTGTAAAATTGAGTTGTGAAGTTACGGAGTCAAATTGTCCACGTAATTCTTGTGCCTCTTCTACTCACTCACTAGCAGGTCAAAACATTTGGCTAAATAACAAGTGGTGTATGCTTTTGGTTTACGCTCATCGATTTGTTTTGGTTTGCTTTGTTTAGGCCACTCCCGTCAGCTCATTTTCTTTTAAAATAGTACATGGAGACTCGATTCCCATGACTCGCTAATCTTATCACCATTATTTGGTTGAAATTTTTGAAACGGGTTCCTGTTTCAAATACCTCACAACCTTGGCAGTCTTAGGTTCCATTAGAAAAGCTTCATTAGGGAGGAATAAAAATGTTGTTGATAACTCCCCCTCCAACAATAAGCCCCATATTCAACTCCACGGTGTGTGCGGATATGCCTTGAATTATAAGAAGGAATTAAACTCAGGTATTCACACAAAGAACTTGATCTCACAATATCACTTAAAGAGTCTCATGTGTCGCTGTGTTGTTTTGTGTAGCTGGTTTATGTGCTTTTTTTTTTTCCTAAAAATTTAGCTATTAATCCTGCAAATATTAGTTGCATGTTTAACTTCAAGCCTGCGAGGCATCGCGCTGAAGTCTGCGTGGCTGTATTTGTGTGTCAGTGTGTGTATGTACACGCTGCTGACAAAGAAAACAATTAAAGACATTAGTAATTTTCTGCTGTCTTCCCAGCTGTTATTTATGATGTGTAATAGTACAACAGCTATTCTGAAATCAGCTATAATTCTCTTCAGTAAGATTTGTTTCTTCTGTGCCAAATTTTGCAGTAACCAGATGGTCTTAAGGTGTCTTCAGCCGGAGAACAAGCATGAACAGTGCTGAAGACTAATTATTCCTTGCAGTAAATTCCTTCTGCAATAAATTCACAGGTTGTTAGACCTAATCTGTGGAAATGATTGTTAAGATTACTTATGCAGTGAAAAATGCTTTTACAAATCTGTGAAAACAAGCAGAAGTTCTTAGAATGCTAAGAAAATATTTTTGGGTTAATTTTGCCTGATTGGAGTAACTTTTATTCGGGACAAACTGTTAAACGAAGTTGCAAATTCAAATCCTTTTCATAAGCCGTGGAACACTGCAGTTTTAATATGAAGAATTGAAATAAATCCTGTAAGTGGAGGGATCATTTGGTAGACCAAGGAGGGAAATCTCATACCGCTGTTTCCAGTGTATAGTTGCCCTGTACCTGTGTATTTTTCACAGCAGTGGCAATATAAATTTGATTAGTGCATGGTGGAGGCTCCTGGATTAACATTCAGTTTCCTTTCATTAAATTTCACATTGTACTGCACAGGACAGAAAAATTGTTAGGAACAAAAAATATATTCGGTGTTATAAACAATGGTATATACTAAAGTAAAGCCATTCAGGTTTAAATATGCCCTTCTTTTTTGGTGGCTTAATTTAGTACAGAATACAAGATTTAATTTTTTTAATTTTAGTATATGTCTACAAAAAACCCAAGAGTAAGTACTCAAATCTCTTGGCATTTTGCTCACTTTGATATGATATGAATAGGGAGAACTTGTCAAATCTCTTTCCTTTTCTGCTGGAAAGCCAGAAAGACCATCATGGTTGGGACTGTTCGTTAAGAGATCCCATCAGAAAATAATTGTTTCATGGCAGTCAAATTCTTAAAACAATACCTCATCTTTATTTGCAGATCTTAACTCAAGTAATGATGTTTAACAAACACCTTGTTTTAATCAGGTGAGGATAAGCCCTTCAATTAGGATGCAAGTAATTGCTCCTCTTGGTTGGGTCAGTTAGGGCCTGGAGGTGCTGCCATTTGCAGGTAGATTTGGTGCTACCCAAGGTTTTAAGCAGGATAGAGGAGAAAGCAGGAATAAAGATTTAGCATTCCTGTGAAATATTTTTTTATTGCAGCATTCAAAACCCAATCCAGCTCCCTTCTTTGTCAGGCTGTTCAGTTGCTCTTGATTTACTGCTGCAAGAGGTGTGAGAGGAAAATTGGATCCAAAATAATGTTCACTGCAGAGATGGTTCCAGCAAGCGTGTCACAGAGTGAATATTTAATTTAAAATAGTCAAACCTCTTTTCACTCAGTCTTTCTGCTTGTGCTTTAATTATGTATTTTAATTATTTCAAAGATGTGTAAAATGAGATGAGAAAGATTACATGGGCATAATCCTTCCCATTTAAAATTGTTTGTCTGCAGCTGCCTAAGTCCTGGCATTAGGAGTCACACATAAACATGTTTATTTAACATCAGCGTTATCTGTTAGATTGTACATGGTTCATTAACATGGAGAGAATACTTTTTGTTTAATAGTGTGTGGGAGCTGCCAGAGGTCAGAAGAGGTTGTTTGCCTGAAGTCGAGATGGCATCTTGGCTTTGCTCTCATTCTGTTTGTCACCTCTGCTGTGTCCGGAAAACGCTTCATTAGTGCCGTGCTGAGGTATTTTCCCTGGTGTTTAGGTACAGAGGCTCTGTGGAAAGCCAGAAGTCTGCTGCAGGGTTGCGGTGAGGTTTATGGGGAATTTCAAGGAAGGTTTGTTGTAATTTGTGGAGGATTGTTTTAGTTGGGGTTCGATTAGAAAAAGCGGCTTGGAAAGGATGGAGCAGGAAGGGAGAGAGGAGCCAGGGACATTGTTGTGGTGCCCAGAGTGCCTGGCTGTAATGGAGGTATTTTACAGAATCGGGGAGATGGGGAGGTCTGATGGCTTGGGAACTGAGAGTGTTTTGTGTGCCACTGAATAATGTTTTGTTGTGTGGTGTGGCTGGGTCAGAGCTGGACTCAGGACAGCTGCACCTGGTGGTGGTGCAGAGCTGAGCTGCGAGAGGTGGCACCTCATCTGCAGGGGCAGTGCAGGATGGGGCCCTTCTCTCTCCACAGAGCTTGTGGGGTATTCTCCGCTCTTCCTACCGCTCATTAGGAACATGCTTGGACATACCAAACTGTATCAGGGACTACAGAAATATAGAAGTACCCACGGCCTCAAGTTTGAAAAGGTTACTTAAAATATTTTAGTATGACTTCTGTATACAAGCTAATAGCCATGCACTGCACGCAGTATTGGGAGAGAGATGCGTACACGCATCTCTATGCACGATTTTAATTCTCATTTCATCTTCTTGAAAATGTTTCTGAATGTTTCTTACAAGTCAGTGAATTTCTCCAGCCTGATTTGAATGGTGGGTGCTCTTTGGGCTTTTTGTGCCTTGGAGGGAGAAGATAATTTAAATTTCCATTAGAAAAAGGTAGAAAATTGCCTTCTTTGATTTTTATCAAGCAAGGATCCTTGGTAGATAATAACCAAAAGGCATTGAATAAAATGAGCATTATTGTAGAATTCAAAGGGCTGTGCAAGATGCAATGGGACTGAAGCATACCACAAATGTGCAGTTTTTAAAAAGCACAACAGTAAAAATAGAAGGGCTTAAAAAAAATAAGCTGAACTACTGTGTTGATTATAAGTTGTAGCTGAATCACTCTTAAGGCCTGGACATTGTTTTTAAAAAGCCAGCAAAACATCTATTTCTAAAAAAATAGTAAGTTCCCTCAGAAGGGGAGAGAGAGAGAACAAAAATAAGTGTTATCTTGGAGGAGGGAATGTCTGGGGTAGGGTTTTTTCCTTTGAATTATTTTCAACAAGTACTTACTCTGTTCTGTATTTTTAAGAAATTATGTGGACAGCAATTTTGTTGCTTTACCAAGGCAGTGAAAACACCAAGAATCCTTTTTATAATTTGGAAAGAATGTCAAAAGAATGAAGTAGTTAAACCTAACTGTATTAGATCATACGCCTTAAATGCATAAATAAGCATAGCTGCAATCACAGAAACCAATGTTAAAACCACCAGGAAAACTCACCCACAAACCGTAATGACTTAAAGGGGATGACCTCAGCCATTGTGAAATCTGTGCCTCTTTGTTGACTGACATTTATTTGGTAGAAGCAGGGTGCTTGTTTTTGTTGGGGTGTGGGATTTTGTTATTTGCAAGACTGCTGGGGTTTTTTTGTTGTTGTTGCTGCCAGGTTTGAATACAAAGAGTGAAAATGGGCTCGAGGCTGTGAGAGCCTGGATATGAATTGGGCCTTAGCAATTTGAAAAGCAGGTGAAGGGTTTGTTATTGATGCACAGAGATTGGTAGAACTGAAGTTTGTTGTTCAGATGTTAGAAACTTCCTTGATGATAGCCCACTTCTAACTTATTCCCAGCTGGTTTCCCCTTAAGGAAGTGAAGGTTTAAAGTATTTGGTTACAAACCTGAGATTTCTTCACGTCCATGTCTTTGTGTGAGTGCTGCATGAAATGCTGGTGTCATTCATCTCCCCTCTGCTTTTGGGAGAGGAATTTGATTAATGGTAGAACCTCAACTTGCCTTTGCTGCAGCACCTCTTAATAATTCAGGAAAATGGAAGTCTTGAGTTATTTTAACTATAATAGACTTCTTCGGGAATGTTTTTACATAAATCAGCATTACAGACTTCAAGCTCGACCAGAGCCATGTCCCTCTGCAAACAGGGTTTCTCTCTGCTGCCTGCTCCTGGCTGTGGGCTCCTACTTTTATAGGTTGCAGTAATCAAAGAAGTTCCAGATTTACTTGCCCCTTCTTAGATGTGCAGAAGGGTTTGAGAAAATGGGTACGTTCATGCTGTTGGCTTGAACACCTAACTCTAGACATTCAGTCTTGTCGTGCAGAAATTCTCATTTGCCATCCCTGCTTTTAAGAAGGAAAGCAGCCCAGCTAAATAAAAAAATAATCCTAAATAAAGAAAATTATTTAATACTAGTCAGCCCAGATAGTAACTGGTCAACCCACAGAGAACTGATGCCTCTGTCTATGCTGGAAAGGGCAGACTTCACAGAGAAACTCACCCAGAGCAGGACAGCCAGGTACTTCCAAACAAAGGGGGATGTGGGGAATGTTTCTTAAACTTAGCAAATGCCTTAAAAGCTGGAAATGCCTCTAGGATTACTCAGGCACCCACAAGAAACAGTGAGGGGAAAGTGGGGCAGGCATCTGAAATGTTTTTGATTTTTAAATAGGTTGAGTAAGCAAAGCAGTCTGGGGGCCACAGTTATTTACAACTTTGTGCACCACCCAGAGAGGCTCATCAGCTGTCTTAAAGACAAATTCTACGTCTATTGCAAATCGTGTCTTTTGATGGCATATTTGATTTGGCTGTTTGCTGTGTAATTGTCCTACAGCTACTTGGAAATAACTTTGATCAGTTTTGAATATAGATCTGTATCACTGGTTTTGATTCCCCTTGCGACTGCTCTTCGGTGCTCAGTTACCATCCTTAGAGTTTAATTGCAACTATTTGACAATTCTTTGATTCTAAGTAAGGTCAAAATGTATTTACAAAATACTTTACTCTCAGTAAATGTTGACAATGTGTACTTTGTTTTTGTAAACTATGTAAATTTATTATTTTTCCCCACTACTGTGGCTGAAACAAGACAAAATCTTGTCTAAAATTGAGCAATACTTTTTATTCGAAAAAGAGGTTTTTCCACCCTTTAACAAACTAAAAAGCACAATTTTTTCTGAAACACGCCACTTTTTAAAGTAAAACATGTGAATGTTATTTTCACTGTATCCAAATTTTCTTTCTTTTTTTTTTTTTTTTTTTTTTTTTTTTTTTTTTGTAGGCTGGACTTTATTTTTGAATTTATAAACCCATGGCATTTGCTAGCTTACATTTGGTAAGTGCTGTGTTGATACTACTCCTCTTCACTGAGATAGAGTTAGAAGTAAGTCAGCCTTAATGCTTGTAGCAAAATACATAAATTTTCTCGTTCCTTGTGTTCAACTATGCATAAATGTATTAGATCCAGTCGTGCTCTCACTGCAAGTTCCCAATCATTTCACTCAAATAAGGGTTGGACCCTTATTGAGTGGGAGCAGTTTTAAACCTTCTGTACTTGTTGCAAAAGTGCATATTTAAACTTTTTTTTTTTTAATCCCATTGTAACTGGGGCCGATGCAAGTCCAGCTGACTTCTTCAGTGCCTGAGCCTTGCAAAATGGGAGTGGGAATCAACGTCTTTCTGTGCTGTCCATGCTCAAAGGCCTATTTGCAAATCAGCAAAGGTTTCCAGCAGCAGTTAAAAAGCTGGATTGGGTGGGAAGGTCCCTGAGAGGGAAGTACCACAGCCCTTTTGGTACCAGTGGTTGTTGTTTGCTGCACCAAAACTTTGCAGTGATACAACTCAGTCCTTGGGATCACATCTCCTCTGACCTGGTACTCCTAAGTGTGTTGGTGGAGTTAGGTGTGCAGCAGGAAAACAAGGCAGACACGATTTTTCATTTTATTTATTGAAATAAAATTATGAGCTCCTTACTCTGTTTAGTCTTGGTGGCCTGTTGTGTAAATACCTACATTAGAGGAATCCTGTTTTTAATAAAATTCATTTCTGTCTGAATAAGAGGCAAGCTGAGGTCTCTGACCAGAAATACATAATCATTCAGCAGTGCTGTAAATGTGTGTAACCCTGTACAAGGCAATGTAAGATTTCTGTATAACCACTTTCACAGACCTTTGCTGTCTTTCCCTCTTCAGCGTCTCTTCACCTGAAAACTCTCGAGTTGTGGTTTGAAGGAAGGCGTATTCTGCCTATTATGTATGATTTCATTTTGTTTGTTTGGCAACCATCCTTCCTGTTCACTGCAGCAGATGAATATAATTTGGGGAAGAGAAATAGATGGGGAGGGGGACTGAGGAAGCCAAGTGAGTCTTCTGTAAAATATTTGAGATGCAGCAAAACTTCTGGGCTAGATTAGTTTTGAAACACCACTTATGCCCCCCTGCAAATTAGGGGTTGGGTGTGGAGGCAAATGCTTGATTTCTAATTGAATGTAATAAAGGATGCTGCTGCTAAAAGTCAGATGCGTTGATGTTGGAGCTTGTTGCTTTTCTTCTTAAAGCCAAGGGCTTCTTCTTCCCCAGTCCCCCTGCCACAGATCAGGATTATTTAATCACAACAGTGGTTTAACCATGTCTGTGGTGGAGCAGGATGGTTGCTTAACGATGCACAGAAGCATTGTGCCCTGGTTTAGGACAGGAAGTGGAAAATGAATATTGTTTTGAACTTGAACTTTATGAGCAGACAGAAAGTAATTATTGGAGCTGGAACTCCCCTGGGAGAAGCAGGGGAGTGATGCACTGCACTTGTAGGAAACACTGTGGGATCTTAAATATCTAGTAGTATTTAACGCTTTGGTTTTACATTTCTGCTTTTTAATTGATCTTCTGCTCTCTCTTTTCGTGGCAAATAGAGGAAGAAACTATTGGATGTAGACTTAGTGTGCTGTATTTATTGATAGATGCACTTCCACCCTCCCTTTGCTGGTGGGGCAGGACTCTTAAACTTTGGTCTTGGTGTTACTTTCAGTTGTAAAATGAACTCTTTTGCAGCTGGGTTACTTAATGGAGCTATTATAATTTGAAAAATTAACTTAACTGATGATTAAGAGCACATAAATGTAAGTGAAGCCATTTAATCAGAAGCTGTAAGCCACTTGTGTAGTATTTAGCTTTAATTCTAAACTAGAAATTTACCTGTCTTATAAGTAGAAAACCCCACTGAAATGACACAAAATTTGCATGGTTGTAAAGTTAACATTTTGAGTATCAACTTTTTAATAATACATTACTACTAAAATATTACTGCTTTCTAGAAAAAGGAAAATGGTAGATCTCTGCTTTCACTGAATATTTTGCCTGTGGCTTCAGAGAGCTATCTAAGTGTTTTTAGGGTTTTTTCCCCTCTATTTTGGCTGCTACTTTACAAGTTCTTCAACAAAGAATAGTGAGTGCAATATTTCTCCTTTTCTTACAGACTGTGTGGGATCTTCTGGAGATTTTTAAAATACTGTTCCTTAGTAGATAATTAAACAAAGAAGGGAAAATATTTTTCTGCTAATTTCTACCTGTGGTAGGTACATGGGTTTTCTTCTCAGAAAGGAATAATTCCATATTTTAAAAATACCATTTAAAGTATGAAAGTGAAATCGCATTAATTTTCAAAGTATAATTAAATACATACTGTTTATGATAAAGTCTCCCTGACCAAGTTCACAGGATTATTTTAATGGTGATGAAGTTTTAGAAGTAGTAAAATTAAGTCACTTTAAAAGAAAATTGTGTGATGATTTATTGTAGTAGAGTAGGTGAAATTCCTCTAGAGATTTTAATATCTTCCACATGGTATAGAAATGAAAAGAAAATATTCTTTATCTGGTGACTAATTTGTCACTAATACCCAGGGGTTCCTTCATTACAATACAGAGATGTCAGTTTTAAGAGAAACGTACAGTGAAAAAACCAAGTGCAACTTCCCGTTGGAGACAGTTAGAAAAAAGGAGAAAAATAAAGGTCTGGGAAGCAGCTGAAGTCGTGTGAAGGAAGGCTCTAAAGCTATCAATCAGGACAAAATGCTCAGGGAAGGATTTTACCTGCAGGCTTCAGTGGAATTCATTAGAACATGTTGAGGAGGAAAGTCACTCGATAGGACTCCAGAGGAGGAGCTCTGACACGCAGCAGTACCCAGGCTGACGCTCAGTTCTCCTCCGAACTGCACGTACTGTGTCCTGGTGATTGTTGGAGGAGGAACTGGATTGTAAAAAAGAAAGCCACACTCTGCTTACTGATGGCTTTTGTACAGTGTTGAACGAATTGAATCCAAGACTTGGATGAAAAAGCTGCTAGAGAATATCTGCAGCTCGAACCTTCCAGCGGAGATCACGGTGTTTCTGCCACATCAGTGTCTTGACAAGTCATTTTTCCCAACAGAAAGTTATTCCAGTGTTCAGAGACAGGTGTGGTGTCCTCACTTAGCCTTTTGCTGCAGTAACAAGAGTTTAACTCTGCTCTTGTCCTTCCAGTACTTCCATTTCCAACAGCTTGGTGTGATGGGGGGAGCAGGAGCCATCACAATCCAGAGGAGAGTGAAGCAAGGATTTCAGTCTCCTTTAAGGAACAAGCTGCTGACCCTGCAGCAGCAGCACTCTTATTTCTTGAGGGCTTTCTGGTTTACTCTTCCCCTATGTTTAGTACAACCCAAAAATTTGCTCAGGAAGAGCGTTTGCAGTAGATGTCTATGACAGAAGTGGTGATTCAGTGTTAGGACTCCAGTGTTGTTAGAGATTCGGGAAGGAGAAGTGAGTACTGCACCAGACAACATAAATGCTGGAAACAAGTGCCCAACAACTTTGTGGTGAAGGTGTTTATGTCACAGGGGGAGCCCTGGCATGTCCTGCAGACTCCAGGCCATGGTAACACAGTTCTGTTTCTCGCTGGTAAGATTTGGTCTCAGCTGTTCTATGGTTAGTTGGAGAAATGGCAAGATTTTATGTTCTTGCAGAACATATTGAAAAAGAAGCAGATTTTGAACAGAGGCAGATTATTGGAAAGGAAATTTATGGGGTTTGCTACATTTCTTCCAGCTACAGTGTATTCTTCATTCGGAACCCTGAGGTGAATAAGAAACGCTCTTGCATGTGTGGTGGGTTGACTGTGGCTGGATGTCCCGGCTCTTTGCCCACGCCCCATCCTCAACAGGTCAGGGGAGAAAATAAGATAAAAAAGCTCATGGGTCAGGATTAAGACAGGGAGATCACTTACTATCTCCCATCACAGGCAAAACAGACTCGATTTGGGGAATGTTAATTTATTGCCTATTACGATAGCGTTGGATGGTGAGAAGCAAAGGCAAGAACTAAAACAGTTCTGCCCTCCCCCTTTGCCAGGCTCAACTTCTCTCCCACATTCCCAGTTCCTCTGCCCCACCCAGGGGGAAGGGGAGTGAGAGACTGCAGTCAGAGTGTGCATTTCCTTTTTACCACTCCTTCCTCACGCTTCTCCCTTGCTCCAGTGTGGGCTCTCTGCAGCCTACAGTTCCTTCCTGTCACGAGAACCAGCTCCAGCCTGTTTTCTCCAGGAGCTGTGGCTGTTTCTCTCTCATTTTTCCTTCCTGCCATGCTGGATTTTGCCCTTTGACAGAGGTGCCACCAAGCCTCAGACAGGTCCTGCTGTGGGTCTGTGGTGGAGCTGGATGGAAGCAGCCCAGGACAGACCTTCAACCTTCCCTGTGGCACCCCAGTAGCGCCTGGTGCAGACACCTGGTAGAGCCTGACAAAATCAGCACTTTTTAAATTCACATGGGGCTGTGATCTGGAGCGATGGCACATCCCACATCCAGCAGGAATTCCTGCCAGGTTTAGAGCATCGTGCGACAGGGAAGGGTAGGGAAAGGTGACAGGGAAGGTCAGTCGGCCTTGCTTGTCCTGCCTCCCACCTGAGGTAAGAGACCTGAGTGCTAAAATTAGATCCACCTCTTCAAAAGTCTATGAGTTGATGCACAAAGGCTGTTCGGGCATCTTGTAGGCACAAGTGATCTTGCATGAAAAACTGAGCTTGTGCTTGACTGTGCTTGATGTTTAAGGACTGATTTTGATTGAAAATGTAGTTGTACTTGTATGGTAACATGCTGGCTGTGAAATGTGTTGTCTTTTACATGGATTCCTGAACTAGGGACACATTTTTTGCATGTTCAGGATCTTACATTTCCTGGATATGTTTTCTTAAGTGTGTTTTTTGATTTTAAGTTGCCAGTAAGTCTGTAACTGCTCTGAAGACTGGAAAGGCTCCTGTAGGGGACCTCTCCTCTTCCCCGCCTCTCCAGAGGCCAAATCATCTTTAATGTTTGGGGGGTTTTGCCTGTATTCACTTCATTTCTGAAGGGTAGAAACAGGTGAGATGATCTTGCCGTCAAATGGTGGACATCCTCTGATTTTAATCATGCATCCAGTAACATTTTCTTGATTATGGTGGGCTTCAGGGCTTTTCAGCCATTAACCTTAAGCTTACATGACATCAGTTTTTTACCTTGTTTATGCTCCAAAGGAAGGCGTGTTCAGTTCCTTACGAGCCACTTGCCATTCCTGATGGTGATGGCAGCTCTCTGCCTAGGAAGAGCCTGGAGAGTGCAGGGCAGAGTTTGTCTGAGGAGGGTAAAGGATCCTGCTGTTCTCAGTGGAATTAGGTTTACTTTGAGAGGGCTCTTGCTGAAGATTTGCCTGTAGCTGCTAACAAGGTGGTAATGAACGTGTGCTGCTGGTGTTACCGCACATATTAATGTGCCAGATGCTCTGGCAACCTAACATTTTGTTGTGTTTCTTTTTCTCCTCAATATAGTTTTACATTTATGTTCTTGTCCTGGGAAGCAAGTTAGAAAAGTCATTTGAACAGCAGTGAGCTCAGGAGAGAGGGCTCTATGTAAGCATTTTTATGTTTAACCTGACAAGCCAAAGTCTTGCCCCAAAATATTGTCTGCTACTCTACAAAGAAGCTGTCAGTCCTTCATTACTAATTCATTGGTCCTTTAACTCCACAGTAAACAAAACCCACCAGGCCTGTGTTGTCCTGCTTGCAGCCAGTTCTCTTTTGCTCAACACCTCATGGAGAACTTGGTTTGAAACCCAATCTAGCAAGGTGCAGCCTTCCCCAGCAGACTGTTATTAATGGCCCAGATGTCTCCTTAATGAAAGGGTTTTGTTGTGCCAACACGATGCTCTCTGTCTTTCCTCAAGTGGATGCTCTCTGTGTTGATGCAAATACCATTACCAGAAGAAGCAGAATGGAACCTGCATTGTTGTAGTCTCTGGAACTCCAAATTTTGTAATTACTCTTGGCATATACTCTAAAAGGTCAGTGCATACAGGGGTTTTCTCAGCATCGCTGTAAATCAAGCTCCAAATATTGTTGTGGCTTTTTTGTAGTGCCTGAAGTGGCTGATACACCCTTGTGACTTTTGGAAGTGCAGTTTGGATTGTATTCTGCAAATTAAATGTTAGTAAAGAAGAAATAGCTGGGATGTGATTTGTTGAGGTGTTTTTCACATGGTCCCCTGACAGTGAACAGTCAAGTGCTTAGATGTTGGTGTATTACTTATGCAAAAGGAAGTTCGAGTCAAGTTGCCAAAATCTGACTTCTTTAACTTGTGAGTTGACGGAGTATAGGTATGCTTTGCTCCAAAGCCTCAGCCTAGAAGTTACACAGCAGTTCCCAACACGGTAAATTTGAAGATTTCCAGGCTCACTTAAGTGCTGTCAGCCAAGGCTTGTGTTCAGTCTTAAGCATTTTTCACTTCACTTAGGAGAGCCCAAAATAATCAGTTCTTGGAAAGGAAGCTGTGTTATCCTGACATGAGTTTAAAAGAAATATTACTCCCAGATTGCATATGTCTAAAATACACTTCTCAAATTTGTTCTGCTGACTGTTAACTTACAATGGTGAAGTGACTGTGAAGATAATTTTCATGTTTAATTAGTTGTGTGCATGATTCATATGTGTTTTATTCTCATTTCAGTTTCTTGCCAGCCTTGTATTTTTATATTGCTGTAAGTGTATGAGTGTGTATTTGGGGGCAGTACTTGTGGAGTGATGGCCACCAGCTCTCATCTTTTTGAATGTACTAAGTGCATTTTTGATCTGAGGAGTTTGACTCTCTAGATACTGAAAGGTCAGATTTATTTTTTCTAATACAGAAGAGATACAATCCGGTTGTCTTTAACAATGCATGTCATCTCAGAAGAGTAAACCCCAATGCTTATCCCTTAAAAAACTCCTCAGAGAAAGAATTGCTTGGAGGAAAGAACCTGCTAAGCTTTCTTTGGCTTAAAAATACTTGCAAGTACCCTGTAGCCAGCCACTGTGTACACTGATACTAAACATCAGTGAGCAATCTCTCACCAATTCCTGAATGCTATTTAATTTTCTAGTTCTCTAGTTGAACTTTTTGGCTCTGTTTTTAACTGCAGTAGATGGCTGTCGAGCTGGAAGCATGACAAGAAGTAAACCCCCCAAGTTGTTTTGATACCCCTGCAAATAGGACACTGCTGGAAACACCTAAAGTAGATACCAAGTAAGAATTGCTCGAGAGTCTGCACATGTGTATAGTTTATGGATCAGGTGGTGTGGGCAGAGTCCTCAAACCCAGTAAATTAATCTGTCAGTTAACATTATAATAGTAAAAGTGGTGCCAACTTCAGCTGTGTTGGAGTATTTAATTGTAATCCTGTGTTTACAGGGAAGTGCAGGTAGCTGTCACCTAAACAGGGGAGTAATTTGGGCTTGTCTTACATGGCAGTAGAACTACAGTCACCCCTTGGGCAGTGGGACCCTACAGAAGCAATAGTGTTGATAGATCACAGGTATGGTTTCCAGACTGGGTTCATCTGACTGAGAGCTGTGTCCTGCTCAGCCTGGCTGCATGTTCCTGTCTCCTCCTCTGTGTTGGTGCCATTGGATGTGCTGCAAACTGGATCAACTTGCTGGTCCAGCTGAGTAGAAAAACAGGAAAAAATGAGTTTGTTGGTCAGGCTTGTGTCACTGCAGGAGGTTGTGGCTGGCCCGGGGACAGGACAGGGTTGTATCTTTGGTCAGTAATAAAGTCTCTGAGTGTTTACAATCATTAGAAGCTAATCAAATCCCAGGATAGATGATGATACAGTGTTGCAATTACCCTTGATAACTGAGCTTTTGGGCAACAATTTGGGAAAGAAGTCAATTTGCAAGTAGTCATTGTAGTTGTTGAGGATTGATCAGCTTAATACTTCAGTTTTGGTGGGGTTTTTTATGTTCTCTTTTATTCACTTAATTTATAAAATTTCAACCCTTAGGTGGCTTGAACTTCCAACACCATGTGCCTAGTTCTATCCCGTTCATTCACCTGGTTCCCAAGGGCAGTTTTAGATAGATATTTTTCAAATGTGCATCTTAAGCACATTCCAGAGGAGGTTCAGTGGAAGATGTGAAGCTTACTGCTGCTTTCTTTTATAACAGCCAGAGAAGCTGGAAGAAAATCATGGTTATGTATTGAATGATAGGAGTGCTTGCCCCAGTCACAGGAAGCCCAGGATGGATTTCCTCCAGGTGCAGGCTGTGTGTGACATCCTCAGTGTATGATAGTAACACACTGATCCTTATTTAATTCCCATTTGGAATCTTGTCAGAAGAGACTTGCCCAAAATCTAACACCATGTTAGTAGGACAGTGATGAAAACCAGGTATTGTTAATTTCTGAAGTCATTGGTGCGTTACCTACTTAAAGACCTCAGTGAAATGAGCTGTAGCAATCCCAGTTTTTTGGTTGCAATTTGTAAATTGTATTTTAAAATAGCATTATTTCTTCCTTCAAGTAGGGTTGATAGGATTGACTGACAAACTATTTTAATTACTGAATGTAGGTTGCATATATGCAAGAAAAACTTCTCTCTGACAAAAGCATATTATATCTTGGCTCTTGGTACTAACCAGCTCAACTTAAATTTCACAGCTTGCTGCCAACAGCTGCCTTACTGAGACACAGTGCTCATAATAAATGAAATTTCATGAAAAAGAAAAATGAAAACTTTGCTCCAGCTGGATTGTAAAGGCAGTTGGAGCATATCGTGCATATAAAGCAGCCATCCACATAAACATTGCAAATTAGTTTTTCATTTTTAATAATCAGGATCAGACCTTTTCTTATTATTGAGGCAAATGCAAGCTATTAGAACCATACAATTTCATTTAATGTCCATTAGCTATTGAATCCTGTCCAAAGTTAAGTGTTGGAGTGTTTGGGGAGAAACTCACCTTTTAGTTTCAGGTCTTCAGGTTTCTGACAACCTACTTGGATGAAGACTCTGAAAGGAGCAGGCTGCTCTGGCCCTGCTTGGTAGCACTCAGAGGGGTGTTAGTTACATCATTTGTTCTTGGAGCTGTTGCTGTGCATTGTTGAAAGCCCTGCAGCTGGTGAGTGCTTGCCCGGACTACCAACGGGAATCTTAGCTGAATTATCACACACCCTCTCTGCACATGGAAGAGATTAATTCTTATAGCCACAAACAGAATGAATGCTTTGTACTTAGTACCATAATGTAAGTTCATGCTGAAATACAGTGCCAGTAACCGAGTCTTTTACCAATAAAATCACTGTTCTAATAACCATGTGTTTTTACAGTATCCTCATCCCAAAGGATCAAAGAAACATTGATTTATTTAGCTTTTGGTCCCATCCCCTGTTGTTCTCACTCCTTCCCCTTGCTCCCCATGAGCTCCAAAGAGCCATATATGAGATGAAACCCAACTGTTGGTGTGTAGTCCACAGCAGGGAGGGACACTTTGCAAAACCACAGAAGAGAACATTTTAGCCAGCAGAAGTGACAGGCACTCTTGTGGGCAGACAGAACACAAACACTTGAGCCTGCTTTGCCCAGGGGTCGATATCCACATGTCCAAACTGCTGTAAAGTTCTTTACTCACAATAAATGGATTAAAAGTTGAAAAATTCAACCTTTTAAAAATTACATGGCATGTGGCATACAACTTTGCCTGTGTATAGAAAAGTTTGTTAAAGACAGAGCTGATCTCTCCAAAACCTGGTTGAGGATGCCACGAGCAGTGTTAGTGTGAGTGGAGAAGTGTTGGTGTGAGTGCCCAATGGAGCAGGTATACATCGTGCAGTTGAGGTGTCAGCAGCAGAATTTTGTCCTTTAATTAGGAAAAGGTGAATAATGCTCTCAAGGAGCTTTAGTACCCTATAGCTGAGCTGTTGGTAATGTGATCATGGCCCCAGCCTGCTGTAAGGGCCCCTTGTCCTGGAGCAAGTGTGTGCTAAGACATGGTGTAACATCTCTCCTAAGTAGTCCCTGGGGGCTGTCAGGATTTTTACCTCGAGGGTTTCCACAGTTGCAGGACTGGTTGAAGTTACTTATCAAAAGACAAACTCAATGCAAGGTTTCTGAAAATTTGAGTTGACAGAACTATTTAGCATGCAGTACTGAGTCTGCTTTACAAAAGGTGTTTTGTGGTTCCGGCAGTATTTGGTCGTTGTTGATTACAGCCACAGGTAGAGGTCCAACACCTGCTGTGAATGTAGATGGAACTAAAGTGCTTCTTGCCTCAGAATATTTATTTCTTATGATCAGAAGGAAAAAACAACATGGACACAAGATACAAATTGCCATGACCAGGTCATTCTTTTGTTGAGAAATAAACAGATTATTTGGGGTTTGCCTCTGAATTATAGAGCTTTAGAAAAGCTTAATAATTCCTAATGGCTGAACATTCTGCTTCTAAGCTTAAAAATCCTACTTCTGACTAAAAGAAAAAAATCCTTTCTAAAAAAGAACCTGTGGCTGAGCAGCTACAACTTTCACTGTTTTAAATGTTTTTCCATCCCATCTTAGATGAGTGCATGAAATAGGTTGTATACAGGCCTGTGGGTCTATCAGTTTGTCAGAGAAAAAGAAATTGATACACTGCACAAAAGCCCTGTCAGCAACTGGAGAACAGTCCTGTTCTCGCATAGTTCTTACTCCAAGATATTTGTGTTGCTGGAGGATATTGTCACCTTGAGTTGTGCCTTGTTTGCATGTTTACTGCTGCCTTTGGTCTGTAAAGTGGAGGTTGCAGCCAGTACTTGAAGAAGCATAAATTTTTGTTACCAGCAAGAGTCAGACAGTGTTGGTGAGAGAGAGGGAAAGATTACGTGTATCTGTGCTCAAGACTGTGTTTGTTAGGTGTTTATGGAAAGAGAAGGTCCAAAAATGTTTGCTGCAAAAATGTTGCTAACTTGTGTCTTTGTAGAATAGAATGGCAGAATTACTTACATATGTCTGTTTGTAGGGAGAGAATAATTGTTGGAAGTATTTAAAAATGAGAATGATTGAGTATCTAAAACTGTTCCCAACACATAGTACAAATCTTTTTTTGACATTTGATCTATACTGTTCATAGATCTTTTATATACACAGAGGGATTTAGTGCTTTGTAATCAAGCTGCTGAAGAAAAACGTTGTCCTTTTATTCACTGGGGATGACTGTAACAAATTAAAATGGTTTCCCATTAGCCTTCCCTACTTAGCTGAACCACTTAAAATTAGTTGGGACTTTGCCCTTTTCTGACCTCCTCACCTTTGCTCAAACATTTTTGCTTCCAGGAGTGCAGCAGTGTTGGTCCCACAGCCTCACCTCTGTGCCTGGAGTTACAATTCATTTTGGGCTGGAAGCAGAGAACCAAGACAGGGGCCAGAGTGAAAAGAAATATTTAGTTTTAAAAGCCTCATGCACAGCAGGTGATCTCTGGCATTGTAGGTTGCTGATAGTGTCGGGAGCTAATTGTAGCTTGATTATTTGTGTATTTTTCAGTCAGACTGTGCATGCAGATGAAGATAGGTTGTTTTGATTTTAGCTTTTTGTGGGCTCTTGGGTTTGTTTATTTGTTTGTTTGTTTTATTGCTCCTGTGAGGTTTCTGTGGCAATAATGGCTTTACCAGCTTGTGGGCAGAACTGTAGGGCTGAAACAAGCAAACCTCTGAGGCTTGTCTGAGCACAGAAGTACATTTAAACAAGTATTTGTAAAATTCTCTTTCTCTTGTTTATTAAATGCAACCAGAGTTACACTGATTTACAAAACAAACTGTAGGTTTGAAACTCCTTTTCTGTCAAATGTACAAGTCTTGTTTTATAACTGACAGTGCCCTAATGTTAAATGCACACACATTAATCAGGTTTTATGATAAAGTAAAAAGAAAGCCACAACAGTATTTAGGCAGTATATATGCAGTTCAATTCCAGATTATTATTTTTAGTTATGATAGGAGTGGAAGGTCTGGATTTCATACTGAATTCCCAAATCTTGTTTTGTCCTGCCTGTTACTTCTCTTTGTACCCAGATTCTAAATTCAGGTTTTATACCTCTCACTGGCTTATAGTAGTAACTTGGAGGTGATGTGAGGTTGTCTTAGTGCAATGTCATAATCTGGAGAGCCTTAGAGAAGATGCCACACTTGGAACAGGGCAGAGAAATACATGGCATTACTGAGTTGCTTCTTTGAAATATTTCAGTGATGCAAATGTACACGAGGAATGGAGAGAGGAATAGCGATAGGATTGAGAAGTTTTTTACCAAATAAAAATCATTTGTTTATGCATAGAAGTCTGGCCAGAACAACTTGTTTCTGTGCCAGGAAAGAATGCAGGGCAGGCCTGGAGTGACCCCACGTTTGTGGTGTGCAAGGTGGTTCGAACATCTGACTTGGGAGGCACCGCGAGTGGAAAAACCCCCTGGCTAACCCTGGGCATGCACACCCTGATGGACGGCATGTTTATTAATGCTTACAAATTGATGCCTTGTTTTATAGAGAACGAAGCTGGATGGAGGTCCAGCTATGTCTCAGCACACCCATACTGGAGACAAGTAAATGCACTGGGGAGAGAGGCAACTGCTCCCTTTGGAAACACAGCACTCTTGTGGGAAGGTAGCAACGGGCAAACAAATAGCACTCAGCAGAGGTGTCTTGTGGTAGCCTACTGTTACAGGAATTAGTGTCTAGTGCCAGCCCTTAAGACTCAGGAAAAATTCCAAAACTGTCCTATCAACCCCAACTATTCCAGTTTTGGAGTGTTTTTGTTAAGCAAGGGCTAACTTGTCAGAACAAAAAGAGCAGCTGTAGGATTCTTGGCTGGTCGTAGTGAAGATCTCATATCTTAAATATTTTCAGCTATCTGTGATTATTCCACATAGGTAAAAATAACTTAGAGTCTGCATAAATGTGGAGAGTGAACACAAGGAAACACATGCTGACTGCAAATGTTGCTTGTCGAATAAAAACATAATCTGTACATCATTGATCAAAGTAATAAAAGCACAACTGAGGGCAGTTGGGTATCACTTGTGTCTTCTGGTCAAGAGGATGCTGGGATTGGAGTAACTTTTGGGGTATTGTGCGTTTCAGGTGGGTTGTACAGCATAGGCAATGTCTGGCAAAGAAATGTGAAAAACTGCTGAAGTTTCTGAGACTATATTTGGATTCCCTGTTCTTGTATCTTGGGCCATTGGGGTGCCAAGGACAATATTTTGAGCAGTTGAGAAAAGGAAACGTTCCCTAGTTTTGCAATTGCTGGTGAGCACTTGCATCCTGGGAGGAGAACAGTCCAAGCAGAGTGTTTGCCTAGTGAGGCTTGTCTCTGCTCCAAAGCACACTCTGGGCTTTTTGCATATGGAAGTATGCAAGAATTCATAATCTGACCCTCTATTTTATTTGTCTGTATACATAACCTGCAGTTCGTTACAGAAATCCTTGCTGCAGCTCTGCCCCTGCCCTGTCTGGGAGTGATGCGGAGTTGAGAATGGCCTTAGAAATTGCAAGAGGTTTCATACATCACCACGAGCTTGAAAGAGCTTATGGCTGGTGAGAGAATGATCTCTGGCATTTTATAAATCATCAGCAGGACTAACGTGCTGTTTGGAGATTTGTATCATTAGCAAATTAATCATGTTCAGGAACACTGGGGTAGCAATGTTGGATGAGACTCTGTGCAACGCCTCTCTGCCAAATAAACTGCAGGGAGAGGGGCCTGGCGGATGGGAGGTGGAGAGGAGAAGCCAGGCTCAGCTTTCACATTACCTCAGTGTTGTCTTTGATAGCAGTCTTTAAAAATAGCAGTCTTTAAAAACTGTTAAACAAAATGACCATGAAAAGCTTCTTAGCACCGGGCGTTGCTATTGGCAGAATATGGAGCGATTTCTGCCTCTGATACCTTCAGTGTCAGTCCTCACAAGAATTATCCATGGGAGTTTTCTCAGTTGGCTTCCAAGTCTGTAACATCTCTGCTGTCCTCCAGCCCTGGAGTGCACATGGTCATGAGGAAGACTGGAGGTGTTAGGAGGTGCCACAGGAAAACCTCCTTTTGGAGTGAAGTTCCCCTGGAATTCCACCCACCTGAGTACTCATGTCAAAAACCATAGGGCTTTTCTGGGCATGAACCCAAAGTTTTGGTGTAGCTGAGGGTAATTTTGCCAGCCTTTCTAGAATTTCATTTATATGCTCAGTTATTAATAGATTCTTGCAGTATTCACGCAGCTGTTTTTCCCTTGAATTCACCAAACCTGACATTTGAATTCCAACCCAATTAGCAATATTTGCCATACACTGCAGTCTCAAATGCACACTTAGATGTAAGTTTCCATACAGCTAAGGATGCTGTTTATCCCTCTGCTTCTCTGATGCTATCTCATTTTCCCTTTAAAAAATAAATACAAATGTATACCAGGAACCGAAAAAAGTGTAAGGCTATTAAATCATGCCAATTTTCAGTTGCTGTGTGTAGCCTGCAAATTCATTTCTATAGCAATGCAAAAGACCAATAAACCCATTCTGTATACAGATATTTGATAAACTGACTTGTATATAGCCTTTATTTGGCATTTTTCTTTGACTCCACTTTTTTATTAACCAGACTGGAATGCTTCCACTAAGAAGCAAAGCAATTAATTTCAGCATCCTGGAGCCAGGACTGTATTTTGGGGGTTGCATTGCATTAGTCTAGAGACCACCACTGCTCATTCAGTGTTCTGGTATAAGTCAGATAACTACAGTTAATGACTAAACCCTCGGTATAAATCTGCTGTGTTTCCAGACAGCTGTTAGATTAGTTCTCTCAATTCTTCTGCTGTGCCAGTGGATGCCAGCAAGTTCCAGATTTAAATGCTTTTTAATGCTTTGTACAGCACTGGACACATTTTATGGAGCTGAGTAGGAGATAAGCTATATTGTGCTTAATAAACTACTCTTTAAAATATCTGTGATTCAGCTGCTTGCGTGGAAAAATGTATGCTTAGCTTTGAGAAAAATCTTAACTCTTACAGCTTTCGCTGTCAGGCTGTTGCTCTTAAAACTTGGACTTTTGCTTATGGTGTGTGTACGTGCTTTTCAAATTATCTGTCCCTCATGTTTACTGGCAAAGTGGTATGTAACAGGACAAAAAAAACATTGCCTCTTTCAATTTGATGTTGTTAACTTCTCTCCAACAAGCCAGAAACTTGAGTTCTTGTGGGCAGTCCACAAGAATTAGAGGGAAATAGATGGAGTGTAATTCTAGCAGAAACTTGTTTTGTTTGTTTAGAAATTGTACTGAAAGTTTTTGTGGGTTTTGTTTGGGTTTTTTTTTATCCAGTGCACAGAAAGGTTACAGAAATTGTGTTTTTCAGTAGTACTCCGTAGCATTTCAAAAGGCTTTTCTCAGGCCCACGTCCCAGGAGCTTTGTGTCACATATTCTTCATATTTTGTGTTATTTTCTCACTGATTTTTGTCTTTCTTAGCTTTCACCCCACTGGCACACTAACACTAAGGAAGAAGTTCCTAGATGAGTTTAGGAGGTGGAGGTTCTAGCACATGTTGTCCTCTCCTGTGAGACCTTGCAGTTTGGAATCTTTACACCCATTTACTCTGCAATACCTATTGCTGAAAATGCACCCTTTTAACCTTCAGGAACTGTGTTAGAAGTGTAGGGTGCAGGATTTTAAGACATTAGATGATCCCCCAGTGCTAGTTTGTTATTAGAAGCTGAACTAAGCAAGGCTGGTTGTCTTAATTGTGGCATTTCAATTCTGTGCTTAAATTTGCAGCTGAACTGAATGAATTCAGTTGCTGGGCTCCTAAAGAATCAAAACCCTCCAAGCAGGCACACAGGCAGTCTTTGTGGTGACAGCGTGTAAAACCAGCAGCTGTCCAGGGGTTAGCACATTGGTCATGCTTCATGTGAACCACAGCAGGACATGTGCGAACAGAAGATGCACAAACCTGGCACCTATTGCTCCAGATAGGAACAGACCAACTGGAGTGAAATGGCTGGGACAGAAGAGTTACACAGCCAAAATGTGAATTAAAGGGAGAATTTAACCATGCAGAAGTTGGGTGCTGGAATGAGGAGGGATATTATGTGGTCTAGGAAGGAATAGGAATGTGAGACTTAAGCTTCTGTTTGATTCTGACAACTGCAGGCAGTGCCTGCTCCCTGCACGGGCACAAGAGCAGAGAAAGGTTCTGAAGTGGAAAGCAAAAGTCAGAAATACACTGGTTTCATGGCATTTTTCATAGGTGTTCAGCTGCTTTTCTGTCTTTGTTGTTTATATATTTTTCTCCCTCATACCCCTGTGCTGACTTACCTGAGTGCAGCACGTTGTCATCATAATTTTGAGCTTAGCATGCTCAGAAGTGGAAAAATGCAGAAATCCCTGTTTTACAGAGAAGGGAATAGAGGCAAGCCAGTTAAATAGGGCTTGGCTTTGTAAACTACTCTGGTAAAAGGAAACCTGTGGCTGACAAAGGACTGGATCCAAGTCTCTCTTAAAAGAGCCATGGCCACTGGACCATGGCATCAAATTTGCCATTTCTGACAATTTCACTCAAGAGAAAAGGGTAAATTGTTTTTCTAATAGCAGTTCTATTTGTGTTAGTATTTTCAGATGGCTCTCTAATTAGTGTTTGAGGGAAATTAATGTAGAACTGTAACTTGCTTGAGCTCAGATACCTTTGCTCCAGTTTTTGTATTACTCCTGTATATGCACCAATTAAAAATAAAAATCAAAACACAATCTGAAGTTAGGCACAGTCTCCTTTTCCCTTGTTTTTCACTAGAATTATCAGATTTTCTGTGAAGGGGAAAAAGAAGTGAGCTGCTGTATTTCTTTTGGAAGCCAAGCACTCCATTCATATATTTTGCACCATTGATTTTATTTTGTTATTTTCTGTTAGCTCATTGCTGCAAACAGCTGGAGTCATCAAGAGCATCTTTGCATGCTGCTTGTGAGTGAATTGGACATATCTGTGCCATCCTGTAGTAGCTGGAGGGAGGAAATGACTTTGTTTCTTTTGTCTGTGGTGGAAGTTATTCCATAAAAGTGTCAGAGAGAAGCTACACTGAAGGTGATGAGCTGTAGTTAATCCAGTGTCAGGAAACACATCCACTGTTGAACCAGGCTGTCAGGCAGCTCTTCTGGGCTGTGAAAGGGTGAGGGCCTTTGAAGTCCCATGAGTGCGAGAGGAATTTGCCTTTAAGCTAGGGAAATTGCACATCAAATCTGAGTTTTAAGTCTAAGGCAGTTGCCTTCTCAATGGCACACGTGAGCTTTCACATCTCAAATATTCAAGCAGTGAAAGTTGGCTTTTACTTGCAGCTGGATTTCTTAATCTGTATAGGTGATAAAACTCTTTTTTCTTAGATTATCTGAAAGAATTCTAGGTAGCTACTATTTTCTGTACCTGCAAGGAATTATCTCGAGCTGCCCTGCAGTCCTGTGAATGACACAGTTGCCTCTTGCTGGTTTGGATCCCAGCACTCTCTTGTTCCCAGCAGTCCCAAACTGGGCTGGAGTGGTCACTGTTGACAGGTGGCCTCAGAGATGATGAGCTGTGTCCCAGAGTAGCTTCTTGAGAGTTGGACTGGTGATCCCAAGGGTTAGTGGTGTATAATATGGTAGGAGGAAAGTGCTCTTTTGAGAAACAAAGTGGACTTTAACATGCTAGTTTTGTCACTGAAGCTGTAAAAATCTTCTAATAAAAGATTCCATGGTTTGTGGTCATTGAAACTTGCCCTTTGTTTTTGGATCTGACAGGATTTTTGAAGAATTTTACGCCATCAGGAAGAAAAGTTAGGTCATAGTAATCAGATCCTATTTTCTTCATTTTGTTTGATTTTTGGGAGTGGAGAAAAATGTGTTCACCTTTAAACCAATTCTTGCTTTTCATCTGTTCCACAGTAAGCTGCAAAAAGAGTCTGTAACTTCTGTGTGCCTCCGTACACAAACACCATGTTGGCTATCCCATTAGGAGTGCTCGGTACTATTGATCAAAGTTACTACTGAGGATCAGATCAATTGCTTGAAATCTTCCTTGAATGTTCTTATGTGTTTTAGTGCTAACCAAGTGGCAAAAAGCTGCTACAGCACCACACGTGCTTCTGGCTTTTATCTGACAGGTGAAGGCGGTCCCTTATTTGAGAGTTGGTGCTTAAAGAATTCTTACATTTAGTGAAATTTGGGATGGAATATGGAGTTTTTCTGCTAAGTAATGAGGGGTTGTTTTTAAACAAATTAAGTAGCAATTGAAAGATGCTGCTATTACACGGCTGTCCAGTTGTCTGTGTGAAATAAGCTGGTGGCGTCTGTCCAGTTGCAGGCAGATGTCCATATCACAAATCATCAGACCCTTTTTATAGAGCAGAGAAAATCAGCCCACGCTCTTTCAGTTCAAGCCAGGAGGGATACAGTGAGGAAACCTTGCATTTCTCTTCTGTTCCATCTGCATTTAAAGAAGAAAAACACACATATGCCTCTCTTTCCAGAGAACTGTTCCAGCATCACTGAGTAGGAGCAAATGTCCTCCCGGGAAAGCATAACTGAAAAGTACTGGAAAGAGAAATTTGTTGAGACAGATGTGCTCTTGTATAGATTAAGTATTTTTCTTTGAATAATCTAGTGGAACTTGCAGTTGTGCATGTTAACTCTCCTGGCTGACAGGTAGCTGGCTGGTGGCTTTTGTGGCTCAGTTTGGTGTGATGGACAGATGAAAGGCACTGTTATGTTACACTTTGGTCCCTGCTACTGCTGCTAATTTTGACATGCCATTGTAAAACTCTTTACTTTTCATATATGAGAAGGTGTTAGATTAAGTGGTTGGCTAATGGGCATCTTTGTTCCAGTAACAAACTCACGGTCTCTTTCAGCACTTTTCCGTTTACTGCCCTGACTGCTGTTTATGGCAGCAGTGGCAAGAGCTACAGCTGCCAAATTTATTTTAAAGATCATGGTGTTTGGTGCCAACCCTAATCTCTCTTGGTGCCAAACTTGGCTCCAGCAGCAGCAGCTCTACATTGTTATTCTTGTGCAACAGTTGCGTTACGTCATGGTTGAAAGGAGGAAAAGAGATTTTAAAAATTTCAGTTATTCAAATGCAATATTCACAGTGGGGAAAAACAAGATGGAAAACAAAACTCCTGCAGTTCAAATGTCAGTGTCCCTCTGTACTTTGTTAAGTCATTCGAGGTCTGTTTAATATCATAAAATGGCACTTTCAGGAAGTGTTTTTCTTCATCAGATCAGACTTTGCAAAGGAAAACGGGGACATTTGTGTGCATGGCATTGGGTTGGTGCATTTGTTTTATTTGGGGTTTTCACTACCATGCTGTCCTGCAGAGTATCAGTGACTGGATGGCAGGATCTCTGTGACTCCTCTTTGTTTGATATCATCCTCGTTATTCCCTGCAAAAATTCTTTCCCTCTGTCTTGAAAATAAACCTAACAGCCAACAGCTTTGGGAACTTGGGCCCTGGTTAACTTTCATCTGGACTTATAGAAAAAAGCTTCAGCCTATTGCCACACCAAAACGCTTGGGAAATCAGACCTTGGCCCACCTGAACATACAACGTGAATCACGCTGTCCCATTTGTTATTCCCATATTGTTATTTCAGCCTGACTTTCAAATACCCACAGAAACAAATTATTAATGGAGTTAGTATCAAGGAAAACATTGTGAGCATTTGCTCTGAGTAGATTCCTTTTCCCCTTGGCTGTTTCCACACTATTAATTGGTATGTGTAACAAATTAAAGTGCACTTTGGTCAAGCATTGCTTTTGATTATTGTCCTTTTTTCTCCTAACATCCCCAAGATAAGTAGCAATTACACTGTGCTACTGTGCTCACTGCTGTTGTGCTGTAGCTCTTTAAAATGAGAAATTTCATCTATAAACTGCCATTGTCAGCCTGAATCTCTTGATTCAGAGTATCCCTTTTGAGCCTTCCAGTTTTAGATACAGGAACAAAAAAATTGACATTTCAGTATTCCTACTGGTGAAGTTAACCGCCTTTCACTACAGAAGTATTATTCATAATGACATTTGATTTTTATTTTTTTAAGAGTCAAAAATGGAGGGAAGAGGTGGCTTTAGTTATATCCATGAAGAAGAGCAGGGAAGGATAACTTCTTGAAGTTCAGCTGGATGATAGCCACTCTTCCAGGACTATCTTCTGCTCTTCTCAAAGAGAAAGGATTGTGTTCAAGGGAATATTAGAAGTTTGTGAATTTGATTTATGTAACCACAATATTCACTAAAACCAGACTGGTAATCTGACTTACTTCATATCTAAACAGGGGAAGTATATCAGAGTATGGCTGGATTTCCTCGTCCAGGCCATGCGTTTGGGAAGCAGCTTCAGGGTTAAATGGTACTGAATGAGCTCCTGCATTTGCAGTGCCCTCGTAGCAGTTGCAGTAGTGCTGGACAAGCTTTGCCTACAGCATTTATGGAGAAGAGTGTGTTAAGCAGCATCAAAAGGAGGGGGCAGCTCTTGTTATATTACGGGGATTAGTTAGTTTAACTCACTGTGTTTGAAAATGACCCAGCCACAGATTCACTGTTGATCACAGAATGGTCTAAACTTTGTGTATCTGGTGTTTCCATAAATGGCAGCACTAACAGAGCAGTTCTATTCAGAAGTGCCATAATCTTATCACCATCACTGCTCTTTTATTGATAAGGAAAACGAGGCAATCAGAGATTCTTCCAACCTTCTACACGCACAACAGTCTTTTTCTGCTCAGAGAAAGTCTGACTTGAGGGATTTAACCAAGGAGAGAGTACGTCATTCTCACTCCAGCCTCACCTGTGCTGTTATGCTAGACTTTTCCCTCACATCCAAAGTCCTTTTGCTAACTTACATTTCATAGTTCTTTTCCCATAGCTCTTTCTGAATTATTATTCCCCAAGTGCTCCTCCTTTACAGGCTGAGAACAGAGGTGCTGACACAGGCCTGTTGTAAAGGGGCAGCCCTACCTTTCTTAGTGGGTTGCTGGAGCCATTGCAGGACTCTGACAGGTTTGAGAAGTAAATCAAAATGGTGAAGATATTCTCATAGTCTGGGAACGGAGAGCTTTTGGACCAAAAATAGTGAGAGAACATGCCCTGAAGGACAGCTCTCGTGCCTCGCCTCCTTCTTGGCTGTCTCATGTTCACGTTGGTCATTATTCATTGGCATGGATATCAATACTACAGCAGTGTAACAGATTTCACCTAAAGATTTCAGAGCACTTTTCAGCCCCTAAAAAGAGCTTAATTGGCAATTTATACTGTAGTTCCCAGTTTTACAGAGGCCTTAACACAGTCCTGAGAAACTTACCCAATGTCATAGTGATTGGAATAACTCAGTAGGAGCTGCCCTGTGTTACTTCAAGATAAACTGCAGCCCATGGGAAATTTTTATTTTATATATATTTTGTTGTTGTTGTTGTTTTTATTGCTGTTTATTTAGTACTGCAGTGCCTGGAGGTCTCACAGAGAGTAGGTCACCATTGCACTGGTAAATGCTTCACATGCATAGAAGAGGAGCACTTGTCCTGCAGCTTCTCTAGGGAAGACCCACAAAGGTCAGGAAGCACAGCGGTGGCACGAAGGACTTGCCTAGGAATCAGCTGAGTTACCAGGGGCAGAGTAGGGAGAAAAGCCCAGGTTTTCTGAGTCTCAGACCAGGGTTTGATCTGCTATTTCTCTATGACAGAATTAATCTCATTGTGTTGTCTGTGAGAACTGTTCCTGTGTGAGTGAGCAGCACTTTCTCCTGCACATGATTACCTGTGGATTTTAATGAGTATTACTTCTCAAGTGGCATGAGCAAGTATTTTCTAATACATTGATCTTTCTGTGGGAACATCACAGAATCATAGAATGGCTTGGGTTGGAAGGGACCTTAAAGATCATCTTGTTCCAACCTCCCTGCGATGGGCAGGGACACCTTCCACTCGACCAGGTTGCTCTCACTCTGAGGGTTGGGGCAGCTTCATGAATGATGCATCACTACCTTTTGAATGAGGAGGTTTTTGTTCGGATGTGGGTGGCATAAATATTCTAAACTTCTTGGAAAATGTTTCCCCTTAGCCCTCCTTCCAGCTGATGGCCAATTTTGACTGCATTAAACTGTGCAGCGATAGGATTCCTGTTGCCCTGCAGCTCCAGCTGTGTGAGGTGCTTTCCCTCCCAAGCCCTATGCAACTTGTGATTTGTCTTGTCCTGCTGCATTAAATAGAGTTTCAGGGAAGTCATTACTTGCCACATTGAATAGTTAGTTTTACAAAAGTTACTGCCTAAAAGTAGTTTCTCTCATGCCACTGGCATCTGGGGAGGTGTGCCCAAGGCTCCGCAGGTAGGCAAGGAAAGCTCTGTTTTCTATTTGTGATTTTCCACTACTGTTTGAAGCAGATGGGGTTTTTTTTCTGTGATGTTTGTGCTTTATTGTCTCTGCTTCATCCAGGTGTGGTAGAGCTGAAGTACTGTCTGGATGCTTAATTTTGCTTATGTAATTGCTTTATGTTACAGTGTGTTGATGCAAATGTTTTACAAAATAAGGCCCTGCGAACACACACACCCAAGAATGAGTTTTTTGCTGGTAAGACCAGAGTTTCATGTCCAAACATAGATGCTGCTCTTTACTCACCACGACATGTGAGGAGAAAGCAGAAAACTGAGTGAGGGGAATAAACTCCAATTGCATATTTATGTTTATGTGTGGTTTTAGCCCTTGTGATTCTGAGGAGAAGGAGTAAAAAGTATAGTTCTTCAAAGTGGAAAGAGGTGCCTAAATAGTGCCAAGTGTCATGAGCTGGACTCTGCAGCCCTTGGTTTGGAAAGCCCCAACTCTGGAATCAGTTATTTTGCATTATGGGCCCCAATTCTGCAGCTGGAGCTGCTGGAGTGGTTTTCTGCAGTCACATGCAGCCCTTGCATGCGTGGGGGATCTGAGTAGGAAGAGGTGTGATGGAATTAAAAAGCTTGTGAATGTCAAAGGGGAATGTGGAAGCCGAAAGAGATTATTTATGTACATTTGTATGTATGCATACACATACAATTTTATATTTCAAATCACTGTAGGCTGTAAGCTCATAGTGTGTTCTTTATCAGTGTGGCCTGATCTGTTTGGTACTTGCTCGTTCACAGGAAGAGACCTGAGTAATTTTATGCTTTGGCAAGTAAGTGTTGCTCCACTTAGCAAATAGGGCCAATAGACCAAAAAAAAAAGGCATTGTGAAAAATTCTGCTTTCTCATTTTGACTTAGAATAAGTGAAATACTGTTGTTGAAATGAATTTTAAAAGACCCAATGACTCCAGCCAGTGTCATGATGTATTTCTGGTCAGGCTGCCAGGTTGAAACTCTGTGGTGTGAACCCCATCATGAGCTCACTCAGATTTTCAGGCTGCCTCTTAGAGTGTGCTTTCAGAATGAATGGTGAAGGTGCCTTGTCTCGTGTGGTTTTATGTGCACTGAATCCCCTTTACTGTGGACTGCTCAGCCAGAAAATGTTGCTGCTTCCCCTGCTCTGTCTTCCTTCCATCTCTTCCCGTGTTAATCACAGGAGATGCAGGGGGATCACAGCCCAGCTCATCCCCCTTTTCCATCTCCATCTCTTCTGTGTCTGCAGGGGAGGATCAGAAAAAGAGCGCCTGGAGAAGCCAGTAGTGAAGTCTAGCTGGGAGGAGGAATTTATTTACATTTATTTCTATGAAGACACCGTACTTCTTTTTTTTTTTTTTTAACTAATAGGTCTGAGACAAAAAAGAAACAGTGTATTTAAAGAAAAATCATTGAAAAGCAGACTGCAATAGCAGGTGATGAAGCCTGGTGAAACCAAGTCAATGCTTCTGGAAATTCAGGACTTCCAGGGAAACAAGGCATGCAATTACTTGTGCCAGTTCCAAGCATTCAAAAATCTTAAGGCTGACTTTCCTTTCAAAAAAAAAAAAAAAAAAAAAAGAAAAGTGAATTTGGCCCAAAAAGTTCATGAGACAGGAATTTTCGTCTGCTTTTTTACTCTCTGGTCTATGGGTTAAAGCAAGACAGAAAACTTCCAGTGAAAGTAAAATTTTGATAAAAAAGACTGTCTCATTAAAAAAAAAAAAGACAAAACACAGAAACCATGTGGGGAAAGATTTTAAGGCCGATGGAATACTCTGGTTATTTTTAAACAATAGTGGTTTCAGAAGTGTGAAATAATTGGTCTATTTTGTTATTTTTTCTCAGTTATTTTTCTTAAGCTTGTTTAGAATTAACACATTTTTTTTAAAAACAAAGGAATTTGAAAATCTTAATGTTAACCCACACCATTATTTTCCTTATCTATCACAGTAACTTTTGTCTTGTTTCTCTTGTTTTCATCCTTAGCCTGAGATAATATGTGCTGGAAGCTAATGCAGCTCTGTATCCTCACCCCAGGGGCTGTGCTACAGCTGTACTAAGGAGTTCTCTTTCTTTTGTGTCTGAAACAGGCTGGGCAATGATAAATCCAGACAAGTACTGCTGCTTTTATTGTGCAATTACATCAGTAAAAAGCAGCTCTCAGGAATATAAACAGCCCGAGGCATCTGCCCTGCAGGTCACCTTGAAAGGATATCTTGTCATCGAGGCTGTACTGTCAGTCTTGGCCACGAGCATTAGTGCCAGCCCAGGTTTCACTTCATGCCTGTTCAGGCTTTTCCTGCATACATCTATCAGATGTACTTGTGGATGAACTAAGACTCATTATAAAAGAGAAAAGAGGATCGTGGTTTTCACCTGCTGAAGCATTTTTGAGTTTTTGAAATGGAACAAAGAATCTATTATAGATCTAGAGAAGAGCGTCCAAACAGTGTGGGGAGGAATGTACTGGGGAAATGAAATTACTTCCCTCTGCTTTTGAAATGTGTGGATAGAAGTAGCCAAAATCTTCAGTGTGGGAGATTCCCTATGATTATACCATGTGGAAGGTGGCTGCAAGATAATACTGTTTTCTTTGCTTATGAATGATTCCTTTATTTTTGTACAGGAGCAAAGTAAAATTGGGAGCAGAATTTTGCAACCAAAAGTCCTGGCAATGCTGCCTAAGCTACTATGCTTCCCATGGAGTTAAAACAGTAGAAGTCTTAATTCCCAATGAAAATTAATGAGACATAGCAGGTGCTTTTGAAAATTTTATCCATATGGGGAAAAAAATTAATCTTGTATTTCCTAGGAATGAATTAAACCCAAATTTTTTAGGACTGGGATGGGTTTTGTTTGTTTTCTCTGAATCAGAGGGTGAGAAAACCATCTTCAGATTTTTTTGTATGTGATTCACTTCTGAAATAGACTGGGGAATCAGGCTGTTGGCTTTTTAATGATGAGTACTACTGGTACTTCTTAGCGATCTGCACCGTTTTTTAGGAGGATAGAAAGATGAAAGCAGTTGATCAACTAATTAAAACCAGATAAAGTCATGGAAGCAAGACAAAAATGTTACTCTTACAATTCAGCTGCAATCTCTGTCTCTACTCCTCCCCTTCCCAGCAAAGCTGAAAACAGAGGACTTGGCTTGTACCACTCCTGCCTAGGGCTCTGTGTTGGCATATGCATATGTTTAGGAAGATCTGGTGGTTTAAGCTTGTATTTGGCCTCCATCCAGACACAAGTAAAAATTCTTGAGAAGATAATTGCATGGGATTTTTGCAGGGAGCCTAATTTCTATATTTACCTCTCCCCTCATGGACAAACTTTTTGGAGTTTCTCACTCCCTTGAAGTACTTGTCTTTTCCACTGTATGATCTGGCAGGTTTTACTCAAGGGGAGGAGTTCTTTTTCACCTGCAGGGCTCCTAACTCTTCAGCTCCTTCACTGATGACAGATGCAGAGCTCATTCTCCTTTTTTCCCACACCCATGCCAGCTTTCCCCCCCCCCCCCAAAGTGTATTTTACTCCCAACTGTCCTTTCTGTTGCTCAAATGCCCTCCTGCAGACTGCTGTCATTTTGGGGAAAATGCTCTGCTCTTCATTGCACATATTCCCTCTGAAATCTCTTAATCACTTGGCTGTTGCATTTACCCTGGTACCTCATACTGCCCAGGTGTCTTATTTAGTGAAAATGCCCTGAAAGTTCTCTTTGAACGTTTTTTCTACCATTCACATACATATTGAAGCCAGAATTCTGTCGTCTCACCCTAGAAATGGAGTAGAGATGAGTGAAAAGTGCAGACTGCCAGGCACAAGTCCACTGCCTCCACAGTGAGGATGGAAGTGCCCGTGGTCCTGAGATGCGTTTAGTGCGTTGTGGGGAGGATGCTAATAACGAGTGAGGGCAGACTGAGAGAGGATTGAAGTTATCCCTGTGCAGCAGAGCTGCAAGCTTTGGAAGGAGACTCCTTTCTCTGTTGCTGGTGCCTTCTGGCTTGTCAGCTGTGCTGGGCAGAGCTGTGGTGTGGTTCCATCTGCCCACAATGCCACGGTGGTTTCCTGTTCCATCCTTTCAAAATACGACCCGTGGAATTCTCATCACCTTGCAGACTCAGTCTGCACACCAGGTCCCTCCTTGGCATTGCACTTACACCCATCTTTGTGTACTTTGCTGGAGAGAGATGAGATCACGCAGGAGTTTGATCTTCAGCACACATTTGACAGTCTTGACTTGGGGTCTGGAATCACTGCCTTCAAAACATCACTGTGAAAGAATATGTGATTTCCCAGTTGCCCCAGCATCTCAGTCAAAAATCTGAAACCTTAAATTGTTTGATCTGGCATTCTTAGCTTCATCATGACTGAAAAAAATACCTCTATTTCTATTTTTTCCTTCCTAAACATTAGAAAAAAGTTTTTGTTTTTGGCAGAGATTTTGTGGGCTTTCAGGGCAAAATACTGGGGTTTGAGTAGGGGATTCTAATGGAAAAGCTGAGCAACAAATTCACACAAGGTTCTTCTTAATTATAGAAGCCAAAAGCTCTTCCAGATGTCTGTCAGCCCTGCATGCTAGATGCTGCCATCACTGGTTTTAATAAAAGCTCATATTCAGCAAACTTTATTACTGATTTACTGTACACTGCTTAAGCCAGAAAATGTTTTTGCTCTAAAAAGAAAACAAAGACCTGATATTTTCATCAGTTGCACTCCAGCATGTCATTTACTGTGTTAAATACCAGCCCTGTTCCATTATTTGACTATTTTCTGTAGCTTGCCATCATTAAAACTGGAATTTCAGAAACTCTTGTCAGGAAGTCCATCGGCAAGAAATGCACATGACTAAATCAGTAAATGGTGCGTGCAAAATGGGCAAAGGCACTAACAGCACACATACATGACATGCGCAACCAGACAGGCAGTTCTGTGAAAAGTTACCTGTTTGTACATGCAACTAATACATACTCTAAAGAAAAATGAGAGCTGAAAAAAAGCACAGGAAAATGTTATAGAATAAATACAGGAAAATATGGTGTGGCTTTGTGAATACAAAAGTGAACAGAACAAAACCAGTAGAAAAATCATCAGGCAGAGAGTAACTAATGAAATCCCTGAACAATGATGTAATTAAAGTGCATTAATCACTATAAAAGATCATTTCCCTTCGAACATCTGCTCCTGTTCACTTGGCAACAGCCTGGGCAGTGTCATGAGTGATGGGGGTTTGGATTATGCTGAAGGGCATGTGTTATCTGAGAAACAAGGTGGAACAACCCCAGCTTGACAGGATCTGGGACAGCAGTGCTTTCCCTCAGTTCAGGTGTAACACCAAGGAAGTAAGGAGAAAAGAAATGAGATGGTGTTTAGGGTGGATAAAATGGAACCCTACTTCTCAGCCATGCAGACAAAATTTGATTGGGTGCCAGTGGATTTAAATAAACCAATTCCTCGGGGAAAAAAGCACCTTCCCACCCTGCTGCTTTTCAGAGAGCCATAGGAGCCATAGCTTGTAGGTGACACGTTGTTCCAGCCCACTGAGAAGCAACACAAAGTTCTTCCTGAGTGTTTTCTCTGTGGCAGCCTGGCTGTGCCAGCAAAAGAGTGAGATGAGGCATTTCAGGAGGAGAAGCTCTGGCATAAGCTCAGTGTGCAGAAGAAGGGCTGTGACCATCCCTTACTGCCCTACAGTCTGTGCTTCGGTGCCAGATGGAGCATAACTTCCTCCAGTGCTGTGAGGGCTGAGTGAAGCCTCTCATGAGCTGTGTTCTGAGTTAAGTGAGGAGTTATGGATTGTTGTTTCAGCTCTGTCACTGGACTGTGTCCCTTGGGTAGGATTTTTTACACCTGGGGACTGTTTTTTGTATCCTTGCACGCCATCTGACTCCTTGTTGCGTTTCCACGCGGTTGGTGGCACGGCCACTGGCTGTGGACACAATTGGTGGCCCCTGTGCATCCGCATTTTCAGTTTGTCTGTAAGGCAGGAAGGGGGGGAGGCAGTTGTGCTCCTCTTATGGGGACACCTCTGAAGGTGTAACCCTTCGAGACCCACTAGCAACAAAGATACTGCTGCAGAGCAACACTGATTTTTATGTTGGTCTTGTTTCCTTAGCAAATCTGTAGCAGGTAGCCCTTGGGGACCAGGAATGACACAAGCATTGGATCCAGAGTACTGCATTTCTACCACACTGGTCATTCATAAGGTCTCCTTCATGGCACATATTTGGGAAGCCTTTACCAGCCTCTGGACTTGAGGCTGTGTTGGTGATGAGAATGCACACACCCATGTGGATTTCCAAAGGAGGCAGACAGATCCCTGATACCACTTGGAGAAAGGAGGACTGGGGTTGTGGACACTGTACATGGTTATGCCTCTTCATACCTGTTTTTGGTAGTCCTTTGAATTCACAGAGGGTTCATGCTTTTTCTGTCTGGGCAGCTGTTAGGTGAGAAAGTGAAAATGAACTTAGCTTTGGTCTTTGCTGTTTAGTTACAGGTGAAATACTTGATCTGGTTTGTGCCTGTTCTTAACAATACTTGCCCTCCCCCACAGGGACTTGCAGGCTTTGTTAAAGGAATTGGGGAGGTTCAGATAAAAAGGTATGTGGTTTTCTGTTTCTCAAAGCTGGTAAAGCCATACAGTTGTATTTAAACAGAAAATCAAAGCAAACCTCTTGGCCTCTCCCAGGAGCACATAGATTGGTATTGCAGAAGCCTGAAGATTTCAGGTTTATGTGCTGCTTTCTCTAACTTCACGATGTTTTAGGTGTGCTGTGGGTTGTTACCAGCCAGTTGCTGCCGTACCACCTACTGCCTGTATAGTCCAGCTCAGGAAGGTGCCAGCCTGGGAGCAGGGATGTGCCAGCTGCCTCGGCAGGCGGCACTTCAGTGACGAGGGAAGGGGAGCCTGAGCAGGCTGCAGCCAGGTGCCTTGGATCTACTCACCACCCTATTCCCTCTGCCCCAGCTGCTCTTGCTCTGTCCAAGAGCACAGTTATGCTTTGCCCTAATAGCCCTAATTCCATCCAGTGACTTCCAGGGAACTGAAGTAAGGTTGTGCTCTGTGTGGCCATGGAAAGCAAAGAAGGGCATAGAACCTTAGAGTTCTCTGTTCATTATCTGTTCTGGGCTTGAACCAAAACCTGCAAGTTTAGTTGCTTGTGTGGAAGGGACTGTCCTTGTATCACTGCCACCTAATGGCCAGGACATTGTAGCTGGGTGCCTGGTGTGGGTGTCCCCTGGTAAACTGACCCTGTCACCAGTACTAACATCATTGCCTTGTGAGACTAGATAATGATCTTAACTGCCCTCAGCTTCATTTTCAGCCTGTAATAGTCTGTTCTGCAGCCTCGCTGGACATTGGTGTGTGTATTCTTGCTTTGATGGCATATGAGAGATCAGGAATTTAGTTTTTGTATGGCAAAATCCAGGAAGAAAAGGAGATCATTAATCAGATGGGTGTAATCTCCAAGGAAGCAAGTACTGCATTTTAATTCAGCATTTCCCTTTGATGAAAACTTTAGTGAATGTTATTATGTGGAATTTATATGAAGCCTGGGTTTAGGTAATCAGCTTTAATATTTATACTCTTAGGGAAAAAAAATTGAATCATTAGTAAGCATGCATAATTAATGAATAAATTGTATTTTTCCTTTGTTTTCCTTCAGGTATAAGGAAATGCTAGATCTAGTGATATCACCCAGTCTGACTGTAAATAGAGAGTGCCCTGACAGACTGAAGCTTAACCTTTCTCACATTTATGCCACGGCTCCAGATGACATAGAAGGTAGGCTGCTCTTCTGCTTACTGTTTGCTGCTTTAACATAGCATATATGTATACATGGAACTAAAGGGAGCTGGCCACTGCACCGCCTCTGCTTCTGGCAATTAGTTCTACAGTGTAGTGAGCAACTGAGATTTTTGAGGGGTTTTTTTTTTTGTAGACTCTCCAGTTGTGGTTGAATCCTTTAGTTCCACAATGGCTTGAATGCAAATGGAATAGAAATAGTTCATATGTAAATATATATCTGTGTATAGTTGGTGCCTGCATGTACACACGTGCATGTGTAGATTTTTGTTCCACTGGAAAAATTGCAGGTGTAAACCATATTTTGTGTAGACCTGGTAGTTTTTGCTTGGTCCCACTGGAGCCCCAGGGGTGGTGTGAACCTGAGCCCTGGGCTTTGGTGGTTGTGCTGCTGCTGCTGTTAAGGTGGGGGCTCTGGGGGCTCCCAGGCCCAGAAATGTGTTGAGCAGCCAGAAAACCTCTGGCCAAAGCAGCTCTGTGCCCCAGTTTGCATCGCTCTGAAATCACTGCTGCCATCCCCAAATGGTTAGCCCTGCTGGCCTCTGCTCTGGAGTTTCATATTTGGCAGGTACCAGGGACAAATTCTTTCAGTGGTTGAGGCTCTGATGGAAATTTATCTGCTCTCCTCCTTCTCCCCCCCCCCGCCCCATCATACTGTTCAAGTGAAGGAAACAGAAGAATGTTAAATCTGCTAAAAAAATTATTGGCAAGTGATGCAGCTGAACTAGTTCTTGCTAGTACAATCCCAGCTATTGTTTGCTGCGGTAAGGATCTGTCAGCCTTCCTGGTAGAGGGGAGTTAGGAAAAGGCACTGGCTATTATGTTTTAGTAGTACATTTAACCCTTCATTTATAGGCTCTTAGAAGCCCAGGAGATGTTTTGTTTGCATGTTTGCTGAGGGATTAGGAATTGCGTGGTTAAATCACGTACATCATGAGTGCCTATTTACTAGAGCAGTAGGAGTAACAGCCTAAAGGAAACATCCTTTTAAACGTTCCTGTTTGCACAAAAGATTAGAGCTAGAAATGATTTTTAAGTACATCATTTTGTAAACATCTTGGTGCAGGAACTGGTTTTTTATTAAGTGATATAAATAAGAACCGACACAGGAGCTGCACCAGTTTGCCAGTGACAGCTCATGTTGATTTGTTTCTTATAGAAATATTACGGTGGTTTTGCTACAGAATGATCCCCTGTGCTACCAAGATTGTGCTCTTTCCCTTGAAAATACTTCTTGTTAATTCAAAGAACAGGAAAATACTTGTGTGTTTGACAATTCTTTGACTGACAGAGCTCTTAATGTAATAAATGCACACAAATTTGTGCTCTGTATTACACATACAGTATTAAATTTAGCAAGTCTAGTCATAGTACTTACTCATTTAGATGTCCATGTAGCTGTCTGGCCTGTTGTTTCCATGTGCAGTTTTATCAATATAATTTTCAAGTGCACAATTTGCCTGTAGAATCAACTCTGCCTTGTCAATGACAGTAACATATTGCATATTCAGACGCAGTAAATTCCTTCTTGAAGTTCTTGGCAAACTTATTTGCTCTGTACCAAAATAAAAAATTTGAAGCTGTCATGTTTTGCAAAGAGAAAAAGAAATGAGGCTTGTGCTCAAACTGTTCTGCTGGACTTTTGATGTAATTAAAATTACGAATTAAAGGAATTAATTCTAAAATGTCTATTTATTCATTGCAAAAGAGACAGAAATGGTGTAGTTCTTGTTTTCACGGTCTAAAAATCTAATTTTCTAAACTGTTTTCTTTCAGGTAAGTCAAAGCAAATTTTTCATAGTGAGTTTGAAGGTGACTCAGGTGAGCCCAGTTTTGGATTTAAACCCAGTCTTTTTTCAGTGTGAGTAGATAAGTTTGTATAACATTATCCTTTGTCAATAATATGTACATTTGTATATCGCTGTCCTTTGTCAGTATTTTAAACCAAACCTCTCTGCCTGTTGCTTGGGAAATAGGTCACTGTACCACATTTTATATGTACAGAAACCAAGGTAGAGTTGCAGGTGGGTTTTACTTTTCTAAGGTGTTGGGGGGTTGAAGGGGTTTGAAGAAAGAGTCTTTCTGGTTTTGTTTCTGTCAGTGATTAGGGTGATCCTGTTAGTGATTAAGCCTGTATAGGTTTCACCATTAATTACATAAATTAACATTCTAAAAAAAGAATGATACCTAGTAATTAATATTTTTAGTAAGAACTCACAATGATGCAATTTTTATTGATATTTAGTCTAAAAAGTTACCAGGTGAAATGGCAGCGTTTTTAAAAATAGTTTGGTGTAATCTCCATGTTTTAGTGTAAAATGATAAAGCTGTGTAAAATGTTGTGAAAAAGGGTTGTGTACAAAAGAACAATTTCAAAAGAGGTCTGAATCAGGAAGAACAAACATTTCAGATGTCAGCAAGTTGAATCTTTTTGGTCATTCCGTCCATGTTTATTTCACAAGTTACCCAGACCCACAGGACTATTTGCATGTATTTAGACTTCATATGTACTTGAATATTTCATTAAATGAAAAATGGTTTAAATGTTTAATTTGCCAATTGGCCAATGTCTGAACAAAGGAAGTTTTGCTGTTTTGGTCACTGAAGGTGGGTGGAGAAGACATGTGGAGTTCTGGTGTGTTCATTGATGCAGCCAGGAGACACAGAGGCTGAATCAGTTGTGCCTCATGTCGTTATTGATGATTGTGAGAGAGTTTTGGCATTTATAGTGCTGAATTAATGACAGCTCCAGCCAGGAACCAATAAGCAAAGTTTGGATGGCACTGTGGAGGCAACCTGCAAAATACACATGATGGTATTTTGGTATGATGTTTTCAGTACTACTTGCAGGCATCTTGCAGGTTTTAATTTAGCTTTTTTTTTTTTTTTTAGTTTTTAATTAGGTAAATCTTAATTTATATCTGAATAAAGCTGGTAGCACAGTTTTCTTTGGTGCTGTTATAGGACACAACTGTTCGGTCCATTAGAAGGCATCTTGCATATATAACTTGTATGATAGGTTTTCTGCTGAATTATTTTTTGACTGCTGGTAGTTCAATAAGGTATGCTATAGGTAACTCAAAAAATTCAAATAAAGGAGATTTATGATGTTGTATTTCTAGTATTTACTATTATTTTATACATTTTAATGGACATTAAAGAAAGTGAGTCATGGTCTAGGAGAGTACCAAAAAAAGCAAAAGAGCAAAATGTGCAGTGGGCTTAAATCACTTCAGCAATCATAGTATTGGCTTTTATGGCCTTCAGCATATGAGTCACTGCTTCAAAGCCCAGCTTCATGATTAGTATCAGTCCCATGAGAAGAAGAGACTGGTAGTTCAATCAACTGGTATCACCCTCAGTTAAAAACTAAATCTATATTTATTGTTAGGCAGAGAGTATCTTTCTTACCTACTTCAGTTTGGGAATATTAAATAAAAAAGTCTTTTGATTCCTGTATATTTTTTTCAAACCAGCAGTGGTAAAAACAATTGTATCAGCTTGGCCATAGAACAGAAGATGATGAAAATCTAAGACCCTTTAATTTTGTTTTCCAGGCAGCAGCAAAGCAGCACCGCAGTGTCCTCTCCATCTGTACACCACAAAGTGAGTGCTCGTGCCAAGTGCTGTAATTTAAAAGCCGTGTTTTGCTGAACAGCCATTTTGTGCAGACTTCTGTCACCTTAAAAAACATCTGCCCCAAGCCCATCCACCTGTTCCCCTGCACATCTCTGGCACAGTGAAGTAGCTGGTTCTTAATCTTCTTGGATATGGAGTGAAATAAGGTTTGCAGTACTGTGGGCTGTGCTTTTTGTACCTCTGGGAATCCAAACCTTATCAGATTGAATATTGTTGTATTTATGAGTGACCACAGAGGGGATGTGTTGTAATGTCAGAGGTTTCCCATCGCACTCACTTGTTTGTCAAATTCAAAATGAAACATGAAAAACCAGTGTTAATTTTATTTTATATTTTTAACTTGCATATTATCTTGCACTGTCTTAAAGTCCCCATGCATTTAGGTGCCTTAATCTGATAGCTCATATCAGGAGCCATGTGCTGAAACAAACTTTTGCTTCAGTCCAGTCAATTCCACGTTCCCCAAATATTCAGCATCCTGTGTTGGATGTCACTTTAGCAAGGTGTCTAGAACTGTTCTACTTGTGCTCTAGAAGATCATGTACACTAACTATTGCCTTAAACCCTCCTGTTTTCTTGTTCTGAATAGACATTATCCCCATATAGTGACAGTTCCATCGTTCCCCACAATGGCAACGTATGGACAGACTCAGTACAGCCCGGGAATCCAGCAGGCTGCTGCATACACTGCCTATCCTCCCCCAGGGCAGCCCTATGGAATACCCTCCTACAGTGAGTACTCCAGAGTCATGGTACCTGTGAGGACATCGTCCTCAAAATATAGCCAAATATAGCTAGCAAAATATCTTTGAAGTCTTTAAGCTTTAGAGTGAAGTGTCATTTGTGTCTTAGCAACGTTCTCAGGTTTAGAGGAAAGTCTGACTTAAAAAATGTTAGGTTTACTTTGAACTACCTATCAGCTCTTCATATCATGGGTTATGTTTTTACAGCTAGGTAAGTTTGGAGACAGTCAGCAGTAGGATATGATAAATTTAGGTTCAGTAGGATGTGCTGCTTAGTCGTAGCTGGTGAGTGTTCCCATGATTCCCTGTCAAGACAAAGTACACTAAATATGATATTTATGAAAACCATACTTTGCCTTCCTTGGTTCTTCCTGAAGTCTCAATGACACAAGCTACTTTGAAAAAAATTTTGTGTCTATTACTACAGAAGAACCAAAATGCAGAGCAGAATAAGGCATGGGTGAAATGTTACAGAGTACATTGGTTTTGGAAGACACTTTGTGTTTAAATGGACATACATGTGCAGTCAACATTTCTAACCCCAGTCAGCTTTGTTCCCTGCTTTTCTGCACAGCCTGGCCAACAGCTGTGGGGAGACAGTGCTGGGCAGGAGCAGCTGGGGGATTCGCACAGGGAACTAATTAAACCAGCACTCCTGACAGAGAAATGCCTGGTAAACCATGCCTTAAGTGTCCTCAAGCTCTGCATGGGAATACTGAACTCTTGAGGAAGCTTAAAGTTCTTTCCACTCCTAAAGACCACAGAGATGTTGCTCTTGTTTAGGTACAGCTCTTTAACAGAAAGCTTTGGGCTTCTTACTTCTGGCTACTCCCATGAGGGCTGAGTCTTGCGCTGTTAAGATGGCTTCATGGTTTTGTTTCCACTCCTCTTTTCTCTTGTGCTCTTAAACACCTTCATTTACTTGGCAGATACAGTATCTCTTCCCAACGAAGTTTTTATACAGCCATTGACAAAGCTTTTACTGAAGGGGAATTTAGTGCAGCAGGCTGGAAGGCTGGGGGAAGTGGCCTTAGCAGAGCCAAAACTCTACCAGGATGATGAGAGGAATGTTTTGAGACCCTTTCCTGGAGCTATTTGTGTGTTTGCATCAGCTGGCTGACTTCCAAGGAAAACTCTGAACAGTTGTCCTGTTAGAGCAGGTGAAAGTAGAGCCATTTGCTACTGCCTGGAGGCTTTAGGGCATACATGTGTCAGGCCCATATGCTGCTTATAAATCCTGTAGGTGACCTCTTAGCATCCTTGAGCAGTGGTTTCCCTCCCCCAGCCCATACACCCTCTTTAAGATACTCAACACAGCATATGAAAAACTCCACCTGGCTGACAACCAAGAACAATGAGGCAGTATTGTTTTTAGGCACAAAAAATAAAACTCGGCCGGTTTCTAGACAAAACAGAACATTATGTGGAAATTAATTTGGTGCTAAGTTATTTTGCTGTCTGACAACAATTTTTAGGCTTCCAAAGAGGCCCATTCGCTGAAGATTGATTGTAACCGGGGTAGGTTGAACGCTGGAGTGCTGATGGAATTGAAAAGCACAGGATGTTGGGAAGAGGGGCTTCTCTGCACACACTTCTCTTCCCCAGCAGTGATGAAGTCACACACTTGCACCAGCACGTGTCCCCTAAGAGTCCAAATAAACTTCCTGCCTTTCACAGTCGTCTTGTTACAAACTTGTACTCAAACTGCATCGCAGTTCTTCTCACCTAAAGCTAAAATAAGTGATTTCTATTAGAGAAAACATTATCTGGGAGGACTTATTCCAAACCTGAGCAAGCACAGACTTGTTGCTTCGAAGACTCATTAAGCTAGAGAGCAGCATGTTTGGGGAAAGGCACCTGAATTCAACTTGTCATTTGGCGAGTTTGCCTCCACGTGCTAAAAGCTGACAGCAGCCTGGAAAGTGTGTAAATCCAAGGCCCAAACATCAGCAGGGTCTTTGTTTAATCCCAGCGCCCAGGATTTGTCCAATGGCCATTTTTTGTTGTGCAAATAGGATGCAAAGGAGGGAAGGATCACGCCCAAAGGGTTCATAATATGTTGCACCTTTGAGCTGTTTATTTTAATAATACAGCTGTACAATCTCAGCAGCATCTCAGAATAAAATATCAACCCCTTTCATTACCAGCAAGGGTTTCATCTTGCAATGTTTAATTCAGCTATTGTTGTTCCCCCTATAAATTGTCAGTTTAATTGCCTGGTTTTAGAAATGAAAAGATTTTTGTGGCTTCAGGGCTTACCTATTGTTCCTGAACTGTATGTTCTATCTAACTGAGTAGATGATAACCCTCCTGTAGGACTTGCCAATAAATGTTTTGATACGAAAGCTGAAAATATAATGCAAGTAAAAAATAACTCTTTTGAGAACAGAAATCTTGAGGTTATTTTGCTGAAGGTCCTGTTCCATTGTTAATCATTTTCTGCATCTGATAACTCTTCAGAAAAATTATGAGTCAGTGAGTTTCTTCAATTCTATAACAAAACTATATGTTCAGAAATTGTTTTTGAAAATAACATTATTTGTGTTTACCTATCTTAGCAAAAGTGCTTTTGGGTGTGGATACAGGATGTAGGTGACTCAAATACGATTTGTGATGAGTTTGGCTGTTAAGAGACCTGTTTGGGAAATGCAAATAGTTAAACATACATATATATATTTGTGTGTGTGTGTAAAAGAAAATGAAAAAAAAAAAGAGTTTATTAGGTTAAAATCCAGCTGAAAATTTGTTAATTCCTACACTTGCTTTTTTACATCTTCATATGACAAGCACTCATGTTCTGCTCTTGGTTCCCACTGTGTACTCCAAAGGCATTAAAACAGAGGACAGCCTGAGCCATTCCCCAGGACAGGGTGGATTTCTCAGCTATGGCTCCAGCTTCAGCACCCCGACGGCGGGACAGGCCCCGTACACGTACCAGATGCACGGTGAGTGCAGCCCAGTGCCTGGCAGGATGTGCTGTGGGCACTCAGAATCCCACAGCCCCACGCTGGGCCAGTTCTCCTCCTGCAGTTGCTGTGGAAAGCTTGTAGGTGCAGGCAGTCAGCGTAGGGAAGGAGGTAAGTCTCTGGTTGATCTGTTTTGCTCATCAAGACATTGATTTCTGGCTGAGGGACTGGCTTTAACAGCATTATGTCCTAGCAGAATTTCACCTATGATCAATATAAGCTTTGTGTTTCTGCAGAAACTGTGTTTTCTCTTTTTTAATTAGTTCTGTGACTGCATACCTGGGATTGTTGTGTTAGTGTGGGTTCCTGCATTCTGATGGAAGCAAAACAAAGGTGGTTTTACACTTCATGTAAACAGTCCTGTCAGTATTATGCTTCTTTATGCCTTGTGCTGACCTGAACAAGCTGCTCTGTGCTTAAACTGCTGTATATTCTCCCTACTATTTTTTTTTTAAAAGCTGGTACTTTGATACTAAAAAAAGAGAGTGATTCTGCTTGAGGAGAGACAAATGCACACGAAGCTAAAGCTGTGCCTTGGCTTTGTGAGATTTTCCAAGGGTTGGAAAAACAAACAGGAATTGCATGGCTTTCCCAAACTCTTGTAGAAGCTGTGGAAGGGGAGAGAGATCAAGTCTGTCACTTTGCTTTTTGATATTGTTGAGGGTTTTATGCAGAAGGCCCTTTTGTGACATTATATTTTGCTGGCATCATTGCAAAACTGTGTCTTAATTCTCTTAATTCTTCTCAATCTCGAAAGTGAAAGGTGGACATGCACATCCACTTTTATTCTGAGACCAACTAAAATCCTAAACAGTTACGAAAACAGGGAAAACAAGGTAAAATCTGTTTTATTCCAGAAATTATCTGAAAAAGCTGAAGGCTAAGAGTGGACCCTTGGCTGAGGCATCACCTGCTAGTTTTGTCAGAGCACGTTATCTCTAACACAGAGGTGGTTTTTGGGGCTTGAATACCTCATACTACTTGCTGAAGACACCTGTGCTGGATGTGGCACAAAAAAACCCAAAAAGCAAGATAACCTATGGGTTTGGGGTTTATTGTCACCTTGACTCCTACAGGTTTCAGCTGTCCTACTTCCATATGTGCGCTCTGTTGGCTGGCTGAGCTGTTTGAGAAGGCAGACTCTTGACTTTCTTAGGACTGAGGTTTTTAAGGTGCCCCCATTGTTCAGTCAGGAGGTTTAGACAAGCAAATTTTGTGCATCAGCCCTTGAAAATGTTACGCTTGGAAACAACAGTGACACAGCTGTGAGTTGTACCAAAACAGGCTGAGGAGAGCTGTGTGTATGATCGTGAATGTGCCCTAGGGTGAGGCTGTGGTTTTAAGTGAAATCACTTCTTTTCAGATATTTATTCCAGGATGATTGTTTCAGCCAGCTCCACTAAGCCTTTAATGCAAAAGAAAACAGGAGAAAACAGTTTCTGCAAGTGGCAGGTGCTTACTCCAAGGCACAGGGAGCAGGAGTAAACAAATATTTCCACCCTTCTTCTCGCTTGTGAGAGGAACAGTCTGAAGCTCCCTGACTGTATGGTTTATTTACCTTGCTGAGTGCTAGTGAAAGGTTTGAGTGAGGAGCCAGGAGCCTTCCTGTGCTGAGTGCTACCGAGGAATGTGGGCTCAGGGCTTTCCCACGCCACAGCACTTGGGGGTGGGGAGGTGATCGCTCCCGAATGCGAGCAGGCAGCTCTCTGTGCCACCCAGCTCCAGGACCACTGAGACTTTGCTGGTGATGGGCTAAACCAGCTGAAAAGGGCCAACTTTTATTGATATATTTTTATAAAAATGTCCCCCTTCAAGGGGGACTTGAAGAGTCAAGCTCCTAACTCCCAGTTCAAAGACAAAATGTTTTTTGCATGATACAGGAAGAGAGACCATGAAGAGCGTGATGGTCAGGGGCTCAGAAAGAAAAGCTATCTCCAACTGCTCCTCAGTTGTGTAGTGTAAAGTGTAAGGAAAAACATACTTTTTTTAAGGTATTCTCTGCAAGTATTGTAAGGTGGTAATAGCTCAGGTACAAAAGTGAAGTAAGTTTGTATTGCTTGCTTCCACTGAGGACCAGCTCCTAGAGCAAAATAGTGAACTCATCTGTGGGTGAGGGTGAGTGGTCAGATTGTTCCTCACTGTTCCTCGTGATTCGTCCTCACTGTCCCCTCAGATAAGAGTTCCAGCAGCAAATAAGTGCCCGTTGTAGGTGTTACACCACTCACCAAGGAATAGATGACCTCTTGGGTGACAAATTTTTGTCATACAGGGCTCTAGGACAAATGCTGTCCTTCAGTAAGTGCCAGCATAGTTGGTGCTGGTTTGTTCCCTCTGATGTTTGTTTGGCAGCAGCACTGGCTGGCTGGGATACCTGTGAGGCTGTGATCAGTAAATCAGTACTTCTGAAGCCAAATTCTGCTCTCTGTTAAGGTCTGTTTGTTTGCAGTACAAACACAGGTGATGCAGGTGTAAAGGGGTAGCATTCCGCTTCTCATCTTGAACTCCAGCTGTCAATTGTATGCTGCTTCTTGAGTGAGTACAGGATCCACTGAAGAGCAAGAATGAAGACATAATATTCTTTTGGTCAGTAAGTGGTAAAGAAAAAAAGCTATTTTACAGCCAGCCAGAAGGGGAAATGTATTTTCATGCTTCCCTAGCATGAAACTAAATTGATTGTGGAAGAGTTTGTAAGCCAAAAAGCTAATGTAAGTTGTCACACACATATATAAATATAGAAGATGAGATTAGCAAGTTCCATAGCTCATAAAAATGACACGAAATCATATTGCAAAGGTACTGTGGCTTGACATAAAGATTTTAATGGGCATGTAGCAATGGATATCATCAGGCTTCAAGTAACATTCAGACTGAAATCTGGTATTCACATATTTGCTCTGAAGGAGTGACTTTTTTCCTCTCTTCTTTTTCTTTTTAACAAGTGCTGTGTATGGTGTTGTTCCATGTCAGTATTGCATTTACAAAATTATTTGTTTCATAATGAAGGTATCTAAAATATGCATGTGGCCAGTCTGGGGATGGCACTCACTTTTAGAGTCATGAATCTGGAGAGGAGGCAACAGCTTGCATTAGATTTTTGCCTTTAAAGTGGTAAATTTGTCATGCTGAGAAAAATGTTTCTTCAAGGTCCATTTCATTTCTTAATCAATCCTCATGTAAGTGTTCAATTACAGCACCAAATCACCAAACACCTTGGGCTTGGTATTAGAAATATATTTTGCTTTTTAGCACACATTTTTTTAAGTTTACATTTTCTGACAATTTAGCAGTTCAGTGATTTGCTCAGACTTCTGGTAAAATTATTATTCAATGATAGAAACAGAACATGAGACACAAAGATTATCTTCCAGTTCTGCCCCCAAAAACTTACTGTCTTAACTGGTGCTTGAGGAAACTGCTTGTTGCTGAGGGCAGGGGAGAAATCTTTGGAATATAAGAAACTTAGCATTTAGTGAGCTATGTAAAATACAAAGAGAAAATTGTGCCAGCACATTAGCTAACCCAGAAACCCATCAGCTCTGCAGAGAGTGCAGTAACAGCCAGCTTACAGAGCATTTCCTGTGGTTGCAAGAGCATGTGCTACCCCTTGATTGCACATTAGGCCATCTCTTCTCAGCTTGTCATTAATTCCTAGACAATGCCTTGCGCTTCAGTTATAATTGCTAAAATGACAGCTGGTATGAAACTATGAAGTTGCACAACAGTTAAAACTGTGGCCAAAGACCACTGTGGATGCTGTTGTTGGGCAGGAAAAGATTTGACTGCTTTTTTGGGTTTTTTTAATATCCAAATCTATCTACCCACAAAATACTTTTTACATTACAAAGGAAAAATCAGTTATGTAACCGGGATAACTTCCCTTTGCCAAGGAATTGCTACGCAGTATTGAGTTTGGGACAGACATAAATTTGAGACCTAAGACCTATGCAGTGAAATTCTTTGCTACTACTGAACGTTTGTTTTCTTTGTAGAGCCCTTCTGATGAGCTGTTAAGTAGTGAATGAATAGAAATTAGCATTTCTTTTGTGCAACACTGATTTAAAGTGGATTAATTATATATATATATTGCTTATGTTTGTGGAGTGAATTGGTTATGAATTGTTCTTCTGGCCTGAGAACAATTAAAATCTGAATAATTAATCAATTAAAATGTTTTCTTATGCTGAAAACATTTTGACCCTTGTTGATAAGTGGATAATCGAGACAAATTTTTTTTCCAAGAGATGTCAGAATGTTCTTGCAGTTGTGTGCCAATTTGTGTGTTAAAAATTTAATATGAGGTCGTAAATACCAATTTGGCATGAACAGTTACCTCTACCTGCATGAATTTTGCAAAGGAAGTCCATGTTTAGTTTTAAGCTTGAAGTACTTGGTGATGAAAATAGTGATAAAATTTCAAAGTACACCTGAGAAATGTGGATTACACTTTGGCATACAGATAGTGAATCCATATGAAGTCCCAGAAAATAAAGGAAGGTGAGAGTATGTTCTCAGCAGACTGTCACTCAGATGCCTTAGATTGATAAAATTAAAACCTCGGTAGAAAACGAGCAGCCTCTTTCAAAAGCTTCTGCTTCACAGCTGGTTTGCATTAATTGCAGTCTAAAAGCGTGGCAGTAAAGTTGTGCTCCACTCCGTGGTGGGTTCAGCAGGGAGAGGCCTCTCTTCAGGAGGGGTCAGACCTCACTTTTTACAGTGTAAATACAACGTTCCTCAGAATAACAGCACAGTCTCCCTTTCAAAGATTTTTAAACACCAGGGGCTGACTGTGCTCCATTTACTTTGCTTTAAAACGAGCTGACTTCTAGGAGAGGGAAGTCCGTGGGAGCGGTGAAGGTGTTGACAGTGATGCACTGTAGGCTGCAAGGATCTGTGCTACTGCTACCCAAGGGGAAAGCTCTGCTCTAACTCTTCCCGTGTCATGGAATTTAAATATTAACTGGTACAGTCATAACAGGAATCTTCTCTGGGGCTGAGCGTTTACTTTGGAGGTATCTTGTGTCTTCTTGAGAGTTTTGTGTGACTCTGTCATCAGGCTTGCAGAGGGTGGCACTAGGGAGATGGGAGCAGCTGTGACAGTCATGAATCAGAGAGGAGCGGTAAGGTAGGGGCAACAGTAAAGGGACTGGATAAGGAAAATACAAAGAAAAGTTTGTGTGCTGAGAAAGGGGGAATCTACAAAGAAAGAAGTGACATTTCCCTAACCTGCTGCTTGACTGTCTTGGGAGCATTTGTGAAGGTCAGATAGAAATCTCAAAACATCGGTTAATGAGCAAAATCGGCATAGAAAACAGTCACAAAGATGTTCAGATGTCACAGAGACTTCTCTTTGTGGATTCTATTTTCATTGCTTCTGTAGGATATAAAAAAATGCAAAAACATAGGATGGTAACAGCTTGGGAAATCTTGAACTTGGCCTTGATTATTCAGCTTATAGTGCACTTGGCAAAGAATATGCTAAAATGTTATGGAAGCTTCACTGAATAATTGATTCAGTATACCTAATGATTTTGAAAATGTCTAGAAGGCAATAGAAGAGCTAGTGTAAAATTACATATAAAAATCTGTATCAAGAAACATCACACCTACATAGGCATTTGAGAGTTAGAAAACATCAGATTCATGATGCTGTGCAGTATTGGTACTGCTTTTGTTGTATCTCATTTCCAAGCACTGTGTGAGGTAATGCTGTGTGGAAAAATAGATGAGAGACTGGGATGATGTTTGTGGACAAGTTCAGCCTGACCCTGCTTCAGTCAGCACAGGCTGTGCAGCTCAGGAGGTTCTGAACTGCTCTGCTGGCACTGGATAACACTCTTGCATGGGCCTTTTTATATGTAATTTGGATGCCCCTTCTGTTTATATTGGCAAAGTTTAAACTCTGACACTTCTGCACTGCAGTACTGTGACCTCTAGAACTACAAGAATACCTGCACTGTCTGAAGAAGAGCCCATTGAGTTATTACAGATAAAAAGAGAAGGATAAAAAATTTGACTTAGAAAGTCTGTTACTGGCAGATTAATTGAAGCTGACAAGGCTTTACCAGGACAAAGATCACTCTCCTGTTGTCGAGTTCCTTACTCTGAGCATCCTCTGTTGGCCACTGTTGTGTCTCTTCTCCTGCAGCCCCTGCAGTGCTGAAGCAGTGCATGGAGGCTGGAAAAGCCTCAGGACAAATGCCTGGATCTAGAGTACTCAGTTGAGACTTACAAGGTTCCTAGGTAATGGGTCAAAGAGTGGAGATGTACTGACCAGCTCCCTCTTTTCCACTGGTATTTGGAGATTTACTTTGCTCAAGAGGAAGAGAATTGCTAAATACACAGCTATGCTGGCAGGGCATGTTTTTATCCCCAGTGGCATGACAGTAATTGTGACAAGGCTACTTAGATTTGAATGCTGACCTGGGAACTGGAGGTTCATGGCCACTAATTAGCATAGGGGGTGGCAAATCCAGCTTTCCTTTATCATGTCTTGTTATCCATCAGTGAAGGACTGTGTCCCAGATGAAACTGCAGCTGTAGGAGTCTTATACTTTGGTGTCCATGGAGTCACCCAAATACAGTCAGTTTTGCTGGTTGTTTTTTTCAGCAAGGTATTGCATCGAAATGCTCTACATCCTTGCTGTAAGGATGTCCGCTTTCTGGCCCAGAACATTTCTTTGTGATTTGTTTTTGAAGAGAGTCCAGTGTGATTGCCTTCTATAGCTGTAACATTGTTAGATAGAAGTGGTTAAAAACACTTTCTCAAAGTACAGTAAAATCTAACTGCATTCCCATGGTTCAAATCCTGAGAGTAACTATAAACCATCCCAGCACTTTCAACACCACTGTTGATCTGGATTGAGCTATACAGGTGACCAAGCTCAAAAGGATGGTAAAAGCCAGGCTCTTAAAACTGCTCCGGTCATCACTTATTAAAGCTCTTTGAGGCTCTGTGGGTTGAGTACTCCCAGGGGCGGGGGAAGAGCTTCAACTCAGAGAAACTGAACCGTGAAATGTGTTTTATATCACCATTCAGAGTGCCCTCAAACACCTGGTCAGGCTGACAGGACTGCATGGGATTGTGGTGGGAGACAAATGGACTTACTTTGAATGGGTTGTGTATCTGAGAGTATCATCTGCAGGAGGTGTTCATATGCTTTTGGGAGCAATGTCCTTTAACAGACACTGGTGATGTCAAGTGGTGCAACACTGTAGAATAATGCTTTTCGTCTAGGTTAATGCAGTGTGCTCTTCCCTGCACTGTCTGAGTCCTTCCAGACAGAAATACAAGACTTTTTGGGGAAGGGTTCATTACGCCTAATGGCAAACAGTTGAGCAATCTGCTGCAAAATACATATGGGTTGAGTTTTTCTTCTCCTTTAACAGGTCAGATAGTCTTGAAATGCCTCCACAGCTGACAACCATGCAAGGTTTTATGAGTCTTCTTGCCCAGTAAATGCAGGCAGATGTTGTAGGATTTGGAACCTTACAAGGCACTAGAGTATAGCTGGTGGGAGGTAATTTTGATGAGTGCTTAACCTCTCACTAAAAATGTAGCAGCTTGGAGAAGGCAGTATTTACTGCAGGAAACATTAGCTTGTCAGAGAGCTGAAGCACTGCAAAGAACCTCTCTGAATGACCATGGAAGTCTCCAGGCAGATGTTGATCGTAGCACAGAGCAGTGCACACTGTGCAGGGAGGTGGACTGGGGCCTTTGCCTGCATCACTCACAGTCAGCATTGCTTCCTGTAGGAAAACAGCTTGATGATGTCAGGATGCACAAGCCATTATGTGCAGGCTTGTAAAATATCATGCAATTCAGCTGGCCCCTGCAGGCATTTATTTTATTAGTCCTAAATGGTCAAATAATCCTTTGAGAGAACTCTCTGTGGAACCATTGTGTGATTCATCTACAAGCTAGAGGAAATGCTTGAGTCTAAGCTTCAGCATTCTATTTTTTGGGAGTTAAATCATGACACAAACATATTCAGAAATGCCCATGGTAGCCACCCTCAGTGTTGCATCTTTTAAGTGTTCCTGAACTCACAGTTACTGCTGGCTGCCCAGAGAGCTGTGATAAACACTGAAACTGTCCACCTGTGTTGAACCTGGCTCTCTCTGACTGTTGGGTATTTTGTTGAATGTTGAAAGTACAAACCATCTGTTCTTCTAAATATAGCAGCTTATTCTCTTTTGAGCAGTACAGGAGGCTTGGAGAACACCTCCCTGTTGTCAGGGCCCCTCTGACCTGTGAAAGACAAGGACACAAACCTGATATTCAAAGCTTGCTGCGGTTTTGATCCGAACTGCACCACAGGCCCATCCTGTCTTCTTAATCACCAGTCCCTAAGACACCAGTATTCCTGTATCATACTGTGCATTCATAAGCTGAAAAAAGACTTTTTTTTTTAAGCAATGCCAGAACTTAGTTCTGAATATACTGAAAATAACCATGAATATTCCCTTCTTTACTTGCTCATACCTGGCTAGGAGGGGAAGAAATGCAGCCTGATATTGCAGTGACTGAAAAACAGATGTAGAGACTGAGAGGGTGAGAAGCTGGTATGAAAGTTTTTGCAGGAACACAGGCCAGATCACGCACCATTGAAATTGTCATTGACCATGGCATAGACTTTTTTGGAATGCTCGAATTAAGTAGTGAATGAAGGGAAAATAGCAAATGAAATCCATCTGTATGAGAAGAGGAATATAACATCAATCAGCTCACAAAGAGTTTTTCTATACATGTTGCCCTTGGACACTCACATAGAGAAGGGCCACATCTACTTATCAAGGAAAAATCATGGCAGTGGCTATGCCTGGCATGTGGACGCCTTTCATGCAGTGCCTTTCCATGTGAGTGTGTTTGTGATATAAATACTTTACAGGAACACTTACAGTACCATATATCTGAAGAGCTGTTCTACTTCAGAGTTCAGATTGTTTTATTATGAGCTAAATGTTCTTTAAGCTACCTGTGAATGAGGGCATTGTGACATTTAGCAACTGGCTTGATTGAACACAGATGTGAGCCATATTCCATATGGAGAAGATCCAAAGGGGGAGATCCTTGGCTTGTTTCTGATTTGCAGGGAGTTTGAATGCAATTACTTGGCATTGAGCTACCAAGATAGATGGAAACAAATCTCTTGCTCTCACCTTTGTAGTACTGCAGATGTAAAACCAGCCTCAGTTTGAGATTGTGTGTTGTCTTCAGAGGTCCATGGAAAAAAGCCAATATATGTGAAAGCAAAAGTTCCATAGAAATAGGCAGAAATGGGAGGGGGCCAGGCATTCATGTACATTGCTTACCAAGAGGCTTCCTTGGAGTGCCCCGTTCCACGTAGCACCACTTTCAAACTTCATTCCAGTCTATCTCTGAGTATTACAAGAAGCACTATTACCTGGGAATGTGTTTGGGGGGGAAATGGTTACATGGGAAATAGGGCTAAATTGCAATATCTGTTGATAATTTTCCAGTTTCTTGAGTGTAAAACTTACTGATGCGAAACTGAAATTGCACGTGACAGAATTGATTTTGTTATGGAAGTGTTTATTTCTTATCAACAACTTAGGGAGGAAAAGCAAACATTTGGGGCTGGTTCTGGTATGTGTTCTGAACTGCTGAATTCTACAAGGCTGCTCACGGAAATGGTGACTAGCAGGCCTCGTTCTCTGTTTATGGAGAGAGAGGGTTTGTCTTTGTCTTCATTACCTGTGGGACTTGTTTGTTTTCCTGCCATTTGAACTGAGAGTGCATCATTGAAAACATGGTCTCTCCAGTCTGTGAAGTGGAACAGGGTCTGAGCTGTAATAGTTCCCAAGACAAATACTGCTGAACCTGAATCTTTAAGAACTTTCTTTTCCATGCAGATAATTGATTTTTTTTTTTCCTCCCAGTTTTTCATCCTTGTTCAGTTGGGAAGAAATTCCAAGTGTTTGGTTGTCCCCAGTGTCCTTATCTGTAATTATTCTGCTGTAACACTGAGCTGCCAAGACATGCTGAGCTTAGCAGCTCTCAAGGTATACCTCGGGGAGGGGGGTTCAAATCTCTGAATGCACTGCTGGAGGGCAAGAAAAAGGGTTGTGTTTGATCTCAGTTTAGAAAAACAATGCTGAGATGATAGTCCTCCTTGGTCAGGATACAATGACAGGAGCCAGAAGAAGAGAAAAACCTGAGTTGCTAGGCTGAACTTCAGTTTATAAGGAATATCTAAAGCACTCTCACAAATACTTAAGTATGTAGGCAAAAAATCTGTCCTTCCTTTGGAAAATCTGCTGGGCAGAGGGAGCCAGCCTGCAGTGGACTGTAGGGACACCTGAACTTGGGCAGCTCAGCTAAAGTGGCAAAAATATATTCCACAAAACCACAGTGTAAATCCACCACACTGGGTCCAGTCACAGTGCACTGTGGGAAGCTGTGGAGCACGAGTCATTCCCCATCCTCTCATCCCTAAATTCCTGCCCTCTTCTCCCTGCTCCCTTACCTGCCCTCTGTGTGCATGGCACACTCGCTCTTCACAGCTGGTACAAAGTTCTGAGTAAGTTTAATCCAGCTGTGCACATCTCTCCTTTTCTCTCTCACTCTGACTGTTTGGAAACCAGGAAGCTGCAGTATCATGTGCAGGTAGCACAGCAATAAACATGTTCTCATCACAATTTACGCATAAAGCGTGAGTCCCTTGAGGTAACTCATCCCCCTCTTGACAGCTTTAATAAAGGATGATGGATTGTTTCTAAATGACAGTTTAGGAAAATCAAAAATTCCCCCCTGTATTGTTTTGAGCTCTGGTGTACAAGAGCTGTTTTGTCTTCTGTGAAAGTTGTTTTTGCCTGTAAGCACTGGGGCTCTATTACTCTCCTTCACAGTGGTGAGAAGTGCTGTTACCACAGGAATATATTCATACTGCTGCATACCTGTGACTTTTGGAAAACCTGCAGAAGCCTGTCATGGGTGGGAAGTGGGGAAATGCCAAGGGCTGAATGTGTTGCTGTCTTTGGGATGCTGCTCTGGGCAGTCTCCCCATATGGGTTGCTGGAAGCAGGAGGGACTGGACACTCTGCACCCAGAGCTGCCTCCAAGGCATGAATGCCAGGAGGAGGCATCAGCTGAGCCCACCTGCACTGGCTCAGCTCCCAGCCAGCACATTCTGGGCCTTGGGGACACCCAGGCCTCCAGGTACCTGGCAGTCACCTGCACTCTGTTTTCCTCCTCTCTGCTATTTTCTTTTTAAAGACCACATGTGGCAGCAAATTAGTTCTGGAGGGCAGAGTCCTCTCTCTTGTTTCTTTTTGGCTTGAGATTTATTTCTCAGTGCATGTGCTTTGTAGCTGCACTTGGCAGAGTGGAGTTTGTTCAGCTGTCCATTCCCCAGCTAATCTGGTGTCCTAAAATAAAAACAAGCAAGTGCAACTTTGGAGAATGGTTGCCACATGAAGGCGTGCAGAGTGTCATATGGTTAAAACAGCACCGCTCAAAGTAATTCACATGGTGAGAAGCCATATGAGAAGAAAAGGCTGAAGGCCAGAGGAGGGCTCAGTCTGATGGCACATTGAGGTGACAGAATGAAGCCAAGATGAGCCCAGTGCAGCCAGGCACCACCAAAATCATACCTTTCACATACCATGTGAAATGAAAAATAGTGACATCAAGACCAGCTTAGAGTGGGATTAAATCAAGGCTAGAACTTGGGAGGGGATGAGAGCTTACAGCTCTGCTGCCGCTGCCCTGATGGGAAGCAAAGACAGACCATTCCTGCAGATCTTATCTGAACATTTACTTCTCCAAACAAAATCTTTGTGGTAGTGCTTCCTCCAGCTGAGGAAGCCTGGCTGAACATCAGCTGCTTTGCTTGGGACAGAACCACGTCCATCCTTTCTCCTTCTGATATCCCAGGATGAAGAAATATTTTTGCTCCTTGCTGTCCCAGAAATCTCAACAATATTATTCCCACACTGGGAACATCAACACCAGGGAACAAGTTTTTCTTCTGAAAATTCCTGGGTACCTGATCAATGAGGACAGATGCCAGGATACCCATGCGTGAAACAGCACATGTGGGAGGATGTGTATGTAATCTGAGGGGTTTTCCTACAGGAAGAGAAGATAAAAAATACTATTCCATTACTTATTGTAAAAAGAAGTAACTGAGTTTTAAATCTGGGCTGAATCCTTTTGTTCCAGCTGTGTTTCCCAGCCCAGTAAGCAATGTTTTAGTTTATGTAATGAATGCCTTTCAGTCAGTAAGCCCCAGTAACAGCCCACAGTCTTTACAGCCTCAGATTTGTACCTTACTTTTTTCTGGTGACCTGGTACTTTACTTCCTGTTGGAAATTATTCATATTAATATACCCTGTTATTTTGATTGCTGGTGTTACCTTATGAGTGTGATATTCTTTCCCTTAGGCACAACAGGGATTTACCAGGGAGCCAATGGCCTGACAAATTCTGCAGGATTCAGTGCTGTGCATCAGGTATGGTTCAGCGTCTGTTATTGGCAACCTTGTCACTTATTTTGAACAATTGGAAGATTTATAGATCAGAGAGATTATTTTAGTGTTCACATATATTTGAGGAAGGTATTGCTTTGTGTTTTGGTGAGCACCATTCTGCTCTGCTCCGTGGGTCTGTTTGCTGGACTTAAGACATCTTGATTAATTTTAAGATGTGTCTTAGTACACACACACAGAGTGCAGTCCTTCCAGGAGGAGGGTGCCCTGGCAGTCTTGGACTTGCTGCTGTAGCAGTGCCAAGAGTTTCATCATTCTTCTGCCATCTCACAACTCCCAGATATGTTGTGCATCCTCTCCAGGGGGGATGGCCTCTAGAATCCTGTCGTCTGCTGCCTTGGCACTGTGAAATAAATGTGAACAATCTGAAAGAGGCATTGGCAGGCCCTGGTGGATATGGAGGCATCTGAGCTGTCTGTGCACTTCCCTCTTTAGGAACACACCTGTCCATGGGCTCCATGCCTCAGATACCTTGATAGAAGTGTGTGTATAAATAAACAGCAGGCGCATACACACGAGGCAGATGTTTCTCAGTAGCAAATGGCTCTTCGTGTGTGGACCAAACAAATGAGTACACTGTCCCAGAAAATGCACTCTGGTTGGCCAATAATTTCAGTTCCTTCTTTGTAGGGTGATTGTTGACTTGTATTTTTAATGACAACAGTGGGCAATTTCTTTGTTGCTTCAGTTTGGGCTTCAAACATCAGCATTCGCTGGTAGAAGTGCATTTGACATATGGAGGATACCTAAAAAGGGGGAAAAGTTGGGCTTTTTTCATTATTTTGTAATATTCTGAAGGAGAAAACAGTGAAATTATCTCATTTCTTTTACAGTCTAATTGTTCTTATGACAATTTGAGTCTTTGTTCTTGAGAGCTCCCTGGTGACTGAAAGTTAATGAAATAGCTGTCACAGAAAAAGATGTAAGCTGTTAAGGAGGAAAGTGCTTTTAGTGTTTCGAAAGACTATTTATTATTTAATTTTATTTAATACCAGAGACTAATTATAATTTCTGAGGAAATAGAAGCCTTCTGCTGAAAGACAATGCCCAGAGCATGAACACAGTTCTCTATCTGGAAAAGCAAATCAGTGGACAAGGACAGGATTTGCACTTAAAACAAAAAAACAAATAAAATCTTTTATGCTTTCAGAGATATGTTTTATAATGTTTTCCAGTGTCCTGCTTTTCACAGTAAACCCACAAAACATACAAGGATAATGGTATAGGGTTCCTTTGGGAGCCTTAAAATCAAGACAAAGAGTTTTGTGATACCTCAGCTCCCCAAGGTCACTTGCGCCTCGTATTTTTAGTTCATTTTTCTGAAGGTAGGGAAGATCACTCAGGGATTTATTTATTGTGAGATAGTTGGGCAGACTTTGTTGTGAGCATTGCTGCAAAAAAATTGCTACTTTCTTTTCATTTGTTTAGCCTAACAGCTGATCAGAAAATGTTGCTGATCATGGAAAAATGCAGCCAGTTTTGCTCCTTCCCTCACACTATTCATTCTGTTCTTGCAATTTCTTAGGTATTTTGTTGTTTACAAAGATTGTGTGTTCCATCATGGCCTTTTTCAGAAAGCTGCTCTACTTACATAAAATTGTTAAACTCTGTAATACAAAATGTGTCAGCACTGATAACTAAAATCCTATAAAAAAATCAGAATTTGCCAGATTTCTGACCTCTTGTTGGTCAGTCAGTCATAATAAAATAGGAGTATATTTGGGAGAAGCAGAAATGTAATGTCATAAGTGAATGAAATGCAGTTCTTTAGTGAAGTATTCCTGAGCCATGACTTGCTGCATGCACAAGTAACCCTGCTTTTGTGGTGGCTTACTTGTTTGTAAGATAAAACCAGGTACATGTGAGTTAGATGTTTCTTTTCTTTCCTCCAAGGAATATTCATCGTATCCCAGCTTCCCCCAGAGCCAGTACTCGCAGTATTACAGCTCCTCCTACAACCCCCCGTACATGTCTGCAAACAGCATCAGCCCCTCGGCCATCCCCACCTCCACCTACTCCCTGCAGGAGTCTTCCCACAACATCACCAGCCAGAGCACAGAATCACTCTCTGGTAGGTGCAGCTCATGTGTTCCCAGGCTGGCAGCCTCAACCATCTGGAGACATAAACACTACAACCTTCTTGTTGGGGTTTTTTTAAAAATATCTATTTACATGGATAGCTCAGATTTTCTAGCACTTAACGGTTCTTACACAGGGGTTTGAGAAGAGATTGGAATATCCAAGGTCTCTAAAACCATCCTATGTTGTTTTCCTGAGTATATGGGGTTTGATCTCCTCTAAGGTAGTACAGATGGATAGGACAATGTCATGCCAACCCCAGATCAGTACTGAGGGCTGACATGGGTAGCAGTGAAACAAACAGCCATGCTCTGAAAAATTCTCTGTTTCCTCAGTGTCTGATGACTTTTTAGCCCATATGTCTGTCAAGGATTGTATTCACCTCTTACAACAACATTTAATGTGTGCATTCATAAACAAGTACATCAAGAGAAAGTCCCTCTCTAAAAAATCTACACGAACTGTGTGTCTAAATTGAAAGTTCAAGATGAATTCCACAGGAAAAAAAAAAGCTTCAAAATTTGTGGCCTCTCTTTGAATGCTTAATTTTTAAAGTTTTAAAGCTAAGTAGTTTATGGAATTACTGGTGGATTATCCCCCAGTGTCCTGTTCAAGAGCAATCTTCAGATATCACTTCCCTACTAGTTTTCATTGGTGTGCAATAACATTTATATAAAACACCACACAATTTGTGGATGATCACAGTACACACCCACTGAAGGTCTGCTGACTTACCAAACAAATCTGAACATCTGTGGTTGCTCGAAAAGAAAAATAAACTAGTATTGTTTTTTAAAAAGAAGTGATCGCAGACTGCTCTAAAAGCAGTTGGAGGATTTTCTGTTCCTTAGATCTTATCTCAGCCTTTTTGAGAAAGGATGATTTCAAAAAGGCTTGTTAAGCACAATCCCAGCTTCTCTGAAGAAGAATATGGTTATTCTAGGGAGTTGCAGAGGCCACAACTTAGCAAGGTGTAAAGAAAAATGTGTTTGAAAAGGATTTGTAATCTAAGGTAAGTGAAACCCAGACAGGTCTATGAAACTCAAGCCAATCAAAACAGATACTTTATACATGGGAAGTTTACTTTTAACTGTCTCATCTCAGTTATTTCTAAAATACTATCCTCTCAGAAATGGGGTAAGGCTCAACAGGTTAGTTCTGTATTTTTAAATAAAAGTCGAAAGTGTATTTTTAATCATGAACATTCATCAAATTTAAAAAACAAAAACAGAAAGAATTTTTTAAAGTTTCAGAAGTGTAATTGGTCTTGGATTCTGTTTCTATTGCCTTTCTAATTTCTGTCTTTGAAAAGAATGGGAGGGAGTAAAATTCCAAAAGTTTTTTCTTTTCAATGAAAATTTTGGTAAGGTTTTTTGAAGTGACATGTCCTTTTTAAAATGTTATATATGCGATTTTGGTGATTTTTTGAAATTGTTTTAAGAAATCTTAGGATTTAAAACTTATTTCTCTAACACTGATAGGTATTAATGTGAAAAGAGTAAGATTTTCTCACGGTGTTTTCACAGTGTTTCTGTTGCTTTTCAAGAAAAGATTTCGTGCTCTAATTACAATGACACAATGCAAAATTTAAGTTTACAATGGGATTTCTTTTTCCTAATAGGGGAATATTCAACAACACCAGCAAAAGATATAGAGACAGAGAGACATCACAGAGGGTCAGATGGCAAGGTACGAGCCCGGTCAAAAAGAAGCAACGATCCTTCCCCTACTGCTGACAGTGAGATTGAGGTAATAACTTTAATTTATATTCCTTTGGTAAATCCAGCAAAGATGAACAGTTGCCTGTGTTAGCAAATCCCAGAGACAGAACAGAATTAGTAATACAACTGGAACCTGCAGACACGAGTAGTCAAAACAATTGCTCAATTTCTGTGTTATCAACATCTCAAGCTATTCTTCATATGTACCCTTTTTTTTTCCCTTTGGGCTTTTTGTAAGTCTGATGTCTTGTTCCCCTGACTTGACAGGCAATGAGGGATTTCTGTGGTTGTTAGGAGAGCAGGCTCTTGGGATGGCCAGCACATACATAGTTCCAAAATTCCTGATGTTTCATTTTGCCTGTTTTCACAAAACATCCACAGTCAGTGCTCCAAATGGCTTGAGATCTTAAAAATCTCTAGTCCAAGAGGACATATTTCCTGACTGAACCTGTTCTTGCAGTTGCTTAATATGTAACTATATTTCTTTTTTCCACCCCATCTGTCATCACAGCGTGTGTTTGTGTGGGATTTGGATGAGACGATAATTATTTTTCACTCCTTACTCACGGGAACCTTTGCATCCAGATATGGGAAGGTAAAATTTAATTTTTTTAGCATTACTGCTTGTCCAGCCAAATTGCGTCGGGAACTGTGGGGGCAGCTAATGAGACAGCTTTTCAAACAGATGCTGCCCCTTTTATTCAGACATATTTGTATAAATGTGTCCTGCAGTATTTCCTCCGAACATGTGAAAATTTCATTTTCCTCCCTTTCATGTTGCAAGTAGCCCCTTGTTTTCCCAAAGCTTCAGCTGCTGCTTGCTGGGATGTTCTTCCAGTGTCTGTCTTCTGCAAGAAAGAGCATCCAGCAGCCAGACAGCATTAACTCCAGCCTGAATGAGCTAACACTTCTTTTGTTAGACCAGAGTTTTCTTATGAATCTCAGACAATTTTTTAAGAGAGGTTTTGTGTTCATCAGTCCAGGTTGCCATGAAGAACTGGCTGTGCTTCCCACAGAGCTGCTGAAGCTCACATTCCTAATGGGGTTTCAGAAGCATATCTAGCTAACCATGCTTTAGATACCGTCTTTGAAATACAGGCAATTTCATTTTTTTAGGTAGCTGTCTGTGGCTGAACAGCCTGAACTTGGCTGCTAAGGAGAAAACACTGGCTTTTGGATTTAGTACCATGTGCTTCAATTTCTTCCAGAGGCAGCTTTTTATGATAAACACCTAAGTCACTTTGAATTACAGAATGTCAAACACTTTTAAGTGGGTAGAAAAAAAGACAATCTCATTACCTAATTAAAGGTGGATGACCTAGTAGGCAGCTGTTTCCACACATGGCTTTGAGCACTCAGCTTCATCAGGAGACTGGAAAATAACCCAGCTTCTCTCCAGAAGGCAGAAATATGATTTGACATCATTTCATGGCTTTACCAGCTGTACTTTTTTACGATGGTTATAACAAGCTGAATGTGTAATTAGTAAGATAGATTTATTGTTCACTGTTAGATGTGCACAGTTATAAAGGATATAAAATGGTGTTTGTGGTGTGGAAGTCTACTGCAGCACTTGGAATGCTGCTAACACTTCTAACAGCACCCTCTGAAAACCAAGCACGTGTTTTCAGGCAGGGATTTATTCAGACCCCTGTTGTACAAGGGAATTGAAGTGGTTACTTTTCCCAGAGAACATAATGCACGAGGCGTACGTGTGTGAGCTCAAACCTACTGCCTACAAACCCCACAAAGAATTAGGCAGGATCAGGAAACAAACTTAGGCTTTGCAGATCTGCTCTGTGGTCAAACTTAGCCTTGGGTAGGGGCTGCTGTATTTATGTGGAGAATTCCCTTAAAGGGCTGACTTTGTCCTAGTACAGAACCTCTGAAGCAGATGCCTTCACCTGATGCCTCCTGCACATATTTAGGGGGTGTAGAGTTGGAACCTGCTGTGTGGGGGCTTTTGTTGGCTGTCTCCTTTATACTAATTTAGAGAATGATATAAACAGGAATATTTTTTTGAAAGAATGAATCACTTTTTCTATGAAATTACAACAGGTTCCTTGAGAAACTTCTCTAGAAGGACTTTTTTCTTTGCAGTCCTTCATTTGTTTCATCAGTATTAAATTCCTCAGGACTCTGCTATAAGGGAAATGGTTGTGTTATAAAAGTATTATAGGCTAGTGGCTTGATCCAAAGACAACTAGAGGCTTTGGTGGGCTGTGGAACAGACCTTAAACCAGGAGGGAAATACAGCACACTCAGAGAGGCTGTCCTGGGAACTGTTAAAATAGGAGCACAATTCAAAACTATCAAGTACAAGTGAAGCAGCCAGAGGTTAAGAGTTTCAGAATCTTACTTCAATAGCATAGGAAGTGTTAACCTCAAAGTAAATTGAGTATCAAACCCAAAATTCTCCATGAAAGATTCACATGCCTGTAATTAGACATGCATATGCTTATAATTAAATCTCATACATGGAGATCTTGGTTCACTGTGTCTTCCTTCAGAAAAGGTGTCAGTTTATGTGATCTTGGCCATTCTCTTGGCCAACATTTTTGTCCCAGTATCATCCTGTCTGTTGCACTGGTGGAGCTGCAGGTGCTCAAAGAATTAGTCTGTAAAGTTGTTCAAGCTGAAGAGTAACACCTCTTTCTGGGGTGATTTTTCTTGAAGGATGGGAGGAGGAACACCAACTACAGCTTCAGAGGTTTGGGTCTAAACTCCTGTGTTCTTAAGCTACTTAATTGCAAGTGGTTGTGTGTGTTGCCCCTTCCTTGGTGATGGCAGCAACAGGGAGCTGTCCAAAAAGTGAGGGGGGAAAAAAAAAGAGGAGAAAGAACTCACAAAAAAGTCATGTTATTAATGGTTAATGCTTCAGTGCATGTTTTCAAAGGACTGGTATCAAGAAAGGGAGCACTGGGTGTGTTGTTTTCTCTACCTTGAGGGAGCTCTCTGAAGCCAATACCTTTTCTCAGTATTTTTTATTGTTCCAAGGATGTGTATTCTTGTTCTGTGTTGCATCACTTCTTGGGATTGTAGGGTCCAAATGACTTGTGAGTAAAGTAGAACCTGGAGGTAAAATTCATCTTTACATGCAAGATACTCCAAAATCCTGGAATCAAATGACGGATTTTATTTTAGTCTGGACTTAGAGATTTGAACACATAGGACTGTCTGAATCCTTGAATTGCATTGGATCTTTATCAGAACTTTGACAGTGTCTGCTGATATCTGGGAGTTCAGATCTATAAAATTCCCTGTAAGAATCATACAATTATTGAGATTGTTCAGCATTTGGAATTAGCTCAAATTAAGAAAAAATATACTGCAAAAAATTACAAAGCACATTATGTCCCAGTTTTAAATCAGAGTCACACAAAGTCATGCTCTAGATGTTGGTTAACTTTAAGTGAAAGGTGTTTAGATCCCCTGTGTTACTCTGTGTCCCTGGGAGCTGGTAATGTGTGGTTGCTTTCCCTGGAGCAGCCACTCTGCATTCAGTGAGGCCTTGCAGTGTGACCCATAGTTACTTCTTTGAAGTAGAGTTTTCTGTGACAGCCATGGTTTTTTAATGCTTTTGTGTTTCAGAAGTGGCAGCATGAGGTTTACTCGAGTTGTAAGCAGACAGGTGTGGGTGAGGCGCTCAGGTTTCCAGCGTGTGCAGACATGGGCTTTGCACCTCTGATGAGAGACTTGCAGTGACCTAGGAGAGGGTCCACCAATGATAGCGGGACCTCAGGACAGAGTAGCAAAAGTTTCTGCTTGACCCTGTTGAGGACAGGACATAAATATGATTTTCTAGTATTGAAACAAATGTTATAGCTGCTGTATGCTGGCTGTGAACTGCACTGTCTTGTCCTCACCAGAAATGATGTTGTGGATCTAAGAAGCTTTATTCCTCAAAAGTTTTGCTGGCTGTTACGTGTTCTTATAAAAAGTTTTCCTTTAAATGAATGATAATTTCCAATTTAAAAAAAAAACAGTCATTGAAAAGTTCCTCCTTGGCTCTACTCGAGATCCTTGTAAAATCCTAGGTTTGATTTTCTAATTTCTTTTTTTTTCCCCTTCCCTGCTTTCACTGAATGCTTCAAGTAGCTTGTGCTTTTCCCTGCTTTGTTCTCTCACAGGACCCTAAAGCCAGGACCTGATTGAAACACCATGGGGATTTAATCAAATCTGCTGGTGCTTCATGCTCCTAATGGCCGGGTCTGTCCTTTACTACTTTACAAACTGAGAAGGAATAAAACCCCATTTTATTGCTCGGCTGTTAAAAACTATTTGTAGAAGTTGCTAAGGTTCAAATCAAAAGCGGCCTCCCTTGAGAACTATTAGTTAATTCTAAGTGCCAGGGCATCGCTTTTTTTCTTCTCCTCTCGCTTGAGATGTGGCCTTATATCAGGACTGCTGTTCAAACATCTGAGAGTTTTCCATTCCTTTGACAAACATGAGCCAAAGTGCTTAAGGACATCTGTTTATTTTATTTCTTTAATGAGAAAACCTTCCAATTTCTTACTGGCTCAGCTGTGTTTATTTACATTTTGTTAGTCATATGTGTGGGGCACCTTGGGACATTAAAAACCTGCAGAGGCCTGTGCTGAGGGCTGCTAGCAGGCATCCTGGTCAGAAAGGCAGAGTAAGCCCTTCCTAAGGAAAACACAGTCCTTGGAACTCCATAAAATAGATTTTGAAAACAAATAGAGCCTAATTCACTCAGTAGATCATGGATTAAGTCAAGATGAATACAATTTGGAAAGGATTTTCTGAGGAAGTTGGAGATTTTTTTACCCACTGGAGGCTAAACCTTGTGTTTAATGCCTTTTTAAGTTAAATTAAAAAAGCATTCAATCACTGCAGGTAATAAAGAAGTCTGTTACTTTAGACATGCTGCTATATCAATTATTTAGTTCATTATGGGAGAGAAGGGAGTAAATAATTCCAGCCATTTGATTGTTTCAAATGTGTATTTCGGGAGCAAACATCTGTGTTTATCATCTGTACTGCTTGATGAGAAGCAGCAGCAGGAACAGCAAAACCAGATGCCCCAGCAGGTTGGAGGTGGGCACAGGAGATGCTCTGAGCTCCTGTAGATGTAACCTCTTGTACTGGAGCTTAGGAGAGCAGGGGGGGTTCTGAGCAAAGTGCACATGTGGCATTTTGGAACTATTAAAGGATTATTTTTGACATAAAATACATATCAGAAACGATGCTGGGTTGTTAAACAAGCTTGAGGAAAGGGAACCTGCTTTACAGTATGGCTGAATCAGGGCTGCAACTTCAAGGGGAAAGGTTTGAAAAACCAAAGGGACATGGCTTGTTTTAGGCAGCTGCATGTGCAAAATATGTCATTGTGCTGAGGATTACACTCCATGATGTGTTTCCACCAAGCTTTCCAGAAGTTGGGTATTTTTCACAGGGCTATCAAGGGCTTTCATATAGAAATACAGTGACTTTCCTGTGTTGAGGGGAAGGAAATGAAGATTAATTTGGTTTAAATTCCACTCCCTTTTCTGAAATGCATGCCATGAATAGTAAAAAGAAATTATTTGTAGGTTTTTGGTCATGAACCTTTTGTATTACTAAATGAAAATAATTCCCATTTATCCTCAAGCATCATGACCCAGCTTTTAACCTGTATTTAAGTACAGTATTCCCACAGGACTGGAATCCACTTCAGACTTGATGGGTTCAGACACTGGATCAATTAGTGTGGTCTTTGCTGCCTGTCCCTAAGCATAGTTCCTTTGGAGAGGGAGGAGGGCCTTTTCAACCTCAGTGTGCCCTTAAATATGAGGATTTAGTGGCCTGTGTGCCCATTTGCTTATTAGAATAGTTTCCAGCCCTATGTGAAGAGACACATGACAGTAAAAGGAGTCCTTCAGTACCCAGTAAGAATACTTTGAAGTACCCCTTAAATCACAGTAAGGGTGAATATGAAAAGTTACCTGAAGAAAAGGGATTCAGTTACATTTGCTCTCCATCTATCATGGACTTCTCACAAGGTCACACTGTGCTGTCTGTTGACACTGTTCATTTAAATTCAGTAGATTGTCTAATAAACCTGGATGTATCAATGTTTAGGTAAACAGTGGCTTTATTTTGGTGGGAAAAAGTTTGGACCCCGAGAAACTGAGAGGTTCTGTTTGAAAAGGGATGATCCTTTTCAAAAAAGCCCGAAGTGTAGTCCCTTAAGTAAGTCACTTCTGAAAATGGCTTTTAGCTCCTAACTACTTTCGTTACTTTAAACAACTTTTCTCACAAATACCCACTCTCCCTGGGAAAGCTCTGAAAGGCTCAGTCTGGTTGTAGCCTGTGTTGTTAAAGAGATAAAATTGCAAGCTAAGCTACTTAGGTGTAGTTAGTAAAGGAGTGAAATGTGGTTTCTTCCTGAAAAAGACATGGATTTACTTGAACTAGAACTCGTACACATGGGTAATTTCCCATTATTATGGGAAAGTTTTGTTCATGTCTCAAATTTTGATCAAGGTATAAAATGTTACATTATTCTCACAGACTTTTTTTGTTCAAACATGTGGCCCTGGTATTTGTGTCTTTGATTTTTTTGATTTTTTTTTTTATGCTACAACCAAGCTGGTCCATTTTCCAGGCGTTTCCAAGTAATTAAACCCAATTAAAACTATTAAATTCTTTCTTTTGGTGACAACTTTGTTATTAACAGATAACCACAAGGAGGAGATTTAACTTGGAAGGCCCTTGATTGTATACTAATCCGTCTCTCACCTCTGGCTGACACCTGTGGCAGATAAACCCTATAGAATAGGAGTCTGAAGAATACTCTTAATTAATACTTTCTTCCTTGTAGAAAAGTAATTATTTGCTCACGGCATAAATAGGTATTTGGCAGGGATTTAAAAGGACTGATTAGTTTTAAATACTAGGGCTTTATGCTGGTAGGGTTTTTAAGGGAGGTGATGGTGTCTGAATCCAAGATCCACGCTCAGAGGGACTTTGCCCTAACAATTTGAATGTCGAGTTAATTGTCACGTTGCTAAAGAGAAGCAGAGTCAGACAACAAGCAGATTTGTTATCTGTCTCAAAGGAGCCAGCTCTGCCCCTTTGCTAATGGCCTGCAAGTCTGAACAGGGTACCTGCAAGGCAGAGGCTTGGAGAGGGCTTTGGATCCAGGATTGGAGGCATGAGTGACTTGCACTTGAGAGATTGCCAGAGATAAGTCTGCTTCCCTCTTCCTTTCAAAATTACAGTGTGCAGGAAGGGAGAGCTGGCTGTGGACATGCAGCTTGGATTAGTTCCAGGTGTTAACAAATACATGTCCTTTTAATGGATATTCTGGGGCAAGTGTAAGCAGTGTATGAAAAATCAATCTCCGTGTTCCAGCAGATCTGTGGGAAGGTGGTTTTAGTGCAGAGCCTTTGGGGAGGATGCTGGTGGGGCAGTTTGAGTGTGACTCAATGCACAAGGGCTTCTGTGGAGGTAGAGCCAGTACCTGTAGCAGTGAAGGTACAGCAGTGAAGGCTTCTGTGCACGTCAGCTCCTGGAAGAGGGTCTAGGACCCAGCACTGTGCGTGTTGCAACATCCTGACAGCAATTTGTGCCCACATTTGGTAGCCTAAAGCTAATTTGGGTGTGCATGCACATTCTGCGTTCCCTTTGCTCTGCTAAAATACAGAGTAGTGGGAGTTTCATGTGGTGTGAGCAGAGCTACCCTCCCACTGCTGTCATAGGGAAATATTTGTTCTTTGCTCTCCTCCAGTTTTCATGGAAATTGTCTTTAAGACAAACTGAAGGCTGTTCAACAAGCTCCTTTTAGCAATCTTCTGACATATTATTACTTGAAATGAAGGTTAAAAATGAAAACTAAAACAGAAATTAATCTTATTTAAAGGCAAGGTGTTATTAACTAGGAGGACATAATTGAACTCAAATTGTAATTTTTAGAACACAGTTCACTTCAAATGTAGAGAACTAGTTCAGGGGTTAGAAACAGTGCATGCAAGTGGCCAAACTAAAAGCAACACTGGCAGCAAATATGTGAGCTTGGGATATGAAAGAAAATGTGCTTCTTGCTGAATGGATGCTTTTGTCTTCCTTTACAGCATGTTCCACAGGCTTCTGCTGCCCATGTTTTCCTCTAGCAGGACTTTGTGCTGATCAGGCAGCAAAAGTAGCAAGTGGATATGGAGCTGGGAGTTGTCAGTGCTTCACTTACAGTGGAAGTGACCTTGCTCACAAGGTGTGACCATTGCCAGCAGCAGGCAGTACCCATCAGGCCTTAGCTGAAAGTCACAGGGGTGACAGAAACAGCAGAGACAAGATGAGCAAGGATGCTCTTTAGGGAACACATTTCTGATGAAAATTATTGAGAAATGACTTACCTAACTCTCTGTATGTTTGTATGTTTTGATCCCTTGTTGTTTATGAAGGAGTAGTAGGGAATGGGGGCTTTTTACCTCTCAGTTCTCTCAAGGTATTCCCTAAGGAGAAATGGGCAACTCTGAAGCTGTGACTCCTGTTCTTTAAAAGTGGCAGTGAAGGGTGTGTTGAGAAGGTTGTATTCAGGAATGAATAATTTAGAATGATCACTTCCCTCCTGATGCTTGTCTCCCACAGCCATTGGAAGAAGCTGTTCAGGCTGTGCATAGGAGGATCAGGAATGCTTGGTCTCAGCACCAGAGGTTTGCACTAAAAGTAATTTGTGGGGCTGTTTAATTTTGACCCTGAAGGAAACTCCACCAATAGAGCATGGCAGAGGTGAGGCATGTGGGGATACACCATGCTGCTGGAAGTTTTATTTACAAAAGGAGTTTATTGCCTGTTTTCTACCCCTGCCTCTCATTGTCCTTGTTTGTGAAAGCATGACTCGTAGGTTAGCAGAGGGAGGACCTCGCTCTTCTAAAGTTACTAAACAAGCAGTGAGGGTTGAGTTTTTAGATTAATCTGTTTTCACTGTAAAAAGTGGTTCCTGGAGGAGATTTGATTTCAGGCTGTCTGTGGTCCTTGGGCTTCACACGCATCAGGAAGCATTGGCTGGCTCTGTTAGTCAGGAAGCTTGTTCCCAGGGCTCCTGGGCATACTTTTCCTGCAGAAGGACGTTAGCAGGGATCCCTGGTAACTTTACATTGCTCTGCTGAGCTCACACTGCTCCAGCACAGGCACTAACAGTCCACCAGGGCACCACTGGCAGCACAGAGATGTCCTTTAGTGGCACAGGATTTCTGTGCCTAGGAAGAGCACTCCATCAACATCTTCAAACAAATGTCATAATCCTCTTTCCAATTACTTACACACTGTGCAGAGAATTTGGATATACTGATCTCATTTTGGTGCTTTTCTGTCAGCCTGATTTTCCTGTTTATTCCTACTTGAATTGACAGCTGTAGCAACTGTGTCTTTCCTCAGGGTGGGTACAGCCTCTGGCACAGAGGGGTTCAAGTCTGGCACTAGTGCTTCTAGATGCTACAGTAATGCAAATAAATAACTGCTGGAGGAGTCCGGGCCTCGTGCCTCTAGACACCTCTGTCATACTGGGAGTGCTGGTTGGCCTTATAACTTCATCAGCCTCTTTAAGACTTGGAAGTGTGCCTTGCTGTGGAGGAAATGTCCATACTGTGGAAGCAGTGATGCCAAATCATTTCCCCAAACAACTTCCCCTCTGGGTGGTAAAGTGCATTTTTCTGTTTTGTTTTCATTCCATCATGTTCTGTATCTCAAGAGAATGATCCCCCCCCCCCCACTCATCTGCAGTTTGGTTTACATATTGTTTAGTTAAAGAGAAGGTAACTTCATACACTGTGGAAATGTTTCCTACTCCCCATTAGTGATTAATACCAATAAGGCTAAAATGAAACTTAGAGGATAAATGACAGATAGCAACCAATGAGATTTCCTGAAAGAGTTTTAAAAGCTAATAATCCTTGAAATGTATAAAAATAAATTGCTTCATTAAAAACTCTTTTACAAAATAATTTCTTCCTAGCAGCGTATTTTCTTGAAAACAGTTCCCCCGTGTAACTACACCTGGGTAGTAAAATTTGATTCAGTGCTGTTCCTATGGGGCCACAGTCAAATGCCCTGATTAGGCCTGTGTCCCTGTGCCTCATCAGGGGAGCAGGTTTGGGGCTTAAAATGAGAGATGTTCAAGACAAGTCTGTTGGAAGTTTTTACTTTTTGCCCAGAGACAGGGCCCTTGTTTGTGGGACAGCAACAAGTGTGTTTAAACGTGAGTGACAGAGCTTCTCTGTAATGGGCACAGTGCTTGTGAGTCACACACATGGCTAAAACCACAGCCATTCTGCTCTAATTGAAGAGAACTTCACTAAGAATGTGTAATAATTAGCTTAGTGTGTAGTACACCATCCATGTCAACAGCATCTGCCACAAAGGTTGATTGAGATGTACTCACCCTCCCAACATTGTGCTCCCTGTTAGAGCTCCTCAGTCAATTCATTACTGTCCTGTCACACAATAACAGGACTCCACAGAAATCTGCAGGAAATTAGAGTAGAGACTATGCTTAAGTGGGTCGTTTTCCTCTACTGAAGTCACACCCCATGCTAAAGCAAGGCAGATTTACACATCAAGATGAGAGATCCCTGACCTATTGAAGATGAACTAACAACAAAAAAAATTCTGTTGTGGGAATGTGGGCTTTTTCCAAGTTGTCTGTTGTTGTTCAGTTTGAACAGGCACAATGTTTTTGAGCTATGACTGTTTATCAAATTAAATACAGATAATTTTAGCTTGTGTTTTTGAAGTATTTAATGAATAAGAAAATGTACTGCTCATAACTTTGTCTGCATCAGTGTGTTTCTGTGCTCTTGCTGTGGATTTAGGAAGAAGTTTGTTTCACTTGTTTGGGGTCAGAAGGGATGGTTGACTTGCTGACTTGGTGAGGCAATGAAGTGACAGCCCTTTCACAGGCCATTGTGGTGTGTCAGCTGGGAAAAACATTAATTTTCTAGGATGAATTAACCAAAGACACCTAAGTAGAGCTGCAGGTAGCATCATCCTTCTCCAGGGGAATTCACTAAAGATTTTGTCACTGATGTTGGCAGGAGCAGTATCTGGGTGTGAGAAAGTTCACATGTGCTTCAGAAGGTGTAGAAGATATTTTAGAGCTGCCAGCACGTGCATCTTCACATTCAGTCGTTAAAAAAGCATGGTTTGAAAATGCTGCAGGCAGCCAGAGCTTCTGCATCATGTCCTTCCCTTTCAGGAGGCAGTTTGAACTTCCATGTGTTGTGTCTTATCTTGCCTTTTATTTTTTCTTTTTTAAAAAATTTTATTTTGTTTGTATTTTTAAGCAATGTAGTTATTTGGGTGTAACTGCCATTGGGACTGCAGTTGAGGCTCGGCAAGCCTGCTGTCCTGAGCAGCAATAGTCAAAGGTTTTGTCATGTTATAATTGGGTTTGCATGGTAGGATGGGGCTGTTTTAACTCTGCTGATGCTGGTAAATAAGTAGACAGCTTCAGTGGGAATGGAATTGCTGATTTGAAGGACAAGTCAGGAAAGAATCACCCTCTGTGTGCCCTGTTGCTGGTAACTACCCCCAAACCACTCACTAATGGTAGTATTGGAAATCAATTTTTGTCTAGCCTACTGAAGCAATTCTTACATAGTTTCAGGTGTTTAAAGGATCTTTATATCATCTGAAGTGTGTGGGCTGTTAGTGGTCAGAGTGAGTCACAGACATCCTTCAAAGAACAGAATTGCTTTATCTAGGAGAGCAAAAGAAAGGATGGGAAAGTCATGTCAATGTTAAAATACACTTGGGAAGTACTTCAATAAATGTATCTTAAGAAATAGGAATGTGTAGATCCTGTGTTTGGTCTAAGGTCTCCCACCCCCCATGCCTATCCCCAAAAAAGAAAATCAAAGTGAATGGAAAAAACCTGATTTTCCCCCAACAGGACACCACAACGTCTGTGAGGATAGGTCTCATGATGGAAGAAATGATCTTCAACCTTGCAGATACACATCTGTTCTTTAATGACCTGGAGGTATGTAGCTGCTTATTGTATTTAACATCTTTCTCTCTAATCATTTGCATGTGGTCTACAAACTCGGGGGGTTTTGGCCCAGAAACTTTTTATTTTTGACCCCGAAGAAATGGACCATAGGTGGCTTATTGGAAGCATCCTTTTGACAGCTCCATTCTGTTCAGGAGTTTCTTTCTAAATATGCAGTTAACAATGATGGCCTCTTGCAGGTTTACTAAATGTAATAATGAGGACATTGCTGCTGCTTCTCCAGATATTTGCTATTCAATAATTTTATTAAGCTAAATTAGCATAGATCCTATGGGGGCAGGCATCAATTAGCTATGAGCCAAAGCAGAGGTTTTGAAAATGGTCTCTGTTGTACACACAGACAGAGCAGGAGGTCTGCTCAAGCTCAGGAATACTGCAGGATGAAACTATGAGAGTTTCAGTGTAACAGACCAAGAGGAAGAAATTTTTCCTGCTGGTGACATGGTTAGACCTGGCTATCTCTTACACAAAGCAAAAATCCTTTTGAGTATGTGGTAAAATGCAGGCAAAGTGATGCTGGCAGAATGCTGTCAGCAGCTGAGAAACAGCTGTACAGCAATGATGAAAATCTGTTGGCATTTGCAGTCAGAACACACAGTCTGAATGGATCATGTACAGAGTGAGCAAGGTGGCGTTTGTGCTGTGGGCACCTTGGAATCAAAACACTGCTTGGAGGCATTTGGAGGAAAAAAAAAAAAAACCTGGCATTGCTGGGCAGACTTCTGTGGGCTTTTTTTTTTTTTTTTCCCTTCACTTGAAAAAGGAAGAATTTGTTTCTGTGCCAGATGAAAGCAGAGAACTTTTTCTGTGCCTGAGGAGTTCAGCGGGAATTTCTGGTTCCTTCAGTGCTTAATTGCACTGTGGTCCCCTGTGTCAGGGGAGGTACAACCTTTCCTGCCACCTGGCTCCTTGCAGTCTTGAGGTTTCACTTGCTGAGAATTTTTATTTCCTTTCAAAGACAAGCACCTGAACTGACAGATTTTTCTTCTTTCAACTTCTTTCAGAGAGGGAGTTTGTGGTGAGGGCACAGAAAGTACAAAGTAAAAAATCTTTCTCTTAGGGGGAAAAAAAGAAGAGAGCTCATCTTTGGGAGCCCAGGGCACTATTCCAGTAGTGATAATATTTACTACAGAACCTTCACCTTTCACCCATCACATCTCAATATGTGATGCAGCAAAACTCCATGTCCTGCACAAAGTGACCCTCTAAAACCCCTCTGCCTTTCTAGACTTTTGCAAGAATTACCAGTTTTAAAATAAGTTTTCTCCTTTTTTCACTTACTGCTCTAAAACTTTAAATGAAGCAGCAAATTGTCTGGCCTTCATCAGATTGTGCACATTTGTCAGTCAGTAACAGCTCTGGGCATCGGTGGTTTGGTTTTAGCTGAGGTTTTTCAGTGAAAAATTGAGGGATGATGGAGAATTCAAGGAAAGTAAATGTGCCTTACAGAATTTTACTTTCCAAAAAAGCCATCTCAGTTTGGAAGAATTTGAAGCAGCAGAGGCATCCAGAGTTACCCACCCTATTCCTTCATTTAGAATGGTAAATAAAAGTCACCTTTGTGTATTCACAGAGTGGGATTTAAGGATCGTACATCACTGAGTATTCGGCTTAAAAAAATGCAGTGAATGACATCCTTAAAAATGGACAAAAGAATTTGTAAAACACAGCACAGAAACAGATTCAGTTGTAGGCCCACAAGCATTACCATATACATTAGCACCATCATGTGGTGCTATGCTGGCCTGTACAAGACAAAATGAGCTAAAACTGCACAGGGCAGAAACCATTTCTGACCATCTTTTGTGCTGGGGCAGAGTTTGAGAGGCTGTAGCTGAGACAGCAGTGGGAGAGTTGCCCATTTGAAACCAAAGCAAGAGTTCTCTTACCAGATGATGCTAAACACTGCAAAACATTTCTGAACTGGAACGCTCCTTTTTTTTCTGTCCAAAAAAAAAAATATTCTGAAACTCTGGTTAGCCAGGGCTTTATCTTTTCCTAGGATCTACCCAGAAGGGATTCAGGTAAGTGTTTCCTGGATGCATTAGCTGAATGCATTTTGGCTATGCTTGGGAGTAGAAATCATGGATGTGTGCAGAGGTGAACCAAAAGATCCATTCAGATGGATCTGTTCACATCCATCCTGCTTCAACCCATCCTCCCTTAGTGCTGCAGTCCAGTGGACAGGCCGAGTTCCAGCTGATTCACCCCAAACCTCAGGGTAGTTGTATGCAAGGAGGCTGATCACTGGTCCCCAGGGCAGGTGGGTGTCTGGAGAAGTCTTAGACTCCTAATAAAAAATTGTAGTCTTTTTACAGATAGGGATTCTCTGTCAGCAAGTTAACTCTTACAAGTAGGTGAAATCCCTGCAGTCCACAAGTGTGAGCCATGCAAGGTGGTGTGCACAGAGGGCTCTGATCATGCTGCAGAGCCTATCAGCAAATATTCACCTGACAGGAGGCATTCTCCCTCTCTGCTCCCTTTTTTAGGGAAATCGGGGAGAAAAGAACTTACTCAAGGTTACAAATCACAGTGAAGTTAAAATACAAACTCTGGGCTTTCCGGTTGTGATTTTTTTCCCAGATGCCTTTTGTTCACAGTACAATGCTGGCTAAAGAGTAGCACCTTCCACCCCCAGCCTCTCTGGAGATATTATTGTCTGGCTCTCTGGAAAACAGTTATTAAGGACAGGAGGACTGACAAGGGTATGAGGAATTAACAAACAAGAGGATTAGTGTGTTTACAAGTGGCTGCCTTTCAGAGACATCCCTGGAGGAGCTGTTAACCCCCACCTAATGAGGGATGCAAGCTCCACTGATCAGTGAATCCATGAGATGTTTAAAAATCTCTAGCACAGTCCTGATCCACAAGTAGATTATGTGTGCATTTGTAAGTTGTTTTCATACCTGCTTGAGACATACCTTGAGAGTACTCAGAGGGAATGTGAGGGGTAACAGATGGAGCTCCTCGGGAGCCCTGTATTTCACAAGGAGGCAGCAGAGGCTTTCTCCAAGCCAGAAGTGCAGTTTAAAACAGCTCAGGCGCCTTTAAATGTGGCTGGTCCCACCTGGAGGCAGGTTGTGTAGCACCCAGAGATACCCAAGAGTAAAACCAGATCAGTGCCCAGAGCTGCAAGGGCTGGCTGAGGTCGTACACATTGGACTGAAGTATAGGCTGTGTGTGCCACACATCATCCACCCTGAGATCCCAGAGTAGCAGCTTAAACATCAGCAGATGTGAAACCTGGGCCGTGTCCCCATCACAGCCTTCCTGCCATTCGAACAGCCTCCTCCTTTTCAGCAGCCGAGATATCCTGCTTTGATTCCCCACTCACTGAGACTTCAAGGAAATTCTGTAAGAATGAAAAATTAGTCTTGTAACCGAGTGGTAAAACGTGGTGCACGCTGTGGCTGCAGCCAGCTCCCCGAGTTCCCCCGTAACACGAGAGGCGCAGCCGGCGCTATGAGGTAGCGTCTCACCCAGTGTCAGGGTATTTTATTAAGTTAGAAATGTGATAGCCACTGTTGTCACACTTCAGGGTACAGAACAATCCATTCACAAATGAGAAAAACAGATCCCTCCACAAATGCCTTTCCCCTGACTTCATGCCCCGCATCATACAGCTGAAGTGGAGTGGGCTGTATCTGTATTACCCCAGCGTGGTCCACAACAGCTACTGGGAGGGGGGCTTACAAAATGCTGGGGTTGGAGGAGAGAGAGAGACGCCAGCAGAGATCTGCTGTTCTGCTGCTTGGCTCCAGTTATGTACAGCAATCTACACTCCAGTGACAGGTTGATAAGAGGGCTGATGAGACGAGAACAAGACGCAATTGTGTGTCTTTTTGAGAATTACCTAAATGCTGCAGAAAATCTCATTAATATGGACAAGAGCTATCTGTCATGTTCTGCCGTTGACAACAAGTTTGGTTACTTGTTCGGGGAATTTTTTTTAATTTTTTGAAAGGGGCTAGTTTAATTCATCAAACTCATAATTGTGAAAGGAAGGTAAAGCAAATTCTGTGGTTTACAGAACACCGAAGTGGTGAAGAATTACTGCACCTTGGTTAGCTGCAGTTGTTCTGACTTCAGAGGCCTGTGGTACCAAGTGTCGCAGCTTTTAAACTCTGTTGCAAAATCAACCAAAACAAAAGATAGTGTTCATCAGCTTGCAGGCTTTCTATTCTGTTCTCACCTGTAAGCCTCAGGGAGAAAGGAGAGTTAAGGTGGTGGGGGAAGCTTCCCGATTTTTCTCTTTCTAATCTTAATGCTGAGACTGGGAAAGAAACCAAAGGAATAACATTTCTCACATTTTTGAGGCAGGGCCTCCACCATTCGAACAATGAAGAATTTTGGAAGATAGGATCTGGAGCACATACTTCATGCAGGCTGAGCTCCAAGTATATATTCTGGTTAAATTTCCTGTGCACAGATTTCCTCATTATTGACACACATTATTCCTCAGCTCAGTCTGTGGCTGGGGCAGTGAAAGAGTGTTGCCTTCAGTGCTTCAGCCCAGCTTCCCTGCACATCAAAGGAAGCTCAGCCCTCTCAGAACAAACTGGGAAAACACCGGCAGGACAGGCGTCTCTGGAAATCTCCTTGGGACAGATCTTCTCCCCCTGTAATTATCTGGGCATACACCTCCTGTCCAAAGCAGTATTCTCACAGGGGGAAAGGCTGCCAAGTCTCTGCCTTATCATGCATACAGAGTAGAAAAAACACAGCTTTCCTGGCTAAAACACAAGCATCTCTCTCCCTCCTGTCTGCATAGGAAGGAGTTCCACTTAGTGTGTTATTCAAGAGCTGTTGTGCCCTTAGATAACAGCGGATCTCACACACACACTCTCTGTTCATATTTTGTGCCAGTGTTATATGATACTTGTTGCTAACAATTAACTGGCTAGACTACAATACTAGCAATATGTAAGATTTTGTCTCCTTAATATTACACTTAATATAATTGTGCATTATATGATTTCAAATTTTTTTTTCCACAACATCTACTCACCACTGTATTTTTTTTCATCTGCTTCTCAGGACTGTGACCAGATCCACATAGATGATGTATCATCAGATGACAATGGCCAAGATCTAAGGTATGAGATCTCCCAAGCTGGAAGTTGCAGGACAGGCAGTCCCCAGCCATTTGGAAATAGCAGGAGGCTGGTCAGTGCTTCTCAAACCTGCACTCTCTCCCCTCCTGGCTCCATGCTGTCTGCATTTATCAAGTACACACAAGTACAATTCACTTTCTCACGTTATTGTGCCTGTGCCTTCTGTCAGGCCCTGGCTATGCTGAGCTTTGAACCAGTCTGGGAAGTACATCTAAATTAGCTTGAACTCCAGTCAGACCATACCAGTTTCTGATATGATTTGACCAGACAGTTGTCACAGTTGTCACCAAAATGCTTCAAAACCAGACTGAAAGGTTTCCCCCTGTCCAATCTGTAGTGAGGAGTTGGACTTTGCCATGCCAGATCCTTGTTGAAACTTGTACCCAAAATGCACCAAACATTACCATTACCTGTGTAAGTTGGGTCATCACGTTCATAGAAACTACTTCTGTAAAATTCCATCTGCTTTTCCCAAAGTGTTGCCTGCAGAGCCACGGTAAAGGGACAAGAATGAAATGTGCAGAACTCACATAGAGCTTTGCAATTTGTGGTTTTATGGATGATTATTGTGAGAAATTGATGCAGGAACAGAACATTTTTTAGATCCGTGCTGGTAATTGTGCTAAAGATGAACTTCAGTTCCGTACAGCGTGTCCTCTGTGTGTCTCTGCTGCCACTTGTCTCCACATTTCTTTTCAGTCGTTTCCCCTCCCTGCTGGCACTGTGCAGGCTGTAATTACACTGACCTCTCCCCTTCCCTCCTCCCTCTCCCAGCACGTATAACTTCTCTGCGGATGGCTTCCACAGTTCCACTGCCAGTGCAAACCTGTGTCTGGGCTCAGGGGTTCACGGGGGAGTTGACTGGATGAGGAAATTGGCGTTCCGCTACCGCCGGGTGAAAGAGATGTACAACACCTACAAAAACAATGTGGGGGGTAAGTGCCAGTGGCCAGGCAACCAGCAGGCCTTTCATCTTCCCAAAACTGGAGACCCTTTAGGGACATCTCTGGAGGAGCTGTAGGGAGCCTCATGATATGGGTGCTTCACAGTGAGCTGAGCAAGTTCCTCCGCAGTCACCCTGAAATGTGGTTCTGTACAGGATTTGCAGCAGTCACTGAAATACCTGGTTTAGTGGTTTGAAAAAGACTCAAGTCCAAGTGTGGGGCTTAATTTTGTGATTTATTTGGCAGGAAAGCAACCTTCTCCAATTTTCCAGAATGTTTAGCAGGCAAGCAAACAGTTCAAAACTGGATATGCTCCTTTTTTTCTACACATGTCTGATCTCTGTCTGAAGGCTTTCTTGTATTATAACTACTTGTTTTTAACTCCCCCAAAACAATACCACCAGATATCAGGGTTCCCTGGGTTCCTTCATCTCCCCTAGTTGCAGACGGTTCTTCCAAGAGACTCTCAGCTTCCTTTTCAGTACATGAGTGCAGGTTGCCCTCTGACTCAAAAAAGAAAGAAGCAAAACTCAAAAGTATCACCACAACTTATTTATTGGTTGGAGGACAAGTCTACCTGGCATGCACTGGAAATGGGGCACAGGTTTTCAGGGGAAACAAAACCATCCTGGCCTCAGATGTCTCTCTGCCCAGGCCACTGCCCACTTCACACTGCTCTTCGATCCTCTTGCTCACTTCCCATGCCAGCTTTATGCTCACTCCAAGAAAGATGTTCCAAGGAGTTCCCACAGTGTGTGCTTGACTCTGAACCATTCCACCAGAGGGGAAGGAAGCTGAGCTGCAGCAGCAGAGGATTGTGCTGCTGTTGGGCTTCACGGACCTCAGGGCAGAGCCTTGGAGTGACATTGGCAGTGACAAAGGGAGGCAGCGGCACCAGGGCCACCAAGAGAGGGGCAGTGTGAGAGTTCAGAATACAGGCAGGTGCCCTTTGGTATTGTGCCTACAAAAGCCACGCAGTTCCCTTTCTGTGCTTCTGCAAGGACACTTTCCCTGCTTGCAGGCTTAATAGGAGCTCCTAAGAGAGAAACCTGGCTGCAGTTGAGAGCAGAACTGGAAGCGCTGACTGATCTCTGGCTCACACATGCTCTGAAGGCGCTGAATTTGATACATTCCCGGTAAGAACAGCTCAAAGAATTGCCTGTGGGTTTGATCCAGGAGCTCCTTTGCTCCTCTTGTGTTCCCCCTCTAAACAAATCAAGACACATTTACAGGACTTTGCTGGCCAAGTCTGTGAGAGGCCAGTCTGCACATGTTTGCCAGGCTGAATTATCAAGGGTTGGGGTGAGCTTGGGATGATGAACTGAGCAAAAGCACAACGGTCCTTTCCTTGCCTTTCCTTGGCTCCCTCATCCATGGCACCATTTGCATGTGAGCAGGTTTACAAAAGAGGAGGGGGAGGAAAGAGCCCTTCTGTCCCTGAACACGTTCACTCACAGAACCCAGTATGGACATTAATCCATTGTGTTTAAATTCCCACCAAATAGATCCTGGCAAGCTTGCAGTAAGGCTACATCACTGCTGCTGGTTTGGTTTGGTTTTTTTTCATTCTACTGAGCTGATCAAAAGGCATCTCTGGTACTCACATTATCTTCCTCTGGCTGAAAAATCCCCCATTGGCTCGGGAACTTCCAGTGGCAGGAAAGGTTTGCTTCTTGCCATCTTTCAGTTCAGATTTCTAATAACTTCTGTTTTCTAGGCCCAACTGTGTGAATGTGTTGGTCACCACAACTCAGCTTATACCAGCTCTGGCTAAAGTGCTTCTCTATGGACTGGGCACTGTCTTCCCCATTGAAAACATTTACAGTGCAACAAAAACAGGTAAGAGCAAACTGACTGAAGTCTCACCTAAGACAGGCTGAAGTTTTGTCCCTAAGTCAGGCACAGCCATCCAACCTGATTGTAACAAGCAATGAGTGAGCTTTATTTTTAGCTCTGTACTTAGAGATGTCTAATTCACATCCTGACTCCCACACTTAACCTAGTACAGACTGCAAGGAAAAAAATTTAAAAAACACTTGTCAAGTGTCTCCATGGGGGAGTGAGCCAGATATAGAGATCTATATCCACCCTGTGGTGCACTGACTGCACATGGGATGTCCAGCTGCACCCAGCTGGAAGGAAGGGCTGGTTGGACCTGTTACAGAAACATTGTTTGGATCCTCTTATTCTTGCAGAGGGGTCAAGTGTGCTGAATGAGCTTTGTGAAGGTTTGTGAGTAATAAGTACTGATAGGGTTGGCTTGGGGCTTTTTTGTATTCTGTTCTTTCTGGTGTGTTTGAACCTCTGAGGATTGCCTTTTCATGTTTTTACTGCAACCAGAATGAACAGAAGATGGCTCTGGAAACTGAATGCCATGAGTGCCACATCAGTCTGCCAGCTGGTGTCTTAGCAGGGCATCACAGTCACAAAGCTCACAGCAGCACTTGGAAGTCCTTGGCTGACAAAACAAGTGCTAGTAACTGTCATGAGATGGAGAGGATCCGCCTCAGAAGAAGATCCAGTTTGGTTCCAGTTTGAAAAGAAAGCAAAGAGTGTTGCATCCAATTCAATTAGGTTATAACTCCAGGTCCTGTACCTGAATATTAGCTCTGCCTGTGGTGTGTGTCCAGATAAAAAAACGTATCTTCTCTTGTGTTGCTTAGGGAAAGAGAGCTGTTTTGAAAGAATAATGCAGAGGTTTGGAAGGAAAGCCGTGTACATTGTAATAGGAGATGGTGTTGAAGAGGAACAGGGAGCAAAAAAGGTACAGTTTGTGGATGCCATGCTGGATTCTTCCAAGTTTTGATTGCAATGACCCTTTCATTATTTAAACATTTAATGAAGCTCCCTCCACTTGAAGCAGTTTACAATTGGTCTCATTTCTTAATATGCAAAATATTCAGCAATCACCTTGTCTGAAATTCTATGCTCTAAATCCCCCCCCACTTTGGCAGCTGGTACAATATTTCAGGTAGTTGCAGTGTCACATGTTCCAGGAATCATTCTTGCTTAATAAAGATGCTATAAAAACACAAAAAGGGAAATTCCAGCGTGTGATCTCAGATGAGCAGGCAGAGTGAATTTCTGATCTACATGTGCTGCTTTTGTAAATTCTAAATTGTTGGGGTTAATTTTGGATTACTTACTAGAATATGCCTATATCCATACGTATGTTTATATTTATGACTCGTTGAGATCATGGAGTGTAACTTCATTATAGCAAATACCTAAAGGGCTTGTACAGAGTTGCTGCCTTTCTCAATGACTTACGGATCAATGTGATTAATTTCACAAGCAAAATGAAATTAGAAAGTTGTACTGAATACAAAGAACAGAAACTGCAAAAGCAGTGTGATCAGGAATAATGAGAATTGGAACAGCCAAAGTTTTCATTTCCTAAACTTTAGAACAGAAAATTGCCTGGAGCTTCCATTTATTTGGCTTTACAGGGCCAGGAATTCAATTTGTTAATGGCAAACATTATTTGCAAGATGTCTTTGTGCATCCTGGGTCTTGTGCTCCTGATGTGACTGGAGAAACGTGATAGAGCTGCGTTTGCTCCAGGAGCATTGCACATGAGTTGAGATGCAGGAACTGGCTGAATGAGCTCCATCTTCAGGAAACTTGTTAATTTTTAACAGATACACCAACAACGGGTGTAGCTCAGGTGATGTACAAAGTGTGTGTCACAGGAGCTCAGCTATACAGGTGAACCTTGTGCTGGAGGACCTGGTACCTTATTCTGGCTGAAGATCCTGCAAAGACTTTCCAAGCAAATTTGAGCTCTTTGGTTGCACAAGCCCAGCAACAAAGGGATCCCAGCAAATAAGTGGGGGGCATGTATTTTATCCCCAGAATTTGTATCTCAGGTTATCTTCAAAGCAGCAGAAACCCTATTTTTTTTATAGTGTAATTTTCCTGGCCAGTGGAAGCAACAATATCTGCACCCACCTTGGAAAACTACCTAAAACTGCAGAGGGTTTTGTAGCTCATGAAGGGTTAAGGAGCTGTCAGGAAGAGTCCAAAATGCATGACTGGGGCTGAAGTGACAATAGCCTGCTGTTTGTGGCAGCTCAGTGCCACACTTCAAAGGCAGTGGGTCAGTGAACAGGACTGCATCAAAGGCTTCAGGGGCTCTCAGCCTGCATGGTGAGGTGGGGAGGTTCAGCAGTCTCCTCTGCTGGGATTTCAAGAGCCTCCTGCTCATGTCTCCTGGCCTAAGCAGCTCAGCCATTAGTAGAGCACATTCTTTGCTGGGCTGTCACCTCCTTTGATTGATGACAATCATTAATCAAACCTTCTACACACCTGAGCTTTATACAGAGAAAACAAAAAAGGGAGGGGACAGCCAGAGAGCCTTTTGCTGTTTTGCTGACAGCACTGATAACATCTCCAGTTTTGTGGGTCATTTTTCTTCACCTGTCTGATAAGTGATAAATCTGTAACTGCTGAACAACAGGAGTGGCTGAGAGGCCAAGTTTTCTTCTGGTTTAAGAAAGAAAAACAGATAATTTAATGGAAGGGGTTTAATAGAAACTGGGGGAGGGAGAAGGAAATAACTTTTCCCCGTAAAGTGAAATTGCAGAACGGTGGATTTCAGTCACTTCAGCTGTCTGGGTTTGTTTGCTGTCTCTACACACACTGATAAACAGCTCAAAGGAAACATTTGTTTACTGGTAGGCAACAGGCAATATACCAGAGAGAAACTTTAGTTGTATTTAAAGGTTAGAGGAGTGTAAATAGACACTCTGGAACCACTGGAATTTTTTGTACACAGGTAGGTACAACTGGAAAAGGAACATCTCCCTTCATCAGAATCTGCCTAGGAAGTGTATGTTCTCTGAAGCTTTGTTGAAGCTGTTTATGCACAAGCAGCGTGGTTACAGGTGAACTCCTGCAGTGATAAAAGACTCTTAGATGTGTTATGCCCGTGCTGGAAGGGACTAAGTGCTGTCAGTTTAGGCTTTCTGTACATTTATTACTACATATACACCACTGACTGTGCAGAGACTGGCATTTTGGGAGAAGGCAAAGAAAATCACAGTCCCAAACGTTACAAAATCACAGTGCAGAAAAGAACTGTGTCTTTGATTTAACTGCTTTAACAGTCTTGGAAAAGAAACAAATCCAGCACAAACCCCAGGCTCACCAGAACACACCAAGAAAAGTTGTATTTAACATCTAAGAGCATGCTCTAATTATTTTGAGGTGCTCTCTGTGCAAGTAATCATGGGGATCACAGCTATTGCTAAGGAACGGTGCTGTTCAGGGATGCTTTCAGGGCACCCTGATTACAGGTAACATCCCAGGTCCCTGATGAAATTGAACTGCACTTGTTTCACAGCAGTTAAAAAGTTGATGCTTTGTCCTCTTTCAGATACAAGTCTTGTTTTTCTACAGTATATTCACAACTTCTAGGAGAATGATCAGGGTAGTATATAAAGAAGACAGAATAGGTCACAGGTAATTGACCTTCCAGACTTTGTCCAGATGCTCAGATTTCAAGTGGAGCAGGCTGGTTAAAACTTGGACATGTGTGTACATGGCTTCAGATTTATCACAGCAAATACAAATTCAAAAACAGGAAGGCAGTAGAATAATTTAAGATAACCTCCCATAAATGGGAGGACAGTTTTTTGGGGATAGACTTTTATAACCTCATTGCACCTTCCTCTGAGGCAAGAGTGTTCTGTTAAACAAAAATTGATCTGAGCAATGATACCAGTTCCTACATTTGTAGAAAATGCAGTATGACCTACAGTTCCAGTTAATTGGGAAGGTGAATTGTTAGAAAGCATTTTGATTGTGTGGCATTTTATCCCTTTAATTACATTTTTATAAATTTTAATAACTTCCTTTTACAATAGATGGATTTAATTCACTTGTCTGTGAATCACTGATAACAGCTTTCACTACTGATGTTTGCCTAAAACTGTTTCTAGTAATACTGCAGTTTTAGAAACATTCCTATTCAATTCATGGGGGGAAAAAAAACAGGAACAAAGTTTAGTATCCAGCCCACATCCTCCATCACCTGTGAAGCAGGATACTCCTAAATTGTGGAAGATGTGTCTTCCTGTCTGCGTAGGAGAGACAGATCAACAGAGACACTTCCCACTTTGTCTCTTCCTCCCTCCCCTAAGATGAGCCTCCTTGCCTCTGGCACTGTGACAGCCAAGTACAAAACTCAGTTCCTGAGGGTACAAACGAAGTTGTTTTGATATCAGTATTCTACAAAAACAGAAAAAAAATTCCACTCTTTTGGTTTCACTCTAGCACAACATGCCCTTCTGGAGAATCTCTTGTCACGCTGACCTGGAAGCTCTTCGGCACGCCCTGGAACTTGAATACTTGTAGCAGACCCCAACATCTTAGCACTGGGAGGGCTTCACTCAGACTCTTACATCGGTTCCACCTACTCCTCAACATTTTCTTAGTAAAAAAAATCCCACAGCAACTGCAGTTTTTCTTTTTTTTGAAGGAGAACCCTTTCAGTGGAAGCCTTTAAGAACTTGCAGCCAAAGAATATTGTCTCAAGTCCTCCTTCCTTTGGACAGAGGAAAGTCCTCCTGATAGTCACTGGGATGCTGCAGTTGCTGGCTAAGGTGGAGGCACGGAGCTCTAATGGCCTTTTTGCCATCAACAAGGCAAATGCTACAAATCTGGGCCTCCCTGTCAGCGTTCTTGGTTTTGAAAGGGGAAGAGGACACAGCAAGGAGTCTGCACAATCCATCCTATCACATGGGACCTTCTGAAAATAGGAGTGAAACTGTTGATTCTTTGTTTTGTTCTGGTTTTTTTTTTTTTTTTTTTTTTTTTTTTTTTGTATTTTTTTAATTTATGAACTAATCTCATTACTCTGGTATTAAGCTCTGTACCTGTGTTTTTCATCTGGCTTTTTGGGGGTGGGGAGGGTGGGGAAAGTCTTACTGTTCTAAATTAATAGTTCATTTCTCCAGAACAAACTCTGGGGACAATCATATTGTGTACATGAGTAGTAAGGACACATGGTACTGCTGGTAAGAACTGTAGCTGTGTTTTTGAACCTTACCAAGATGGTACATGGACTGTGCATGTGTCTACACGGTGCCTTATGCTGCCATCTTGGGGCTGAGGATTGGGAAAAAGTACCTTGTGATGAGTGAAAGGCATTAAATAAAAACATGTTTACATTTTGGGGGACTGGATTACCTGCCTTCTCTCCCGCCACTCTTGAATCTAGAGGTAGGATGTGCAGTGTGTGCTCCCCATTTCAAGGCTGGCCTGGTAATCTTGCTGTCAGAATATTTAAATTCTCTGGGCCTGGAGGAATCTCTTACTTTGAAAATGGCTGATTGTTCCTTGCTGTGGCACCAGGTAAAGTCAGAAGGATCAAAGCCCCTCTGGAAGGAGGTGTTAGAGATGCAGCAAGTGCTACAGCCCTCACCGCTCAAAGGGTTACACAAGTGCTCCACAAACCTGAAGGATATTCCTAACCTTTAAAAACATTTAGAGAAAACAGTGCTAGATCTGAGAGGGGATTTTCTGCAGAGCTAAAGCAGAAAATCTGATCCTAAATTAATCCAAGGCAGCAGCCCCACAGCAGCTGTGACACATCAGCATGACCAAACCCAGCCTTCCAGCAGATGCTACGGGGGCATTTGCAAAGAGCTGCTCTCTGTGCTTAGCACAACTCCATCCAAAATGTCACTTTTCTAGCAGAGGCAGTGCTGTTCTCAGGGCTTGCTGAGCAGAATTTTTTCCTCAAGGTTTCCCAGCTGTAAGAATGATTTCCTTCACTTGTGGTATAATTTCCTATTCGTGACAAAGTCAGTGGAGAATTGATTAATGCTTGCAAGATAAGCTCTCTGGTAAATAAACTTTTGAAAGAGGAATAAATGCCAGGGATTGTAGATTCCTAGAGAAGCACAACTTCAGCTTTTAATACCCCTTCAATCAGCTAATTGATCTGCCTTGAAATTCCAAATTTAACACCTGACTTAATTGAGTCAGTTGTCTCAGCACTGATTGGTTTTTTTTTTCCTTAAAGTTTCTTGGAAGATTTTGCTTTCTGAATATATTTAAAGGTTTGAAAGCTCTTGGTTTTGTTGCTGACATTCTGCTTTAGCAGAGCTTTGGGCAGGACACACCAGGGTCAGGAACATGTCTCTCACTCAGGTGTCAGCACTTCCTTCCAGGCACCATGGCTCTCAGTGCAGCAAGAGGATTCAGAATTACTGTTTACTGTTCAAGATTTACTGTTCCAGGGAATTTATCATGGATAGAAGAGGGGATCTACAGCAATTTTGTACCTAGGAACATTAAAAAGGTCTGGGAACATGCACAGACACACGTACAGGTCTTGGCTCAGCTCCTTCACCTGTGGTTTTATGCATTTCTACATTTTCTACATACTTTTCTAGGATTTGGTCACTTGTTATTTTGGAGGAGGAAAGAAAACAACTCTTCTGTAGGAAAAAACCTCCACAGGCTGGAAAAGGTGTCAGAAAGGTGTACATCTTGTACATCTCTTTCTTTTTCCTCTAACACAAGGCCTCATTTCAGCATCCAGATTCCATGGGGAAGGCCAAAACAACATTTCAAGCTTTCCAGTTTTGTGCTTTTCTGTAAACAGTAGCACTGGGAACATGAACTGTGGTTGCTTTACAAATGCACATAACAAGGTAAATGCAGGAGCATGAACTTCAGACAATATTCACAGATTTTACTATGAGACATTTCACAAGCTTCCTGTTTCTTATAATTAAGACACACACACGGAAGTCTTGCCCAATTCATGCCCTCTTGAGAGGCTACAACTGCACTCACCATGAGAGGCCCCATTTCTAACCCACAAATACACCTAACATGGTGTTAGGCTGATGTGTACAGTCCAACCCCAATCCAACCAATGAATAAATGTTACACATCAAACTGGACACACTTGGATCCAAAGGTCCCGCACTTCTGAGACAGAAGATGCCAATGTAAGTGAAATTACCTGTGATCTGGAGATTGTGCAGAAATGAACATTCCTCCAGATTGAACCAAAACTGGAAATCCAGGAACACAGAACATTTTTCTAAAACAGTTTAATAAAAAAATGGTGACGTTTCTTGAAAAATTGGAGAAACCCAAAGCATATCGTGTGTGTCACCTGTCTTAGTCACAAAGAAACACAATTGTCAAAAAAGATATTTAAGTTTAATACAAATTTTATACAAAGAAAATGTGAAAAAATACTTCCATATGCTAAAAGCAATTATGCTTCACAAATAAGGCCAGCTAGGCTAGTTTTGACACAACTGCAATTAATGAATATTCTGTTCTCACTTTTTTTTTTCTTCTAATACTTTTTTCCCTCTAATCAGGGTACTAGCTGGAGACTGTACAAACCGCATTCTTATATAAACAATGAGAGAAATCAACATGACTAAAATGTACAACAGAATGTACTGGAATGATATCATACAATTAATTTTCTCATATACATACATCACCTTTGCTTTGTTCAATGCTTTCGTTTTACACAACATACAAAATGGGACTACAGCTCAGTGTAACAGACAGCATCTCCAGGGGGTACTTCCTCTCATACTGTACTGCTTCATGCTTACATAAAAACATAAATTCCATCATATAAATAATACATGCTCTGGCCCAGCATCAAGAGTCCTTTGCCCATGTTTCCCAATCCATGTTTTTCTCCACACCTAGTTCTTTTCCAAAGTCCTCTGGGAGGATTTTTAAAAAATAAGAAAACTGTAAAGCATAGGAACAAACTTTACTGTCCTTAATCTTTGATATCAGTATCAGAAATCCTGCTACAACCAACTGCTGTTACACTTTCCAAATTCTCTGATCTTAGACTGAATGAAATTTTAAATTAATTTTAACCTGTAAGCAACATGAATATTGTTGTCAGCCTGGTCATTGTGAAAAACAGTGTAAATTTTTATGGATTTCAGGTCCACATAATTTGCCTAATAGAGTTAACTGAAAAAAGATATCCTTCATCACTTGGTTGTTCAGAGAAATTCCACAAGAGATTCAAAGTGCAGAAATTTTTTTCACTCCAAACGGAAAAAGTTGTTCAGATTCTCAGATTATTTGATGCAGTTTCCCAAGACCATTTTTCAGCATTAGGTTGTGATAAGGCTGTTTTAAACCTTCCTTTTCCAACTTCAAACACTCTTTATAAGTTAAAGTCAATACAAATATAAAAAAGGAGATGGTACTCTAATGACATCCACAAATTGTACATTATTTACAAAAGAAGCATAGATTTAATATGGATCTTACCTGTCCTCAGCTTTTCTAAGCCAGCACTAATGCTTTACATTAATGTAGTGTAATTAATGCTTTGTACACATACACAAAGCTAAAGTCTGAACCTCTGAGGTTAATCCAAAGAACTGTGTTTATTTGTCACATTTCTATTAGATTTATTTATTCCAACAACTGTATGAACTTCTTGTTAGCAGTTAGACTCTTCGTACTTGGACTGGCATTGTGGTCTGAACATACTGAACTCCAGTTCTCATTGCCACTGTCCCAGCAGAAGGACTTACCACTACAGGAATGGTCTGTGGATTAAAACCAAGAGAAACAGATTGTTATGTTAAAGGTCACATAAACATGACCACAGAAACAGAGATTTATTTTCCAGGGGAAATCCAGAACAAGTTCCAATTTTGTGCAAGAACTAATACCTTTATTACCGCAGTATTACCTCATTCCAGGGGAGAGAGTAGTGCATTACTTCCCTATAGCCAAGAGTTTCTGTGTTCTCATCACTGCTATAGAATTACAGGGACAGGAGGTGCTATAGGGGTGCACACATTGTCTGTGCTTGGAGGGTGAGGGTTTCAGAGTTACATCCAGTTATGTATTTTCTGCAAACTAACACATGGGAAGAAGAAAAAGGGCTAAGAAAATCCTTTGTCATTTGAAAAAGTTCTGACAAATCAAACTGGAGTACAAAAATACCCTTGTTTATAAGTATATTCTTGTTACACATTACTTAAATCTTTTTCCCCAAAAGGAACTCTCCCCCATGCATTCAGTCTATACAGAAGAGAACAAAGAACATCCATTTGAACAAAAGAAAGTACTTAATTTAACTTCTGCACAAATTAATAGCAAAAACATCAGCATTACTGGGAATTGTCTTACACACCCTGTAAAAATATTAATATAGAATAAACTTTTCACTTCCATCATACAGATCATGATTTATACATCTCAACAAATGGAGTTTCAGGACATCTCTATAGGTGGTAATTGATTCTACAGATGCAGAGACAAAGGCACAAGAATGTTAAACAATCTGGTCAAGGTCACATCACTCTGGAGATCTGTAAGAGGATTTATTGAACCTAAAGTCTGTATTTTAACCTTCCTCCAAAAACGTGAGAAAGTCTAGAAATGTCTCTACCATACAAACTGCAAAGTGTGTTCCGATACAATTCCAGTGATGCACAAGTGGTGATCAAACGCATCTATTTCAGTTCACAACATCTTGTGGAAGAAACAGGGAGTGAGATTTTGAGGAACCTGAAAGGGATGCCCAGATCATCCCCCAATGGTAGTGTGACATTCCAGAGAGAACATGGAAGAACAAATACAAGTTCACTGAAGCCCAATGTTTTCCCACACTGATTCAAGAAACCACATGAGTGTCTTAATGATATTCCAGAAAGACTGTGAGTATCCCTGCTGAGATGGATTACAGCTCCTTTGTGACTGAGTCTGTGCCTTCCAGAAGCCTACTCATTCCATTCCCCAGAATGCAAAGATGATGGGTTCATATTTTTACATTATTTTAACTGCAGAAAGAATAAAAAACAAACATGGGACCAATTTGCTAAATAAATTCCAGATTACTGCCATTTTGTAATGATTTCAGATGTGTCTACAAGGTTCAATGGAAACGGTACCCAGAAAGTACAATGGAAGTTGTTCAGAGGAAGAAATTCCTAGTTGGACACAAAGTGCAAACTGAATTCTAAAGAAGCCATTATGTAAGTCACTGTCAGTACTAGAGATGGGGAAATTAAGGTTGCCGCAGTTGCTTTTAAATATACGCACTTACACACATGGAAATAATTAAGTTTCAGTTCTTAGCGCGAACGGAATATGGAATGTGCGAGACTCCTTAAATGTGTTAAGATCATTCCCTGAGAGGTAAATTTTCCACCTCTGCCAGTTTTACACATATGTACATTTTGCATACATATTAAACATGCACTAAGGTTTAAAATTATTTAAATTGCACGTGCAGTCATTAGAATACAGAGGTGTCTGTAGCTGTGCAAGACTAATGCAAATGTGTACAAAGTTATAAACATGCACAAATAAAGTTGGAAACCTTTCACACCTTCCAGTTCTGCTCTACATAACTCAATACACTTTGTGTTACAGAAAACTGATGAGGGTAACTGCCATTTTTCTGAATATTACACAAAACCACCGTAGGATCTTACAACCTCGCAGCTATTCACAAAAGAAGCCTGATGTCTTAGATGTCTGCTATTGGATTTTAAAACACATACAAAACCTTACTGTTAATGGTAGTTCAGTCCAAGCAACTCAGGGCCAATGCTGCAATGGTGCACAGTGGTCTCAGCTGAGACCAAGTGGAACTGAAATGCTGTGAGGAATGTGGGAAGTCTCAATCCCCAGTAAGAGCTGTGTTTGTGTGGAATCTGATGGCTGTGAAGCACTGTTTGTGCATGAGCACATATCCACCAACACACACAGGTGTGTCCTGCAGCCGGGGGTGTGCACAGGGAAAGAGAGACGGAGGAACTTCTACAGCACATCAGGCCTCACAGTCACAGGGTGGGTTAGGTACACTGTTAAGTCAGATAAAATACTACACACTGTTATAAATTAAGTCAGAAATGAAGTCACCCACACATGGGTTTGCCTGCTGAACCCACCACAGAGGCAGAGCATGTGCCATGACCAGGGCAGCATCAGCTCAGGAGCTGACTCTGACATGAGCACTGCAGAGCACAACCAGCTGAAATAACGGGCTAATATGGTGTATAAAATACAAAAATCCAACTCACTTTTGTCCCATCTACTGTGACTGACACTAGGGAATTCGGTTGTCCTTGGTTAAGCCTTTGATGGAAAAAACCCAGGTCTGATTCCAATGCGATTTCTTGTTTCATAATGCTAATGTGCAAGACTGCATGGGAGAGACACTGCTGACAAATGCATATCCTTTTTTACAGGTACTGAGATGTCACAGGAATATCAAGCATAGCTCAGAAATAATTAAATCTCTAAATCTCTTTAGGATACATAGACAAAACGATATTTAAAAGATATTTTAAATGAATTCTATATATTTACATTGATGTTGTGGTCAAGTATATACATGAAACGGACCAATAATGTGAAATGGCCTCTGCCTGTCCTCAGTGCCTTTGCACTTAAAGATTTCTGAATCCTTGCAATCGTGAATGGAGTGAAAGGGTGGAATGTTGCACAGCAAAATAAAGCATTTTGCATTGCAAGTTGAGACTATACCAGTGAATTCATCTCTTGATACAACACCAGACGGAGACAACCCCCCAGAGATACTGAGCAATTTTAATGCCAGGAACAGCATTGCTGCAGACTTTAAACTATGATGTTGTACTTACAATTGTGGGTTGAGTAGTTGGAATATAGGTGGTGGTCTGCAGTACCTGGACCAGTTTTAAAGGCTGGTTGCTTGTCACACCTGCTGCTATCTGCAGAGACAGCACTGGCAACCTCTAGAAGCCTCAGCTTTTACATAAATTCCACCTAGTTGTTACATTATTATATGAAATTTATGTTGGATGTTTCCTTTGTGTTAAAAATTTGCATCTTAATGAATTCACAGGTTACTTCCTTGTTAATGAAACAAAATTCAGATTATGAACATCATCAATGTATACAGCATGATGTTTCAGGTAGAACATCTATATAAAAGCAATTCCATATCTGTTTAACTGGAATATTCCCTGGCAGGTTTTAGGTCTCATATTCCCTACTTACCCAGAAATACAAAGCTTGTGCTGCCATAACAGTGCATACAAACATTAACCGAATGAGCCAGAGTTTAACCAACTTCATCAAAACACTTAAGTGAAACAGCACATTCTTTTCCCCCTCTTCAAATCTGTTCCCCAAGTTACTCCCTTAGATGACATTTCAAGCCGAGAGATCTAACACCAGACAGTAGCAAAAGTGTCAAGAAATGAACACAGCTCTCTAGATTACTATGCTTCCCAATTCTACAGGACTATCTCAATGAGACATCATGCTGGAATCACAATACTACAAAATTAGTTTGCTTTTAATATTTTAAAATACAACAAGGCTCCTACTGATGTGGAGGATCATGTGTAAAGGTTTGAAGGATCAGCCCCACCCGCCTCCCCACTAAAATTTTTCTTTTAATAAATCTTGCAAGGGCAGAAAAAAAATGATGCCGAAATTGCTAATAGTCAAGCCCTACCTAGAAAGCAGAATCTTCTCTATAAACATTTTCTATATATGCAATGTTAAGTCCCTTTTTTTAGAGCATTTGCTCATCCTTGCCCACTGAAAACTATCAGAGTAGATGCTATGGAAGATTTCAAAACTGCTCCGTTAACCGTAGATCCAGGTGAAGTGTTGTATCAGTGTTATGGAACATTGTGGTACCCTAATGGCAGTCTGTGGTGAGAAAGTAAGTTGGTTTGAATGCAGGTCTTGAGCTTGGCCTCTGAACCCCCAGGCAAGAAGGGCTTGGAAGTGCTGCAGTCAGTATTGCTTATCAGAAGGCAACTTGTATCGAAAGATCCAGACCAGAAGCTACACTGATGGGTCCTGGAGAGAGAGAGAGAAAGAGGTCCAGTCCCCCTTGGCTGGAAGGATGAATAAAGCCAACACAAGGTTTTACTGGGAATGAAGGGGAAAGGGTGTTCCCAGAGGACAGAGGAGGTTTTTTTTACAAGATGAAGAACAAAAACCACAAATCTCTATCACTCCCCAAAACACACTCTTTGAAATAATGCAAATGGTTACCAATTCCTGGCTTCTCCAGGGAAGCCTTTAGGGGAAGGTTTCAGAGAAATCTTACACGTTATTTTTGTTTGAAGTGATGATACTCACTGTAACACACTCTTTGCTTTTATCAGCTGAACCTTCCTTTTCCTTAGGGGTGCTGGCTGTTTCTGTGGGTGTAGACTGCACACTTGAACTGGGCTGGGATGATTTATTTAGTGTTTCTGTGCTAATTTCAGTATCTGTTTCTTGCTGTGTCGCGGTAGCTAAAATAAAGGAAAAAAGGATGAGGCTACTACTCATGGGAGCCAGTCCACAGTCCCTCCTCAGGGTCCCATCTGCACATGAAGAACTGAGACACTGTGGATCCATCCACCCACCCAAACCCCCTCAGCTGTGAAACAGGCACCATTACCTGACTGTGTGCAAGATTTCATATGCTCAGGCCAGTGAGCTTGTTGGCAGGGGTAGTCACAGTAGCTGGTATTCCAACAGCAATAAAAGATGGCCTCTTTCTTGCAGTTGGCACACCATTGCTTCTTCTTGGTTTCATCCACTGCTTGTTGCTTTTCCAGTTCCAGCTGCTTCTTCACTTCAGCAATCAAACGATCTCGTTCCTGTTCCAGGCTCTGACGCATTTCAGCCATTGTCAGTTCTACTCAAAATCCAGAGAAAGATGGGTTTGCATTTCTACCCAACAGCAAGGAGCAAAACACTAATATGAGTTTAAAGACAACATGACATTAAAACTAGCAGTCAAGGTATTCCCCGAGTTTGGGCATCTGTTTCATACCTACTCAACAAATGCAAGTCTTCCATCTTCTTTTCTTATTCTGGCACCATGATTTTTAACCATTACCTCCCATTTGTTTAGCACTGCAGTTCTGGATGTCCCACAAAGGACCAGAATACAGCACAAGCACAAAAAGGACATATGCAGCTGCTGCTAACATGGTTTTTCTTTACAAGCCCAAACTTTTGTTCTGCTTCAATAATCAGAAAATACAGAGAATTCCATTTCTTCTCTCATCTAATTTGTTCATCGTATCTTGGTGTCTTTACAAAGAAAAATGTGGAAGTTCCAAGGGAGACAATGTGCAGCATCATGTGATGAGAGTAACACATACTACAAGCATTTCCATTTTCCATGTAGGACAGTACCTGACACACTGTTTGGGACTGTCATTTTCATACCTAGATTATGTTTCATTTCTGAAAGTTCCTGTTGATGCAACCACTGAAGTTTTTCTATCTCAATCCTCAAACGTCGAATCTAAATATTAAAAATGTAATAGTTAGTAATAATAAACAGGGTGTGGTGTATAATACATAATTATTATATAAAAAACCACGCCCAAAGTAATGAGCCATCATTTACATCAAGGCTCTTTCACATTAACATGAGGACAAGACAATAGTAAACCCCAAAGCAAAGTGTGATGTATTCTAAATACTTGTTTGCTAGATTTGCTCACCATAAAGAGCACAGGATTCTTTGAAGACAAAAAAATTTTATTAAACTTAACTCTTGATTCCTCTAAAACTGTCAAGTCTCAAATTTCTGACTGGAATCAAGAACCTATTCCTCAGTGCTGTTTGCATTTATTAGTATGACACTGAGGCTTGGAAAAGCAAGGTTTTCTATTCACTGTGGATCACGAATACAAATATCTTTGCTCAAAACTTTGACTTCCTTATTTTGGTTAAAACAGGTAAATAAATCATCACACTTTGAGCTTTATTTGTTCCCATTCATACTTAGTTTGCACTGCTTAATCTGCTTTTTCCAATGTTAAAAAAAAAACCCTTAGAAGATATTAAATGCTACCCTTAGGGAAAATTAAAAGCAATGTATAGCATTTCATTAAAAATGTTAAAAGTTCAAAGTATTTTAAAGAAGTATTAAAACTATGGTCATATGGTCATGTAACTGGAATAAGCTACTGCACTACACAGCTTACAAAAATTTTATTTTCAAAAAAACTGACTTAATTTCTAATTTTAAACAAGGTGACAAATGCTTGACAGAAGATTTAAGGACCTGGGTTTGATGGCTTAATGCTTATCTTACAGAGCCCACAGATATTAGTATCTCTTGACAATCTCCATATATAGTACTTCGTAGATACAGTTATGTGGCACATTTTTATACATAAAAATACTAATTTGCATTTTTCAAACTTAAAATACAAGTTGGTTTTATTTTTAATCTTGCACTAACCTCAGCTATTGTACTTCCAGTAGTATTTTTTGAAAGATCATTATATATTTCAGTCATTGTTCCTTTGATGGCATCCATCATCTGAAAGACAAAAAGAAAAAAAAAATTCTTTTATATATATTTTTAGTAGATTCCCACTTTCATTTTCTTTCAAGCCCTCTACTGGGAACCTATATTGCTACCCTTCTTTCTCTGTCTAAATACATGTAATTTACCTGGTTCTACTTATTTAGAAGGTAGAGCATAACAGTTTTGATCAGGACTCTGATTTTTAAGTGTCCTGAACTGGTGAACTGCTTGACCTTCTACTTTTCTAAGAAATTGCTACTGATATAATTTATCAACAAAAAATATATAACCACGAATCTGGGGAAGAAACTCAATGCAAAAATATATAGTATTCATTGATTTTTTAATCTAAAGATCTAAGGGAGTATGGAAAGCTCATGTCCCTTCCCTCACTGTCACTGTGATGAGACCAGTACCACACCCCTTCTCTTGAACAACTTAGCAACTGTTTTAATGCATGAACACACATTTATGACAAGTTATCACCTGATGAAACTATAGGGTGTTTTAAAAGAAAAGTACAACTTCATTAAAACCTTCCTCCAGAACTTACTTTGCTGGTGTATTTAGCAATATCTGCAGCCACATCAGCTGAAGCTGTTGCAATTGGCAAGTCTGTGTTAAGTGAGGAAGAAAGTGTGCTTGCAGAACCAGAGCTGGTAACCATAGAAATAGGCTGAGTACTTGTGACCAAAGTTATAGTGGATGTGGAAGTGCTCTGGGTGATCTCTTTTTGCTGCACAGCTAAGAAAAGAGAACATTGAGTGGATCAATCACACAAGGAATTATGAAAACAGTAGGCAAACTTCTACCTTCAATATCTAACTTAACTGTCTGCACATAACCATTTCAGACTTGCTTTATTTATACAATGGTGCCATCATATGATTAATTACACAGTGCCCAGCCACTGAACTTGTACATAACTGTAAGGCTTAAAGGTAAGGAAGCAAATACAACCTTGAACCTTATCATCTTAGACTGGCCAGTGCAGAAGTCTCCCTCAGTTCTAATGACTTATCTGCTGAAGTATTTAAAAAAATTTATAGTTTTAAGAACAAAACTTTTCAAGCTCTTTTTACTGATTCATATTATAAAAGATGTCGTCATTGCCAATATCCTCAGTAGTGGAATTACTACTTAGTAATTGGAACAGTAGTGGAATAAACAAGTTATTCATCTTCATGTGTTATATTTTTGTTTATGCCCATTCAGCATATGAGGAATCTATAGATTTTATAGTTTTCACTTGATAGATTTCTAGACTATAATATTTAAGATGGAACATTGCTATGATGTGCTCAATAGTAAACAGTATTGAAAAAACAAACTCATGGGCTGAACACGAAATTTAGCCCATACTATTAAGGTGTATATTAAAAGTATGATTCTGTTAAAGGTTTCACATCTAACTTCTCCAATTTTCACATTTGTTTTTCCTCACTGAATATTACTGTATCAATTTGTGCAGTCTACAAGCAGAAAGACACCACTTCCTCCACACTCAAATGACAGAAACAAAAGCAGTTTGGGACCAGAGAAATGAGCCTCTGTAAATGTCTGTATGTGAACCTAAAACCTCTCTCCTCTAAAATCACCTGCGTGCCAGTGGTGTCAGCAGAGTGGAGAATGTGTCCTCATTAGGCACAGCAGTAAACATTTCCATTTATTAAGCTGAAATTACAAATGAAGCTGATCTACATAAAGTTGCTGTTAAGTGAAGCAACAGCAGCACAGGCTTGTATTACCCTGTGCCTGCTATTGGTGAAAGCTCCAGCAAAGGGATGGTGAGAAAACAGTTGTGAAAACATCCTGAAATGCCAGAGGTGTTTGCTCAGTAAACTAGCATCAAAGTCTTGTTAAACAACAGGGATTTCAAAGACAAATCCTGGAGCCTGGGTAATTTCATTGTTGTCAAATTATACTCTGAAAAACCCTTCAGACCAACTGCCTGTCAGACAAAACTGGAAGCAATCTGTAGATGCTGAGGTGACACTGGTAAACATGAAGTGGAATAGTTAATGGTTTTAGCATATAATCCAGAAAATGGTTCAGTTCACCCTTCCAAGTCTGTTTTGGCTAAGAAAAGCAATATACAGACACACCAAATTTTTTTGTCATTAAAATAAGGAGACATGACTCTAAATACACACTAGAAAGAACAGGTATGGTGAGTAACTTGTATTCTAAAGGCACTTATCAGAGTAGAACCACACTTAGAGATTTTGTTTACACACAAGAACTCTTGGCTGGGCACCCCTGGAGCACTGAGATCACTACTGGGGAATTTGAGCACCACAGGCACATTGGGTTAGAGAAGTGTGTACCTTTAACTGCTTGTCTTGTCTGGTATCTTGTCCCTTGAGAGGACTGAGGCTGCTGTGACTGAGACTGCTGGCTCTGCTGCTGCTGCTGTCTCTGTACCTTCTGCATGTGCCATTTCTGAGAAGATGTCTGGAATTTATTTGAAGAATTCCACACCACCCGCTGCACAGCAGGGGCGGTTTCCTTGGGCAGCAGAGGCCTCTGCTTTTTCACAGGGCTTCCTGTGGCAGCAGAGGGAGCACTGACAGTAGAAGCAGCACTGGTGGTTGCTGTCACACCGGCTGGGGGGGTCTGGGATGCAGAGCGGGTGAGTACTGGAGTTTCTGGTAGAGGCTGGGTGCTTGCACTGGAGGAAGGTGGAGTTTTACCTACAACTAAACAAACATAAAATATTATGCCAGCTTTTCACCAACACATCTGATTCATTATTTTCCATCTAGTTTTTGGAACAGCCATATATACCTTCCAGTCTGCTTTGAATTATTTTCCTCAAAAGTAATCAATATTCTACAAGTAAAGTCATTTCAGTCTAGTTGAAGTTGGTGGCAATGCAGATGCATCAGTAACTAAGCAAAACAAAAAGTACAAAACCAAGAAAAACCAGCTTGACCTCATGCAGAAGATACGTGAGAGGTTCGCACTTATTAAGATGTTGCTGCCTTACCACTTCCACCCATCATCCCAATTGCTTTCAGGAGAAAAAAAAACATTCTAAAGGATTAATGTCTGAGCAGTAACTGAAGGAACAGCACACTAAAAACTTTCTAAACAACAGCGACCTGACATTGACAACCAAATGCAGATGACACCAAGTTGGGCAGGAGTGCTGATCTGCTAGAGGGCAGGAAGGCTTTGCAAAGATCTTGACAGATTGAATCAATGGGCTGGGACAACTTAATCAGGTTCAATAAGGCCAAGTGCTGGGTCCTGCCCTTGGGTCACAATCACCCCCTGCAGCACTGCAGGGGCAGAGGGGCTTGAAAGCTGCTCAGCAGAAATGGACATGGGGGTGCTGGAGATGAGCCAGCATGTGCCCAGGTGGCCAAGAAAGCCACGGCATCCTGGCTGGTATCAGCAGTAGAGTGGCCAGCAGGATCAGGAAAGTGATTGTCCTGCAATAGTTGGCACTGGTGAGGCCACACTTCAAGTACTGTGTTCAGTTTTGAATTCACCCAGAAAATGTATTATTTCTTTGCCTCTCTATCAAAGTAAAATTTTAGGATTACTTATTATTTTGACCATCACTCATTTAGACCACATGAATCGGTGGTTCTGAAATTCATAAAGCTTAAATTAATTAATTTTTAAACAAGAATACCCAAAATTACAATTCTCTTTTTATTTTATAAGCCTATTTCTTGATGACCTCATAGTAACTTTTATGCATTAAGTTCTAAGATTCAAAATTCAGGAGCATTAAGTGGTCTTCTAAAGTATGCTTAGTTAGTGGATTGAAAACACTATTTTAAATAAAATGATTGAGCCAATATGCTATAAAATATCAACAAGAAGATAAAAAGTTCTATGAAGAGTAAAATATTTTTCAATCTAACCATTTAAATCTGGTTTTCTATTTTCTGTTGTCAAAAGACTAACATGCAAAACAAGCTTAGCAAAAGCATATTACTCATTGAGATTGCTTTCCTCTTTTAGCAACACAAGAACAAAGTACAGTATCTCAGACAACAAGTGATTTAGTTGTTCTTTTGATTATGACTGAGAGTATTTACATTGATTTGAATGGGTTCTTAGGCAATTTCTATGTTTGGTAAGTTCTAATTTCTTCTATACCAGAAATGTTGGGAGGTCAATGGAAATTTAAAGATTCAACTGAAAGTGGTAAAAATTGCAAAATAAACTCTACATTTGTCACACAGCAAAAATTAGGGATATTCATAGTTCTACACTGCTGAAAGGAAACAGCAAAACAAATTTTGTTTAAACCAGAAACTACAATGGGCACCAAATCATAATCACCAAGTATGAACAATCACTCCTAAAAATTGTTTTAATATCGATATTTTTATCTTAATGCAAAAATAAAGGTAGCAATTCTACCTTTGGTAACAGTCCTACAGAAGAGAAGAAAAAAAAAAAAAGGAAATCATTTCATCCTACCATCTTGTTTAGGAGAAGGTTCTTTAGATTCTTTCTTGTTTTTCCTTCCTTCACGAGCACAATGATCATCTCCTAGATCGATGACAAGTTCGCTCTCAGAATCAGAGTCCAGTCCTAGATGCACAGTTGGAGAGTCTGTTTCATCTTTACCTTTCAGCTTTTCTTTTGCAGGATGCTGTAAACTCTTTCCCTTTTCAGAAAATTCTTTTTCAGTGTCTGAAACGGCCTTTTCCTTGACCGGTTCTTCTGTTTTCTCCACTTCTGGACTTGTGCTTTTAAGTTCCTCCTTGTCTTCATTCTGAACTGAAGGCTTAGGTTTTTTTTTCAAGCTCAATGATTCTTTGTCACTTCTTGTACCTTCCTTGTCCTCACCATCCTCTTGATCATTCTTTGATTTCTGATCCTCATCACTATATTCGCTGTCACTGGTATCGGACTTTTCAGAATCTTCAGAGTCACTGTGTTCTACTGCAGTATAAACAGCTTCAGATATTTCATTTATTCCTAATTGTGGGAAGGAAAGTACATTGCATGCTGACATCAGACTGACTGACATTACCAGGAAAATATTCTATATACTGGAACAAAGTGTACACACACCATTATCTTAACTGTCAGTCCTTAAGCTACAAATCTTAGTGCTCTATCCCAGCACCACAATGTATAAGAATAAACTTCTACATACTCCAATTAAGATTTTTATTTCATTCAGTGGCCCTCCTTTCACTGCTTTTTCCCACTACCTGCAAGCTCTTTTGTTCAACTCCCAGTCCTGGCAAATACAAAAATAAATTATTGTTATCCACAAGAAGCCACCTTAAAAATCAGCAACACTATTCACCTGATAATAATTACTTACATTCATTCTAATTTGTGTAACCAACACAATTTAGACAGAATTCTCCAACTTCTCAACATGCAAAGCAAACAAGACTATAATCCTCTCATACTATCTACATCAGCATGGTACAAATACAGGTTAAAAGATGAAAGCTTTTTGACAAAAATTTGAAGCATCAGGTCTCACTGTGTTATAAAGCGAACTAGTTCAGTGCATTCTACTTGCCTCAAAGAGTTCAAATATCCTCTACTCTTGTTTTAAAATGTAAAATTAATTACGGTTTTACTATTCAAAAACTTATTTAAGTGTATCCATCTGATGTCCACTGTGTTCTTGAGGGACACTCACCCAGTTGTGCTTTACAACTCTCTATGGTCTTGTCAAGATTAAGCTGGAACCTGCTGCGGATCTGCCGCTTGGGAGAGATGAGCTGCACAGGGGTGCTCTGCTGCTGGACTGACTCGCTCAGCTCCTTCAGATCCATCTCAGCTTTGCTACGATCTGCAAAAAGAAACAGAAACTAAGAAAAATATCTTACAAAGGGAACCGAGATCACGATCCAGATAAAACAAGTTTCACCAAAGAGCAATGCAATCAGGAACATACTGCACGTTTTTTAATAATTATGAGCTAAATAATGACTCTAAAATGACTACCACAAAAAATGGATTCTTCCTCTCTTCACACACAAAACACATGCATCGATTATGGGGACATTTTCTTCATCAATGTGAATTTTTCAAGAAATCCCCATTCAGGTTTGTAAAGCTGTCTGACAGCACCCCTACTAAACCACCATTGCTATCTACTACAAGGAGTACTACCTTCACAGAGAAAACTGAATAGAAATAAAAGTCTTTATAGTCATCATTTAAAATCCAAAAGTTAGGTCATGAGAATACATACAAAAACGTGGATTGTTTCACTGGATAGATTAGTAAATTAAAGATAGAATAATACAGTATATGTCAGCAAAATCTTGAGTTTTCATCTACATGTATAGAATTTTCACTCTGAAATGCACACATCTGTCTGCAAAGAGTACACACTACAGTGCTAAGGCTGAAACTGTCTTAGCAACTAAGTTTCCCATTTTTGCTTCAATTTTCCCATTTCAGAGATGTATTTCTGTAGCATAAGTCCTTATCCTTTACCCTTCGCTGGGAGTGCTGACACTCCATCAGTGCTCAGGGCACCGAATCAGTTGGAGTTACTTGGGGGAAGAGGAAGGACCCATGAAGAACGGGGGAAGAATGAAGAGAAGAATCATGTTTGGCCAATTTAGCTCCTTCAGCTGGTTTGTGGTAGGATTAAAAGAGCCAATGCCATATGCTGAAAAAGACCAGAGGCCACGGAGAAGGCAAAAGGCAACACTGGCACAACGTGCATTTGTGCTTTATTTTCAAGTTTCATTCCAGAGCAGTTAAATATGACACAGTGTTGCCTTATTTTATTTTATATATATATATGTGTGTATATATATATTTATTTACAAGACATTTTCTGTTGATGTGCAACTTAGAGAAAAGTGAAATAAATACAAAACACTGAACCAATGATTCCTCTGACCAGACATCCTTTTAAAGTTTGAATTTCATATCAAGGTATACTCTTATTGTTTTTGCCTCTGTTATCCAAGGGCAGGTCCTATAATATCAGGCACACGGGTTTTTCCCCCCCAAATCCCTGTATATCTTGCTCATTCACACCTCCATTTCTCAAATTAGCAAGTCTGCCAGAAACAACAGATGGCTCATTTCTATTATTTTTCCTTCCTTTTTTCTGAATTGCAGATCATTGGAGTCCTCCTAGCACTCTGCTCAAGATACAAAGTGTCTTTGTTTTCTGGACTCTCACTTCTGCGTTTGCAGAGAGAATCCCTGTCACATCACATACGACGGAAAAATTCTAACATCCGTAGAAGAATCCATATCTGGCACAGCTGACACTATTAAATGAAGAACAGTTGCCATTTTCACTCCCATCACCAAAAAGTATATTTAACACAGGAAATTCCCCTAAACCTGAAAAAACCCCAGATATTCTACTTGAAAGCATACAAGCACTCCTTTTATGGTATTGCTCATGGACCATAACATCGGATTTTCCCATCTACGCTATTTATTCAAAGTGTTCTATGCTCCAGCTGATGCTTCCCATCTGTGGCTCAAACAATTGCAGCACTATGTATTTCTTAATGTTTTTCCAAATGCATCAGCTGCAGTGCAGCAGGAGAAATTAATTCTACAATTATGTCCACACATACAGCATGATCCACTGAAAAACAGACTTGTGAGCTTGTATCCAGAATCAGAATATCTGTAAGGCACTGAAGACATGAATTCATTATTTGAACTTAAGCCTTCCTGAAATACCTGGCTAACACCAAGGTGCAAAATCCTGGTTCTCTGTGTAGTATCACGTGGAGGTAAAAAGTAGCCAGAACTGAATCAGAATGCTCACAGGAACAAAGCATGACTGAGGAAACTGATTTACATCTGTTTGGCTTGCAGAACTATTTTACCAACTTAGTACTTACCTACTCCATCTTTCAAAATTCCACAATCCCAAAATTTACTTCTAGGGAGTTTCAAGACTTCAAGAATTCTGCTAATTCCTTTCATCGATCTACCTCCCTAGAGAGGGATGGTCAGTGAGGAGGTGATGTGAAGTCAGCAAGAGAGAAGCCCTAGTAAATCCTAAATCCTAAAGATCACAAGAAAACCTTGCCAGCAATTTACTTGAGAGAGACTGAATGGTGAAGAGCAGCAATGTTCATGTCATTACAACATTTAGAAACTTACCTGCTGTTTAGACACATTCATTTGTACAGGTCAGCTAAGGAAAAAATTATCCTTTAACTACTTCCTTTCATCAACAAGAAACAATAACTTTCTTTTACAAAATAAAAAACCCAGTAGATCTGATGAAACAATAATTACACATGTGACTCATTTAAAGACCTTTGTTAATTTAAAGCCACGTAACAAGCATGTTTGTTCATACTATGCTGCACTGATACCACCATAATTTGTTCAGCTGTAAGAATATTAGGTTTTCAAACATCAAGACTAACCAAGATTGAGATTCAGAATGCTTCCTGGAGTGGAAGTTCTTTCTTGCTTAGCAGAAATTGGCGTTGATGCTTGAGGAGAGAAAGGTTTGGGGCTGCCTGACAAGCTCCCTGCTTGACCTGTTCTTGTTGGTGCTGGAGAAGCTGAAAAAGTACAAAATTAATAAAGACAGATTTAATACTACAACACCTAATCATGACAATTCTAATTTTTTTTTTTATTTCTTTCCACTCTCCATTCATTTTGATAGCTACAACTATTTTCTGCTATTTAAATTGAAGGGGTTTAGTCACTTTTCAAGATTATTCATTCCTTCTCAATGTGTCAGAGAGAACTGTCGTTTCTTATCTGTGATACTGAAAGTTAAATGCATCACTTTTTCTAAAATTTCTTCATAAACCAAGTAATAATACAGCCTCTCTTTAAAAAGTACATGGAATAAAACTAGTCCACTACCAAAGTCCTGTACCTCCTTTCTTTTTTTACCTGTATTTTTGTCAATGAAGTCCATGGATTCTTCACTGGCACTAAAATGACTGGAAGTTGCTTTTTTCTCTGCATCCTGTTCAACATCAGATCCAGTGTGAACTGATGAGTTTGTACTCATTGGTGACCGTGGCATATCTGTCAGTGAAATCCTGCGACCTGTGCTACTGCTCAGCATGGACTTGCTCATCAGAATCTTGGGTGACGCTGTCATATCAAAATTCAGTTTGATTTTTTCTTGTTTGTCTGTCTTTGCAGTTCCAGCAGCTGGGTTTGCAGGGTCTAACAACATTTGGTATTGATTGTTGGGAGTATATGGTGTCCGGAAAGGTGCATAATTAAATACCCCAAATTTTCTACGAATGTTATCAACATAAACTTCCATTTCTTGCATTGCACTATTGAAGATGCTTTTAGTCTTTTTCACAGAAAAAGGAATTTCTTTAGACATGAGGTAGCAATTATTTATTGGAACCCAGGCCCTATATATAAAACAGAGAAAGAAAAGATAATATAACTACATTTCATACTGTGAATTGACATTGCCAACTTTTATGCACGTACTAATTTATTTTTGCCGAATCATAAAGATACAAATAGCTCAGATAATTTTAAAGAATCATCATTACATTCTTTTAATATTTCAGTGCTTAATTTCTGTAAGTAAGCAAACTATATGCCTTGGATTATCACTAGCTTATTTTACTTTACCCAGTAGTAATAAAACATGACTTAACACTGGTCAAATATGACAAAATATTCCTAATTGGAATAGTCTATATAACTGCAAAACAACCATTGCTAAAGAGTCTATCTTTCTGTCATGGCACTAAAATGTAAAAAGCAGTTAAGGAAAAGAATACTTCACAAGCACCTTCTTAGAAACATTTTACCTGCCATGCCAAACTCCTCAATGCCAGCAAAAGTTCTATCAGCAAGTACTGGACAGATTTTATTTATCTAGAAATGAAGCAGACCCTGAAACTGTCTCCCAAGATCCTAAGATGCCAGGAACTTTAACTTAATTATTCCATGGCCCTATAGACTTGGGGTTTTTACAGCACATGTTTATAGATTTATGTTTCCAATTCATGACAAATTAACTTGTATTCATCATGGCCCTGCCCATCTAAGCAGAGGATTCACAAGTACAGAAAACTGGCATTTTCAACACAGGTTATATTTCTGTATTTTTCACACCTACAGGTGTGTATTTGTTCCCATGTTGCTTAGACAACATAAATGACTTCATTGTTCTCTTCCACCATTAAGAACTGCAGTTCTCCCCAGCACAACACCAGACACAGGAATTAAGTTGCATACTCACCAGACTACGTATGTAATCATCTTACAAACACAGCTCACATTCTACAGACATCATGTAACGAACTAAAACTGTATTTGCTACAGTATTACATAGTTTGTTAGGGTCAAGGCTCTAAAGACAGGATCCAAAAACTTGTAAGCACACAAAATTACAACGTGAATTTTTTAAGTACGGCCAAAGGCATCCTTTGGTTAAACTCCCACCTGTCATGTTGGCCAAAGAAACGGGCATCGACTTGCCCATCTTTATCCCTCAGTGCTTTAGCAGGCCAGAATGGAAAGCCTTTGAGTTTAGCCCAGACCAAAGGGTGGGGATTGCTCTAGAGGAAGAGGCAAAATACACAGTAAGAAAACGTAAGCAGTACTACCTTCAAATCTAATAAACATGATTTTTTAAAAAATTTTATGTATTACTTAGATTCAATAAAGATCCAATATGCACAAGGCAGTTGCCAAATACAAGATTCCATTTTACTATAAACATAATAAATCCTGAGAGAACAAAATGATAAAATTGTACTTAAAAAACTCCCAAAACATAAAATCTTACATATCTTGATTAAACTTATCGTAATTGCACGTCTTTATTCATTTATTTTTGATTAGTCCCCTCCAAACATGTAGCATAACATAAGTTACGCTAGAGCCAATCTTTGAAACACTCTAATTTTCACTTAGGCTTGTGTCTTGGCAGATCGTGAGACACTAAGAAGTCCTTGACTTAGGGTAAGCACTACTTAGCAACAACCAAAACATTAGTGTGTCATCGACATTATTCTCATACTGAATCAGAAACACAACACTGTACCAACTACTAAGAAGAAAATGAACTCTTATCCCAGCTGAAACCAGGACAGCCCATGAAAGAACTTGATGGATTATACACTTCTACTTAAGAATTTTAAGGAGTCTTCCCAAATTCAGTTCAGTATTAAACAGAAAACATACAACCCATCAACAGGTCACAAAAGAAAAACCAAGTCTAAACTGATGCACATCTGCAGAAAGACGTTCGCATTTCAGAAATCCTCCGAGCACTGAGGGTACCACATGTAAGCACAGGTGGCACAAGGCAGTTACCTTATATTTGAGGACAGAGAACTTGTGAACTGGTTGCTGACAGCCTTTACAACTATTTCTGACTGGACCAATCCTTTTGTGAAAACCTGCAATCTTAACAGTTAAGTATCTTGAGACAGTCTGACTCCACAAGGATGATACGCCAGCACAAACTACGAGGTAAACTACAGCAGCTTCCCTTGACTCAGTAACCACCACAGGTTTAAAACAAAGAGGGGGTAACAGTCAAATGAGAGCTGCTAGTTTAATGTAGTAGCTAGACTACCATAATTCTTAACTTACACAAGGCTCACAAAACCAATTTTCACGTTTTTGGCAAGCAGCTAAGTAACATTCCGGACATACTTCAATTTCATTCATCTGAAAAGAAAAAGCAAAGTTATTGGAGAGATTAAACAGAGTCCAAAGTGTGAGCATTTGCATTTATTTAGAGGAAAATCATATTGTTACAGTAAAAGAACCACCAAAAAGTGCATCTATGCATCAGAAGATGTCGGTCTCTTTTTCCAACTCCAAATATTCATGAACAAGACAGGTGCCTTTGAGCAGAATCCATATATCCACTTTCTTCTCTTCCCTCCCCTCCCCATAAGTCTTAATTATAAATAGTGAATATCCTAGTGGAAGACACATTAGCAATGCCCTTGTCCAATGCCATTCTGCAGGTCATGGATATGTGTACCTAGACATAAGGAAGCCCTCAAAAACTATCGATCCGCAATACACACCTTATAAACTATTTATTATGTCACTCACGAATACATGAAATGGAACACTAAACATACAGAAAAATTAATTTAATTGGGGCACTCATACCTCATGCTCACAGATTTTGATGATGACTTTTGCTGTTTGTGTCAATTTGTGATTTCCTGAGGAAACAATAAAATACTTTAACCAAGAAAATTGTTATGCTAGAACTAGGATAAAATCAACAGTTTCCAGATGTAAAAGTCATTCATGAAACCAAAAGAGAACATCTAAAAAAACTATGTAAAAACATATGCATGAACTACATGTTTACAAAAGCAGAACATCAGCACTTTTCTTCTCAATGTAACATTTAATAGTCTTTAAATGCTCCTTTTTGTGGCCTATTGCAGCCTTCCCACCACTGGCACACTCTTTCAATGAGGGATGTGCTGTATGATCTTCTCAATTAGGTCTCAATTAAGTGCTGCAAAATGCAAAACACTAAAGCAATTTGGGGGTTGGAATGAAATGATGTGGGTTGGATCAGGTCATATAAGGTCCAAACTATCCAATGATCCTATGAACCCAAACCATTCCATGATTCTAACTTATTTCAGATATGTTTTCTCTAAGGTGGAATGAGCAAGTGACAGCACAGGCTGTATCTGGCCCTACAGTTTTATTTATGCCAGTTGTTAAAAAAAAATTATGGCATCACGGTCATTAACAGGAAGACCCTTTCAGTGTAGAAGTCTACAAATTGCTCCATGACTTCAACTATGTTAAAGTTTCATATCTGAGGATAGATGTACATATTAATACCTACCCCCATTGTAAATAATGCAGTTGTGCAAAATCCATTTGGCATCAGCCAAAAATGCTTCAGTGCAACCGTACATTTTCTTTTTAACATTCTGTAAAGAAGAAATTAAGAATGTATCAGGAAAGAGAAGTTAATAAAAAGTGACAGTTTTTTCCTGAATGCTGTGTCTTATCAGTCATACAGTAAATAAAACTGACCCCTGAAATTGTTCAAGGCCAGGATGGACAGAGCAACCTGGTCCTGTGGAAGGCGTCCCTGTCCACAGCAGCGGGTCAGAACAAGATGAGCTTTAAAGTCTCTTCCAAACCAAACCAGTCTGTGATTCTTTGATACTTATGATTCTAAATGCTTAAGAATCTATCAAATTCAAAAGGTGCCTTTTGACTGCCCCAAAAATGTATGAACTGTCTAAATTAAATCTAAATAGTGAATTATTTAGATCAATATCTTCAACATTTCAAAAAAACATGGTTCCTAACACAGTGTTAGGAACATGATGTTTCTGCAGAAAAAAGTCCTTGATTTCTTCTACTGATGTATTATCACTCCACAGCAGTTTTAATTTTTACAAGACCCAGAAAAAATACTGGTCACAGTACATTAGACAATATGTTTGATATTACAGTCTACCCAGTGGGCAAAGCAATTTGATTAAATAAAATCAGTCCCATGGTTTTGTTACACTTTATACCATAAAGACATTGGCCTCCACTGTGAGGATACAGAGAATGAAAACTTGTCTCTTCACCAGGTCCTGACAGAACAAAGCTCTGCAATGCTTCACTCTTCATTAAGCAATGGAGAATGGAGAATTTCATTATGTGTACTTTCAAATTACTATTGAAGTGAGAATGAAAGTTCCATTATCCACCTCTTGACTGTTTCGTTTTTCTTCCACACCTCAGGTGCAGTGGAGATTACAGTATTTGTTGAATGATCAGTAAAATGAGTCTGAAATGACCCCTGGAGATACATCAAATGGTCCCTAATTAATGAAGCAATGATCCATAAATAGCTTACAAACAATGATCAAATGAAAATCCTACTTTAAAAAGTCTCTCCTGGAGATCATTCATGGAATCAGATGAATTTAACAGGAGGAAGTCAGCAGCATAAGCTTGTCTTTTTCCCACTATTTTTCCTGAGCATTTGTTACTAGCTCAGACAAAACAGTGAACTTCAGTTAACATGATTGTTTTTAAGCTGTAAATGAACTGACTTTTATAATAACCAAGAAACCACCCCACCCATCAAAATAATGTTAAGCAACTTCTCTCCCACTGCCATCAAACATTTTAGAAATGTTACAGACAGCAATCAAACTCAAGGAACCTTCCTCTGTTAGCTTCATACAAACCTTCTCTAAAGTACAAAGGTCCATTGGATGAAAGATATATTCTGCATAATCTGGGTGTTGATCCAGTGAAACTGGCTTTTGAAATGGCTCTGTCTGTTAGGGGAAATAATAACCACGCTGGTTACTAATACTGAACAGTTTCATCAATGACACAATACTCACTCATTTTCTAATACTACTTCCTGCTGTGTTATCTGACAAAATTCTTCAAAGGTAATTATAAAACGTTGCAAGGTAATAAATTATTAGCAGAACAATAGGAATTAAAAAGTCTCATTTAACTGATTTTTCACATGCTGGATGTGATGAATTGCAGAAATTGCAAAAACTGGGGTATTTGTAAAAGGTACTGTTGTGTTTTACAGTACACAATGACACAGTTTTTAGCCACACTTAAGAAAATATCCTCAGCATTTTAAAAGTATGTGATACAACCAACTTCTGTGGTAAGAACAATTTCTAGTAACAGATAGCAGCTACATTTTCAACACATATAATCAATAATGTAACAGTGTCAATGCCTAGGGCTCCTGTCCATATAAATATATTGGGAAGAGATCGTGTCTCCCCATTCCCCTTCTATCGCCGAGACAGCATTGTCCACTTGCAGAGAGTAAGAAACCACCACGTTTCACTGGAAAACCGCATTGTGCTTTCATTACACCTACTGAAAATACATCCAGAAGTTACATGATGAAACTACATTTTAAATGCAGTCCAAAATAGTCTGTACAACCTAAACTAATCTGTCTGTGCTAGACAGGTGGCAGATAGAACAGAAGCTGTCACAGACAATCTGATAAACTAAACTACATTCATCATCCACTAAAGGAAGGAAGCAAGCCCCAGGATTATGACAAACACATGATCCAAGTATTTAAAAAAAAACCCACAAAAATGTCCTTACCCCTGGCTGTTTCATTTTCTGTAGTGCAAACTTCAGTAGATATGATAGCTGTTCGATGGTGAGCATTGTCATTGCTTTACTCTGTGTTTCTATGCATTCTGCAACTGTGATTTTCTAAAAGTTCAGATTAAAAAAATACTTTGTCAGCAAACATTTCTAGATAAATCCTTCTCCACTGAAACATTCTAGCATTCAAATGAAAGATAATAGCTGTTTTATAAGAAACAAAACATTTCTGATAATGCAGTGTAAGTACTTCAGATGCCTGTTTTACCTGGGTTTTGGTCTGGGTATGTTATCAAAAAAGAAGAAAAAAAGAGAAAACAAAAAAATTATCCAGCATCTTCAAGATCACTCAAAGTGAATATGTGAATACATAAAATTCCCATATACAATGTGGGCTCAGAGCAATGTGAGAGTGAGAAAGTCACCTGGGCTCTAATACAATAACTGATAAGAGGAAAACATGCCATAAACCAATTTGCCTTCATTACAGATACTTGGATGCTAAGTATTCTCTCCCCAGAAATCACCGGAGAGGAATGATTAAATTCTTCCTCACTCCACAGAAAAAAAGAGTAACAAAATACCCACTTGTTTATGTAGACCCTACAGTGCATTTTTTTCCGCACTGCTGAAAAGCTGATCAGGCCACCAGAAGAAGCACAAGTTAAGCTAGTGAAAACTGCAGAAAGATTTCAGAATTACTGGTGCCTGATGAAGAGATCACTCTTTGAAATGGTGCTTCTCTACAGCTGGAGACATAAAGGAAGTTGGAGACTCGTGGTAAGAACGCAAACACAACCCAGGTGACGCAGAGAAAAAGTGATAAAGCAGAACCATGGATGCCTCCTCTTCTGTACAAATTTTTCTGGTACCTTGACCAAGAGGCAACGTAGGAATAAACCAGAAACATTTCAGAACACAGGAAAAGCTGCTTAAATCTCAAACCCAAGAAGGAAATCCACTCCTTGTATCCAACTAACCTCACATTCTGGGCAAAACCAATCCCCCTCTGGTTCGGCTGTCAGTTTCAGACACTTAGCATGATAAACCCGAGGACAGAGTTCACAGCAGAGGACTTGGCCTTCCCGATGACAAACCCAGCAATAGAAATCATTCCGTCCATCCTGTGGTACAACATCAACAGGGTCTGTGGTGAGTGGCTGCTTCATATAGTAAAACGGACCATGTCTTAGTTCTGACTGAAATGTAGGCAAGAAAAACAGGTTTGGTTTCAAAACAAATTTGCATTTTTTCAAATCATAATATTCATAATATATAAGCAAACAGCAATTTACAGAGTTTGATTAACATTTATGCAAGCACAGTATCTTAGTCATTGCACAAAATCATTCATAAAGAAGTTTACTGCTTATTCAGATGTCAAATGACACTTTGCACTCAAGACCAGAAATAAATTTTTTGTGGCAAGTGAGGGCATTGAGTGCAAGACATGCAATCCAACAAAAGCCAGCAGACACTTTCAGCTTCAAGAAAGAAGTATTGCTATAGAAGCTATTAGGCCCTCTAAACTCAGAATTTCATGGGGCCGTGCAAGCTAAATACCAAGATATTTAGTGGTGGCTAAACCTGGGCCAACTGAAGAAGTTAGTCCTGAAACAAGGAGTTGAACACCATGCAAATCTGTGCTAGTTTGCAGCAGTTTATAGCTTTGTACCACGAAGCAAGCCAATGCTGATTTTGATTAATAAGGCAAACTGTAGAGAAGGATGACAAAGGAGCAAATTCACATCCTGAGCAGCCACCTCCGCTACAGGAGAGATTTCGTTCACCACCTAAATGTGTATCAGAATTTAAGACTCACATCTCCACTGATTTGCCTGCACTAGAAAACAGTGTCAGCTTTGTAACCTGCATGAACTGGTCTTCCCCTTGAGCCTGACAGCTCAAAGATGACACAGCTGATATCAAAACACAAAAAGTGAAGAGCCTGGGATGGCTTAAGTGGGTCCACAGATACCTGAAGTTTGTTTTATCAGCTTTGAAGAGCTGCTAACATTTATTGGAAAACTACTTTCTATTTATTAATGACAAGGGAACTCAAACTCTCTGTTTGGTATTCATCAGAGGGGTGGTTTGCTGAGGAGGGAAACAGCCTTGAGATTTTAGACAGCTCATTTAATGTGACTTTGTTGGATGTAAAACCACCTGCTCGTGACTTCACTTGTAATTATGCAAACACTTGTAGTCTGAAGAACCAGTCTGTTTGATTCTCAGGTCATTTTTCATTTTGTAAATGGTGCCCTACACCACTTACAAATCTGCAACTTCCGAGACCCTGGAGCTGTCACACACCCGTGTGATTCACAGAACAGGGCAACCATACGCGTGTTCTGTACCTTTGAAGCATCCTGAACAAAATCAGTCACATGGGGCATAAATAATGTCCCCAGAAAGCACCATCATGCCACTTTGAACCATGGTATTTCCAGATACCTAAAGTTACAAAGGAGGAGGTCTAATTATTTGCAGGAATTAGGGATCTTCAAGGTAGAAGCAACAACCCACCTGAAGATGCTGTATCTCAAAAAAAACCCCAGATTATCTAACACTATACAATATTTTAGGCAAAGAAAGGATGTTATCCATAAACATTCTGCCACATAAAATTTTGCATGATTTTGCGCCAGTTTTGGTGGTTTTCATTTTCTATTCTACAGATGATAAAGCCCAAAAAGACTTTGTTCCCACCACAGAAATGGGCAAAGTGTTACTTCTGTACTTTCTATATACACACATTTAATCACATGACAAGAATTTCAGAAGGATGCTCCTATGGGATCTTACGGAATAAGTGGGACAGCATAAGGGTTTAACTCCATTTCAAATGAATCCCTACAACAAGCATTCAAACAAAGAAACCAGAGTGAGGAAGGGAAAGCTGCAATTTCCAGTGTAGAAACATGTTTTGTTTGCAGCTAAATGCACCACAGCTGTGAGACCAACATCTCAATCTTTTATACTTGGAAATGCAGCTATGGGGCATTTCCTCCACTGCAGATAAAGGAAATTACCAGAGGAATTTAATACATATTCTGACTTTGAAGTGGATGTAAGTAGTATATCCACACTAACTTTCTAAGACTCAAAGATTCTGCTTTAAGACAAACAAAACCTGTGAAACTTCCACAGAAATCATAACATCCAAACTGAAGAGAAGTCAATTTTTTCTGGAACATGAGATGAATTAAGTTTTCTGTTCAAGGATATTTCTATCATTTAGACATCCATCACTTTATTTTGCCTAAGCCAAGCTTAAGAAACAAAACAAAAAAGGGTTCACAGACTCAAAAGAAACCCAAAGAACAAAACTAAAAGACTGAAAATGAATGATTCAACTGCATCAAGGGACCGTTTCACTTGTCCTAGACAGAGTAATATGCTTTAGGAGTTAAAATTTTAACAGTTATTAAGTTCAAGCTCAACTAGATGGTAGCTGTTTTAAAGGCTTTAATGAAGTTATTAAGACCTGTAGAATGACACAGAAAACTGAAGAAAACAAACAGTATTAGAGTGCTGTTTTGGGGAGAAAAAGATCACTATTTATATTCAGTTTAAATTAATATTGAAACTAGTAGTAAAACAAGCTGACTACTTCAATTACATTATAACTGACCAAGTGTCAGAAGTTTCTGATTTTTCACCTTAGTTCTACAATTCTTTAATTCTTTGCTTGATTTTCAGCACTTTAAATACCTGATGGCACAATTCTGAAGATCTGTTACTGCACCCACAATATGTAATACAAAGCTTCATGCAACTATAATTTTAGCAATGTTATCTTGAAATGTTCATGTATTATAAAGCATTTTGTAATGTAGAATATTAAGTTAGACGTTTCCAGGGAGGTTGTCATACCTCAAAACAGATTTATCAGTCAATCAGAACCACAGCTATCAGCTACATCATACTTCAAACAAAACTAGAACCTGTATGTTCAGCTCACATCTACTCAGCACTAAAATAATCTTTAAATTAACTCCCACTACCACATAGAGCAGAGTTTGAACCTATTTAGACACAACAATCTTCAGGCATGCCCACTTCAAATTTGACATGCAAGACAACATTAAATGAAAAGCAACTTGTAAAAGCTAAACAGAACTAAATAGATTATATTTTCTTGCTAACTTGTAATAAACACAGCAAAATAAGCAAGTCTGATAGGTTTTCTTCATTAGATACACAACTTTATTCTATCCTGTACATTTCAGGTCTGAGACACCTGGAAAACAGAAAAGTATTTACCAAGGGGAATTTATCAAGTTCAACAACTGCAACTGTGTTTTCATATATATTTTTAAATGCAGGAAGAAAAAGTGGAAATTAATACCCAAGGATTCAATTCCACTGTTTGCAAAATTATCTCTGCACTGAAGAGTTACAAGCTCAGACTTCAGTGGGGCAACATCTGCCCAGAAAATGTCCAAGATGTAAAGGAATAAACCCAAGCTGCAGTGAAGCTCAGCAAAAGCCAAACTGACCCCAGGGCACCTCCACATGATACAGTTGCACCTCCTGATTATCCTGAAATAAAATACAATTGACACTGGGTTTTAAGACCTGATTTATTCACAGCCTTTGTTCCAGGACAACTGCAGTGAGTGGGAATTTAATTTTCTCTCTTTACCAGTGCAATTGTACCAGGATAATGTAGATACTCTTATGCCAGGAGAAAGAGCTTTGAACACTCAGAACTTAATCCTGTGTTTATATAATACTGGGAAAAAACCCCATGACACAAAAAAGCACTTGGAAAAATACACAGACATGTCATCAGTACATCAGGTGTGAAGTAATTTCAGTAAAGCTGAAGACTGCTTTCATGTAATCTCCTCCAAGATGATGCAGATGCTTTACAGCATTTGCTATTTAATACAATTCATGTAATTTTTCCATGTGCATCATACAATGAATCCGAAAAGGTCAAACTCTTGTGGAGTCAAGTTCTTCTAAGAAGGACAACATGCTATCAATTCAGCATTCAGAAGACAGTAAAAATAAGGTTACAAGCATAAAGACAGAGAAGTCAGTGTGACCTTTTGATTTTACTAGTTTGGTAGGAGTGTACATTGCCTGGAAATTTTAAGGAAGGGGAGGAAATCCACAGAGTACCAAGGATGGAGCTGACTAATGGACAGTAGGAAAGGACTGCAAGCAGATGAGGAACTTCCACTGACATTATGAGATCTTTCTAATCTAGGGTATCACACTACTGAACATTTCCTGTTAATGGTTTTAATTTTAAAAACCAGCTATTGTTGGTTTTATTATTGTCATTATTCATTACTGTAATTATTCATAGTAATTCTGTTCCAAATTGCATTTATTTGTTACACATCTTATCACCTTTATGAAGTCACTAAACAGGACACAGGTGGTCTTTTTCAACAGATGTAAAACAATAATCAAAGAGCATTCAAATTGAAATTATAATACCAACTCCTACCCCCACTGCATTCAAAAATTAATATCCATTCCTTAAGAGTACAAAAATGGAGCTTCTTTAAAGAAGACTGAGCTCCTGATCAGCTGTCTCTACATCCTCTACTGTTTCATATTCCAGCACAATAAAACCATGACTTCTCTTACCTGCTCTTTATTATTACTGTTCAATAGACCAGGTTTCTTTTTCTTTTTTATAGGACTTGTTGATGCATCTTGAGGTGAGTGGCCATTGGAGGAATGTGGGGGACTGGGAAATTTCCGTTTTTGTGCTGTGCGTTCAGCAGAGCCAGGATCTGTAACAGATACAAGCAACATGGTTAAAGACTGCTAATTGATGAAAAACATTCCAACAAGGTTATGGTTTGTCACTCACACTCTTCAAAGATTTTTATTTCATCTTTTTAAAATAAGAGCATTTGCAACTTCATTCTCTCAGAACAAAATTTCAGTGATCCCTAATGAATATGAAATGTTCAGCTCAATTAAAAAGAACTTACTGATATTTTTCAAAAGAAACAAGTACACAATCATCTGTAAAGGGCAATCAAAGAACACTGATATGATTCTGACAAAATACAAGTGAAATTTCATTAGAGTTGGGTCAACAAGTTTAATTTTTCCTTAAGCTTTTAATCCATGCAACAAAACAAAACTATAGATAGAACCACAGGGATCAGTATTCAACAATATCACAAGAGAAACAACTGAACACCCCCCCCCCCCCCCCCAAAAAAAAAAACCAACCCAGTGGTTTTGGCTACTTTCTACACAAATCAATGGAAAATATGGTGCTATATGGTGACTTCTGATTTACCAAAAGCTTGGTTAACATGTGTCAAGATAACATTTAGGGAAACTTTAAATAAATACGAAAACCACATGAAAGTATCGATGGAAGGACATATAACTGAAAGAGAGACAACAAATGTAGGAGCGTTTGCCCATCCTGCATTTTACTAATCTAGAATAGCTACACCAGGCTAACAACATCTGGAATTTCAACAATTCTAGAAGTGTCTCCCACTAGTTCTGTAGGCACAGCAACTTCAGCAGTGCTGCCCAGCAGACATAAGGTGTCAGCTCTCTGAGAAACTCTTCTGTTGACATAAGTTATAAAATTTTGGTGAAAGGTAGTAAAACCGGTTTAAATAAACAAAAACTTACGTTTTGAGCTTTGACACTAAGACATGTGACTTCTTTCCCTTCCCACAAACCCCTCCCCTTTTACACCTATGGGCAGCATTTAGCACCAGTTATCTGCTGACATGCCTTGACTGGAATCAATCAATACAATGTGTCTGAGGCCATTATTGTTACTTGCTCTGTTTGGATTCAAGCAAATCTGCCTCCTGCTCCATTTAGCCCCAAATTTAGATTGATGACAATACAAAGAACTGCTGTGCCACCTTTGTGTGTGAAAAATAGTGTCTGCTTCCTCCCCTCCTTAAGCAATTATGACAATAAAATGCCAACACAGTACAAGTGTGCTGACAGGAGACTCAGAGGGTTTGTCAGTTCAGCTGATTATGCACAGAAGGTGGCAGAAGAACTCCTTGGGCTGGGATATGCTTCATATATCCCAAGAGAGCTGTGCTAATCCAGCTATCCTGGAAGAAACTGCAGCATCAGTGTCAGCTAAACCAAAGCCCACAACTAAAAAAAATGATCAAACCTAAAACCAATGCTATTTTTTTCATGACTGTAAAATGGAGCTTATTCAGCATGAGAACTGTTTGCATTCAGTGAGATCCACAAAAAACAGCACCACACCATGTCTTTTCTCATCTTCCCATCATCACATTAAGTCTTTGTTTCTTTATTATAATTTGCAAACAATATCCTCAACGGGATCTCTAGGCCAAGTTTCTCACCAGCAAATAAAGCCATCCCCATAACTCCCTGAAGAGACTTAGGCTTTTATTTCTAGATTGTCCCTATGCAGGCACACCTTAAACCAGGAGGGTAAATGGACAGTAGAATTTTCTGCCCTTTGGCTTTCATTTCTTACTTCCAGGCACAAAACTGCCACCAGTGGAGCACATCAGTTTCCTTTCAGCTCTTCAGACTCAGACTGTGGGGTTTACAAAGAAGCTGATTGTGACACTGCACATTATGTCTCAGCTCTAAGTATGAAAATCAGCTGCAAAGTTCCATAATGGGATGCTTTTCACTTTTAAATGTTGTTCCTTTCCTAAACTAACTGATTTGGGGTCAGGAAAAGGATTAAACTGTTATTAATTAAACCAGAACTGAATGACTATTCAGTCACAGCCAAATCCAAGCTACAATTCAGCAGAAAAGGTGCTGATTCAATACCAATCTTATGAAATGGTCACACAAACATGTATGTTTGGTTAAGTAATTTCAAAAACTACTTAAAGTGATGTAATTTTCCTCCTTGGTTCAAGAAGCCTGAGTGTACTGGGGATTTTCAAATCAACTAGTGGTGACTCATAGACAACATACAAAAACTGACCTGAAATACACTTCCTTTTTTTTTTTTAAACTGGCAAGTTATTCAAATGCACAGAGGTTTTCTTGAGGCAATGTAGGATGTAACTGGAAAAATTAAGGAATAGACAGGAAAACAGCAATGCACAGGCATATTCTTTCAGATTTAGCTGTGCTTGTGGAATAGGCCAGTGTCTTTACCTTGGTATGCTGCCAATTTGCCAGTCTGTGAGGGACCTAATAATATGAACAATCTTTTAATTCAGTTGAAGTAACAAAAGAATGGTAGCACCTACTTAAACTGTTTGAGCTATAGCTTCCAATTCTAATTATAATAAAAATTGCATTTTGTGCGAATTTCTTTCAATGGGAATACCCTGTTTAGCACAAACTGCTGCTTCTCCCTCCCTGGCTCTCCCAGCTGTGTGAGCAGAGTTCCTGTAGCTGAACTGTGAACCAGATCAAGAAACTGATCCCTGTTGAAACAGCCTGTCAGAAGGACAGTTAATTTTTAATTTTGAATCATTTCCCCAGTGTAGTGTTATTTGAAAAAAGTGAAACAGATCTGGGGGGAAAGAACAAAAGAGACCAAATTTAAGCTCTGAATAACTTGGTGACTAGAACAGTTACTTAAGAGGTGGACTCAAGTTTCTGCTTCAAAAGGGAACAGCCAAAATTTCTGTGATCTCTTCTGTGATAAGCAAATGTTTTTCAAAAAGTGTTTCGTGAGCAAGAATGGTCTCACCTTAGGAAGCATCTCACCACGCCAGCTGGTCACCATTTAGCATGGGATCCTGCAATCCCCCTGCTCCTACTGAACTCCCATCACACACTGAGCACATCAACCTGAACCAAACTTCTCATTGATAAATCAATTGTACGAAAAATATTAATTTTGCCAAGCGACTTTAGTTTACTTATTTCTTGGGGGTTTGTGTGATTTTGCTTTCTTAGTGCCATTTAAAAAATGTGCTTCCAGCTCAAGTGAAAAAATGGACACTTGAAATAACTTTTTTAACTCTCATTAAAAGCTACCTGGTTTTACATCACTAGGTTAGTATTAATTGGTCTGTGATGTTGTCAAGGTTGACAATAAGCACCTCTGAGTGCTCTTGCAAACCATTCATTGGGGAACAACAAGCTAACCTGAGTTTCACCTGAAGCTTAAATCTTTGCTTCTGTATGCCATCACATGACTAAAGGATTAGTAACCATTGCTCCCAGGGGACAGACTAAGGCATACTTAAACCCTAAAGCAATTTTATTTCACACTTTATGACTATTTTGTAAGTCCAATTTTATGTGATGGCAATGCACTTTGTAAGCAGACAACTACAGCAATGACTTACTACAGTTTAGCTTAAAAAATATATAAAAACAAACAAAAGTATATTATTTATATCAGGGATCTTATCTTGCTGCAGCATATGGAGTACAGACCACAACCAAATATTTTTATTCTCTGTGTATTGCAAAGTGCTGCTCTGTAAACACTCCATAGCAGTGATTCCTGACAACTGAGAAGTCTCACTTTTCTCAATAGAAGCAGGTGCCAACTCAGAAAACCTGTAAAAGTAGGATGTTGTTTTCCTTGCTTTTCTTCTTGAAAACAAGCAACATCAACATGCCTTACTGTAAGAACACAGCATAAACTGCTCAGTGCCAAAGACTGCCAGTGACACCTCCTTATGGCCTTCTTCCTTTCAAAATAAATTTTGTTGTTTTTTTAGTTTAAAAACTTAAGCTAAACACAATCAAAGCAATTCCAGACTAAAACAACAATGAAATCATGTCTACACATGTATTTCTAGCCATCTCCTATATTTAGATTATTTTCTCTATCAATAAAGCCTTAATGGGAGCTGAAATCCACACCTAAGTCAAGGCTTCACAGCACCCTTGCGCAAATAAAATTTGTTCCTTTTTTCTTTCTCTAGCACTGTGGTTTATTCACCCAGGAAGCAAGACAGTTTGGAAAACTGATACGGCTTAAATCAACAAAAACCTCAAAATTTAATTTCAGTTAAATCAGCAGAGTAGCAAGTCCCAGAGTTGAAAGTGCCAGTGTAAGGGAAAAGGATGCAAATGTGGCTGGCGTGAAGGAGGGATGCTGGTGTGGCAGGGCTGACTTAGACCAGGATATGTTGCCTTAGCCTTCCATCCTCAATGCAACGGATAGCAAGGCAAATGAGAAAAGCCTGAGTAAATCAGAATTACAAGAGACCATCATTTTCAAATTCAACCTCACAAAAAAGTTAGGCAAATAAAACAAGAGCCTTCCCAAAAAGTGTGGAAATCTCAGGACAAAATCTTTTGCCGTGAGTGAAGAACTATCCTTCTTTGAGTTCGCGTGGATGGGAAGAGAAGTTTAGCATTTCAAAACAAAATGCAGACAATTAAAAAAAAAAATTTAACTATATCAAGTTTACTTTCATAAGGAGTATTATTTATTCCTATTCTGTACCTAATTTTCTTAAACTGTAGATATAAATTCTATGAAAAATGAGCTGTTTACTGCTTGGAGAAAAAAACTTTTCTGTTCCGGGAATTTTCAGAAAGTGAGAAGAGGGAAACTAAGAAAGACAGTAACCACAAAAAAAAGTAATTAAAAAAGCTTTTCAGTATGATTTGTGATAAAGATAGTAAGATTAGCAGTCATTTTGGTTTTCCAAGAGCCAGAAACATCAATGTATTTTTTCAGTGAAAGCATTATTTTAGCCACCTAGGAAATATCAGTAAACTGAGACTTAGTTACACCAATGGGTTTTCTGCGACCTAAGTAGGTTTTTGATATCTCAATGCAAGTGGGTCAAATATGCAAAATTCTGAATAACGTTTCCAACTAGAAACACAATTAATTGCTCCATGTAAGTCAGACACTCGGAAGTGTCACTTAAACAGAACCAGCCCAAGGCTACTTCTGTTAACGTTAATTCCCAATGCCATGCCATGCCTTTTGTTATGGCACAAACAGCTCTGCCAACATTTGGTGAACCAAATCAAGGAATCAAATTCAATAAAATGTAACAGAAGAACAAAAATTTATTGAAAACAGTTTCATGATGAATTAATTTGATGGATTTAAGAAACAGCTTTAAGAAGGCAGTGTGAGAGAAGGTACAAGAAAAAAAGTGACTGAAGATTGCTTAAGCTGTCATTACCCCCCAGAAATGGGTATCTATGCCTTTAGAAGGAAGAAGACCAAAACCACCTAGACTATTGTGTCTCTCTTTCCTCCTCAAAATCTCTGAATGCCTGTACTTTAAACGGCATGGAGTGTAATCAATGAAGAAATCTGCAAGCAAATGTAGCAATACTAACTTCTCCCATTTGATAGAACAGGTTTCAATTAATAATTTAGATGAATTCCAGCACTGTGAAGCCTCCCAGTCAAATTTATTATCCTGAATGGTTGTTAAAAGACTTCTGATTTTTCAAATCCATTACCTGTAATATTTCAGCAAGGGTATTTATCTTAAAAACTTAATAAAATCATGGATAAATCTGTTAGAACTTACACTCAGCTTTGAGGAATTTTAATTTTCTGCCAGAATTTTGAAACATGATGCAATTGCCATCAACCGCTAAAGCCCTGTTTACATTCCAGAAATTTAAACCAATGTAATTAACCCAATCCAGTTGCTTAATGTAATAAATAACAGAGGTCAGCCATGGTTGTGTAAATTCTGATGAACTCCTGCCACATTTCAGTTTTACACAAGTAGAAAAAGACACTGTTAGGTGCTTCTTCACTGTAGGACTTTGGGAGGTAAAGAAAAGGAAACACTTCCCAACAACTTGCAAGGTAAGAGCTGAAAGGCAAGGATAAGCTGGAGCCTGGCTGTGGGGGACTTGCTGTCCCAAGGCCTTCCTAAGGTGGGATTGCTGATAACGAGGGCTCTGCACTAGAGACAGAAGCCCAGGGCTGCACTTCTGTTCCCTGCAGGAGTCTCAGTTTCACACTGGAGTAAGAATCTCATCTCTGTGTGATTAAATACTTGGTATCACTACAAAGAAAGCTGACAGAGATGCACTATTATGAAACTGTTACAAAATATATCATGCATTCTGGGAATTCCATTTAATTAGTCATTTTCGTGTTTATATTCATAGTATCTGAACATTTTACCACCGAGAGGAGCTCCTAAGACCAAAGCCTTTTAACACAAACCTGAAAAAAACCCCTAACCTGTAAACGTCAGAATTGTCCCCATTAAGCAGTAAGGCCTCAGTATATGATTTTATGCCAAGCTAAGACCATCTAATGACCAGCTGTCCCTGCTGGGGCAGGGCTGCTCCCAGCAATGCCCAACATCTGCTCAACTCCCCAGTAATCTGGTTCAGTGAGAAAAGCAGGTAGAAACCTCTCCACCTAAGTCCTAAGAGCCACCATAGATGCAAAGGCAATGGAAGACATGTCTGACTGATGATGGCAAAAAGAGAATTAAAGATCTCCTTTTGACTGGGCACTAAACAGGCAATAGTTCCAGTACCAGCTGAAATACAGGAAAACCTACATGGAAGTGCATCTGCCATCACAGCTTGCTGCTGTTGGCAGCTAAGTTAAACTAGCAGAAAGGATTTAAAAAAAAAAAAAAAAATTCTTCCAGATTAATAGGAAGAAAACACCCAGTGGATAGTTCATTCTGTCCAAAGAGAACAAGTACAAGCAAAGACAAAAGTTGCTCTGGAACCACAACCTGGAAATGCTTAGACATTTATCCACAGATCTTGCAAGCCCCATCTTGAAATCTTTAATAAACAAGGTTAAAAAGTAGTCCATAAGGCTGGAACAGAAATATAACAAGATGTTTCTGCTGGACATGTTAATGTATCATATGCAAAGGAGAAAATACGATCATCTAATCCACAACCTCTCTCCTTCACTGAAGAGCAATCCCCTGTTCACTCCATTTTATGTTTTTGGACTCTGCATTCTCTTTAAGCTGTCACTTCCCATTTCCAGTTCTCAGATGCCTTATGCTTTCTTGCTCTCATCAAAAGAGCAGTGTATTTTAAAACCTTGTCTTTAACAAGGCTGCACATGCACATCTTATAAACAGATCTAAATTATAACTTCTAGAGTAACACTACTCCTCTTCCCCTTTTCCCATCTTACCAGGTATCTGTCCCCACAACTTTTTGGAGACAGGCACTTGCGTGTAACTGTAGTGTTAATCAGTTCATGATGCAGGCAGAATCTAGTACTACAAAAAATGAACAATTTTCTGCTAGATCAGCTGCTTGACACAGCTGACTGTGCAACAGCAGAAGCATTACAGCCAGCAAAGGAGAAGGGTAGAGAAATGCAGCTGAACATGTAGGACTCCATAGCCCTGACCCCAGCTACAGACTCGCTTTATCTAGCACAATATGAAGTAAGAAGTGTCAGTGATGGCTTTAAGTTCTTGGTTTCACTCCAGCTTAGCCCTGTCTAAATGCTTGCTAACAAAGCTCCACACTTCCTGCACCCAACTGCTGTATTCCTGCCTTGTCTCTTACACCAGTTCTGGCAGTCCACCAAGCTGTTTCAGCACACTGAGCAAGTAGAAAACTGTTCATGTTTTATGGTTCAGTTAGTTTCCTGCCAGCTTAGGTATGGAAGGAAGTGGATGAAACTGCTGCATTGAGCAGTTTGACCAGCTTAGGCTGCTTTGAAACCACCACGTTACTTAGACCAATTCAAAGGCTGTGTTAAGACCCGTGTTACAGATTAAACAATGCATGGTTTAGTTTAGCTTAAACTGAACTGGAATTGAATTATAGCAATTAAACTGCTTATACCAAAACAAGAATGTTCATGAAGATGTCTGCAACAGGCTAATTGGTTTTAAAGCAATTAAATTTATTTCCCTACAACTTTCTTTAGACACAGCCTCACGAGCTGTACAAACTGTAGCAGGGCAAGTAGGTTACAGACTTGCAGCACATCCGCTGCTCTAGGTGAAGTCTGAAGTTATACAGTGCCACAGATCGATGTCCTGCACAAGCCTCTCACACATCAAAAAACCCAAACAAAGCACAAAGAGCTGTGTGCTCCCCTCCAGGTTTGCCTAGATAGGGTCAACTTCCTCATCTATATCCTTTTTAAAACACACAAAGCAAAACTCTGCACAAGCTAATTGCTACAAGTGGAGACATTGCTGCCACCATCCCACCAGTTGAGAACTTTGCTGCACTTTTTCTGCCTTGCACAGAGCAGAGTAACAGCTTTGAAATTCTGGTTTGTGACTTCTCTGCTGCAGCAACACTGCACTGAACTATCAGAGAAGCTTGTTTCAATCCAAGTAACAGGAGTCCAGAATGATTCATTACACCTGGCCTGTAATGTGGCCAGCTCCTGGAGATGACATTTATGATTCTTTTATTTTCTGTGAAAAACTACATATTCAACTATTATAAAGTTCTATCACTAATTCACAGATTAGGCTGGGTACACAACAAAGAGAAATGGTTTACAGGTAAGTCTAAAGAGTTCTTTATATCCTACATTCTTCACTGGAAAAAACGCAAGCCTGTAAGGGATTGGGGTGGGTAGTTGTTATTCTTGTCCTTAGAGTGGTGCTAGCAGGGGTTTTATCTACATACATGTAAAATTTAACAAACCAACTAAAGCAAATCAGTATCTAGTTAAATAAATACCAATCCCCTTATTATTAAAGTGATTTAACCCTTGCTAAGTTTTATCTCTACTATGGTGATACAGAAATGCCATTTACATCACTCCCACTGGTATTTAAAGCACTAAGAGTCCTTCTATGCATAGACCAGTGACTTCCACACAATGTCAGCTTGGGTCAACCTAAACCAGCACCTGGTGGTGCATGGTGAGACTGGCTTGTTCAAGGAGTTGCAACAGTAAACAGTATGAAAACCTGAGTCTCTTTCTGCCAGGTTAAATCCCTGTGAACTGACCAGTTCTAATTGTTAAGAGCCCACAACACAAGCTGCAAGATCACATGTGTGAGAAGGTTGGGAGATGAAAGACTGACCCTTTCAATAACCATTACATTAAATCAGCTCACTGTCCTAAGAAACTTCATCTTAACCTTACCAAATTAAAAGTAAAGAGTTTCCTGTGGGCTTAATTCATTGAAACAGCATATCTTAAGGTCAGGGCAGCACTAGAACTACCATGAGGAAATGCAAACTTACTTTGTATGGTGCATACACCTGTTTGTGGCTAATCAAAGCACCAGAACTAAAACATAAACATCTACATAAGTAGATATCAGATTTTTAAGTGTCTTTTAGACATTAATGATGTCAGAGTGACAAAAGTAATGGTTTAGCTCACTTGAGGCAAGCAAAACTCTTATTAGTACTAGTAAGTGGGCCAGTGTTTCTAAGCAGAAATAAAGATGAGATTTCACGGGCAGCTAGATGTATCTACTAACCCCCTTTGTCTCTTATACCAAGTTCTTATGTTATCAAACTCTTTCATGAACAAACTGGTCACTACAACAGCAGAAAAATGCTTCAGTTTTCAAGTTGGTTAGAAAGTTCAAGTGGCTGGGATGTGACAAGCAACACAAAGGAAGTAAGTGGTGGAGTGCAGAGCTGGGAGCTTACCCTAGTCAGTAGCAATCATTAAAGCAACAAAAACATTTACTTTCTGCTGGCTTAGAAAACTGAAATACAGAGTAAATACAAGTAAATGTTGAAAGCAGTCCAGTGGTGCAGACTAACATACAGAAGGAGAGAAGGGAGAAAAAGACAAGGAGAAGGGACAAAAGGAGCAAGTGTATCTCTTCTGAGGTGTCAGATCACATGTACTACCTCACCTAACCACACCATGAGAACTGAAACAAGAAATTTACTGTAAGCACAAATAAGACCTGAATCCAATTTTATGTTATCCAGCCAAGCTTCCTCATTAAAAAACATGCAGATGATCTGTGCCATGCTTTCAAGACAATCCCACCTGCACATTCAGAGTTAATTAGATTTGTGAGCCCTGCCGTAGGAATGTGAAGAGTAACTGGATATGTACCAGAACTTTAAAAGGATGGTAATAACTATTGCTGCTGTTTTAGAGAAATGGCTTTCAAGTAAACTCAGCAGCAAAGTCAGTTGCAAGTACAAAAGGAGATGGACAGGCATGAATGTCCATGAAATACATACTGGTCAGGGGATTAATTTCTGTGGAAACAGAAATGCTACTGTGATTCTTTTTTCTTAGAAAAAAAATTCATTACTGTAGGAAATACTATCTTAATATTTTTGCTGCTACTACTACTACTACTTCTTTCTTCTGTCTTGCAAATCTAGAAGTACTATTTTAAAGGATGCCATGATAAGTGATATAATACAAGAGGTTGCTGTTTTTTCATAATTTAACCTAAGTTATTCATAAACCTGAAATAACACTGAAATATTTGTGTGTGTAGATTTGACATACAATGAAAACCAAGCAAAAATTAAAACACTTCCTAACATACAGTAGTCACTGCAAAAAATACAGTGAATCTTGAGTCTCCACTCAAAGAGTAGCTTCATGGTAGATGACACAGCTTCACTATCCTGGTTTACAAATAATTGTGTTGTAGAACCTAAGTGAGATAGTCCTCTTACTCACCTTTGGATCGAGTGGAGATGTCCATCCCCTCCACCACCTCCTGCTCTGCCTTTATTTCCTCTTCAGCCAAGCTGCGGGATTCAAAAAGGTGAAATTAGAATACTTTATGGACTGTATTATTCCCATGACTAACTTCTATCCATCACGTGCAACCCAACACTGTCAAACACAACTACATTAAAATTTCTGATGGAATGAAAGGTTTCCTGTTTGCCAGAGCATACATTGATCAAAACACAGTGAGAAACAATCCAGGTACACACATACGCTGCAAGGTACCAAGCACAAAAGCTACATTTTTGTACGAATGACAGTCTTGCAACATGTACTGAAGATTATGGCAATGTATGTATGAATTGTATGCATGTGGCAGACAAACAGGAATTCTGTTTCTTGCAGCTCCTAATCTCAGATAAACCACGGGGACAGATGCCTGCCAACATTTAAATGCTCATCAGCATTCGTGAACAGATTAGCTGAAGTAACAGACTTAGCAACACAGAACAACTTGCAAAATTAGAAGGTAAAATGTAATTTCAAAAACCATTAAATAAATAATTTTAATTATTTTGGAACTGGACTGTATAACAGAAAACTGAATATTTATAATTTATTGGCAATACAATTCCACCAATTATTAACCATAAAGAGTATACAGTACAGAGTTGTTACCATTCAATCTTACACAGTCAGTTTTCATTTGCTCCAGGAAGGATTAAATTATTACAAACTACATCTGACTTTCTGATGGTCTACTTTCTTACAGTGATGCCATTCAAGAAAACAACTCAATCAATTTGGCTAGTTAAGTCACTTTGGGGAAAGAAGATGGAAGGGAGATGAAAAATGAACAAGAATGAACACAGAGTTACAGAGCGGTTTTGGAGATGTGACTGTCCTAGACGAAAGGTAAAAGAAAATACACCATGTTGAAGTAAACTCAAATTCAAAAGGATAGACAAATGGCATTCTTGAGCCTCAGGCAGGTATTGCAGTGTCCATTAATACCACCAGAGTACAACAGCCATGGGATGTAGATCTTCTCCTCTACAGGGACGATTTACCACTCAGTCTGTTAATGGAAGTTGTTGCTGATACCAGCTTGCACTGATATGGCAGGTTATGAATTTCTGCTGCTATGAAGTGGGCTGAGGTTCCATTCAGCCACCCCAGCTCCAGGGACAGTGTGGGGTATGCCCAGCCACTGCCCTGGAGGGATGTCTGCGCCAAGAGGGCAGCTGGAAGCCTTGGTTTAGCCACTGTCTATAAATCTGCCTGAAACATCTCATCAGAGCTCGGAAACAACTGTGAGGACTTGGTTACATTTATACCAGAGAACTCTTCAGCCTGACAAACAGTTTATATTAGCAGGAGTTTTGTTACAGGTGTAAGTTAAAAGAGATTCCTAAACAAAGTAAAACTAAACAGCAGAAGGATTTTTAAGTCTGTTATTTGACAAAACTACTTCTAATCAACTATCCGCTACTGGGCAGTTGGGTTACAATTCCTTTCCCAGTCCTAAACAGTACAGTTATGTCAGCAGAAATTTTACATACAAATCAACCAAGCTCAATACAGATAACCCAAAGCTGAGAAGTTCCACGAATGCCAGAAATCATTATTGCTTGTCATTTGGATATAGAAATAATTTACAAAATAAGCTCTTTAAAGTCACAAAACACTGAAGGGGAGTTCTATTCTACCAGCATCTACCTCCCAGCTCATGGACTATTCTGATCTTTCAGGAGCAAGGCAAGGCACCCATGTGACCAGAATTATGGCAAATGTGTAGCACAGTTGACTGTAACACAATGCTTCTCAGATTTATCTTGCATGGGCAGATTAAATGCGCAACACAGCCAACAGCACTACAATGCTCACACATTTACTATGCATGGGCAGATCAATTATCCTGCACATTTGTTACACCCTTTTCCAGGGGCCTCAGCAAAGAGGAGATGGCAGTGGCCTGCAGACACCAAAACATTTCATGCACCACTTGCCTTTGCCCATTCCTCTCCTAAGCAAAGGGAAGGGATGGGCTCATGGGATGGGTTCATTGTTCTCTTCCAATAGTGCATCGGGGTTTTTTTTCTTCCCCTCCCTCTTTATAAAATCCTATTTCAATATCAGCAAACTGTAACAAACCCCATATTTTTAAAACATCATGTATATATAATCAATAATGCATACAGATCAATATGTATTCATGCCCAGCAATTCTGTAAGACTGAAGTAATCTGGCAGTGCACATTACCTGCCTCTAAAATATAGATCCAGTTCCAGACACAGACTGGGACATACAAGGCTTTACAAGACTCAGGTTGAACACTAATGCTCATTTTACATAGGGTAGTAAAAGGAATGGTTTCCCCAATCCTTAACTTGTTCCAGAAACCATGCCCATTTTATCCGAATCAGTTCTGGAATGTAACTCACTGTGCAGCTGGACATGCAGAAAATGGGAGAACCACACAGGGAGAAAAAGGCACCACCCTTTTAGCAGCAGCTCACATTTAAGTTACATTAAAGCAATCATAAAATTCTAGACTCATCCAAATCCATCAGGTCATTTCGTTCAACTCACAGCCTCAGGGGAACATGATCCAATATGAAAGATACAGTAGTTGGTACAAATCAGTATTACAACCCAGAGAGCTGTGCATGAATCCTGGCTGAGAAATGGGAGTGAGGGATCAATACAGCAACGCCATAGCAGGAACTGTTCCCACTTCCCTGACCAAAGCACCAGGAGAAGTCACAGGCTGACTGAGGATGTTCTGTGCCCCTGGGCCCAAACACAGCACTGCAGGGGGTTACAGGGCAAGACTCCTACCTATTAGTAACAGCATAGAAGGGTTTTTCAGCTCAGAATCTGTCCCACTCGTATAAGGAGCTTAATTTAGGAAACTGAGTCAGTTTCCTCCATCACTCTTTTAAGTGTTCTTGCAATACTTCTATAAACAAGAAAACGATTCTTCAGAAACACCTGTAAGGGGAACAAAGTATCTTGCAAAATCTTGATACAAAGAATCATAGAACGGCTTGCATTGGACAGGACCTTAAAGATGATCTAGTTCCAAACTGCTGCCATGGGCAGGGATGCAAACACCACGTAACAGATGCCTGAAAGCAGCCTTCCCAAAGATTTTAAGTATAAATAAGCAGTCAAAAATGCATTCTCCACTTGATCCCAAGGTTCTCCACTTTCCTTAGCAATGGAGGAGCACATTCCCTATACACACGTGCACACAGTGCATCACTCACACAAAATCCAGGAACTACCTACAAGACTATGAAACCTGAGCCTCAGAGGAACAGAGGCATCTCCATATTCTCTGCAATTAATTAATTTTTAAAGGCACAAACATATAAGCATACAAGAAAACTACAGAGATTGTTCTGAAAAAAAAATATCCCAATATTGGTGAGGAACAGTTAAATAAAAGTGTGTTAGACATAACCATAAACGATACTGAACATTCACAGCTCCTCAAAAGCATCTCCCACTGCTTTATTTGCTGTAATGTATAATAATGACTTCCACAACATGACATTGTTTGAATGTTGACAGTGGTGACTGTAGTGGTCATCTTTGAGATTCAAGCCTTTAAATACATACCAGCAATTCACAGCAAGTTTACAGTAACTTTTCTAAAGCTGACATCTTTTTACCTTTATACCCTCCATCAATACAAGGAATATTCTTTAAAATGCTTTGTAAACCACAAACTTCCAAATGCAGATATTAGTAAAAGATTTCCAATTAAATAATTCAAGAACAACAGGTTCTTAATCAGTTACCTTACTATTACCCACAGCAAAATAAAAGGAAAATTAAGACCAGCAGCAAAATAATTAAAAGTAAGTATCTAGTTCCATGGAAACAATAACTGTGTGGTCAAGTAGACTGTTCTAGAGAGGTTTACTTTGAGAATTCATTTTTGCAGGGCTCAGAGCAGCTATTTCAGCCAGCATGTATTACTGTCATGCATGTATGAATGGGATGCTCTGAGGCTGCAGATCAGAAATGATACTGGAAAATACTCAATTAAGTACCTAAATGAATACAACAAATAGTTTATGTGATTCTGAAAGCTACTCTTATTTCCTCATTAAGATGAATGAACACAGAGGAACACATTTTAAGAACACAACTGAAATTTAATCTCTGCCAGTTTCCCTGTCAAATGACCAGAACACCAATTAATCATTTAAAACTTCCCTACTCATATTGACAAAACTTGCAACAACAACAGCAAAAGTTTGTTTTCTAAAATGTTAAGCTAATTTGTTTCATACAAACTAGTTTAGCATGCTTGAATGAGGGTAGAAGGGGTGGAGGTTATTCCTTTGGGGAGAGTTGGGCACAGAAAGAAAAAAAAAATAAGGATTGCAAACATACAAGATTTATTGGTACTTAGGTAAAAATGAAAACATAACTTAGCTGCCTTATTTTTAAATATGTTCTCTACCAAACTGAAGAGAGGGTGGGTTTTTTTTTAATATAAAATTCAGGTTTTCAAATTTCACATCCCTAAATTATATACTGACTTTTCTGTTTATGAAAATCATTCCTTTACTAATAGTAGTACTTACCTGAGAAAATGTACATATACAAGAATATTTAAAGATGTTTTAACCCATAGTAACTACAAAGAGCAATTAAAAGTTGCAGACGAACTACTGCACCTTGACATTTAACCAAGAAAAACTGACAGATATGGAAAACCACTCGAAACAGCTAATGCCCACATACACAATCTAGATCTACATTAGGGAATAACACACGAATTTCAGATCAAGAACTACATATTTCTGGAATTCATTTTTCCTTTTAATTAACAGAAAACAAAACAAAAAAAAATTATTAAAGACTATAAGCACTAAAACTGAATTTCATCTTTAAGACAATTCCTGCCTCTCATGCATCACATTTGTGAGCAGCAATTCTAAATAAGGATTTCAAAAAACTGCATTCAATAAAAATTTTAAAACAAAAACCACTATTTGCATGCCATTGCTGAATAAATAGCAGCTTTGTATGAGCACTCACCTATAACAGTCTCTTACTCATCGGTAGCTATGCTATTTATGCAGGGCTCTTAAAATGGCGTCTGCCAGCACTGCACTGCCTCACTCCTGCTCTGGAGCTAAAATGGTAGCACTTTGTTCAATACCAGCAGCTCCTGTTTACACAGCAGGGCAAGATCCAAAGCCAGCATCTAAATATCAGAAATGGTAAAGAAGGACCAAAGGACACCTGACATCTGAACGTTTAACTAAAAAGGCACAAGATAGGGAGATTTGTGAAGTCACAGGTTACTAAGGAAATCACTCAATTTTAGCTTCACCCTCCAGTGTGAGCACCTCGTATTTAACATTTCCTTTCACAGAATTCCCTGCAAAATGCTCCATGTGTATTAAATAAATAACACTTTGTATTAAGTACTTAACATACACAAAAGGCACGTTCAGCTATCTATGTACAGCAATGTTTAAGCTGGTTACCTGTGATAACAAGCAAAGTAACTCCATTTTTCATTTAAAGAACATTTCGGTTCTTTTTAAAACCTTACTCTTATTCAGTGTCCATTCAAAATAGCTGCACAAAAGAGAAAAATCAGGGGAGGGAGGGGGATCCTTGGTGTTACACAGTCATCTTTAAGTCTATAAACTATACAGCTGAGGCCCAAGCAAGGCAACCAAATAGCTACAGATTTCAGATGCTAAAAATATAATTTGAGAACCATCATGCTTGAAAGTAAAGGTTTATATTAGCTGAATTAGGAATGTTAACATCCTGTTACAGCATGGTTTTAATCTCACTGTGTGAAACACAGATGCTCTGACAACGGGCAATAAAGGGTTAAAATAAGAATGACAGACAAATACATGAAACTCACTTCCTATGTAGCTACGGCTAAATTAGTCTTTAGCCCATGAACACAAGTCATATTTATTAACAAATGTATTTTAAATACTTTCTAAATACAATTTAAAGGGCCAAGCTTGATGGCCTACTATGATGGTTTCCAGTCTGCAGACCCCTCAAAGCCAGCTGTACTGTGCACAAAGGGGTTTCAGACAATAACCAAGTAAATCAAACCTAGTCTAACAGGCTTAAAGTCACTCTAATGGGATTCATGTGCCCATGGGAAAAATACTGGGGATCCACAAATAACAAAATCTGAAAATTGCTGTCTACTCCATCTTACATGGGCAAAGGTTTTGTTCAACTTTCAAGATTTTTAGGAAATTCAAATTAATACCCTGAATTCCAGACAGAGAAGAGAGCCTTTACTGAGATTTATCTCCCTTTAACCAATTATGCTGGAGTACTACCACCACTACGGAAAACTGACCACAACCTATCACTTTTCAGCTACTGGATCCACAGGGCCAGTAGCTGAAAAGTGATACAACACAATACACTGAAAAACAAAGCAAAACAGGAGAAACAAACCAACAAAACCAGAAACAAAACAACAACAAAAATCTCAAGCAAAAGTGATATCACAAAATGGAAGACAGCTCAGGAAGATGAGCCAGTTGAAGTCTGTGGACACTGATATGAAGGGCTAAATTTGTAATGTAATCTATCTATTTATGCTTTTTGAGCATGAAGTTCCTTTTATTACATGCTCCCTTAGTAGCAATGTAGGTTTTCTGCTACATTTCAATACTCCTACCTACTGTGAGGGGGGGCGACTGTTACATTTGGAGTGGTTTATACTCTGCATTTTTTTCATTCCCAATATGTTAAGTAGTGTCATTTGTTTAAAGGAATTACTCAGCTTTTCCCTAGCACTATTTAGCTTCCAAGTAAAACAGTTTGCCTGCAAAGAATGAAAAAGGCATGCAGCTTTTAAAAAGCTACTGTTTTCAGCATGATTTATAATCCAGATCACTCCTTTGTTTTCCCCCCCACTCCATTCTTTGTCCAGTTAATTACAAAAGTAACTGGATGTTGGCACTAAATAATAATGGCTAATCATATTCATCCTGGGCAATTCAAATTACTCTCTAGTAGCCAGAAAACTTACAGTGCAATTATACGATTAACTGCTAGTTATAATCAGAATAATGGCCATTTGCTCCAAGCTGAATAAACCTCAGCTGCATTGCTTCATACATGTCCTGTCTAATTGTGATAGTAACAAGATCCAGGCCAGCAAAATCTTGGGGAGAAAGCATACGTGCTTTTTTCCTGCATCTGTCACTTAAACAAAACCCCACATTCCATCTGTCCTGAACAGAAAAAACAGTAGAGTGCTGCTTATTATGCAACCTAGGGAAGTGAGTGACAAAGCACCAAAAATGTATATATATGAAATTCTTCAGCTTGGCTGAATTTACTTTACTTAGATGGAACAGAGATGGCAGAAATTTCCAGAAGGCCTTTCTCAGCCTTGCCACTGCAATTGTCAATCTTTAACCTGCCTGCTGCGGCAATTGGCTCCGGCGCTGGCGGAGCAGCGCCATTGGGCTGAGCCGAGGCACAACGCTGCTGTCTCTACCTTGCCTCAGACATCTTGCTGCAATGCAGACATTTGTTTTTTGTGAACTATAAAAGAATTATACTCAAGTGATTGAAAATAGTGAACTTTAACAGACTCACGATGCTCCGTTTCATTATACGCACGAGGGCAGCTCACACAAATGCACTTCACTGTCAGCAGCGTGTCTGGAGGTGCAGATTTGAAACAGATCCTGGTCTAACAAAACCTGTGGGAGCCATTTTAATACAAGCTTTCTGATTGCAGATCACTTACCCCTGCTTCCTCGTATTAAACAAATATTATGTTGTTCACTCTTAAAGGCTGAAAGTAAACTGCTAACATGTATAAACTACTATACGGAAAATTGTGTCCAAATGTAATTTCTGTTTTTTAGCAACTGAAGAACAAAAACCAGAATAACTTCTTAGCTGTGTCAGCACTTTCATGTATGCTGAAAAATGCATTAAAATTGCATACAAAAATGCTATAGCATGAAATTCAGTGGTACCCCAGCAGTATTTCAGGATTCAAATTGAACTAGACATTCTTATAATCTAATCCTAGGGGATTGGGGGGGGGGGGTGGGGGGGAGAGAGAGGAAAGCTTTTAACCAAAGTGAGATATTCAAAGTAAGATACTCACACGGGTAAACAAGTAACCAGAGGTAAATTGCTGTGTTAAAGAACATTACCAAATACATGGCAAGGGTCTATGAAAGTTTGTATGCACTGTGCCTCAGCACAGTCATTTGCAAAGCCACATTAGCTTTCAGTTCTTTCCTAAAATAATGAATGTGTATGGACTGTTAAAACAAGTGCAAAAATTACATAAAAAGCATAAAAGAGCATCCTTCCTCTGCTTTTGTAACAGCCCTGGTGATCACTGAAAAACAGCTTGTTCAAACAAGCATGCAGGCGCTACAATTAAAATCTTTATAAAGAGCACAAAATGTTTCTAAATTAGGTATAAACCAAGCAAGTTTGTCTGAGGTTACACTTTGTATAGTATCAGAAACATATGCTCATTAAGTGTTATTTACTTTACTTCATAAGGTCACTTCATTGCTGAGCACTAGCACTTTCATCACACCCGAAAAGCCCAAGAACAGTGAAAACGCGCTTTACCCTGCAAACATGGTAATTAATGATCTATGAACAAGCAGCAAGTAGAATATTTTTCACTGGCCTGAGGTAAACAGGAAGTACAAGCTTCAAAATTTAGAGACAAATTATCAGAAAAACAGTGCATTCAAACAGAGCAGCTTACAAGTCCCTTAAAATGGATGCTAAGCAAATCTGATCTTTTATACGACTAACCACTAACATCACTTCATCTACTGCACTAACTGACCCAGTAAAAACAAAATGTTTGGAAAACTATTAAAAATGTTCAGAGAGCAGCATGCTGCTTACTTACCAACTGTTCAAGCACCCATCTCATTTTCCCAGTTAAGAAGATACAACAGGCTGGCAGATTTGGGAATTGATCAAAAAGGAATTTCTTGAAATAATTACGTAGCATTAAACCAAACGTTAAAAAAAATAAAAGAAAAAAAAACCTAAGAAAGAATAACATGTACTACTGTCATGAACCACACATGATTTTATATCTTTTGGACTCCACAACACAGAACTGTGTCTGATACAATGTAAAACAAAAAGGCACAGATAAAAGTTACATTAGTTTATTTGAACTATGCAAAACAAGAAAGCTAACAGTTCAAAAACATTTTCCATAAAGCATCAGATTTGTAAACAGATGCACTGCTGCGTTTTACTGGGCAGCACCCCACTTCCAAAATCTGCAGCATAAAAACTCCCTTTTAAAGGAACGAAATATTAACCATACATTGTCCCTCAGAAAGAGAAAAGCGTTGTATTAATTATTCCTGCAAGAAAAAAGGTTCAATAATCATTTTAAGTTAAGATAACCTGCATAAAAAACATGATGCAACAGCACACCACCACCTAGGCCCAATATCTACAATCTGCCATTAGCACTTTTTGCTGATGTCTAGGTTTTAAAAAATCCCATATTTTCTCAGAGATAACTTATCTTAGCTGTTCCATTCACTGTTTAGAAAGGTAAACTTGCCTGTTCTTCTGTCTGCCATTATCCCTGCTTGACTCCCTGTAGGGCAGTTAAATGCATCTGCTCCCTAGCTTCCATTTTCTCTCCAGCAGGCATGTGACACAACAGACAATAGTGCTGGCAAACTGCTCAGAGACAGAAACCTCCTTTGGAATACCAGGATCTTGATAAACTCTAAAAACACCATCCTCCTGTGAAGAAGTAGGCATGCCAAGGCTTTGCCAGACTGTAAAATAAAGCTGTGGCTAATGGCTACTAACCATGTGACCCAAGAAAGCAAATTTAAACAGTTCCAACTTAATATAAGTGCTGTGGTGTGAGTTTTGCACGAGAAATCACAGAGAATCACACTCTCAACCCACAACTCATAGGTCTTAGAGAAAAAGCAATGTAAAAAGCAAGGCTTACCTCTGTGGATGCATTGTTAACACAGTGTTATGTCAATACTTATAAAACATGGAGGACAGACTCTCAGTACTCGGGCAGGGAGGGCTTGGCACTTGGGCTTGATGATCTGTCTTCCCCATGAAAGCCGCCCCCGGATTGGCTGCCCCGGCAAATCCGCATGTAAAGCGCCAGGGGATTGGCTGAGACACTTCCTGAGCGATTATCTTTGTGCGGCTCCGGGAGCAGGAGCCATCCCGGGCTCGGAGCAGGCCGGCGCGCTAGGCCCGGCTCCGCTCGCCATCGCCGCTGCCGCCCTAGCCCTGTGCTCTCCCGGCCAAAGGCACGCACTGCCCTGCTCGGGGAAGCGGCCGCAGACCGCCTGCCCGAGCAAATGTACCCCAGCATGCCGTTATTGAAGGCATCTGGGTGTTCTAAACCCGAAGGAGGCAGAGTTCGCCCAGGTCGCAAGTGCTGTTCTTTTGTTTGCACGGAAAGCGAAATTCGCTTTGCTGGTGCTCTGCAGGCCACAGAGAGAGAGCAAAACTTACCGAAAGTGCACGTGCACCGGAGGGACTGAAATTAGTAACACAGAATTCAGAGCAGGGTTCTCCTGCTCCAGAATTTAAATACATGAACATACAGCAGAGCAACCTGCAGCGTGATTTCTTTAGCTATCACGATATGCTGAGTCCTAGTAGGAAAAAGGAGCCTTAAACTAGAATGCTTACGTCTCCTTTTCCCAAAAAGTATACCAGAATGGAAATTGCTTTATCACAAAGCGTTGCTACCATTTGGTGCAGGCCCTCCGTGTGTTTAAAACGCTGCAGAACAAAACTAAAAATATCAGTATCACCCCAGACCCCGAGATCTCCAATCCCCCCCGGCCCCCACCTTTCGGCCTGCTCGGGCTGTTACACAAAACTGACTTCCTTAGGAGCGGCTGTAACTGCAGTTTCCTGTCCGTTAACCCTGTAGGAGTTGGTGCTTTTTAAGAGGCAACACAGGCCCTGAAAACACAGATTTCTCTACGTGGCAAGTAATCCGTCTGTCCCCACAAAAACATTCACGTAGCTTTTCAGATGTTTTTGCTTTACCTTTCTATCTCCTACTAAAATGTTGCAAATGAAACAAAATGACAAAACGGCATGTAAGCAACCAGTTTGATCTTGGGCCAATTCCCAAGCTTTTGATTAAAAAATGTGATTCCGTTCTTTTTCCTAATGCAGTGAAAGTGGGAGGATTTATCGTTATGCCAAGAAGGAAGTCTTAACTCCAGATGAAGATCTTAAAGGTTAAATATTTAGAAAGCCTCCAACAAGCCTTTATATTATTGTTCAAAATCTTGCATCTGTGTTATATAGCTCTGTATTATCATTCTATAGTAATGAAGATTGCAGTGGAAATTGCAGATGAAAGGGTGATTCTGAAGCATATTGAATATCAAATAACTAGTTCTTTAAAAAAGCAAAAAAAAACAAGCGAAGGTGTAGAGGGAATGACTTAACATTGAAACAATAATTATTAAATAATGAGATAAAATAACCAAAGAAAAATAAACATTCTTCCAATAAAACATGCAGGATCTCAAATTGTGCAAAACTAGCTATAAAAAGCCCTCTTCCATAAATCTACGACAGTTGCAAACAGAATATGCACTTCACATTTAGTTGAGTGCTAATAATCCCAGAAACAATCACCACAAAAAAAAAAAAACTAGTGCCCTCCCTTACCTCCATACAGCACCTCTCATGATATAACTACTTTACCACACAAACCTCTCTGCCTGAGAGCCGACGTGACTCATAACTGTGCCACTCAGTAAAATTAATCATCCTGCTCTGCATTGTCCCATACTGCATTCAGATTATTCCTTGAGATAGCATTGTCACAGGGAAACTGCCACAGCAGCCTATCGCTGTGCTTACAGTTCTGTGTTCCTGCATTTCAGGCTGCAACAGCGGATTAGCAGCCCAGAGTATAAATGATCGTCTCATAAGGAATTCTGGAGTCCCTGCTGGAAGCATTTTCTCTTTTTAGATTTGGCAATGTTTTTCAGGGCAGGGAGCAGGAAGGCTCATGGATTACACTGACCGTTTGTTCTGTTTTAGGAATGTAGCAGAAACTAGGGATATGCTGCTATAAAGGGAATCATAGAGCCCACTACAGCAGCAGGAACACACTGAAAATTCATGACATTCAGTGCATACTTGCATCAATTTCAACAGTTCAAACCCTTCAAGATGGATTTCTTTTTAATTGAACACCTAAAGGCCTATGTTGCTCAGAGATATCACCCCCCACACACAAACATCCAAATTTTGATTCCTCTAAGCAGTAAATGCGAGTATTGTCGGTCATTAACATTTATGCTCATTGTGTGACTGCTCTACTCTAATATTCTTCTCTTAAAAAAAAATAATTCCTAATCCCTATGAAGAACAGCACGAGAGCAAAACTAAATACACAGAATTTGTCAATGCTTTGTGCTAACCCAGACCCGACTCCGGGAATGTTGTAATGCTGATGGTGCCTGGGAACGCTGCCAAGCTGACACACTTGGGCCTATCAGACAAAATGAGCACGAAGTGGAGAGAGAGAGGCAACAGCAGCCTTAGGAAAGGCCTAAGGCCCATCTCCTCTTGATTCAAGGAAGCAGTGGCCCAAATGCAAAAGAAAAATTTATAAAGCTGCAGTCATTAGCAAGAACAAAACCGCAGAAAGCACATCAGACATATATAGCATGTATACTCAGCCACTCGGCTGTTCTGCTCAAAAAGACAAAAGAATTCTGTCATGAATCAAAGGGGGAGCTTGAAATATATTTCTCTTATTCTCTTGTCCACATGCTTATTTTGCAGCAGGAGGTACAAGCCTGGTATAACAACACAGAGGTAACACCTGAAAAACACAGATTTTTGTCTTAAGTCACCATGATTGCATTTCCTGCTGCAGTTTGACCCATTCTTTTACATAGGAGTTGTGGGTTTTTTGGTGGAGGAAGGGAAAGAAAGGTAAAGAAAACAAAATTTTTAAAAAATAGCATGAGAGGGAAAGCTAAAAGCTTTGTTAAAGCAGAAAAGAGGGCAGAGATCAGATTAGCTTGTATTTGTCCTTTTCAGTGCTTTAGAGATATTAAGGGAAAACAGGGCTGTGAGGCAGGGGGGGAAAAAAATGCTAAACAGAGAAATCAAAGGAAAGATGGAAAGCAAATTCAGTCAAAAGGAAACTAAAAGACAGTAATGTTAAAGTACAACCCATTATAGAGGTCTTTGCAAAGAACTGTGCCCACTGTGCAGCATCTCCAGAAAGCACACACGTCAGGCATCACAGAGTTATAAGGACCTATACTACATAACACATACCAGAGCCTCCAAATTAAACAAATACCAGTAAGGAGAATGTCTGCCTACGTGACAGAAGCAGGGGTTGATATTTACCCGTCCCTACAGTGGGCGAATCATCACTGACAGAGATGGAACATTAAAGTGATGGACAAAAGTTGGAACATTTTGAACAGACACACAAAAGGGGAAGTGTCATATTTTTAAAGTATAATAAATAAATAGATAAAAACAGGGAAAAGAAAATGCATTAAGAGCTTGTGGCTTGATCCTGGATTTCCAAGTCATTGGCTGATAACCCTAAATTCTAGAGTAAGAACATAAAATATCATTCAGTGTCTTGGAAAGAAAACCTCTTCAACTTTTTTCACTTTATCATGAATCTGGCAAAGTATCAGTAACTGCCTGAAGACCAGTAGACCGCTGTTCAGTACAGAATCCAACAATAAATGTCTATAAAAACAGTTCCTGGATTTTTAAAAGTGGGCTGGATGCTAAAATTAGTGACCTGTCAAGATTGGTAATTTCATAAATCATTAGAAACTACTGGAGAAGGTATCTATGGACAGCAGGCAGCTGATTTGCCCATGAGCTTAAAAGGCTTTGCATGCATTAGTCCTTCTGATGAGTAGCTTTCAGTACTTTGGGTTGACATTACTTGTTCTAGATTAAAATGGTCACTCATTGTCTGCAGATTAAAACATGATTTGGTTTATAACATACACTGAATATCTGGTGCATTATGAGAGTGTCTCTTGACAGCCATTTTTAGTGTGCTGTGAGATTGCTTCATGTACATTTCTTTCCAAAGGAAATCTCCATTCGTGTTCAATCATCTGCCAAAAATACCTGGGGGAAAAAAAAAAAAAGCATCTTTGAGCCTTTTAACAGCTGTAGCTTTTCAAAAGAAGTGCTACAGCCTATGTTATCTTAAGGCATAAGCCCATGTATTTCATCGCTTTCACCCCCGCTTTGAACCAGTCTCTCCACAACTAAACAGCTGTGCTGTTGGGTATTCCATATAAAATGGAATTTTCATTATTATGCATTTAAATTTTATGTTCTATATTAAAGGCCTAACAGATACAATTGCTTTCATATTTTATATGCAGACAAACACTTTTTCAGTTATCCAGAAAGCAGCTGTGAGACACGTGCAGACATGGTGCACATCAGGCCTAAAGCATACCCACTGTGCAGGTGAACAAATGGATCTATCACCCCTGTTGTGATTACATGGGTCCAACCCACAGCACAGGTGAGCTCTGTGGCCATGGAAATGTAAATACCCTGCATGAGGCCTAAGTACAGAATCTTGAAAGAAGTTTGTACTTCACCAAGTGATTGTAACGGCCAAGTGTAAGACATCTTGCATAAAGCACTTACTCTGGCATAGGGTACTTCCAAAGGAAACAAAAGAAAGTCACTGCTGTTGGGGAGGAATTATTCAGGACTACATAATGCTAAACTCCAATTCTATTACTATGATTTCTTTCTCAATTTTTTCACATTCAGGGCTCAGTTGGTTAACAACAATCAGATGACATGACTTCTGTCATGTTTGGTTTGTTATCAATGTTGTTTTACTTCAGGGTTTTTCTTAATTCAATCTGATCATGTCCCAGAAGACTACACCAGCTAAAGCTCATACCAAAGATGTCAAGTGACAGAATTACAAAGATAGTTATTACATTAGTTTTTCCTGCACAACCCGCTGCAGATTCAGACTGTATCACTTTCACTTTTAACCTCCTTCATGTTCCTCCACACACTAAATTCAGAGTTTGGCTTCAGCTTTAAGGCTCTGCATATTCACACCTTTCTCCTCTCTATGTGCTATTCCAATTGTTATTTCATCTCAGTTTTGTGGTTCACCTCTCACCTTTCTTTTTTCACCACAAGTTTCTTTTCTTTTTCAATCAGACTTAGTGGCTTAAGCATCTCACCCTTCCTTCCAGCCACAGCACTCAGTCGCACTTTTAGCAGAACTGTCTGTACTCTGACACCGAGAACAGTGAATCAAAGATTTACTGTGTTAACTTCAACCAGGAAAGGCTCCAGTTCACACCACTGCTGCAATAGCAGTTGCCATGGCAGGACTGAGAGCAGGCGTGAGCAGCTCCAGGTAATTGAAACAATCACTACTACCGTGAGAAGTTTCTGTGAAACTATGTGACCAAGCACTACATCTATCTTTTCATCACAGTAGTGGTATTAACTAGGTTTTTTTCATGTCTTAATGGCACTGTAGATCTGATTTTATTGTCTCTTCAACCTCATGAAAGGACAGGAATAAAAAAAGCCTTTGAAATACAATCATGTCCCTGAAAAGAAGCAACACATTTTCCAGCTGTGGCTTTGCTTTCTGAAGCCAGGTGAAAACCTTGCCTGTAATTAGCACACATCACTCACATTAATTAGCATGTACATAAACTGTTGAATTCATTCTACCACCTTTACAGATTGTTATTTTTCTTGCACTGCTGGACTTACAGCCGATGTTTACTGAGTTCCCCTTATCAGGTGACAAAAATGAGGACATTCCTGAGCTAAAGCCACTGTAACGTTGTTTTCAACAGTTGTTTCATTTTGCTTACTGTAAAGAAATGCATACCCACATGAAAGAAAGTAATTCTGAAAGAGCAGAACAAATCATGCTCTATTTAACCTTCTTGCCTTTAACAATCAAATCCAAGTGTGTGTTAATTAATTATGTCACTAGGCTGTAAGTTTTGTTATTAAAGGCTACAATATCCTCAACATTAGAGTGGACAAATGTCACAGTTGAGGGGAGTCAAAGGTGAACCTGTATGCAACATTTTAACCATGTAAAGAGCAACAGACACTTGGAGTTATTTACATGTGTATGCATTTGCTCAGGAAAACTTAGATCTTGATAGATAGCATAGAATACCACCAGCATTTCAAATTACACCCAAAAAATTACCTTTTTTTCTGATGGCCCAAAACCCAGCAAAGGGACTCTGACAAGCAAATGCTACGCTGTCTTAAGAACAGAGCAGCATGTCCTAAGGTAGGGCTCTCAGCAGAAACTTCAAATGCAGCTGCCTGTATAATTTAACATATCAAAAACTGGTCCTCTGTAACTAATGTATAAAAATTTAAAATTCTCTTTATTATTGTTTCTATTTGCAAATATTTGTAAAGCAAATGCAATTTCTAAATAGCAATTCTTTGAATAGTAAGCTTGTCACTCCTGCTTGTTCCAAGCTCATTCTTTTAATTGAAAAATATTACCGACATCTGCTTTTATATTTTGTTCTTCATTTTAAAAGATGATGAAAGTTTACATAATTGTCAAACATGTAAATATTCCTATTTTGTACAGTTTTTATAACCACTTGAAAACAATGTAAATTATTTAAAGGAAAAACAAGTTCTAGTGCAGAACGACCAGCTTTGCTCTGTAACAAATTTCAGACCTACAAATTGTTCTGTGTTTGTTCTCAAAGGGCACTTTCTACAATTTGAGCCCTGGACTAAAGATCTCTGTATATTTGTGTATAGTGTGTCTGATGTTCTCCACCTACTTCTCTATGCAATTTATTGGACTGGGATCATGGTCTTGACTTGGAGGTTCCTATGATAGATATTTAAAAATAAACCTCTATGCACACATAAAAAGGACATTTATACATAATAGGACAGACAATTAGCAAAGAATTTTTTAAATTATCTATTTCTACTCACTTAAATACCAATAAAATATCCGTATTGCACAGAATAATCAAAAGCTTATTTTCCATATTTTTTGCGTGGAAAAGAATGGTAATAAGGCTGCAAAATTGGTAGTTACACACACACCCCCCCAGCCCAGCTGTGAAATTGTGTAGGAATGTAGCATCCCCTAGCGGTCATTTTTGCGACATTACACTACAGCCGGAAAGCCACTTTTTAGTGAGGTCCCCATGGAACATCAGTCCTAGGATTTGGTGGGAAAGAGGAGATTCCTAAGGCATGATCTTCCTCCATCCACATCAAATAACTCCTGCAATAATTTAATTCTATGAAGACAAGCAAATACGAAGCATTTGAAATCATTGCTGATTCTCAGTCTGGATGTGTTTTGCCATTTAAGTCACAGTTTAGTATCAAGTATTGTAGCAGATCTTAGTCAAGGTGGCAAAAAAGACACAGGCTAGAAGTAAACGGTTCTTATATGGTGCAGCAGCACACAGAAAATCCTGAATAAACTGGGCCTCCTACTAGAAAGCACAAGGTGGCCATCACCTGCAACACACACGTAACTCCAATATGCACTAAAAAAAGCTCACCATATGCATAGCAACACTTCATAGAGAACAGGCAAGCATATGGGTCCTCAAAATTCACCTCTAATTTCATTACAAATGATGACCAGATATCTTCAAAGTTTTGTCAACACCCCGTGACATTCAGAATGAGAACGCTTGCACAAAGCACATGTGATTTCCTTGAGCTTTGATATTTCAGATTGAAACTCAGTTTGCTATAAAGCTCACTAAAAATCAGGAAGGTATGTCTGAGCTTTTGGAGCTATTATCATTTATATTCAAAGTGAACTGTTGTAATCAGAATAACTTTCTGAACTGAATGTATTCCCTTATTAGAAAATTGAAAAAAACTATTTCTTTCAAGTGGTGTGAGAATGGCACTGTTAAAGATTTAGAAGTTAATTTAAAATGGACATAAGAGCTTAGGTTGGAGTATCTGTGTTTCCTGCAGTAACCCAAAACGGAAAGACCTAATTTACAATTCTCTTCCAATTCCCTTCTAAACTTTGTGGTTTATTGCATTTTTGGGAGTGACAGAGGTCAATGATGGATTAAATTATTTTTAAAGTGTTTCATCCCATTTCAGGAGGCTTACTGCATCTACATGCAAGCACTATCAGTGTGATATGTTGTCACACTCCTACACACTACCTCATCAAATACCAAAGAAAGCATAATAAATACTGGCCAGTATTCACTTATACAGAACAACCATCAGATTTCTTTAAAAAAATCCAAAACCAAACAAGGGAGGCTTATGAACACAGACTAAAAAGAAAAAAAAAAGAAAACACAAAAGGAAAAAAAAGGTGTATTTACAGTTTCAAGTATTTCCAGTTCTCAGAAAGCAGGGGCAAGGCCCAGGCTGGGGAAAAGGCCCTGCCCTGCTTACAGGGTGGGCTGGGGGCTCGGAGAGCTCCATTTCCCCCCTCAGGTGTGGAGACAGGGGCTCTCACCCTCCTTACAGGGTTGCCCCTCTCTCCAGGCAGCCGAAGGAGCACGACGGCAAAAGGCCAGCAAAAGCAAAGACCCTGCCCTGCTTCCAGGGAGGTCGCCCAGCGCAAAGCCAGCCAGGGCACCCAGAAGGTGCCCTGGGAATGCCAGGAATGACCTTTGCCCAGAGAACCCCGCCCGGCGCCCCGCTGAGAGAGGCGAGCACAGCGGATTTGAGTTCCCGCCGCCGCAGCTGAGGGGACCGGCGGGGCAGGGCCGCCGCGCGCGGGCGGGAAACGCCCCCCTGCGGCGCGGAGGAGGCGGCGGCGGCGGCGGCGGCGCGGCGGGAACCCCTCGGGGCGCGCTCGCCTCCCCCTCAGCGACCCTCAGGTCCCCTCAGCGACACACGGCACATCCACATTCCCCTCAGTGACTCTTATGTCCCTTCAGCGACACACGACACATCCACATTCCCCTCAGTGACTCTTATGTCCCTTCAGCGACACACGACACATCCACATTCTCCTCAGTGACTCTTACGTCCCTTCAGTGACACATGGGGCACCCCACCATCTCGACATGCGCTTTCAGAGGAGAAGTTTACTGTTATAAATATGCATGCACACAGGTGTTAAAGACACTTCTTACCCTAGGTTTCTTTTGGTAGTGTCAGGTATTCAATTTCAGGGGGAAAGTAATTTAATCATTGAAAGGTACAACAATAGGAACAGCTCAGGCTGGTGCCTGTGGACACAGACCCTGAACAAAGTAATCCCTGGAGTTTTATACCTTTACAGTCTATGTACCCACTCCAGTGGGTCTGGGGCTCTTCAGAGTCCCTGGATGATGGATTCTCCCCACCCTGGTGGGAGGCACAGGTCCCGAGGCCTTTGTTAGGCAAAGGGTGGAGACCCATTCCTGGCTCCAGGTGTTTCTTTCTGTCCAGGGCACAGCATGCAGCTGGCACTGGTATCCTGCACACCCGCCTTCCTGCGCTCGGGGGATTTCTCAGCATGGGCATGGTGGTACACACACACACTCTTAACAAAAAGGGAGTTTATTAAGCATCGTGAACAACATAACGTGCTGTTTACTATGAGAACAGTAAATAAATGCCAGGAACCAAGCCACAGCCTATTTTAATTCAATTCCTGTCTGTGCTGGCAGGCCAGGGCTACATTTCTGAAGATATATTAGAAATAAATCACAAAAAACTCCATTTAAATGAAACAAAGGATTGTAAATATGAACTAATCAAGTCTGAGGGCCAACAAAGACTGCCCTGAAGTTTCCATGTGCCCTCCTCGTGTAGAGCAATGCTTGAGAGTCAGTTTCTTCTTCCATTCCTGTTAATACTACATTAATTGTTTTTGCTTGGAAATCCATGAGGGAATTTACATTAAAAGCAGTTGAGAAGAGTCAAAAGGAGGGGAAGAAAACAGGGCAGTGGGAGTCCAGCCCCATACATCTCGCTGCGTGTATTTAAATGCTTTCGATGGTAAGGGTGGCCAGTTATCGGGGTGAGGGGATGGGCCGGGACCCGTGGTTGGTCAGCTCTTTCTCAAGCAGCATTTCGGGGGTGCTGCGGCGCTCTCTGCCCCTGCCGAGGGCTCGATGCGGCCCGCTCGGCCCGCACGGAGGACACCGGGCTGCGCTGCCGGGCTGCGCCACGCGGGACGGGCACCTGCAGTACCGCGCGCAGGCCGAGAGGCGGCAGCAGCGCAGCGCCGGCGGCCGCGGCTCCCGAGCGGGGACCCCGAGCCAGGGTTTGGGGGGTCGGGGGCGGCTCCAGGCGGGGTTTGGGCAGCGTGTCCCGACAGGTGAGAGCTTTGGAGCAGGGCTGGATGAGCCTGGGCGCCGATCGAAGGTTCGAGTTACAGCTTAGAGCTCCGAAGGCCTTTGTGCAGGGGGTTTGTTCACGTTCTGCTGACTGCTCATGCCGTGGGATGGTGCTTGCAAAGGTCTGCAGATACGAGTCTGTAGTTCTTGGTGGCAATGCGCAGTCATTCCCTAATGTTGTAGGGCTAATTCCTGAAGAGAGCCTACAAGAAAGATGGAGAGAGACTGTTTACAAGAACATGTAGTGACAGGGCAAGGGAGGATGGTTTTAAAGTGAAAGAGAATAGGTTTAGATTTGGTATTAGGAAGAAATTCTTTACTGAGAGGATGGTGAGACACTGGCACAGGTAGCCCAGTGAAGCTGTGACTCTTCAATGCCAAGTTCCAGCTCCATTCCAGTCCTTCCAGTAATTTTCCTTGCAGTCTGCTGATACTGGCAAAGTTACCTTGCACTGCAGTGAAGATTTAAATTCTCCTAAAACTGCTTTAAATTGGAGTTGGGAAGAAATAATGTTTATTTGACAAAAAGCTTTAACCTTTCTTCTAGCTATCTGTCTTCCCATTTCCCCAGTTACAATTCCTGGGGTAGCAATAATTGAGCCTTACTGAAATTGATCTCTGAGCTTTATAATTTGGACAGTTCTCCCACTTCCTCTTCCGTAGCCTTGGTCACTTGACAACCATCTACCTCAGATAATAACTTGGTGCCTTGTAGCTTTTAAAGGATAATGCCTCATCACACACAAATATATGTGTATGGATCATACTTTGTGTTACATATACAAACTTGGCAGTATATGTTAGTGACATACTCTCCTAATCACCAGAAGAAACTTGGTTTCTCCTGTTTGAAGATGGAGGCAACTTTCCATCAGATCTATTTGATTTGATGACTTTAGTTTGATTATGTTTGTCTGGTGTCTTCAACTCCAGCCATGACAATCTAAAAACCAAGCATGGTATCTTTCTGGTTTAGCAAATGCAGGTAAGATTACAAACAGAATCATCTGAAGTGAAGCCAAGATAGACAACAAGTAACAATAGTGGCAGGGTGCAAGTGGGAGACAGAAATAATCAACAATTATCCTCAGTAGTTATCAGAGTTAGGGAGGTTGGAACACTTCCTTGTGTAGGAGATTCAGCTGATACAGGGCTGTGCTAAATATGTTCCCAGATTTTTTGTTTGTTATCTTTTAACATTTGCTCACATTGGCTGCATCCCTGTAACAGATAAGCTTTACATTTCATTGTAACTGCGATGCTGTTAAAGTTATGTATGTGCTTTTTTTCTCTTTAGCATGGTGGTAGGTTTTTTCCTGTTTTGTTTTGTTTCCCTTAAAAGAAAGGTCCTAATACATCACTCACCATCATGCACTAGAGGGTTAAAATTCTGGACACATTAAATACAGCACCTTTGACTATTAGACAGGTAGGATCATCTTACACTCACGTGCAACATCTTCCATAAAATATTGGTTTTATTCTGTTTCAGTGTTATTCTACTATTTGATATTTTCTCTCAAACCCTCGTATAAACATGCCTAAACCCCAGCACCCTCAGTCTTTAACTGCCTACAATGTGGATGATATTTAATGAGCTTCCAGGAACTGTAGGCCATTATTCAACCACAACCACATCTGTAGCTGAAAGAACAGTGCAGACCCTCTCAAACAAAGCTACCAGTACCTGAATTCAGAAAGTCCTCTTACGAAAGCCTGTATAGAACTGTTGTTATTATTGGGTAACGCTCAATGGAGCAATAGTATACAAAAGAGCACCAATATATTTACAGTCATTCCAGAGGTTTCATCTCACTGTCCTCCTTCTGAAAGTGTTCATAGCACTGAGTTTCATGACTAAAAAGCCACCAAGAAACCCCAAGTACCATTCATGCTTTAACAAGTGAGTGAGCTAGTTTACACTGATGGCCTTTCATTGGGAATGAGTGCCGCTCTGTCAGAATGACCAGCACGGAAGTCCGTCCAAGTGTAACTTCATTGTGAGAGGTACAGTCCTTAGCACAGGATCTCTATAGCTTGTCACCTGTTTGAGACAATGTACTTCCCTTGTCTAGAAATAAAACTAAAGACAGACTTTTCACAGAACAGGAGACAAAAGGACAGGCAGTCAATCAATAACATCACTTAATGACTCATGGACCTGGGTCCCTGAAGGGTACAAAACGTAATTCCAAAGTCAGCATGTGGTCACCCAGCAAAAAGAACCCAGGAAACCTGATGACTCCCAAACTGGCATTCTTTGTCCTCAGTTGCACCACAAGTAATCCTGGTTGGACTAGCGAGACATACACATCTTAGTCCTTGTTAAAATGCAGGTATGAAAAACAAGTATGAAAGACTGACTGAATGAAATCTGCAGGAGGATAAGTGTGACTGACTGAAATCAGTTTTGTTTAAAATAAAATCACCTTCCCCTTCTATACAGTCTCACATTTAGCTTTGCTATGTTCGTTTTACATCAGTAGCTGCTCACAGCTGATTGTTTAAAAATTTCAAGAAAACTTAATAGTGTGTGCTTACAGAAGAATGTCAAAGGAGAGAGAACTATTTAGGGAAGTGAGGACATGGCAAGCTTGAAATGGCTTGTCTTTTTGAGGCAATACTTTTTTCCCCTTTTGCCCAAAGGAAGGGACTTGGCACATTTACAATTTCTGCTGTTACACCAGTAACTTCTTATTTCATGGTTCACAAAGAAGAAATAACTGTTAAAACAAGTTGGTTTCTCAAAACTAGCCCTGAGTATGAAATTACAGGAAATGTCCTAAACATTTGTGTACAGTGACACATGCACTACTGTACTAATATGAGCAACCTGAACAGAGAGAGGGCCAGGAAAATGAGTATTTCTGTTTACCTGAATCTGTGATGCTTAGAAACCCAATTTCAAATACAGAACAGAAACTGCAGGGCTTAGAGCCCTGAAGATTTCAAGGCTTCTCAGAAATTATTTTACATTGAATGGAAGGAAAAAAACCAGAATCATTTGCGATAGTCAATGTTGTTATTGTTATCACCAACAGCAGCAGTTTAAAAATGGTGAGGTATTTGGTACCAGGGACCTGTTCTTTCTGTGTGTAGCCACTAGGTCATGCCAGTGGTTATACTGCTAAATACAAAGGATAAACTAGTGCAGTATCATTTATTAAATTATTTGCTAAAAAAAATTCCAAAGGGAAACATTTTTATAGGACAAAAGGTCTGACAGTAATGTAGTGGGATGGGATTAAGACACACTACTTACAGTGCCAAATCATGGCACCTATCTTGCCAGTTTGCCCAGCTGTAAAATATTAATTCTACTCACTATAGATAGTAAGTTTTAGGGAAAAAAGAAGGTTTTTTTAAAAGTGTTCAAGGTGAGCTGATAGTATTATGGATATTCTTGCTATGAAATTATTATGTTTTCAGGGACACAGAATGGATAGTATCAAAGCCATAACATGTGACCTACCTATGCCTCTTCCCCTTTTTCACAGTTAAAAGTGCCTTCAGACTCTCAAAAGTAAATCCTGTCCAAAACAGTAAGCTTCTGCTGTTGAAGCTGTCTCATGGTTCTAATGAGAGCTGCCACCATTGTCTTACAATGGGAAAAACTTACCTTCATGTTAGAGAAGTTTCATTTGCCTGAAATAAACAAACAAGGCAATGAGACTCACTTAAGTCTCTAAAGTGAAAATATAGCCTGATCTCTTGCCTTGGGATTAATCCTCAGGAAGTGCCTTCATTTGATTGTCATGTTTCCGATCTCTCCCCAAACCTTTTTCACTCTTACTTCCAACTCATAGATTGAGTCTAGTGTGGGACCTGAATGGATTATACTCTATTTTAGCCATAGTCATGCATTCCCCACTGACCAAATGCTTTCTTCCTGGAGGAACTCAAAGCAAGCACAGGATGTCCTCATAGCTAAATAAGATGCCAGGTCACTGGTGGCCAGAAATATCTTCAGTCTGATTTGAAACTGAGCAAAGTTGTGTGGCTGAGTAAAGATGAGCTACAGAGGTAGCTCCAATGTACAGTGCTGGGTTCTGCAGAACAGGTTTGGGTAGTTCAGGTTAATTCTATGCCACTGACTGGGGAGAAAACCTTCCCCAAACCATGATACAGTGTTTGTAGCCCAGTATACTGTGGGCAGGACCTGTTTCTTGGCACTCATATATTCCAAAGAATTCTCTTTCAGAGTCAGCATTAGGCACAATTATCCACTATGGAACTACATGGTGAACTCCTAATGATCTAGTTCCAGCCTTTCTAAATCTGTAAGTGCCTGTCTGATTGCCCCTGCTGCAAGAAAACAGAATAAGGAAAGGGATGGAGATGCACAATAGAGCTGTGGGAAGTGCCCAGGAGAAAAGGGACCACTGGTGTGACAGAGCTGTGGATGGCAACCACTGCTTCTTGGAGAGTATTCCCTATCCCACAGTAGTTGGCACTCCTGGCAGGGTGTATCCTGCTTGGCATCAGGAAAAACTGTTGGGACTTTCCAACACTCTGATGCAAAAAAACCCCAATGGCATCTTGCTGACTCCCCAGCAGCCTCTGTCCTTGGCAGTTTCCTGCTTTGCAGACTGTTAGAGCCTCACCAGTCCACTGCCAAGGGAGCTGGAGAATTGTGGAACGTTTCCTAAAACATCCTAGTTATGCACAGCCACAGCATGTGTGATTTCCTACCTGATTTCCTGCTGAAAGAAGGGAATGCCTAACCTTGAGTCAAAGGCTGTGTTGACAGAGATGCAAGCATTTGGTCTCAGGTGAAGTCTTGCTTTAAATTCTCAGCACAGATTCAGCATTGCCAAAATTCCACAGCTATTCTAGCAGTGCTGTTGCTGTGTCCAAGTTCACACAACAAACAAGATTTGAAGGATGGAACAGTCGCTTATTACACCAGCAGATGCAACTGGAAAACATGGAAAAGCTATGAGCATGTTGTGATGTCTTACACAAGGTTTGCTAACTATTTGAGAGAGCATCTTGAATTTCAGTGAAGCCATTGAAATACAGTATTTATATATATAATGATTCTGTACTTTTTTTCTCACTATCCCCTTTTCTTCCTTGCTTTGGTCCTTGATTCTCTTAAAGCTTTCATTTCCTTTATCCCAGATCCTTTTTCTCTCTCATACTCATATCCCTCCCAACCATCCCCAGGCTAGAGTTTCCCTCAATACCTCCTTCTGATAACATTTCCTCAGACTTCATTCTCCTTTTCCTCAGTTTTACTCTTCTTGCACTCTAATAAATACCAAGCCATCATTCTAGATCGGTTTTCTCCATCTTTAACTCACCTCTACTTTCCTTCATTATTTTCATTTTCTCCTCTTCTAGGGGAGTATTTCTTCCATGAATAAGATACCAGAATGTCTGGTTTTCTCTTTCCCATAGCCTAACTTTCCATCTTTAATTTCTCTATTTCTCTTTTATCCCAAATGTATCAACTTTTCATCTTCCTTTCCACTTCCAGCTGTGCTCCATCCCAATTCCTGATCTCCTTAATTCTGCTCCTTAGTCTTTCACAACTGTTTGCATTCTCTCTAATAACAGTATTTTCTTCCATCTCAAACAATTGTTTCCTTTGCCTTTCCAGGCATTGCAGCTTTTTCTTTGTGGTTACCAGCTCTCTGAGCACCCTATTTACAAATCCCGTGCCAGTTCATTTGATACACTCCAATCCTCTCCTTTAACATTATGGAATTCACACATCAGCTTGTTGTGCAGCCTCTCTTCACTCAGTTTCCAATACACCCATTTTATCCATCCACACAGCTAAACATCTTGTCCAGGCTTGTTATTTTATATCTTATTGTGACATAATTCCTTTGTACAGGATGAACAATCACCGTCTTGTGGGCTAAGCTGAGCAAATGCTGAACTAACAAACAAAAGTGGCATTAATAGAAAATAGATCAGGAAATACTAAAAATCATTGCCACCAATTGACTGATAGTGTATTTTCCCTATAGGATCAATTCTTTTTCATTTATATCACAAAAGCATACAGAAGAAACTGGATGAGTTTCAGAAATGCACAACATATTCAAACTACGGTATCAGCATGAAAAGAGACTGAAAAGTCTGATATTATGTAATTTGGAGGAATATAATAACATAAGACATGATATCATAGAGAAATACAAAGTACTGAACAATAAAGTAAAGCAAAGCCTTGGTAGCTTTTAATCCTGACAATGTAAGAACCAGTGGATCTTAAATGAAGAAAGGGAATGTTTAGAACATTATTTACACAACTCATAATTAGCATGTGAAACACATTGCTCTAAGGTATGAAAAACCAATGAACTCTAATGGATTCTAAAAAGGAGGTGGCTTTTCTCTGCACAAAAAAAGAAAAAAAGATGCGACTATTTTCAGGTCAGTTCTGTAACTTCCCTCTTTTGGGAACAAGTGACCAAATGACAGAAGATGGGACAGACTTTTCCTTCACAAGATAATCGAGAAAGATTGCTGTGAGGCTTCCAGGTGATGCTTGTGAACTGGCTTACACTGGCAGATGCAATACTGGACAGACACAGTGCTAACCCCCCTCTTTCTATGCAAAACATTTTATCACTCCGTTGAAATAAGCAGTTCTTAAGATGAATGTGACACACAGTCTGCACGCTTGTGTGTCACAGTACTCCGGAAACTGGTAACCTTCACCATAGGACACAATGTGAAGTGTATTCACTGGGTAAGTCAGCCACAGCAACTGAGGAAAACCAAGGCAAATGAGACTGAATCAGTACTGGATGCAGAATGCTTCATTACCCTGCTGAGGTGCTCTCTACACCATGAACTTCAGCATCAGGTGCCAACAACAAGCAATGCGGGGAAAAGTGTCACTGTCACAGCTTTGACATTAAAATAAATGCCTCAAGGACAGCTCAACTACACACATATATTATTCCTGACAAATGTGCATTCAAGCTATTCTTAATCTCTATGGAAAAAAAAATTAACATTTTTACAGCCTACACAGAGGGTCTAGCTAAACACTTTTCTTCACTGCCAACATTTTTATGTTTCAGTTCAGAGTCTTCAGTCAAAGGCTAGAGTTTTTAAGACCATGACTCCTCAGTTGGCCTCCTCTTTCTATAACCACTTTACATATTCAAAAATATCGTATCTCTGCAGTTGTCTCTGCTTTAGACTGATCCAGCTTGATCCTTCTATTTTTTTTAAGCTCTCCATTCTCTGTAGTCTTGACATTATCCAGCTGAGATTAGCCCTGGGCTAACATAATGCTTCAGCTGAACAACATTAACAACAGAAAAGAGCATATGTAAAATGTCAATGCTCCAAGGCAGCTTTTAATGGCACTTCAGCCACTATGCCCTTCCAGTTTGATGGTGATCCATTGAAGCAATGCAACATTTGTTTTTTTAACAACAAGTTATGCAGTTAACTAATAGAAATCTTGTGTAATCAGTGTTTCCAAAGTGTACTTTTGAAAATACCCTGTGGGATCTTGCTGCAAATCCAAGTCAGCATGTGGTGATAGATGACACTTCTTTCTTCTCCTCTGATGGGCTCAGCTGACTTCTTGGCACATCTAAGCTGGCTGTTATTCATCTAGATGCTAAGAAATTTATGTCTTTCAGTGTTCTCCAGGAATTTGCATCACACTAGTTGATGTCAACTGTAATTTCTCAGCTCTTTTTCATGCCTCTTGCCCCATTTTATACACAGATACTGTGCTTGCCCCTTTCTGATCTTATGAAATTTCCACCCTTCAAGTTCTTCAAGGTAAGCACTGACATTCCTGAGATTGCTTCAGTCTCTTCTCGTCATTGTAGATAAGCGAGATGAAGTAATAATGAAGAGGCAAAATACCTTGTTCAAGTCTGTATAAGTGTAAGGAAACAGAAGTTCCTGTATGTGTAGGGCAGAAGAGAGAGAGATCTGTGATCAGTTTGCTAGCACTGATATGGAAAATGAAGGATTAGCCTGAAAAAAAGAAATATTATGAGGTCATTCTGACAAATTCATTTTCTTCGTACCTTTAGGATTTCCTGTATGTGCTGATGAAGATATTTTAACATTTATTATTCTCTCTTTATAGTCAGAAAGTAGATGAGTAACCACCATTGAAACACAAATTATAGTCATAATTTGTACTTGCTCCAAAATGAGCATTTTATTTTACGGGGATGAAGTTTCTCTCTGTGCAGGGAGAGTTACCGCTCAAGATCCACTCATCAAAGCTATTCAATGCTCCGTGGTTTGTCAAGTTACTACTAGCTTACAATACAGCATTCATACCATTAGTATAATTCACAGAGACTCTAAGGAGGGGCTGACACAAAAGCATTACTGTGGTGATCCCCAAAAAAGGACGGATGAGGCAAATGAAAAGTTCTGAGGTTTTTTTTCCAGACTTATGAGTACACTCATAGGGAGGGGATTTGATTATGAATGTGTACTTTTATTGCATGAATAGTCAACTTTGGATCATACTGGGAAGAGATATTAATTTATACTGACTCAAAAAACATCCCTAGCTGAGTGATGCATCATTGCATGTGAAATTCTGGATTCCAGGTATGCAATTAAATGCTCTGCTTTTCTAAGCATCTCATCAGCCTTCTGGATAAATGGCCTGAATTGCACAAGTCCAGTGTCTTAAAGCCCATGAGCTAATATAGGGTTACTAGGAAGTTTACATGACCACTGGTATGACTTACCTGCCTCACTCACCTAATGTGAATTATAATTGGTTTGGACATAAGGAGAGGCCTAAAGTTTTCCCTATAAATGCTGCAACACAGCCAGAGCTTGAAGTCTTATCATATAGGTCTACAGTTGCTCACAGCAATACAAAGTCCAAGGCACAGAGGAGCAAAGGAGCATGGCTGGTAAGTGAAAAAAAAAAAAAGTCTCTTTGTTCATATGGAATGGGAAAGTGAATAATGTACCATGTGTTAGCTTTCTCTGCAGGGTTGTTTTCTAAAGGGTTCTGATTGTTGAAGTACAAAACATTTTGAGAATTATGCATATGTTGTTTCAGTGTTCTTCTTTCCTGAATTTTATAAAAGACAAGCAAACAAGCAAAAGAAGATAATCCATCCATTGCTATATTATAGTTAAATATTAAAAATATTGTAAAATTGCAAATAGAGCAGAAGTTGTGGCAAACTGCAAGCTTTATTTTAGCATGAAATTTAATGAATCAAAGAGTAGGTCAGGTATGAATGAATCTTGTGTTAAGAGCAATACTTATGTGAGGATACACTACAGACTGAATTTCTTCCTGCAGATCCAGAGTCAGTCGTTGCCATTTTAACTATTTTTTAAAATTTGCGTGAAAGGCAAAGGCACTTTAAAACACAAACAAAGCAAACAGAAGTCCAGCAGTGAAGTCTTAGGAGAAAGGATATTAAATTAATACCTTTTAGTAAGATTGGCCATGTACTCACTTAGGCCTGACTTGCTGGCACTTGTATAAAAATGTATGGAATCATAGAATAGTGTGAGTTGGAAGGGATATTTAAAGGCCATCTGCTCCAGCTCCCCTGCAATGAGCAGGGACATCTGCAACTAGATCAGGTTGCTCAGGGCCCCATCCACTCTGACCTTGCATTTTTCCAGGAATGGGGCATCTACCACCTCCTTGGGCAACCTGTGCTGCCCTCTGTGTTAAAAACTTCTTTCTTGTATCTCATCTAAATTGAGTCCTTCAGTTTAAAACTATTACCCCATGTCCTATTGCAACAAGCCCTGCTAAAAGTTTGTTCCCAACTTTCTTAATAGGTCCTCTTCATAAATGCATAAAATGAGTCCTGACTTTAAGGTGATGCTACTTTATCTATGCTAGGAAGAGCACATGCTGTGCTAGCTTTATGTGACTTAGGCTTTTCAAGCTAAGGAAAATAATAAAAAGGAACCATCTACAGATCAGGGGCTCACGTGCAGAACTGACATGCATTGTTTTCCCCTCATGCAGTTTAAGGGAGGCACAGTTACCCCATTCTCACAGTTCTAGGAGAAGTGATTGCACAAACTCTTAGAACACAAGTGTTTATCCATGTATCTATTATCTGAAATAATTCCTGTTATTGTCTTGACATTGTGCCAGCATCCCTCACAGCATCTGCTGTTTGTCTGGCCTGGTAGTGGTTAGTTAATGACTATCTGAGTGCAGCTGCTAAGTGTGATACCATCTATATGTTTACTTGTTTAAGAGCAAAACTGAAGCTAGAAGGGAATTGGGTCCATACAATCAGCACAGGGCTATAGATTTTTTCATAAATCTCCTCCTCTAAGCAGAGCTTAAATAAATAGCAAAACACAATTTGATAGGCAAAGCTGAAATATTAGACTGAGTAGAAAAATCCTTCTTTTTAACAAAAGAACTATACAGTAAGGTGGACAGTTAAAACCTTCATCTACAGCAATGGGGGAAAAAACCCACAAACCAATTGTTTCTGCATTGTAACACTTCCTTTTAAGCAATGATTTGCCAATAACTTGGAACATTTTAGCAGGGCTCTCTCTCAAAGCTTCCTCTTGAAGTTTCAGACAGCAGTCTATCCTTCTCAACGACCATTTTCTTATTGCATGAAATGCAAGAAGCATTTAATACAGCATTTAACAAACAAACTGGTATTTCCTGATCACGATCAGCACTTGCTTGTGAAATACCCAGCATCCAAGAAATACCCAAGCCCCCGCTCAGCTGGAGATGTCAGAACTGCAAGCAGATGCTCCTCATGGTACCATGCACAATTTTTTATATAAAAAACTGTGAAGGCTTGCTGAAAACTGTGCAGTGTGTGTGCACAGAGCTGTTTTCACTCCTTCTCTTCCTCTGTCCCTACTCCTCCCATCCCCTGACACACATCCTGCAGACAGACACACCTTTTTCCAGAAAATCTTATGCATTTGTGGGACAGTCTCTAATGAACCTGCTTTAACAGAATCCAGAAGGTTTTGCATAAAGAAAAGGGAAAAGCACCTAAAAGGTTCCTCTGAGTTTGCCTGATTTTTAAAAGGGTTTTGATAGTCTGCAGCACCACTATTGCTACTAAAAATTTAACAATTTGTTTCATAGTCTCACACTGAAAATAATTATCTCAGCTTCTTTCTGTCACTTTTAAGCTTCAGTGTCATTACAATTAAGGCGTGAGTTACACCTGCAAGCATCTTGTTTGTGCATTAGCATTGGGAGCGTCTGCCCGCAGAATGGGACAACATGCTGGATTCTCAAAGAGAGGAGCAGAGCAGGGCCGTGATGGGAGCCTGCACAGGGATATTCTTGGATGATGAGTATGCAGCAATAACTGGAAGTTAAAACTTCCAAATAATGTCTTTACTCCATTCCAATGGAAGATGGGAGAGGTAGGGAAATACATTTCAGTATCATAGGCTATAAATAATAGGTGCTGTGTGACTATGTGGGAGCTGTCAGGAGAGTCCAGCATAGGTTCATCCCAGTCTCTGCACTGCCAGTTTGGCTTATTCCTCTGTCCTGGTCCCATGGTAGGTTTTGAAGGTCAGATATTAGTGCATGTCACTAGTATGTCACTGTCAGCCTCCCTTCTGAAGAAGCCATCTCATCTAGAACGAGCCAAGATCTCAAGAGAAGATCTGAGCCCAGCTAACAGGGTACCCTTCTTACACAGACAATATGGAAGATGATTGTGCCAAGTTCTGCTGTCTTCAAAGGAAGGTTATTGTCAAACTTCAGGAAGAGTTAGGAACTTCAGGAAGGCTTCAGACTGCAGCAGGCTGCAAGCTTCCATTCCAAATGTCCCTACTGTTTAAGCCATGTGCATGGAAGAAGAAGACAGAAAATAAGAAGTATGTCTTGGACAATATGTAAGGCTTAGAAGAGATCTTGGCCAAATATTTTTCCATATGGACCTGATCATTTTACATCAGGTGGTTCTAGTCTTGAAAAGTACTAATGTGGGTCAGTCCACACCACTGTTCCAGGGACCCAGGTCTCTCCCTAGTTGGGTCATAAATAAAGCAAAGCTGTAGAAAACCCCTTGAATTCCTGTATCTAGGATAGCAGGAGTGGGGGCTGCTGGTGGAATTTCTTGCTTAATTATTCAAAAACGGGATGTGATAAGAGATAGAATAGCCCAAACTTCTCAGGATACTGAATCACAGAATCAGAATAATTTAGGTTGAGAAAGACCTGTAAGATCATCAAGTCCACTGAGGCGGTCCCAATGAGTCATGGCCATGTGGTTGCAGCATGATGCTTTAGGGATATGTTAAAAAAGAGCTGTGCTCAGAAAGAACATAGGAGCAGATAGACTATTACAGGTAATAATTTCCCATCCTGAACAAAAGCACAATTAATAATAGGTGACATTTCATAAAATTCAAGTATCACTGAGGATTCATACAGACTTGGTGTGAAAGAAAACATTAGAAAGAAGGAGAGAAAGGAGTATACTGAGGGGAATTTGACTGTTACCAAATATAATCCTTCACTGTCAGTGCTGAAACTCTTAGTCCTAGATATTAATTTCTTTAACAGTTACTGAAGTGAGGGGAAAAAATCTGGGTATTACTGGAAAAGGATGTTACGAATTATATGACTGGACCAGTCTGCAAAAGATTATTCTGATATACCTTCTTCTGGGTACATGAAACAATATAGTAAGGTGGCTTGTAGCTTTGATTTTCTGAGGTCCAAAGGAGTCTTCTCTTGCTATCCACGGAATTTCAAGCACCTGCCTGTACAGTCCCTACATTTACAGCCACCACTCAAGCTCTGCAAACACTACTTGGCCAGGAAGCTGCCTGGGTCAGATGCATTGTGCTTGACTGACTGTGTGTTCTGACTAGTGTTAGTATTTCTCATTAATTTAACCCTCATTCTCAACCTTTGCCCATAATCTTTAATCCAAAGGTCCAGTGTGTATCATTCATCTGTTTTACAAACAAAGCACACCAGAGGCCCGCAAGGCAACTTAGGCTGAGCTGGGAATAAACACCAGGAGCTGACACAACAGCCACAACTTGTTCTTCCTGACATACTGTCTGCCAGCATAAATGAACTGTTGTTCTTTTTCTTTCAACACTAACTTCCTATCAAAGCAACTAACCTTCCTATCAAAGAAAAACGGTTTGCTGTGTACCCAAGGATAGCCTGAAATATTAAATTTATTCTGAAAATTGTTTGTGTGACATTTAACAGTATTTAAAATTATGGATAGGAGAGTATGTCTTAACATCAAAAATTCTAATCAAATTCCAGACATTTTAAATTTAAGAACTAGTCTTATCACAATTGGGCTTTGCAAGTGATAAACCATGGTCCCTCTTAAGATTAAATACAATTAATGAACAGAGATTCAAAGCAGAGGTCTGAATCATAGCCAGGTAAAAACTGTTTCTTGTAACAATACCTTTTTATAAGAAACAGGAATGAAACACGTCTGTATATGAAATGGGTTGAGCAAGGTTCAATTCTAGACTTTCTAAATGTGATCCAAACCTGACAACAGAACAATTTGGGCTACTGAAGGCTGAGCCCAGCCAACTAAAATGATGGAATTTGGGATACGTGTACAGCTATGGCCCAGTCCAGCATGATGGGTATCCCTGAGAGGTATCTGTAAGATGTGTGTTGAGTTTATCAAATTTTTACAGGTAGTTCCATAAAAGTATCAAAATTAGTCTCTTTCTTAATAGAAAGGGGAGCCACCTGCAAAGCATAAAAAAAATTCACTCTCCTTGAAATTAAGTGGAGGATTTTTGTGCATAAATTTGCATTGCCAATAGCATGGTCAGAGATGTCTTATGAAAAAATAGTAGTGCACCAGCTGAAAACAATGATAGATATTATATCACAAGTCACAACTGTACTTACCTTTTGTCACTGTAGTGTGTCATGCAAATATGACATGGAGTGCTTGTCTATTGAACAGAGTTAAACAGAAATCATGTGATAAATGAAAAAATGGTTCTTTAATTTGGCCCTGATTGGACCTGAGGCAGAGACAATAGATTGGTCATTGTTTTGCAATTACTACAATGCCGGGGGGGGGGGGGGGGGGGGGGGGGGTGGCAAGCAGCTCTGAAACAACAGATTTAGGGAATTAATTTAAGAAAATGTCCCTGTTAAATATTGCTCATGAAGTATTTCAATTAAAAACAGTGTTTTACAAGAAGGAGTTATGCTCTATCATTATAGTAGCAAGAAAAGCAGCTAACACGCTGAAGTTCTTATAACTTTAAATACATTGAAAAACTCTTAACAAGTGGCCAGACTGTTAGGAATGAATATTGTCCAAGCTTCAGATGTTAAGTTTCAAGGAAACAAGATGAGGATGTGAGGACTGAGAGAAGAAAAAAATGAATAAAAAATAAATCGTCAAGCCCCACCGCTCAGATCAAGGCTGGGGGCAAAGGCAGCCTCTCAAACTCCACCCCCAGAGGAAACATTGCAAACAGATTTTAAGAAGTGAAAGGCACCAGTCATTCCTTGAGCCAGCAGAAGTAGAGGAGGCCATTCAGAGGAAGCTTCAGAAGCTGCCTACAGAGGACGTATTGATCAGATATGGGCCAAGGTGAGCAAGGGGGAAGCCCATCCCGTGATGCTGTTAGTTATTTTCTTACATCCATACATCATGTTCAGCTCTGCAATGGACACTGAGAGATCACTACTTCTCTAAGGAGTTTTGATCCAAGAAAAAAGTAATAGAAAATTCTTCCATCAAGAGTCAGGAGAAGGATTTTCATGGGAATTGCATTTTTTCATTTATTGTGTGCTTGGGAAAAGCAAGCTTATCAGAACAAGGTGTGGCAGCACAGGTATATTAACTGACATAAAAATGTTGTATTTTGCAAATAGGAGGGGAAAGTCTGCAGCTATTTGGAGTTGTCAGAAAAGTGCAAATGATAGACTGACAAATCTGACATGAGAGAAAGAAGCAAAGCAGAATGTATCATTGCAAAGGCTGAGGAAGGCTGCAATGAGCAGAGAAGGCTGAAACCTGAAGTTAAGGCAGAGAGTATACAAAAATTTGGGGGATTTTTTAGCAGTTGCTTTGTTGCTGTGGTGGGTTTTTGCTCACGTGCTAATATTTATAGATATGCAAACTGACCTTTATTATAAATCATCCCATGTTGATTTTCCAACTCCTGCCTTTTTAAAGGCAAAACTGCCTGAGCCCTCAGCTCGTTCTACAATAGATGTGCTTCACCGCTAAGCTGCAGAAGATTTTTTTTTTTAATAGTAGATATGTTCCTCAGAAACTCATTCATGCTTCTCGCATCAATACTGTAAAAAACCCATGTTCCTCTCCATTTGGACTGTTACTACATTGCTAAAACTACCAATGTGGTTATTTTAAGGCTTGTCTGAACTTGATAAATTTAAGACCATGCTGTAAAAAAATCTTTACATTAATAAATCTGGTTGAACATAGGATGATTATTTTTTTACTCAATGATGGCACAGGGTAACAATTTTCCACTCCTAAGCACCACACTCTTACTCTTCCCTATTCTCCCTCTTCGCAGGGGGAGAAAAAATCTTTTTCTTCTGTACTTCTACACTTCATTTAAACCATCAAGCCATCTCTTACTAGAAATCCCTCCATAGGCTCTGACGATGTCAGATCCAAGCCAATCTCAGATGCTTATTCTCTGGCCTTTGATTGAAGCCATAGTTCACATGCAAGAACTTTCTACAGCATATTTTAGTAGTGTCCTCTCCAATTCTGCCACCTCTCCCAGCGCCAATGACAGCCCAGTGTCCATCAACATGTTCTTGTTAGGTGCTTCCAACAGTGGCAGCTGTGGGACATAATGGAGCTAGAGATGGCATCATGGCTTAAAATACACAACTGTTTTCCAGCTCAGTCAGGTTTCTTTATTCCTCATTCACAGGCACCAAGGCTGTGCCTCTGTTAGGATGACACCATGTCAGAATGAATGACACCTTGATAGAATTGAGTTCAGCCAGATTTTTATCCAAGTAACTCACAAATATTCAATTCTCTCAGGTTTCTCTTCTCTTAGATGCCTTTCTGATTTTCCTTTAGTACAGGATATACTACTCCTATATTTAATTATGCAGATAATCTCTAACAGCCTGTGCAAAATGGAGTCTCTTTAAGAAAAACAAAGCTCACATCTAAATTATTTTTAATTTTGGTGGAAGCCTCACATGGTTACCAGTTACCTATAGAAAGTAATAAGCAATTCTTCAGAGTGTGTTTGTGCTCCTTCTTCTTTGGATGTACCCTCAAGTTTTCTTGCTCTTCTCATTTTTTTCTAGCTGCAACGCAGCCAAGTACCAACTGGCATCTGAAAGAAAATGCAAGAGAACACCACACAAGTAAATTTTCTAGTGAAGAACTGATTGTGAGGAGAGGACAGGCCTTCAGTATCACCTTCAATGGAACAGAAAAGCCTGAGCAAAATTTAATATTCCTTGCAGAAACAGGTATGGCCCCCAGCTTCTTTCACAGAGAGAGTAATGCTGCCTCAGGATATTCTTTTGGCCTTATATGCACTACAGAGCAGCAAGAGAATACCTCAGAGCCAACATGCTCGCTCACATAGCCACGGAACTGTGTGAGGTGTTTGTTGTATTACTCCTACCTCAGTAAGCAGCCACAGCTTCCTTCAGTTGCCAATATATGGCACAAATTCATCTGAGGGGAGGGCTACATCCCTGCTGAGTTTGTTGATGACTAAATCTCTATTTCAGCAAGGCATGGAAAAAGAAATGTTGTTTGTTTTTCTTAAAAGGTCCAAAACCCTCAAAGGCAACCAAGACCCTGGCCGCATTTGGTATCTCCAGCACAGTGAGCAAGGAGGGCTGGAGTGCAGTTCTACAGTCCACCAGTTCCAACTCTGTGAGCGTCTCCATTTCCAGCCCGCATAATGCTGTCATTGGACGTTACAAGCTGAGTGTTCAACTTGGCAGCTCCTCTCCAGCAAGTCTTGGCACTTTTGTTCTGCTTTTTAACCCTTGGTCTTCAGGTATGAACATGTCGAAATTCCTCTAAAGACAAAAGTTGCTTTTAGCTTCATTAACATTTGCAGCTTCTCCATTTGATCTATACTTTAATATAGCAGCTGAACATTGACAACATAATGTATCAGTGACCAAAAAAAAAATGTGTCTAACAGTTTCTTAGGACCTTCTGATATGAAAAATCAGCTCTGTAGCATATACATACTGAAGAGCTCACTGTCCTAAAAGATAAAGTTCTGCTTTTGACAGAGCTTGCCTCCTGCTGCACAAGTTTAGAAGAGTGTGTCTGGCCTCTACAGAACCAAAAAAAGAGTCATATTTACCATTTTCTCACAGATTTGGCAGTGTCATACCTCCCTCTTCACTCAGACACCTCCCACCCCTTTCTCTAATTGTAGAAGATCCCGAGTTGCATGATCTATTTATAGCAGCAAGAACAGCAAAGGGTGGCTATCTGTTAGCACTCTTATAGACAGAGATCAAGACTCCTGAGGTTTTGTTTTATTTTGCCTGCCATATTTGTACATCTCTCTGTTTTGGTTTTTCAGGTGATGATGTGTTCATGCCTAACAAGGCTGAGTGCGAGGAATATGTGCTAGAAGAGTTTGGCATAATTTTTGCAGGCAATAAAAATCGTATCAGCAGCTTTGGATGGAACTTTGGCCAGGTAAATGTTTTTGCATGAACTGGGTCACCAGATATTGTTTTTGCATGAACTGGGTCATCTGCTTTTTCCAGTTCGTTGCATATCTATGAAGTGCACGACTCTGGTGTTGAAATCAGCACTTGTGCCAAGCCCTGTTTCACTGATCAATACGAGAATTTGTAATTTACTAGTCCCTGTTCTACATTGGAAGTGCAGCCAGCAGACACTTTTATGTCTTTACTAAGACTGAGTAGCCTTAGAGTAGTAAAGTACTGCAGCAATGCTTGAGAGGCTTCGAGTTCACAGATTACAAGCTTTGAAAAGCTCTGTGACTTCTGATCTTCAGAGTTTGTTGTGGCCACATTTTTATATGGTAATGCCTGGCTGAGCTCTGCAGCACTTCATTTGGTGATTAACAAAAAACATTCAATCCTTATATGGCTCTCTGCATCCTGATTTTTTGTAGACTAATCTGTGTTTCCACAACACTGATTTATTTCTGTACCATAGTTTCAAGGAGATATCCTCAATATTTGCCTCTCCATAATGGATCGAAGTTTATACTACCGTCAGGATCCTGTCACTGATGTATCTCACCGACATGACCCCAGGTATCTGGGCCGTGTTCTCAGTGCAATGGTAAGCAACATGTTCAAAAAGTCCAAACTACTAAGTGTCCTTTAAAAGTAGTCAATGAAAGTAAATATGAAGACATTTCTTAGAGAATTTTAGGCCTCTGTATGCACCAGATATTATGGGTGGTGAAGTATGGGCCAGAGAAACCCCTATGTGGTCATCTGATCTGAGCCTCCTAGATTTATCTCCTCTGGGGTAGCTCTGATACTTATCACTTTGATATCCAGGAGTCGAACTGAAAATATAAGACATGGGGTGGTTGAGGGACCAGTTCCTTGGAGGTCTTTAGTCCAGCCAGCCATTTGAAGTGGAAGTACAGTGGTACTTCTGTACTACTACTGTAGATCAGCTCAGCCATGGATTTGCCACCTCTATGGGTGAGCAGTCCAGAGCTGCACTACCCTCCTAATGAGGAATTTGTCTCTTATGTCAAATATGATTTTCCCAAGCTACAGCTTTCTGCTGTTGCCTCTTGGTATATAAAAGAGAAAGGTTTGTTAGAACACACATTCAAATGGTTTTAAGCTGGTTTTACATTCCCCCCACCCTCCTTAACCAGACAGAACTAGGCCACTGCACTCAACTTCTCCCTGTAGATTGTGTGCTCCAGGACCCCTGACCATTTGGGTAGCCCTCCCTCCTGAGTCCTCTTCAGTATCTCAACATCCCCTTGAACTGAGAGACCCCAAACTAGAGACAGGACTCCTGGCACAGCCTTGCTAGGGATAATTAAAGGGAGTTAACAACCTCCCTCAACCTCCTGGTCACACTTTTCCCAGTGCTGTCTACTGTGAGCTTTCCCTTTTTGAGGAGGGAGCACTGTTGGCTCAAATTCAATATGGCATTTTCTGTAACTCCCAGGCCCCTTTCAGACAGGTAGTAAACTCTTAATTTACCTCATCATAGATTTAGTGAATATCTTTTCAGGTCAACGCCAATGATGACCTAGGGGTGGTGCTAGGAAACTGGAGTGGAAAATATGAGGGTGGTAAAAATCCCAGCAGTTGGACAGGAAGTGGTGAAATCCTGCAAAGCTGGAAGAAATCAGGATTCAAACCTGTTAAATATGGACAATGTTGGGTTTTTGCAGCAGTATTGACTACAGGTATGTTTTATGTCACACACATGACTGACACTGCACAGATTCTGTTAAATGAAGCACTAATAATACTTCCTATATGGAAGTCTCTGAAGACATTACTATGCTATATGAAACCTGCAGAAATATTGCTTCCTGACTGTGGTTTTCTCTTCACTCTTTAGTGCTTAGATGTCTGGGGATTCCCACTCGTACAATTACAAACTTCAGTTCTGCCCATGATGCAGATGAAAATCTGCGTGTGGATGAGTTTTATGATGCAGATGGAAATCATTTGGAGAGGGGAGCTGACAGCATATGGTAAGGCTCAATATTTAATATTAGAGCTTGTCAATGCCTGTAGTGTCCTCAGGTGCAGAGCATAGCTTCTAATGGCAAATGCTTTATCTTCTTAAAAATTGCCTTAAAAACTACTACATACACAGAGACGATCAATAAAAAAATACTACAAAATAATAGTACCAGACCTGGTGTTTTCATTCTTTCTCAGTTAAAGAAAGAATTGTGACCCAAATTACAACAGCTAATTGAAGCCAGGGCAGGCAAAGTTACAGATACGACACCACAGATGATTGAAAATTTGCAATATTGCACTGGATGTATCAAACAGTGGGGACTTAACCTAGTTTGAAACTCTTCTTCAAAACCAGTTCACATGAAACTGTAAAAGTTCAACAGAGACAGCTTTCCTGCCTTTTTTTTTTTCTTGCTTTTCTTGTAGTGGTATCATTTGCAGTGAAAATAATTTAACTACTGCTTCTATTAAGCATCAAATGCAGTTCAAACAAGCTTGCATTCAGCAAAGAGCAGTAGTCCCTCATTTTTTGACTGTTTACTCCCCTTCTTGTTCTGGACCCCTTCTAAATATAAGTGACATGTGTAACTGTAGCATTGTGCCAGAAGGAAACCAGCTATAACTAAGGAAGTGCATGGGCCCATAGCTTTTGGAGAAGAATAGCCTCTCAAGGCATTTTGTATAATTTCACAAATTTGTTTTCTGCCCTTGAGCATTTATATTTATTCCACAATGCAATTTTCAGCACCTTTCTAGTTAATGTAGTCAGGGTCAGGGTAGAAGTGGTGAGTCTCAGATAAGAACCTGTGCAAATGAAGGCATTTGATCCATTTAACTAAAATGGCTGATTAAAGGATGTGGACAGGAACTCATGAATACATACTAGTGGCTTACTTTGTTCATTCTTGCACACAGGAATTTCCACGTCTGGAATGAAAGCTGGTTTACACGCAACGACTTGGGCCCCTCATACAGTGGATGGCAAGTTCTGGATGCAACTCCCCAAGAACAAAGTGGAGGTATTCAAATTTTATTTCAGGAATAATGTTGAAAAATTATAAAGTCAGTCACTTTTAGAGAGAAGGGGAAAAAAAGTAAAATCATTGTAAAAGCAATTTGTCAACCTGCTCAGAAATAGCTGCAGAAGAAAATACTTTATCGGTTGCATTAGCTTCAGATCATCTGTGGATGCCAAGAAAGAAGCTAGACTTCCAGGAGTAGTTTTTACAGCAATTCCTGTATTTCCAATGTAGGTATCAAAGGCCATTGAAAATTAAGGGATAATATAAAAAAATCAAGTGTACTCTCAGAATAAACACAAGATACATTGATGACTGGCCTGGTATGAGGGTTTATGTGGATGAAAGGGCTTGAATGGGACAGCAGCATTGGGTAATTCAGGAGTCAGTGATAAATATCTGTCTAATAATCTGCTTACTGTCAAAGACCTAATTATGCCTAAATTCTTTTTCCTTGATGCTGTAGGAATTTATCAGTGTGGTCCTGCCTCACGGTATGCCATCAAAGAAGGAGAAGTAGATCTGGACTATGACTGCCCATTCGTGTTTGCAGAAGTGAATGCAGACTGTATGTACTGGAATTATGACTCTGCAACTGGAAAGAAAACTTTAATATTCTCTACATCTACAGAAATTGGTGTCTCCATCAGTACAAAGGCAGTTGGTAGAGATGATCGTGTAGATGTCACCAGTGATTATAAATATGAGGAAGGTAAGTAAAACCACTGGTTGTTCTGATCACACAGCTGCTTCATTCCCAAAAGTATATAAACTTGGAGTCTCTTTGTGGGAAATTTTGTGCTTTTATAAAGTAGGAGCAGAATTTATACTTTATTTATTTGATTCGTACAGAAGAGGGAAGAAAAGGTACTGAGTGAAAAAAATACTGGCTTGCCTTTTCTAATATGGAGTTGCTTTATGGGACGTAAATAAGGCAAGTCCAAGTATCCCCAAAGAAAGCATTTACTGTTCCATCTGCCTATTGCTGACATGCAATGTCTGCCTCTGCTTAGTGAGAACTAGGCTACAGTTCAGTTATTTGTCTGCAGGATGAAAGGCCTGTTACAGAAACCTAACCTAAACCAGCACTTAGGCCCAGGAGAAGAAACTCTTTCAAAGGGTCCAAGAGCACAGCACCTTGTCAGTCCTTTGGGTCTGATTGTGCCCATTTGTGTTTCTCTTTTTCCTTTGCTCATGGGCAGCTTCTGCTTTCCCTGTTAAACTGTCATTACGTCAATCCATGAGCCTTCTCCCCTCTTATGGAAATGGGGAATGAGGTGCTGGGTGGATGGTTGGCTGCCAGCCAGAGTCAAATCACCACACAGTGCCATCAGCCTTCCCCAACATTGGGGCCTTCTCTGTACTAGCAAATAAGAATTCACATTTCTAAATGTTACAGCCGTAAAAAGGGATAAAAATGGGGAAAGAGAAACTTTAGACTTAAGATTTTATGTTAAAAAAAAAAAGTTATTAGAAGGACAGTGACATTACTGACTGCAGATCCAGAAAATGAGGTATGGCTGTGGAAAACAGAAGGTCTATTTATCTCTAAATACAGACACTACGTCCTTCTAGCTTGTCTCCAGCAGCCATGTAAAATAAGAGATGCATGTTAACTGTTGAGGATAATTTTCATGGCTCTCCCTGACAGGTTCTGCAAAAGAAAGAGATATTTTTAAAAAAGCCCGTAAGAAGCTAGGACTTGAGGATAAATTTGATCCTACAGCACCGACACAAGAGGAAATTGAACAGAAGCCTGACATCTCAGGGAAATTCAAGGTGGCTGGCTCTTTAGAAGTTGGCAAAGATCTCAACCTACTTCTGGTTCTTGAAAATTTACAATCTGATGCTAAGACTGTAAATGTAAATATGACTGCATGGAGTACTCTGTATACTAGAAGACCAGTTAATGAGATCTGGAAGGACTCCATATCTGTCACTCTGGCTCCAAAGGAAGGTAATTTTTCAAATAACTTTTAATCATAATGGTTTTATCAGTAAATGGGCATTGGAGGCTGGTCAGCTTGGGGGAAAAAGCTCTAACAAACAGCAATCTTAAATCCCTACAAAGAAAAGGCTGAGAAAAATATTACATTGCACATACATTAACAAGGCATGTGTCCCACTATCATGTTCCCAGGTACTTTTCACATTTTGGAAAATGTTACCATTAGGAGCCTGGGATAAGAGATATATCAGCATCTCTAAAGTGAGGTGAAAGATCATTGAATCACAACTGATAGTATCCTGTATTAATCTTAGGCTTCAAGTCATTAGCAAGAAGCAGAAATAATAATTAATTTCTTTAGTATGTAACTTAACTTCTGGAGAGGCACCAGTAAACTCCTTAAACTCCCACTGTTGCATCTTTCAGAGCAATAGGGAGGAAAACAAGCCAGGCAATACAGTAATAGGGAATGGAGAAGGGATAACATTGAAAAAATCACGATCTATCTAAAGCAAACTGATAGACTTGCATGAATTAATTTTGGCAGTGATGGTTGAAGGCCCTCCTAGTCCTAGTGACAGCATAAAAGGAAAATACTAATGTTAAGTATGAAGCTCTGTGGGCTTGTAAAAGCATGTACCAATTCCTTTTTTTTTTTCCTTCCAGAAAAACAATTTCCCATTAAGATAAAGTATCCTGAATACCAGCAGCAGTTAACTACAGACAAAACAATCCAGGTCACAGCTTTGTGTCATGTAGAAGATGGGATTCAAGTGCTCGTGCAAAGAAACATCACCCTGGACAATCCTGCCATCGACATACAGGTAAATTTCCTTTGCTGTAACTGCAGTGGCAGAGAAAAGGGAAAGTGAGCTCTTTACGAGCACTTTCTTCCCGAAAGAAATGTTCTGCTCATATTCTGCCACGGTCCATCACAGCATCTCCTAATACCTCCTCTTCTGATGCCTGAAAAGGCTCAGATAGAAAAGACCACTGAGAACCTGGCCTCACAAGGATTTTCTTTGCACAGATACTTGGTGAAGCAAAAGTGAATGAAGAGGTGGTTGTGGAAGTGGCATTTACCAATCCTACCAATACAGAGGTGAAGGACTGTGTGCTGCAGGTGGAAGGCAATGACCTGCTCCGAGGAATCCTGGAGTTACGGTAAGTATGAGAAATGTCTGATTTCTGCTGTCAAAGATACATGAGCAAGAATGTGGGCATGGATGAGTTGGAACTGGACTATGGGATGAGACATCATTTTCTTCTTGCTGTAACTTGGGAGGCCACTCAGAGTGTAACATCTCATAACAAAGCACACAGCAATGAACCAGCCCTTCATCTAGGCTGGGCTTTGGCTCCACGGTTTGGGAGCTCAAATAATTGCTGTCATAATTGGACAGAACTTGTTTTCCTGCCTATCTAGCAGGAGCACACAGTTCCAGGAAAAAAAATTCATGCTTACCCAAGCTGTAAATGTTGCTGAGGCTGTCTATTCTGCTATAGGCTAGACAGGTTGCACCTTCTTGTTCTGATCAAAGGCCAACAATAGGATACATGACTATTTCTGTCCATACTTACCCAAATTACAACCTATATTAACAAGGATTTTTTTTTTCACTTTATTAAATGGACTGCAGGTGCCAATCTGGGTGCTCAGCATTCTAAACAAATTATATCCGACAGGTAGAAATACATGTAAAAAGCAGATACACCAGTCTCAGCTTTGGGAACAAAAATTAAGACTGCTTAGACACAGGTTGTGCTCTTACAGGGTGGGACCTCTGAAAAGCACAAAGCCAAGTCTGCTCCATGCTTAGCATATCAACAAATCCTAACAAAGGCAGTTATTTCTGGAAAATACCTGGGATATGGGAACATGCTCTTTAACTGAATACACAAGCAAACACAAACAAACAAACACAGCAACTTAACATTGCCATTTGCACTTGAGCAATTAGGAATGGTCCATCCCATCATTTATGAGCTCTCCTGAGGGAATTTACCAGCCTCATGTTGTCTATCCCATACAATTTTATCCTCAGGCAAGACAAGACAATATTACAGGGTAAGGGAAAAACATTAACAAGAGTTTCCAAGAATTACAAAATACACTGGTGTAAAACATTTTAACCTCCATTCAAAATTTCCTGCTCTGTAAACACCGAGGTTTTCTTGGTGCTATAATCTATTCTAATTCAGGCATTGGAATTAACATTCTTCATGCTCTCAGATTATATTTTGCAATGATTGAGTAATGTCTTACACCCTCTGTTCTGCATGAAGTCTTATCTCACATATTATTATGTCCCTCTTTGTGGGCTTATCTGGGTTACTGCATAATGAATTTTTGAGAGCCCTAATGTATGGATTTGAGGCTTTAAATACTTATCAGATAGCCAAGTCATGTGTGGTCTTTTCATGGCCATCTTACTTTGAAGTGATAAGAATTCTTACTCCAGGTGAAAGATGATTAGTGAAGAAACTCAAGCATGATGCATAAGCCTGTTTTCAACTTATATTTTCCCTCTGTTTCCTTTTTTGTAGCATACCACCACTGAAAGCCAGTGAGAAATCCAGTACCAAGTTTAAACTTATCCCTTCTGAGGCGGGTCCCAAACATCTACTTGTTAATTTCTCCTGTGATAAATTTGCAGATATCAAGACCTTTAAGATGGTAAATGTGATTAACTAACATGAAGATATACAAGGAGTGGTCTGTGTGTGTATAAACTGAACAAAATGTGATAAGAAATCTTGTATAGAAAACAATGAGATAATCAGCAAAAGAAATCTTCACTTCCTCTGATAAAGGGTCACCAACATCAAATCATTGCAATTTGACATTGTAATTTTAAATAAACTGAGGAATGGTTGATTCTTCATTTACTGTTTTGAGTGTCCATGTTATTAAAAAGAACATTTTACCTTCTACTTAGAGACTGATTTTTGTGTGGCTTTCTTTGGAATTAAAATCCTCCTGGCTCCAGAAGTCTCTGCACAAACATTCATAAACTCATTATTACATATTGAAAGCCTTATCCAGTGGACTTCCAAAGCAGTGTTTCTCCTTACTGGAACTGTGATACTAGAAAAGAGTGAGGGTGACTTGCACAATTTATGTCATTTAGCTTTGCCTTCTTTGCTACAAACTCTGTCCTGACATTTTTCCTGGGGTTGGTTTTTTTTTTTTTTTTTTTGGTAAATCACAGTGACCAAATGAGGCATAGGAAATGTTCAACAGGAATTTGGGTGGTGTCCAATTTGTGAGCCATTCATCAAACATTGGGGTAATTGCCCAGCTCAGTGTACATATTTTAGCATGTTGATATTTTGCACTTGCTGAAAGTCTTCTTTGGGAATAAAAGGCAGGGTAATCTTAAGCCTGAGGGTACTTTGATTTGAGAACAGTTAGGAGTCCTTCACTATAGATTATGTGTCAGAAAATCATCTCTTAGATTCGAGTTTAGTAAAGCAAACTTAAAGCCTTTATGGGAGGACTGGTACAGGCTAAATGATGGGTTCCAGTGAAGTAGGGGTAGCCCAGTGAATGACTTGGTTTATGGGCAATAACTGTGTAAGAGTATGTCAAGCTCTGACTGAAAATGACTGTGTAGGTAAAGTGGCTGGAAAGCCAAGCTGCTGCTCTATTGCAGTGCTGGGCCAGGAAGCAATAAAATCTTAACTCTGTGCCCCAACTTCCACCACACTACACAGGGTATTGTGACTTGTCACAGGGACTTCTCACTGTTGAGGAGTCCAAGGTCAGATTGGTTATAAAGTTCTTTTGTCCTTGTAGCCTGCAGAATTGCTTTAGAAGGGCACCTGCAGCCGCCTTGGTTTCCTGCTGCCAGTCACAGGATGTCAGTATTTTATGGACATAAAATGGGATGAGCTGCAGAGAGGCTGTGCAAGGCACCCATATTAGTATCTTCTCTTTTTTCCTGATGTTCCTCAAGGCTTGCCAGAGCCAAGAGTTCTCATTGTGTAAATCATGGATCCATAGAATGGCTTGGGTTGGAAGGGACCTCAAAGATAATCTAGTTCCAATCCCCCTGTTTTGGGCAGGGACACTTTTCATTAGACCAGGTTGCTCAGAGCCCCATCCAAGCCGGCCTTGAACACTTCCAGGGATGGGGCAGCCACAGCTTCTCTGGGCAACTTGTGCCAGGGCCTCAGCACCCTCACAGGGAAGAATTCTTTTCTAATATCCAATCTAAACCTACTCTGTGTCAGTTTGAAGCCATTTCCCCTTGTCCTGTCACTCCACACCCTTGTAAATAGTCTCTCTCCATCTTTCTTGTAGGCTCCCTTCAGATACTGGCGGGCCACAATTAAATCACCCAAAAGCCTTCTCTTTTCCAGGCTGAAGAAACACAGTTCCCTCAGACTTCCTCACAGGAGAGGGGCTCCATCCCTCTGATTGTCTTGGTGGCCTCCTCTGGGCTACAGTAAACCACAGTAGATTTCAAGCTCAAGCACAGCCTTGAGTTTAGAATGTAGATACACGCTTAATGACTTCTTTTTACATCTCTTGTGTGTGTGAAACACCCAGAGTGTGCTAAAGTCAAGTGAATTGCATGAGCAGAAACAGGAGAAACCTTTAAATCAGACCTTCCCCTGCAATACTCCATGCACATGAAGTTAATGTGTCTAACTAAAAGACAACTCCAATACAGACTCACAGAAGAGATTCTGAAATGGGGGGGGGGTTTTGTGGAATTTATGCTGCTTTCCTCTTTCTAGTAAAAAGTAGTAACAAGACAAAGATAAGGTGGATTTAGTTACCCTGGGCATATGAACAGTAGACAAAATTGTTAAGGAGATGAATGAAATCATAAAATTTTTCCCTGAAAGTTGGCAAATTGAAGGGCAATTCCAAGAATATGATACAAGGGGAAAAGAGGAACAAAGTCTTTTGAACCATTTTGGATGATGGGTGGGTGGAATGGAGTTAGGAAAAACACCTGTGACAACCTTCAGCCATTAGTCACTTAGGAACCATGACTGCTGCATTCCAAAGGGATTACAACAGCAGCTGCTGGTGCTTTGCTGTGGTGAAGGTGAGACTGGCAGGTACCAGTTTGGGATGCAGGCCAGTCTGAGAGAGGTTCTGGTGGCTCGGTGAGTACCACTGTGGGCGTGCCTTGCAGAGGTAAAGGAGGTGGTTGCAGCCAAGACAGAAAAAGTGTTCTGAGACTTAATTACGTATGTGAGGAGCAAGGAAGAAGAAAGGAAATAGTCAAATGCCAGTGGGAGCAATGTGTAACATCTGAGGCAATCACTGTAAGTACTGAACGCCTGAACTTAAGAACTGGTCGATGCGGTTTGTCACTAGGGCTGTGTGTGAAGATCAGGTAACATCAGAGGCTTGTGGCTCTTATGGTTTCCAAGGAATATGAATTAAGGAAAAGAGAAAAAAACCAACTGAAATAGCTCTGGAGAGCAATCAAACCCATTTGAGGTGATTCCTGGAACAAGTCTTGACAGCCTGAACATCCTGGAAACTTCCAAGGGAAGGAAGAACTGCTGAATTATAATGTAAGTGGAGATGTGCTGTGACAGATACTGCTGCCTAGTGGGAAAAGCTTCAGTGTTTTTCTTTGGGATAAGGCTGGCTGGCATGACTGTCATATTAGTAAGTGCTCTTAGTCTTTGTAGTACAAAAACAAAGTTTCTCAAAAAGGTACAAGAAGCCTTTGTAAAATCTACCTTAGAAACAGCTGCTGGAGCTTAACTTGCTGCTTTTTTAGTTTGTTTTTCTTTCACTGTAACTTAAAATTCAGACTAATTTATTTTTAAGTCTTTACTGAGTGCTAAAACATGATCACTGAGGCTGCAGAATCTTAAGGAGATAATCCTCTTCAAAACTACATAATTTTATTACTTGTACTCTTTTACAAAGTGATGGTACAAAACCAAAAATAAATACATTCATAAATCCAAAAAGAAATATAGTAAGGGTTTTTAAAACAGGCTTAAAGTTTGTGCTGACAAAAAGTACTCAAAGTTATTAGTTTGCAAGTTCTTTTTGAAATAAAACTTCTGGGAAATACTAATAGATGGAGCTAACTTAACAGGTAAACAGATATTTGTTTCTAGTGGGAGCTTATAATTTTATATGTCAGAGGGTAGTGGAGATAATATTAGACAAAAAAACCCCTCTGAAACCAACCCACAGCTGTTGGACAAACCCAGAAGTGATATTAACCAACATGGAAGTTAAGTCATGAGGAAATGCTCCTTTTTCCTTCAGACAGCTTTTACATCCCACCATGCTGCCCATTTCCTCATCCTTAAAGATAACTTATTCATGGCACACCTATTATCTTTGTAGGAAGTTCTTTTTGTCTTGGGATTCAGGAGCATGCATTTCCTCTGAGTAAATAATTTTGGTATCTCCTCCCATAATTACACCCACGTTGAGTAGGAACTCTGGCATTAGACAGACATATATTATAGGAACCAGTTAATTCGTTTGACAACTTTACAGGTATTAATAACAACTGCTAAGTACCTCTCCCTTCTCTCAAATTTCAGCTGACAGCACAAAAAGATTGCTGGGTTTGTTCTTTTTATGATTGATTTGACTTGGACATCCTTGAAGAACAAAGTGGAAGTTGTATGCAATTCTCATAAGCTGAGGGAATGGCAGGTGAGTTCTGCAAGTCATTTGTTTCCCTTCAGCAGGTACTTACTCAGGGCTGTTTCCTCAGGATTCATGCCCTGTAGGTATCTGCTCAGATTTCTTATCTGAAGGATATTTTACCTTGTAATTTGTTCTTGCACTTCCTTTTCAAAATTTTAATGTTGTTATTGTTAAGACTTGTTTGAGAGTAATTCTTGAGCTAAACAAAGGATATTGGGATAGGGAGGAGAAAAGAAATTTTCATTACTTCAAAAACCACCATTTTTAAAATGCTTTTTCAGAGATGTGTTATGATTGGTATTAAAAATTTTGTGTAATCCATTCTAATGGAGCTGTGAGCATGGAACCTATAGATGGGAATTCAAAGATGCATTAAAACCCTACCAAAGGAAAAGAGTAATGACAGTATCTCTGCTTTTTCAAGGTTAAAATGAAGATGATTATTGAGCTGGGCAATTGCAAAGCAGGGTTCTTCCTCATTTAATGGAAAAAACATTTACAAATCAGCTCTGCAGGGAGAGCAGCAGCTAACTGCAGTTCACTGTTGTCCCATTATTCATACTAAAAATTCTCCTTTTCAGTCCATCAGTACTTTCTCACACTACCTCTTTGTGGTCTTAAACTACCAAAAAAACCCCAGTTCTTGCTTGAATTTAATTATAACACTTTTTTTCATAAATTAGTTTTACTTTTATCGCTTCTTCAAGGATTAGGTGTAAATTGTGGTTTAATATGCACCTATATTGTTTCAGATCTGACTTAGTATTTCACTGATAAGCTCCATGGTGTGCCCTAGAAGCTTGTTTGAAGATCCCTACAATAATATTGCATAGGCATTAATCCATCCTTTCCATCCTATTCTTTTTGTTGTTATTATTGTTTTCCTTTGATTTCCCTTTAAAATGGTGGTGGTCATGTGCCCCCATCCTGTCCCCACTCCCCCCACCCCCAACCTCGTTGCATTTATGATACTGACATTAATAAAAATTACTTGGAGGAACCTTCACCAAGGTACTTGCCCTGAGCATTTGTCAAAACTTGAAACACAATGCTCCAGGTGTATTTTGTAGAGTCTCCCAGGGCAGATCCAAACACAGAAAGTGCTTCTCAGCATTCCCAAAGACAGCATAACTGCTCAGGTTTGAGCATGGCAACAGAACAGGGAAGGGAAAACAATCTTGCAAGGAAGATCATATACATATTTGCTTGTCATAAAGGTAGTTTAGCATTTGAGGTGTCAGGAACCACTTTATGGGGTTTAAACCACAGCCCATAAATAACAGCAAATGTGCAGGAGGACACGGTATGAGAGAACTCCAAGCACACTGCAGGTCAGAATTCTTCTGTGACATGAAGTTACTGCCTACTAGAACAGGAATGCCAGTGGTCCAGTTGTCACCTTGAACAGAGCTAGATCCAGACAGATTGATTTGTCAAAAGCTTCAGCATGTCCTCAAATACCTCTTGTTCACCCATATAAGACAGATGATCTCTCACTATGCATTTTTCCTTGCATCTAGGCCAAATGGCATCAGAATCTAAGCAGGAAAAGTAAGATGTCCTAATTGCCATTCCTGTGATCCTAAAAATATGTATGTTTAAAATGTAGAGGGGCTACAGGCCACTTTATTTGGTGCTGATTATGAAATGACACCAATTTGCCCCTGTAAATTTTTTTTTAAGTCCAGTGGTAAAACAGCATCCAGCACTGTACAGGAGTATGTAAGTACTCTGTAAGAGGGCTCTTTAACAAAACCCAAGGAAAGATTTCTATTACCGACCAATAGACTTAATTTAATGGGGCATCTGCTTTTTAGTTGTACTTCCTCCCACAAGAGGTAATTGCTCTTAGTAACCTCATCATGCCACTAAACAGCAAATGACCTCATGCCAGTTGCTTCTTTGTGACTTCTCTGGTGTTTTACAGATCTGACCCCAACACACATCAGCTGGCAGCCATCAGTGAATGCAGCCAACCACCACACCAATAGATATGCCAACACTGAGCTGACTGTGAGGCGAGGACAAGCCTTCAACATCACCCTGTACTTTAACAGACCAAGGCAGAATGGGGAGAGCCTAGGATTTGTCACTGAAATAGGTAACATTCCCATAGCTTAATCCATCGTCAGAGAATTATAATCTTTATTCCTTGCATTTGTCTCCTTATTCTATTTAGGGAGGCAATTTTTCTGCATGTATTTTTAGTGCTTCCCGCACCCCAGAATGCTCAGTTTCAAGTGTGAGGTTAATGTTGAAACCACACTCTGGAATGGAAACCAGTGACTCCTTCTTTCTGGCAGGGCCATCCCCCTCGGAATCTCATCGCACAAGGGCTGCATTTAACCTCTCTGAGGGAGGGGGCAGTGGCTGGAGTGCTGCCCAAGGACCCAGCGATTCTGGATCCATGAACTTTACAATAACCAGCCCAGCCAATGCTGTCATCGGGCGATACAACCTCACCCTCCGGGTCACCTCAGGGAACAAGATCTTCTCCAGATACCTGGGCCAGTTTGTGTTACTCTTCAACCCTTGGTGCCCAGGTAGGTGCCAATGCCTTTGCTGTCGAACACAACTGACCTTGTTGCTTTCCTACCTGCACAGAGCTGCTCCCTCAAGCTGTCTCTCTTTGGGTCACCAGCTGCTGCAATCTCAGCTGTGTGCTCAGAGATCTGGTTTCATTACACTAAAAAGCTGCTGCCACCACCCCACCTCCTTTTTACCCTAACAAAATGTGCTATGGGGTTATATCATAGACTCTTCAGAAACAAGCAGATCACTTTTTCTGTAGACAAGGGCTTCTCTGGGTAAACCGCTCCAGTGCATCACTGCCCTCTGGTAAAGAATTTCTTCCTAACAGCTAATCTCTCCTTTCTTAGGTTATAACAGTTCCCCCTTGTCCTATCACTCTCAGTCCATGTTGCTCTCTCCTCTTTTTATAAGCCCCTTTCAAGTACTGGAAAGCCTCAATGAGGTCTCCCTGGAGCCTTCTCTTCTCCAGGCAGAATACCCCCAGCTCTCCCAGCCAGTCTCCAGAGCAGAGGGCTCCAGACCTCGGAGTATCCCTGTGGCATCCTCTGGAGGCTCTAACAGGTCCACACCTTTCTTGTGCTGAGAAGCCCAGAACTGGATGCAGTGCTCCAGATGGTGTCTCATAAAGGCACAGTAGAGGGGGAGAATCCCCTCCCTCAACCTGCTGCCCACCCCTCTGGTGATGCAGCCCAGGATGTGGTTGGCCTTCTGGGCTACAAGCACACACTGCTGGCTCCTGTCCAATTCCCATATTTTTCATTTTGGGCTGAAAATGGACAACTCTTGTTGCTCCATGTTTTCATTTCTGCATTTCTTCTGCAACATCCTGAGACTGCAAATTTCTAACCTCATATTTTGCAACTTTGCAATAGTCTAGAAACCTGGGTTGGCCTGAAAACATGACACTCTAGAGTGAAGAGAACTCTAAGCCATCCCAGTGAGTAAACAACTTATATGAGAAAAGTAGCCACACTCATCCACTACTTTTTCCCTTGACCATATGTTAGTCAAGAGCCACTAAGGAATACGTCAATAGCCAAGATGAAAAAAGCTGCTAATTAGCCCAGCAAGTCCTGGAAGGCAGAAATAATTATACAAATATGTTCAGGAAACTCAGACCATCTCTGCATAGACAGTCCTGAGGGGAAAAACCTCCCCAGAAGCCCCTGAAAAATAATTTGTGTGTAACTTGTAATTGAGGGAAACCACACTGGAGGGACAGCAATATTTGACAGCTCCTGAACTGGAACACCAGCATAGCAATGGTACCCAAGAGACCAAACTCTTCTCAGATGAAAACTGAGAAAAACTAAGCTGTGCCCATTACAATTTTAAACTAATGATTTTGTGGAAGAGTCCTCCAGATTTACCAGATGATGCAATGACTACTAACAGATAAAAGGGAGTATCCTTAATGCTGAATGGAGGATGCTGCTGAATAAGTTCTGCAGAGTTGGAATAGCTCCCTGATCCTGAAAAACAGGAACAGATTCAGTTTGAGGGTATGTTCCCACTACTGTAAGTGTCATAGCAGAAGGGAAATAGGAAATTTATTTTCTGGGCAAAGGATAAATGGCAAATCTGGTCTGTAGATAGGGTACCAGGTGGGAGGTTGGGCTTTAAGCTGGGGAATACAGAAATTAGTTCATCAACTGTAATAACAGAAAAGAACTACTTATAAGAAAACAGTCAGGACCAGAGAAAGGAAAAGCACTGGATTGGACAAAAGCTACTAGAGAGTGGATCCTTAAGTGTCATCTGAAAAAACACTCAGGTCAAATAGTTCATCACTGACTTTGACATGCTGACATTAAACAGCATTGTCCATGAACAGATGGGCTGGGACAACACACAGAAATAACTGGCTGACCTTAGAGACTGGAGAAGGTGAGAAGAAATAAGATATAGTAATAGGAAATAGAAGACCATACCTCTAGGGAGAAATAACAATGATTTCAGTGACAGACTTATCATCTGGAAATCATGAGGAATGCAAAAGCCCTTGTTAATCAAAGAACAAGAACCAATGTGAAATGGCCCTGAAAAAGGAAAATGCAATCTTAAGCTGTGTAAGAGAAAACAGTTAGTCAGATTTAAATGTTAATGCCTTTGGATGAGATGACAAAAATTAAAACATGTTCAGTGAAGGGTTACTAGTATAAATGAACACATGAAAAACCTTTTGGACCAAAAAAAAAATATTCTAGTTTAGCAAGCTATAAAGGTTTATTGAGAGTACATAAACCTTAGAAAAAAGGAAATGTTCTTCAGCTGATTATACAAGGACATTTAGATTGCTCCGAATAATCAACTCACAGGGCTAGAAGAATCTTAGAAAGTCATCTAGTCTCACACCAGGGCTCTAAGGCAGGTTCAGTTCAGCACTTAGGTCATTCCTGACAGGTCTTGAATTCCTTCTTAATGACCAGCCATTAGGGAAGCTCCAGTACCTCCCCTGGCAATTCCCTCCAATTAAACACAAGCCATTCTATTAGAACTTTATCCTATTAACTAACCAAATCTTTCCTGCTTTGACTGTAGCATATAATTCCTCATCATACACATGACAGACACCAAGAATAGATTTTATTTCCCCCTGCCCCATTCTCTTCACAAGAATTTCTGGAATTGATTACAATGCTTGCCCCATTCCTCACCCCCATTTTTTCCCTACTTAAAATAATTCTGAGTTAATTCATACTTCAGATTTTCAGGAATGCTGAGCATTCTCAGTGCTCCTCCCATTCTTTCCAACTGGCCCACACCTCGAAGTGCAGCCCCTGAAACTGCACACAGGTCTCCATGTCCATGCTACCCCAAAACCTCAGGAATCAACAATGATATTATTTTTGAAAAGTGTGGACAACAACCACAAAAATAGATTTTTATCACATGATACAATTTTAAAAATAAATTGCAATCTTTTTATTTGCAGGAAGGGAAGGATGGGAAGTTCCTATAGGAAGGTAAAGAAGTTGATTCAATAAAATAGAAAAACTGATCTTTTTGTATGTATTTCCTGAAATCCTGAACCTTTCAGAAAATATTTTTAAACATTATGGAATTAAAAGCAAAGCTAAGCAGATATTGCTATCTAAAGAGTGACCAACCTAAACCTCTGTGGGAACCAATGCTTTCATAGCAGCTACAAACTGTGCCATAAACTTGGAAAAACAATGAGGAACAATGAAATCCAAGTGAATGGCTGAGCAGGTTATCCCAGTAACATTCCTGATAGAACTCTGGATCAGTCAAGCAAAAGTCTTCATTTAGGAATCTTAAAACAAGGCAAATACATCTGGAAAAGAGAGAAAAATGCCATCTGTGTGGCTCCTTTCAAATATCTGTTCCACTTCTAACTACCCTGAGAAGACAGAAAAATGTGGTGAGCTAGCCTGGACTTTTCTCCACCTTCCTCACAAAAACACAATGTGCAGATAGGGGACATTTAGATAATGCACAAGGATATCCTAAAAGTAGGGGAAAAAAGTTAAGTAATATAATATGGATCCTTCTTTCATCCCCCCACACCTCCCCTGGCCATATACAATAACAGACATTATCACTGAACTGTACCTGTTCATGGAGCTGTAACAATTCTATTTTGCAAATAGAAGTTTTCTCCTTGCTAAATCAAGACAAAAATGTTTCTGAAACGTTGCTGGTATTCCCAGCTTTAAGTCTGCCCAACTTGGTTTTCAGGTGATGATGTCTACATGTCCAACGAAAATGAGAGACAAGAATATGTTCTAAATGAAAATGGAATAATCTTTGTGGGCAATGCAAGGTACATTGAAGCAAGAGGGTGGTATTATGGACAGGTAAGTCACAAGGAATTCATCTGGACTCTCATTCTGCCTCCAATAGCATTTCTCTTATCATTATTTGCTGTTAATATAACGACTGTACAAATCTGGGTAGCCTTACTTGTGGTTTGCTCACAGTGTGTCTAACAGTGTGCCCCACTGTCCCTATCACCTCCGTGCTGGAATATCTCAGAAAGGAGGAACTGCAGTAGAAAATCCTTTAATTCTGTTTGTGAAACCACCCATTTTCTTAAAAAATTATCTTGTCTGATCACAGTTTCAAGATCTTCTAAATATCTGCCTCACCATGCTTGATCTGAGCCTGTACTATCGTCAGGACCCAGCCATGGATGTGTCACGAAGAGGAGATCCTAAATATGTGGGCCGAGTAATCAGTTCTATGGTAAGAAATGGACAACTTAACCCAAATCCCACATAAGAAAGCAGAAAGCACCACTGAGACTCAGCCACCTGCATCCTAAGCAATATAATAAACTAGATATAGTGCATTACACACAATTAATTTCGTGCATTCTGTCCATTGGCTCCTTTTTAGATCAATGGAAATGATAACGACAATGGAGTTCTCCTGGGAAAGTGGCAAGGAAGTTTCCACTCGCATGAGAACCCATCCAGATGGGATGGCAGCGTGGTGATCCTCAAGAAATGGCGTCAGGACAACTACAGGCCTGTTCAGTATGGCCAGTGCTGGGTTTTTGCAGGTGTGATGTGTACAGGTAAGCTGTAAGAACACAGGACTGGGGTGAAATGGAGGCATCCGTGACCTCCGGTTTTATCAAAACCACAAAGCAATAATTTCTACAAGAGGAACAGTGCTGTGAAGACCACTAATGCTGAAGAATCACAAAATATTTAGACACTTTGTTTCTCAGATATTTGTAATCATTGAACTAAGGCTGTGTGGGTTCTGTTGCATTTCTTGCTCGTTTGGTTTTTTTTATAAAATATATTTCAGTTTTGAGGTGCTTGGGGATTCCAACTCGTTTGGTTTCAAATTTTAACTCTGCCCATGACGTGGATAGAAACCTGAGTATCGACAAGTACTATGACAGCTCTGGAAGGAGTCTTAATATCAGCAAGGATTCCACATGGTAAATATAATTTCTTCCATCTCACCAACAACAATAGAGAGGATTTAGGAGACTTAAAAACATGAACACTAGTAGTACAAAAGCAACTGAGTGGGCAAAATGTAACACAACCATCTAAATTAATACTGCAGACATCCATTTGGGAAAAAACCAACCAAACAACATACTTCATGATGTTCTCCCTCCCTGCCCTGAGGTCCATACCTCAAAAGCAGGCAGTAAATCTGTCCTTTGAAAAAGGTACTGTAACTTGACAGTTTGTGTCTCAGTTTAGAGTTTAGAAAAATTTGTTAAAAATTCACTACACTTCTCCAATTGGAAGTTTGCATGACTCTGTATTACTGTGCTTTTTAGACATTGTTCTTTGTCTCCAGGGATTATCATGTCTGGAATGAAAGCTGGTTCATTCGCCCAGACCTGGGAAGATCATATAGTGGGTGGCAGGTTTTAGATGCAACTCCACAAGAACAGAGCAGAGGTAACAGCATAAGCTCTCAGCCTGACTTAAGAGTCCTTCTCCAAACTGAGCACAACTAATAAAGTATAACCTTTTTTTTTTTCACATTTTAGGAATTTTTCAGTGTGGCCCTGCATCTGTCTTAGCCATCAAAGAAGGTGAAGTAGACCTGGATTACGACACCTTGTTTGTGTACTCAGAGGTGAACGCCGACTGCAACAGATGGATTGTATACAATGATGGAACTAAGAAAAGAGTTTATTGTGATACTGAAATCATTGGCAGGTCCATCAGCACCAAAGCTGTGGGCAGCAATGGCCGTGTGGATGTCACTGCTAACTACAAATATCCAGAAGGTAAAGGAATTATCACAAATTATCTCCTATTACTGCCTACTGAATCCTTGGTGCTGGGAAGCTAGAATGGGTAACCTGCTTTGTTTGAGCATCTCTCCCCTGCCTTTAGAAGGTATTTCTGCCAGTGTTCTCAGACTACTTTCTTAATACAGTGCGTGTTATATTTCTGGTTTGTGCATTTAGTAGCTTCCTTATTAAGGGAAAATACAAAATATACTTTAGTCCCTTACACAGAAGTGTAAAATTTAATGCATACACAAAACAGGGCTATAAAATACATTTTACTACCCAAGGCAGACAAATCCTCAGGGTTTCACTCCTCAGTGTTTTAGTGCAACCATATTTAATACAGAGGCTGGCTGTTGTCAGATAAGCAGAGTAGCACTTAGCACACAACTGCATGTTCTGACCAGAGAAAAAGAAATCTCACATCCTAAACAAATACAAATGCATCATATTTCATTTTAGTGATTTATTCACCTCGTAACCGTATATCCCTTGTGAAAAATCTGAATGGAGGCTTAATGAAGATATGGGGAGCTTTTAAGTACTGCATATTTCTGAGTGATGCTGTTACCCTGTATTGGTCTGAAAGCCTTTACACAGAGGAAGTGCATTTGCAACAAAAGTAGAATTTTACTTGGTTCTCTGCTTCCACCAGGTTCTTCCGAGGAAAGACGAGTTTATAAAAAGGCCTTGGCTAAGATACTTGGAACAAGTGTCACAGAAGGACGCACAGACTCCCCCGAGGGAAGACCTTCAGAGACAATGAGAAACCCTGGGATCGCTGGGAAATTCAAGCTGGCCGAACCTCCAGTTTTTGGCAAAGACATTAACCTAATCCTGGTCCTCAGCAACCTCTCCTCTGACCGCAAGAGCGTGAGGGTGGACATGAGTGCCTCAACCATCCTGTACACAAGGAGAGCAGTGGCAGAGATCCTGAAGGCAGCCACTTCTGTGGAGCTTGGTCCTAAACAAGGTAACTTTTAATGTCCCTAAGGAGCCAATATAGCTCTCTTCCTAGCCTCATGAAGGAAGAAACATCAGTATCATACCTATATCAGCTTTGTAGTGCATCTACTCATTCCACCTCTTCATAGCATGGTTTATGAGTACATTTTCCATTATTTTTTTCCCTCTGAAAACTTTTACTAGTTCAAGCATTAATTGGATGTCTCATGAAATGTTACATAGAAGGCTACACTTATGTTATAGTTCCAGAAGCAGCACTATACATATGTGTATGTGTCATGGTTTCTATATGTATATATATATGTGCGTGTGTGTGGTGATTATTACACAGGAACACATCTTACTCTTAACAAATACAGAAAATTTGATGCGTGCCTTCTGGCACTCAACAGGCAACACATGAAAAGAAATCAGCTAGGAAAAAGTTTAAAAGTTAAAGTGAAACTCTGTCTCTCTTTTGAAGAGTCAAGACTATTGAAATTATTATAGAGATCTTTTTCATCCCCAGGGGCTACAAAGATAAACATTTTTTCCATACACAGCAGAAAAGTTGTAGGACTACAATGAGCAGCTGACCAGGTCACTTGAAAAGGATCTCTGTGAAACTTGACCCAAACTTTCTTCTCGACTGAGGTAAAATAAAGAGGATATAAGGACGGAATAGATTAAAATGGTTATACCTCTAATCATTAGAAATACAAAGGGTCAGGAATCCAGTGAAATGCAGATGAGCAAACTCCCTCAGTTTCAGGCCAAAATCCTCTATTCAAAACTGTAAGGGTCAAATGGGTTAAAGTAGAAAAAGGTCACCAGAAGAGGGAAATACACAACCAGTCTCACAAGAAGGAAATATAAACAAATTCCACTGCCATCATTTTTCTCTTCAGTAATTAATAAAACCCCTCACTATAACTCTTTTCCGTAGCTTTCTTTGAAAATATAATGGTTCCTAAATATATGTCTGAATTCCAGGGAAGCAAATCCGGGTAAAGATCCCTTATACTCATTATGGAAGATATCTGACTACTGACAAAAGGATCCAAGTCACTGCTTTGTGCGAAGTCATGCGCACACACGGGCTGAGGCTGCTGGTGGAGAAGACAATCATTTTAGAGGACACAAACATCATCATTAAGGTGAACAATTTTCTCCCTGATGTTCTGAACAGACACTACAAGATCTGGAGCTCAGATCTTAAGATGAGAATCTGGGGATAAATGCATTACTTTTAGGCTGCCATTTCAGATGTTGTTCCAAAATTCTGCCTGCTTAAATTGAGAAAGTAGGGACATGAGAGGCCAGTTCTGAACCTTGGCCTGAATCTGCCCCATTTTTCAGAACAGCTCTGTTACCTTCTTTTTTTCCCAGTCACAAGCCACTGCCTTATATTCCACAGTACTTGTTTTCATTCCAAGTATTGGCAAGTGTTTGTGTTGTCCTTAAAGAACTTTGCCAAAATACAGATTTAAACCCTTAACTCTAACCAGTGCTAGAGCCAGTTCATACTGTTTTAGCACTTTAATCCTAATCAATGATATGCCAAAAAAAGAAAAAAACTACTCAGCAACCCAAAGATCAGACAGGTTTCATGGGACATGTCTGTGTAGCCAGGGCTCTGTTTCACTGAAATTATGCACAAAATACTGCAGACAGCTTGACAGCACTATTTAGCTAAGCCACATCCAGCTTCAAACATTAGGAAAGCTAATGTTTGTCAGCTAAATGCCACTTGCAGCTCCACAGAATTCTGACTCCAGGAAAGTGTAAACCAGTGAATGACCAGGAATGTGTTTTGTCCTTCAGATCCCTCGGAGGGTTGTAGTGAACAAAGCTGTGTCTCTGGAGATCTCCTACGCCAACCCCCTCCCGGAGCCTGTGAGCCGCTGCGTCCTGCTGGTGACTTTGATGAACCAACAGGTCAAGATAAAGTAAGTAGAAGCTGCAGCATTTACTCCCTGCTTCCAACATGACCAACAGCATGTCTAACTTCTCAAACAGAAAGAAAAAAATCACACTTGAATTGTCTTTTTTTATATTTTCTATTTCTGAAAACAAAAATGCCACCAAACATACATACGATTTCTTAATCATGTGGTGTTTTTTCCATATAGTACTTCTTTAACAACTCAAACCTGCTAACATTCTTCTTTTCTGGGAAAGCAAATGCACATGTCAAATTATTTTGCCTCTCTGCAGTTTATTCTACAGTTTGGCTTTCTCTTTCTATTTTCATATACAATACCCTGACACCACAAAAAGATAACTAGGCTAAAGCAAACAAGTCAGACACTCCCCTTGGTTCAGCCCAAACAAAAAGTTGCTCTGTTGTCCTTTAAAGCAGGAGAAAATCATGCCTTTTCAAAACATAAAAGCAAAATCTTCTGTTATTTTTTCTCTTTTCCTCTGGACTCTGCTGCTTTATGGATCAGCTCAGTTTTGAGCACTAGTTTGTATTTCCTAAAAGCGTCTTTTATTGTAAGACAGCCTGACTTGCTTTGGCTGTGGAACTATTTGGACATAATAATCCATAAAAACAAGGAAAACATTATTCCAGTAAAAGACAAAGCCAATTTAGGCCAAAAGGAGATACAAGCCAAAGCACAATGGCCATTAGAAAAATCATTATTGCCAAAAGGGATATGAACCAAGCAGGCATTGGACAGAGCGCTGATCTTTGACATCAGAGTTTTTCTATTGTGAGTTTGTGTTGACTATCCAAATTTGCATCCAGCCCTAAGATGGAACTGTGACATAGCACCTCTCTTTTCCATAATTCCATTTGAGAGTAAAGGAAGATGGTACTGTCCTTTCTCATTTCTTAGCCTACACAATGCCTCAAACCCTAAGTAATTCTCAAAACCCAAGGCTGGATCTCAAATAACTGTTGGGGCTTTAGATATCCTGCAGTTCTGTTTCTTGGGAATCTCACAAAAGACAATGCAAGCCTGAACTACATTCTTTTTTTTCTTTTTCTGTTCTTATGTTTTTCAGTTTGGCACGACTGGCACCGAGGGAGAGATCAAAAATTTATTTTGAATTCACACCTCGGAGGGCTGGGCCCTTACAGCTGCAAGTAGACTTCTCTTGTGACAAATTTTCACACGTTAAGGGATTTGTAACAATTGCCGTAGCACCTGCATAATGTGATGGAATCAACCTTCCATTTCAGCATAAACACAGCAAGATACTCTCCTCTGTACAGGAACAGTGATGACAGAAAGGAAATTTGCACAAAAATTGGTGACCTCTTACATTGCAATAGAATCAAGTCTGCTTTCATAGTGCTTAATTATTTAGTCTCTAATTGTATTTCTCTTCCCCACATTGACTAAAGAAAAAAACGAAGCCCCTTCTTTGTAGAAATAGTTTCACTGTTTTCAAATCTCATTCTGCTAAGCTCCAAGTTTTGACTCTTCCCTCATCATTAATACAATCTCTTTTCGACCACATTCTAATTGTCAGCAATAAATAAAAATCATTCTCAACTGTATTGTTTTGTAATGATTTATACATTCCATGGGAGTATTACAAGAAATCACAAGACTAAGGCAAAGTTCTTTTTTCTTCATTTCACAAGCCACTAACCTAGAAGAGTGGAACATTTCCTGCATTGTTTACCTAATTTCTGTATTTTGTGACACCTGTAGTTCCATGAATGGGGAGGAAAAAAGTTTAGGAAGGCTGGGAATAGTAATGCTTGGGGTCCATGGCAGTATTTCTGTAGCCTGTGGGCACAGGCCTGTCACAGAGTGGAGAACACATGTACATATTCAAAACAGCAACTTAATTCTTATGCAGCCTGACAGAGTCCCAGGCACCACGGGGAGAGTTTTGCAATAGTGTGGCAGCCCAGCAACACAGGGTAAGTAGCTCTTTTTGCTCACCACTGTAAGGTCACTGAAGACGAGGAATACGTTTTGCCTTCAAACCTTCCCTGTGTGGTTCACTCAGGGCAGCCCTGACCCCACACCTGTCAGTGTCTGCAGACAGAAGCCCCTTTTGTGGGTTCCCAATCCCAACATTTCCAGGTACCAGGTCTCCCCTGAAACCCACTTGCAAGTAGCTGTAAGGATTCCCTGCTCCTGCAGCCGCTCCAGCACTGCTGTGACAGTGACTGACCAGGCACAGGAGCTGCCAGGTCACCCTCAGAGCAGGATGTGGGGCAATCGTGGTGTGCAAACAGCTCTGCCAAGCCTGAACATTTATATTTGCTGTGTGACTTACGAAAAGTTTAAAGCAGAATTAATAAGCTGAAAATTCTGAACCACAGAGCTGTCAGGAGTTATGGATATGGGCATTTTTGTGTGACAGGTGATAGTATTTCAGAGCCTGAGGGGTCCAGATATAATCACAGATTTTTACAGCAAAAAACCACAAAAGAAACCATAAAAAAACACTTTAGATTCCTTTTTTAAAAAACGTATTTAAACTGCAGGCAATTAATTTGCCTTTCTGGTTCCCAGCAATCTTGATATGAAAGTGGAAACAAAACAGAAAACAGAACTGAAAAAAAGACCCAAGGCAGAAGGTAGAGGTGAGGAAAATAAGAGATCATCCCTTTTCCTGACACACCTCACTCCTCATTACAGTCCACTGGAAGTCCAGAGCAGTCTGCAACCTACTCTTGGGACAAATTGGCAGGACATGTTTTTAGATAAGCTATGACACACGATGAGGGAGGAGAGGGCAGGAGGGAGCTGCAGGAGCAGAGAAGAGAGTGCCTGTAATTACAGTGGGCAGGGCTCACACCAGAAGAGCAGCTCTGTGGCTTCCTCCAGGGCCCAACCAACCTTGCCATGCAAAACATCTACTGAGAAACTGTGGGCATGTATTAAAATACGTGCATGTATTATGAACACCAAACTACAAAGAAAAATTATTAGAAGCAGAGGCAGCCATTAAACACTTCTCTTTACTTAACACAAGTTCCCAATCACAGCTGACTGCACAACAATGCCCCCTCCCCAGGACGTGTTGCTCCTTACAGAAGAAATGCAGATTATAGGTAATCATGTGAGAAACAGGTAATGAGAAGGAAGCATTATAGCAATGTTGTGGCAAAGACAGAACGAATTATATGCAGTTATGTGGAAGATCTTCAGACAGATCTGTCTTAAAAAAAAAAAAGAAAAAGTGGGGGAAAAAAGCTACTGGCAGTAACAGTAATTATTGTAAATCGACTTAGATCACTCACTCCAGGTCCCACATAGCTGTGCTGTACTATAGGTGTATTTGTCTATACTTGCCCTCTGTACACACAGTCCCCAAAAACCTAAACTGACACAAACAAAACCATCCAAAATTAAGTTGCTTCTGCCTACTTAATATTTCCTTCATTAGATCAAATTTGGGATGCTTTCCTCTCTAAAATACCAGAATACTGATTGCCATCTTCCCTCAGTCATTCACCAGTTTTACATAAGGATAATTGGATTCAAGATTGTGCAATTAAAGCAGTCATCAGTGGATGCTCACGTAGGATATCACTACAAAAACAGTAACTACCAACCACAAGTCACACCCAGCTTGTATAAACTCCAGCCCTTGTAGCCAAGTCCAGTCCTGAGCCTTTCATTGCTGGTGCTGGTGGAAGAGGATTTAGAATGTTCTTGCACACTTTTGTAACCATAACCTGAGCTACGCACAAGTGCGGAAAAGAAGAAAGAATCCTTATGGCAGGTAAGTTCATCCAGCCTGATGGCTCCAGACATCCCTCTTCCAATCCAGATGAGCAGTATTTACTGAGGAAACAAATTACATCTAGCTGCTCTCTCAGGAGGCTTTGCTTTTTTAGGTTAAGTGTATTTATTGTTTTTTCTACTAAAACTGATTTTCTTTTTTCTTTTATTATCATGGGTCTTGAACATTTTTTTTCCAGTAACACAGAAAAGCAGAGTAAGAAAATATTTTTCTATCATATCAATTAACTACTCTGTTCAGTGCTTCTGCAGCCATCTAATCACTGTTGGCTAGTGACTGGGGCATCAAACTGCTACATGGAAATCCCAGGCTCTAAGATCAAATGAAGTCTGGCCTCAGAGAGGTCACTTGGTGGCCTCTGGACTCCCAAGAGGGGCTCTGCCAGCCGAGTGCTCTTTGTCTGCATGGGATTGCACTCGCTGTGCTCACTGTGATGCTGACTGTAAAGATCTCAAGTTAGACACATATACCATGGAATACTCACACACAAACTCTATCTACAGTTTAGCCTAAAGAGGTTTTCCTGTTACAGCTTCATCTTTCAGTCAAGGGCAAAGAGAACCCTGTGTGCACCACGATCAGCATCTTCAGCAGTGACCACTGGGCTTTTCCTTCTGAGCATGCTCCCAGTGTCTGTCCAATACAGGATAGACACCCAAACAAATTTTTAGAAGTTTTGGCCAGTTGTACACTGACAGAATTCTAGAAAATAAGTTTTCCTAACAGGCACTGAAAGAAGAAAAAGAAATTATAAGACTGAAATTAAAACTGTGAAGATCAAAACAAGGATAAATTTGAGGTTCATGTGGACAAAAGACTGGCATCAAGCTTTACTGTACTCTTGCCCCATATACAGAACTTTTTTTCTGATCTCCTGCACATATTCTCTAGAAATGCTTGTGTAACCATGAACTTTGCAAGGCAAATCAAACTATTAATGCAGTAAATTGTTAGAGCAAACCAATGCTAGCCACTGCTTTCTTTATCTTTCCTACTTCTGCACACTTCCCCTCTACCTCTGTTGGACATCCTGTCTGCCTGTGACATTCTACTCTGACAGTCTTTAGCAGCACTGTTTAGGTCCTTTAACATCAGTGTGTCACTAATACCAAGCCCATGGCCATTAAATCCCCTATGCCATGAGATTTTTATTTGCAGGTGTGCAAAATCCTTCCTGCAGCCCTGCACAACACGTGGTGCCACAGAGCCTGGGCATTCAGGATACACACAGATAAAGTGCAGCAAGGCAAACTGACTCCTTTTCAAACCCTGACCCCAAGTCAGTTTCCTTCAGAAACACCTTCTAAGTCACTCTTAAATTAGAGGACTTGATATTAGGAATGATGCTATCCATAGGTCCCTTTCAATTAAACATGTTTAAGCCAGGAAAATGAAGTGATGATGCAAGCGACACGCTTTCCAGGCATTTCACATCATGTGACTCAAACACCACGCTCCTGCCAGTGGAATTTTTGTCTCCAGATGACACATCTGAAGCAAGACCCTTAAATAAAAACACTCACACATGCTTATGCACACAGACTAGAGGAAAGTCACTTGCTCGAGGCCTTTACTGCAGCCTTGGAAATGCACATTTCTTCCAAAAAGCTGAAAAATGAGTACAATTACACCTTTATCAAGCCTTCACAGAATGTAACTGCGTGCTGCAAACACAGCAGAAAACTCAAATCTCACCTTCTCTATTATTATAGTAGAATCCTATGGAATCTTTCAGATATAAGCCTCTTTCTTGGTTCAGTGAAATGATGGAAATGTTGCTTACAGCACCATTTTTCTGCACAGGGTTAACAAGCTCTAGTCAGAGCAGCAAGTTTTCCTCAACTGAAACTCCTCTGGAATATCATACTCAGAAAGGGCACTTTCCAAACAGCTGTTTTCATAGGGGAATCTGCTTTTTTGTTTGTTTGTTTTTGTTTGTTGTTGTGGGGATTTTTTAATTTATCAGGGAGAGAGAAAGCTTGAAGCTTTTGTAATCTGAGCTTCAGCGCCCCATCTTCAACATTGGGCAACCTATCATGATACAATAGAGCAACCCATAGCACTGCCTCGAGATATGCCACTCCTCTGCTTGTAATCTTTTCCCAAGAGAGTGTGAAATAACACCCAGCTTCAAGCTACAAGACTGTAAATTAATTGAGATACAAGATATGTGAGAAGATAACAAGCAAGTTCCACAGTAAAGATACCAACCTTCACTGTCAGGCAGTGTTTCCAGAATCAGCCTTGCACTTCCTAATGAGAGTTTTAATACTTCCTTCTGTAAATCTGTAAAACACTATGGGAACTAGATATCACCACAGAAAAAGAGCAGGAACATGAGGAACTGAACAGTCTCTTCAGACTTTAACAAAGTCTTATCTACACACAAAAGATTTTGATTTTTTGTTTAACTCAAAGACGAATTCTCTGAATTTCAAATTTTTGAATGTTTTTTCTCTTTCTGAAAGAAACTGACAGAAAAGGTAGTTTAGTTGTTCATCTAACTCCCTGGATTTTTTTTCAATTTTTAATAACAATGGATTTTTCTTTTTTCCTATAGCACATAATGGCAGCTATACATAAATATAATAAAATTAGTACATTAGACACAATGAAAAGGTGTGCAAGTCTGAAGGACAATGTTTTTAATTAACATGTCTTGTGTCTTTCTAGCCCTAAAAATAGGAAAAGTCAACTGGCAATCCAAGCTAAATAAAGCTGCACATCACACCTCTGATTACAGCAGCACAGAAGTAATCTTGAGGAGAGGGCAGCCCTTCAGCATCTCTCTGAACCTCAAAACAACAGTGCAATCTTGGGACAACTTCACCTTTATTGCAAGCACAGGTAATCTCCCCATGGCACTCATCTCATATCGAGGTTACGCCAGCTCCAAAATAATTGTGCCTTACAGGTCTACATGGCCCATTCTTGAAACATTAACATCCTGTTTCACTCAGGATTCATTGTCCTTTTAGACTTAGGAGTCTCCATTTTAAGGTTTGAGCTATACCTTAAGGCAAGAGACAGGGTAATAATTAAAAGAAAGGCAGCAGCCACCCTCATTCCAAAACCAAGGCTGTATCTCTGCTCCTAAGGACATCCCTGCAATACTTCACGTTATCTTCATTCTGGTCCCTGAACATAATTCACCTCTACCTCTCATAAACCACCATTTCCAGCTCATCCATTCTCTCTGGCAGGACCATCTCCATCCCAGCAGACCAAGGCCATATTTACCCTTTCTGAGGAGGGTGCCAGTGGCTGGAGTGCAACCCAAGAGCCCGGTGAGCCTCGCTGCCTGAACGTCGCCATCCTCAGCCCAGCCGATGCTGTCATTGGGCGATACAAACTCAAACTCCAGGTCCTGGCTGGGAACAAGGTCTCTTCCAAAGTCCTGGGCCAGTTTGTGCTACTCTTCAATCCCTGGTGTCCAGGTATGCTCTGATATATCACATCCTTCAAATAACTCATTGTCTCAGCCTGGGTGTCACAGTGAAGTCTGTACTTGACAAACACAGATACAGAAAGCTGGTTTGTTGCTCAGCATCAAGGATCAAGTTTTTGTCCCTTCTTCAGTGCTGCAAGGCATCAAAGACCCAGACTCTTGCTTGTAGGATAAGAAATCAAAGGCAGTAAATAGTCCAAATATTCATCCTAGAATTTTTTTTCCTCTGGTTCTTGCATTCAGTTGTAAAACAAGTAACATGCACCAGGGAGACACATACTGAGCTTAGTGAAGGGACAGGAACACAGTCAGTTCCCCTGAAAGGAATTTCATGCCTATTTTACTCGCTCTCTAAATGATTACAGATGTGTTGCAGGGAGTCCTAAGCCTGAATGCATGGGCAGTCTCACCTGTTCCCTAGAACTGCCCTCTGTTTAAGATTTTCAGTTACAGCAAAACAATTTCCCTCCAGCCATCATGTCTCGTTCTGCTTGTAGATGATGATGTCTACATGGCTGATGAAAAGGAGCGGCAGGAGTATGTTCTGAATGACAGTGGAATCATATTTCAGGGACTGGAGAAAGATATCCAACAAGAAGCTTGGAACTATGGACAGGTAAACAGCACCACCTCTTCCAGAACCTTCAGAATCAGAGCAGTGGGTAAATAGGCTCTGAGGGGAAAACCCCATTATCTCATAGTGTAAGAGCTCAATATTCCTCGCTCACTTCAGATTTTCTTGCAGATATGTATCTCACTTATCAATACATTACAGACAGCAGCATCAAGATCATCTTCCCTGTCTGGCATGTGCTAATACAGAAATTAAACAAACAAAGCATAATTTTAGTTTTCTGTTGCCTGTTACACAAACTGGTAAAACTGCACTTGTTTTTTTGGCCCTTGTAGAGAGCAAAGAAAGCCACTGGGTATTGCAAAGCCAATACATGTAAATATTTAAGCAATCTGTTCAGTAATGGGGCAGCAGACAGTAAAAGGATACCCCAAATGTACTCAACTGAAACAACTCATGTTGGAATTTTTGAAAACCAGGTTGGCCCTCCAAGTGTAACTGCTGCAAACAGTCAGTCAGCCCATCTCCAGTCACACAGCCATCCTGCAACTCCCCAGGCCAGCCAGAACCTTTCCTGGCCACTTCATGCCCCCCAACTGCACCAGCATTTGCAGACAGCATTTCTATTGGTCCTCCTGATCCTGTGGCTGCTTTGACACTAATAAATGAAACAAGGCCAGAGTTCCTTTCAGAGGTCAAGGGCCGTCCTCACCTGGCCACATCCATCCAGCCAAGCACTGGGGCATTCTCTGGGCCCAAGCAGCATCTTGGTGACACTAATCCACAATAATTATTTTTGTGGGTTTCTTTCAGTTCAGATCACCTGATATGAGGTGGAGGCAGCCCACGAGAATAAAGCTTTCATAACAGATGGGTACCTGAAGGGGCACGGCAGGATGTGGGAGGGTGTGACCCCTGCCGAGCCCGACCTGCACTGGTCTTGTCTGTGCCACCAGGCCATGTAATGCCCTCGTGAATGCCAGTGGCCACGGCCCCACACTGTGCTCACAGACATCTTTAAAATACTAAGGACACTTGGCAGCCTAATGGTTATATTTTCTTCTTGGCCCAATTTTCTTTAACAGTACAGAAAATGCCTCTATTCCCAGCATCTTCCATCATGCTAGGGGAAAGAAAATAGGTGGGGAGCTTATCTTTGGGTTTACTTACGAAATTAGCCTCTGATATATTGCTTGTTTTGATTCCAGTTTGAAGAGGACATCCTTGACATCTCTCTGGCTATACTGGATCGGAGCCTGAACCACCGCGAGGACCCAGCTGTGGACGTCTCCAACCGGAACAGCCCTGTCTATGTCAGCAGGGTTATCAGTGCCATGGTAAAGTGATCCAGCACTTACAGATGGAAATGCACCTACCAACAAAACCCCAACGCACACTCACGCCTGAGTATGAATTCCTCAATGTTTTATAGGTGTGGCCAAGCAAAAAATAGCTACAAAATAGGTTAAATGGATATTTATTCTTCTTCCCAAGAGTTTGCTCATGACTGAAGGAATGTTTCCAAGAACTTCTGAGGGACATTGAAACTCAGATGTATTTTCCTAACAGATTTTCAGTCCATTAGATCTTTTCACTAATTTGGAAAGCCTTTGTCTATTCTGAAATCACTTGCTAAGTTTTTCAAACACCAAAAGAAGCACGAAATATTTTGGAAAACCAGTGCTGTTTCAGCTGCATTTAATGTCTGAATTTAGCATTCTTCACTTAAGGGATATTTGTTCAGTGAGGCTTTTATGCATTTCCTGCAACAAATAGTTACAGCTTCTCAGCACACACCCATCCTCACAAACACATAAAGGCACAACTAAGCAGCTGAAAAGTTTGCCATTTTATAAATAATACATGCCTCACCACATTCCTTAGCTGAGATTCCTCCTTTATAGCTGTGATACCTTCCAGTCTTTTAGACAGCACTCAATTTAGGCATTCTCAGATTCAACATAAAGTAAACAACTCTTCTCAGATGTACAAAATTACTGTAAGTACAAATACTTAAGAAAAAAAAATTTAAAAGAACTTACTGCTTTCTGTATCACCACACACGACACTTAAAACAGGGCTCTACAACGGATGTGCACAAATATATGCAACCACATCTAACAAGTTTGGGCAAGCTATAAGTACTATCTGCACATTTTCACAGAAAAAATGGGTTTCTCAAGGCTTCCATATAAATCACTTTAGAATGTGAAGCAGCACTGAATGCATAGTCCAACAATGTAATAACATACAAGGAATGAGATCAACAGATGAAACAGAGAAAATGTAAACAGGTGTCAGTCAGTACATTTGGGACCACTTGTACTGAAAACAAGGCAGTTTTGAATCATCAGATTCTACAGTCTGCTCTGGGTTTGATCCAGTTCTGGCCCTTGAGCAGGCAAAATTCTAAGATTCAAATACTCTGTCCCATCACCCAGTCAATGAGAACAGTCGTACCCACAGGGTCACTTTGAACTATTTCCCTCTCTCTTTTCCTGTAAATGCTTTAATTCTCTCATGAGAAGGACTCTTCCAGGTTAACAGCAATGATGAAAAAGGAGTAGTGGAAGGGAAGTGGAGTGGGAAGTACCGCTCAGGAACAAACCCCCTGCGATGGAGCGGGAGCGTGACCATCCTTCGGAAGTGGTACCGGGCCAGGTACAGACCAGTCCGGTACGGCCAGTGCTGGGTCTTTGCAGGAGTCACGTGCACAGGTACACAGGGAGGGATGGAAATGACACCACAGAGGCAGCTCACCACCAGTTCTACAGTCTGAACTTTGTGACAATACTGTTGAAGCTGTTTCAGCTTTGACAGGGAGAGTGAAGAACCTCTGCTCTCCATGTATGAAGGGTTAATCTCTCTCTTCAGTTTACAGATTGTAATAATGCACACCAGCTTTGTGAGTAATCAAACAAAAACCAAAGGGGTTTCCCAGGCTGAGCTGGTGAAAAGAGGAAGGTCTCCTGTTTCAAAGCTAGGATACAAAGAAAACCAGCACTCTTTTAAGTCCGTCTCCTCACAGTGCCAGTCTTCTACTACTGTGTCTTATCTGCTGGTGACACAAAAGCAAGTCACAGTTCTGAGGACCCATAAAGGGAGCTGCAAACCAGGAAAAACATTTCATCCTAGCAGTGTCCAGTCAGAGCTGCTCTGAGACACAAGAGTCTCTCTGAGGAAAATACACAGGAAAATTGAGAGGTCTACCTCAGCAAGAGGAAAAAGAAGCAAGTAACAGAGGAACAAACAGAGAGAAAATGGGAGAAAGAACAGGATGAAAAATCAAAGATTAAAATAAATATGTGAATCTAACTCTTATTAAAAAGCACATGACAGCTCAGAATGTCATGTGAGTGGAAGTGTCTTCTAAGGAATTTTGCACAATGACTGTGACTTACATCCTATCTGGAGGGAAATTTCTAAGGGTTTGTTTCACCACTGAAAACATACAGTAGACTGTTTGACCAAGAAAAACACCTTCTAAATGACTGTAAAATAGGTTTACAGAACTTTTATGGTATTCTATATTGCAGTACTGAGATGCTTGGGAATACCTACTCGTGTTATTACAAACTTCAACTCTGCCCACGACAAGAATCTAAACCTGAGTGTTGATAAGTACATTGACATGTCTGGAAACACTCTACACTTGAGTGAAGACAGTGTGTGGTAAATATACATATATTTTTAATATTTCTTCCATTATATTCCCCACTAATTAAAATATCTAGAATCATGCTCCTGAAAAACCACCCAACCTCACACTCCCAGTGATATAAAACTCCACACCAGACGTTTGGCTTTTTGTTCTGGAATGTCCAGGATTGAATTATTGACTCTGAAATGAAGCTGAAATGAAGTATTTTCCTTCTAATATTTCTTTTTCATAACATCCCAACATTTCTCAGAGGTATAACACAAAAAGCTGGAAAAAGGGGGAAAGAGGTATTAATGTAAGGAGTACACCAGCTGCTCTCTCCACAGAGGAGTTATAATTCACACAGTTAACATTATTTCTTGCATTGTATGAATCAGATATTCAGTATTCTACCTCCTTTACAGGAATTTCCATGTCTGGAATGAAAGCTGGTTTGTTAGAAGAGATCTCGGCTCTTTTTATGATGGATGGCAGGTTCTGGATGCAACGCCCCAGGAAAAAAGCAAAGGTAACTCTGCTGTAAATATAAAAAACCTGTAGATAATGTTACTCCTAAAGATTGCCAGGGAAATTTCAGGACAATTCTCTTTTATATATTCCCTGTAGATGTAGCATTAATTTGGGTGCACAAGAAAAGCAATACCCACATCAATCTCCAGTAGGGAGCTTTTCTGTCAGCCTCTGGATTGCTGACCAGCATAGCAATTCTTCCTTTTTGAATTTCAATTCTCTGCCTCCACAAAAGCCAGCACATCTTAAGTTCACTGATCTCACCCTTGCTTGTCTTAGGTCCTAACATCACACAGTCCCATTCCCCACCACTAGGTTTAACAAATTTAGTTCCCTGGTTCTTCTCAATGCACACACAGCACTGTTGATTCCCATCTCAAATCTGACTGTACTTCTGACTCGGCTCACATCCCTCACATCCTCTCCTCTCCTTTCACCTGACAGCTTTGCATGCAGCCTTGCAGCCTTTGGAGGGTGAGAACATTGCTCACAGCACACATCATCAGAAGCTTTAGCTCTCCCTAACAACCTCCTCTGCAGCCCCACCTTTTGATAGAAAGTGCATGTGGAATCTCTGGACGTGCTGTTACCATCTTACACAGACATGAAAACAGTGCACTTGACCCAAATGTCTTTGGCGTGGCTGCCTCTCCCTCCTGCTCTCAGCATGAGGATTTATGTTGTTTTACTTCTCCCAAATGTGTCTTTGCAGTGAGTGCCTCTCCCTCCTGCTGTCAGCATGAGGATTTATGTTGTTCAACTTCTCCCTGTCTAATACAGGCATCTATCAGTGTGGTCCTGCCTCCACCAGAGCCATTAAAGAAGGGGATGTGAACCTGGATTACGACAGCCCATTTGTGTTTGCAGCAGTGAATGCTGACTGTGTTACTTGGATTCGCTATAGCAAGAAAAGAAAAGAGAGAATTTATTCTAATACCAGGAAGATTGGAAAATTTATCAGCACCAAAGCAGTGGGCACCAACTCCCGTGTGGATGTCACTGCTAATTACAAATATCCAGAAGGTAAATTCCTTATTACAATAGTTTTGCCACTGATGATCAGGTGTGAAAAGAATTTAGGCCTCTGTTGGACTGAGCACTGACTCAATTTCTTTACTTCTTCTAGAGCCAAGTAATTGTGAATTTTCTTAGAGTTCCTTATGTGCTGATATTGATTCAATTGAAACGACAGCCGTTCTGGAGAGCTGTTTGGGGAGAATTTCTGCAAAAGGTGTTATTCACCCTTCTCAGTTTCAGAGGAGATGGCAACTGCCCCAGCTGACACAGAACTGAGCTCTCCCAAGAATTACCTTTCTACTGCCCACAGCTTCTCAGAGGTGCCCATGAACAGCCACCTGGAGCTGATGGGCTGGTTTTACTTTCCAGCCTTCATGGCCACATACATTTATTTGCTTCTGTGCCAAAATTCACATTAAGGTTAGACCTCACTTTCTCCTCTTGAGTATCTTTGCACTTCTTGCTTCCCTAAATTGCTGAGATCAACCGTGGCTCCACTGCACTATATCCAGTACATGCATGAGATCTCTGACCATGGTATCTTTCCAAGCAGGATCCTTGAAAGAAAGGCAGGTATACAAGAAAGCACTGAAGCTGCTTGGTGTGAGAAGACCTGGAAAAAGAACCAAAATTCCAAGACCCAGAAGAGGATTTTCAAGGGCACAGCCTGCACAAACCCCCAGTATCTCAGGGAAACTGCTCCTTGATGCATCTCCTGTAATTGGCCAAGACATCCTCCTTACCTTGACACTCAGAAACTTGATCTCAGATTTTCAGACCATAAAAGTTAAACTTAAGGCTTCAGCCATTCTCTACACCAGAAAACCCAAGGCAGAAATTTTGCAGTTGCATAGGTCTATTAAACTTGGATCTGAAGAAGGTAATTTTAATTTTATTACAACTTTTATTACTGAACAAGACATAGTTTTGGATTGTGGTCAGATCACATGGAAATAAAGAATGGCTCAAGAAGTGTATGACCTGCAAACAGCTGGAGGTCAAGGCTATTCAGGGGAAAAGAAACACATATTTGCCCTGCCTTAGGCATTTGCTTTTGAGCACTGGCAAAAAGGAGACTGAGCAGGGTGACCTTTTGTCTGACCCAGCACAGCCATTACTGGTGCTACATTATGATCTATTTTGCTAAGAGAGAACAACTAAGAGACATACTCTGGAGATTAATGAGCTGCCAGCTGTCCATAAGCAAAGCACAAAGACTAAAGGGGGAAAGACAAGCCTATGACTTTCACAGAAGCACAACAGCAACCACCAACTGCAGGAAGAGCTGTGCCACCTGCAGAGAGTGGTCTCTGCCCTGCTTTTACAGGGACAGTGCTGAAAAATGAGACATAGCACAGATGAATAGAACTACCCTCTCAAGTTAATACGTAATGTGTTAGAACTCATTCCACAGTTCCAGTGGAAGAACCCTTTTCTCAGTATGCTGAGTTCCACTGCCTTCCTCACTGGCACAGAGACTCTGATTGTGCAAGGCACAGGCTGAACAGTTGCATCTACAAGGGCATTTAAACCAACCCAACCTTCTCACTTCTGCCCTCTCTGCAAGAAAGGAGCAATAAATGCCCAGTTTCAGACAAATGAGAAAAACACCAGCAGGGACTGTCACATATATCCATCCTCAGATCTGTCCAGGTACCAAACTGTACCTCATCATTTAGTGTTTTATGTAAATACCATAAGCATCATTCCTGTCTGTTGGTGTCAGCACACACAAATGTGCAGCCCCAGGGTGATAGGAGCATTGCTCCTTAAAACACAGGTATCGTACAGATAGCTGGTACTCAGAAAAAAAGAAGAGAGGGAAATTTTGTTTTCATTTCCATTCCAGTGAAAGAGATTTCTTTCAAGATCCTCTATTCCCAGTATAAAAACTCTCTGATGGATGACAGGAAGATCCTAGTGACTGCTGTGTGCCAAATCAAACAGGGAGCCTCGCTTCTCATTGAGAAGGATATTGTACTGCAGGATCCTTTCCTCACCATAAAGGTAAAAGCTAGTCCCCTCTGTGACCCTTGAGAGATGTGCTGAGAAGAAGCAACTAGAATCCCTACTCTGTCTATTCCTCATGGGAAGGAGCATGGGAAGTGAAATCATGTCTGAGGGTGATTGGATCTTGTTGCTGTAGTAATAGGCCAACGAAATGGACATCAACAAATGAAATGAAATGAACTACACTAAAGAAAAGCAAATCTTTCCACGCCATAGCTGTGCTGGGATATTCTTGCCAGTGCTCGTTAACGTGGCACTGATAAAGTTCTCAGTGTTACAACAGCTACAAGGTAAGTTTACCTAAGGAGGGACAGGCAGAATAATACAGACAGATAAAGACATCTCATCCATATTTAGACCTCCCCTTTTGTTAGAAAAGTCTGATCAATATCTTCCAGTTTATTTAGGAAGACTGATTTTACCAAAGACATCTTCACTGACCAGCTGATAATGCCTGAGGCTGTAAGTCTCTCTATTACCAATATTCAAAGAAAGTTCTTTAACTATATCAGGATAAGTGTCACTTTTCACCTTCTGCAACACTTCCCAAGTGATTAATTAGAACTGAAGGCTTTTTTTTTTACTTTTGACTGACTTTTGACAAATGTTTACAATGAATAAAAAGCAGTTCTTAGTCTAGAGGAAAGATCCTGTACTCTGTTTGTCCAGGGACAGTCCTGGCTTTGCATGGCCCATCACATCCACATAAACGAGCTGAACTGGTTTTGGACAGCACATTTAAATGCTGTATTGCACATGGGATCAAATGCTATCTGCTTATCTTACTGTAAATAACATAGAGGGAATATGGTAATGTGGAGAGTCTTTCAGGGCCTCCAGACTAGATTAGCTGTCCCGAACCACTCTGTCAGTAGCATACAAGAAAAGCAAGGTCACACAGAGGAGTAAAAAGTGTGGATTTTTGCAGGTCTGGCAATTTCTGAATACCAAGTTCTAGTGGGACTTTGTAAAAAGCCTCTGTGCTGTGTTATGCAAAAAACAGAGTCAGTTTATGTAGGGCAGGCACCTGGGTTATATTACTCCAATTCGGTGATGAAGTTTTAAGAAGCATTTATGTTTCTGTTGATTGAAACTTCTCTATAAACATGGAGACAGTAATAGAGAAATGCAATTGGGCTGATGGATCTCTCAATTACATTAACGAATATCACATTATTTTACAAAGATGTACCAGATATACCAGTTCCACACTATCTCAGCCAAAATAAGGTAATGAATATGTTTATTTGCTAATTTGCATGCTTTTCCCTGAGACACCACAATTCACCTCTGTCTCACAACCTCCCATGCTCTCCAATCCTAAACCTTTCATTTAGCCTAGTTAAAGCTAATTTAAGGTGCCTCCAGTAGTTAGCCATATATGCCAAGTTAGTACTTGTATTCTCATGCTGTTCTCACTCTGATGAGTATCATATACTGTGTTATACCTGAAACCACAAACTGACCTAGTTAAGAAGGGGACTAAATGGTAGATTCTACAGCAGTTTGCTGATTCTTAGCCACACTGGATGCCTCATTCAAGTCTGAACTCTGTTGCCCAAAAACATGTACGTGAACTAATTCCTGGCTCCTCCCTGTCCAGGTGATCCTAAAAGGGTAAGTGGTTTGCAATGGGAATGAAAGGAGAAAAGCATTAGGAAGACATGAGGCTAATGGTGTGGCTGAGCAGAATGTTTTCTCTCTGTAGGTCCTTGGCCCAGCTGTAGTACACAGGCCTGTCAATGTGGAGGTCACATTCACCAACCCTCTGTCTGACGTGGTGACAGACTGTGTGCTGAGAGCTGAAGGCAGTGGCCTGCTCAAAGAGCAACTCCGAATCCAGTACGTAAATGCTTCTGGCTGGTAACTCATCCACTCTGGTGGGAAATCTGGAGTACCATTGGGTTTTTTTTAAAAAAGATTCTGCCAACCTCATGACTTTCATTTGCACCAACCTTGGACCAAATGCCACAATGTCAGTACTCTCCATACAGAAGATGGAGTTTTTTGCACCTCTTTTGCCAAGATTTGAGTTACAGAATGCTCAGGGAGTGATGGCATACAGTCTTAAATTTGGGTACTCAGAAGAATACATTGCAAGAATTTTTCAGCTGCTTTAACTTACAAATGCATTCTCTCTTTTAGTGTGGAAAGAATGGCCCCTATGGAGACCTCAACAGTGCAATTTGAAATCATTCCCTACCGGAGGGGCACCAGGCAGCTTCAGGTGGACTTGGTTTGCACCCATTTTTCAGACATTAAGGGATTTGTGATGCTTGATGTGGCTCCCGCTCAGTGATATAACCTGTACAACAGTTCAGTTTTGCCTGTTTATGAGGCTGGAGCAGTGTTCATGCATTATTATGACTGCAAGCACAGAAATGCAGATTACTCAGCCAAAATAAAGTGACGTAATATGAACAGAAACTAATAAAAAGGTACTACACACTGCACTGTAAAGACAGTGTCACCTTTCTCATTCCCTAGCCTGTTTTATGGGCCTTCACACATACAATCACTAGTAGAAATCATTATATAATTTAACTTGAAGGAGAGGATCAAGTGTGATGGTTTTCAGCATTAGAGCCTGTAGCAATAATAGCAGCTGGATTTCCAAGGAACGTAATTTAAAATCACTGGTTTTATAAGCTTCATGGAATGTAATTTAATTATCACAGAATAATAAAATAGTTTGATTTAGAAGGAATCTTAGAGCTCATCTTGTTTCAGCTCCCTGCCATGGGCAGGGGCACCTTCCACTATCCCAGGTTGCTCCAAGCCCCATCCAACCTGACCTTGGACACTGCCAGGGTTGGGGCAGCCACAGCTTCTCTGGGCACCCTGTGCCAGGGACTCACCACCCTCTCAGGGAAGAATTTCTTCCTAATATCCAATCTAAACCTACCCTCCTTCAGCTTAAGGCCAGTGCCCCTTGTCCAATCTCCCTATACCCTTGCGAAAAGTCCCTCTCCAGCCTCCTTGTAAGTCCCTTTTAGGCACAGGAGGGGGCTATAAGGTATCCCTGAAACCTTCTCTTCTCCAGGCTTATATCCACTAAATATGTTTTATTCAGTAATAGACAAAGTACTATCCAAGTAGCTGATATAATTAAATTCTAGAATTAAATGTATCAGTTAATCTTATTGCTAGAAGGAAATACAGCAATAAGATACGGCAGTGTTACAAGAGAACTCTCTTCTGATGACTGGAAAAATGAGAAGCTACAAAAAGTACAAAAGCAGAAAAAGAAGGACGTCAGAAAGACATACGAAAATTCACAATTAACAGTCACTCATCCTCATACCACAAAGCTGCTTAAAGTAGATCATCGTTCATGAGGGAGCCATTGTGCCACTCATATCTAAATCCCTAATTGTCCATTCACTCCTTGCAAAGTTAACAAGCCAATATAGCAAAGATCTGAAAGCTCCTAAGAGACAATTTGACTTCTTCCTCCTGACACTCAGTACTGTCCAGCAATGCAGGACCAACTTCCCCCAGAAAGAATGTCCCATGCACACAAACTGACCCTGTGACACAGATTAAACTGAGGATTCATTTAAATATTTCTTTGATTTAAAGCCAACAAAATCTTCAAAACATGTAAAGTCCTATTTTATTACATCAATTACAGCATTTTGCCACCCACACATATACTTACAGTGGATGTGGAAGCTTGGTAAAACTAGTCAGCCCAGAGAGACTGGAATGAAGGTTGAAAAGGACACACACACATACACACAGGAATTCAGATTTCTCCAGGCAAAGGAGAGGGGAATAGGTAGCTTTGTACCTATCAATTAAGTCTTGCAGGATCTTGGAGAGTCAGGGTATACACTCCTTCATTAGCCTCAGAAAAGGCCTTGAGGTAGTGGTGGTATTTCAGAAAATCTCATTAAATCTTGCAAGAATGCAGACTGACATTACATTTGACACACAGTACAGCCAAAACACTGAAATTCCTTCAGTATTCCTTCTCAAATACAATCCAGGCAATTGTTTAAGACAGTGTTTGTCACACAAGCTTGGAATGACCTCATCCTAATTAACTATCTGTAAAGGAAGCCTGCAGTTCAAAGGGGAACCAGCGCTGTAGAGCCTGTGCCAAGTTCCAAGCTTTGCAACACTCGTTGGGTTTTCACAGTGTCAGCATTTTCATCTGCCCTCAGCAACCACACCCAGCTCAGTTTGAGTGTGAAAATGCAGATCTGGCCAGTGCCATGCAGGAGAAACACATTCTTCCTGCATGAGAAGTGAGACAACTGTCCAATTACACTAATGAGTGTTACAGAGAAAAACATGTAAGTGCCCGAAGAAGGATTTAAATTGCTTTTGTCAAACCTACAATCTTTACACAGCCCTTGGTCAGAAGTCAATGGGAGTTGGTGGAGTAAAATATGGCTAATTGTCAGTATTTTTCTTTATAAATATGCAGTTTAAATGTGAGCATGCCCAAGAGGCTGACCCAGCCAGCTCTCATTCCAGTCTGATCACTCCAAAAACAAATCCACTGAGCACTCTCTGATATGACATATTCATACCACGAATTGGTCTTGAAAGACCCTGAAATCAGCCTCCAGGGTGGTGAATTTTTCTTCCCCATCAATCAAGCTTTTTGATTCAGATTAAAAAAAAGAAAATCAACCAGAAATAGCCAAAGTTGGTTATTTCAAATGACTTTGTTCTGCCACCAAAGCCTCACTGCTTTACCTCTTGGTTTGTCACTCTCCTGTACTGAATATGGAAGGCACTGCTTGCTATAAAAGACAAAACCCAATGCACAGTATAAGCATTTCTTATTGCTCTAAAGCAACAAGAAATTCCCCTCAAAAGGAAAATTCCTATCTAACTCATGGGTATTCCACGCCAGAGCTGGAAATGTAGACACAATAAAAGGGAAACTTGGGCGTATATAATTTTTGATCACTACACTCAGAAAGAGACCCAATTATTAAAGATGCTCACAAAACAGTTTAAGCTTCTATTTTTAAAGGTAATAAAGTTTTTATGGATTTATATTTGGACCTGTAACAACAAGTACCCCTACACACTTTAAAGATAATAAAATAATATCCAGGCAGGATGGACACTTCCAAGGATCTTATGGATGGATTACTTTTCCTTAAGATTTCTAGGAGCATGTCAGGGATGCAGTGGATATAGAAGTGACAAAACCAACTAAGTTTAACTAAGGCAAGTGCTGGATTCTGCACCTGGAACAGGGCAGCCCTGGCTGTAGGCACAGCCTGGGGACAGGGGGCCCATTCTCACCAGATGGAATGCCAGTACCAGCACTTGAGTATTACATGCAGAAGTCTCTTTTGTGTGTTAACCTTCTCCATGGGCTTTTTTAGCCCATTTCAGTGTCATGAAAGACACAAAGGGACAATAAGTAGGTCTCTGCTCACAGTTGAAGTGCATCCTATGCAGGAAATCTTACTTGCAGTTGCCAATTTGACCAAGAGATGGTACTGTGTGTATACAGAGTCATTACAAGGCAGCGCTGATGGGATAAATAGCTCCTTGTATCTAAACCACTCTGATTTAGAGGTTCAAAACTCACACATATACTGCAAAGGTGCATTTAAGAACACTGATCATGCAAGGAAAGTCAGAAGTTTGAGCACAATCAGTTTACAATCTGCATAGGTTGAAAGAGCACAAATCAGCAGTCACAAACTGTGTTTGGCTTGTTATGTAAGAAACAAGTTCAAGACATATACAAAAATAACATATAATTAACACCGAAAAATGTATGCTGACAGTAAGCACAGAATTTTTTGGAAGATTTCCTCGATGTTCTTATTCTTAGTGTCCCCAATTTCTGCAAATCTGGTGACCTCCAGGCTTCCTAATAAAAGTCAGAGCAGTCAAAGCTCACGAAAGGCAGGACTGTGCCCTTGCCACAAAGAAGGGAACGATATCCTGGGGTGCCTTAGGTAAAGAACTGCCAGCAGGTCAAGGGAGGTGATTCCTGCCTTTATGCAGCACTGGTGAGGCCACACTGCTGTGCCCAGAGCTGGGCTCAGCACTACAAGAGATGAGCAGCAGCTCTTGGTGACCCTGCTTGAGCAGGAGCTTGGACAAGATGACCTCTGAGGTACCTTCCAACCTCAACGACTCTGAAATTATTCTGTGAAAGTAAATTTATGCAATTAAGGCTATGCTGTAAAAACCTGAAACTTGAGAGAGTTTGTATTTAGCTTAAATGATGCATAAAAGCAAACAATTGTGAAGTTTAATATGGAAATACTAAGAAAAACACTGAACTCACAGGACTATAATTATGTGATCAACTTCTCAAATTATTCTTGAGTTTGTGGGAGATCATAGGTTTCTGCAAAACTATTGATGACTCACTCCACAGTGAAAGCTGTTCATTTCTGATATCTTATTTCCTGACTTTTGACCAATTATCATCAATCCAGTGACGCTCTTTTTATATTACAGCAACCTTAAGAATGTATTTAGTCCAAGTCTCCAGCACAACATTTTTAAATAATCTGCACTAGGCTACACAAATCTAGCTGTTTCTTTTAACACATTTTCTTATTTTGAAGTGGTTTCACTTTTCTGAATTAGGCACAAGAGCAATGGATGCACTATTTTTTTTAACTCCTTGAAGGGTTTAGGATCTAAGTAGCTTGGGGTCAATGTTGGAGAGCAGCTCTCCAACACTTACATTTGAAGTGCATTCTGTGCATTGTTTAGAGCCATATTAAGATTTACATTTCCTGCTCTGGGGTCCCCAGTGCACAGCTTCTTGAAGGAATTGTCACTGGCTGTCTCTAAATGCTTCGCATCCTGCTGTGTAATTTCACCTCGTCTTGTAGCGTGTCTTCAGTGTGGCCTGAGAGATAAAAGGGTCCTCAACATCTGCACACCAGATAAGCTGGAGAGGTGGCAACACCATGTCCCACCCTGTACAAAGAAATCAAGCAAACAACTTTGCAAGAGTACAGTTTTTAGGACAGCTGGAGGAAGGAACCACTGCCCAGCAGAGCAAGCAGAAGCTGAAGACTTTCATGGTACCCAGAACCAGCCATGGGCCAAGGTAAGCAAAAATCACTTTTGTTAGTTCTGAGCATTTGCCAGCTGTGTGCCAGGAAGAAACATCTGTTCTTGCTCCAAGACAGTGCTCATGAGGCCTGTGAAGAGCTGAGCTTACAGGGCAGGAGCCAAGTGCTCTAAAGGTTTAAGGAGCTCAGTTTGCACAGCAGACTGCACAAAAAGGCACAGCAATCCAAAGCTGGTGTGCATGTCTGAGAGGAGTGTGAGAAGTAGCGAGAAGCAGCTACGGCAGACAGGTGAGATTTGGAAGCAAAGGTAAGTGAATCCTCAGCATAGGGAATGGGGGGGCAGGAGGAATTAAGCCAGACTACACAACTGAAACAGAGAGATGACCAAGTGTTTGAGCCCCTGGAGCAGGACACCAGTGCACCAGATGATGTCAGGGGTAAGCAAAGGGAGCTCAACACCAGCGGAACAAAGCTCAGAGTGAAGGCCCCTACCATTACTGGACAGAAAGGCTCAAAGACAAGGGGAGAATGTCTGAGTGGAGAAACACTTGATCAGCTGTTTCTGTGTCCCAAAATGTGGCTCAGAGCCCAACTGCAGGCAGCTCATAGCCCCAAACCCATTCTGTATCTTCTCACACTATAGGTCTGAGCAAGAAAAAATGTGATTTCATGATCCCAGAGAACAACAAAAACCACCACACAGAAGAAATCAGCACTGAAAGGCTCATAGTGAGGCGGGGACAGCCATTCACCATCACTGTGAGCTTCTCAGCTCCAGTACACAACTATCTGCAGCAGATGAAGAGGACCTTCCTCATCGTACAGACAGGTAATGCCATTACCAAACCTACCAGAGCTCTGCTCCTCCCCCCACCTGAAGAACAGAGCTGGGGGCAAAAGCCATCTCCAGAGCTGGGCAGGGGTGCCCAAATTTAGATGTGAGGCCAGTGGACTGTTTATCTAAGGCAAAGTAAAGTCTCATGCTGCTGCAGGGTCACAACCAGATAGACCCCTTCCAGAAGAGACACTGCAGCACAATAACCAATACAGGTTCACTATTCCATGATTTGCAAGTACTCACAGGATCTCTCCTGGGTTAGGAATGTTCAAATTTAGCTGGCCTGCTACAGATTTTTCTGTTACAAAGTGTTTTCTAGTGAGACCCCTGAGAAGGGCAGCAGCTTTCAGCCCCAGCTTATTTTACCATATTGTGAGCACTTGGCTGTGACTTTTGTTGCAGGACACTAAATTCCAGGAACAGCAGGTCTGCACCATTCTAGCCATTCCTGCTTTCTACAAATCTGAGGAAAGCACATCTCACTTTCAAACATGGAAGCCTGACTGCAATACTGGCCTTAGGAAGGTTTAGTAGGCATTAAGCTGCTAAAGGGTCAAGACCCTCTCACAAGGACAGCTATGGCTCCAGAGATAGATGAGATCCCTGCAGTCTGCACATGTGAGAAATAAACACAATGTTTGGAATAAACACAACCAAATTTCTTTGGCTGCAGGATCACATCGTTACAAAGCAGATGAAATCCAGACTGAATTTCCTATCTCCAGCCTGGGAGACCAGAAGCAGTGGAGTGCAGCAGTGGAGGAACAGGACCCAAATTTCTGGACCCTGTGTGTGAACACACCTGCCAATGCCCCCATTGGCCAGTACACTCTGCTTTTACGTGCCTCCAAATCCTCCCATTTCCTGGGCAACTTCACCCTTCTCTTTAATCCCTGGTGCCGAGGTAGGTGGTCAGAAAAAGAAAGGGAGGCTGGGATCAGTCATTTCACAAAAAAAACTTCGGAGCTCTGGCACTGCCTCCATGGAGGGAGGCTGGGGCTGACTCACCCAGAGCTCCCTGCCACTCCTGCCCTGCTCCTCACAGCACCTCAGGAGAGGTAGGGGCTCATAAAGCTCAAAGTTTCCTGCCTCAGCACTTCTGTCCCTTCCCTGGAGTACTCCACTGCCAGAGCCCTGTCCTTCTGCTAAGGGAAAAATGTTTGATGAAGTGTTTCCTATAACAGAGGTTTTTAGTATTAGAGAAGTTACCAGCCAGGAGAGTAGAAGAGCCAGCTAGTGCAACAGCCTAGATCTGGAGGACCTTTTTTGAAAAAGGAAACAGAGATGACAATGAAATTCTTCTTTCTTATCTGTGGTATTTTTCAGGGCAGAATGCCAGGGACTGCCAAAATGCAGTGGAATCTGCTAATGTAAGAGAGATGCAAGTGCATCTGAGACCAGGAATGCTTTCTTCCTGATGCTTTTTTTTCCACTATTCTAGATGATGAGGTGTTCTTGGCTAATGAGGCACAGCGGCAGGAGTACATTTTAAACCAAGATGGCATCATCTACCAGGGGACTGAAAATACAGTCCTAGCCCAACCCTGGGACTTCAGTCAGGTAAGCAAGAGGTCCAATATGTCTGTGCTCTCTTCAGCCACCAGCAGAGGAAGGGTGCATTTATCTTGTGTGTACAGGATGCTCTGATGAAAGAGTTTTGTCCATCTCCATGTTCTCTGCACCCACTACCTTTGTCTAAGACTGTGCAGGAGAACAGGGACCTGTGTTTGAAGTCCCATAACCCACTACATGTAATTTTAGCTTCCTTCTCAGGCTGTCCTCTATAAAGAAATTCATTGATCTGTATCTGAGCTTTGTGTGCCTTCCTTTCATCAACAGGTATAAAAACATTTAGCAGAGCTCAATAGTACTGTCTCTATATAACAGGTAAAGTGAAAACAAATAGATATTTCTGTTTGTCCAAGGCCATCTGACACAGCCAATGATTAGAATGGCATTCTATTCAACTTTAGTGCCAGCAGATCATAAAAATACCTCTGTGCCAACCTAGAGAGTGCTCCAGAAAAGCATCAGTTTCCCTCAGTCAGGGGACACAGTATCATGCTGATGCATTTCCCAGCTTCAATAAAGCTGGAGGTCTGTCCTCAGCTCCCCTTCCTAATCTCTCCTTCACAGCCCACTTACCTAAAACTACCAGCAGAAAGGGAGAAAAAATCTGCACAGTCACAAACCTTTGTAGGGACTCAAGAGAACAGAAGTTCATGGAGAATTTCCTGAAATTACATGTTCTTGTTTCAGTTTGAGGAGGATATGGTTGACATCTGCTTCATACTGCTGGCTCTAGGGGAACACTTTCAAAGAAAAAAGGATCCTGCCCAGCGCAAGAGCCCCGTCCATGTCTGCCGAGCAGTTGCTGCCATGGTAAGGAAGGCAGAGAGCAGCCCTGACCCAAGCAGGGGGCACCTTCTCAACCCCAGGTCAGGCCAAACCACTGACCAAAGAGGAAGCCCGTTCCAAACAACACCTCCTGCCCATCTCCAGCCTGTCCTGACACTCCCTCAGCAGAGTAGTGCTGCAGGAGGTTCTTAGCAGTGAAAGTGCACTTACTGAATAAATCCCAGAGGAGACTGCTGCACCTGTTCTGCTCAGCCATGACCTTCATGCTTTGCACAAAAAAAGTCCTCTTGGTTTCCTCTGCTTTGGGAGTAGCTTCCACAAACAGGATCAGGTGGACCTACCAAAGAGAGGGAATTCCTGAATACATCTTTCTCATCTCCTTCTCTGCAGCTGAACTGCAATGAGTTTAGATGCCTGACAGAATGTGAGCCTGGGCAACACTCTAATGGGATACCCCCTTCCACATGGCTGGGAAGCAGCCCCATCCTCCGGCAGTGGATTGCATCAAAATTCCAGCCTGTCTGCTATGGGCAGTGCTGGGTGTTTGCTGCAGTCCTGTGTTCAGGTACAGTGCTGTTTCAAAGACTTTTGTGTTGAGCAAAAGAGGACCTCTAGCATATGCCCAAATGCCTGGATTAACACAGATCCCAGTAACATAACCTTTAATGTTTAGGTGAGAGGCAAATCCTTAGTTTCCTCATCAACACTCAGCATCACTGCCTTTGAGATAGGAGTATCAGTACCTCCATTCACTGAACGCATCTATGAGATCCTATTTCCTGAGGGAGCAACGCCTCTTGCAAACTCCAAACAGCAGGCCTGGTGCCATTCCTAACAGGCCTAGCACCAGAAGAGGCTCTATATCTATCAGCCAAGGCACCCTTAAGGAGGATGCACAACTGATTCACAGCTCTTTCTTCTGCACAGTTCTGAGGTGCTTGGGAATTCCTACCAGGGTGGTCACTGGCTTTACGTGGGCTCACAACACCAAGAGCAGCCTGAGTGTGGATGAGTATTATGATGAAGATGGGACACTGCTTACACAGGACAATACTGCTCATGTCTGGTAAGAAGAACACATGGCAGGGCCCAAGCAAGAATTTGAGACAATACTTGGATGTGGGAAGTGAAACACGGGGGACAGGAAAGAGGTAAAACAGCTAAAGTGAGGTGATAGGAGACAGCTCAGCTGAAATCCTGTCTACAAGGCCTGTTCTTGATAAACTGCTGCAACCCAAACTCAAGAGTGCCCTCTTTCTAGGGCCTACAAAGGAAGAATGATAGCCCAGCCCAGCTGGAGAAACTCCACTTGTTTCTCCACACAGACCTCTGCTCTTCTCAATGTGCACTGACCTCTTTCAAAGGAGCATTAACTGGCTGTGGTTTGGCAAAAGCTTTACTGTACCTCAGGGCTCAGTCCCTTGGTATAAGCTCATGCTGTTGTCTCTTGCAGGACCTTCCATGTTTGGAATGAATGCTGGATGGCTCGGACAGACTTGCTACCAGAGTACAGTGGGTGGCAGGCACTGGATGCCACCTGCCAGGAAAAAAGCAAAGGTAAGGTGTCAGAGATGGGCTTGAGCAAGAGCAGGGAGAAGTGAAGCAGGGGGCGAGTAAAGTAGTTCAATACTCCTCCTTTTCCCATCTTCCAATGGACAGGAAAGGACAGCAACTCACTCACCCTGTTGACTTTTGGCACAAAATCTTTATTTATCTGTTTGGTTTGTGCAGCTTGTATAGCTCTAAGAGCTCTATCACTGCTTCCTAATGTCCTCCTAAACTAGATACTTCACCAGTATTGGTCTAAACTAGGGACTGGTTTAGTAGGGAAAGCACCTGAATCTTAACTGAGCCACATTTTCTCTTCAGGTCCATCCTTCTGTGGGCCAGCCCCTGTTCATGCCATCAAGGAAGGGGACACACAAGTTGATTATGATGTCTGCTACTTCTTTGCTGCCATCAATGCCAAGTGTCAGGTCTGGATACACAAAGCAGATGACACCCTCAAGCCAGCTTTTGGTGGCACAAAATACACCGGTAACAACATCAGCACCAAGAGTGTGGGCAGTGAACGCTGTGAGGACATCACACAGAACTACAAGTACCCTGAAGGTATGGGGCAGGCACGGGGCTGAGCACATTCCTTGCCACTGTTACAAGTGAGGAGTAAAAGACTAGAGCAGAGCCAAACCACAGCACCGGGGTCATCCACTTGTCACTGCTTCCCCTTCTTCAGTGGCACAAGAACACATAATTCTCCTGCCTAAAAAGCCAAAGCAGAGGTCATCACCCAAACTTCATTCTGCTTAATGGCATTAAGGTCTCCTGAAGGCCAGGTGTTTCTCCACCAGGCACTTTCATGTCTGGAAAACCTTTTCTGATTTCTGTTCTCTCTGCACTGTCCATCTGCCTCCCATTACCTCTGTAATATAGATAGATATATTTCAGACTCCAGCTTTCTGAAAACAACCATTGTGCTCTCAGATACTGCTTAAATCTCTCCCTCGACAAGTAGCTCCCCTTTTCAGAATCTGAGTGCTGTTTCCCTGGCCCAACCCTACCACCCCATCTTAACCTGTGGCTTGTTGGCTCCATGGCTGCAGGAGATAACTGCAACTTCTCTGCACACAGGAACATGGAATTGTGCCTTAGCTACAGCAACAAAAAGCAGCTGCCTCCTCTACTCTGAGAGATGTTAGCACCAAGGTGTTTTAAAAACTATGACAACTATTCCCACGTAGAATCTGTCAGGTACATCCAATGCATACCCTGTCAGCTGAAGCTGTCAAACTGATCCAGCCAGAAGCACAAATGGATATCTCTCTATGCTCTTAGAAACAGTTATCTCCAGTACTACCAGGAGAAATCAATGCCATTCTCCTGCTGCTTCTCACTAGTAAACAGGAGAGAATACTAAAGTATGTGCTTCATTTATTTTTGTGACAGGTTCTCTCCAGGAAAAAAAAGTACTTGACAAAGCCTACAGAAATATGAAGGAACTTGACACAACCACCAGCAGCATCACCACACAGTTTATCTCCATTCCTACTGCTCTTGAAGAGCCAGTTAACCTTTTCATCCACCTCCAGTCAAATAGTTCTTTGCAACTGGGACAAGACATTACACTTTCCATTGAAGTGTTTAACCACAGTGGTGGTGAAAAGGCTACTCACCTGGTAGTTGGGATCCAGGCTCTGCATTATAATGGTGTGCCCATTGCCCAGCTTTGGAAGGAAGAGTTTCATTTTAACCTCCAAAGTAATTCAGGTAAGGACTCTGCTGGGTGCATGGCTAGAAAAGTCCTCTAGTGCTCTTTCAGAAAAAGGCTCTTAGCCATTGGTTTACAAAAGGTTGGCTGAATAGTTGGTTCTAGGTGATTTCCCAGAGAGATTGTGGAGTCTCCCTAATTGGAGATATTCCAGAACCAACTGGTCACAATCCTGTGCCATGTGCCCTGGGATGACCCTACTTGGGCAGGGAGGTTGGACCAGATGGTCCACTATTCTCCATTCCAACCTCACCCATTCTGTGAAATGAAACACTTTGGCAACATCACCTTAGAGATTTTCAATCTGCAAATCCACTTGGGGTCGTTTAAGCATTTAAATGCCGCAGCTTTTAGTACAATTTTGGGCACTGAACACTCCTAGGTGTCATGCAGGAAAAGACCAGACTGCACTCATCATCTGTTATTTCACCACTCTATTCCAGTCAACAACCTGCAGGTCTCTGTGCCTTACACATGGTTTGGAAAAGAGCTGGGAGAGAACCATCTGCTCAGGCTGACTGCTGTGCTGAGAGATGAGGATTCCTTCTACATGTACCTGGCACAGGAAGACATCAGCATTTGTGATTCCCCTCTCACCATTGAGGTAAGATTGGGCTGTCATTCTGCCACTGCAGTAGGGAGAAAACAGCTTTCATAGACATAAGCAGCAAAACAATTCTGCTGGGTTCAGGGGCTCTCTGAGAAACCAGAGCAGAAGAAATTAAGCTGGACTTTGCCTCTTCGGGCAAATGGTAGCTCAGGCACCGAAAAATTATACATCTCCTTTTAATCATAGAAGAATATCTTTTCTTCTCAGTTTCAGCTCATTTCCTTCTTTCAACAGTTCCCAGAAAACATGGTACAGTATGAGCCAAGCACAGCAAAGATCAGCCTCCAGAACCCCCTCATGGAACCCCTGGAGCAGTGTGTGATAGCAGTCACAGGGCAGGGGCTCATTTACAGACAAAGGAATTACAAGTAAGTGCAAACTGACTGATCCAAGAACTGTTTTTTTCTTTCTTTTTGGCACCACATTCCTGTCTAGCAAATGCATATCCTAGACCCAGGAAACTAAAAGCAAAAGAGGTGTGATTCCTGTATAATCCCTTCTTTCCTTTCAGGTTGGGCTCTGTGCAAGTTAAAAGCACTCAAGAGCTGCAGATCCCATTCACCCCCACCCGAGCAGGGCCCAGAAGACTCACTGCATGTCTTACCTGCCTCCAGCTCCAGAACCTGAAGAGCTACAGAACTACCAACATTGCTGCTGCCTGAAGCCCAACTCAGAACAGGTCCTGCAGTTCTGCTTACAAAAGAGTGGTCATGATCTGTGCCCTGATCTTAGACAAGCATAGATGTTAACAGTTTAATAAAAGTTATATTTAAAACCATGTCTGATTTTGATTATTTGCACAAACTCAACTCTCTCCCATCTGCCACTACGTCCACTCTCCAGTTTTAGAAGTTGAACCTCACTGTGACAAAGATGGACTGAATGCTCCAGCAGATGTTGCATTTCTCACCACATTTGTGCTGAGCCCACCAGCGCTTAGTCTTTTGCCCTACCTGTGACAAAGTAAAGGATATCCTGGAACTTTAAAGTGATGACAGATGTAGCATGTCTCTAGGGATATACTCTTCTCCCCCTACTGATCCTTGACTTGGTAAGGCAGTAAACAATATTTTCTGCTGCTTTCTGAGGACATAAAAAAGAGAAAGCTTGTTCACTGCTCTCTAAGGTTAGACAGGAAATAGCAGGAGCGCAGCACATTTTATAATTATTCATTGGTCTGCTTGCAAAAGAAGCAAGACCCTTTCATTCTGTATATCCTTTGCCTTCTGAAGACAGATAAAGCAACTAATGTAAATCTAGCAATATTTTATTTTCTTGGAACCCCACAGTAGTTGTAATGTCTGAAGAACAGGGCACATTAAGATGCAGCACTGCATCATCCCAAGAATCCAAGCAAAATGACACCTTCTGCAATGGCAAAAGGGCAGCTTCCTGGAGAAGTTTTTCCAAGCAGCAGTAAAGTTCTCTCCTACATTGTTCTCATCATTCTCCAAGCAGCTGAAGAACAGCAAAGTTCACTGGAAATGCAGATGACATAGCCAGTGGCAGCAACACGGGTAGGCACAGAAGAGCTAAAGTTGACCCTGTGTGAAGTTCTTGACTTTGTTCATGTTGTGATCTACTGCACCAGTAAGAAACTGCACCCAGCCTTCCTCTGATGGTGGACATACATGGCTTGTCCTGCAAAAGTGAGGAAATTCATTAGGGAAGCCTCCTGGGTGTGTTATACCTATGCATCCATGCAACAAGTGGGAATTGTGAAGTGCTGAATAAACACAGCACTAAAAGACAGCTGCCCCAGCCCCAGAGGGCTTTGAGCAAGGAAAAACCCACACCCCATGTCTGTAGTCCCAAACCCAAAATAAGGGAACCACTATCACCCCTAGCATCCTTTTCTTACTCCCATCCCTTTGTGGGTAGATAGCATCATCATTGTTTCAAATGCCAGCATCTACTGTCTAGAAATAGGTCATCTCTGCCATGAGGCAGAAAGGTATCAACCTTCATAGCAGGGAACACACACTTAGAGAACTGTAGCTCATACTCACTTTGCAATCTCTAAGACTTTCTTTAATACTGAGGCCAACTTAGCAGCCTAGAAAGAAACAAAAGGGAAATAAGGTGAGCCAAGTTTGAGGAAAAGTAGGGTCTGAACAGTACTGGAAAAGAAAGGAATATAGGAATGCCCAAGAGACATGAATGAATAAAACTGCCACGGATCCTGATGCAGAATGGAGTTATCCATCACTGCCATGCTAGAAGTGTCTCCCAATCTACTGCTGGCTGTGACAGGTTAAAAAAAAAACCAGCTGTTTTTAAAGTATACATCAGAATGCTTTTTTAAAAAAAAAGGTAAACCTATTAGAAATTGGAAACTGATATTAGAGTACAAAGTTACAAGTGACTGGCTTTAAAGCAATTTGATATTAAGTAATTCTTTTTTATTCCAAAAACATCAAGCCACTGGCCAAAGGCATGAAACCAGGATTAAGAATAAAAAAATTCAGATATGAGGAGATTTGTACTTAATTTATGATGCAAGAGATGTCTCAAAATTCAGCCAGGTTGCCAGAGCATTGCCCAGTCAAGTTTTGAGTGTTGCCAAAGATGTAGACTCCACTGCTTCTCTGAGCAGCTTGTTTCAGTGGTTAAATAAACTCTTACAGTGAGTGTTTAATTTCATAGATAACTTTATTTGAGCAAGTCTGCATTACCCATGGAAAAAAGTACATCTGCAGTACACAGGCAGCCACAGACCTTGCTTTCCTGAGGTTCTGTCACTGGAAATCTCTATGATTATAGTTCAGAGCTAAAGCCTCATGTTGCCAAGCTCTTCCCTGAAGAGGTACAGATGAAGAATGTGTTTCCACCTGAAGGAAGTTAAGTGTGCAAGAACAAAGGGCACTCTTCATCCCAAAGAAATTATAACTGAGGCAGTCACTAACACCCACCTCTCCATGACAGTCCCATAACCCCTCCAATCTGATTTCTTCCCGTTCCTTACAGCCAGGCCACTGTCCCACATGCAGACAGTCAGATACTGAGCTATCAGTACTGCAGATACTCACATTAAGTCGCACAGCCAAGGGGTTCACAGGGGGGTACATGCTCAGTGCCAGCTCATCAACACTAGTCAGAAAAGAGGGGAGTAACGGAAGAAATGTTCACAACTCACAGATCCTGGTTGAAGCCTGCACCCACCCTGAATGCAAGACAGGAGCAACAGTGAGGTATCAGTTGTACCTATGGGATGCTTCCTACTTCTCAGTCACCTGTGTGTCCCTCTCACTGCGGAGTGAGACATGGTCACAGCTCCACCCCAAACTGCAGTGTATGTTCCTCTCCTGACCTACACAACTCTCAAGAGTTTATGCTGTAATAGTCTTCCTACCATGCCTGTGTCCACCACCCACTCACAGCTCCAGTATCATAAAGGTTGTTCCTACTCCTCACTCAAGACCTCAAGAGAGACCTGGACTGCTCTAGTGGGAAAAGCAGCATGGGGAGAGCCCTGCTTACCTTGGACTGATCTCATTAGCAATGTCTGCCAGGTCATCCAGCTGAGCAATCTGCTCTGGCGATTCAGCTTTGCCATGGGCCTTCACTGCAGCCAAGACCTTCTTCAGGCAAGCTTTAGAAGCCTTCATTAATCCCATGCAGGAGCTGAGCAGCTGCCGGTCAGCCTCTGACCAATATGTGTCTCTGTTGCCCCGAAAGCCCAGCTCTTCATCTTCCATGATGTCCCCATAGGGATCCTGCCCCTCCACCAGTGCCTGAGAACACAGAGGCACTGAAAACCCAGAGCTAACATCAATTCCAGCAATACCCAGGAGGAAAGGGAAAACATAATCTAGACATCCTATAAATAATTCATGGAGGAATCTCAGTTGGTTAATCCTAAAATGACTGGATTAAGAAAAACTAATCCACCACTTTAACAGTGCAAACAGCAAGAACCTGGTGAATACTGCCATTCTTACATGACCCTAAATTGCCTCCCCACTCCCCAGTGCAGGACATGGCTTTATGGAAATCTTACACAAAGTAAACCAGTCTTGACAATAAAAACTTGTTAAAATATATGCATAAAACAATAATCTAGGTCATGTCAGAACAAATTTATATTAAAGCCTGTATGTAAAATAATTCCTGTGTTCCATCACTGAACCACCATAGAGGGTAGGTGGGCACTGAACAGGCTCCCCAGAGAAGTGGTCACAACCCCAAACCTGCCAGAGTTCAAGGAGCATTTGGACAACACTCTCAGGCACATGGTGGGATTGTTGGGGTTGTCCTGTGCAGGGCCAGGAGTTGGACTCGATGATCCTTGCGTATCCCTTCCAATTCAGAATATTCTGAGTCTATGAATCCACCACTGCAGATTCCTCTAAGGTTTAGGGGCTTCCTTACATGTTCCATCTCTTCCACAGCATCCTTGACCACACCTAGACATGCAGCCAGAGCCGACACAACTGCTGCCTGGTTATCTGCAAAAGCAAAAGGATGAAAACTGTGACACCCCACCGTTTCTGATCAGTTTGCAACAACCTTCACCTAGGTTTGCAGTCACTGTAGGATCAAACTTTTTGCAGAGCTCAGAGCTGCACTGTTGTCATGCAAAGAATCTGACCTAGTTACCAAGCTCATACATTTCAAAATCAGTCAAGTTTTTGAGTCATTTGGCCTTCATTGTACCAGCTGGAATGCCCTTGCAAAAGCTGTTGATATTCCAAGACAACATGTCCTAGTTCTGTTGCTCTGCATTTACAACACTCACCTCGTGGCAGCTTAGACACTTGCTCACAGGCCTCCCACACACCTCCAGTTGATATGAGCTGTTCCTGAGACAAGCTGAAACAAAATAAAACCCCCAAAGTTAGTCAATAACACCACCGTGCTAGACTTAATTTTCTGCACCAAAGACAATTCACACTAGGAAAAGCTCTGCTGCAAAGATATCACCAACCAGCTTGTCACTAGTATGCCATGCGTGTGTAAAGCCCTTGCTGCTTCCTAACAAGGACACCTGTAACTTTTTCTTCCCTTCTTTCCCAAAAATTATCACAGAATCACAGAACCGTGTGATTGAAAATTACAACCTCTCCACTGGAGCATTGAGAATGGTGTCTGTGAGTTGGATCATCCCCTCCACTACTTCAGTGGTAGCATCTCGAACCATCTTCCGAAGAGTAGTACCTGGTTGAAATTGAGAAAGAGCAAGAAAGTTGTCACAAAGTCACACTGACAGAAAGCAACTGCTGAAGATGAACAGACAGACTGCTCTGCTTGTGTGGATACACTGTATAAAGGAAGTTACAAGTACTTTGAAGAAGGCAAAATGCTTCCCAGTTCCAAAAGAACTCTGGACAAGGATTTCAAAACCTCATAAATTCCAATGCTCAATCAAACTACGCAACTTCCTGCATTATCACTCTCCCACAGATGGAAACCTGCAGCAGCAGACAGATAAGTAGTTCACTCATAAGCATGTTCAAAGTCTACAGAATAGTTGATAACATTCTAATGGGATAACATTCTAATTAAAACTCGCTGATACCAGACCTCTTATTAGGCTCTGAAATACTGGGTTTCTCTATACAGTAATGGTGAAAGAACCACCATCCTACACAGTGGTGACTACTTTGCTGTCACTGTCTCACCTTGGCTCTTGGGGAGCCAGTAGTACACTGTGGCAACTGCAAGAATGGCATTTTGGACATCCTCACTCAGCTTCTGGCAATCCTGAAAATGGAGAGGCAAAAGGATCACCCGTGAGTAGCACACAGCTGCACCACCTTTAGAAAGCCTCACAAGCAATCACTGGCTTTCAGACTGCTTTGAGAAAAGGGAAGAATAACAACAACCAGCCTGCTTGAGAAACAAATATAGCATGAGAAGAAGGCCCAGTAAGCAAGCTGTATGCATTTTAACCTGCCTCATGATTTAGTAACAAAACACTCCCTGGTGGGGTGGTCATGTATCAGAGAGGAAAAAGTAACTTGGATCATTATTCTGAACTGGAGGTCTTTTTTTTTTTTTTCTCCTCCAAACACCTGCATGATAAACTTCTCTCAATTAATGGCAAAAATGTAGCATATTCTTTGTTAGACCTAAGGTCTGTATTTGCCAATATTCTGTCTCTATCAGCAACCAGCTGTAGCTGTTAAAGAATATAAGAATACTTCTATTTAGTATGTCTCTCTATCTCACAGAAATTAGTTCTCTGGGCAGTTCTTGGATTATGTTAATACACTCTATAATATGCAGCCCATTTAGTCAAGTGAACCAAGAAATACCTGAAGTTTGTCACACACACTGCAATTTCATAGTCTGCCGAGGGTTTCTCTCACCTCTGAAGAAGGTAGTGGAGGCCTTGAGAATGCCAGACTCAGCTTTGTAGCTTCCTGTGATGTTACTTGGAATGTCTGACCTAAAAAAAAAATCCAATGGGAGCAAAAGAAGAGAAAGTAACTTGGGTAAAAGATAACAGAACAGAGCAGCCGGATGAGCAACAGCTCTGATGCTACTACTTGTTTACCATTACATCCGAGCCATACAAACACATAACCAAATCCCACTACAAAGAAAAATTTCCTGGTGCATTTGTGCCATGCATATTGCTTGTGTCCTGTGTCTGCTTTTTCTCTATTTTTTTTTCACTTGGCTGGTAGCGATGACCAGAACCCCAGTCTGCATCCTGGTTCATGACCCCTTCACCAGGATATGCCAGGAGGCTTTAACACAGACCTTTATAAACCTTGTATCAACAGCTCAATATCGGCCGCTGCTTCGCCACACCTGGGAGTGTCTGGCTACCAGAGTTAGGGTGGTCAGGCACTGGAGTAGGTTGGCCTGGGAGATGGTGGAGTCACCAGCCCTGGGGATGTTTAGGAGACTGGATCTGGCACCGATGTGGTTTCGGGGTTACAGAGGTAGCGCTGGGTTAACGGTTGGACTTGATGATCACAGTCCAACCTTGATGATTCCATCACTCCATGACGGAGGGCACGTCCCACAGCTGGAGACCCGCAGGGGATAGCAACCCTGCCCCGCAGGTACCCGGCCCCGGCCCCGCCCGGCCGCTCCCCGCCCGTACCTAGCGCGTCCCAGAAGCGCGGCAGCTCGAACGGCTCTCGGCCCTCGCCGGGCTCTCCCTCTGCAACGGCACAGACAGAGCTCAGCCCGCGCGGAGCCGGCCCAGCTCGGCCCGACCCCCTCCCGGCCCCGGCCCCGGCCCCGGCCCGCACCTCGCAGCCGCGCCAGCACCGCCCGCAGCGCTCCGCGCACGTCCCGCAGCGGCTCCCGCGCCTCCATCGCTGCGGGGCGGCCCCGGAGCGGCCCGCGCGTCACGTCCGCTCCGGGAGCGGCTGGAACGGCCCCGCCGCCCCGCCCCGCCGCCCCGCCCCGCCGCCTCACAGCCCCGCCCACCCCCTCCTCACAGCCCCGCCCCGCCGCCCATCCCCTCACAGCCCCGCCCGCGCCTCCTACCCCCTCACAGCCCCGCCCATCCCCTCACAGCCCCGCACCGCCCACCCCTCCTCACAGCCCCGCCCCGCCGCCCACCCCCTCACAGCCCCGCCCATCCCCTCACAGCCCCGCACCGCCCCTCCTCACAGCCCCGCCCCGCCGCCCATCCCCTCACAGCCCCGCCCGCGCCTCCTACCCCCTCACAGCCCCGCCCATCCCCTCACAGCCCCGCACCGCCCCTCCTCACAGCCCCGCCCCGCCGCCCATCCCCTCACAGCCCCGCCCGCGCCTCCTACCCCCTCACAGCCCCGCCCATCCCCTCACAGCCCCGCCCACCCCCTCCTCACAGCCCCGCCCCGCCGCCCATCCCCTCACAGCCCCGCCCATCCCCTCACAGCCCCGCCCCGCCCACCCCTCCTCACAGCCCCGCCCCACAAAGACGGCACAGCCGCCCAGAGGCAACACAGCCCCGTAGAGACAGGACAGCCCCACAGAGAGCCCCGCCCCATAGAGACAACACAGGCCGGTTCGCAGCGATACACACTTTATTAGAGAAGAAGCAAACGGGGAAAGCAGTGGGGCTGTGCCCCTGTGTGCGTCTCTGTGGTAAGAAGCGATGCTCACACTCCTCTACACCAGCCGGCGGAGGTCCTCGAAGTTGAGCATGTTGTTGGCTATATCGGACCAGGCCGCATGGGTTGCCCCATCCATCTCCGAGGCCAGGCTGTTGCTGCTCTCCAGAGTGTGGTTCGTGCCGCCGATGACTTCATGGCATTCAGGGCAGGTACTCCTCTCCATTGCCCCCCCACATTCCCCAATTACATAGATATGTCCATTTTTGCACTTGAACCAGTGGCCACGAGGACAGCCAATAGCACTGACAATCTGCACCCGCTCAGCTTCAGAAATCTCCAGTCCTGACACGGGCAAGCCAGCTTCAATCTTCTTCAGGTGAGCCTTCACTGCAGCCTCATCCTTCTCTGTGAATTTCTTTGTCCCTTCCAGGATCTCACGTGCACGGTAAATCTCTACTGCAATGCCTGCGGGTATCGTCCTACTTGCTTTGCATCTTGCCAAGAGGCTCAGCAAATAAGTCAGTCTCTGGATCTCAGACTGCAGGTCAGCAAGCTCCTGTTCTGTAAAACCGATGCGTTGCTTATCCAGCCATTCTTGGACTTCATCCAGCCTCTTTTTCAGCCCCTTCCTTTCAGTCTCATCAATTTTGTTCATAGAATGAGTTAGGTCTGCTACACGTTTGTAGAAATTAAACAGGTTCTCAATTAGTCCGATACACTTTGTGGAGAGAACAGAAGCTTTTAGTTTATCTTCCAACATGGTGTACTTAGAGTATAGATTACTCCTCAGAACACCATTCTGCATCAGCGCAGCCCGCAGTCTCTGTCTGTTAGACTCAATTTCCTGTGCTGGGCCTTGGATGTTCTGTTTCACCCGTTCTATCTCCTCCACCTGCCTTTTCACACTGGTGCCATATCTCAAATTTTTTCTGATGGGTGTCTGACACATAGGGCATACCTTCAGCTTGACGACATCATCATCTTCATCCATATAATGGTCAAGGCCTTGTGACTCAAAGACATGGCCACAGTCTTCAAGCTGTACAAATCGAGCATCTGGGTCATCCTCAAAGCCAAAAAATATCTGAGTGAGTTCCTCGTGGTCGCAAACAAGGCACTTCTTTGGGCAGGGCTCTCCACACAGTCCAACACAGGGATGACCACAAGGCAGTATCTTAGCACAGGGAATGTTGCAGCGAGGCCTGTTGCATGGCTCGGAGCAAAGGTTGGTACACTGGTAGTGCTGGCACTGCCACTCACATGGCTCAGCACAAGGAACACAGCTTTCCCAACATTTCTTTTTGCACTTACTGTGAATACAATAGTTCTGACATGCCTTCTGACAAGGAGGACATTCTGTAGTACAAGGCTCTTGACACTTGTGGGAGCAGATCAAGACACGCGTGCATGGGCTGTTACATGCCTTATGAAATCTTCCTCCAAAGCAAGTATGACAGGAACCTGAACATACATGACCACATGCCAGTGTGACAGAACACTTACTCTCACATTTCACAGCCTCTTCCTGTCCCATCGTAGTGATCCAGCATGCAACTTTCTGCTTGTGGCCACATTTCAGTCTGGCTGTAACCTGTTCAGTACATGACACTGTGCATTTCTGCCCGCAGGAATTCCTGCATGTGTGTCCACAGTTTAATTTCTTCTGGCAAGGTTCTAGGCACTTAAATTCCCTCTCTGGCATATGGCATGGCACCATCTGCGTGTGGCCACATTTAGAAATAGTTTTCTTTACCTTCACCATACATTTGTCACAAGGCTCATAACATGACTTTGGGCAGCGGTGCCCATCTGCACAAAGCACCTTTTGACAAGGCTTCGGGCACTGGTACTCTTTGTGCTCCGGGTCATAGGGGTGACATGCCCTTGTGCAAACATGTCCACAACTCAACCTAAACTCACAGGGACGGCTACAGCCTCCCTCCGGGACTCTGTTGAAGTCTTCACCTGTAGATACCTGTGTCTTGGTTTCAGGGTGGTTTTGACAGCAAAGCTCCAATGACTGGCCAATGTGACCATTCTCCCCAAGGGTTTGAATGATCTTGTTCCAGAGAGGAACCTTGCCAAGCATTCTCATGTTTCCAATACAATAGAGCCCTTTCCTAGCTCTGGATAGTGCCACACATATCCGATTAGGGATCTGCAAGAAGCCAGGTCTCTCCTCTTTGTTGCTCCGCACCAGTGACAGCAGAATAATATCATTCTCCTCTCCCTGGTACTTATCTACTACATGAACCTTCACACCTTCAAAGATCTTCACTGGCATGAGCTTACGCAGACAGAAGAGCTGGCCAGTGTAAGTAGTGAGAATGGTGATCTGAGAAGGTTCATAGCCCTGACACAAGAAGTATTTGCACAGTTCCACTACAAAGTGGGCCTCATGTGGGTTCTGGTGGCTTTTCCCTTCCTGGATCTCTTGCTCAGGAACCTTATGTTCCACAAAGAAGATGTTGGTTGAGACGCCCTGAAACAAGAGGAAGGATGTCAGAAAGATAATTCTAGTTTCTGTTGCCCAGCCTGTTTCTATGCCTCTGATTATCCATTCACAGGAAGACTTTTAAACAGATGACTACAGTATGCAGTTACTGTGTACTTAGGTGACTTCCTCTTAAATTTCCATAGGTTATTAATCAAATTCCCATTTCAGATTATTGGTAACATTTCAGTATCCTAATATGAAATCAGTTCCTGTGGGTGATTTTATTCCCTATCTTTCCAGAGATGTTTCTATTGTACCTTTCCAGGTTATACAAAAGAGAACATGAAGTGTTAGTAACATTTCTCAAAGCATATTCATAGTGTGAACAATTTCTTGTTTTGGCCTTGTGGGAAAAAGATATTAAGTTACCAGTGCACAGGGCTTAGCACTTGCCTAAGACATGCCTCCTCTGTTGCTGCAATTAAAAACAAAGCAGCGAGGAAGATTTCTTTTTCACCAGAAAAAAATAGGAATGCTATGACTCCAGTAGTCACTTACCAGCTCATGGTGACTGCTCACCTGTTCAAAAATTCTATTTGTCTTGACGTAGCAGGGACTCTTTTTTTTTTTTTTGCCTATTAACTGGAATTATTCTACCTATAAGAAATTATTGTTCTGCCTGCCAAAACCCAGAGACTGATGTTAACAGGAAAGAACAAGTTTTGTAGATCAAAAACAGATCTCTGGTTTTCCAAGGTGTCCATGGTGGCATAGGGTCCAGTGGAGTAGAACCCACGTTGGTTATTACACTAGCTGGGAAGATTAAATTTTGATGCCTTTTAGTATCTCAAGTTTGTTTTAAGGCCAGATGGAACCACAAGGTTCTCTAGAATAGATTCTTGTAGGAGAAATGGGGTAAAATTTGGTGGTCTCCCAAGTCGTTGTGTGTTTTGGGTGGTATTTTTCTTGTTTGTTGGGGTTTTGGTTGGTTGGAATTTGGAGGGGGTTTATTTGGGTTTCTAATTTATTTAACTAAATCATCTTCTACAAAGACTTGATCTGGATTTCAAGATACCAAAAAGGACCTGCCACTTTTTCAGATAGCTTATTCTAATAATTAAATCTTCACTATTAATTTTCTCTTGTCTAACTGCAGCATTCTGCTATGGTTTTCAGTATGCTTACCTCATCCAGTTAAAGAACTTTTAACTAATTAGTACTGTTTTTTTATGAAGACAGATTTACATAGGCTAGGCTACTGTAATCCTATTTCTGTAACTGCCTTCAGTCTTTCTCCCAGGTATTCAGTGGCTTGTGTTTCAGAGATCCAAGGCCATCACTGTAAAAGTGTAACCTTGGCTCAGACTTCTGGGAAAACAGTTCAGTTGTGACAGAGAGCTGTGAGCAAGTCTGCAGAAAAGGACTATGCAAGATATGCAAGGGAAAATGACAGACAGAGAGATGATTGTTAATAGTTCAAAGGTGCAAGAAAAGCACCAACAGAGCGATACATGAAGTCCTGATTAGGATGAGGAAATACAAATCAGAAAAGAGGGAGTGAGTGTTAAGATGGAAACTCAGTACCATTAAGGAAGAAGCAAAGACTGATGCTTCTGACTGATACCCAAGGCAAGCATTCTACTAACTTACTAAATTCTGGCAGTTTATTGTGCATGTTAGATAATAAGTGATTACTTTATACTGGTAAGCTGCATAGATTTTCTTTGCATATGCTGTTTATTGGCAAAATGCCCAAACAGAGAACCCAAGGAAAAATGGTTCCAGTAATTCAGTCACCTATCTTATGTTGGAGTTTCACATATTATGCTTTAAGTCTTTCATTTAAGATTTCTTCCTAGCTTTCAAACTCCTACAATTCGTTTGTTCCTCCTTCCATTTCTTACCGTTCTTTTAAAGTCATTGGTATTGGATCCATTTCCAGTGTCCACCATCACCAATGCCAGAAGAACTACAGATTGCTTGCCTAATTCTATATCACATAATTCCTTGATTCAGGTATAAATTTCAATAACTGAATTTGACCTAAGAGTTTGAAATCCTTGAACACTGTATTTTACAGAAACTCATTTAGCCAGTAACAGGGGACAAAAGCAGAACTTACTTTTATATTCTCATATTCCAAGACAGAAGGATGGTTCTCCAGTTTTTGGTATATATGAGGACTGATAAGCTGGGCAATTTCAGGGCGCATGCGGTGCTGAAACACAAAATAGTTTTATCAGTCTTGAGGAAGGAGCACCATATTTCCCTGTCAATATTCTGTTGCTCCACTGTACAGACTGTGGCTGAATACAAGACAAGGATGACTTTTCAGTAAGAGATAAGAAGGGAGTACTTCCCAATCCCTGCTCTCCCCAACCCCATTGCTGACACCACCACCAACTACAGGAGTGGTAGTAGCAGAGTATCTTCGAGAAAATCACTTGGTAAGGTTGTTGTACAAGAATGCTGGTTTCGGTGCAAATCTAAGCACACTTATAGATAACAAAAGCCAGCACTTCACCCTAACTACTAAATGAGCTCTTCCAGGTGCCTTTAATACAGGACTGCCAGTGGTAGAATTAACTTCACCGGGCACCAAGATAGAGGATTATAGCAATTTAGCAGGAAGCAGCCTGAGAAGAATTGTGCTGTCTCACTCTGCAAAGTTCTGGAAGCTTCAGTTGCCACAATAAACCATGTTCCTCACACGAAAACATGAGAACCACAGTGCTGTGGACAATATCACTAAATAACTGAAAATACGCTGGAAGTCTGTCTGTGTCAGTTTGACAGCTCCTACCACTCTTCTCAGAAGTTAGATAGTATATTCTTTTCTTTTAGGCTGCTCTTACAGTAGAAATATAAACTTAAGTGTATTGCAAGCTTAAAACAACCTAAATACAAATGCCATGGAGTTTTTTATAGCTCTTCCTTACTTGGTACTTCAGACAGACAAAGGGGAAATCCACTTTGATCAGACGTTCAAAGAGAGAGACTTCAAGGTTGAAGTTCTTGGCCAGGTCATATACATTTGCACTAGGCTGCAACTGAAAGACAAGGGATAGGAGGTCCATGTTTTAGCATTTTTCCTATGTGTTAGTAGGATTTTTCACTCCCATCTTCTGTGACTGGTCCCCCACTGAAAGACCAGAGACTGGATTCTTGCAAAAGTGCTAAATATCAAAGCTAGATACAGTCACAATCAAAGCACATGTAAAATTGTATCAGTTAAACTAGAACACCAGTCCCACAGGAGCTGTACTCTAAAACTACAGGAGACAGGACCTGTGGTATCTATGGAAGCTGGGGAGAAAAAAGCCTTGGCAATTTTCCCACATGGTGTTTGGTTATACGGTTCTTGTTCATTAGCACAGCAGATAGAGACGTTAGTAATGAAAGTTACCTGCTGGTGATCTCCAATGAGGATGAGGTGCTGGCAATCTTTACTCAGAGTAGTAATGGTGTGAGCCTCAAGCACCTCTGCTGCCTCTTCTACAATGACAATTTGTGGCCTTACGTACTGCAAGATCCGTCGGTACTTGGCAGCACCTGAGCAAGGACAGAAGATAAGCCTTAGGATATAACTACATTCAAGCAATAAGACAAGAGTTTTCACAGAGAGGAGTAGGCTCTGTCTCAGAAGAGACTGGAATTCTTCCCAAGATTCCCCATTTCAACATTCAGCTTTTTGAATTTTAAAACAGCACTATACCAGGGGTGGCTTCTATATGAAGAGTTGTTAAGAAAGGCAGGTAGGGATTAGTCCTATGCCTGCCTTGGTCCTTTGTCAATGCTCTCTTCAGACAAAATATACACTCAATACATTGTTCTACACACATAAATAAGCCTAAATTTTCTCTCCAAAGGGAAATGACACAATGACCTTGACACTACCATCTCCAGAAGGTGCTGTAGGAACAGCAATAGATATTAGCTGTGCCTTACTAAGGCACAAGTGGTGCAGGTCTGTTAGAAGAATGCTGCTTGGGACGGGGGAAGTGCAAAAGGGCACAGAAGCTGCTCACGCCACTAATTAACAATTCTCACAACAGGCCTGTTTGCAAAGGGAGTCAGAGATTAAAAAGCCTCCAGACTAATGCAGAGCCTGGCCCAGGCTGTGAAGCAGCACGTGATAGTAATCTTTCAGCAAAAACATTCTTTAAAGCAATACAATACTGGTTTGCTTCCCAACTCCTCCGCACCTGTAGTTGTCATCCCCACAATTCTGGCCTCATTAAGAATGCAGAGATCTTGCTCCAGCTTCAGTTCTTTCAGTCTTTCTGCTGCTGCCTGATACTGCTGTTCATGCTCCAGAATGTCCTCTCGAATAAAACCCTGGTAAGTCGTCAGCCAAAGCCTGGGAAGAAAGTGCCATTATCACACACTGCAAGGAAAACAGGATGGTGATCCACAAGTTCTGACTGGATTCAGTTCAAAACTTCCCCCGTGTCTTTTGATTATTATACAGATTATTACCATCTGTACTTACATGTACAATGTACATGTACAAATGCAGGGGATGACATTGCTTCCCATGCAGTACAAGGAAGGTAAGAACAAGCATGTTCAAACAAGGAGCTGAACAGATACAGGCAGAAACATGATGGCTTGACACAGTTTGCAAACTGGAACAATCCTAGGAAACACTTGCCTGACAGGCCCTGCAAAATAGCTTTGTCACCTGTAAAGCCTCCAGCGGGAGCTCAGGTCAAGTTGCCACACATCCTGAATAGCATTGGCCTCTAACTCTGTCATTGTGTTTGTTTTACGGAGCTCAACCTTTATCTTCTGCTTAATTTTCCTCCTCTGACCAGGAGTTACCTGCATAAAAAAAAAAAAAGCTCCCCAATAAGCAGTTACAGCACAAAGATTCTTTTGTATTAGCATCCCCATGTTATTCTTTACATAGTCACGCTAATGCATGCAGTTACCTCCCACTGCATGGTCTCATGCAGTGTTCCTTCTTCCTGGTCCAGGTTCATAGCCAACATGGCACTGGCTAGTCCATGAACAGCTCTGTCATCTTCCTCCTTCCTTCTCCAAGGGCTTGCTGTCTTTTCATCCTCAATCACTCTCTCAGCTTCAATCAGGTCAGCCATCTCTGGGATCTCCAAAAGCTCCTCTTCTGCTTCATCTTCCCCCTCTCCCTCTCTTTCCTGCTGACCACCTGTGAGAGTCACCAGTCACATGCAGTAAGCCACAGCCACTCCATCAGTGCAGCAGTCAGATCACTATGTGGACATTAGGGTTAATCTTCTTTCCACTCCCTCACAGTATCACACATCATTCTGTGCTTGTTAAGTAGCAGTGTCTCTTTTCTGGCACACATACACTGCCTAGGTAAACACACTCAGAGTATGCATGTGGGGTGGGTGTCTTTTCAGCGTTTGGTTTTTTTGTTTTACCTGGATTTTCATCCCATATATCCTCTTCAGCATTCTGGATGACAGCAGATACACCAAGTCCCAGCCACTCCAGAATCAATGAGTGTCGTGAACCAATGTGGTATAACTCAGTGTCCTCCTAATACAGGGAAAGTCAAATCAGCCAGGCCTATTGCACTTCAGAGTCTTAGGATGATGCCAAAGCAGCACCTTACAGTAGCGGCAACAAGGACAAGTCTCCCCAAGAGACCCTCCAGAGCCAGAAAGTCGAAACAGCCCTGATCTTCAGAAAGGGCACCCTTCCTCCCCTTCCATTTAAGAAGCTTTCATTTGGGTACTTGCATTTTTATGCTGCTAAAGATCACTTAGAATCTCTGCAGTTTAAAGGAGCAACATTCAAAGCCCCTGCTTGCCCCGCCTATCTAGACTACTGTCATTTGGCACAGCTTCCTGTTCACTCCCTTACTTGCCCAGTAACCAAATGATGCTATTGATGCTAAAAAGATGTGTGCTGGGGGAACCTCAGACCCATTAGCAGAAAGGATAGTAAGCATGCATCGGGACTGCTTGACTTAGAAGAAAGAGACCTCTCTTACCAGAGCCGTTACCAGGCTGGCCCAGTGCTGGGGCGCCATGTGCGGTTTCAAGTAGTCCTCAGGCAGAACTGCGTAGGTCGTGTACTCCAACCGCTTCGCTCCTTCAAGCAGCTTCTGCTCAATCTCTTTCATCTCACTCATTATCTACTCATAACAAAGAGAAGGGAGGCAGTGTCACAGAGAAACAAAGTTCACTAACAGCAGAACAAAAAACGGACACAAGAATTAAGAGGCCAAATTCAGCATAAAACAAGGTGGAAGGCCAGGTGTGTGGGAGGTTTATTATCTCCTCCAACGCACAGGCAACCCAGTCCCAGCATCTCCAGGGAGATCTGCACATACATTTTCATAGTCTCTGGGGAGGTAATCTGGGAAGTCGAATCTGTAGATAAGCTTCCTCAGCTCCTTCAAGGTGAATTTGTGCAGGACTGTACTGCTACTCCTGCCCCCAATACGCACTATCCCATCTTTTTGAAATGAGAGTATTCCTGTGAATGAAAGAGAAATATTAGAAATAAAAGGCCAAGCTCAGTTTTCAGCAGTATAACAAGAGGTAGGAGAAACACCCTTTGACTGCATATCCTACAATGGTTTGCTCTGAGTGAAGTTTTTTAAATCTATATCAATGGGGCTAGAGTCACTAGAAATATTCAAACCAAAATGCAGGTTATCATGCCATACGATGAGCAGACTAAGAGTTATAGTATAGTTTTTAATTACAGGTCCTAATAACAGGTTGCCCAGAGAATTTGTGGATGCATTATCCCTTGAAGTGTTCAAGGCCAGGCAAGACAAAGCTTGGAGCAACCTGGTTAGTGGAAGGTGCCCCTGTCTATGGCAGGTGAGTTGGAACTAGATGATCTTTAAGGTCCTTCCAACCCAAACCATCCAGCTCGCAGGTACTCTTACCTTCCAAGAACTGATCCAGTGCATGGTTAGTGTAGCAGACTATAAGGATGGGACGCTTCTGGTAAGCGCTTTGCCACACGTGCTCATTAGTTAAGAGAGCCTGAACAATCTTCAAACCCACGTAAGTCTTCCCTGCAAAACAAGCTCTAAATCAGAAAAGGCTAATCCACCCTCTATGAGTGCCTTGAAACATAGAATTCATCAAAAACAAGATACAAGACTTCTTTCCAGGCTGCCAATCTGGTCTGTACCAAGGGAACTGACCCCAGGGGTAACTAGCTTACAAAATGTAGACAAAGTAGCGTGACACTGACTTTCTGGCCTGTAGTTGAGCAAGGCCACGGTCTGCAAGAATGTTAGTTTTTGGATAATACAACAGACCTGGACACAGGGTTTTCTCTCCCACTGAATCCCCCAGCCCACTCTGATACTGGCATCATACATGATGCATTTGGCTGCACATGAAACATCCACATACTAGTGGAATGCAAGCAGTGGTGCTTGTTGAGTTCAGGTACCATTTCAAACAATTACAGTTCATCTTGTAATACTTTATTCACACAATGGTTCATGGCTGAATGCTCCCAATGCTCTAACATGCCATGAAGCCAAGTAGGAGAGCACTGCACAGCAAGAGGAACCATGTTCTCAAAGATGATTGAAAACTTCTTCACCCCAATATATAAGCACTGCCAACAGTGCAGCTGGTGTCTACTTGGATCTAGGTGGGCAAAGATCAGATGAGGGTATTTGAGAATATTAACTGACTCCACAGCTCACACTAACTGGGCCACTCAAACATCAATTAGCCACAGGACTAAAGCTTTGGAGACAGTACAGCTGGTTTTCTCTGAACTTAATCTCCCTAGCTGGGGGAATCAATGAGAACTTCTTAAGTTACAAAGTCTTTAAGCAAATATTTCTCACCAGTGCCAGGAGGTCCTTGGATAATAGCCAGCTCCTTGGTGAGTGCAAGATTCAATGCCTGCATCTGAGACTCATCTAATCTCAAGGCTTCCATTGAAAGCCATTGATTGGGATCTAGAATGTAGACACTTTTCAAGCTATCAGGGCACTTCTCTTTACATGAAGTCTTCATCAAGGGTGCAAGGTTGTAGGCAGTATCCTCTGTCAGGTATGCCGGCTCCTTCACCTGTGCATCACATTCCACAATGTACTTCTGGAAAGGGATATCTTTTTCCTGCATTTTCTGCAACCCTTCTAACACATGCCGATAGGCCTCAAAGTAGGCAGTTGTCTCTACCATGAGGAAAGAGTCTGAGGGTTGAACCTCTGCCAGCAGCACCTGGCTCTCTGCATCAAAACACAGCTCCACAATTCCACTGACAAGTTCTTCAGCATTACGATTAGAAACAGTGGCAAAAAGGAATGTTTCAAAGTGATCTTGGGACATGCAGACTAGGGATCCATATAGCAATCGTTTAGAATTCTGCCATTTTACAGACCTCAATGGTTTTGTGTCAAACTGGACCTTGTAAACAATACCAGTTGAGGCACAACGTGGAGCAATAATCCGTGCATCAAAATAGATCCTGATATCATCAAATTTTTTCTTTCTCAAATTTCTGTCCTGGAGGCTGTGCAAAACCTCCATGATACCTTCCCTTAAAGGCCTTACAAAGTCTTCTCTCAAAAGTCGGAAGTGGGTGTCAAGATAAACGCTGGTGCTTTCATATCTTCCAGAAACAAAATTGGGACGTAGAACAGGTTTCTCATTACCGTGTATCTCATCATATGTTGGATAAATGCTCATGATACGATAGCTTTCTTCTTGCCCATCTTGAGGCTGCATAAATGTACAGTTATCAGCCCTCAGTGTGCCTTCACGTCTCTTCTCCTGCAGATGCTGCATGAGCATCTGGACTTTATTGAGATTCTTCTCTGTCTCTTCTGTGATGTCCACACCAGAAACTCTCAGGGCATTTATGGATGCTGGCAAGAGTGTCAAGAGAATGGAAACTTTCTGCACAGAGCTGGCTGGGAAAGTACTTATCAGGTGCTGAAGAAGTAAAATTATGTTGCTGATATGCTCGGGGTACTTATGACGTACAGCAGGAACTACTTCTATCACCATGTCAGACACATACTGTGGCAGACAGATCTTGAGAAAGTTGGACTCCTTCACAACTCCAAGAATGTGTTGGACACTCTGTCTATCCATTTGGGAACTGCATGCTTTTCGAAGCACCTGGCAAATGAGCTGAACGAAATTGTGGTTCATAGTTGTTTGGGAAAGAAGTTCCTTCAACCCAGAACTGGAAGCAAGTGTGGCGACAACGTTTGAGGGGTCTTTCTCAAGTAGACTTTCAAGGAATTTATAGCCAATCCTTCTGGCTTGCCGAGGCTGCTCAGCATGGTGTGCACCACCTGGGGTAGCATGCTGGTAGAAATGAGGATTCTCCTGAGGTTGCATCCTCCTTCTACTACCTTCACTTTCCCACAAACTCCTCAGCCTTCCCCCTCTAGCTCCTCCCTGAGCTTGTCCACCTTGATACCTCCTTCCCCTGCCTCCATTTTCTTGCTCATTCCAGGGTCCTCTGGTCTTCTCACGGGCTTGTCCAAGCTGACACCTCCTTCCCCTAAATGCATTTTCTTGCTCATTCCAGGGCCCTCTGCCCCTCTTATGTGTTTGTCCACCTTGATACCTCATTGTCCTTCCCTCGTTCTCCTGTTCAGTAGCTGTGGCTCCACTGTTGGCCTGTTTACCTTGGGTTCTTGGTTCATTCTTACTTGACTGAGGAGCCTTCAAAACCCAACGGCCAAATCTCTCTTCTCTTTGCCCAAGTAGAAGAGTATCATTACTGTCTTGGAGGTTTTCCCCTAACTGAGGTGCCTGGCCTGGTACTTTATTTGTTCTTTTTCTGCCTCCAGTGTCCAAATGAAGTGCACGCCCTTAAAAAAAGAGAAGAAAATGATTAATTATAAATCAACCACATCAACATGCCTCTCAACAAAGATGAACAAGCATATTGACCTGATAGTCAGCATATTTTGATAATTTGACATCAAATTTTAAAAAATGTTATATTTCCACACAGATTTTCCAATTGTACTCCTTTTTCTAACTGCTAAAAGAGAGTGCCATGCTTAGAGTTCCCTTGAGCTACAAAGACACCAAAAAACAAAACCTTTCTCCACAGAACTGAAAGCAGAAGTAAGAAGGTGAAAGATAGTTTTCTGCACAGGACAGCATTTCCTCGAGAGTGAGTCATTAGTGAAATGGTGACAGAGAACGCCACAGCTGACTTGAACTGGCAGTATAGAGCACACTGAAAACACGGAGCTTCTGGGCAAAGTCCCGCCTCTCGGAGCAGCCGAAAGCACAGCCCGCAGTCTTTATCAGCCTCCCGACAGGACGCTCGGGGAAGCATTTTCTGCTAGCAGGAACAAATAGCAAAAGGCTGCTGCAACACATCACCGCATCAGGGCCCCAAATAGACTCCAAGGGCAAATAAAGAAGTGTTGAAACTCAGCCTTGAGAGAAAATTTCGCTGTATACAGGCAGGGGAGTAACGGATCCCTCTGTACCAGCACCACCCCCAGCGCTCCTGCCCTGCATTCCCCGGGGGACCCTCACCTCTCGCTCCACCTCGGGGGTGCCGGGTGTGAGGCTCCTGCCCAGGACCTTCCATCGCCCGGCCGGGGATTGCTCCGGGTCTGTTCCAGCTCTCCGGGGCGAGGGCAGCTCTGGGTGCTGGGGGCCGTGGCGCTCCTGCCGCCGAACACGGGCGATGCTGCGCTGCGCTCCCCGCACAGCCCGGGAGCCGCCGGCTCTGCCCCGACACCCAGCAGTGCCTCCCCTTTCAGTTCCCCGCAAAGTTTCACTTTCCAGTTCCCCGCAAGTCCCGCCCGGTGGGCAGAGCCCCCGCCTCTCGTCACCGGCCGGCAGCGCCCCCGAAAGGCAGCTTCTCCGTCTCTCTCCGGCTTCCACGGGAAGGGCAAGCGGAGTAGGGAAGCGCAAAGGATGAGAAACACACCCAGCCACCACCTATCCGGCCCTGGCACGGCTGGTTTCGGTTACCTTTCCCGGCACTGCGGGGCGGGGGCAGCCGCGGCTCTGCCCACCCACCCGGGCCCGGCCCCCAGCTCGGCCCGGCCCCCGGCCCGGCCCCCGGCCCTGCCCAGCGCACGCGTGTCCCGCGGGGTTCCGGGTCACAGCCATGGCCACGCTGGAGAGCCTCGGCCTGGTGGGCACCATCGCCGAGGGGGACGTGGTGCCCGTGGATTCCGAATCTGGCGACTCCGAGGATGAGGAGGTGGGGCCGGGCCGGCGCGGGAGCCGCGGGTCGGGGCGGTGCGGCGGGGCCGGGCCGCGGTCCTTGCTCACGGGTGTTACCGCAGGAGCTGCGCCGGCCGCCGGGCCCCAGGCGGCGGGGACCCTCCGGCGGGGTCTTCAGCGCCGATTTCGTGTTCGGGGAGGCGGAGGCCGGCGGGGAGGACGCCTGGACGGCGGCGCTGCGGCAGCTCCGCGGCAAGGTGAGGCCTGAGGCCGGAATGGAGCTGCGGCGCCAGAGGCCACAGCACGCACTGTTCTCCTGGGCTCCTCTTACAGCTTCCCTGTTGTGATTTTCTGCCTAGAAAGCAGCTACGACGCTGGATGAGAAGATTGAGAAAGTGAGACAGAAAAGGAAGCTCCAGGTCAGGGTCTTTCTCATTGCTGAAAAGACTGGTATGTGTTTGGCCATTCCGTCAGCCACAGTGCTCTGGCTGCAGCTCATCACTTCAGCTGGGTTTGCTGCTACATGTGATGTGTTGCTGAATGGATAAGGTTGCAGAATTATTAATTATTAAAGTTATGCAAAATCGTGGTTTTGTGAATGGGCTCATTATAAACACAGGCTCATGAAGGATTGAAGTTTCTTTTTCATCCTTTCTTTTTAAAACATTTTTATAATTTTTTTTTAGGAAAAGGAAGCTAAACAAGCAAAAGTGAAAGATGAAGATGCGGAGGCTGAAGATGATCAAACCAAAAAGGAGTGTGAGGATTGCAGTAGGGATGAAGAAGATGTGGAGTCTGAGTATTCACTGGATGATGAAAGTATCTTCGCAAAAGCAGGTATCAGCAGTACACACAGAGATGGTCAAGAACCTGACATAGTGTTGGCTCACTGGAGAAGAGTCTGTAGTGAAGCCTTGCTGAGAGTGGGCAAGAATCTTTTATATTTTGTTTGCCTTCTGCAACATTCCTTCTGATTTTAATCAAGCTTATTTTGAATGGTAGCCATAACAGAACTCATCCCTGAAGAAGGATATTTACTTGGCAGTTTTACTCCATTCCATGCCTCTACTTGTTTCTGAGGCTTCTCCCTCAATATCTCAGTTGAGAGCAAAAAGAATGAGGTTACAAGGTTAGGTCAGTTCACAGCATCTTGTTATGGGTTTAGCTGTGCTTGTTAATTCCCGTCACATTTCTCTTTCTCTGCAGACAAGGTCAAAGTGAAGGAAAAGAGGAGATCAAAAAAGGGAGAAGTGGTAAGTGTTAAAAACTAGTCAGATTTCTCCAGCATTTCTTGTGGAGGAATTCGCTTTGGTTAACAAATGGTAGCTCAAAAACCAGCCCAGAGCCTTTTGATAACAAGTTGTGTTGCTGCTTGTGTTGCTCCAGTTTTGTTGTTATTCCTGTTTCTAGGAACCAGAGAGCTTTTTTGAAGATGCCTCTCAATATGATGATAACTTGTCATTCCAGGACATGAATCTTTCACGACCTTTGCTAAAGGTATTTACCTGGTTGATTTATTACATGTTACTCTGAAAAATGTTGAACAGCCTCCCTACCACCAATTAGAACAGTCAAATTCCTCTTTGCTTTGCAACCTCTCTGACAAGGAAATAATCTGGAAGCTAGTGCGATAGTCCTTTAGGAGCTGTTATTACAGATTAATGGAAACTGTTCTTTGATTGTGTCAAAGATTGAATGTATCGACACCATTTTGAGTGGGACTTGTCACACCATGGTTAAGATTGTAAGGGACCTTGGAGGTCATCTTGTCCAACCCCTGCTCAAACAGGGCCCCCTAGAGCTGCTGCCCAGGAATGTGTCCAGATGGCTTTGAATATCTGCAAGAATGGAGACTGCAACCTCTCTGGGCCCCCTGTGCTGGTGCTTGGTCACCATTGAGGTGACAAAGCAGTTCCTGGTGTTTAGAAGGAACCTAAACACATATATTACTGTATTTCAGTCTGTGCCCATTGCATCTGTCTCTCTCTCCATCCTCTTTCCACCCTCCCATCAGGTATTTATTGACATTGACAAGTTTGCTCCTGAGCCTTCTCCAGGCTGAACAGTCCCAGCTCTGTCAGCCTTTCCCCATATGTGAGGTGCTCCCAAGCCCTTCATAATCTTCATAGCCCTTTGTTGGTCTCTCTCCAGTATGTCCATGTCTCTTGTACTCAGGAGCTGGACACAGTACTCGTGGTGTGGCCATATCAGAGACAGAGTTTAATTGCTCTCTCTCCTTTGTAGGCAATCACAGCTCTTGGCTTCAAGCAACCAACCCCAATTCAGAAGGCTTGTATCCCAGTGGGTCTTCTGGGAAAGGATATTTGTGCTTGTGCTGCCACTGGGACAGGTAGGGGGTTGAACAGGGCACTCTAGAAACAGAGAATTAGCTATTCACAATAATTGGTAACCCTTCTTAATTTTTTATTTCAGGTAAAACAGCTGCCTTCATCTTGCCTGTCCTCGAGCGCCTGATTTACAAACCTCGTCAAGCTCCAATAACACGTGTACTGGTTCTGGTGCCAACACGAGAACTGGGTATTCAGGTGCACTCTGTCACAAAACAGCTGGCACAGTTCAGCAGTGTCACAACTTGCCTGGCAGTAGGTGAGTGTTAAGTAATTTATGTGAACTGTACAGCTCACTGTAAACCACTATATGGAACTGGGAATTCTGTGTTGTAAAACTGGAGGCTGTATGGTTATTATGCTTCTAGTAGACATATTGTGGTTTAAAATCTTGCTTTCCAATGTTGTGCTGTTCTTGTTTACTGGTTTTTGAGAAAGAAAATATGGGGTCATTTCTGGTTTTGGATGTTGTTTAATCTGAGGTGCTTCCCATTCCTCAGCTAACATGCATCCATGTACTCTGCTGCAGTGTGCTCAGAGGGTCAGCAGTCTGTGTTCCCTCTCTTTCAGGTGGCTTGGATGTGAAGACTCAGGAAGCTGCTCTGCGCTCGGGGCCAGACATTCTTATTGCCACTCCTGGGCGACTGATTGATCATCTCCACAACTGCCCTTCTTTCCACCTGAGCAGTGTTGAGGTGCTGATTTTGGATGAAGCAGACAGGTAGGGTAAGCAGGACAGCAGTGAAAAACATGGCAGTTTTCTACCTTCCTTTCCCCAGGCTATCAGGCTGTCCTTGTCCAGCCTTATGTAATGTTTCTTGGCTAGGCCCAGGTGAAGCTGCCTTACCTTGCTGTTTTTCTCCCGTGTAGGATGCTGGATGAATACTTTGAGGAACAGATGAAGGAAATAATCAGGTTGTGTTCCCACCACCGTCAGACAATGCTTTTCTCTGCCACAATGACTGAGGAGGTAAGACAAGCTGCTGAGAAGCATATTGAGGCAGGAAGTTGAATAGGAGTTTGTCAGGTCTGTTACCAGAAATCATGTGGACTTCTTTTTTCTTAACCTGTTTTTGTAGGTGAAAGATTTGGCTTCCGTTTCCTTGAAAAATCCTGTCCGAATTTTTGTGAACAGCAACACAGATGTTGCGCCTTTCCTGCGGCAGGAATTTATCCGGATCAGACCCAACCGGGAGGGGGACCGGGAGGCCATTGTAACAGGTCAGTGATAAGCCGAGGCAAGCTGGAATCAGTGAGTGACTTTGGAGCAGGCTTCTGAGAGGACTTTCTTTCAGCTCTGCTGACACGAACGTTCCAAGATCATGTGATGCTTTTCACCCAGACCAAGAAGCAAGCTCACCGCATGCACATCCTGCTCGGACTGATGGGCCTGCGGGTTGGGGAGCTTCATGGGAACCTCTCTCAGACACAGCGGTTGGAATCACTCAGGTATTAGCAGGCTTAGTTGGCAAGCCTAGCCTGAAAAGAAATTCCAAGCTGGAAGTTTTAGGATGGAAGTAGATAGCTGCATTCACTGCTAATGCATTTGCTTTCTCTGCTCAGGCGCTTTAAGGATGAGCAGATTGATATCCTGGTAGCTACAGATGTGGCTGCACGTGGACTTGATATTGAAGGTGTTAAAACAGTGAGTATTTGAAATACTGAGCTTTTTAATGAGGCCTTTCATGTTGTTTCCTTATTAACACTGTTTCTGTCACAGGTAATCAATTTTACCATGCCTAACACCATCAAACACTATGTCCACCGTGTGGGTCGGACAGCCAGGGCAGGCAAGGCTGGTCGTTCAGTTTCACTTGTGGGGGAGGAAGAGCGCAAGATGCTGAAGGAGATTGTCAAGACTGCTAAAACAGCAGTGAAAGCCAGAATCCTCCCCCAAGGTATGTGCTTCACTAAGGTAAAGAGCTGGAGAGAGTACACAGGGAATATCATGGTACAGAGGGACACTAAAAGGTGCTGAAAAACAAGATGAACTTTGCATGAGCTGCCTCTGACGTTCACATGGTATTGTTTTCAGATGTCATATTGAAATTTCGGGAGAAGATCGAGAATCTAGAGAAAGATATCTATGCAGTTCTGTGCTTGGAGCGTGAGGAACGTGAGATGCAGCAGTCAGAGGCCCAGGTAAGCAATTTTTTAAATATCTGGTGTGATATAGTCCATTCTGAGGTCACCCTAAGTGTACTTAACTTGCTTACTTTAGAAAGGGAAAAGAATCTCTCAGTTCCTGCATGGGAACTGTTGAGAGAGGAGTATTTTTTAGCCACCATGAGCTCACGTCTTGCCTGAATTATCACAGATCAACAAGGCAAAGAAGCAGCTGGAGACAGGAAAAAAAGAGACTGGGAGTGAGGGTGTGGAGCGGAGCTGGTTCCAGACCCGTGAGGAGAGGAAGAAAGAGAAATGTGAGTCATGACGCTGTTGCCATGTTAAATTCTATAGCTGCAGCTGGCCTCTGCTCTGTGCTTTAAGAAGTTCTTTATTCTGTTTTTCTTTCTCTTTCCAGTGGCTAAAGCCCTGCAGGAATTTGACCTAGCATTACGAGGGAAAAAGAAAAGGAAGAAATTTGTACAGGACACACAGAAAAAAGCCCAAATGACAGTGAGTTCCTTTGTGGACAAGTGAGACCCTGGGTGGACTATCATAGTTTTCCCTTAGCAAAGCTTCACATCACTGAAACTTGTATTTTAACACCTTTCAGCCTGAGGAAAGATCACAGTTCGAAATCCTGAAATCTCAAATGTACGCTGAGCGGCTGGCAAAGAGGAATCGCCGAGCAAAGAGAGCCAGAGCCTTGCCAGAAGAGGAACCAGCAGCAGCACCAGCAGGTAGAGACTTTTGTTTTACAGCTAACTTACTTTATGTCACTTACTTTGCTAGAAATAGTTAAATTAGTTTGTACAGAGGGCAGCACTGATCTTTGAAGGAATGGCCACAAGTGCTGGCCAAGGGTCTATGTTTGCAGTCATTTGCCTCATGCTTAGGCTAATTGTTGTGTTCAAGAGTACTGTGATGATGCTGTGGCCTTCCATTTACAACAAATGTTCTGACTATTGTTGGTTAGGTCCCAAGAAGAAGAAGAAACTGTCTGTGTTTGACGAAGAGCTGACCAACACGAGCAGGAAGGCTCTGAAGCAGTACCGTGCCGGGTAAGGTCTTAGCAGGTCTACATTAGTGCAGACTGTAGTAGATGAGAATTTGCTTGCATCTCTCTACTTCCTCAGGGATACTTTGACTGACAGTGGGGAAAAAAAGTGGGCAGGGTTCTTTTGAGAAGTACGTGTCCTACTGCTATAATTCTGTGACTTGTCTGACCTCTCCTCCTTCCCCTCTCTCTCAAAAGCCCATCATTTGAAGATCGAAAACGCCTGGGTATTGCCCAGCGCAGGAAAGGAGGAAACTTCAAATCCAAGTCCAGGTATAGTTCCCTTTACTTTCTTGTTCAAGTTCTGGGGCTTTTTTTCTGCTTTCTTCTTCTTCCTCCTCTTGTGTTTGTTTAAAGGCCTTTGCTAAAAGGTTTGTTGGTTCTGCAGTACCCACTTACGGCAGGTCTGATGCAGGGGGTAATCAAGGATAGTGCCTTTAACAGCACATTCCTAGGCTCCTACTTGGGAGACCATTTTGCCTAGAAAATGCTCCGTGCTGCTCCTCGTCTGTCATTGAGAGCTGGGCTGATGGAATGTCATTTCAATTATCTTCTCTTTCAGGTACAAGAGAAAGTAAGAACTGTTGGCAATTACCGAACAGGTAATTTCAGACACACTGTACAGGCCCTCAGTTTTTTGTACTGCAAGGAGATAACTTCAGTAAAATTGAAGTTTTTCTTCAGATTCTGGAATAACTTTGGGATGTTTGTCAATGCCTGGTTGAAGACTGAAAACATCTGTAGCAGCCCATGCAATAAAGGATTATTTTTAAGAGGTTTTACTCTGTTTTATGGATAGCTGGAACAACTGAAAGGTGGCACATACATTGGCAAAAACCGGACAATGCTTTGTTCATATACTTATGTGATCTCAAATAATTAATAGAGCTGAAAAGGATTTTTGTGGTCCATAACCTATTTCTGTAATAGGAAAAAAAGGTTGTTCAAACTACCTGTCACAAAGATGGCTTCTTTAATTTTTTCCCATCTCTGCGCTCCCTACCTGGTTTTTTTTTTCCCCATCAGCCTTGCTCAATTTCATTGTTATGCCTTAATAAGGAACACAGGCCAACTTCATTTCTGAGCTGTCCATACAAATTAAGCATTTTTCTTCAAACCTGCTTTTCTGGGATGACCCAAGTGCAGCATTAAAAAGTAATGCCTACACTCCTGACATAAACAGACCAGCACAACAGTGACTCCAAATACTAGGTTTTCCAACTTTATTAAAAAGGGCAGACATTACCAGCAGTAGATATAAAATATACATAACAAAGGTTAGACAGGTGGTACTGCTCAGTATCCCCTTCCTTGGTCTTCTCCCAGTTCAGAGGTACATTACGGAATTCTCACGGCCTCGGGGGGCGCATGCCAGGTGGAGGGGGTCCTGGGAATAAAGGAAAGAGTTGAAGAGAAAAGCAGCAGCAAGACTAAACAAAAAATACATTTTCCCCATGCTCAAAGTAGCCATAGCACCCCTTTTTGGCACCAAAGCATTTATGACAACTAGCAGAGCTCGGGAGAGAGTTGAATGCATCACCCTTCAAACATTATATTATGGCTTCTTAGAGCTCCTAGGCAGTTGGGATAACCTCTGCTCACCTCTCATTCCTGGGGGTGGTGGCCGCATGCCTGGGGGGGGCATTCCCATTGGAGCACCTCGGCCAGGTGGCATTCCCATGGGTGGGCCCATTGGTGGTCTCATGCCTGGAGGAGGTCCCATCATTCCTTAAGCCAGAGAAAAACAAGCACGTAAATCCAGCTGAATATTCAAGCACTAGTTGGGTATCAGGATATCTTCCATAACACCAGATTTTCAACAGACTCAGGTAATTACCACTTTATCACCAATTTTGCAACAAAACATGAGCTCTACAAAGTAATTCCTACCTGGAGGAGGGGCTCCTCTGCTCATGGGTGGGGGAGGACCCCCACGCCCTGGTGTGTATTGAGTTGGGGCTCCTGCTATGCTGGCAGTGGCTGCTGCAGCAGCAGCTGCAACTGTTCCACGACCCTGGGGTGTCATCACCTGTAGACAAAATAAATGGGCTCAGGAAAACAGCACCTGCTTTATAATAATAACTAAAAAATAACATTGAAATTCCCCTTCAAAAAATTACATGTCTTCTCTTAACTTACTAAATAATGCTACAACCTATAACACAAATCAATGGATACCACTTGAATTACATGTGAGAATCTGCACTTTTCAAGCCTCTTCTTCTGTCATATAGGACAGTACCTAGGGAGATCTAGTCCCAAAAAAAGCCTTACTAGGCTCAAACTTTGTGGTAACAGAAACTAAGGTTATAATTCTTCCACTACACCAATTTCTCGCATCTCACTGGTGCCAAAAAATAAAAGCCACATAGGTCACAGTATCTCACCTGTTGGGATGGTCCTCCCACTCCTCTGACAGGGCCAGCTAATCCTGCTGGAGCCTGTGGCATGGGAGCACCAGCTGGTACTCCCCTCCCTGCTGCCCTCCCAACGCCAGGTCCTCCAGCAGCTCCAGCAAGGGGTACCCGGGCAATTCCAGTCTGAAAACAGAGCCCCCCAAAAGAAAGATTTATCACAAGTCCTCATATCCTGGAGATGCCCACACCTGTCCTTTGTCCAGTTAAATGTCCAAGCCCATAAAGGAATTAGAGCTTCCTGCAGTGAAGTTTGTTGGACCTAGTCACAAGAGCATCTGGAAGTCTACTACAATACAACAGTAGCATTCCCCTGAAAAGAAGAAAATTCATTAGATTTCCCTTCCCCTTTTCCTTAGCTCTGTGCTCATTCTTACATCTTTTGGAGGTGGTCCTTCAACCGTCATGGACACCAGGTTTTCCCCTCGAAGCAACACAAGACCAAGGACTCGTTTCTCTTCCCGCTCTGGCTGTTTTGAATTTTTAGGTCTGTGAGAAAAAACATTGTGAAGCATAAGAAAAAAACAGAATGAATGAATGAATGCTGCTCTTTGAGCTTACAAATATACGATTAGGCTGCTTCTCCAGAGAGGAGTACATTTTTATATGCCTCAAACTAAGTACATAAAGAAATCTAAACTGCTACAACTAGCATCACGTATGTTGGTTATTAGAAAAGAACTGAAACAAAGGGCCTCTTAAGCCTTGGTAGTTCGGGGATTTGACAAACGAGACTAAACCCATGACTGTTTCTGCGGGAGCCGGCAGCACACGATGCCCCATCGGTGTCCCGGCTCTCGCCCCGAGGCCCCCCTCGCTGGGGAGCCAGGCTGGGGGCACCCCGCACCGCTCACTTGATCTTGCGGAACTCGTCGCAGTCACAGAGGATGAGGTTCATGTGCTTATCGAAGGCCTTGAACGTGCCGATGAAGACGCGCCCATCCTGCAGGATGCACCGCATGCGGTAGTCGATGTGCTGCAGCATCTTGCTGCTCTTCCCCACCGTCTGCAAGAGAGCGCCGCGTTACCCGCGGGCCGGCCCGGAGCGGGGCTCACTGCACCGCGGGCTCCCGCACCGCGGGCCCCCCGCCCCACGGACCCGCCCGACTCACCATGGTTGCGGCTTTCCGTGCTCCCCCCGCCGCCGCCGCCGCTGCCGCTGCTGCTGCTGCTCCCGCCGCGCTGCCTCGCTCCCTCCACCCCGCCGGCCCCGGCGGAAGCTGCTACGCGCGGCCGCGGCGATTTCCGCCCGCGCTGCGCGGGCCCCGCCCGTTCCGGCGCGCCGCGGACGCGCTTCCCGGGGCGGGCCGGGGCGGCCGGGGCCGGGGGCGGGGGCTGCGCAGAGCTCCGTGCCCCACGCTCGCTGTCGGGGCGGAGGGAGCTGAGCGCGGCCGCGGCGCCGCTGCAGAGCCCCGCGCCAGCCCGAGCGGCGGAGCGGCTGCCCTGCATGAGCCCCTGCGCACCCGGCCCCTGGCGCTCGCAGCCGCTCCCGGAGGCGGGGCACCGTGGGCACGGGGAACTGACGTGAGCCCCGCCGCGGCGGCCCCGGAGGCGAGGAGGGGCGCAGGGACGGGGGACGCTCGGTTAGCGGCATTAACTCGGCTGCCGAGGGGGGTGCGCTGGGGTGGCGGGGCCGGCGGGTCGGGTCTCCATGGTCCCCGCGGTCTCCATGGCAGCGGCGGGCGCATGACGCGCCCAGGGGCGGTGCCAGCGCCGGCAGCGCCTCGGCGGGGCCGCGGGAACGCGGAGCGGCCGCGGTGGGGTCGGGTGAGCGCGGGCGGTGGGCGAGGGCGTGGATAGGGATAGGGGAAAGGAGAGGGACTGGGGGCTGCAGCCGTCGGTGGAGCGCCTCGGGTCTGCTGCCTTCCCGGGCCCGCTGCGGCGCCGCGCCCACCGCCCTCCTTGCCGCCGGCCCCGGCTCCGGCCTGGCTCGTCCTCCCGCCCCCGGCCCCGCTCCGCCGCCGCAGCTCCGGTTGTGCCGCGCTCCCGACGCACCGCCCCCGCTGCCCCCGGGGCCGCTGCTGCCTCGGGAGCCGAGGCACAGCACGGGTAGTGCTTAGCAAAAAAATTATTGTTTAATGCCTTGAGCTGCTTTTTGGGCCAAGCTTCAGGGGTTGTCGCCTGGCTGGCGACTTTGAAGTCGCTAGACTGAGTAAAAATAATAAAGCAGTTCTCTTTTTGCCTGTTGCTATCAGTTTCTGTCTTTGCCAAGCGATGGTCTTTGGTGTACTGTGTTGAAATGTGCGTGACCAGGGCCCATAGGCTTGGTGCTTTACAGCCAAAGTGCAGCCATGGAAGGCCTTTGGAGGAATGTAGGATTCCAGAGGCAGGGAATCTGAGCCATTTGGCTCTCTGGTTTATCTAGAGGTTTATCTGGTTTCTCATCGCTTCTTTAGTGAGGTAACATTGAAAATTGCATAGCCCTCGGGTTGGGCTCTGTGATCTCCTACCCTTTCATGCTGCTTGGCCAAGGGATGTGTCTTCTCTGCCCACCTGTCCCATTAGTCCCTCTGCCGACGTCACTTCCAACTTTAGCTTGGCCAGTTGGTACCATCTGGGGACTTGCTGAGGACTGCCAAGGGTGTTTTGTTGCATCTACAGGTTTCAGAAGCTGCTATTCAGTTGTTGACTGGGGGATTCTACCAGGCAGCTTTTCTTTTTCAGGGAATGTTCTTTCATCCTCCTCATTTTCATTCTGTGTGCAGCACACTTTGTTCTCTATCTGTGATGAAAAGAAGATTGAGTTTGTGAATAGGGAAATTCTGCTTAAAATACTCTAGTTGTTTTAGCTTGGAGCTTCTCAGAAGTCTTTTGAATAGTGTGGTTTTAGTGGCTTTGCTGATTTTTCCTTGCCCTGCAGCTACCCCTGCACCACTGCTTTGTATGACAGATCTCACTCTGCAGAAGCAGACTGAATTAATTTTTGATGGATTTTAGCTTTGCTTCTGTCTCCCTTTACAAAACTGTGAGAAACTGTTTACATGCTGTTGAGAAGAATGTGCTGTGAGAGCATGCACATAAGTGACTGACTGATAATCACAATTATGCAACATCATGGTCTGTGCTTCTTCACAAGAGCTTCTGAAGTCATTTTATCAGCTCTATGACTGTTGCACTGCAAAATATCCATTGTAGAACCAAACATCTTGACACCCCTCTTGTCTGCAGACATGCAGTGAAATCTTTTCAAAGCGTGCTTTTGGCAGACAACTTCATGTTAAGAGGCTGACCTGAAGTACCCTTTGTATTTGTAGTCCAGTCTTCCTTGTTCTCTTCTGGAAAGCTGCTTCTCCTTAGCCATTGATCTGTGTTGGTCCTTCAAACCATTGTTTGCCCAAGACTGTTCTAAAGAGTTTCCTGCCTTTTTAAATGTTTAATTCCTACTTCTCTGGGTTCTCCTTTAGCCAAGTCACTTTGGTGTTCAAATCTCTGCCTTGATAGATATCTCTGTGGTTTCTGCTCTGTGGTGCTGCTGTGCAAAAAAAAAAAAAAAATCAGTCTTGAAGCTCTGTTTCTTTCATTGTGTATTTGCTGTGCCTTGAATATTGATTGGAATAGGGAACATGGTTGCCAGTCATGAGTGCTCATTTATGGAAGAAATTTGGGGCAGAAATAAGTCTGAAATATCATGGTGAGTTACTTTGAGTTTGTATGCAGCTGAGAGCTTTTTTTTTTTTTGGAGATATCAAAGTAGGGCAATACAACTTTGTTGGTCCCTGGTTTTGGTGGTGAGGATATCAGGGGAGCTGCAGGTGGAGTGCATGACCTTTAGGTGCTGTGTGCCTCTGCAGTACTTCTTTGGGGATGAAACTCCTGTTTCATGAACCTCCTGTTTCATTTATATGGTTCTTAGGGATGTGGTTTTGTGGTGGACTTGGCAGTGTTATATTTGTGGTTGGACTTCATGATCTAAAGGGTATTTTCCAACCTAACTGTTCTATGATTTCTGCAGGATTTCCCCTCATAGCAGTGCTTCTGTTTTAATGGGCACTTCCCCTCTCTGAATGAGGCCTGTTCTTTGTGTGGGAAAAGACAAGTTAGAGATTTGTAAATGCTTCTACCTCTAGTAATCTGGATGTCTTTGTTTTGGCATATAAGGTGCTGTATTTCCTTGTACTTTTCAGTAGCAACTTGCCACTTGCAATACAAATAAAAGACTATGACTGTACTGCAAGTGGCTGAAGGGAGAAGTGGTAATTAGATGCTAATTACTCATGCAAAATTACTCATGGGTAAATTAGTTTTAAAAGTTGCAAATTCAGTTCTTAATACTCTGGGAGTAATCTTTGAGCCTTGTCTCTTCACTGTGTATTTGCTGTGCCTTGAACACTGAATGGATTTAGATATTTTGTGGTTCAGAATTGGCTCGCTCGTGGGAGAGGTAATTACCTGTTCAGTTATTACAGGCTGGTAACTGGGGATGTTGTGTGTGCTTTTGCACAGGACTAACGTTTCTCAGGATTTCAGGTTTAGGCCATCATAGCCTTTAATTGCTGGAGAACAGTGAGTGGAAATCACACACCATTTGGGAACTGCCTGCCTGTTTCTAGATTTAATACATAGAAAGCTGTATATCCTGCAGGTCTGGGGGTGTCATACAAATTGGGCTCTTTGGGGAGTACTGGTTGTATATTGGTAGTTACCCTCATTTGTGCCCCAAGTCTGCTGCTTTTCCAAGGCCAGCTAATATGTGCTGCTTATCTGAAAGGTTGGAGATGTTGTTTTGAACCTAACTTGACTGGCACTTTTCTGCATGAGATGTGTTTAGTCTTAAAGCCATTTTATGAGTTTTAAGAAAATGCAAGCCATTCTTGTGATTGGTGCTCAAACAGAAAGAGAAGGCCAGGAGTACTGACGTGTAGCCATCTCTGTCAGTTGGGGTAGACTTTCCAGAATATCATGAAATTCTGAATCTGGGTGGCCAGATACTTCCCAAGGGGTGGAGTGGTAGAGTGGACTAAATCTGGCTGTCATAGGAGTGCAGGAAGTCATGCAGTCCAATTTTCTGGGCACAAATGACTGACTACTGACTGGGGCCAAACCCTGAACACAAGCTTATGCTCTGAAAGGCAGATAAAGGAGTGAAAAGTAGACTTCCAGAGGAAGTGCTGAGTTACCTTATTTTCTGTGATGGATGCTCATGTTTTGGATTTATGATGTTGCAGGAGGGGAATAAGATAAAGCTAGCTGCTGCTGCTTTGCCTAAAAGCCTGTTCGGGTATCCTGAGTGGATCAAGTTATCTGAGATATTTGGATGGGGCATCCAGTAAACACCAGCCCATGGGAGGCAGGCAACCTGGGCAGTCTGTTCCTGCTCTCACTCACAGACTGCAGCTGAGCCTAGGGAGCTGCTGCTTTAGTAGCTGCAAACGGAGCTGCTAGTACAGACAGTGGGTGGCAGATGGGGCTTTGCTGATCAGTGATCCTCCTCCTTGTGAGTGCCCCAGCAAGTTCTCAGAAGTATATCTGGGTGATGAGGTTGGGCATACAATTTCACAACATGCTCTTTCTGTGAGGCCTTGATCACTGGTAATACTGGATGTTTCCTATCAGGCCCAGGAAACCTCGTCTTAGGTGTTTTGAAGCTTGGTGTTAGATCCAATGTAGCAAGTGAAATAGCTTTCAGAGAAGATGCTCACTATCCTTTCTCTTAACAGGTGTGGAGGTGTATGCTGCTGTAAAGGCACCTGGAGGAGTCTGGAGCAATGCCACCACCTTCAGACATTGTGAAAGTGGCTGTTGAGTGGCCAGGTGCCAATGCCCAGCTGCTGGAAATAGATCAGGTGAGACATGGTAACCAGGTGGGGGAGGAAAGGCACCCCAGCGTTGATACTGGAATGTGGGAAGCATAGAAATGGGCAGTATTCCTTTCTGGTTGAGAGGAACACGACTACTGAGGACTCTCTTTCTGTTCTAGAAAAGGCCTCTTGCATCCATCATCAAGGAGGTCTGTGATGGGTGAGTAGTTCTCTGGGAACCCTTGTGGAGAAAGTCTGTCCTGCTGACACATCTTGCTGGGTTACTGTGGAAGTCTGCTGCTTGTTAATGTGCTGCTAGCACAGTCTGTGCTGCCTGCTGCCAGTTTTGGCCATGGAATGGGCTGGGGTTTAAATTGTGAAGAAAAGGATCTCCTTTGAAAAAAGGAGCTCCTTGAAAATGAGGGCCTTCCTTTTTATTCCAGTTCTAAGTGTATGCATTTTTATGCCCTAGGGTCAGTGTCTCTGAGGATTGGCCCATCCTGCAGTTCTTGAAGTGTAGGCCTATTCAGATGTTCCATGGAGTTTAGAGTAGGCTGAAGTCCCACATTCTCCTCAAGAGAGGTTCTCTCTCCTCTTTGGGAGACCTAATTTCCCCCTGCTAAAGCTTTGCTTGAAAGTTCTTTTGCACCTTCCTGGGATCAAGCTCTACTTCCTAATTGAGAGCCAGAAGAAAGAGGAGGAAGAAGCTTAATGTATCCTTCTTCTTCCTTTGCCAGGTGGTCGTTGCCAAACCCTGAGTATTACACGCTGCGTTATGCTGATGGTCCTCAGCTGTACATCACAGAGCAGGTCAGTGTGAGAGGCAGCAGTTTGTTGATGTCCTGGGTGAGAGTGCAGAATGCCTTGGACTAGAGTCATAGAACAATGCTGGCACTAATCCTTGAGGAGCAGCATCTCTGCTCTCAGAGAGACTCAGACTCAAATGGTGCCGTTCAGCTGAGGAGCTTTGCACTGCTCCCCTTGCATGCCTGTAGGTGTGGTACCCTCCGTAGGGTTGTGTGGCATGGGAGCCTCTTTACTTGTGCATACAGATGGGTGCTGTAGATCTGGTTGGGTTCTTTCCCCCCCCACTTTTTCACAGTTTGTTTTCTTTCAGACTCGCTGTGACATCAAGAATGGAACGATCCTACAGCTGGCAGTCTCCCCGGTAAATGCTTCCTCACCTCCCTCTTTCTCAGTAACTCTCCATGGATGACAGGCTGTTTCTTGCCTCTTGGCTTTTCTTTCTCCTTCTCCCCAAATTGCAGGGGGGTTGCCTTTGTTGTGGGCCATTCCACACAGTGAGGCACGCACTCCTTGTTTTCCATCCTGGCTGTGGTGTGTGTCTTTCCTTTGGATGCTCTGCCCTTTTATAGGACTTTCTGTAAATAAATCCAGTCTACAGTTTTAATGCATCTCCCAGATTAGGATGTTGTGAAACACCTGACAAATGCATTCTCAGTATGAGTGCACTTGGCAGGGTCAGTCAGAAAGCAGCAGTTCCAGTGACTGAATGCAAAAAATTAATATAACGACAAATTTGATGAAGAGGAGGTTGTTCCTGCTGAAGCGTTGCTCTTGTGACCTCAAAAGTCATCTTTTGCAGCTTTCGTTTTATTTAAATTCTTAAACTTTTTTTGTGCAAGTGGCATAGAGCTGAGGGTGAGTAGAACTGGGAGAAGGTACTTGGACAAGAGGGAATTAAGAGGATGTCATTGATCTGTGTCTGAGAAATCTTACAGAATGTCTTGTGGATACACAAAATGTGCTCGTGCTTCTCTTTGAATCTGTGAGACTTTTTATTAATACTGTATTTCTTTAATGGTGTTGCTCCATATTTCTATACCCACCTCCACTCACCTCAGTGAGGAGAAAAACAGGCATTTGCTCTAATATGTAAAATAGCATTTTACCTCCTGCTTGGCTGTAACTGTTGCTGAGAGAAGCCTTTTTTTAGTCTGTCTTAGACTTGCTGACTGCAGCTACTGAATGTGACTTTGCTGGTATCTTTATCCTGGCTCTGCTCTCCCTGTCCACCCATGGGCTTCTGACAGAATGCTGATGCTGGCAGGACTCAGACTGCAGGTGACTGGTCTGTAACTGGCACCATCCCTCTTTCCTGGCAGTCTAGGGCAGCTCGCCAGCTGATGGAGAGGATCCAGTCGCACAGCATGGAAGCCCGGCTGGATGCCATGAAGGAACTGGCGAAACTTTCAGCAGACGTCACCTTTGCCACAGAGTTCATCAACATGGAAGGGATTACAGTGCTGACACGGCTTGTGGAGAGTGGGACCAAGCTTCTATCCCAGTAAGTTTCCTTTATTCCAGGACTCTGGAAGAAGGCCTCGAATAAGGGGCTCATTTTGCTTGCTGAAGTGGCGTTAAGCAACCAACCTTATAGCAAATGTTGATCTGTGGAGCAAAGTCTTTCTAGTCATTTGCTAAACCTCATGAGGCAGCAGAGGAGACAGTCACAATCTGATCTGGAAGTTTCCTCAAGCATGTTCACAGTGAACTATGATGCAAATAATTCACTTATATTTCCTGCTGTAGTTGTTATGTTTCATTGAAAGTACTTCTAAAGTCTTGATAATTTATTGTCATAACATTTATAGCTTTTTTTACATATTAGCAACTAAGGTGTTTTTGGCATTTTTTGCAATCTTTCCCTCAGTTTCCTTTATCGTTCTGTCTTGTGGTTATGTATTAAATTTTCCACAATTCATGCTGTGCTTTTCATTTTATTTCAAGTCAGGTCCCAATATTTAGAGAAGGACAATTAACTTTCCTTAGTTTTTCTTCTGATGTGAAAACATATTTGTTCCTTTGACTAGCCAAGTACTGATCCAGGTGGTTGTGAGTCTCTGGTGGCAGGACTAGGCACTTACTGCTGCTAATTTTAATTTGTGCTTGTAACCAGGAAAAAATACCTTTTTAGTCTGTCTTGGACTTGCTGACTGCAGCTACTGAATGTGACTTTGCTGGTATCTCTACCCTAGCTCTGCTCTCCTTTCCATAAATAAATATAAATATTTAAATAAAATAAATTTTATATTTAATAAATATATTAAATATATAATAAATAAAATAAATAAAATACCTTTCCACAAAGCAGTAAAATTATCTGCATAAATGTATACACTTTATTGCTCCCCCAGGTACCAAACTGTTTTATTAGGAGAACGTGGTGACATTTTTCTCTTACCCAGCTTATCTAGCTTGAGCAGGCTTTTTTTTCTTGCCAGCAGATCTCTTGTAACTGAATTCTTCAATTTCTCAGTTACAGTGAGATGTTGGCTTTCACCCTGACTGCCTTCTTGGAGCTCATGGACCACGGTATTGTCTCCTGGGACATGGTCTCAATAACCTTCATCAAACAGGTGAGTTTGGGTGGAGGGGGCGAGTGGATACTATTTCTTTTCATGCTTTAATGCATCTTTCAGGACAAGCAAAAGACTCTGAGAAGCCAAGTATTCTCTGAGAACACAGTGCACTCCTCTTTCTGAGCCCTGTCTCACTCACCACAAGGCCTCCTGGATGGGCACCAGCTGACCTGCTGGTTCCTGTGTTTTTAGATTGCAGGGTACGTGAGTCAGCCCATGGTGGATGTGTCCATCCTGCAGCGGTCCCTGGCCATCCTGGAGAGCATGGTGCTCAACAGCCAGACTCTGTACCAGAAGATTGCAGAGGAGATAACCGTGGGACAGCTCATTTCTCACCTGCAAGTGTGAGTGTCCACCCAGCAGTGGTGTGATTTACACCCATTTTTTGACTGCTTGTTTATTTTAAAATACATCACTTTACATTTGAAACACTTAAAGATGATATTTTTTAAGCATTACCAATATGACAACTTACTTGACCTTTAAGATTTCTAATGGATTTTTTTTAAAAAGTGAGATCCTATAAAAATATGTTCTGTGTTCTGGAAGCACTTGGGCACATGAGTCTTGAACAAAGATATTTAGCTTAAAATAACTGCCCAAGTGTGTTCAGTGCTAGGACCAAACCTGCATTTCACTAAACTTCCCAAAGGTTCTTCATCCAGCTGTCTGTCACTTTTACCCCTCCTTAAATTGTCTCCACTAGAAGCTAAGAGCTCTTCATCTTCGGGGTTTTGTCCTGCATACTGAGGCAGAAAACAATTGCTTTTCTTGCTTGAAGGGAATAAAAATTTGCTTCATCTCCTTCCTCTCTTTCCAAACAAACTGGCAAATTAATATCTGTCTCTTAGGGCTGTTTGTCTGGGTCAGTTCTACTCTTCCATATAAAAAACCAGCATGTAATTGTTAGAGTTTGAGTAGGTTGGGTTTTCAAGCCTTTTAATTCTGAACATGTGGAAAAGCACTATTTGTACTTTTCACTCCTTAATCAGTGAACAGTAGGTTAACAAAATTATAGGGCAAACAAAGTATTGCATCAATGTCACTGTGTGCTTGGAATGTTTATACATTTGAATTTGGTTAACAGAAAAGCTGAACAAGTTCTCCTGAACACTCCAGCAGCTTTGTTCTGCAAAGAGTATATGTTCTTTCAGCTTTATTATTTTGGATTTAGTCAAACACAGATTTGGTCCCAACATTGAACACACTTGTGCAGTTTTTTTAAGCAAATTATCTTTGTTCAAGACACAAACTTGTGTGCTTAAGTGCTTCCAGAACACATTTGGTCACTTAAGAAAGCATCTATGCAGGGAATATTTTGAAAAGGGAGGTGGAGGGTGAGTCAGGATTTGCTGGTGGTTTTCTTGGCAAGACCATCAGGAGGGAACAGTTCATAACAGAGGATATGTTCTGGAAGAACATGACCATGGAAACAAGTCCAAAGGAGATGAGTTAGAAGAGGACAAACTAACCTAAAAATTGTTCTGCTTTGTCAAAAAGCAAGCAGTGTGATGAAAAGAGCAACAACCCTGAAAAGGAGAGCAAAATGAATGACAGACTTCAGAGACCTGTGCAGCTCAGAGGCCCAAGAAAAACCTAGGATGATGCATGGAGATTTGCATGTTTGAAGTACAGCAGATTGACCAAAATGAAAAAAAAATGGAAGGGAGCAATAGAAGAAAGAATATGGTCGTTATCCAGAGATATGTCAAAGTGAGGAAAATAGGTATTTAAGCTGAAAGAAGTATTGGGTTTAGATCTTTTATAAAAAATTTATTTCTACATGTGTAGTTAAATAAAAAAAATATTTTTAAAAGAGGTATATTCATGCACAAAAGTTTGTTTAGGTGATACACTGGGCTTCTGTTCATCAGAAGAGGTTGATGCAAGAGTGCACTGGGTCTGGCTGAGATGAAGTTCACTTCCCCAGAACAGCCCTCACACTGCTGTACTGTGCCCTGAGAGCTGAAAATGTGTTGATAAAAACCCCAGTGTTTTGGCTGCTGCTGAGCAGTGCTCCAGCATCAGAACTGTCTCTCCAATGCTTCCTCCCCTCACCCAGTACCCTGGAGGGTGGGCAAGATCTTGGGAGGGGGCATAGCCAGGCCAGCTGACCCAAACTGACCTTATGACATCTGCTCAGCAATAAAAGCTAAGAGAAAGGAGGGATGAGGGGCATTTGTTACTGTGACGTTTGTCTTCCAAAGCAACTGCTGTCTGTACTGAAGCCCTGCTTCCCAGGAAGTGGCTGGACATCACCTGCTAATGGGAAGTAGAGAATAAATCTTTTGTTTTCCTTTGCTTTCATGCACAGCCTTTACTTACGCTTTATTAAGCTGCCTTTTTTGAGTTTTTCCCATCCTGTTTTCTCCCCTGCCTTGTCCTGCTGAAGAGGGGGGGGATAGAGTGGCTTGGAAGGCGCCTGGTGTCCAGCCAAGGTGTACTACCAGAAAGAGAGTATTGCAAGAAACAAACCTGGATTTGATAGAATATCAGGATGAGGGCAGAATAATATCATTGGCATTTAGAAGCCTAGTTTTGTGCTGTTTTGAACATGGCAGTTGAAACCACATGCTGTGTGTGACCTAGGATGGAGCTAAGCACCCTTTACCTGAAGAAATTCTTCAGTGAAGCATTCTTTCCCCTTAGGTCCATTTGCTTTTGGTGGCTTCCATTGGCATAGGGGAGAAAAATTACTTGCTCCATACAAGTTTCAGGCTGTATCCATGTGGCAGACTGTACTATAACCAGATTTTACAGAGATAGTTTCAGCACTGGAAACAAACTGGCAGTGCTGGGCTGCAGTCTGCTCTGTCTCCCGGATAATGGACCTGTCAGTCACGAACTTCTCTCAGGTTTTTGCAAGCCTTTTGAAGAGTTGGGAATCATGAGCATAGCTTACATGAGTCCTGCTTGTCTGTTGAAAATGCAAGACAGCTGTAATCAGTGTTCTCATGGTGCAGGTAAAGCACCAAGCTGTAATACTCTATACTGCCTGTTGCCTTACAAAGCCTCCCTTTTTTGTTCTGCAGCTCAAACCAAGAGATTCAGACATATGCCATTGCCTTGATCAATGCCCTCTTCCTGAAGGCACCTGAGGACAAGAGACAGGTTTGTTCTTGCCTTTTGACTTTAAACCTGAATAATGGTTGCTGCCTGGCTGTTTATGCCTCAGAAATCATATTGTCTGGGCAAGGTAGACCTCAGACCTTGCCAAGAACTTGAGTGGCTGTTTCAGTACGGCAACAGAGGAGAAAAAGTACCATCCCATTAATGATGTGTCCTGGAGCACACATCTATATTTAGGAGATGCTCAGAAAGGATTCTGAAAGACCTTCAGAGACAGAAAGTAATCCTCCAGACAGCATGGGAAGTTTTTTTAAGTTAATTATGTATGGGAGAGGTAGGCTGGGTAGACTCCTTGGGGCTGTATGTACTTAAAAAAAAAAACACCCCACCTCTTTCTCCCCCAAAAAGGGACCTTTCTTAAGTCATAGGGGGATATTCCTGCTGGCAAATGTGAGAAATGAAACACTGTCCTGCTCTGAGGAAACTCCCAAGATCTCAGCTACCTGTAAGATGTGCATATGTGTGTATTGTGTAGCTTTGCTGTGTTAAGTCTTTCTTCTCTAGTGCCCTGTTTGTTGCCTTATTCCTGGACTCCAAGCTAAATCCTGTCTGCTTCTCTTTGTGCCTTTTTTTGCTTTCTGCCAGCAGGACAAGCTGCTTAACCCACTAGACCTGCCCATCACTGTAAGTAACTCAAGCCTGGGGGCTGGTCATGTAGGGGAACTAGGCATGTTAGCTTTTCTCTAGCTATGCCTCCTTGTATCCCAGGGATGATGCCCACAGGCCTCAGAGAGTGGATGAACCTAGGGAGAAGGGCGGGAGGACTCCTGGGGATGCACTCAGACTGTGGAGGGGAGAAGAATCAGTAGCAGGAGAAACCCCGAATGACTTATTGTGCACACAAGGTCATACAGATGGTCATAAAAGGAAACTGATACTGCAAGACTGACCAGGTGAACCAATTGTAGAACTGGAACCAGTCCTTTAGCAATCTGAATCTCCTTAAACTTATTGCAGCATGAGTTTATACCCCAAATCTCACTTGTGTTAATGACAGTTTCATATCCAGCTGCATCCTTCTAAAGATAGAGCTGTTTGTCTGTGAAGAGCAGTCACGAAACTTGATGCTGACTTGGGAATAGAGCATAAATTCTGCCTAATTTGACTTCTCCCTTATGAGAATTGTAGTGTAAGAATATTTTTTTCCCTGTACTAACTCCAGGGAAGTCATCACTCTTGTTAATAGGTTGATTTGGAACTTTCTGTATTGAGATACTGGTACGTTTTTTGGTTTTCTGCATGGCACAGAGAATGTTCCACTTTTTTTGAGGATGCAGCGCCTTCAGAGTGGAAACTGCCATCTCAGTAAATGTTACATAATTTCTAAACTTAATGGATATGCTTAATACATGAAAATAAGAAAAATTATACTCCTCTGTTGGTAATTCAGCAAAGATAGTAGACTTCATAGCAAACAAAATTTCAAGGGATCTTTCATTTGTTTTCCCCTCCCTTGAACACAATCCAAATGACCACAGAAGGTCATGAAGTTGATAAGGGACTTGGAGTATCTTCTGTACGAATGGAGCCTGAGAGATTTGGGATTGCTTAGCCTCAAGAAGAGAAGGTTCAGGGAGGTCTTATGTGTTTAAATATCTGATGGAAGAGAATAAAAAAGAGGGAGCCTGACTTCTCTCAGTTGTGCCTACTGACAGGACAGGACGCCGTGGGCACAGCTTAAAACCCAGGAAATTCTACATGAACACGTGCACAGACACACAACATAAATATGAGAGTGGTCAAACACTGGAACAGGTTACCCAGAGAGATTATGGAGTTTCATCTGTGGAGATACTAAAAACCTGGCTGGACAGTCCTGGGCAACCAGATCTGTCTGATGTTGCTTGAATCAGCAGAGTTGGACTAGATGATCTCAAGACATTTCTTTCAGCATAAATCATTCTGTGTTCTGTGACCATCAAGCAGCACAGTGGGCCTTAGAGATCCCTTAGCAGTGGTTAGACTGTGTGTGTACTCATGCTTCTTTCTATGCTGTTTAGAATTGTTTAATTGTCTTTGTCCTTCCCACTTCTTATCTGCTTCAGTCACCTGTTAACTCCATCCCATGTACAAACCAATTCCTTCAGAGAAAGGATTCTTTGTGTCGCATGCATGAGCAAATCCTAACAACAGAGCCATGTCCTATTCTCAGTGCTACATCTCACAAATAGTAGTAGAAAATAATGACTCAGAGGGCAGTGTGTTCTCTCTGAAAACACCTCCTACTTCATCTAGATGCTCCTTAGATACCTTCCACTCAAGCACTGACTCACTTTGGTTGTAACATGAGTGCTGCTGAACTCACAGCCATTACGGCTTGGCTGTCAGTCACTGTCTTGGTTTAGGAGGTTTCTGTCTGGATCAAAACTCATAACAGGGACTTGGAACAAGGTTAATGCACACATTTTACCAGACTTCTTACTCTGTCAAGAGTGATGTTGATATGAGCAGTTGAAAAGTCTTGGATTGCTCATCATGTACAGCTGATTGAGTGCAATTGTCTGAGACTCCACATCTGCTCCCAATTCTCAATCTGCACTGCACAGGAATGTGAAGAGATCTCAGACTGTCAGTTCTTTTGGACTTCTTCCAGATGATACAATGCCCAACAGATTTTTCTTATCCAAAAGAGTTTGCTTGTAGCAGCAAACTCATGGTAATATTCAACTTGACATTAGCACTTGTGCCATTCTCCTAGCAGGGGTAGTGAGGTCACTGTTACATTGGCCAGTGCATCTTCACAATTTACAAGGAAAGCAGGTGCGTGTATAATTGCTGCTGGAACTGATGGCATCTTGCATCTGCTGTGACTGTTTGTCATCATGACTTGATGTTTGGGAAACCCTCTTCACTTAGAGAAGGAAGCCATGCAGTCAAGAGGGAAAGTGGAAGCTTTCCTCTAAGCATGAAAATTACTAGCCTGTATTTTTGTAAACTGAAATGCTTCTGCAAATTGTCCTTAAGCTGACTTCTGAACATCTCTTTAGAGATGGATAAAGGAAATAAATTTCAGGGGGAGAGTTTTTGAGAGGGAGGAGGCCTGAAACCTGCATCTCATAGTCCTTGTTATCTTGGGTGTTTTGCCTTGGTGTAGGAAGCCATGAAATGCTAATTGGAGGAAGATCTTGTAGACAGCAGGTTTTTCCTGCACAGCCCACTGTATATCTCCTAATAGTGAAGTACCATTTGATGTCCAACATTAAGCTAAATTTGCTTCTGTGCTTTGATTTTATGCTAGTGCCTTTCTCCACACTAGTGATGTTCTGTCGGGGAGCCATCTATGAGTTGTGGTAATTTGCCATGGTAAATTGACAGTCTGTAGAAAAGCACTTCGTTGTGTGCCAATGCTGTCTCCAATTCATAGGCTTCCTTCATTTTCTCCTTTCTACACGGTGTGGGCTTTCTGTTTATATTTCACTCATGTTATTTCATCTTTAAATTCCACAACAGGAAATGGCTAATGCATTTGCCCAGAAGCACCTGAGGTCTATAATCCTAAATGTAAGTATGTCTGGAATGACAGAGTGCCTCCTGATGTCCTCTCAATGAAGGTTTCACTTATGCATAGCGTAAATTCTGCTGCCCTCAGGGCACTTTCAGAAAAGGGACTCTTTCAAAGGCAAAACTTGTTCAAAAGGGAGTTATCAGGATGCTGCTTTCTGCTCTTACAGAGCATTATAATTATGCTTCTGGTGGAGTATGGAGGTTAAACAACTCAATCTTCATATAGAGAGATGTACATGCAGTCTGGCATATGCCTAGGGCTAATACCTCAGCTTTTATTTGCATTCTCTTAATTTCTACCCTCTCCTTTATTTTGCAGCATGTGATCAGAGGAAACCGCCCCATTAAAACGGAAATGGCACATCAGCTCTACGTCCTACAGGTCCTGACCTTTAATCTCCTGGAAGAGAGAATGATGACCAAGATGGATCCCAATGATCAGGTCACTATTAGAGCTGAATAAGATCTGATAGAATGGAATAGACAAGGGGCCTTATTCCTGAGCTCCCTAGCACTATTTGCAGTAGATGGTACATAAAGGTTCAGACTCACCCCTCACATCACCCCTAAACCTTAGGATTAGGGTATGCTCATGACCATCCCACTGCATGCTGTGGGACTCGGAGATGTAAGTGGGCACTGAAAGTCATATATTCCTTTCTTGACCGGTGTGATGCCAGCTATCAAACCAGTTACTTTGCCTCTATGGAAGGCACATCATTTTATCCATTTCCTTGCAGTATAGGAGGAAAAGTGGGCATTTTTAAGGTGTCTACTACTCAGCTGTATTGCAGTCTTTAATGAGAAATGCCATAGCATTATCTGAATGCCTAGAAATTGCCTGTAACTAAACTTACAGTTAAAGAAAAATGCATACAAATATTTTGCATTACCCACTGTACTGAAACTTGCCATTTTGAAATGGACTGCCTCTTTGTGCGTAGTATTTATGACCTTTGGCATCTCTCTCTGTTCATTTTGTGAGCTCTGAAGAGAGATGCAGGACTGTGTTATGTGAAAATACTGCTGTAGTGATTGATCACGTTACCATTTCCCTGCCTTCTGTCCTTCAGGCACAGAGAGACATCATCTTTGAGTTGAGAAGAATTGCATTTGATGCAGAGTCTGACAGCAACACTGTCCCTGGCGGTGGAACAGAGAAACGCAAAGCCATGTACACCAAGGACTACAAGATGCTGGGATTCACTGTATGTATCTAGAGAGCGACTGTAAACCTTGGGAAGGCACTCTAAGCAATCTCCATCAGAGTTGTGGGGAAATAAGGAACAGAAATAGCTGTTTCCTTTACTGTACTTCAGCATCTGAGTTTAGAGATTGTTACACTCACACTTCTGGGGAAGATCATTATGAACTTGCTGATGGGTTAAATGCCAAGTTTCATTAGGTGTTCTCTGGAGGTATTTCCTTAGCATAGGTGCATTTCCTTACTAGAGTATGAAGAACTTGGAATCAACCTCTCCTCTAGAAAGTTTGGATAGCACTGTCAGCAGGTGTCTCTTGGATAGATGTGAGGGAGTGCTTGATAGACAGGTGGTTTAAAATTCATTCAGAAAAGGTTCTCACACAATTTCTTTGAGTTAATTTGTTTGGATTCTTTCTACACACTCTTTTCACAGAATCACATCAATCCAGCCATGGATTTTACACAGACTCCTCCTGGGATGCTGGCATTGGACAACATGCTTTACTTAGCCAAATTTCATCAGGACACCTATATCAGGGTATGTAAAGCTGCTGATTTTTAGAGATGCCAACACCCCAGCAGCTCTTCTTAGTGTGTGTGGCATCCTGTTCTTGTAGATTGTTCTGGAGAACAGCAGTCGAGAAGATAAACACGAGTGTCCCTTTGGGCGCAGTGCCATTGAGCTCACCAGGATGCTCTGTGAGATCCTACAAGTTGGGGAACTCCGTAAGTACCATTTATTACCCAGCTTTACAGGTTGCTGGGCTGATGCTTCTAGAAACCAATATTCATAAGCATTTGTACCTTGATCTCACTTCTGCCATGTAAGGACAGGGGGAGCTTGGAGTTGGCACTGTTGGTGTCCCAGTGATAATACCGCTATTGAAATAAAGTAAGAAATTTTGGTGTGTGTTCAGTGGTTCTCCTGAAAAACTGATACAAGCAGAAAGCTTCAACTTCCCAGAGCTTCAGGAGGGTGCTGCATAAAAAAATTAGTCTTGAAACCATCATGTACTTGGGAAAAGTTTATTTGTTCTGACAGTCTCAGAACAGTGTTCTGAGAAAATTAACCACTGTAAGAAATTCCCCCAGAGGAAGGTGAGAAATACTGTGTTTTGGGGGACCAGGATGAAAAGGGCATGAGTCACAGAGGTTTGCATGGTGAAGTGTGGGGATAGTTGCTGTCATCGATAAACTATCTATGGGATGACAAAGTATTGAACTGTCTTAATCTCTTGGACTAAGTACTGTTGCACACCATCAGGTGTCTGTCACTGTAGTGGATTTTAGTTACTCCCAGTACCTTTTGTCCAGTATGCTTACCTGGTTGTGGTTTGTTTCTTTCTGAAGCCAATGAAGGCCGGAACGACTATCACCCCATGTTTTTCACCCATGACCGTGCATTTGAGGAGCTGTTTGCCATCTGTATCCAGCTGTTGAACAAGACCTGGAAAGAAATGAGGGCGACAGCAGAAGATTTTAATAAGGTCAGGGTGGAGAAGAGATATTTTTGTAAAATCTTTTGTAGATCAGCACATGTTCACTCAGCCTGTACATTTGGTTAAAGAGTAAGACGCAGAAGATGTGACGGGATTGATACGGGCTGTAAAGGAGGATGACTCAACTTTTATTTGGTATGACCTGAGGTCATTCTTGGTTCTTCTGGATCTTCAAAGTCACTAGTACACGGATACTCCTGGCCCGTTATCCCATGTCAGTTCTTTGCTGCCACTGAGCTGCGCCCTGATTCTCTGCTGCCATTAAGCAGCAGTAACGTGACTTCGTTTTCTTCCTGTACCACCTCTTTAGGTTATGCAGGTCGTTAGGGAACAGATCACACGGGCTCTCCCCTCTAAACCAAACTCCTTGGACCAGTTCAAGAGCAAACTGCGCAGCCTGAGCTATTCTGAGATTCTGCGGCTACGCCAGTCGGAGAGAATGAGCCAAGATGACTTCCAGTCTCCACCTATTGTGTATGTGCCTAACAAAAACAATTGCCTTCTATCCTTGCCATTATCTCCATTTTCTGCTTATTCTTTAATATTTGACTGCCAGGGAGCTGAGAGAGAAAATCCAGCCTGAGATCTTGGAGCTGATAAAGCAACAGCGCCTGAACAGGCTTTGTGAGGGAAGTAGCTTTAGAAAAATTGGAAATCGCAGAAGACAAGGTGAGGTGACAGTGTCTACTGTATTTTTTCATGTGAAGAACTGTAGCAAATAAGATCTAATTAATTAATCTGTCAGCACGAATGTTGCCAGAAAGAAAAGCTGGTTACTTGGGCTGTCCATGTCAGCCAGTAGTTTGGGATGGCACAGATGTGTATTTCTAAGAATACAGCCAACCCCTCACAAATAAGAAGCTGTGCTGAGGAACTGGGCCAGCAGGTGGATTGGGTGGAGAGGCTGTAATGTAGTGGCTGTGAGATCTTATGTGAATGATCTTGCTCAGCTTACTGTACTTGGTGTGTGTTCCAGAAAGATTCTGGTATTGTCGCCTGGCTCTGAATCACAAGGTGCTACACTATGGAGATCTGGAAGATAATGCCCAGGGGGAAGTGACCTTTGAATCTCTACAAGAAAAAAGTGAGTCCTGATTACAGGCTGTGCACTCTTCTGTGCTCTGCTGTCTAGAGGCTGAGTATAATCCTAGATAAAGATGAAAGAGCTATGGCCAAAGCCCTGACTGAGGGGATACCAACTTCTGGTCATTGCCCAAATTCTTCCATTCTTGGAATTGCTTGGTATTTCTTTTTTAATAGCCAGCTGCAGGGATGTGTTACTGATAATGTGTTTTGGAAAACTGCACTAAGGAGCTAAAAAACCAAAGTGTTCTGTTGCAAAGACAAGACAAATTTCTGTCTTTTCCTGGTTAGGATTGCTTGTTTGGGAGTTTCACTTTTTCACTGTTAGTTCCAGTTGCAGACATCAAAGCCATTGTCACAGGGAAGGATTGTCCACATATGAAGGAGAAAAGTGCACTGAAACAGAATAAGGTAAGTGCTCCCTTTTTGCTGTCATTAGTATCTAATGCTGCAGTGTTTAAGACTGAAAGCAAGCAACAGGAGTGAATGATCTCCGCTGCAGGTGTGTTGTGTACAAACCCCATGTCCTGTCTGGGCCCTTTCCTAGTATTGCTTTGTGACTGCAAGGAGCTTGTGAGCATGGTGTGATTGTGCTGTAGTCTCTTCAGAATTGCTCAGAATACCAATATGGGAAAGTGAGCTGAGCTGCAGCAAGGCAGCTCTCTCAGGGAGGCAGGCAGAAGGTGCTGCCATGTTTTGTTGAGTTGGTGAATGAAAGATTCTTTTCCATTTAGGAAGTGTTAGAATTGGCCTTCTCCATATTATATGATCCCGATGAGACCTTGAACTTCATTGCACCTAATAAATATGAGGTAAGGAACATAGTGGTTAAGCAGTAGAATATATAGGAATTAACTTCAGAGATTAAGGATTGGTTGCTTCTCATTAGAGACTCAAGCAGGATGTCTCTCACCAGGTTCATTCTTAGCATATGTTGGTGATGCTTAGTATGAACCATCTTTTTTTTTTTCCCCTCAGTTATCTTTTTCATTTAAAAAGAAAAAAAAATCCCACACTAATTTCCCCTAGTCTGGACTGCTACATTTTTTCTTCCTATGATGCCTGGAAAAGGTTTACTTTTTTCATTTGTTATGCCACAGTGGAAACTCCTGTCCCTCTACTAGAGCCATGGGTTCACGCTTTCCTCTAGGCTTGTAACTTCTGTTGGAAATCTCTGTGGGCGCTGTTTTGGGGTTAAGGCTGGGATTTTTTCCCTACATATTAACTCCCTCCAGTGTTTCCTGTCATGAAGTTCTCTGATTTTTGCATGGATGGAAAAGATTCAACATAAGGTATCACTTATGCCTGGAGCCGTGAATTACCCCTTCTTTTCCACAGTACTGTATCTGGATTGATGGGCTTAATGCTCTCTTGGGGAAGGACATGTCCAGTGAGCTGACCAAGAGTGACCTGGACACGCTGCTGAGCATGGAAATGAAGCTGAGGCTCCTGGACTTGGAGAACATCCAGATCCCCGAAGCGCCGCCGCCGATCCCCAAGGAGCCGAGCAGCTACGACTTCGTGTACCACTACGGCTGAGCGCCCCGCGCTGCCGCCGGCGCCTGCACCGAGCCCGCTCGGGCCGTGCGGCCGGGGCCGCCGCCTGCTGCCGTGCCGCGGGCCCGGGCCGGGGGCCCCGGCGCCGCCCGCCTTTTGTATCGGTTCCAATAATAACCAGTAGCGCTCCTCGCCGCCGCCGCCTCCGCCTCTTTCCGCCCTGCGCGGAGCGTCACCGCTGCGCGCCCGCCCCGCTCAGGCACCGTCGCTCGTTCCCCCGCCCCGCCGGGCGACGTCATCGGCGGCCCCGCTTCCCCCGCCGCCACGGCCCGCTCAGCATCGCGGCCCCCCCGCCCTGCCCTGCTGTGTCGTGCCCCGCCGCCGCGGCCCCCTCACCGGCATCTCCCCGTGCCCCCATCCTCGGTCCCTCCTGCTCCTCCCTCCCCGGCGCGGTGCCGGGCGCATGGCGGCGGGGGCGGGCGGCGCGGCCCTGGGGCGGGCGGCGCTGGCGGCGCCGCTGGTGCTGCTCTACTACGGCTTCTCCATCGGCATCACCTTCTACAACAAGTGGCTCATGAAGGTGCGGGGTGGCGGGGCGGTGCGGGGTGGCGGCGGCGGGAGGGCGGCGGCGGTGACAGCGGCTGTCGGTCCCGCAGAGCTTCCCGTTCCCGCTGCTGGTTACGCTGCTGCACCTGCTGCTCATCTTCGCTCTCGCGGCGCTCGCCCGCGCCCTGGCGCGCTGCCGCTCCGGGCGGCCGCGGGCAGCGCTGTCCTGGGCCGACTGCCTCCGCCGGGCCGCCCCCGCAGGTACGGCCGGGACCGGGAGGAGACGGGGCCGGGGCGGCGAAGCGGGAGCGGGCCATAAACTTGGGGCACAACGATATAAGAAGGACATTAAGCTGTTGGAGAGCATCCAGAGGAGAGCCACGAGGATGGTGATGAGAGTGGAGGGGAAGCCTTATGAGGAGCGGCTAAGGTCGCTTGGTGTGTTCAGTATGGAGAAGTGGAGACTGACGGGAGACCTCTTTGTGGTCTTCAGCATCCTTATGAGGGGAAGCAGAGGGGCAGGCACTGATCTCTTCACTCTCGTGACCAGTGAAAGGACCCAAGTAAACATACGAAGCTGAATCAGAGGAGAGGTTTAGGTTGGATGTTAGGAAAAGGTTTTCACCCAGAAGGTAGTTGAGCACTGGAACAGGCTCCCCAGGGCAGTGGTCACAGCACTAAGGCTGACTGAGTTCAAGAAGTATTTGGACAATGCTCTCAGGCACAGTGTGGGATTCTTGAGGTGTCCTGTGCAGGGCCAGGAGTTGGACCCAATGATCCTGATGGGTCCATTCCAACACAGCATGTTCTATGATTCTGTGAGGTTGCTCGGATGGTGCCCATGGCACTCTGGCCGCTTCCAGAGCCATTTGTCTGCCTGAGGTGCTCAGAGCCAGTTCCCTGGGACGGGGTGAGCCGTGGGATGCAGCTCTCACTCCTGCCCCTGTGTTTCCCTACCAGGTGCAGGGCAGGTGTAGATGCAACTTAAAGATTCAGCCTGAGACCTACTACCTTCATTGCTCATTACAAAGATGTGTGAGAATAGGGGGAGGCCACACAGAATGTGTCTTTCTGAAGGAGCCACTGGCACATGAGAACAAACAATGAGAACCTTCTTCAGTACCGTGATAAGTTGTCTCTGCAAGTAGCATTTTCTTTCTAACACTGGTATCAAGCCATGCTTACGTTTATGTTAACTCAGCATCTTTCTCAGGTTGGAGCCTGGTAGAGAATTCCTCATTCATGGCACACAGAACTGTACCTGAGGCCAAGAAGTGAAGCTCCTACTTGGAGCATGGAACTGTAACTACTTTTGCAGTTCTTTGGCTGTGTGTTGTATTGGCTCCCACAGAACAGCATCTGGTCTATGATCTCTGGCAAGGTTTGCAATACCTCATACAACATGCCCCATGGTTTCTTGAAAAATGCTTCCTCCACATCTGCGGTAATTTCACCTTTCAGCATAGCCTGCCCTTGGATCAGTAACACTGTTTCCTGTGGTAGGAAACTTATCTAGAAGGGAGAACAGACTGTACCGAAAGCTGCATCAGGATTAGGGCTGTGTGCAGATAATTGTTGCTTCTTCAGGTTTCTTGCAGTGGCCCTCGGACTTACCATGCTCTGATACATTCAAGAAAGATTTTATGCAAAACTGCAATCACTTTCAGTCACCAGGAGGGCAAGAGTTATTTCTGGCTTTTTTGTAATGCATGTTGAGTGAGAGCAATGCTGAGCCAAACTTGACTCACAGGGAACAGGACAGAAACATAAAGAGCTAAGAGTATGAGTTATGTTGATTCTAAAGAGTTAACTTGAGGAAAGCTTTTTTTTTCCCCCTGGTTCTGCTCTGCTCTCTATGTTCATGGCCATGAAGCAGGGTTTTGTGGTGGGCTTGTTTAATGTCATGGAAGACAGTTAACTTCAGGACTTTTTCATTGATTCTTTAGCTCTGTCAACTTCCTTGGATATTGGGCTGAGTAACTGGAGCTTCCTGTACGTCACTGTCTCCCTGTGAGTACAAACACCACGTTCCCTGGGAGCCTCTGGTGGGGTTTGGAGAGTGCTTTGCCAGGGTCTGTTTCTTGAATAGGTGTTTGATGGATGGAGTCAGCATGCAGGGTCTGTGATAGTTTGCTCATAGCAATGTAGAAATGGGTGATCTGATTCCTAATAATACTTTGATGGGAAGAGCTACACTGAAGGAGTCTGACAGTGTATTTTGGTCCTTACAGCTACACGATGACCAAATCCTCTGCCATTCTCTTCATCCTGCTTTTTTCACTGCTCTTCAAGCTGGAGGAAATGGTAAGGGTCCCACACAATGCTTTAGGGAGGGAGGTCAGACCCAGGAAAATAGGCAGTGCATGCACAAGAAACGTGTAAGTAGAGGAATGATGCAATTATGTGGGTGAATCTGAAAGGAAGGAGGTGCCTGTGTCTGTCGTGTTTGCTCTCCTGCAGAGAGTGACGTTGCTGCTGGTGGTTCTGCTCATCGCTGGGGGACTCTTCATGTTCACCTACAAGTCCACACAGTTCAACGCACAGGGGTTTGTGCTGGTGCTCTGTGCCTCTTTCCTGGGAGGCATTCGCTGGACTCTCACGCAGATACTGATGCAGAAGGCTGAACTGGGTATGCAGGGTGTTAGGAGGGGGTGGTGGTGCTGGTAACAGGGAGGGGAATAAGGAGAGGTGATAGCCCTTGCTGCAGAAACAAAACATCTCATGTAAGGGAAGGTGTTTGAAACCTTGGGCACGGGATATCTGTTGATGGGTAATGAAGGTGGCTTGGTGTCTGCAGCAGCACAGGTGTGGGCATCACAAATAAGGTGTATGTCCAAGAATGGTGCTAATAAAGGCTCTGGGAGCTGTGTTATTCCCTGGCTTGTTGCTACCTGGTCTGTTACTGATTCTCCTCTTTCAGGGCTCCAGAATCCCATTGATATCATGTTTCACCTGCAGCCGCTCATGTTCCTGGGGCTCTTCCCACTCTTTGTGGTGTTTGAGGGTGCGTGAGTTAATTAGAGAAAGCAGGGGTAGCTTTATGGAGTGGTTGGGAGATTGTGTAGCAGTTTGTTGTTTGAGATAATTCACTCAGATAAGTGAACAGCTATGAACTCTGCAAAGTAGTTAGAGACCTGGGTTTATCTTATGCTGGCAGGACTTTAAAGAGTGCATAGAAGTAGTTGCCTGCCACACTTGTGGAAGTAAGGGCTGTGAAGAACTGGCTCCACATCCTCATGATACTGGAATGTGAGCAGCCTACCCCCTCAATCTTATTGAGAGGAATCCTGGGAGGTGGGAATGGTATTCTGCTACTCATTGTCTTGTTCCTAGGCCTGCCTTTGTCCATATCAGAGAAGCTCTTCCGTTTCCATGAAGCAGGAATGCTGTTCTCTCTGGTAGGGAAGCTGTTCTTGGGTGGAATTCTTGCCTTTGGTCTAGGCTTTTCTGAGTTCCTCTTGGTTTCCAGAACATCTAGCCTCACCCTTTCCATTGCTGGCATTTTTAAGGTAAGGCATGGTTCCTGTGCTAATACTAGAAGGCAAGTACTGAGTCATCCCTATTGGGCTTTATGTGGTGGGAGCTTCCTTAGATCCTTAGGAATCATTGCTTGTTATTTTTGTTCTCCTTGCACAGGAGCTTGATGCTTTGCCTTGCAGTCTCTGCAGTGAAGTCTCTTGGTCCCTGACAGCAAAGGGCCAGAGACTAGTGGCTGTACTATAAAAAATACCATTAATGATCAAAGTTTGTTGGAATGTGGGATAGACTAAAACACATGGCCCTCATGAGTAGCAGATGGTGTGGAAGAAAGGAGGGCTAAGAAGGGCAAGCTCTTGCATCAGACCTGCATGTGACCAAACCACTGGTGTGAGCTATCTCTGTAACCTAGTTTGGCACATCCTCCCCTCCTCAGAGGGGTCCAGCACACATACTTTTGAGCTGAACTGTGATATGTGAAATTGCTCTGATCCAGAAGTTGCAAGATTCCTCTGTAACTGAGCTATGCAGTCAGATGACTTAAAATCCCACATCCCAGTTTGACAGGTTGTTTGTTTCTAGAAACTGTTTTTAGAACTCTGTGCGCATGAAAGAATATGCTGATAGAAATTTAGCAGCCTGACATCTTGATCTAGGCTTCAGCTGTAAAATGTCTCATGCATATCTGCTCAGGTCTTGCCCTGCCACTTGTCATGGTTTTTTGTTTCCACAGGAAATCTGCATTTTATTCCTTGCCACACATTTACTGGGAGACCACCTCAGTCTCTTGAACTGGCTGGGCTTTGCTGTCTGCCTGTCGGGAATCTCCCTTCACGTTGTTCTCAAAGCCATGAATTCCAAAGGTGATTGTTTTAAATCACTTTCTCTTTCTTTGTAGGCTTTCTCATTGCTTCACTAGGAGCTGTGTCTGGTTCCAGCTCTTTGACAGCGCCAGGTTTGGTGTGAACGCCAGCAAGATTGTCACTAAACAGGCTGTCTGCATGCAGGTGACAAAGCACTGGAGCCACGCAAAGAGGCCAGCTCTGACCCTGACCTGGAGCTGCTGCTGCGCCACCCTGAACATGCTGAGGAAGAGGTTGTTGAAACCCCACAACAGCACTGACTGTGAACATGAAGCACAAAGCCACCTGCTCTGTTCTTGCCAAACCTGCCTGACAGCTATCCAGGAGGAAGGTCCAAAAGATTCTTTGACCACGCAGAGCAGAGCCAGGGCCTGGTGAGAGAATTCTGCTGTTTTGCTACAGTGTGGATCTGTAGATGCTGCACAAGAAACAGGCAATATCCCTTTCACAGGAACTTGGAAGACAAGCCCTGGTTCAGTGGATGTAGAATGGCGTGATGAGACAGGGAAAAGCTGTAAAAAGTCTATTAGGGGATCCTGAAGGCTGTTTACTGAGAGTGTAGACCATGAGCTGTAGAATGAACATGGACATGTCTGGACTGCAGGCTGAGTGGTTCAGGGATGATTTTACTGCTGTTTAGGTTTTGACTGCAAAGGAGAAGGTAGATACACCTTCTCTTTTTTTTTTTTTTTAATGTTTCTGCAAATTAGGAACTTCCATCCTGGTGGGATCACATGACTGTATAAATCCATAGAGTTGTCCCAGTGAGAAGGAGCCTTTGTGCCTGGTGACCTCCATGTTCTGTGTGCATAGTAAGGACAGAATTAAATGTTGATATTTGGGACCAATTGAACATGATGAACATTTCCAGATGATGTTGGTCGGAGGGAAGACAGGGATGCAAGAGTACTTCTGGTGCTATAGGCCAAGAGGAGAATGAGCAGTGTCACAGGAGATCTAACGAGCAATAAGCTTATCAGAAAGTATGTGGGGTTTTGAGGGGGGGATTTTTTGCTTTTTAAATAAAGTGTTTTTCTGATTTGCTTTCGTCTGTACATTCTGTACCTATGCTTCATCAAGCAGAGGTCATTTGTCTTCTCAACTCCTTTCCTTTGAGTCCTGCACTGACCTTGCTACTGCATGCCCATAAGGCCTGGCACACAAAACACTAGCCCAGCTATCACTGATCTCTAGAATTAGGGAGATGTTCCTGCAGCCTCTCATATTTATGCCAGCCAAGAGAACTTACTGTCTGGTCTGTCTTCATGCACTATATCCTAAGAAGACTTTTAGTATTGTGGCTTTTTGTAAGAATCTTATCTCTTTGCCCCATTTGATTGGATCAGGTAGTGCTGCAGTCCAGGAAGGGGGAATAGCAGGGTTCAAGATGTCATTTTCGTTCCTGCTAAGCCTCAAGTGGTGTTGGGCAGGGGGCTGGTTTTTTGCATGGCAGAATTTCCACATCTTTCAAAGTTTGGTTCAGTGCTAGCTTTTGTAGTTTTTGGAGTGGAAAAAACTTGACAGAGTTTCCCAAAGGGATAACAGTACAATCTTTATCCTGACAGGAGCTGGCTATTAAAGTGAACTTCTCATATTCTGTTTGAGAGCTTGAACCATTTTGACTAAACAGTCCGTCTGTTGATCTTGCTTCATCGTTTTCAGATATGAAGTCTTTCTTGATGACTTTAATCAAGAGCACGTCCTGTAAAAAACTGGTTCTGAAGAAAACTTTTGTTATTAGTGATCATCTTTGATCATGTTCTGGTAACTGGCTTCAGACCAGACAGCAGGTGGTGCAGCTTCCTCATGTAAAGCTACTGAACCAGCACGTCCACACCAGGCTGGCAGAGCAAGGGATTTTGTGCGTCAAGTAGAATGCCTGGAGCTGAGAATGACTTGATCTGTCCCTAGCTGGATTTTCCAATAGCTGGGACTTGTGATCCTTCTGGCAGGATTCACCGTGTTTACCCTGCCAATAGCTGTGAGCTCCAAGCCCCAAATACTCTGTACTTGATGTGGGGCAGTGGTGCTTTCTGCACGTGATCTGTGTTCAACAGTATCACAGCTGCTCTTTCATTTCACTTTCCACTCTTCTATAACTGAACCTCAGGCATCCTTCTGCTATGTGACTCCCAGACTGAGATTTCAGGTCCCTGTAAATCCAAGGTAAAGGGAACTTCATTCTCAGGCCAGAATTTACACCAGATACGGTGCTTGAAGATGAAATGTGATTGTGCTTGTGACCTGTAGAGCCATGTAGTCTGTTGCTTCCAGCCTTGTTTCCTTTTTAAGACAGAGGTGATGCCCTAGAACTCCAGCTCTGTCTTGGAGCTCTTGGAGCAGGGCAGAGTTGTGGGAAAGCTTGGGAGGGGAGGGGTGGGACTATGCTGGTGCAGGGCAGTGCAGCAGAGTATTAAAGCAGTAGCACAGCTCATATGTAGAACACTGTCCATCTTGCTTGAATGGGCACTAATATTTAATGAAAGGAGAAAGAACCTTTGCCCACCCTCTTTCATATAAGGAAAAAATCCTACTGTGCATTGAAAATGCTGGAAATGGAAAAAGGTGCAAAGATGGAGGACTTGGAAGAGGGAGACAGGAGTGGTGCAGCACTGGCACAAAATAAATGAGAATGCACAATCTTGTAGTGGTAGTGTTGAAGTACAAACTGTAGGCATGAAGAAGTAAGACTGGAGTCTACTGAGGAGGGGGAGGATGGAAGTATGGACAGGATGGTAGTGAAGGCCTCTTGGTGTTGCTGAAGCTGTTTGAGGCTTGGATTGATGCAGTGGGCTCGGGATGGGAAACCCTGGGAACACCCAGCCGTGTGTGCAGGCACAAGGCCTTATCTCCTGCCTTTAAGAGGTCTCTTGGTGCCACAGTGTGGTTCCTGTGGCTGGCTGAGAGGAGTGGTGCAGCTCACTGCTTGTGCAGACCATTTTCTAACAAGCCCCAAGCCAGGGGCTGCTTTAGGGGACAGGGAAAGTAGCTTTCAGTACAGACAAACGTTGTGTGGCACAGTTTGGTTCTGCCCCCTTCCTCAAAGGAAGTGTGTGAGGGCTGAATGTCCTGGAAGGGCTCTGGAGCAGTGCAGTGCTGGGGACGTGTGTGCTGCAGCAGCACAGGCAGACGAGCTCCTTTGCTGGGGAGGGCTCAGGGGTGTGTCTGTGCTGCTCTGTCCGCGCCAGCCCCACCCCGACACAGCCACCCTGGCAAGGGAGGGCTGTCGCTGAATATTGATGGTGTTTGAACTAATTAAGCAGCGGAAGCAAAGCTGAACGAGTCTCAGAGGTGCTGCGCTCCTTCCGCAAACTCTGTTCTCGCCTGTAAGACCAGGTGTTTACATGTGTGATGATTCTGCCTCCCCACACATCCCCCTGGGAGACCTCTTTATTTGAAGAACAGATGCTTGGCTTCCTGCTAAAATTTCAATACTGTAAACATCCTGAGGGCAAGGAGAAAGTGTCCCTGCAGACCCCTCTGCACTCCTCTGGTGCTCTGCCCAGCAAACAAGGTATGTAACAGCAGTGGGCTTACTGTGGGGAAGCAAGCCTGTCTCCAAAACACACAGGAGTAGCAAGGCAGAGCAGCAACATGGGGCCTGCTGACAGCAGTAGGGCTGCCTCAAGATGTGCTTCGTTTCTCATATCAGCTGAACATCTCTGTAGTATTAATTACATGGCTTGGGGTTGGTGCCTTGTGAGGTGGGGAAGGGGGAGCTCAGGGTGTAAATGGGAGGAATGCTGGTTACTGCCAGCCTGGGGCTTTAAAGGGCTCACATTCATCTGCAGTCTCTGCAGTGGCAAATAATTGCCTCTGACTCTGATACCCCTGCTGCTGCACTGAGGCTCTCCTGGCTTTTTTCATTGTTGCAGTATGCATATTTTGATGTTCACAGCCTTGGATGTCTGCAGGATTTTTCTGGGAATTGCACTTACCGTTGTCCTCTTGCCATCATTGCCACAGTATGCCTGCATCAGTCCCCTTCCTCACTGCCACATCGCCCCCAGGAAGGCAAAGAATGGGGGAGGCTTTGAGCAGAGAGGAGGAGGCAAAGCAGCTGGGCAAGTGAAGTGGGGAAATGGCAGAAAACAAAGACTCTGAATGGCTGGAGATCACCGTCACAGAATGATTGAGGTTGGAAGGGATATTGGAGGTCATCTTGCCCAAGCCCCTGCTCAACCAGGGCCACCTAGAGCTGCTGCCCAGGAATGTGTCCAGATGGCTTTGAATATCTGCAAGGATGGAGACTCCACACCTTTCTGAGCACCCTGTGCCAGGGCTCAGTCACCCTCGGGGGGAAATGTGGTTCCTGGTGTTCAGAGAGAACCTCCTGTGTTTCAGTTTGTGCCCATTGCGTGTCTCTGGGCACCACTGAAAGGAGCCTGGCTTCATTCTCTTTCCACCCTCCCATCAGGTATTTATCTACATTGACAAGTTTCCCCCTGAGTCTTCTCCAGGCTGAGCAGTCCCAGTTCTATCAGCCTTTCCCCACATGTGAGGGGCTCCCAGGCCCTTCATAATCTTCATGGCCCTTTGCTGGTCTCTAGCATGTCCATGTGTCTTATAGTGCTGAGCCCAGCTCTGGGCACAGCAGTGTGGCCTCACCAGTGCTGCATAAAGGCAGGAATCACCTCCCTTGACCTGCTGGCAGTTCTTTACCTAAGGCACCCCAGGATATCGTTCCCTTCTTTGAGGCAAGAGCACGTTGTTCACTCAGGTGATGCATCTAGAGGGCAAGAACCTGCCCAGGCTAACACTGCTAGAGATTTGCTGGGGCAGAGAGCTGTCCTACAAGACCTACAGTGGCATAAGTAGCCCTTTCATCTTCTTTTGTGCTCTCCAGCCTTGCAGAGCTAGGTAATTGCTGTATCTATCAGTGCTCCTCGCATTAATAGGCAGTAATTGGCACCTGTGTTAAAGAGCCTGGTTTCAATTACTGCTGAATGCAGCTCAGACTCCAGAGCTGGGAGATTACATGGGGGAGGAGCTGTAGTGCTCACGTTTACGCTCTGTTTTTCCACCAGGTGCTCCTCTTTCCCCAGGGATGAAGCTTTTTTTCACGTTTCTTCCTTGTGCCTTGACTCTGCAAAGCTGCCAGCAAGGGCTGCCTGGGAGGCCTGAGGCTGTGCCTCTCAGGAGCACAGAGCTCAACTCTGTTCTTCCTCACGTGCATGTTTCTTACAGAAGCCTCTACTACAAATCCTGCTCTGAATGGTGGGGTTGCAAAGTGTGGGAGGGAATTAGTCTTTGTCGATGGTGGCATTCCCCCAGCCCCATGCAGCAGCAATCCTGGGGGCTTTCCCATTCCCTGCCCTCAGCTGCACATCTCTCTTTGGTTTCCACTGCATCAGCACTCCCCTCTGTGCTGGGCCCTGCCCCCTCCTGCTGCCATTCATCATTTCTGATCCAATAAATTACAGCGCCATAAAAATGCCCAGGGAATTGTTTTCTGTGTTACAGAGCCATGAGCCCTTAAATTTCCATTTGTTTAGTGGCTGATGAATGGACATTGTGGTTGGTGCTGGAACCATGTGGAATGGTGGGAGAGCTCTGACTACAGTCAGTGCTCCCTCCTGCAAGCTCAGCACCAGGAGCCTCATCAGCTTGTGAGGCAACACCTGTCTGGTGCTCCCCTTCCCAGAAAAACCATTCAGTTCACAGCTGGGGTCAAAGGAGGGGTTTGGAGAAGCTAAGTCAGAACATTCAGGCTTTATTCCTACCCTGTGGTGGGAGTTTTATCATGTCTGGGAGGGAGCTGCTGTGTGGGATGCCAAGGTAAAAAGATGTGCTGTAGACGCAGGACTGAGAGTCTCGGGCCCATCAGCTCCCTGAAGGACTGGTTCAGGTAGTGGGTAGGAGCCCTGAGCTCAGGAAATGGGGATAAATGGAGACACTTAACTCAGGGTGAGGGCAGTGGAACAAGGAAGAGGACTGGGATGGCTGATACAAATGCATATGGGTCTGGCTACAGGCGTATGGGGAAAGGCTGTGCTGGCATCCAAGGAATGCTGTGGCTTAGTGGCTTCCCAGTGACAGAAGAAGTCCTGCTTGATGTGGAAGTCAGCATCTGTGCTGCTGTTGCCTTTCTACTGTCCAGTAACCTGGAGGCTTCACCTGGACCACAATGCTTAAACTGTGAAGATCGGGGGCATGTGAGAGGCATGGCCATCACTGCGTAGTTTGCTTCCTTTTTTCTCTAGGTGCCTATTTTCCTCCAAATGTGGTTTTAAATCAGTCTTGCAGCACTTTAGACCTGCCTAATGGTTTTGACACTGGTTGTAAACTTAGCTGCATGACTTGTGCTGCAGTTGAGTCTGACTCCTGCCTTAAGCAATAATAAATTCCTGATCTAAGCTGCTCTGCCTGCACTGCTGATGCATGTCATGTTCTTCTCCTCTTCCCTGTCTCTTCATACTGCAGGCCACTGGGAAGAACCTGGGAGAGGCCTCCAGCTCTGTGCTCCTGCTCCAGGGTACAGCACAGCAGTCATTCCACTGCCCTGCAATCCAGCACTTGCATAAGTGGCAGGAGAAGGCACAGAAGGAGTTAAACAGTGCTGGAAAAATTGGTATTTAATCCATTGCTGTCCCTTCTAGCAAACCTAGATGGGAAAATGCCTCCCTGTTGGAAACAGCGCCTCTCAAAAATGGAAATGCAGGATGGCTGGGGATTAGGGTGCCTATCACTGGAAATGGGTTTCTTATCATCTCTCTGAGCTGAATTGGTGGGACAGCCTCTGAAAATTGAATTGCCTTCTCTGTTTTGGTCTCTGCCATTGCATCCCTCCTGTGCTCCAGCTTTGCACCCACCTTCCCAGCTTCTGGCCTGCCTTGTCCCCATCCTCAGCAGAGCGGGGGCTGCTCTGAGTGGGTCTGTGTCTGTGGAGAGGGGCTGTCCCAGCTGCAAGGTGGGCAGGAATGGCTACATCTGGGAAGATTCATCCTTTGGATTCTCAAGGCCAGGAGGATGTAGTCCCTCTTTCCAAGCTTCCCTCCAACCTTGCAAAGGCAGTGGTGGCCTGGCAGAGCCTGTTTTAGGACAGCGTGAGCGAAGGTGTAAAATGATCAGAAAACATCAGGTGCTGCTGGAAATAAGAGCTGGTGATGAGGAGCTGGGGCCAGGATGGATGAGAGGCAGAGAAGATGAGGGAGCTATAAGAGATCAAGGAGGGACCACGTTGCACACATCAGAGCAGGAATGAGTGTGATTGTAAGACTATGGGCAGCCTGAGCCCTGGTCTGTGCTATGCCAGGTGGAGGCATCTCTCCCACCAACACTCAGGTTCTGTTCTGGGATGGCCAAGGTGGCTCTTTCAGTTCCTCCTCACAGTCTCTGCACACCACAAGCACCAGCCAGGCTGTCCCCAGCTCTGTCCCCACAAAACCTCGGAGGCTCACTGCTTCTCTGGCCCATAATGGGTGAGGCTGAAAGCTGATCAAACCCTTTCTCATGGTGCAAACTGCAAGCCACAGCCCAGCTGTGCCAGCAATCATGTCCAGCCACAGTGCAAGGACTCCTTTAAAGGTGTTTTTCCCAGTGTTTGGAGATAGTTATCTTTTACTGAGCTGTATTTTACCACAGGTTGCTGGTGCCTAATTTCCTTGTCTCCATCACAGTATGGTTTTTTGAGGAATTTCCCATCCTCTGTTAGAATTAAATGTGAGCCATAGGCACAAGAGCTGCTGAGTATCCACCTGTCTATGGCTTTTCCATTCACCAACCTGCAATCACGCTGCTCCAACACACAGTTGGTGCCCTTGATTCTTTGTCTGCCAGAACACATTGAGTTTGAAAGTAAAAATTATTTAGAACTAATTGGGAAATTTTTTTATACTCTTACGGAGCTACAGTCCTTAGTTAATGGAATCTGAAGCGAATCTCTCTCTCAGAATAGCCCCTCTGCACTGAGCTGGAACACCTAAAGTAATGCTGGCTGTCAGGGCAAAGCACTAACCAAGGGCCTGGCTCCTCTTGGAAGAAAAGGCTGTACTCAGGTTGCAGTCTCGCTGTCTGCTCCAAGAAAGAGAAGTCCTCTCTTCTTGCTAGGGTGCTGTTCTTGCCCTCTGCTGAAGGACTGGCTCAAATTGCTGACAAATAATGGAACAAAGGTTACCTTTAATCATACAAGTGCCTCCTCGTATGCTGAGGGACAGCTCTGGTCAGGTCTAGCAGCATGAGAGGGATGGGGAGCCTTTATTTCTGCAGCAAAGGGAATTATGGCCAAAGGCATTAAGCTGTTTGAGGGCTCTGTTACAGAGCTCATTTCTGGAGTGGGATGCAGGTTTGTTTGTTGATCCCTAGCAGCATCCACAGCTGTGTGGGAGAACACACTGGTTTGTTATGTGTGACATGGGCTCAACCTGCAGCGGTGGCCTGGAAAGGAGGGGCAGGGATGGGGCAGACCAGTGGCAGCCACAGGGCAATCCTTAATGCAACTTCGGAAAATTTCCTTGTTCCCAGCCCCACATGCACTGGAATGGGCTGCCCAGGGAAGTCATGGAGTCACCATCCCTGGAAGCATTCAAGAAGTGAATCAATGTGGCACTTAGGACATGGTTTAGTTGATATGGTGGGTTTTAGTCAAAGGTTGGACTTGATGATCTTGGAGGTTATTTCCAACCTTAGTGATTCTATGATTCTATACTTTATCACAGCCTCTGTCCTCCCCAGGGCCCTGTGCCTGGGGAATGGACCCATGGAGTTATCCCAGGTGTGTTTTGCAAGGGGGTTGTTTCCCCAGCTCGTGGTCCACGTGCACCTGCACTCAGTGGGGACCAGTAGAGAGCTGCCCCTGTGTCATCTGTCGATGTGAAGGGTCACCAGCTGGGCACAGGTGCCCTATGGGGCCATCACAGACTCCTGGTCATGTCTGGTCATGTGTTTAACAGTTTATCCAAAGCAACTTATTATTTCATTTTAGGTTAAAACTGATAAATCAAGGTGACTTTGGGGAGAGAAATAATTCCTTTTGCAGTATTTGCATAATCCTGGCTGGTGATATGATAATGGTGTTTGTTAAAGACAGAACACAATGAATTAATACTGTTAAGTTGCTGCTGCAAAATGCAAAGCAGGTAATTTACAGTGGGTGCAAGCAGGAATGTGAGTACAGCAGGCTTGGCAGTGGAAGCATCAGGCCCAGAAGGTTCCTTGCCACAGGACCAGCCAGGGTCTGCCACAGAATCAGCAACAGGTACCCCCTGCATTCGTCTTGGCCCTGGCTAAAGGCTGTGCTTGGCTTCCCCAGGGGAGGATTGCCTGTTTCAGTCCCTTTTCCCACTGTCTCTGTGGGACTGGACCTGCTTTGTCCCCTGGATCATTCTGGAGAGCCAGCCATGCAGGGCCATTCCCTGCTGGGGGAGGGACAAGGGAGCTAAGGGTGATCTGTCATGCTGGTTCTCAAGGGATTTCTGGGCACAGAGATACCCTGGTAAGGAGATGGGCCCTGGCACTGGCCCTGATGCCATCTTGGCTACCCCCAGGAGGCTCTGGAGGCCACTTATTCCTCCCACAGCAAAGATGAAGTCCCTGGGGTGGGTACAGCAGCCTGGGGACCAGCCAGCTCTGACCTCAGCCCTCAGCTCCCACCTTGCTCAGCCAGGCTCAGCTGAAGGAATGGTGCTGCAGGCTGAGTGAGGATGAAGAGCTGGTGTGAGGCAGAGGTGGAAGGAGGTGTTTGGGAAAGGTACTTGGGTGTCTCACTCATTCTCCGGGCTGGTGCTGCACTTCCAAAGCCATCCTTCCTGCCAGACCCCACTGGAATCCTAATGCACTGTTTATCTCTGCAGCTCCACGGCTCTGTGAGAGGGAGATGCTGTGCGGGAGCCAGAGCAGGATTTCAAGCTAATTGGATTCTGTGTCTCCGTGGCTTCCCGTGTAGGCAGGCGACCGGGATTAGTGCAGTGTTTCTGAGGAATGGAGGAGAGCAAGGATGACCTGCACAGGGATTTCCTCCTGCATAGCTTCTGCTGCTACCTTCAGGAAAGGACTGAGCAGGAAAGGTTTTGAACAGGCCATCCAGGTGGAAGGGCCCAAAGCAGCATGTCCCCACCATCCAAATTGCTTCTGTTCTTCCTAAACCTTTGAGCCAGGTGCAACTCCCTTCCCAGGGAAGGAAACAGCTCAAATACCTCCTGAGCCTGAGCCAGCCTGACATGGGATTGGTCTCTCTTGCTGACTCCTTATCAGGGAATCAGAAAGGGAAATCAAAGAACCAGTGACTCCTGTGCTCCATCAGCCACCTGCCCTGCTTTGCTTCCCTTTCCCTCCCCACTTCCCTCCCCGGGCCTGGCTGCTGGCTGGGAGCAGCGCACATTTGAACCTTCTCCCTTCTCCCACGTTCCTTGCTGCGTTTCAGAGCCTGTCACGCCAGGCGCAGGATCCAGCTCATTAACACAGATTTATTCCTGTATAAACATTTCATTCCTTTAATTGCACGGCAGTCACGCCGCTGGCAGCGTGGTAATGGCTCCGATTGCGCCAGGTGTGTGCACCCGCAGCTGGCACACGTGGCTGAGCACTCACACCCTTGTGACACGCACCACGGCACCCACCGGTAGAAACCTGAGCTGTGCAACGCAGCATCAGCTGGTCTGGGTGAGTGTGTGGCCCCAAGCACTCTGCTATGGGATGACAGCAGGTCTGTGGAGCCATAGAATCCTAAAATGGCTTGGGTTGGAAAGGATCTTAAGGACAATTTTGTTCCAACACCCTGTCATGGGCATGGACACCTTCCACTAGACCAGGTTGCTCCAAGCCCTGTCCAACCAGGCTTTGAACACTCCCAGGGATGGGGTGGTCACAGCTTCTCTGGGCAGCCTGTTCCAGGGCCTTACCACCCTCACAGGGAAAAATTTCCTCCTAATATCCTATCTAACCCTGCTGTCTGTCACTGGGAAGCCATTCCCCTTTATTCTGTCACTTCATACCCTTGTACAAAGTTCTTTTCCATCTCTCTTAGAGCCCCTTTAGGCACTGGAAGGGGCTCTAAGGCCTCCCCAGAAACTTCCCTTGCCCAGGCTGGACAACCCCAGCTGTCTCAGCCTGTCTCCAGAGCAGAGGTGCTCCAACATCTCCATGGCCATAGTTCTGGGTAGGACTGGAGTATTTTCCTTGCTGTGCAGAGGAAGGGTGGAGGCCCAGAGGTGCCCAGCCCCTGGCTCTACAGGCAGTGTAGCAGAACATTGAATGGATCCCTGTGTGAGCAGCTGTGTACCCTGACAGCTGCTGGGGTGCTGAGTGTCCAGTGTCTCTGCTGTGCTGAGGGACAGCCCTTGGGCACCTGGACAGTGGGATGGAGCCTTGACAGGGTGCTTGTCCCCACAGCACACACTGAGCCATGCAGGAAGCTGAGGGTGAAGAGAGGGTCTGAGCCACTGTGAGCACCAAGGAGGGGTCCCCCAAGGAGGTGTGGGATGTGGCTGGTTCCTGCCCTTGCCACTTATTCCCCATGGCACTACCAAAATGCCCATCTCAAATCCCAAAAGCTTCCTGGCAATCTCCTTCTGGCAAAGGAGCACCTCTGAGGCCCCACTTGGTCAGGCAGTGGTGCAGGAGGGTGCACCCAGTCAACAGCGCCTGCTGGGCTCTGAAAGCAGAGGTGGCAGGTACTTGCAAACCTGCTGCTGCAGCTCATGGTCTCTTTTCCCACATGCTCATTCAAATGTTAATTTTATGGATGCCTTTATAAATCTTGTGGCTTTCCCCTGTCCACAGGCTACATAGATTTCATCTTGTTGAGAGGTGACACTTCTGGCCTTTGGTACCAGGCTATCAATTTAATATTCTGAGAGTAGTAAAAATCATGGGACCATATTAACTCACAGTTCCTCTGCTGCTCCTTCCTGTAACTCTTTCTGTGCCATCCAAAATGCCAGGATGATGAATAGGTGCCTCAGCTGCTGGCAGAGCCACAGGCACGGGACAGCACCAGCCAGAGCCAGCCTCCAAATTATGAGCTGCTATTCTTCTGCTTGCCAAGAAGACGGAGGTTCGTGCCCATCTCTTTGTTAGACCTGGCAGTCTGGAGAAATGCTTGTACCTTACCTTTGAGGCCCTTCTATGTGTTCAGAGCAGGGGACACCTGTAAGTCTGCCAGCCACCCAGCACATTGATTTGCCAGGCTGAAAGGAAGAGGCATCCTTCTGCTCACTGTGAGGCAGCCTTGCTGCCGACCAGCCTGGAGAAACATGTTTAGGTCATCCCATCAATGTAAAGGTTAAATGTTTAACTGCAGCTATTGAAAACAAAGCAACAGCAGCAACAACAACAGCAGCAGAAGAATTGGATGCCTTATCAGTGTCTGGAATTAAGATCTGCATGTAAGCACTTATCAGGTACAGTGCACTGGGGTCCTGTCTGGGCCCTGCCCTGTGATGAGTGTTGCGTCTCAGCACTTTGCAGAGCTGCCCATAGCTGACAACGGCTCAGCCCCACTTCACTCCAGCTGACAGCTTTGCAAAATGGATTTTTGGACTCTTATTTTTGCCTGGGAATTTTGAAGAAGCACCTGATGTGCTCTCTCTGCTGATAAAGAGGGCTTCTTTATGTTGTATCCTTACTTTCAGCCACTTAACCTCTGTGAGTACACCAGTGACTTACTGTAAGAGTTATTTGAATACAGGTCTTTTTTGAGTAAATATGGACCTGGAGGAGTCATTGTTTTCATGCCCTGCATATCTCCTATTTCAGTAAATGAGTAGATTTCTCCTATATTTAACTCTTCTTGTTTTGCAAAAAGCACTTGATGTTTTAGCATTGTAAAGCAGGTTGTAATTTGGAAAACATGGCTCACAGCTTTCATGGCTCCATAACGAGTTGCAATCTGTATATTAGTAAAAGAAAAACTAAAACCTCATCATGATGCAATATATCCAAGAGTGCCATAATGCTTGAATTCCCTCTTCCTGTCACATTTCTGGGTGTGTCACAGCAACTGTCCTGCTGCCAGGCCATTGTCTCTGAAGTCTGAGCTCACCCTTTGTAGTCATGTTCCTGAAAGACCTGCAGATCCAAAGCACACACCGGAGACATGGGCAGAGGTCCTACTCCATGTGTACTCCTCCCTGTGCTCTGCCTCTCTGTGTCCCTGTTCTTGTCACCTTGTCTGCACAGGATTGATGTTCTTCCAGGCTCTTGCTGGCCTGGAAGTCACCCTGTGATGGGGCCCTTTGGGCTTGAGCTATGATCCACTGCAATCCACAACCAGCTGGCTCCGCAGACCAGCAGACTGATCCTCTGAGGGACTTCATCAAAAGGCTCGGTGGGAGCTGCCCTGTGACTCTGCTAGCTCCTGAACTGAGCTCTGGTGTGATGCCCTGGCCCCACGTGCTGCTGGGCATCAGCCCAGCCACAGGCTGCAGCCAAATGAGGCTGCTCTGGGGTGCGGGGGCCCAGTGAGCACCCAGATCTCTGCTGGGCTGTCACCTGAGGAGCAGCAGCAGATGGATGTGGAAAGCCTTTGAATTCAGCACATGATCAATACTAAACTGATCTTCTGGAGTCTCTTATAAGATTACCCCAGCCTCGTGCATCCAATTGCAAAAAAATCACTCAGCACACTAGGGAGATGTGAGAAACGCTGCAGCCCCCATTTAGGATGCACAGAGCCAGAGTAAGTGACTTCACAATTGTTTATTGCAGTAAATAATTCATCCACTTTACACTTGTTTTTGTTGCTACCCCATGCCCCTGCCTCAGCTCCTTTCTCTGTTTCCCTCTCTTGTCCTAGACTTCCCATGCTGGGTCCTTTCTGTGGTCATGATTCCCAAACACACACAGACACAAATCTGTCTCAGTCCAACTTTTCCTGACAGCCATACCAGGGAGAGCAGTGCTGAGGGAGGGACAATGCTGGTTCACTGCTTGGCTCAGCCCATGCCCAGGCCTGGCTTTGCTGCCTTGGTCTCAGCCCCAGTGCTGCTTTCACATGGTGCCAACGTGCAGAACGGTTTGGAATACATTAACATTGCTAATAGTGTTTCTATTCTAATTAATAATGACATTTGAACAAACTCTAACACAAATTATCAGCTGGCCGGGTGTGGAGTGAGCATTGCAGGAGACAGAGCAGCAGTGAAGGGGTAGGTGCTGCTCACCTGGAACCTGTCTGGAAGCCCTGGGCTTCTCCACACAGCCAGAGCCAGGAGGGACACGGCAGCTGGACAGGACCTGGTGTGGGGGTCATGCAGCCTCTGGGCTGGGGTGCCTGCAGGGCTCTGCCCACCCTGATCACACCCACTTGCCAGAGTGGACTCTGGTGGGCTTCCTGAGCCTGACAACTCCCGTGGCAGTGCAGGTTGTTTCAGCTGCTAAAAACAGATTGATGAGAGTCCCTGCCATGGGATGAAGCTTTTCAAGTCCTGTCAACTGAGACAAGACTGTTACAAACATCTCTGACGCCCTTGCCAGCATGCTAGCTCCTGCTTCTGGATAGTTTTGTGGAAAAGACCAAGTACAAATTGGCACATGTCTCTTTGAATTGAAAATTGTTGGAGTCTGGAAGAGTGTTAGGAGGAGCATTACACCTGCATGCTCAAGGCAGTTATTCCTGGCCCCCCTGGAGACACAACACAGGCTAGGAGAACTCTTGGGACAGATATTGCTGCTCCCTCTGGAAAACATTTTGACTGTCTGTGCCTTGGAGCCCTGCAGACACCTTCCTGGGAATGCTCTCATTTGCACTGGTGGGTGCTGAGGCTCTGATCCCACCTCTGGTTTTGTCCACCCCTGATCACTGTGAAGGGCTGGAGAGTTGAGATCATGGTGGCAGTGGTCTGACCTGAACTGCATCTCCAGGGGTGGATCCTGCTTTACAGGCATTGCCCAGTCATTTCCACTGGCTCTTTTAACACTTCTTCCAGCAAGGCAGCAGGTGACCTTTTGGAGCAAAATGATCCCAGCATCCATATGGTATTTTGCATGCTGTCCCCATGGAATCTGTAAGGATAGGCCAAATCAGTGTTATTCTCATCCACTGCTTTCAGAGGTGCCAGTGAGATTTTGCCATCTGAGATACAGTCTGGGTGATTTTTTTCCTCCAGGACAGAATCCCTGAAATGCCTCAGTGTCATTTTTTGACATGGCCCCTTGGGACCCTTCCTGGGGCCTGGTTTTGGGGGAGCTGGAGGACCTCAGACATGAGCTGCTTTGCCAGTTTGTGATTCCTGCTGCTCCTTGCACAGGAATCTGTCTGCAAAGGGGTTGTTACCCCTCCTCAAAGTGTCAGTCCAAGGCCCCCAGTGCCTTGGGCATGCAGAGCATTACATTCCCAGCAGCTCTGGTAGGCACCTGCACATCATGGGCGATGTCCTTGGGAGTGACCTCTAAGCTGTGCAAAGGGCTCTCCACCTGACCTTGGCCTGAGGTTGTCCCTTATGTCACATCAGGAAAGCCTGACTCATAATCTGGAATTCTAACCAGGGTGGGATGTGTAAGGAGATGTGTGCACAGCCCTGCCAGGCCCTCACCACTCTGCAGGCTGCCAGCAAGTGAAGGGGGATGGAGGAGCAAAAGGTGGGTGCCCAGCACCTCTGCTGTCCCTGGGCCACTCCCTGGAGCAGAGCACTCTGGATACCCCTGCAGATGGCAGCTGGTGGCACTCAGCACCCCTGGAGCTATTCTTAAGGCTCTGAGCTTGTTTCCAGTCAAGGTGTGTGCCTTGGCTCAAGCCCACACGCTTCCCACGGGTTTTGGCAGGCTGTGCCCATGGGGCTGGCTGCTGACAGTCCTCCCGTGCCAGCAGACAGCAGCTGGGCCTGGGGCTGCACTCGGCCGCATCAGGCTGAGCTGACAGGCCTGGTGTGAAACAAGATGAATGGGCTGAAGTTGGTGAAAATTATTCTAATTTATAATCTGCTGCTTTGTGGAGCTCCCCAATTAATTCTTTCTAGATACATAAGTAGGCCACATGTTTGCTTTGCTTCAAATGTAATAAACATTACACTCTGTCCCCTGCTTTTGGTGCTGGTTCCTGTCAGAGCATTAGGCCCTGTAGCTAATTCCTCACACCTGTCTCCGAGGCTCCTGGGACCTAGGCTGAGCACGGGCCGGAAACGCCAGGCTCCAGGAAACTTGTGGCATGGAGAGATAAATTGCTGATCAAAGGGCTAGTGCACAGTGCCTCTGAATATTTAGTCACAGGCAAGGCAGCCCAGCCCGCTCGGGAGAGGGCTTTGTTCCTGACGAGCAGCCAGGGCAGGATGGGCTGCTGGGATCTGTACAACCCCAGGCCATGAAGAACTGGGGAAGAGTGGGGCCCATGGGGTGCAGTGTCTGTGGGGAGCTGCTCTTCACAGCTCTTCTGGGGTCTGGATGTCAGCACAGGGCTTCTGCAGCACCGAGGCATCAGCCCTGGGCAGGAACATCAGCCTCTCTGGCTGGTGCAGAAGTAACCCCTGCACCCATCCTCGGGGAAGGGGACTGCTGTTCTTGCCCTCCAAGGTGCTGCAGAGCAGGAGCTGAGTGCAGCCATGGCTGTGGAGTCAGACCAGGAGCTGCAGCCTTGTTGCCCAGAAAAAGCCAGGAAGACGTGGGAGGTTCCAGCAGGAAGGAGCCAGTGGTTCCAGAATGTCCCTGGGATATTCATGGCCCTACAGTGCCAGGATGCCCAAGGAAAGGCCTGTATTGCCTCTGCAGCCAAGGACAGTACAACCCAAGGGTTTGGGCACTGCTGGCCCAGGCAGTGCTAGTCCTGCTGTCAGGGGGAAACAGAGGTGATGGGCAGTTCTTTGTTCCTTCTGTGCATGCAAAAATAGAACCAATTTTGCAATGCTTTGCTGATCCCTCTCACCTCCTTCCCTACCTGCAGGGGATGGAGGCTGATTCTGGATTTGCTGATAACAAACGAGGGTGCAGAGAGATTTGCAGGAGCAAAAGCCAAGTTCTGTTTTGATTGTCATGTGACTGATCACAGCCATCACTCTCTGCCTTGATTTCTGCCTCCTTCCCTGGTACCATCATTGTGGTCTCTTCACCTACCTAACAAGTCAAGCCCATCTCACAGGCCCTGAGTGTGAAAATGGGTTGAAAAGCCCAGGTTTTATCATTGCCATCACATTCATCCTCCACCTAAATTCCAAGAATTGCCAGCACTGAGGCAGCAAGCTGTGATGCAGAAGCATGCGTGAACTTTTGCTGAACTAGAAGTGACCCTGCTGTTTGTCCTGTTGCCAGTGGTTTCCATGGTCCCCGAGAATCAGGAGACTTCCCAAGCCTTTCTCTCCCTTCTGCACACAGGAAACATCCTCCATCCTCGCCTACTTTCCCCAGTCTGCTTGGCACCCCAGCCTTGCTCTGGTGCTGTGCTGGTTCCACGGGTGAAGTAGGGTAGAGCTGCTTTGCTTGATGAGATGTCTTCGGTGGAGACTGAATGAATTGGGGCTGGTGCCTGCTGCTGAAGGTGCCCACTTCCACCTGTTTTGCTGCAGTGATGGCTTCTTGTTTGCTGTGCAGAAAAGTGGGGGCAGATTACTTGGCACTTTGTTTGCACCATCTGCAGAGGAAAGAGAATTTTAAAAATAAGTTTAGAGCGTAGTTCAATAGTGGATTTCAGCACTCCTGCCGCAAGCACTGCCTTGTTCTTTTCTCTTACCTGGCTTTACCCCTCACATCCACAGCTTCTCTGTTGGCATCCAAGTGCAGGAAAGCACCTGCCTGGCCTTTGGCTCCTGCCCTGCCCTGGGCGGTCCAGAGCCAGCAAGGGTGTGCCCTTCAGTGAATCTTGGGACAGGGACAAATTCCCTGAGCCCTGTTAGGGAAGAGGTGCTGGCTTTGCACTCTGAGCCCCAGCCCCCAGCTCTGTGCTTGCTGCAGGCACGAGGAGCCTGGCTCAGAGCCTGCCAAGCATCTGAGCACACTGAGGGGATGCACTTCCCACCTACCCTTCACCGTGGGGGTGAGCATTTGCTCTGAACTCCCTGGGGATGTTCCAGCGGGAGGAGCTGTGCTGGGGGCTCTCAAGGGCAGAGATGCCAGCCTGGTCTTGGGGCACGTGGCCCCTCCTTTCCTGGAGTGCCAGACACAGGCACTTGTGTGCCCCGTGCAGGCCTGCCAGGGAGGGGAGCCAAGCAGGCACCGTTATCAGACTCACACAGACCTTTCCCATCTGGCTGCTCTTCTGAGGAGTGATCCACACTCCCTGCAGGTGCCGGCAGCCATCGCCATCACGGGAGGTGCAGCCAAGGCAGGAGGTGCAGCTGATCTCCTTGCAGGGTCTCAGGCTGCCTCCTCCAGTCCAGGTTGGTGCAGCCCCTGCAGCATCTGCAGCCCCTTCTCTCACCTCAGTCACGCAGGTGGGAGCTGACAGGGAGTCCTGAGGTTTGAGTCGGCTCGGGCAGCTTGAGCTTTGTTGCAAAAGGCTGGAGACACAAAGCTTAGTCTGGGTCTGGATCTGGGTCTGGGTCTGAGTCCAGAGCACTGAGGATGGGAGAGTTGGTGTGCAGCGACAAGAGGATGCACAAGATCCTTGAGACTCTAAAGCCACCATTTCACTCAACTGCTGTGAGGGGCAGTCCTCTCTGAGTCCTCCCCCCAGCCTTGCTGAGGTCTGCCAGGGCACTGAACACAGGGGCAGGGATCTCCTGGCACACATGGTCTGTGTCAGCGTTGATGCTCTTTGTCCTCCCTACAGCCATTTGCAATGTGCCACTGGCAGCACGTGGAGGTGAAGGGAGAGCTGCCCACCAGCCTGGATAGAGCTCAGAATGAACACCTCCCCTGTGGTGTTGCCAAGCTTTGTGTCTGCAGAGCCACTGAGACTGAGCCAGGACATTGTCATGTCCCCTGTGTCTCCCAGAGCTATCCCCTGAACTTCTGAGCAGGGCTGAGCTAAGTGGGTGTCCACTACCCTGTAGTCAGACCCTCTTGCAGACGTGTGGGGCTTGGACTGGCTGTGCTGGGGAGGCTGAGCTGGGCTGCAGCCGTGCCACTGCCTGCACGGCACAGGGAAAGCAGCAATCACTCCAGTGCCTGCAGCTTGCTCAGTCCCTGGCAGATGGAGAGGGGTGCTGGCTCCTGGGGAGTTGTGCCAGGATGCGTTTCCAAGCCTGAGATGGGAGTGTTTCTCCCTGATGGATGCAGTTTGTTTCAGAGGTGATGGAGCACTTGCTGCAGGAGCAGACCAAAGCTGGTGGGCACAGGGGCAGCCAGGCTGGTGAAGCGAAACATTTTAAATGCTTTTCATTCCAGCTCTCTACAGCCCATGCCTTGCCAGAAGCTGCTCTCTGTTTTCAGTTAACGTGGTAACTGCATCAGGACCAAGTAAACAAGCTTTCCAAGTATGCTGCAGGAGCCAAGGCAGCTCTGGGCATTTTGGTCGTGTCCCTGGGGACAGTGCTGCTGAGTGTTGCTGACGCTGTAACACAGCTGCTCCCACACCTCGACTTTGGGGATCCTCAACACCTTCTCTGGGGAGATTGAGCTAGGGATCTGGCTGTGGAGAGGGAATCCCCCGACTGTATCCTTGGAGAGCAGGGTTCTGCTCTCAGTCTGGGCTGGACATTCCAGCATGGCTCTACTCCCTTTGCATGTGTTTCCTGCTCTTTTCTCTTTCCATCTTCACCACAGACACAGGACAAAGAACCATGAGGAGTTAGAAGAGGTAACAGAGCTGAGCACTCAGAACCACCAAGCCCTGTCTTTCATGGTACCCCACTACTGAGAGAGCTGTGAGTGTCAGGTCCCCAGCTTCCCTGTCCTGGCCTGGCTCCTGTCCTGAATATATTTTTTGATTTTGTGACTCTCAGAGGTTTTTAAATTTAATGGGTTCCTCTTTTTTCTTTCCTCCTTCTTATCACCTGAGCCGGATCCTCTCCGAGCTGCTGCCAGCACCAGGGATTACAAGTGAATAATTTATGTCTGGTGGCACGTTTGAAGTTTAAGAAAAGGAAATGGCAAGTGTAGCCTGCTCCTCATCCCTGCCCCAGGTACAGTCTGCTGCTGTTTCTCCAAAGGCAATTCCAAGGATTCCCTAAGGAGCCATATTCTGCACATGGCATGGTCCTGCTTGGGCATGGCCATCCAGATCCTGGCAGCCTGGGGGATTGGGGGTCCCAGGGCACCACAGGGGCAAAGGGCCCATTTTCACCCAGCTGCCCTTCCAGGCTTCTGCTGTGCCCCGAGGCAGCTCCCAGCACCAGCACGAGGGTCACTGTGTGTGCCATGGACTGACCTCCCTGCCCGTGGGAGGGACGCAGTGCCAGGAGGGGTCACTGCCAAACCAGGACGAGTGTCCTGGCAGCCCTGCAGCACAGCGAGGAAGGCAAGGGGCAAACGTGCCCTGCTGGAGAGCTGGGTGCTCGGCTGGCTGCTGCTGGGGGTGCCTCGAGGGTCACCAGCCGATTGTCTGCAGGTGCTGGCAGAGGAAGGACAGACTGGCTCCTTCAGCTCTGCTGAGCACAGCACACGCCTCTGCTTGACTGACCTGCACAGGGTCTGGAGCAGAGAACTCCCTCCCACACCCAGGGGCTGTGCTGCCAGTGATGGGCTCTGGGCTAGCTTTCAGAATGCCAAGCTCGTTGCTAATTCTCAGGACAAGGGCCACAGGAAGATACTCTAAGAAATTATTTTTAACTCCCTGCGATTCACTCTTCAGAGCTAAGTCACTTTTATCAGCGCTGGTTCAGCCCCAATGAAGGCAATCTTTCCTCATACATACACTTCTCTCTGCAAGGTGGCTCTGACAAAATTTAAATATGAACTTTAGTGGTTTCTAGGAGCTCTTGAAAGAACTAACAAGCGTATCACAGGGTCCAGCATTAAATCCTTCCCTGCTGGGATGCAGTAGAGAACGGAAACTGTCAGGCAGTTTGAGATCCACTTAGCAATTAGTGCAGATGAAAGAAGCACTAACACGAAAGCCCTGGTCTCTGTGCTGCTGGTGGGAGGAGGAAAGGAACGTGTAAGAGAAACATAACAAAATGCGACTGTGTATCCCACAAAACAATGAATCATTTTAACATTTCCAATCCTTTTCAAGCAAGCAGGAACAGTCGATCAATATGTGACAGAATTAAAGACCTGCAGTAAAACCTCGGAGCTGAGGATCTGTGAGAATTGTGAACACAGACTAATGTATGAAATTCTGCATATGGCAATAGCACACCAGGAAAGACCAGCATATGCACAAGAGCCAGAAGCTGCAACAGTACAAGTCTGCTGGGCAAGAAGGCTCCTCTGCCCACCCAGAGGAACACCCACTGCAGAGGAGAAATCATCACTGGCAACGTATATGCAGCAGCTACAGAAAACAGGAGTATTTCCCAGAAAACTCACAGTTACAAGAAACGTGGCCCTAAGCCATATCCTTGTAAGAGCCTGCAAAAATGTGATTCAGAATGTGTATTCATAAAAGCTGCAGCCATAGCCATGGCTCTGGAGGATTTTGGGCCAGTAAGAGCATCTCATAGCCTTTACACTCTGAAGTGGTAAAAACAGCTGAGAGATGCCATTCCATGACTGTGCCATAGCTAACTCCAGGAAAACAACAATTCCAAGGTGGGTTAGTAGGACACTATGCCTGGCAAAATGAAAAGCAGGCGTACAACAGCTAAACAGGTGACTACTTAGTTATGTGCTCAAGGGATGTGATAGACTGTATTTGAATTTATTCTAAAAATATATGTACTGGACCATTTGAAATGTAGTAGGGAAGACACAAGTGCACAGTTTGGAAATAGTAATATTTTTAGAAAGTTAGGTTCATTCTTTGGATCCTGGTAACTGAGTGAGCACAGGAGCTCCACATGATGCATTTACAACATGTCTTTGGGAGGTTCAGATTCCTGCAGTTGCACTTTGGAAAAGCTGTAGAACCCTGTCATATACTCACAGAAGCCTGCTAGTCACAACAGCAGGACAATAAATAGCACAAGGAAAGTGTAACTTTAAACTCAGTGCAGTGGGACTGCCATGGGTGAACGAAGCCAGGGAACTGGCTGCATATGCACATATATTGCCAGTTAATCTAATAGGGGTGGTGGCCAAGCAGGATTTGAGTCAGAGGGAACAGGGTGTGATGAAAGATAAACAGAGCTGGGGCTGATGCTGCACCTCCTAGACATAGGCACTGAACCAACTCCCTTGGGTACAGGAGGGCTTTGCTTGTCCCTCCCAGCCACATTATGGTGGTCTTCCCAGCCCAGAGTGCACATCCTTCAGCGTGCTGGTACTCCAGACGTGCTCACATCGCTCTTCCTTTCTGGGATGTGAGTCCAAAGACCACCCTAGTAACAGAAATAAACAACTGTTTTCCAGTTTACAGCCTCTCCACTGCTTTTTGCTGCCAGACTGTGACTTTCAGTGCACCACAGTTCTCCTGTCATTGTTATAGGAAGATTGTAATTGCTTTGAACCCCATTTTTCTCTGCCCTTGGATGACCTCAGGGCTGCAGAAGAGTGTGTGAGAGAGAGAGTGTGCCTGCCTGTGTGTGGGCTAGTGAGAGAAGGACAAAGGGAGGCTGTATGATGATCCTCCTGCCAGTTAGCCCTGGTCCTAAGCTTTCCATCTAGCTCAGATCCTTGGGTGCAGCCCAGACCTGATGGCCCCAGCCTCTGCCTTTCCTCATTTTCTTTGCCCTATCTTTTTAATACTGCATATCTAGGACATAGCTTCAGTTATCCACTCTCTTGCAATGCCTAGGTGGTGAGCTGTGTGTCTAGATGTAAGTCTTGGGAGCAAACAGCTTGGAATAAGTCCCTGTGCCACTGAAAGGAGGGCGCTTTGTGAACATATCCCGCAGCAGGGGCAATTCGTCTGCCTGCCCAGTAGCAGAGCCAAGCACTTGTCATTGGCCTTTCTTCAGTCTGGGCCTGGACCAGTAAAGCAAATGCTTGAATGACTGCTACAAATAACTGCCCCAGCCACCAATTTTTATAGGCAGAGTGGTAGCACTTCACGCTGGGCACAACAAGCAGTGGAGATGAAAGCTCAAAGCCAAATAGACATCACAGAGCCAGTACAGATGTGATTTATTAAAGAAATGTCTGGATTGCAGAGGAAGCAGAAAGGTGTACCTTGAAAGGAACCTTTAACGCCTATGAGTGAAAAGGAACAAGGGCTGGGAAGCAAGGGAAGCTGCCAGGGGCAAAAGCTAATGGACCTGGTCCTGGGGTGTGCTGTCAGCAAGGGACGTGTAGCTGGGAGCCAAAGGGTAAGCTGTGCTGCTTCATCTGTAGCCATAAAAGCAAGAGCTGAGCAAAAGGGCTGCCCAAGCTGAGATGAGAGGCAAGAGAGTGCTGCTGGGGATGGGAACACTCCCAGGCTCCCACACAGGACTGACATCCTTTACTGTGGCTTTTGAGGAGAAACCAATAACCACACCCTCGTGTCAGCAAGGCACACTGCATTCTGCACCCTCCCAGGGACTCCAGTTCCCACCTTGTCCAGATCCAGTGCCTCAGCTGCCAAGTTCTGGCCAGACTCCCCATCCATCCCTGCTTTCCCAGTGTGCCAGCACAGCTACTCCAGCCTGGTTCCAAGCCTTGGGTCCCCCATCACTGCAAACGGGCCTGCCCTGTGCAAGGACAAGTGTCCAGCTTCCAGCAGCTGACCAGGCCCTTCCAGGTGGACATGCTCTGGCCAGGCTGAGGTACTTGTGGGGGGAGCCTTAGGCCTTCCCTTTCCCATGCTGTAGCCCCCCGCTGCCCAGCTGTCCTCCCATGCCAGCGCACGGCAGGGACAGTGCCAGCACATGCTGTCCCCAGCCCTGGAGCCACTCTGAGCAGCAGATTCTGCTGCATTAGGTCAATTTCAAGAGCCCCTCCAGGTCAGTTAGCAATTACCTGCACCAGATACACGCTTGGAAAGGAGCTTCTGATCTCTTCAATGCACTCGTTTTCCTCTTTCAATTTCAAATTCGCCTCACTGGAAATAGGCACTTCAGCCTCTTTTACAGACCATGGTAAATTAGGATTTCGTCCAGTTCTGTTGGTTTTGCTGATATAGATGTTTTCCTGTGCAGAGGCAATGCCATGGCCAATCCGAGGTGTGTCCAGACCCTTCCTATTTAGCCACTTCCAGCTGAGCCTGTGGGTGATGTCACGGTACAGAGTGTTCCTGCACAGACCACTGGCCCTTGCATGTGCTGAGCAGCCTCTCCTGGGATGGGCACTCTGGTCTTAAAGCTCCTGTTATCAGTTCAGACTGGTGCCCCATGCTGTTGAGACATGGCCAGTGAGGAATTCCCTCCCTTGAAGAGTCAGCTGAAGTGCAGGTTTCCACCTGAGTACTCCAGTCTTGTCCTGGAAGGGAAAGGACTGGAAAGAAGATAATCCAGTGTCTTTGCATCTGTCCTTATCTTTGTGCTGAAACCTCACTTCCATCCACGTGTCACAAAGACATTTGTCACAGTGACATCCTTCATGCTAAGCTCTTCCAGCACTGCACTGGTCACACTGTGGGAATGCTCCAGCTGGTTCATTCTGCTGCTCAGCTGAGGGAGACGCATCTCCTGCCTGTGCCTGAGGACACGCTCCCAAGGGAAGGGAGGCTCACCGCAATCCTGCAGCTGGTGCATCTGCAGCAGTCTCTGGGGCCGTTGTGGAGCCACCCCCTCGTGGTCCCCTCACAGGCTCAGCTGAGGGGCCAGGCCCAGCAGGTTGCAAGCAGGCACAGGCTGCTGGGGAGGGGGCCTGGCAGTTTTCTGCTTGCCTCATCACAGGGCACCCAGAGCCTGATGGGGTCATGAAACGCCCTATCCCAAAACTGGGGTTCAGTGCTCAGAGGCAGAAGCAATTTTACATAAAGTTCAATTAAATATTTGCTTTATAATTGCGCAACAAATTATTCATAAAGGCATTGGAATCTAATCACAAGGCTGACACCGTGGAGTCTGCAAATGACACAGTACTTGGAGAGAATAAAGATGGGGGGGAGCTGCCAGGCTGTGGTGACAGGCAATGCCTAATCTGTGGGGCAGTGGGAACATTCCCAGAAAAAGACCCACAGCAGCACAGAAGAACCTCAGCAAGGCAGGGTCATTTGGCTGACTAAGTAGGGTGGCATGTGAGAAATGGCTCTGGGCAAGAGTTTGGGGTGTTTGGCTCAGGTGTGCCCAGCAAACAGGGCAGTGCTGGGCTGTGTCCCTCACAGCCATGTTGTGTCACCTCCATCTTCACGTGGACACACTCTATGGTATGGCTACAGAGCGTCCCCAGCTCTGCAGGACCTGTGTGAGCACAGGACTGCTGCCTTCAGCTAATGCCCCTATTTCAAGCAGGAATCATGGTGCTGGACCTTTTAAGGGGTGCAGAACCTCTCCCATAGCCATGGGCTATGAAGAAAGTCATATGGTACAACCTGCCTGTGGGGTCCATCCTAAACCTGTGCCAGAGCAGCATCCAGGTAAAGGCAGGAGGCAATCTGGGCACATAACGGGGCATCCCACATTGCAGCCCTCAGGAGACAGGCAGTGTGAGACAAGGACAAGCAGCTGGCAAGCAGTGGCTGAAAAGCACAGTGGGAGCAAATGTGACCTCCCAGGGACCCTCTGCAGGGAGTGTGGCAGGGGGAATTGCTTCCATGCAGCTTCATGCCATCCTGAGCTGCAGCTCTGTGAGCAAAATCCTCTCTGCCAGTCCTGACACCCAGTGTTCAGTCCCTTTCAGGGTGAATTTTGGAGGGCAGCAGATTGAATCCTACCCCCAGGAAGAGCAAGGCTATTGGGACTGAGCTGTGTGCATCTCTCTTGATTGTGCTGAGACGAGGTGGGTTGTGGTCAGGGAATGAACACAGCTCTGCTGGACAAGTGCTGAGCCCAGCAGCCACTGCAGCCAGGGAGTGCTTTGCCTAACAAGTGCCCATCCATCCCATATTCTGTCCCCTGCTGTCATCCTGGGCAGTGGGCTGCAGACTGCCCTTGTCCTGCCAGGGAGAAGCCCTGCAGGGCACCCAGTATTAGGAAAGCTCTGACTGACAGCGGAGCTGGATCCTGGACAGAGCTGGACTGGAGATGAATTGCCTGCCTGCCAAATGTGGACATTAGACAGGGAGTTAGATTAATGGGAGATGGCTCTGCCAACAGAGAGGTGAGTCACAAAGCTTGTCCTGTGCTGAATCTGTTTCTCCAATAGGGAAGGAGTAGGAGGATTTAGCAAGATTAATCTCTCATAGAGTTGTGAGAATAGCCAAGATTCATGGGCTTCTCAGCAACAAATTTCCAAGTAAGCAGACAGCACTTGGGCTTGCTCCATGTGACACAGCACAGATCTATACTGGTAACTCTGGAGTTTCCTGCCACTGGTCACAGGTAAGATTGGCCATACTCCTGCCCTCACACATGAGCCCTGCAAAGCACAGGCTGCACAGAAGTGATGCCTTTTCCTAAAATCTTAAAATCAAGAGTCAAACGAGGTTAGAAGGGAAAAAGGGATTTTACCCTGGTATTTATTTTAAGGATCCTTAGGTGCACCATGTCCAGGTCGAATGCACCTCCATGCACACCACAATGCACCCCCCAAAAGATCTGGTATAACATTATAGGTCTTACTAATTAGCAGATCTATCAAAGATTCCCCAATGAGGGGCTCGAATGAGCCCACCTCCCCAAGGAACCTTCCCCTGGATGGTTCTATCTCAGTTTACAGAATGTGTTCTGGAGAGGACCTTGGGGTCTGGGGCACACTAACCCCTCCCTACGAAGCTTCTAAAATGTTGAGTCTCCTTGTGGATACAAAAATGCTGTTAGCAAGAAATTTTCCTGCTTCTTTCTAGGCCTGTGAGATACTTTTCTTTCTCACAAAGATAGCAGCAGAGTTCTGTAAACTATGAACACCTGTGACCTTGTAGAACTATGTTTATGGTACAGTAGAAAAATATTTTGACAATGGATGTTTTAGGATTCTAGCCAATTACCCCAGGGGGTGGCTGATCCTTTGTCCAATTAGACTATGAAGAAAAAAGTCTATAAAAGAGTTTTTAAAATAATTAAATAAATCAATCTCGCTGCACAATTCCTGCCTGCTGGATCTCTCTCCTCTCCTCCCTATGGCTGCTGGATACAGTAATATCTCCTAGCCTGACAAACAAGCCCAAGAATGTAGGCAAAAAGCACTAAGAATACAGAAGTTGTAAAAAGGTATAACAGGGGTATAAAAGAAAAAGGCAAAAAATCATCATGGCATCAGAAGCACCAAGCAAAGTGGCTTAAAAGCATCAATTCCCTGAATTTCCCTGAAGTGGTCTGCAACTGCTATACCCAAAACAAGCATTGCTGGACCTTGCACAGAACACAAGAAGGAGCTAGGAAAGGACACCTTTTGGCAGCTGAGAGGAGCTGGTGACACATCAGCTGGGAGAGTTTGCCAGGTCTCTGACATCTTTGCATGAAGGAAGAGTAGGAGCAGGGCTGGACAAGAGCCAGAGCACCTTTCCTGGTGTGACCAGCACTTCCCGCTGGATAGCAGTTTGTGATACAGCACTGACACACCTGGCAGGACCTGCTAGAGATGGGGGAGGGAGAACAGGTTGGTCACAGCTACTTTTTGGCAGATGATGGGGAACTCTCAGGCACTGCTGTGTCTACCCCCTCCAGACCTGAAATCTCCAGGAAGGAGGATGAGGCCAGGAAAACGAAATCTTGGTAAATGGATTTTATGTTTTGGTAAATGGGTTTTATGTTGCGTTTTAAGGAGCTGTGGAGAGAAAACCTCAGCGCTAGTGAAACAGAGAGATTTTTTTGGAAAAGGAAGATTTCTATTCCATGTTGGGAGTCCTGTTTCTTTCTGATATTTCTTCAGTTGTTCATGTCATGGCTCTTCAGTCTGAGCAGTTTTACAAATGTGTTTTGGAGATGAAAGCACCAGGGAAAGCTGCTCAGGATCAAGTTGGAAAAGCTTTTAACTTTCAACTCCTTACAGACAAAGGCACACAGAGGAAGGGGGGGAGTGCAAAGACTGGGAAAAGGAAGAGGAAGAAGCAAAAAGAGATAAGGAGAATAGATGAGTGAAAGGGACAGAGCAGAGAAGACAAATCACAACAAGAAAAGGAACAAGGCACCAGCAGAAAGAAAGGGAGAGATAGGGAGAGAACAAAGCAAAGGGGCCTGGAGCTCAGTGAGATGGGGAGAGTATATCAGAGTAAGGGAACAGTGCTGCAGGTAGAGGAGAGCTAAAAAATACAAAAGAGCTATTTAAATGCTGGGGTAAAGCAATGATGGGAATAAGAGGAAAAGAGAAGCCAGATGAGGACGAAATTCCCATGGAGATAAAGGGGATGGCAGCAAAGTCAGAGAAAAACCCATCTATCCTTCTGTCACTGCGAATAGAAGACATGACATGACATGAAAGTGACATGTCAGCTTCTGTGAGAGGCTGTGAGACACAGCTGTGGAGGCTGCTCATGGGAGCCACACTCACAACAGGAGTGATCATGTCATGGGTGGTCCTTAGTTCTCCTGCTTTGCATCCTCCACCATTCCTTCCCCACGGTGGTTCCTGGCCCCTGCTGCTGTGTCACCTGGGCATACTCTGGAGCACTGCTGATTTCAGGTCTCATGGAAGGACTGTCATAAAGCACCTTGTTACAGTGTCCTCCAGGGCTCGTCTGGGGGTTGGGTTGGGACAGGCTGCCTGGCCTTATCAGCACCTGCATGGCAGCACCAAGAGGGCATGGAATCATTGATTCATGGAATGGTTTGGGTTGGAAGGGACCTTTAGAGGTCATCTAATCCAACCCATGTGTGATAAGCAGGGACTTCTTCAACTGGATCAGGTGTGGAGCTGCTGTGCCACAGGGGAGAGGGCAATGGTAGGAGAGACAAATCTTCTGTGTCTCCAGAATAAGGGAGTCTTAGCAAAAACAGGCTGGAAAAGGGCACCATGGCTGCAGACAAGTTCTGGGACCATCTCCTCCCAGTATCACACCACCTTATAGGATGCTTTCAGCCAGGTGGGCTCAACTCCACCTGCACTGTAAGAGGTGGCCTCTTAGCTGTCCCAGGGAAAGGATCTGGTGTTCCCAGTGCCAGTGTCATTGTCGGCTCAGGAGCCTCACAGCTGTCCTAGGGCTAGATTGGCACTGAGCACACGGTCTCTGTTTGCAGACTGTGTTAGCAGTAGAGCAGCTGTGCTCCAGGCTTTGCTCCTTTCCCTACAAGAGCATCAGGCTCAAGTGGGATCTACTTTGGCAGCAGTGCTTGCAGCTGGGAGGTCTCTCAGTCTCACACTGGGATTGAGGACATTTCTAGATGCTTCTGTGTCTGAAGGAGCTGATAAGGGAGCATTTCCTGGGATGTCTTCAGGGCCCCCTTGCCTTTTAGGGTGGGAGTCACGCAGTAGTAGGATGGTGGGAAGCCTTGTGCCAGCCAGTGCAAAGGTGGGAAATACAGCTGCTGGAGCCTGCTGCTGGATCTGCATCCTGCTCATCTTTTGGTCCTGGAAAGGAAGAGCCACTCCTCCTGGATCCATGCTGTGGTTATCAACCTCTCTTTTGCTTTCCACCCACCTCTCCCTCACCTGCAGGCCACCTGCCTGTGCAGGAAGCACCAAATCCAGGTAGTTTGTGGATAACCTGCTACCAGGTTACTACTGTTTCTTGACCTAAACTGGCCAAGCAGAGGATTTGTTTGCCTTGTACGCAAGGTGCTGTACAAAGGGAGCAAAACAGCATTCCCTCCTCTGCTGTTCTCTTGTGCTCCTTTCAGGGCCAAACTCCAAGGCCAAACAAAAGAGAATGCTGTGGACACAGGAGAGAGTTTTCTCCAGGTAAGATGTGAGTCTCTGGGCAGTGGAAAATGTCCCACTGGAGTCTGCCTGCACTGTGACTAAAACCTGACTTGCAAGAGCAGATTTATTGGTCCCCAAGTAGTATTGCAGTCTCACCAGCCTTGAGCTTCTTCCCTGCTTCTACCTTCCACTGGTCCTGATCATGCCCGGAACGGTCTGTACACCCAGCATCCTGCTGCTGGTGTGTGACTCTACTGCAGGCAACAAGCTGTGTTGCCACTTCTGCCCCTGCACCCTCAAAGTGCTGGTGGGCCAGGACAGTGCCCACCATGCTTCGAGCAAGACTCTGGAGAAGGCACCGAAGACCTGAGGTGGGTGCTGAGGATGCTAACCGTCATGGCCACCCTGGTGCACAGCAGGAGGGGGTCTGACAGCCCCAGCCTCAGCCTCAGCAGTGCCCAGAGCCCCTGACAGAGCTCCTGCCATGATGCCACTGGGCCATCCATGTCTCGCACCAGTCAAAGGCAGCGGAAGCGTGGGCTGGGGTCTCTGTCCCTGACCTGTCTGATGTCCTGGCACCCCGGCTCAGTCCTGTGCTCCATGCACTGAGTTAGTTCTCAGCACCGGGCACAGGAGGGTTGGCCCTGACCTGGGGGTGGCCAGGTGTGCCCCTGCCCCTGTCCGCGCCCCGCTCCCGCCTCCGGGGCGGCCGGCATGGCACTGGGGTGGCGGAGACGACGCGGGCGCCCGGGGCGGGAGCACCGCAGGATGAGGAGCGGACCCGAGCTGCGGGCAGAGCCTCGCCGCCCCGCCGGGGGCCGCGCCAGCCCGCGGGGTTGCGGGGCCGCTGCCCCGGGCCGGGGCCAGGCGGGATCCCCAGGGCGGGTCTCTAGGGGAGGCCCCGGGGCCGGTCCGGGGCGCAGACCCGGCGCTGCATTCTCAGAGTCTCCAGCAGAGGCTGGGCTGGGCTGGGCCGAGTCGGGCCGGGCTGGGCAGGGCTGGGCTGGGCTGGGCTGGGCTGGGCTGGCGGGGAAGGAGGGGAGGCAGGCAGGGAGCGAGGGGAGCGAGGGGGAGGAAGGCGGCTCTCGCCGCACATGCAGCCCCCGCCGCGCACCCGCCGCCCGCGCCCCGCCTCGCGCCCTGCCCGCCCGGTGCCAGCAGCCGGCTCCGCTCGCCGCGGCCGGTCGGGGCTCCGCGCTGCTGCCGGGGCTGCGATCCGCTCCGTGCCGGGCGCCGCGGCTCCGCTCCGCTCCGTGCCCGGCTGCCGGGGCTGCGATCCGCTCCGTGCCCGGCTGCCGAGGCTGAGATCCGCTCTGTGCCCGGCTGCCGGGGCTCCGCTCCGCTCCGTGCCGGGGCGCCGGGGCTCCGCTCCGCTCCGTGCCCGGCTGCGGGGGCCGCGCCGCCGGCTGCCGCGCAGGATGCCGCGGGAGGCCGAGCGCCCGGCGCGGGGGAGCCGCCGCGGCCACCGCCCCAGGTAAGAGCCGGCGGGGGCTCGGGGGGCGGCGGGGCGGGCACGGCGGGGGAGCCCAACTTCTCCGTCCCTCGCCGCTCCGCAAACTTTGCCGCCGCTCGGCGGGGCTGCGGCGGGCGCTCCCCGCGGGTGAGCGCGGGCTCGGCCCGGCCCCAGGGTCGCCGCCGCCTCGGGCAGTGCAGTCCCGCGCTCCGGGGTGCCCCGGTCTCCTCGGTGTCGGCGGGCGAAGCCAGAGGTTTGATGCCTCCGGCGCGGCTCCGCCAGCGGCGGGTCGGAGCACACCCTCCAATTAAAGCAGTCCGATGCTTGGAGAGCCGCAGCTCCTTTTTTAACCGGGGGTATCTTAAAACATACTCTTCGGGCTCCTTCCTCCCCAAGAGCCATCTCCCCATTTCTCTCGCTGAGACCAGAGCGTTCGTGCCCATTCCGTGCCCATTCTGCGCGGGCTTTGCTTGGGGCGCGTGTGGATGTGTGGCTGCTATGCTTGAGGAACCCAGCGGGAGCCCTTAGAGCCGGCCGGGTAACATCTCTCTTCACAGAGCCACATTTTTTTCTAACAACAAACTAAAAATAACTGTTCTAAAACTAGCACTTTCCTCATTTAAAATGTGGTTCCCAACCGGCTGTGCACAGGCCTTCTGGGAGCGAGAGCTGCAGCCGCATCTGCTCCCTGGTGTGCCCTGGCCCAGTGCTGCCACTCCAGGTGCCTCTCGCTGGGCATCCGGGGAGCCCACCCTGTGGCATCTGGGCTCCTGCGGGCACTGGCCGTGGGTCTGGGAATGGAGGGACGCGGTGGATGCCTCTTCATTTTTGTTTGGTTTCTGACAGTTTTAACATCCTGCACAGTCTGGGGAAATCTGCTCTGTCTTCTCATCTAACCTCATTTTATGCATGAACAAGACCAGTTACAGGAGTGATGGTGTAGGCAGCGGCAAGGAGGGGCAGGCTTAGGAGTTCAGACATAACTTCATAAGACAGTGCAGTGCACCTCAGGGAAGCCTTTGGACCTGAGAGGGCTACGAAGGATGGGTGGCTCCACCAGAGCTCTGGTTCTCCAGAGCTTGCTTGCATGGCCTGAGGAAATAAATGGTGGGATGTGCCTCTCCGTCCCTGCTCCTAGGCTGGTATTTGTGCTGTTAAAATGCCATGTGTTGCAACGTAGTCTTGCATACCACTGAGGAAATCTCAGCTCATTACTGTTTCTTTGGGACCTGTTTCTGTCTCTTCAGAGTACCCAATGCACAGAGCATGGCTGAAGCCTGCAGTCTCTGCACTCATAGATTCCATGCCTGGGCTTTGCCAGGTTTTCCCTATGGTTTTCCCTGGTGGATGCTCTCCACCTCTTTCAAGAGCACTGAGTAAGGAGTATTTGCAGCATACAATTATTGGGGTTGGAGATCATTGTCCTGGTACATCAGTTTTCAAATACTGAAAATAAATTGTTTCTCTGGCTTTGAGTCTGAAACGGTTTCTCCGTGCTGGTGCTGTGTTTGTTTGTGTTCAAGGCCAAAAGGTGGTTCTGCTGCTCATTGATGAATTCCCTGAAATGTTGACAGTACCCTGAGAGCAGCACAGGGTAGAGCCCACTGAAATCTGAATAAGCTGGCCCAGATTCTGTGCTGACTTTTGTCTCACGTACGTCTCTGCTCCAGTGAGGTGAGGGTCAGATCAAGTGAGGTTTGGTCTCTGTATGAAATGCCGGTTGCTGAATAATACAGTGCTGAAATTGGTGGGCTTATGAAAGAAAAAGTATATGCTGTTTCATAGGTAAAAAAGCCAGCTTTGTTCCTGCCTAAAAAAAAAACCCTGCCCTTTGCTTTTTGGTGCATTGACACTTTATATTATGATATGGTGATTTCATACCTATGACAGAGAAGTGGCTACTGGAACAAGGTCAGTTTTAAAACTCTTTTTCAAAAGAAGCTAGCAGGCCTCCAGAAAAAAAAAAAAAAAAACAACAAGAAAGAAAAGGTTGTCTTTGGGTTAAAAATAACACTTAAAATCCTGTTCTTCCTAGCTCCATACCAAAAAATATGATATTTTAATGAATTAAATGCAATATCATATTTCAAAAATTCATAGTTCTTTCTCGTGTGTAAGGATTCTGATAAAAGGGTCGCAATGTACTGTTTTCTGTTTATGTTGTCTGGTCCACTTTTGCGGGTATTTTTGCACATTAAAAATAATACTGAGCTTGCAAGGCTTTATTTGTAGCAAATTTTACTTTTGTGCTCATAGTCACTATCCCATAGCAGTAAAATTTGGCTGCAAATATTGCAGAGGGAATGTTTGTTTATTTGAAACCCCTTTTTCAACCCATGGACTTTATTTCGTTAGAAGGATTAGATTGTTCATGAAAGCTTTGAAACAGAACTGGACTTCAGGTGGGATTTAATCTGCCGTTATTCCTTTAAAGTACAATTACGTATTTTTTCATGTTAATTAGTTGTTATATTTTAAAAGTAAAGAAAAACAGCATGAAAAAGAAATGGTGTGGTGACACTTGGGTTCTTCCGACATCATGTCGCTAAACAGAATTTGTGCATAAGGATACAGCCATGTATGAATTTGTGTCATTATCTTTTAACCATGTGGTTATGCAACTGCGTTTGGGTTTACAAGCAATGACACTTCTCTGCAGATAAGTCCATACATATCCCGAGGCACAGGCCTTTTTGAGTGATCTGCTGTCTTGAAAAATTACATGTAGAGATGAGGTGGGTGTGAATCCCAACCAGATGCCTTGCCCGAGGTTGTAGGTGGGCACGGTGTACAGCTCCTTGCTGTTCTCGGGATCTCTTTTGTCTCTACCACCAGTTTATCCCATGGTGTTTCTTTGTGGAAGGGGTGCCCGATGGGGAGGGATGTCACCAGCTCTGCCTCAGATCGTTTGTTGCTCTGGGAATGTCCTGCCTGTGCCCTCAGCACCCGTGTGCTCTTTGCTCTGCAGTGAACAGGGTCACCTGTGTCACTTTGCACTCAGGGCTCTGTGTGTGGCCGCCCTGGGCTGGAGGTGAATGCACAGAGCTCTGGCTACTCCAGCGTTCACTGGGCTCATGCCTGCATGTCCCTGTGAGCTGTTTTGCTTGTGAAGTCCCCGCTCTACTCCAGCAGAAAAGCCAAGACTTTGTGGCTGGATTTGGGCAGCAAATTGCTGCAGACCTGGAGTATGGGTTTTGACTTGGACTCAGCTGTTCACCCAGCATGGGCTGGGTGCCCACTACCTGCTCAGCTCTGTGGGACATCTGTCTCTGCAGTTCTGCCCAGTTTGTGGGTTAGTTTCTGCTCTGGAGAGCTGTGGAGGGCTCAGGCGTGGGGCTCTGCTCCTGCCGGCAGCCACTGCAGAGACCCATCCTCCCAGTGAGTTCACAGTTTCTTTTTCATTTAGTCATCACTTTCTATTATTTGCAAAGTCCATAAAAGGAATACAGCACATTACAGTAATTTTCAGTTTTATCCTTTGCAACAACTCTGCTTTCAGAGACTAGTCCAGACTTTAGCCTGGTTTTGTATCTCTTTCATTTTTCTTTCTTTTCACTGTCCTTTGTGCTGTGGCAGGAAGAAGGGAGTTCTGTGTTATCCTGTTGGGGAAGGGTTGTTGATGGCAGTTTTGTACTGGTTCTGCAGGACAATGTCCGGGTAGCAAAAGTGGATCCTTCTCCAGCAGTGTCTGCCTTTTGTTATCCCACAGGGCTGACTGGGATGCCTGCAGAGGGTCTAGGTTCTTTCTTTTCTGACAGAAGCTGTGGGTCTTCTTGGTGATGCTGTTCCTCAGATCCTCTTGCAGTGTGGTTGGAATTCTTGCAAATGCATGTCTCGGCTCTTTGACAGCATTACAGCACCTTCTCTTTTTTCCTTTGAGGGCCTGTGGGACACAGTGGGCCTGAGCAGGCGGTAGCTAGCAGCGGGGTGTGGGGCCCCCAGCAGCCTCAGAGCTCCCTTAGCTATCGATGTTTCCTGGTGCGTGTATGGCAAACGGGGATGCAGGACTCTGCTGGGAGGTGGGAGCACAAGGAGACACTGTTCACAGCATGTGGGTTGTCTGGGGGTGCCTGTGCCTTGGTGGCTGGGCATGGTGTTTGTCTTCAAACACTGGGTTTCTGAGTGCTGTCTCAGCTGCTTCTGCACTGCTCTGGCCCAGCCTCGGTGGTGGTGAGGGTGCACGCCAGTGCCAGCTGGGGGTAGCTCTCCCCAGGGGCCCTAGAAGGCATCTTTGAGTAAAAGGTGGGGGACAGACCCTGCTAAGCTGAGGCCCCTGCATTTTTCTTCTTGAGAGCAGGTGTGGTTGTGCCCTTGGGCATAGGAGAGGCAGCCAGCCCAAAGCTGGTCCATCTGTGCTCCAGCCCAAAGCCGGTCCATCTGCTCCAGCCCAAGGGCTGGATTTGAGTGGGTCATTCATTGCTGCTACACCTACAAGCTGAAAATCAAAGTGCTTTTCAGAAAGTGTCTCCTTTCTGCTGGGTGCCCCATCTCAGGATAGCTCACTAAACATAAGGCAAGGTTGCAATACTCGTTGCAACATAATGACATTTCTTCAGGAAAGGGCAGCACTTCTGTGTTTCCAGTCCTGCCCTCCTGCTCTTGTCTGGGAAATCTGCACTTGCCTTCTCTCTGCCTGCTGTGCCCTGTTCTGCTGTCCTGCTTTTACTCACTTCCTTGCCCCTCTGGCAGGGCCATCCATGAGCCTGGGGAAAAAAAAACCAGCAGAACTCATTCAGTTTTGACTCTACTCAGTGCTGCACTTCCTAATTTCAGATCTCTTGTGAGAGAGCCATGCCTTAGCTCACACTCTGCAGGACTGAGGCTCTGGGCTAAGTGCCTGTTAACACTGCTATCACACTCTTGTGGACAGGGTCTGCTCCCCAGACAAAGCAACCTTGCTTTTCTTGCACTGTCACTGCTGTCACATGTGCTGAATTTGGCCCTGCCTGGCTCATGATGGAAGCTGTGGCTGTGATGGAGGTGATACTGGGCTTGGTGCTTGTCAGAAGCAGCCACGGATTTGTGGCTGCCCTGTAGGGACATTTAGCTAGGTGCCTGTAGGAGCAGAGCTGGGGGCATCCTAGCTCAGTTTAGGCCAGTGGTGTGTCAGGGCCGGTCAGTGCATGGGGTGAAGTGGTCCTGTGCTTTGGTTATGGCAGTTCTGTGAGCTTTGCTGACTGGGAAGTCCTTCACAGAATCATGAAAGCAGAATTCTTTGTCCAATACCCTTTTGCAGATACCCCCTGCCCCTCTTTGTTGCTCCTCCCTGCTACAGTACTTCAAAGAACACCAGGGGAAGGAGATATGGGCTCGCTCCTCTTCACTTGCTGACACTGTCTCGCTCACCACTGCCTATTCAGGTGGGATTTTGTTAATCTCTTACCAATTGACTGTAGCCAGTGGCATTAACAAGCTTGAAGCTTGAGACCCTCAACTCACCTGAAGCTGCTGATGGCCAGAAGCTTTCTGCAGCCAATGATGGGATGTGAAGGGAGTCGCCATAGAAACATCTTGGGCAATAAATGGAGCCTTGAAAGCTCTGAATGCCTTTTGGCAGGAGCCTACATGTGAATGTGGGTACAGGTAGTGGTGTGCACCCTGTAAACCAAGGCTGTGAGTGAGACATTTGGAAACAGCAGCTGCAGGAGCAAGCACAGGATCTGAACGCTGCTTTGGTAAGCTGGCACTTCCTTGAGGTTTTGATGGCAAAACGGAGTCAGAGCAGGAGGGTGTGATGTGGTCCCAATATGGCCTGGCAGGAGGGAGCTCATTCCCACACGTGGGCTGTGTGCAGTTCTGTGCAGCAAACAGCCCCTCTTGGGTGCTGCAGCCACAGGCTTGGGGCAGCTTCATCGCCAGCGCTGTGCTGGGGACTCAGCGAAGCCTCTGTGGGTGACACCTGCTGGTCTCTGGATTCCTTCTGGAGCACTGCTGCCCTTCCCTGTGCTCTAGCACTTGAAAGCTGTGTGCAGGCAGGCCCCAGCCCAGCCTAGGAACAGCCCCATGCCCACCTGAGAGGTGTTGGAGCTGGGTACCCTGGGGCGTGTGTCCCCTTGGTGCTGGCCTGGGTCTGCCCCCTCGGTGCCCCTCTGCTGCCTTCCTGGGCAGAGTCTGGATGCCACTTGCTGCCTGTTTGCTCACAGGTCACAGGCTGGCCAGGGAGACTGACCACCTGGATGGGAGCCTGTGAGGCAGATGGATCCTCTGGCTCTGAGGCCCCACTGTTGGCCAGAGTCAGGGAGGACAGGTAAAGGTTTGGCTGGTCCAGAGAAACCATCCTGGTCTGGCCATCCCAGGAGGGAAGAGAGCTGGAAGGGCCAAGCCCTTGTTCTGACAGCCTCCTGCTCTGGAATGGCTGTTCTCCGTGCCAGACAGTAACTTCTGTGTGTGCCTGGGGATGCTGCACTCCCTTCTCCAGTCCTGCTTCCTTGTGTCTTTGTCTGTCACACTGGGATTATCTCCCTCTGCTCCTACTGCAGCTGCTTCCCAGAATCCCAAATCCCCAAAATGCTGTTTCTCCAATAATCCTTGTCATTAAAAGTGGCTCCTAAGCTCTGAGCACCTCCTCCTGTCCTCATCACCCTCTCTGGAGAGAAGCAGTTTGAGTTGTGCACATACTAACACTGAGCAAATAATCTTGTTGATTTGGGACAGAACACTGCTTTGTCCCCTCCTCTGTCACTACCAAACTCCAGAGCTACCCTTGGATCTTTCTGTATTTTCACAATTCAGTGTTTTTAGCTGTATGGAAATGTGCTTTCTTCCCTGTTGTTATGGCTCCAACTAGGCATGTGGCTGTTGCTGACAGCGTTGTGCCTGTGTGGGAGAGGGAATTGTTTCCCCTGCCACTGGAGTCTGGAAGGTCGAGGATGGACAGGTGAGGGAGGGGGTTGCTTTGAGAGCTGGACTTCACCAGCTTTCTGAACTTGGCTGCCTTCCCACTTATGAAATACAGCTAAACCTTTTGATGGCAGGTAGGAATAGCTGAGCATCAGCAGAGTCCTTAAGAAATTACATCCCTGCTTAAACTTTTAAAAGTCAGCTGAACACCCGTTTGCTACAGCCCTCCCGGCTGTTTCCCAGTGGCACGGTATTTTTTGCAGAATAACTCCTGCTGCGGTAATACCGTCCCAAGGCAGGGCACCCCTTCGCTGGACATCCTCAGCTGTGCCGCGGGAGATGGGAATTCTTCCCGTGGCAGCTCTCGGATGTTGTGGCGGTGCGAGGTCAGCCGTGCCCAGGGCCGGGGTCCGGCTGGTGCCGGAGGGACGGGGGACGGGCGGGGGGCTCCTCCTCGGGCCGGTGCCGGCAGAGGGAGCCATCCTTCCTCCTTTCCTATGCACAGCCCGCCGAGCCAATTAACCAATTAATCTGAAAGGTGCCGTGAGAGGTGAGCTGAGAACCAGGATCCTCCACGAGGTAATGGCTCTGCTCGTCTCGCTGAGGCTGAGAAATGGCTGTGTCTTTCCCAAATTCCTCTTCTCTGCTTTGTTGCCCAGGTTCATCTCTCAGGTGAACCCTTGGGTGGGTTTGATCTGGCCCAGCTTCCTATGGCCGTGCAAAACAGGAGCAGCCTCCAAGGCAGGTATGGCAGAGGCTGGTGCCAGTGCCTTGGCCAGCTGGGCCTGTGGGCAGGGGACAATCCCCAGGCATGCAAAGGACTGGGGCTGCACCTGTGAGTCCCCGTGGAGCGTGGCATGAGTGACCAGGTGCTGTGGCTGACCCTGCAGATGTAGACGTGGCCTCTCCTTGCCTTGCCCAGAACTTGGCAATTAGTGAAGGCAGACAAGGGCTTTTGAGCTGGAGCTGTGAAGTCCTGCCTAGAGGATTGACTGTGGTGCTGACAGATGATGCTGCTCCCATCCTTGGTACTACAAAGCGATGGACGTATGAAATGAATGCAAGCACTGAACCCTCCCCAGCTGGAGTAGCCACCACAGGTGAACATTTAAGGATTTTTCTCTGAAAAAGCTGTTTACATTTTTGTGCAATGGGAGACTCGTGTCTGGCTGGGAAGGATGTTTGAACCATCAGTTGAGGCTTTAATTGGTTTTGCACCTAGAGTGCTAATGTATTTTAGTGGATTAGATGGGAAGTGGGGTGGTGCTTGGCTGCTCCAGAACTGGAGATGCGAGCTCACGTCACAGGACTGAGAGGCTCAAAGTGTTGTGCAAGGAGAATGGCAGCTTCTCACTCTGCCACAGCTGCTGCTTTCTGGTTAATGCATTTGTAAGGGTTCAGTCTGATTTCCTCTGCTCTGGCTGTGAACATGGCCTGTAATGGTGCTGCCAAGTGTTTTGGGCCTGTTGTGGGATAGCCTTGGTAAGCAGCTAAGCCCCACACAGCCAATTACTCACTCCCGCATTCCCAAGTGGGTCATGGGAAGAGGAAAGGAAGAGTAAAAGCAAGAAAATGTGTGGGTGGAGATAAAAATGGTTTAATAAGTGAAAGTGGAAGAAGAGAGGAAGAAAACAAGGGATGCAAAGGCAAACACACACAGCCTTCTGTGCATAGACTGATGTCCAGGCAGTTCCTGAGCTAACGGTGACAAACCCCCCCTGAGATCCCTCCTCTCCCTTTTTATTGCTGAGCATGATGTTAGATGGGATGGGGTAGCTTTGTGGTTGGTCTGGGTCATCCACTCCCAAACTGTTGTGCCCCCCCCAGTCTATTTAGTGGGGGACATGGTGAGAAGCAGAGAAGGCTTTGACACTGCAAATGCTATTTGGCAATAGCTAAAATATTAGTGTGTTACCAGTTTTGTTTTGGTGGCAAATCTAAAACTCAGCACCAAGCAAAGCTGATTAACTCCCTCCCAGCCATACCCAATACAGGACAGTTAAACACCTTTTAGTGCTCATACTGAGGGAGATGCCTTGGCAAAGAGCCCTTGTCAGACCTGGGCAGTGGGAGATGGGGCCTCTGTCCTGTGGATCTGATGGCCAAGGCACACTCAGGCTGTCCAGGATAGAGGCATGGCACTTCCTGGGGTACTGCCAGGCATGGTGTGTCTTGGGAGAAGCTGGAGAAACAACGGAGTGCTGGAAAGCAAGCCTTGGTAAGCAGGACTGTGTGTCAGTGATGAGCTGCTCACTCAGCTGGTGTAAATTACCCTCAGTCCTTCGGAGTGCTGGAGCTGGCAGGACAGGGTCTGACCTGTGACTGCTCAGGGCTGCTGCTCAGCATCTCCCTTCAGTTCCTGGCCACAGGCTCCAGTCAGATTTGGTGCTTCTAGGGAGGCATTTTCCAAACCTTAGGCTGTCCCAGAAGGAGAAAATCCTGCAGCTGAGCCTGTGTTGCTTATAGTAAGCACTGTTGGGGTTGTGAAAAGCTGCTGTGAAATAGAAACGAGAGGGAGGGACTGTGAAGCACCAGGCTGGAAGGCCTTTTCTTTAAACTGCAGCTGAGCTGGGCTTAGGCAGAGGTAGAACACAATGTCTGGTCCTGGTTTCCAGAAGGCAGCACATGCATTTCCCTTGTGAGCGATCAAAGGCTGGGACTGAGACTCATCTCTATCTTTTTTATATCTAGTCCATCACTGTGCTATCTGGTGCTTCCCAAGTATATATAGAAATAGCTATTTTTTTTCCTTTGTCCTCTTCTAGCCAATGCCTGGAGTTTTGGGTAACTTTTTTATATGTTTTATATGTTTTTGTGTTTGAGAATTCTGTGCCTCTGTGTACCAAGATGAGGAAAGCTGTTTCATGAGTGAATGCTCTTGGTGTTCTCCACCATGGGGGCCTGAGGACTGCCCAGATGCAGTGCTCGTGTCTGGTTTGGTCCTGAACCTCTCAAAGGTTTGTTATCAGCCCTGCTCAGGGCAGCTGTGTCTTGTTTTTCTGTTTTGGAATCACAGTGACTGTGTGTTCAAGGTGGGAGTTTTGGTGTCATGTCACTGTGAGGTGTGATGGGATAGGTGAGGGGCAAGAGGGGTAGAATGACTTCTTGGCTGGACACTGCTTGGCTCTGAATGGCCAAACTCTGCCTGAGGCTGCTGCCAGCCCAGCAGCCTGAGATAGGTGGTGGTTTGGAGAGGAGGACACAAAGGAACACGTCCTCCTGTCCTGCAGTCCTCCTGGTTGACACAGCCCAGTGTCCATCTGGAGCAGTGGGGGTCTGGAGATCGGTGTGGCAGCACACAGCGGGTGCATGAATGGTTTGGGATTTCAGCACTTTTGCAAGTGACTGCGTGGATTGGGGGTGGTGGGTTCTGCACTGGGGACTTGGGGCTGTGTGAATGGGTTCTAACATGACTGTCATAAAAGCAGCTAGAAAGGAGTGAGGAGGGAGGAGTGAAGTGGCCCAGAGGACAAAGGGACTGCCAGCAAGGGTCTGCAGTGTAGTGCCAGAGCAGGATGCAAAGGGTCAATGTGTGTGAGGGTGACAAAGCTGGAGAAAGCCATACAGGGAAGTGGCTGTGTCTGTACATGTGTGCTGCCAGTTCTCCCTCTTTCAAGCACGGAGCTGCTTTGGGGAAGAGTCAGGGGTGCTCAGAGCCAGTGTCTATCAGTTTTTTTGGTTGTGAGGGTCTTTCACTGTCAGTGTGGCTGCTGTACCAAGTGGACAGGGTTGGGTCAGGGGAGTCCTGCATGTGCCCTGAGGCATTCTCAGAGAGATCCCTTGCTGAAGCCATGCCAGGCTGCCAGCCTGGGGTGGGGCAGGAGGACTCGGAGCTGCAAATGGCTGCACCTGCCTGGGTGAGTGTCTGTGCCCTCTCCTGCATGCTCACACTCTCACATGTTCCAGCACAATCCTGCTTGCTGATGTGTATGTATATCTCCTTGGCTCTATTCTTTCATGTGCACTTTGTCCATTTGCTTTTCTGTCCTCCTTGTTGCTGCTGTAATCTCTCTCTCTTTCTCTCTTTGTTTCCTGGGCTGCTTTGCTTCCTCTTGCTTCACCATGTCCCTCTTTATTCCTTTTGATAATAATAACATTAGAACCTATGTACAAGGCCCCAAGGTCCCTGCTTTGTGCAGATACATGAGGAAAGACCCTTCAAAGCCTGTGTGCTGGCTTGAGAGGATTCTTACAGTCTCACTGTTTCCAGGAGTGTCAGAGGCAAAGGGCTCGATTGTGAAATAACGCCTGTGCAAAACCTCACGCTGTGTCCTCTGTCCATCCAGGAATGTCAGAAGTGAAGACGCTGGTCTTGTTTGATGGAGTTTTACACCAAAGCCCTGAACCACTGTGCCTGATGGAGGAACTGGATGATTAATCTCCCTTTATCAGTTGTGCTGAGCAGAGTGGTTGTTCCCAGGGCTCCCAGTCTGTCCCTTCTTCATTGTGCCATTGGTTTGGTAGTGACATTAAAGTGAAGCTACTTGCAGATTCTGTTCCAGTCTGCTGTGTTCACGTGCTTCGAGCTTTCAGAAATGTTCTCCCTTTCAACTGCAATTTGCACATTTGGCCTCTGCTGAGAGGTGATGCTTCAATGGGATGCTGAAGTCTGGTGGTTGGAAAGCAGTGTTTCTAGTGATACACTGAGCTGTCTTGCTTTGCATATGTGATACCCACTGTATTTCCTGTGCTTGAGGGCCCTGTGTGGCTGCTGGATGCTGGTTCACAGTCTGCAAATACAGCGGGGGGGGATGGTAGAGGAGGAATCAAATCTTTTTCTTCACTTGACAAAGTGGTCAGAGTTTCTTGCAGAAGGAAGGCTGGCACTTTATCTGGCTTGCAAATCTTATCCAGAGGCTCGCTGACTTGTCATAAGGACGTAGCTCTGCTGTGCTAGTCCATCATCATTCAGACCATAGATAGCAAAGGGCTCTGAAATCAGGAGACACATTTAACACTTTTTGTCCCTCTTAAAGTCCTCCAAGGAATGTACATCCTGTGTGTAGTGGTCTCTTTCAGCCTTGCTCAACCACACTCCAGTTTTCTGATGCTTCCACTTTAGCTTTCTCATAGGTGAACCTTCTGTTATTTATGCCTGTGTCCCGAATCTCCTTGCTGAGAGCTGGATTTGGGAAAAGAGCAAGCAGTAAAATCAAAAGCCATCACCTGTTCCTGTGGTTTGCTGCTCTTTGCAGCCCTTTGAGTTTATATACAGCAAATGTCTGTTGCAAAGTCTGTCCCTGCAAACAGCAACAGGCTGTTTTGGGATGTTTGCTTTCCCTGTGATTTCTCTTTGAGCAGCATGACCTGTAAGCAGGGTCATGACTCAAGAACAGTAGAAGGAGACAGGGGTGGGCTGTAGCAGCAGGACCCTCTATTATTGTCTCTGCAGTAAAGAGCAGAGGGGCTGTAACACCCATGCCAGCCCTTTCCTGGGCACCGTGGACCACTGTGGAGCCTTTTTGCCAGCACTTACATTGGTCACTGTGTTGGACCTGGCTGTCAACAGGATCATCTCCTTCTTTCTTTGGGCAAAGTGCCTCAGAGAGCCTGAACACACTTTCCAAGGAGAAATTTGGTGTCTCTTCTGAGCCACAGACCTGGGGGATGGTCATTTGTTGATGCAGCAGGACTGGCAACTCTGGGTCCTGCACATGAAGATTTTGGGAATTCTACCGGGGAGCACCTGTGTGTCAGTGCTGGCAGCAGAGAGCAAAGCCAGGGACTCCCAGAGCGGGTGGCCAAGGTCCCTCTTGATGAGATGAGGCTCACCACTGTGGGAGGGGGAAGTGGGTGATGTTAGCTGTTGCTGCCCTTATGTCTGCCCCTGCTTGCTGTGTACCTGCCTGCAGCACTTAGGAGAGTCCCTGATAGCTGAAGGTGGAAGAGGAGTGTGATTCCTCTCTGGGCAAGTCATGTTGGTGAAAAATAAACTGGATCTGGCCAGATGAGATTTTTGAACAGCACCTGTAAGTACTGTTGGGGTTGCTCTGTGGTGGCTGCTTCTCCATGAGTGTGTATCGCTTTGGACTCATCCTAAAGCTGTTTGGAATGTGGACAGTGACATCATTCTGCTTGCAGGGGGCCTGTGAGAGGTATAATATTGCTAGCAGAGCAGAAAAAGTTGGTGTCTGTGCAATACAAGGCACATCAGACAGGACAGAAGTGGAACAGGACCTTGTCACCTGTTGTAGCATTTACTGGTGTGTGTTGGAAGATCCAGGATCAGCCCTTCCTCAAGGGAAGGAGGAAGGACCAGCCCAGGAAAAGGCAGTGGGACTGGTGTGTCTCTCTCTAAACTGTCCCATCACTCCTGGTCGGCAAACTCTCCTCCTCTTGCTAGTTAATATTAGTATTCCGTTTGTGGAACGGGCGATGCAATTAACACAAAGGTACAGTCATTCATTCTGACTGGAGGACTCGTGGGATCAGATGTACTGGGGATAGGAAGCGGAGGCTTTCTGCTGGGAAAGAATGTCACAGCACAGCGGACACAGAAATGAAAAGCTATTAATAATGATCCCGGAACTTCACTTCCATCAGCTGTTTATTTAAAGGTGCTCCATATTCAAAGCCTCCTGATTTATGTGGGCAATAACACTCACAGTCCTGGGATCACTTTTTTAAGCAAGGCTAATGGGGTGAAACCATCATACTGCGACAGTAGAAATCAAGCTGGGAAAATGATACTGGAGAGAAAAATAAACTATTGCCTAGATAATCCCTGAGCTACGCTGGGCTGGGAGCTGGTGTGAGCTCTCTGCTCTTCCAGCATTTATTAAGGCTTTGACTTCCTTTTTTTTGACTTGGTCTTTGTGAACAGAATTTAGTGGGCATGGAAGGATATAAAAATTTGATTCTACCAGACAGGATGCTAAAATGCTTCTTCGTTTGCATGCAAGTGACCTGGGACATGTGATCTCTCTGTCCCTGTCTCCAGAGCTCCCATGCTGACTTGGTCCATTCCCAAAGGACTGGTTCGACTGGGGAAAGGAGCCCGTGCTCTCTGCTGTGTGGGTTTTGCCTGCACAGGAGTGCCTGTGGGGAGAGAAGTAGGATGTTCTGGGCTGTGGCACAGAGGGGACAAAGGGCTGCGCTGCTTTGGGGGTGTCTGGTTTCCATGGGTGTCCTCTTTATGGGGCTGTTTGCCCTGGCAGGGAGGGCTTCTTGGTGGGGCCCATGTTGGGCCATTGGCCTGGCATGTGAATTTGGCAGAAACTCATAGTGGTTACCTTGTTCTGAAGTTAAACCACGACAGGAGGTTGGGCTCAAAGTGCAGGAAGGGCTCAGGGCAGGAGGAGTGTGAGTGTGGTGCCGGTTTCTTCTGACTGCATGTGAGCCCTTGGGGGGCAGGAGCTGGTTTCAGCAGCTCCCTCTGGACATGGGGCAGTGTGCAGGAGTGCCAGATGCTGGCCATCAGAGGATATGTGGCTTGTGGTGTCTGCAGGGCAGTGAGCAGCTTTTGGCAAAGCATGGATGTTTTTCCCGGGGAGGTGAAATAGCCCTGAGGCTGCCGAGCTGCAGGTTGAGTTGCTCTGGGCAGCGACTGACTCCTGGGACATGACTCTAAGCACTGTTCATTGTCAGGAGCTGGTAGTGGTGATGTGATTAGTAGAATGAAGCAAATGATTCCAAATAAATAATGCATCACTCATTAATGGTTGAATGCAAAATTTAGCCTGTTGCTGTTGTCTGGAAGATGCTTACAAGGAGGTCAGTCTTTTAGTCTAGAGAAGGCAGTTATCTGCAGCTCGTGGGCAAACGCTGTGCTCTGAGGGATTCCTGGCACATCTGCTCCAGTGTGTACGTCCCTGGCCCAGCAAGAGGCTCTGGTCCCTCTTGGTTGTTCTTTGTGAGGGGGAGGTGGGCTTTGCTTTGAATGAGTGTCTGCCAGGTGACCACCCAGAGCCTCCCGTGGGGCTGCATTTCTCTGGTGCTTGTTCTCAAGAGCGCTGCTCACTGCTGACCTGCTTCTGCTCAACGTGCAGCCTCAGGGACCCAGGAAGGGACATAGCAGAGCTCTGATCATCTGGGCAACCTCTCTCCTTGCTGTGCTCCTCTTGGAGATGCTGCCTTTCAAACAGACTTGGCCAAAATGTACTGCCTGTGTTGGAGACTCAGCTGCCAGAGATTTCTGCCAGCTGTGGTGGAGTGTTCTGCACAGTGCTGCATCTTAGCAAAGCATATTTGCTTCCTCTTTGGGGGATGAGGCTGTGCAACATTGTGCTTCGGGGTTCCTAAATTCCTGTGGTACCCAGATTCCTTCTTTTCTTCCTGGTGCTTAGGAATTCCTGGAGAGCAGGAAGGTTTGGAGCATCTTCTTCCAAACCAGAAAAGCCTGTCTGTAGGCAGGGCAGTGTTGGATTTCAGCAGGATGTTGCAGAAATAATTTTCTTACCCATTACACTATCTTGTTTCTAATTTTTATTTAATGAGCTCCTCTGAAAAAAAAAAATCATTGTAACAGTTTTCTTAAGTGTGAGAGATCAGGCTGAAATTGGCATTAAGGAGACTAATTACACTCATTCTTCCACTTCTTCCACCTTTCTAACAGCTGTTTATTGCTGCAGGCTTGTCCTGCGGTGCTGAGGAAGCCACTTAGCTTGGGCCAAAAGCACCCAAAGAGGTATCTGCAGCAGAAAGTTGGTACAAGCTTCTAACCTAGGCTGTGCACAACCAGATCATCATCTTACACTGCAGAAAAGTACTGTGAAAACTGCAGGTGCAACCGCCCAGGTCTTGTCCTGGTTTTTTGCTGCTCTCTTGTCCTCCCTCACAACCTCTCAGCTTCATTGTGGAGGATCCTCTGGGGGCCTGGTCTTAGTCTCAAAATGACAGTGTGCTGCCAGGGGAAGGGACTTCCTCAGTCTCATGTGTTCTGAAAAGAGGGGTTGCAGATCTCCTGTCATGAAGACTGAGGGATTTCCAAGGACAAAATTGCTAAGAGGATTAAGATGTATAGGGAAGAAGAGTGAGCAGCAGCAAGAGACCTTCCTGAAAGTGATGTGTGCTGCCATAGTATTTATTTCACCAGAGGACTGAGTCTGAACGTGACCTTGAACCTTGAGAAGCAAATTGAAGGAGGTTTCTTTGAACCTTTCTGACTCACTATAATACCCACTTGTTATTCTATGTAGGAATTTGGGGAATCTTTCACAAGAGGTAGAAAGTTGCAGACAGAGCTATGAACATCTTCAATTTTCCATTTAATCACACAATATTGAATGATAAATAATTCATGCATCTGCCAAACATTGGCTTAAAAGAACCCAATTCCCTCCACATTTGTCAAAGTGGAAGAATTCCATTTTGTGCTTTTTTATTTTACTTTGTCCTTTAATTCCTAGCCAAATGGCCCATTGCCTGGGCCATCAGCTTTGATTCCACCTGTCCCATTTTGGGCTCACGCCTTTCCTTTCTTGTCACTTTTGCTGGTGTTCAGGGCCCAAAGAAGTGGCAGCAGGAGGCAAGGAGAGGAGTGATGGTGGTCCCTGGGTGTCCTGGGACTGTGCCACACGTGCAGCTCTGGCAGTGGAGGCTTGTGAGGGTTCTCTGCCCCACTGCACGAGAGCACTTCTAGCTCCTCAGGATGTGCTGGGGCATAAAAGATGCAGCTCTTTTGGGAATGCACCTTCTGACTCTGTACAGGGTGTTTGTAAGGGAATGACTTTCAGATGCAGCTCTCTCTCCAGATCCTAAAATTAATTACTTGCTCTGAGCTCTGGTGCTCTCTCACCACAGCAGGAGGAGCTCTGTCCATCCCAGAAGTTGTGACAGAGATGCTATGATGCCTGCTTCCACCTCCTCCCCGAGATTGTTTTCAAAGATGAATTAAAAGTATTGTATTCACGTAGACAAGGCATGAAAATTCCATATTTGGAGAAGAATTGCTGCAGAGCGAGACCGTTATGGCTGTAAAAACCTCTTCCCTTGGGCAAATGTTGAGATTTTCTTTGCAATTAAAATTTCTTTGAAACTTGGACTAGAGAAGATTTGGAGGAAAAAAAAAAAACCTCCTAAACTTTGAAAATACTTCTTTCCAAACAATGCTTGGGTAAGAGCTTTAACAAATACTGTTCCTCCCAGTGTGTCTGATAGTAGAAGGTTACTGAACATGAGAAGTCAAAAGGTTGTGAATAGCTCCTTCTCTGGCAGTTGCCTCATTCTTCTATTATAATTTCTCAAGGCAGCATCAAAGGGGACAATAATTAAACTTAAAGCAACTTAAAAAGAAGGGAGAATAGAAATGTTTAGTCATACAGACCTGAGCATTGTGTAAGTACACATTCCTCTGCAAAAAGAACTTTTCTCGACTGTGTGCAAGTTTATCTGAGAAGAAAGGCAGATGAAGGAGTTCCTTGCTGGGAGAATAGTTCCAAGGAAGCAGAAGGAGAAAATCCAGAGTTTTACTTCAAGAATAAGCATGACTAAACTTTTACTGCAGGTTAAGGGTTTTCTGCCCTGTTGTCAAAGCTGAGGCTAGGGTGACATCAGTGAGAGAACTTGATTTTATCATTGTCTGTCTGTCTTCTGTGCACTGTACCAGGGCTGAAGACTTGCTGAAAGGGCAGATTGCTACCAAACATTGCCTTGCATGGTCTGGGCCTGCACTTGGGATATGCTCATCTGGTAACTGGTTACATGGCCCTTTCACTGTGTAAGTAAAGATAAAAGTAATTTGAGTATCTTATTTCAAAAGCCTCTATAATTTTGAATCCTTTGGCCACTGATTTCCAGCATTTGTACACACTGTGATGCTATATGCTGTCCAGGTTAATATCTCTAGCCATCTCTCACTTGATTGGCAATATTTGTTGGTGTTCTGGAAAGGACACTGAGTTAGAACCTGTCTTCTGCAGGATCCATTTCAGTAGAGGGTGCAACGAGGGTTCCAGAGTTTGCAGTGGCAGAAACCTGTCTAGCTTACAGTTCTCTGTGGCACCAGTATTCTGGTGCTTTGTCCAGCTTTATGTGAACATTGAGACTTAAATGCCACTGATGGGATCTGCAGCGGAATGGGAACTTGCAGTGCAGTGGCTATGATCATCAACTCTCTTGATGTGAGTGGGCATCCCACACCTTTTTTCTCAGCAGTACTGCCATCCCTTACAGAATTAGTGATGTGTGTTCATGTATTCCAGCCAGGGACACTGGTTTGTAGAGGCTGCAGCCATGCAGAGCAAGTTGGAGCTGCAGCCAGGTTGTGTTCTTGGTCCCTGGTATTTTAAAACCTCAGAGTACTCCCTGTGGGGCAGAGGGCTCAGTGCCCTGGCCATTCCATTGTCCAGCCCAAGGGGGTAATCCCGGGGTGCCTCTTGAATGCTAGAGAGGAGCTGTGGGAAGTTGTAGGGATAGGGGTGGGTGCTTGGCCAAGGTGCAACAGTCCAGGCTTGGTGTGGTACTGACGTACGTTGTCAAGAGAGCGCGTGTGGGATGTTGGAAGCTTGATTGTGAAACACCTGCCTGGCCTGGAGTTGACAGTATTTTATGTCTGGCAAGACTGCCTCATCTCTCATCTCTAGATTTTGAGGAGAAGTTTATAAAAGAAAAATAAAGGTATCTTTGCCTCATCTTGTCTTACAATATCCAGTAAAGAAAGTGAGCTCCAGAGAGCCTGAGTTCATGTCTTAGCCCTAGGCCTGGAGATTATGAACCATCTTAAAGCTTTGCAGCAGCCTTGCCATGCTTGTATTACCTCCATACAACAGATCTGGGGAGTGTGCTCTATCCAGCCAGCCTGTTCCTTTTCCCAGGAAGGGGAGCATTAAGCGGATTTGAATCCTGTTTAACAGGAGGAGACGTGGTCACAGCCCCCGTGCTGCACTGTGGGCAGCGCTGGGGAAGAATTGCTGTTGGAGTAATTGCAGGCTTTTTCCTGCCCCATCTCCCAGCAAGGGCTGTCTGAGGCTGGGCTGCTGTGCTGCCCACGCTCTTGGATTTGAGGCAGGTGGGGTCCCCATGGAGGCAGACTGAGCTGGCGCTCATTTGATCCCCAGAGCTGCTCTTGTGCTTGCACGTGGCTTCAGCTGTTCCCTTAAGGTGACACAGCTGACATGTGTGGATGGTGCTGGAGCCAGTGCACACCCTCCGAGCTCTCAGGTAAAAGCACAGTGGGGTCAGGAAGGGCTGGGCAGAGAATGGAGGGGGCTGGTTAGCACAGGAGGTTGGCCCCACTCTTTAGAAAGGGTCTCCAGATAGGTTTGCATGTTTTGGGAACAAGCTGGTGTGAAACTTGTGCACTTCTTGCTGCTCTAACTCATTCTGCAGGCAGCTAATCCAGCAGCAAGAGGACCATGGGCGTCAGGACTGAGCTGTTGTCTCTGATCAGCAACCCTCCTACTGCAGCCTTCATTTCCTTGTGTCCTCTGGGGTGTGGAAGGGCCATGGAAAAGCAGAAGAAAGCCCAAGCTTTAAGAAGTTCCTGTCTTGTGCTTGGTATTCATGATGTGGCTCTGCATTCTAGAGGGTGGCACAAGCAGTGCCTTGCTCTTGCCTTGATCCTCAGCAGCTTTTGTAGCATCCTTGTGGCTGTTCTGAACAGCTGGAGCAGTCCTGATGCTCGTGCTGGTAGCTGGTACCACTCTGCTGGGAGGAGTGAGGAGCCAAACAGGACATCCAAGCTCATGTTTGCTGAGGCTGCAGGCTAGGGTTGAGGAGAGAGGGCTCTCTTTCCCCTCCTTTGCATCTTCTGGTACCTGGTGGGCAGTTCTGTATTTTCTATGAATTATTAGGGCTTGTCTCAGAGGAACAGTACTGGTGTGCCAACCCTTCCAGAAGAGCTATGTGCATGGGAGCACTGCATGAGCTCCCAGGGATGCTCCCTGGCCTCTGGGTGGGACAGCCCTCCCTGGGCTCCTCTGCTTTGGCCCCGCCGTGTTGGGTGGTGATGTAGGACTGTGGTGTACTGGGCAGTGCTATCCTGGTGTGCTATTGCCTGCCCATGTCTTCCCCCTCCCCCTGCCCACTTTCTCCTGCATCAGCCTGCATTTGTAAGATGAAATAAATATTGACATGGACGGGATGCTATTCAATTTGTCCTGATCACTGGGCTGCGGTGAGTTCTGACAGAGCACAGTGTAAAACATAAGCTCAGGATGTAATTTCTACTGTCAACATGATGTACAGTATAGCTGTGCCAAATGCACACCAACAAACTGCACGAGCTCTTGAGGGGAGGGGGGAATTTTGCTGATAATTGGGAAGTGGGAATGGCAGAGCAGCAGGAGAGGGGACATCACCCTGAGCCTGGGGCGGTATGAGGGTCTGGTGCTTCACCCTCAGCATGGAAACCTGCTTGGTGTGGTGAGTGCTGGGCATGCTGCCATGTGGGTGCATGTGTGCTGCTGTGGGCTGGGCTGGCTGCAGCAGCAGCTCCCACTGGTTATTTACGGCCCTGCTGCTCACGTGAGGCAGAGGGAAGTGGCACTTCCAGCGGTTGGTGAAAGGTTTTTAATAACACAGGGAAATAAATATTGTGCTAGTCCTGGTTCCTGTGGATGGGACCTTCTGGGGTGCCTTGATTCCTGCTGCTGCAAGGGCATGAGCAGGACTTGGGGCTCTTGGATTTGCAGCCTCTGGAAGAGGTCTATGATGTGACAGCTGGAAAGAAGGGTGTGCACACTGAAGAGAGACATGACCCTGAAGCCGTCACAGAAGAGATGCAGGCTGAGAATTTGTCACTGGAGAAGAAGAATCTGGTTTGTGGCAATGAGCCTGGCTACAGAGGTGTCTCTGGGTCAGCGTTTTGTGGTGCAGGTGACTGGAGGTCACCACAGGTTGTGTGTTGGGTTTTGATGTCTGGGACCTGGCTGAGGCAACTCGGGTTACAGCACCTGCATTGCTGCCCACAGGGAGAGCATGCAAACAGCTCAGGTGAGAGTAGCTGAACTTGGGACACGTGAGACAGTCACCAGCAAACCGCATTAGTTCAGATGAGAAATCTGGTTAATATAAAAAACAGCATAATAGCTGAGACTCTATATGTAAGGTTGTGTTTCCCACAGCAACGCAGCCCAGCCCATGGGTGCTCAGCAGGACTCTCCTCTCCGTGGCAGAATCTGCTCTGTGGAGTGCTCAGATGCAACAGGGCTGAACAAGTTGCCTTGGGAACTGTGGGCCAGCTTGTCTGCCAGCCAGGGAGCTGCTCTGCTCAAGTGGAGCTCGCCCACTGCAGCATCTTCTGCCCTCACTTCCTCTTTCCTGCCTTGCTTTAGTGTGTGCATTTAAACTGTTATTTTTACTGGTTTATTGATACTGTTTGGGATTGTGCTGCTTCCATTTATGTGCTGTAACTGGTCAGGCTGACAGAGAAGGCCCAGTGTCCATTTCTGAACAAGGAGCAGTGCCATTCCTGTGTGCACAGGGCTGTCTACAGTGTGTGGCTGGGGTAGTTGTGTTGTGGAGGAAATCAGATGCCACTAAGGTGTGAAATGGTGTGATGAGGGGAATGAAGGTGGCTCCTACTGCTGTCATGGAGCCAGTGTTGGTGCTTTCTGTTAGCTGTGTGCTCTGAGTGCTGTGTACTGGAGGCAGTGGGAATGTGCTGCTTTCATGTGCCAGCTCAGTTGGAGACCCTGGATGCTGACGTTGGTTGTGGTGCCAGGACTTGCTCCATTGGACTGGCTTTCTTTCAGCCTCCCCATGTGTTCAGAAGGCCTTCAGTGTTGCAGAACTGCTCCCTGGCACTGGCATTGCTGCCTTGTCAGGCTTCTGGCAGGACTTTATAAATGGATCTGCTCCTGGATGGCAAGGAGAGGATGCTGGGTGGGCAGAGTGGGAGACTTCAGCAGGTGGTGACTGCTTCTCCCCAAGGCTCTGCTGACACAGTTGTCCTGAGAACACATGCAGATGGATTCTTTTTAAAATTATCTTTCTCGCAGTTGAGTTCACAAGCTACAACTCATTTGTACTCAGACTTTGGATACAACCGGAGGTGTTGCCTGCAAAAGTGCTGCAGAGTGGCAGGGCAGAGATGCTGGATAGGGTGTTCTTCCCACACTTACTGTTTGCCCTTGGTGCTGACCTGGAACTCTTGCTCTGGCACAGCTTGTGCTGTTCAGTTTATTGACATGTCTCACTGTGTGGGTAACCTACTCCAAAATAACCACAGATCTCCTAGGTATGACAATTTGGAGAGGTGCTGTTTGTGACAGTGGTGCACAATGCCTTGTTGTATTTATCTTCTCTATACCCACCTAAGCGTGATAAAGCACGTTTGCTCATGTGCTGTTCTTGTGAGTGTCTTGCTCTGGAGCCTGGTGTGGGTCAGGCAGCCTCGGCTCTGTTGGGCCAGAGCAGGGACCCTGATCTCTGCATTTGATCCATGAAGTTCCTTTACCCTATGCATGGGAGGAGATGGCTCGGTCTGTCACCCACCTCCAGGTCATCTTGCTCCCCTAAGTCTCCGGTGTTAAATACTCTGGCGTTTGATAGGGATCCTCACCAGCAGTGCAGCTGCCCTTTGGGAGCAGGGAGAGGAAGCACTTCTCTCTCTCTGTGGGGAGGTCTGGCTGCAAGACCCAGTCGTGGCATTGCCAACAACCTCACCTGGCTGGCGTGGAAATGTCTTCATAATAAATGGGCTGGCAGGGAGGAGGGGTGGGGAGGAATGTTAGTGCTTCTGTACCATGACTGCTAACATGAAAATACACTGGAGACCCTGTTTTCCTTGGAGCATGAAGCGCACAGGGCTGGCACATGTGACAGCTGATGTGCATGTGTGAGTGGAATATAGTGTGTGTGCACGGGGAGGAAATGTGTGTGCACATAAATGAGGCACAAATAGACAAAAGAGGCCAGTGTGTATGAGTGATCTTAGCTGTGGGGGGGGGGGGGGGGGGAATGTGTGTGAGCCCTTTTGGTGAATAGATTTGGGCACGTTGTGTGACACACAACTTGTGAACCATGAGCAGACAGCGTGGAATGATGCCTTGTGGTTCTCAGGGAAGAGTTTGTCCAGACAAGTGAATGCAGAAATGAAAGAGTGCAGCAGACATTCCCTTTTTGGGAAACAGCCCCATTGGTGGAGTCACACAGGGGAATGGCAAGTGAGGGAAAGAGTGGGAGAAATATGTGGGAGCTATCCCTCCTCTGAAGAGCTGGGACTGTTTAGGTTCACGCAGGGGTCTGTGTAAAGCATGGTCCAGATCCCTTTCTATGGGGAGTAGATGGACATCTAGTCCAGGATCATTTCCCTTTCCACTCACCCTCTTTCTGCCTCCTATTTAGAGTAGCAGCTGACAGGAGATGAATTCTGCAGACTGGTGCATGTTTCATGAGTAGATCAGGCTGTGGCTGGTATTGCAGAGCGCTGATGGAAGCTCAGGGCGTTGGTGCAGGGAGAGCTGGATGCTGCATCCCCATCTCCTGATCAGGCCTCTTCTCCCCAGGTGTTCACTGGATGCAATGTACCCTTGGCTAAAGGTCTCACGTCTCAGCCCTTAGTGCCTTCAGGGTGGCTTGAAGCTTACAACAGAGCCCTTTTTCAAACTGTTACCTTTAGAGTCAGCCAGGTAGGGAATTCTTGAACAGATGCTCTTCTCCTGCTTGTGGCTGCAGAGGTGAGATGACAGAAAGGTTCTGCAGGGAAGGTTTGCAGGAGTGTCTGGACAGGCTGCACCACCCAGGGGCTGGCATCCCCCAGCATGAGCTTTGTCTGCCTGTGCAGGACTGCTGTGGTCTGGTTCTGCACAGGCACTGGCAGCTGTGCAATGCTAGGAGTGCTGCTACACATCTCCTAACAGTGTGGGCACCAATGACACCTCCTGGCACAGACATCACTCCTCTCAGCAGCCAGGACCATGTGGTGAGGGGGTGCCCTTGTCAGCAGGGTCCTTGGTCTCAGAGTCCCTGCTGGAGCAGATGTTTGCAGTGCTGAGAGCTCTGCAGCCCTCCCTATTGTGTTCCTGCTCTGGCAGGACCTGCAGGACTTGGTCTTGCTGTGGAGGACCCGGGGCAGGGCAGGGTGGGAGACACTGACCAAGGCTGCAGGAGCAGCACAGGGGGGACACTGGGCCCTGTTTTCACACCAGCTCTGACACCTTGGCCTTTTCCAGGCTCCTGGAGATGCTGCTGACTGCCCCGCACCTCCCTGCATGAACCAGCAGAGAATGGAAGTGACTGGAATCATCTGGGCAAAGGACCCTTCACCAGACACTGGGATGTCGTCCTCCTCAAGATGGGAGTTACAAATGGCCTTGTGAACTGCACATGAGGCCCGGGCACCTGCACTGCCGGACCCCTCGCACAGTAGTCCAAGGCTGCCACAGGACAGGCAGACGTTGGCCACAGCAGCTCATCCTTTTAAGTCCTCCGTGAAAACATTAGTGGAAAAGCTCTCCTCCTCCTGTGAATGCCAGCGGTGGGTGCCAGTGCCCCGTGTGCCGCTGCGGCGTTCCCTGCCCACCGGTGGGGTGGGAAGCAGGCTGTGCATCACCCCCCTTCCCCAGCCAGACCGGCAGCAGCCGAGCACAGAGCCCTGCAGCTCTGTCCCTGGGGACAAATGCCAGCTGCCATACTCTTCTCTGGAGACCCAGGAGCTGCCTGCAAGGCACCAGCACTGACTGCTCCTACGCCAGAAGTGGGCAGTCCGGGACACCTCTTGTCACAGATGTGACTCGCGCTGGGACAGGAGTGCTCTGGCTGCAGGGCACGGCATGCAGCAGGGACGGGGATGCTCTGCATTGACCGGGCAGCCGCACACTGCTAGTGTGGACTTTCCTCCTGCTCTTCCCTAAAGGATGCTGGCTGCCTGTCCAAAAGCTCCTGCTCATGCAGCCTTCTAGAGTGCCATGGCGAAGGGTCTGCAGGGCTTCTTGTGGACCATGCTGCTGCTCTTCTGCACCATCCAGGAGCTGGGGTCCTGGGCCATGCACACGGCGGTGGAGGGCCCTGGCCTAGGGGAGCCCGGGGACCCTGCACTGCTGGCCGGAGGGCGAGTGAAGCGTGGCTGGGTCTGGAATCAGTTCTTTGTGGTGGAGGAGTACACGGGCACGGAGCCGCTGTATGTGGGGAAGGTAAGCTGACCTGATGTCTTCATGGGGCTGACAGAGTGGACATGCTGGCAATGCTGAGCAGAGAGAGGGCCCACATGAAGGTTGTTCATGGCTAGAGAAATACTCTGTGGACTGCGATTAGGTTAATGTGCTCCCAAAGATGAGGACAGCACGCACCGAGATTTACATCTGTGTTCTCACAGTCGTGTACTGGGTTCTTGTGATGTCTGGTGGTGGGTGCAAGAAGCCCTGTCTCTGTGGGAGCTGCTGGCAGGTGACAGTGGGCAGGACTGGGTCTGTAGGTGGGACCTCACCACACTTCCCTGGTGTGTGACCTCCTGGGAAGGCTGGACATGGACCTCTGCTCCACTCCTGGTGTCCTGAGCCTGAAGGAGCATTTCACCTTGGGGTTGCTGGGCTTTATCCTTTTCTGGGAGCTTTGGAGAAGCAGCTGCCCCCTGTGTCAGGAAGATGTGTTGTTTGTATATGGGTGAAGGCAGTGCTAGCTGTTGGGACCAGTCAGAGGAACACACTACAATCCAGCTAGAGCTGGAGGCATGGGCTCACCCTGAAGGAAAGTGCCCAAGAGCTTGTACAGCAGGGCTGTCTGATGGCCTCAGCCGTCTGGGCGTGAGTCTTGGAGGAGCTTGAAAATGGGTTTCTTGGCTGGGGGCCAGCAGGGATTTCAGTGGTGATTTGTGTCCGTTTCAGCAGACACTCAAAGCCGTGCTCCTCCGCCGCCCTCAGAGCAGGCACAGCTAATTCATGGCTCCCCTGGGAGCAGCAGAGGCACTGGGCCCTGTCCTAGGCCTGGCAATGCCTCGGCTCCAAATGAACTGAAGCCTACAACTCACCCATTTTACAGCCCCTTTCCACGTCACCAACCCCATCACCTGCCTGGCTCACAACAACAGGCAGCCTGCACTGAGATCACTGCCTGTGGCTCCGCAGAGCTGAAAGCCAACAGGACCAGGCTTTTCCTGGCACTGGGAGAGGATGGAGTGCTCGCCTGGGACACTGTTGTCCCCAGCAGTGTTCCAGCCCTCCTAGCACAGTCTGTGGGTCCGGAGCCTTGCTGCTCTGGGGGACCCTGCAGATTAGCTGGGGCTTGCCCTCTGTGGATGCCTCTCACACACCTACATGTGCTTTCTGAAGGGCCGATACCATTTCCATAAAATCTGGGTTCTCCAGCTAATCCTTCTTCTGAACTGTAATTTCCCCTGAGGCTGCTGTCAGTTTGATGTGGATTTCTTTGGGTTTTTTAAATAGAATTATGGGGTCAGCACTAGTTACAAACTTCTGCATGTGGACAGATCTATTTTAGATAGAAGAGAGGATTAAAGGGAAAAAAGCAGATTTAATTAAGTTGCTAATATTTAAAGAAAATTGATGAACTCAGGCTTTATGAGTTGGAGCAAACAGAGTGCGCCTTTATTACGGGCTAGTTTTTATTTGATTTTCTTTCTTTTCTAGCCCCGGAGTCATTTTTTATTTGTGTATCTCTGTTTTCTGTTTAATTGCTTTTAATAAGGAATGTGCACCTCTGTTCATATTTAATTTTTATTTAATTATTAGTATGTAATTAATGGCTTTGTAACAATTCTGGTTGTAGTCTTTTAGGACAAGGAAACTATTTTCCTGTTTAACAAATGGGACAGATCAGCCTTTTATCCGCCCTCTGGATGTCCCAGTTCTGCAGACACTGCTGTCCTTGCTTGGGGGCTGAGCTGCAGGCAGGGCAGAGTGGTCCCTCTTGGGGGGTGGCTCTTGGGGCCCAGTGTGTGCCAGGGCTGTGTGACTTCAGTCTCCTGCCATGCCCAGGGAATGGTGGGATCCCTGAGGCTGCGTGGGAGCGCGGTGCTCCCCAAGCCTGCCTGCTGTAACAGGGAGGAGAGAACATCCCTGGGATGTGGTCCGCATCCATGGCATCTCCCCTCGGGCTTCCGTAGTCTGCGATCCAGCCCTCCCCCATTAGTTGTTGTTTAGCCAAGCAGCACAGATTTAGCTCTTTTAATCTTCCCCTGTAAATCAATCTCTGCAGCCCCTTGAGCCCAGGCTCCATTTTTCTTCCTAGCATTCCGGTTTGCAGGGATGCTGGTGTCTGCTCCGAGCAGTCAGAAATGAGCAAATATGTGAAGAGGATGTGCTGAGAGCTCAATGTGGTGCTGGATGCTTTATCTCTGGCCTAATTATTAATCATGAGCCTGGTGTTCAGCAGAAAAATGCAGGTTTCTGTTACCTGTGCTGTACCTGGTGCTCCTTCTTCGTTCTGAAAAGCTCACGGAGTAGCAGTGAGAACTGGGGAGAGGATGATAAAGTGAAGAGGGTGGGCAGCAAGCTCTCCGCCAGCCAGTGGGGAGGGTTGGGACTGGATGGCCAGGCTGGGATGACCATCCCCACAGACCAGGGCAGGGTGCTTCAGGGGGCCAGGGCAGGATGACCACCCCATAGGCACATACCGAGAGGTGCTGCCCCAGCAGATTTGCAGCCAAAGCCACCACTGTGGTCCCAGACTCTGCTGGCCTCACAGCCCTATTTGTGAGCTGAGTGAAGATCTCCTTCCAGGCAAGCCTTGAGAGATGTGTCACCATGGGCAGTAATTTGTGAATGTTGTGCAAAATGCATTGAATTGTCTAACGTGTGGGTCCTTCACTCATGAAATAAATATATAAACTGTATCTAACAAGACAAATATAATGAAGGCATCGTAAAAAAAGAGGCAGCTCTGGTATAAATTCTTGCTGGTAGAGCTGTACGTCTGAAAGGTGGTTTATAGAACTGCAGTTTGGAAGATTGAATGGCCCATAAACATTTTCATATTTCATTAGCCGATTAATGGACGGCTTTTTTCATTTTTTGGAGGGGGGACATGACTTTGCTGATTCTAAGCAGAAATTGTAGGAAACAAATGAAAGCAGCTGATGAAACCTTTCCGGGGGCCTGTCCCGTTATGGATTGTCCCAATTAATGCCCATGCTGCTCTCTGTCAAGATGCATTCTGCCTGTCCAGTTACTGTTAATAGATTTCTCATAAGTGGCTGGATTGTAAAAACCTCATAACTCAGTTTAATGCCACCAATAAAATTATCTCTGGACGTCTGGCCTGGATTCCAGTCAGCTCTTGGTCCATGGGGAGCTGCTGTTTACCCTTTCTTTTCCTAATTCCAAACATTGTCTTAATTAAAAAATGAAGCAGCAGAGATTGCCTGCAAAGGCATCTTCCTCAGGGTCTGTTTGCACTCCTGAACATGAGCCGATTTGTCACATTCTCTTGCAGATTTTGTCCAGATGGGGCTCTGGGCATGATGATGGGATGTCGTGACCCCCTGTTACCCTGCCATGTAAACCCAGCACAGGGGTGCAGCGAGTGTGTGAGCTCTTCAGCAGGGAGACTTGTCAGCACCAGCTGCCCAGATCATGGAGGGTGGCTGTGGCTGGGGCAAAGCGGGTGGATAAGGATGGACTTTGGGCAGTTGGTTGTGTAGAGGAGGATGGATGCTGATGTTGAAGTACCTGTGCAGCTTGGGAGAGGTGATCCCACACTGCCAGAGTCCTGTGTCCTTGCCCATAGGGAAGCCTCTTTTTTTGGAGTGCAGTTGAGTCGTCTTTTCCATCATCTCCTAACCCCTTATTGATGTGGTTTGTCTCTTGGTTTGTAGTGGGGGTGAGCACTGGCAGAATCTGTGATCTGCAGAGCCCTAAAGGCAGGCCTGAAGTCCCAGTTTATTGGGCCTTCCTTTGTGCACAGGAGTTGTCTGGTGATGCTCTCATTCTCCAGTCCAACAGGAGCAGAGGGGCATCGCACAGGGACCACGGGCATCTTGTGCAGGTGGCTAGGGTTGGGTACAAGCACGGCCCCAGCCTGCTCCCACCCTTTCCCTCTTTCCCTGGCAGATCCACTCAGACTCGGATGAGGGAGACGGCTCCATCAAGTACACGATCTCCGGGGAGGGCGCAGGGACCATCTTCCTCATCGATGAGATCACAGGTGACATCCATGCCACCGAGCGCCTGGACCGGGAGCAGAAAACCTTCTACACGCTGCGGGCACAGGCCCGGGACCGGCAGACGGACCAGCTGCTGGAGCCCGAGTCGGAGTTCATCATCAAGGTGCAGGACATCAACGACAGCGAGCCGCGCTTCCTGGAGGGGCCCTACATCGGCAGCGTGGCGGAGCTGTCCCCCGTCGGTAGGTCTGCTGAGGGGAGGATGTGGGCTGGGAAACCTGTGCCTCTCTCCTGTCAAGCCTTGAGCCTGCTGTACCCCACAAAAACTACTTGCAAATCCCAGGGATTCCAGAGCTAGGGAACCAAAAGGGAAAAATAAATAAGGTGGCTTAAGAAAAGCAAGTGGATAAATCCTCTGAGCTGATTGCCAGCCTTTGGCTGAGTGCTCAGTCTCAGCCCTAAGCTGTGCTCTGGGGACGGGGTCGTGGTGGTGCCAGCTGCCCGCTGTGCATTGACTCTGGCTTTGTACAGCCCACTCCCTCCTCAATGCTGGGGGGTTGGACTAAGCCCTCACAAGCCAAGGGGTTCACATCTGCCTGTGGTTCAGATTGGTCTGAGTGGTGCTTCTCCCCCAGCTCAGGCCATCCTCTGTGCACTGCTTTGCTGCTCTTCTGAGCCCCAGGGCTGCCCGGGCATCATCCCTTTGTGTCCCCATGCAGCACTGCCACGCCCTTCTCTGTTCTTCTCTGAGGGGCCAGGCATTGTTGGATCGGATTGGGGAATTCATGTCCCTGTGACCGAAGTGGCTTCCCTGTGTTAAGCCTTAGCTGCCCATCCCCTTGGCACCAGACCCCTTCTAAGTGTGTTGGTGATCAACCTCACTGAAGCTCTGGGGGCCAGGCTGGGATGATGAGGAGCAGGACAGTTGGCTTTGTGCTCACCCAAGCATCAGGAGGGGTGCAGGGAGGTGATGTGTGAGCTGCCCTCACTCCTGTTACTGGGTTCCCATGCTGCTGAGCACAGCTGGAGTGTGAGAATGGCTGGTGCTGCATTGCCCAGAGCCACACCATTCCCTGTCCACACTGTTCTCTGTCCATGCCATTCCCTGGGCTCTCTGCTACCTCTGTAGCAGGCTGTGTGTGTCAGCATGTGCTGCAAGCAGGAACTGTAAATCACTGTTCCCAGAGGCTACATCCAGGTAGAAGACAGCTTGTGAAAGGCTGACATCGAAGATCAGGCAGGACCCCAACACTGTCAGCAGGGGATGAGTCAGCACAGGGGACAGTAACAGTGCTGGGACTGCAGAGAGCCCCTGGGGCAGGGGGAGCAGCCGAGCTGCACCAGGGGCTTGACAGGCCAAGTCAGGTGAAGCACCAGGTCCTGCTGTGCTGCTGCAGGAAGGTCTGGCTGCAGAGGCATCCTGGCAGCAGAGCGCAGGAGATGGTGCTCGGGTCTGCTCTGCCTCAGGACAGAGCTCCAGCTCTCCATGGTTGATGTGCAGCATATTGCAAGGCTGGTGCGTGGCCTCTAGCAGGTACAGATGTACAGGAATTGCCTGCACCAGAGGAGCTGCTGCTGCTTGGATTCTGTTGATGTATGGAGAAAAAATTGTCCTGAGGCATCCCAAGCTCTCCTTTCGCTTCCAGTTACCTGCGCAAATCCTTCCCTCAGTCAGAGAGTGACCCCTTGAACTATAGCTGTATGCTCCTGGAGAAATGAAAGACAGCATGTGGGCACCAAAGCAAGAGGCATCCTGTTCCCAAAGGGAAGAAAGAAATTAAATTAATCTAATTTGCTTGAACAACATTTTAAAAAGCAAGGAATTCTCAACTCTGAGTATTAGACAAGGATCCCAGTTCTTTGAAAATCACTAACAATTATGGAGCTGCCTGATCAGACTGATGTGAACAAGACATATCAAAGGAGACAGTTTCTATGCGAAATTGGAGATCAGAGGGAGAAAGAAACACGGTTTCACAACATGAAAGAAGGCGATTCCTGCAAATTAAAATACTCGGAAGTTAAAAGTAAAGAGAAGTACTGTGAACGGCGTGGGCTGCATTTCCCAGCTGTGTGCTTAGAGAGGGGAGCTGGAGCCAAGAGCCTGTTCTGCTTTCCAGGCTACCTGCCTGCTGCAGCCTCAAGCCTTCTGCAGCCTGGCCGTCCTGGGGAGTGTATGGGCTCCTCCAAAGGAGCCTCACCCTGGAGATGGCCCAGGGAGGGCATCACACATCATCTTCCCATGGTGCTGCTGCCTGGGCCCCAGCAGTGTGAGTGCAGAGCAGGAGGGACCCACATGCTGCTGCAAGTCCCCAGCTCCCTCCAGCTTCCCCCTCAGCTTACCAGTGCTTTGCCCAGGAACAGGCAGCACAAAAGACAAGACGGACATAGCCTGTGAAAGTGTAAACTGGCAAGGAGCTTTCTGCTCAACCCTCCAAGGTTCAGCAGCTGGGAGATAGATGGGGCTGGTCATGGACCTGGTGTGAGAAGTTCAGCTCCAGATGCTGTAGGAACAGCTGAGGGTGCAGTACATGGGAAGCTGCTGGACCAGGGAGGTGAAATTCAAGATATTCTCATGGGAAATGCCCCACCAGGCCCTTTTTGTGTGGGAGTGTGCTCCTTTTGTGGCATCAAGGCTGGGTGCAGCTGTGATCATTTTGTGGCTTTGTTGTGGTTGGTATTGATAGTGACATTTGCTGCCTCTGAGCTGGACAGAGCATCTCCCCTAGACCTGTGGGGTATTTTCATGAGAGTGAATGGGGAGTGTGCCTTGCTGCCTTCCTGAGCGTGGCTGGAGGTGATCCCAGCTTGGTGTTGGCCAAGCAGGGGTACAAAGGTTGGCTATTAGTGTATCAGCATCAAAGCCTGGGGACCTGCTGGTGATCCTGCGTGCTCTTAGCACCATTTGGGTTCAGCTGTGCTCTGCTGGGGAAGGGGCTGGGGTGGGGCCATTCCAAGGGCAGGGCTGCTCTCCAGCTTGGAGCTGTAGGGAGCTGCTCATTCCCTGTCTCTGCTGCTCTGAAGCCTTTGCGCTGCATCCCAGCCTGAAAAGTTAAGGGTGACACCTTCTTCCTCCCCCCCAGACCTCACTGGGGTTTGTGCTTGGGTGGTTTTTGTCCTCACTCAAGGCAGCTCTCAGCTGCACTCCCCATTCCCTGCCAAAAGCAGAGTCCCAGCTCCCAGAGGTGGGTGCCTTCCTGGGGCGTGAAGAGGAATAAACCAAATACAGTCAGATCCGCTCTGTGACAGCAGGAGCAGATCAAAGGACATTATTTGCATAATGAAGGAGTACTAATTGGGAGGGAAAGTCATTTGATTTCCTAGTGTCTAAGAAGGAATAACAAATGAGAGAACTGCACAAACTCTCAGAGTAACTGGGAGTGCTTTGCAACACAGCTGCCCCTTGCTCTGTGCTGGGGCCAGGGCAGTGTGTTTGGGTAGACATCGTACGTGCTGCCTGAGACTGTGAGACTGGGGGTGGACTAAAGGCCTCTTTGTTCCAGGACCTTGCCTTGGCAGTGGTCAGAGTGCATTCTTAGGAAAGAGGAACAGCACACACAGGACATGTGATGCTCCTCTTAATATTCTCCCAGCCATCATCTGTTTCCAGCTTGGAAATTTCTTTGGCTGTGGGTGGTTTCTGGGGGTTTAGTCAGCTTTAGTATCTGTCTTCCATGAACTCATCCAGACTCACTGTAAACGTCTGCAAAGGGAAAGGGGTTGCTGTTGTTATCTGATGGATCAAAAGTGGCAGATGCAGGATGGTCAGGAGGATAAGGCTGGAGTGTGGGATTTGTAAAAGGCAGAGGTGGTGCCTAGAGCTAACCCCAGCCTATGATCCAGGCTGGGGAAGTCATTGTTTTCTACACAGGGATATCCTGCACTTAGAAGAAGCACATCAAAAATGGAAGGTGACCCAACAACTTTATCTGGCCTCCCTTGGCACAGCAGAACCAGCTGCAAAACCAGCAACTGGCTTTTATTTAGAAACCTGATCTGGCCTGGGGCATCAGGAGCAGTAGTGCAGCTGCTGTGGGATGCTTGCTGCATTTGAGTGCAGAAGGGGCAGTTGGACCTGGGCCTGGCAGGGGGGGCAGCTGGGGCTGTAGAGGGGTAGAGAGGTCCCTTCTCAGCCCCCTGAGGGGGGGGCAGGGCTGGAGGCCATGCTCTGGAGTCACCCAGGTTGAGGAAAACGGGCTCCTGGGGCTGCTTGGGAGCATTTTCACTGACTGCCGTGCACCCCAAGGAGCAGTCTGTCTGCAGGATGGGGCCTGAGCTGCAAACCCTGTTCACAGCTCCACTGCTGTCCTGTCACCTCAGGGAGAGGCTGCTGGCCAAGAGCTTGAAAGCTGATCAGTGCTGGCACCTGAGGCTCAGCCTCTGTGGGTACCCCAGTGTGGATCTCTCCAAAACATCAGAGTTGAGCAGAATCCAGTACCAGAGGGAGAGACCTGCAGCTGCAGAACAATGTAGGATGGGACCCAGCCAGCTGCCTTGGAACTGCAGGAGCTTCACCTTGTTACAGGAGATGCTAAAATTAGCTGTATTTTGGGCTCCTTTCCTGAGCTCCCTGGGGTCTGCTTAACAGCTGTCTGCTGCACTCATGCGTGAGCCCAAATCCAGCACACTGTGCCTCCTGTAAGCCAGCTCTGTTGGTTGCACAGGGTGGGTGTTGCAGCCCAGAGCTCACTTGTGGGGTCTTTGGGGAGCAGGCAGGGCCTGGAGTGAGGAGCATGCCAGGAAAGACATATGCTTTCATCAGAACATACTCCTCCCCTGATGCATTTCACTCTCATTTCTCTGTGTAGCACCATGTCCAGATTAGAGGCGATTTAGCTGTACAGGCAGAAACTTGGGGTCAAGCCCTGACTCCAGCACAAAGCTGGCTGAATGCAGAAGTGATTATTGTGAAGAGAAATTTTTTAATCTCCATGCTGGAAGCAGAGAAAAACACTTTGTTTACCATGCAGCCAGAACACTTGCAGGCAATCTGATTTCCCCCCCTGCCCTTGCTAGAAAGTGCTTAAGTCACTTGTGTGTATCTGGAAGCTGCTGGGACTGCAAGTGGCTGGGAGCTGGGGCTTGCCCTGTCTGTTTGTCCTTAGTAAGATGAGTCCTTCCCTATCTGCACTGTGCTCTAGGTCATTGGACAGGCTCCAAACACTGCCCTGCCCAAGAGACCACCTCATCCAGGCTGCATTTGGCAGCCCCTCCGGGAACCTGGGCCTCTTCATGGAATGATTTGGTTTGCTCCCCATGGCACCATGTTTACCTGCTTCATGCCAGTGGGTGGGGTGCCTTGTGCAGTGGCTTTCTCTGGCCAGACACCCCAAAAGAAGTTCCACAGTAGCACATTTGAGCAATTGTACCCCTGGCAGGTTATCACCCTTGGGCTGGTCCTGCAGGGTGTGAGGGCTCTGCAGTGAATCTCCTCTGGGCCTGGCTTTCTACCAAATCAGGATGTTCACAAGATTGCAAGAAACTCACTTCTGCTCCAGTAATTTTTAAGCTGCTCTAGTTCATTTTTTTTCCCCTGATGTCCTCCCTGAGTGTATCTGGGATGCATCAGCCACTGCAGGTGTTTGGGGCCAGACAAAAGCTGTGAATTGCATTGTTTATAAAATCCCACCTGCCTCCTGCCCCATGGCACTCAGGCCCCTGGGATGCAAGTGCTGCACGCTGGCATCAGGCCAGAGCACGTGGCTTTGTGTGACACAGCACTCCTTGCAGGGTTCTGATGTTTTGCAGGACTGAAGTGCTGAAGTGCTGTCCTGGAGCTGGCCAGATCCACACAGAAAGGGCTCTCAGCATGGCCAGAAAGTGTCCCTGGTCTCTGCCTGAGCTGAAGGTGGCAACTGAGCCCCAGAGCTGGTCTGGAGAGCATCTAGAGGCTCCTGGTTTCATCTCGGAAGGGTGACTGCTGCCATGAGGAGGGACAGTCAAATTTAGCAAGTGTTGGTTTTTCCTGCTGCTCATTTGCCTCTTTGCCTGCCCAGAGCCTGGCTGTACTTCTGTCCCTGGGGAAGTGACAGGTCCCAGCCACTTGCTTGTGGATTCAGTGCAGGGCCTCTCTGCTTGAGGATGTGTTTGGAGTTTGCCTGTCAACACATCTTTTAGCTAAACGTGTTTGGAGTGAGTGGCATAGCAAGTGGTCTGGAGCTATCAGCCATCTTCCTGCAGGGTTGCTGCGACTGGCCCCAGAGGCTCTGGGTCCTGTGGGAAGGCAGTCACGGATGCCAGGACACACCTGCACTGCTATTCCATAGGTGCCCTGCAGAGCCCCATCCATCCCATCCAGGGCACTGGGCTGAGCTGCCGTGCCCTGGGGACACTCAGCATGGCAGGGTGGCTGGGCGGGCTGGGCTCTGCACTCGTGGGATAAGACCCTGCAGAGACACAGCTCCTGCATCCCGCAGCTCCTGGGGCATCGTGGGCACCTCTCGGTGTGGGCAGCCCCTCCCTGCCCTGCTGACCCTGGCTCACAGCGGAGAAGGGATGCTGCTGGCAGAGCTGAGGGCTGGCTGCTGTCCCTGGCAGATCTCCAGGATGGCTCAGGGTGTGGAATGGGGGCAGCCCAGGCAGGGCCCATGGGGCCAGAGGATCGCTGCCAGCCAGAGTCAGCTAGGCTGGAGGAAGGATTGCTCTGGAAGTGAGGGTCTTGTTCCCCCTTTCTTCTGGGGGGAAGCAAGGTTCGTTTGATCTGCTGTGCCAGATCACACCTTTGCAGAGGGAGAATAAGAGATGCCTACTGACCTGTTCATTTTTATGTAAAATTGTTGGTTTCCTCTGATCTGTGGAGTGAGCTGGTCGGGGGAGGAACCAAGGTCTTATGTCATTTTACATGTCTAATTATCTCTCTGGATACAGGCTCAGGCTTCTTGGTTATGGGAGGCGGGTGATAGAGTACATGATGGATGTTTAGATTTTATTTAGTGTATCTTTTATGGCTAAGGCATGTGCCAGAAAACTAAATAAAAGCTGTACATGCTGTACTTGCTGTGGGCAGTGCTGTGCTTGGAGAGCAGGGACTAATATTGGAGCAGGGTGGGAGCCAGGGAAAACTTGTCTCTGCAGAAAGGAGGAGACCAGGTTAAGCTGAAACTGAACACCATTGCTCTTTACATGGAAAGAGAGTGGGAGGGGAGGGGTGGAAAAGGGATAAGTGGAGATTAGGGGAGGATGCTGGAAAGTTGAACTGATAGATTCCTGATACCCTTTAGGTGACCTTGAGCAGGCTGCAGTGCACCTTCGCGGGCGACAGGTCAAGGCACAAAGTGGGCTCAGTGTTCCCTACCTGGCTGATGTTGCTCTTCTGTTAATGAGATGCTGTGAGGGCAGGTGGGGAAGGGCACCTCTGGCATTGCTGGCTGCAGCCCAAGGGCAGTGTGCCCCATCCTCTGCCTCTGAGTGAAGGTGTCTTGCTGCAATGCTCCTCGTGCTTCTTGGTTTCCCTTGCCCTAGAGCAGAAAGCTCTGGTCCCAAACATGGGGCTCACCCCTGGGACATGGAGCTGGATCTGCTGCCCTGTTGCTCCAGTTCTTGGGAGAGTCCAGCAGCTGTGGGCCAGGAGCCTTCTGTGGGCTTGGGTACCTGTGGGTGAGTTTTGAATCTCCTCACCCTAGGCAGGAACCAAGTGGTTCTGGGAGCATGGGATGTTTGTGCAAAGTCAGCAGGCTCTGCCTGTGCTGCAAGTGCAGGAGTGGGTGCTGCTGTGGACACCGGGCTCTCGGTTGGTTGCTGCCAGGCTGTGCAGAGGGAGCCCTCTCTTGTTCCCAGGGGCAGGTACTGCTTTGTGTGATTCTCAAACTTTGGCACCTCCAGCATCCCTAGCTGGCTTCTCTACTGCAGCTGGGAGAGGGATGCTTGGAGATCCTGGTGTCATTTCTCTTCTCTGGTCCCTTTTTTTTGCTCTCTGAGCAGAAGCTTCCCAAGGGAACATGCCAAGCTGTCCAAGGGAATGTGCAGTGCTGGTGTGGGGGTGATCTGCCTTGGCTCTTACCTGCTTGAAGGAGTTGTGTGATGCCAGGGAGAGGAGGAGGAAATGCAGCAATAGTATTTCTTAAACAGTTGTTTGCGAGGCAGAGAGCCAGTGTTGCCGTGGTGTAAAATCTGGACTTGCCTGGCAGGGATGCACCATAACTTCACTGGAGACAGCAAAGCATAAATAAGTTGACTCAAACTAGCTTGTTGCTGAAGACCGATGAGGGGGATTCTCCTGTTATCAGCAGAGCTGCAGCTCTGAGAAAGCTGCCAGGGAGAATGAAAAGCAACCATGGTAACTGCTCGCTTCCCTCAGTGAACACCCTTTCCAGGAGATCAGAGTGAACTGGACTGGGGGCAGTGTGTGCATCCCAGCTGCTCACAGCAGCACTGCTGTCTGTGCTGCCTCATCTTGTGCCTGAGACCAGGCAGGTCTGGTGCAGGAGCTCCCTGGCTTGCCTGCAGGCTCTGGGCTTGTGGTCTCCTGGCAAGGGAGGAGGAAGGCACCAGGAACTGAAGCTTCTCATCCCCCTCTGGATTGGTTTCAGCTCCATATCTGCCTGGTGTGACATAGGAACAGAGGCTGCTTCTGACTGACTGGTGCCAGGGCTTGACCTCTGGGCAGGGATGCACTGAGTCTGGTGCTAGAAATGAAACAGGGTAACCTGTCCTCACAATGCTTTGGTCACACCACCTCCTTTCTCAAGGTGTCTAGAGGTAGGGTTAGGCTTCCCTTCCTTCCTGCCTTCTGTTGTCTCTCTAGATCTCAGCCCCCTTGCTCCTGCCCCCACCCTCATGTCCTGGGTCCCGCTTTTGTTAAATTGAACATGATGTCAAATTAAAGCCATCACAGGGACAGTTGGAGTGAAGTGCCCAGTTTAATGAGGCAGCCTTGAAAATCAATAACTTAATTGCAGACATTTGATGGACTTTTATCCAATTTATAGTCCTCCTGCCCTGCTACGTGTAGAGCATGAGGACCTGGTGCTATGTCTGGCTCTGGGCAAGTGAAAGCCTTTCCTCTCCTGTGGCTGTTGTCCCTGTGCAGGTCTGTGGGCTCCAGTGGTGCTGCAGTGTGGGTCAGGCCCTAGCTGGGTGGTCTCTCTGTGGTCTCGAGGTGACCATGTCACTCTGTGCTGACAGGAGGGGCAGGTGTGAGTATGATATCCCCAGCTCCTTCCTAGATGGTCCAGTAGAAGGCTACTGGGAGAAAAGCTCCCAGCTGTTCACACCAGTGATCTCCTGGAGAGCAGGCCCTGCCCCAGGATGGCCCAGCATCCTGTCCCTTCTGTCCCTCCTGCCACTCTGCAGCATGCCAGAGGCATTTGCAGCAGTGTCTGGAGTCCTGACTTTCAGGTGTTTGGTGGGGAGGTGATGCTGCATTTGCACCTAGCTGTTCTTTTTTCCCTCATCATTTGCAAGCAGTCAGTGTTTGGCTCTGCTCTGAGATCTGTGTTGCTCTTCTCAACTCCTCCCTGACTTTCTGTTTTCCTTCTTGTCCCTGCTGCAGGCACCTCTGTGATGCAGGTGATGGCCTCTGATGCTGACGACCCCACCTATGGGAGCAGTGCCCGGGTAGTCTACAGTGTGCTGGAGGGGGAGCAGCACTTCACTGTGGACAGTAAAACAGGTGAGCAGCACCCAGCTGGGCTGGGGCAGGAGACCCGACAGTGGCCGTGTGTCCTGGGCATGGCTGTGACCCAGCAGCTCTGTGCCTCCCTGCTGGCCACTGATGCTGCATTCTCATGGCAGGGGTGTTGGAGAGGAAGCTCAGCAGCCCTGCTCAGGCTGCTGCCCAGCTCCATGCCCTGCCTGCAGCGGGCAGGATCTGCAGCTGCCAGCCCAGAGTGCCTGGTCTGCACCTGCACTGGCCAGAGCTCCTCTCTGCCTGGAGCAGGAATGCCCCCACAGGCGCATAAAACTTCAGTGTAGAAGGTTTAAATACTACCAGAGGGGCCTTACCAAAGGCTGCATCATTATCACCAGGGCTTTGATTAAAGGTAACACTTTAAATTAAGGATAGGTTTATAAATGTTCTATTAATATTTAATGAAAGAACAGTAGAAGCTGCTCCATTCCTTAATAACTTATAATAGGGCCTGTTGTAAAATGCCTCTGTAATAAATCCCTGGCAGATGATGCTCTGACATACTGGTTAGAGGAGACCATAACCAGGAGATGTTGGGGCATATATTCTCCTTGCCTCCCAGGAGTTTGACTCTCATTACCCTTAATGGGAGCCTCACAAGCTTGCTAAGGAGGAAGACGCTCAAATGCTAATAAGAGATATTTAAGGCACAAAGCATGCAGTAAAGTGCCCATAGTTTAATGAAAATTTGTCAAAGGACAAGCAGGCTGAGGGGCTGCAGCTTGTGTTGGAAAACTGGACAGCAAAGTCTTCCCCACCCTATTGCTGAACCACAGTGGCATGGACTGATATCAACCCCTGGGCTGAAGTACCAGTCTCTGTCAGGCTGATCTGTGTCTGTGCTGATAGATATTTTCTGAGGCTGTTTTTATGTAAGTCAGAGTGAAATTTGTTTGGAGATTCTGGTGTAAGGAGAGTGTAAAGAAGGTCTGTGTGCCTGAGCCTCTGCATCTGCAAGAAGCCCTGCACCTCCTCACAACGCTCTGGTGCACATGGGGAAGCTGGTCCCAGCCCTGGCTCTGCCATCAGCCTGGCTGCTGCTGGAGGAAGGCTCAGATCTCGGAGTTTGGGAGCTCCTACACACACCTGACATCAGCACTGTGGCATGTGGTGGAAAATGCCTTTGGCTGGACAGAGGCTGGTGCAGTGGGGAGAGGGCAGCAAGCAGCTGGTTGGGGCTGTACCCACCCCTTGGTCTGGAGCTGTTGCACCTGGGCTCTCTTCTCTCCCAGATTTGCTTTGTTTTATATTGTGTGTGTGGGAACAATAGGCTAAACACTGAAAATTCAGGTGCACGTGAGATTCTGTTAATCTGAGACAGCTTTGTGTGAGTGGAAGTCTGGCTGCTAGAATGGAGAGGGACCACTGGGAGCAAATTGCACAAGCCAGGACGTGCAGAGGCTCAGCTTCCTGCCACATTAATGCTCTGTATTAAGGCATAAACTAAAATGTGCCCTGTGGGACTGTGGTGAGAATTAATGTCACTCTGGGAATCCAAGCTTCTTGATTCCTTGACTTTTTGTGTCTTAATTCTCAAGCTGGCTGTTCTGTACACTGGGGGGTTGATCTACTGTTTTACTTGCTTGTGTTTCATAAAGGCAAAACTGCTGACAGTCTGCAGAAGACTCCGGCCCCTCTTGAGCGTGTCTGTTTCCAGGATATCTGGCTGCTAACACAGGTGTTGGGGCTGACTCTGGCAGTGTCTGAATTGCAATGGCAGTGTGGCAGCACTGCAGGGCTGCAGCTCTGCCCATCAGCCGCTCAGGTTGTGGCTGCAGCCTGTGCTGTGGCCTCGTGCCCCTCTTGTCAGTGCTGGCCCATGTGGATGCAGCAGTGCTGTGGGGGCACTCAGTGTCATCATATCCATCCAAGCACACCCCAGCCTGCTCCCACTCTTATTCTGTTAGAATAAGTCTTTATGCTGCACAGGGGAATCCAGGTCTGATTGCCCGGGGTGGCCCAGCTTCTGCCCTGAGCATAAGATTTAATTATCCATAGCAGCAGTGTAGCTCTCAGAGCCACCATTGTTATTAATGGCCATAAAAAGAACCATAAAAACCTGGCATGTTACATTTCTTATAATATATGGTAATGAAGAACAATTTGATTTCCCTTTTTTGTTTTGACCTCCTTCTCTGCCATTCCTTGCAGGTCCATGCATGCATGTGCTGCCTTGCACACCACCTCAGCCCCTGACTCCTTCCAGCACAGGTTCTTTCTTCCCTCCCTGTCTTGTGTTCTTTTCACACCCTCCTACATAGCACAGGTGTGGCATGTACAAAAGTGGTTTCCATGCTTGAGTACAGAACATGGACCATGTGTAGCTGACTTTGTCTCCTGCTCTTGGATGTTACCAGCTGTAGTGTTCAGCTGGGATTTTGTTTTCAATGGACCTTTCACAGGCAGACCCAAACCGTCTGGATGCTGTGCTATGCCAAGTCCTGCCACTCAGTAAGTCCTGAATGCCTGTAGTGTCTCGGGTCTTTTTGGAGGAAGACAAGCATCTAAATGGCTCCACTGCAATAGTGGGAGCAGCAGTATGGCATTTATGCTGCAGGAAGATTCCAGAATTGAATGATGCTGAAGAGAAAGCACAGCTGATGCACATGGGCTTTTCTTTCTGTCATACACACCAGCCACTCTCATGCTTTGAGATTAGGTGGAAAGTCCTCCTGGTGTGCTCTGGTATTGGAGCAGTCCAGTAGAAAAGGGAGAAAATCCGAAATTCCAGGGAAGGGAAAAAAAGTTCAGCTCTCAGTCTCTCTCTGGAGAAAAAGAAGCTGAACAACTGGCCAAAAGCTGACCCAGGAGCAGCAAGCCGGTTGCTTCCTCACTCCCCTGCCGCAGCTGGGAAAAAAAAGTCACTATCTCTGTGTGACCTTGAACAAGCTGCAAACTGCTTTGAAAAAGTGTTGCTCAGTTTTTCCTTCTCCCTCTCAGGCTCAGTTTAGAGGCATAGAAAGCCACAAGAATTAATTTCTGGGCGTAGGGCAGCGATATGGGATACACATCATAAAGTCACCCCAAGACAGTTTCACAGACTGAAACTTGTGTTGTGTACCCCAAATCAGGTTCAAGAACTTCACCTGTGCATGCTGAAGGTCTAGGCTGGCTTTTTTGGTGTGAATGGGGAGCTTTGTATGTACAAGCTTTGGAGGCAAGGTTTTCTTGCCAGCTATAAGAATAACCCCGTGACTTGTTGCAAGAGCCTGCAGGCATTAAGCTTGTTCTGCTTTGTGCTGCCTTCCTCACTCAGAAGGGGTGCAGCCAATCCTTGCTCCTTGCAGCAGGTGAGCTGCAGTGCCTGTGCTGTGGCTGCCCTGGTCTGCTGAGGAGGCTGTGCTCTCACAGCGACCAGCACACAGCTCTGCCCTGCTGTTCTTCTGCTGTGGTGGGTGTTGGCTCTGGGTGAGAGCACTAATCTGACAGCAGAGCCCCCCTCACCACTGCTGGGCCATGAGCCCAACTCTGCCCAGAGTGACACAGGGTGGGAGGTTTAGTGACAACTCCTGTTCCAGCTCCAGGAATCTCATCCTCACCAAGATCTTTCAAGATGATACTTTTCAGATACAGAGACAGGCACCTGAGTGTGGGCACTCTGAGTGCATCTACGTGAGAGGAGAAATCTGTGCATTTAAATCCCAGGGCTGTGTTTTCATGCTGCTTTATATCACCCTGCATTCTTTGTACCACGGCAGATTATTCACCTTTATAGGGGCAAATCTCTCTTTTGGCAGGCAGCTGTGCCTGCCTGCTCATGTCTGTTCCCATGTCCTTTGCAGTGCCCTTTCTTATCCCTGGGCAGCGTGGCTGGAGACTCACTGCTCCCTGTGATCCCTTGCACACAGCCTTCCTTGGTAGGGAACCTGAAAATGCCCAACACCCCACAACCTGGTGCCCCTGTTTCCAGCAGTCTTGTTCATCCCTTTGCAGGGATATTGAGTGCTACAGAGCAACCACAGCATGTAACACTGCAGGTTTCGTGATGCTTGGTGCTTTCCTTAAAAGCCAGCTTGTCAATTTGGGGGAGTGCAAGGGAACCTGACTTTTTACCGTAAAGAAGAGGTTGTTCTTCAAATCTGTCACTCTGCTGAATGCAGGAAAAAGGCAGAAGGACTCAGAGGGTATTTGAAATGCAGTCTGGTATTTATGATGACTTAAACCAGCTCCTGAGTTTTAGAGCCTGTGTCCTGATTCAAAGACCGAGCTGGTAAGGGCTTAGAGGTTTTTTATGCCAGGGAGAAAAAGAATGGAGATACTGGCCTGCTGGGATGAAGCTGATGGTTATTTGTGTTCAGTCCTTAGTTGTTTCATCCCTACCTTCCAGCCTTGCTGTGTTTGGAGATAGACCACAGCCCTGGTCCTGGGGCAGTGAAGCTGGACTGAGAGAGGAGCTGTGTCTGGGAGCCTGCTGCATGCTGAGCTGGGCTGATGAGCTGTTGATCTGTGTGATGTGGTGGTGGGGGGCAGAACACATTTCTCTGCTGCTCTTGCCAGTTTGTTAAAAATGCTCCTTGGTGCCTGGAAACACACATGTATCAGTATGTGTGTGGTCCTGTGTGCCCAGAGGGTTGTGCAGGTCTGTGCCCCATCCCTGTCCTTTATCCACCAGAGCTGTGCACAGGCACAAGGCAGTCTGAGTGTGAGGCACAGGAGTCTTCAGAGAAGCCGCGTTTACTTAAGGGGATTCCTCTTATTAGCAATGTTGAACATTAACAGCTCTTTTTTCAGACTGATGCAGGAACTTCAGCTGATTTGGGACCAAGTTGTATGTTTGGTCATCTTGAGGAAATTAGAGTGTATCTACTAATGTGCCAAGGGGATTAATGTTAAATGATGAGGGACTTAGCTGCTAAAAAGAAGGGGCAAAGGAAGGGTGAGTGTGCTGTCTCTGCACTGGCATGGGCAAGGCTGATTCCAGCCTGGAGCAAGCCCTTGTTAGGTGCTCCATGAACCCCCTAACCCTTGTGCCTCATACCTCACTCAGACCACCTTTAGCTTCTGCCTCCCAAATTGTGCTGAGCTGAAGGACAGGATGGGGGGATGGAGGGTGACTGAAGTGCTGGGTCTTGGGGCTAAGACTTCTTCTTGCAAGGGCTGACCTCTTCCAGGATGTGTGCTTCCAGCAGCACTCGTGTCTTGGCAGATATATTGGTATTTCTATGTCCCTGCAGGCAGGTGAGGGCACAGGTGAGGAATCTGCAGTCTGTTTGGCAGGTGCCTTGCCACTCCTGGCCTGAGGCAGAGATGGGTTTGATCTAACTGACCAGGCTGTTGGCAGGAATTAATCTGTTTCATCCAGCTAAATAGGAGAGGGATAGAGAAGACAGACCCAGACTCTTCTCAGGCTTGCACAGTAAAAAGATCCAAATGGCAGGAAGACAAGCCTTGTCACCATGATGATGGCATTTCCATCCCTGGAGATACTAAAAATTTGATTGTTTATGGCCCAGGGTAATCTCATCTGCCTTTGAAGACTGCCTGGTTTGAGCTGTAGATGGACCAAGAACCTCCTTAGGATAGCTCCCTGTTTGTTACTCCATGACTTTCTGCCTTACTGCTCCTTCTGCCCTCAGCTGGAAGGTGCCTTGTCCAAACAGTCTCCGAGGATGTGGACATCTGACCTAGAAGTACCTGAGAGCAGAGCAAAGCCCATAATGATGGGATTCCTGGAAGGCAGTTACCTGCTGAGTGCTTCGTCCTGCTTTGTTTTTATCGCCCAAAAAAGAGTCTGCCGTTGGAGCAGATTCAGTGGCATTTATGTGATGCTGTAAGTGTCCCCTTGCCTGGTAATTATACTGATTAATCTGGATCATGCTGGAAAGCCACGTGTGCCTTGTACCAGAGGGTATGCCACCATGTGTCCACATTATTCAGCTATAACAGATACTGACAAGAATGGGAGAGACAAGTCTGAGCTCGAGGTTGTTCTTACTTTGTTAGCAGTGTCTGGGAAAGACAAAATTTGTCAGTTTTTCCAGCTGGAAAGAAGGTGAATCTTGGGAGATGGTAGCAATAACTTTTCTGTGCTCTGTGTACAGCCCTGAGGAAGGTCTGTCACCATCCAGCTTCTTTGCAGAGTCCCAGGGGGTCAGGTTTTGGGAGCAGAGACGATCTTGGCTCTGGAAGATGGGACCATGCAGGTTTGCTGCTGGTGGGTGTTTAAGGCAGTGCCCATAGTGCCACATGTGCACATAGCTTGTGTGGAGACCTTGATTTGCCATGGCTACTAGCAAATGGTGAGCAGTACCTCAGCCTAGAAGAAAAAACCAGCCTGACTCTTGTGCTGGTGGCCTGGTGTGGCCCATGCAATTTGGGAATAGTGTCCCAGTGACAATCCTGCTGGGGCTCCTGGAGGTCTGGGGCACAGGGCAGTTTGTCTGCAGCAGATCCCCAGTTTTCCAGGATGGACTAGAAGCACAACACCATGAGAGGGAGTTTCTGATCAGTCTCCACCCCAGCCACAGGCAGAGATTTTGTCTGCCTTGTGCTGCTGGAAGAACAGGGGCTGGTTGGGGACATTTGCCCTTTTCTGTATGTGCCAAATGGCCTGGACTTGCTCCCCATTGGGACGAGTGACCTTGGAGGTGTTCTGGGAAGTGCCTGAGCACTTTCCTCCCATCTTGCATGGCATATTATGAACTATATCATTACGAGCAGCTCAGTTAAGTCATTACAGCCTTGGTGAATGCATGAGCTTTTTCCCTCTCATCCCAATTCATCACTATTGTGCTGACATGAATCATTTTCATTATAAAATGCTTCAGACCCCGTTAATTAACAGAATTGCTTAAATTTCAGTGAGATAGTGCTTGCCCAGAAATAACGGTTTTGTATTCACAGTGGAGTGGCAGGAGAGGCCTGTCAGCACGAGCAGCTGGGGCTGGTCCCTGAGCCCTGGGTGTTTGTGCAGGGCTGGTCTGGCTGCCCAGGTGGGAGGGTGCCATCCTGGCTGGGATGGGTGCCCAGAGGCATGTTCTTGCCTCCCTTTCCTGTGTCCCCTCTGCCTCTCTGCGTGGAGTGGGACTCCTTGCCAAATGGCTTCCTCTGAGCAGAGCCAGGATGAATGAGGGGGTCAGAGCAGACCCTGGGCCCCATCACAGAATAAACACCTGCTCCCTTATCCATGGGGCTGAAGGCAGGGGAGTCCGGGTAATTACAGAACTTGAAGTGACAGAGGAACAAGGGGAAACTGGGTGATAATGGTGCCTATCCACAAGATCTGGAGAATGGCGAGGATCTGAAATGGTGGTTATGTCTTTATAATAAATCCTGGCAATGCTAATCATTGGAATAATTGCTAGTTTCAGAAAGGAAGGAGTGATAAATGTCTCCTGAACAGTGTTGCCAGCTCCTGATGCACCTGTAATGTCATGCAAAGGGCGAGGGGTAGGAATTTAATCCTCCCAGCTCAGTGGCATTTCTGACTGCCTCTGACCTCCATGGCGTGAGCCCTTGTCTGCAGGTGCATGAGGCCACACCGGGCAAGCAAACAGGGAAACTGGAATCTTGCTGGCTGTGGAGTGCAGAAGCCTTGGGATCTATCCCTGCAGCCATATCTTGGCTCCTTGCAGCCTGCTGGAACTCAGCTCTCCCCTCTGCTGTGCTCTTGGTGACTTGGAGCTTCAATGCTCTACCACTGCTCGATGTGCTGCACATCAGCAAATGGATTGCAAGGTGCTCAGACCACTGGATGATTCTCTACTGTTTGCTCAGCAAGAAAGGAGCTTCCTGTTCCTTCTGGGTCAGGCCCCTCACTGGAGACCCATTCCAGCAGCCTCCTCCAGTATTGTCCCTAGCACCAGGCAGGATTACTGGTGAAACAAAGCCGAGATGAATTTGCAGTTCACAGTAGGAGGAGGTAAAGCTGATAGTTAAACAGAAAACCCTGGAAGAAAGAGGATTTACGAAAACATAAAACAATGTCCTAATCTGTGGGAATGTTAAAAAACTGAGCTGGAGGGGGTTTTAAGCTGATTCCTGTCTGTTACGGGGTGCTGCTTGTACAGAGGGAATGGAATGTGGTGCTAATGACCTTGTATCCATGTAAGCACTCATTCCTTCGTGACCCTCGTGTCACGTCAGGGCAGAGTCGTTTCTTTCTTTTTTTCATCCTCAAAATGTTTCTTCTCTACTTCGTTTCCATTTAAATGAAACAGTCGTGGGTGAGTGGTAATTTCTGCCATTCGCAGAGGTTTCAGGCTTTTACTGCTCTTTGTTTTCTGTTTTACATTCCTTTATATTTTAGTCCTAGTCATTTCCCCAATCCCAGATGAATATTGGAGACCTGTAAACACTGTTTTTAAGAGACTTACTTTTGTAAGAAGTACTACCATACCATTCATTTTGTTAAGCTCCAGTGCATTCTCTGACACAGAGCATGTGTTTCAGCACCTCTGGTCTCTTAACTTAGAAGGACATTTGAAAATGAGGGGTTTTGTGCAGACAGACTTTTAGAAATGTGCTGCCCCTCCTCCCTTTCTCCAGATCACACAGGTCTCCCCCAGGTGTGCCTGGGCCACGGCACCTGGAGATGGAGCCTGGGCTGGGGACAGCCCTGTTCTGTAAGGGGTGCTGCAGCAAGCCTGGCTCCTGCTCAGCAGATCAGGATAAGTGGGCTGTTGCAGATCTGTGCCAGAGGGGTTTTGTGACTCAGACTGGGTTTTTACAGAGCAGACCTTGAGGCTGGCCCCAGCACAGCCCCCGCATTTGGGTGGGGGTGAGGATGAGTCCTCTCCCTCCTGTGACTCCTGCCCCCACCAATCCTCTGACCCCAACAGATCTTTCACCCAGCTCCCAGTCACCCTGGAGAGAAGCACAAACCTCCTCTGTGCCAGGGTTTAAACCAGTGGGAGCTGCCAGTAGCCCACGGGAGAAGCAGCAGTTGGGACTCTTTCATGCTTTATGAGGAGACTTGCTGGGAGCAGGTTGGGCCTGTGGCCATTTCCTGGGCTTCAGGAAGATTTTTGGGATGTTTCTGGCTGGCTGACAACCCCCTGGGCTTGTTGTTCTCCCCAGTGCCCTTCTCTTCCCTTAATTGGCTTTTGCTTATGTTACCTATTGCAAAGGGGTTCAGCAGATGCTGTTTGTGGCCAGCAGTGTGTTCCTGTGGCAGAGGCAGCCAGCAGCACCAGGGCTGTGGCTGGGGAGAGTGTCCCCAGCAGTCAAGGGAGGTGACAGTCCCTTCTACTGTGCACTGGTGAGATGCAAGTGCTGTGTCTGACTGCCAAATGTGATTCTGGTGGGCATACCAGAGTGAGTCCAGGGAAGGGCCATGAAGGCTGGTGAAATACATCTGCACCATGTGAAGAGGGAGATCCAGCTGATCCTGTTTAGGTCTTGATCTTGTCCAAAGTAATCTCCTGTGGCCCCTTCCAGCCTCACCCTCTCTGTGGCTCTGGGCCCTGCCTGTGCTCAGCTGTCCTGCTGGTTTCCAGGTGTGATCCGGACAGCCGTGGCAGACCTGGACCGTGAGACACAGGACCGCTACGAGGTGGTGATCCGTGCAACAGACATGGCAGGACAGCTGGGTGGCCTGTCTGGATCCACCACAGTCACCATCGTAGTCACTGATGTCAACGACAACCCACCACGCTTCCCTCAAAGTAAGTCCCACTGGCGATGGGGGTGGGCACTGGAGCATGTCCTGGTTCCCTGTGGGTGGTGGGGTGGAACCTGCAGGCTGAGCCAGCCTGGCCACTCCAGCTGCTGGCAGGGTGACCATACCAAAGGACCGTGGCATGCCCAGCTCCGGGCCTGGGTCAGAATGTGTTCCTGCCTGGCAGCACAGTGGGTGCCAGATCCCTGCTCCAGTGCAGGTCCTGGAAGCAAGCATGACTTGCATAGTGGGAGAGCAGAGCTGGCCCTTTCCTGAGCCCTCTCCAAGCAGCTGGAAGCCAGCAAGACCCACCATGCTGCTGTCCCTTGGGAGCTGGGGCAGGGACTTGGCTGCTGGCCTGGCACTTCCTGGCTGCTATGTGAGAGCTTGGCACACCCTTGCCCCAGTTCCAGAACAGTGACATGGCTCAGGGGCAGCAGCCTTGTCACAGCACAGCTCTGTTTCTCAACTTGCTGCTAATGGCCTGTGGCTGGTGCTGGTGTCTGATCTGGGACCCTCCCCAGACAAGGTGCAGAGTGATCCTGCTGCATGGAGTGGGCTCTGCAGCACACTCCAACTGTGGGGCCTGGCAGCTCCCAGGGAAGGAGCTGGAGGAGGCTTGGCTCTCAGGCTGCATCTCCTAGAAATCAGAAATTGTAAAGGAATCTTTGCAAGGAATCAGCACTGATTGCAGTGTCCATGCAGAGAAATCAGCCCTTACTTCACACAGCACCTGGAATGTCAGTGCTCCCCAATTACCTTCCCTCAACCCTTGTTTTTGGTTGGTGTATTTACTTCTCCTCTTGGGCCATTCTGGACTGTAGACACGGTGGGGTTTGAGCAACTCTCACAGCCCAAAGGTGCCCCAGGTAGGTCTGTGAAGGCTGGGGGCGGTTCAAAGGCAGAAGCAGTGACCCTGGTACTCATTTCTCCTCCAGAGATGTACCAGTTCAGCATTGTCGAAACAGCCCCCGTGGGCACTGCCATCGGGAGGGTGAAGGCAGAGGACTCCGACGTCGGGGAGAACACAGACATGACATATCAAGTGAAGGATGAGGAAGGGGTGGAGATGTTCAAAGTCACCACGGACAGCAATACCCAAGAGGCTGTCATCACGGTACAGAAGGTGAGAAGCGTTGGTTGAGTAGGGAGGTCACAGGTCCCTAGGAGGAGCCTTTCCTTTGGGGACTGCTGCTGTTGAATCTGAGTTGAAGAAAATGCTCTGAGCGCTGCTCTAGCAGTAGCAGTTGCATTTTTGTGCCTGCTGATGCAGGGAGAGACCTGTCTTTGCTCTGCCTGGATGGCAAGATGCAGGGCTGTCTGGGAGGAAAGGCTGAAAAGGGGCAGCACAGAGTGCCTGCTGGAGTCCCAGGGTGGCTTGGGGGTGGCAGTGAAGCAGCAAGCTGTGCAGAGGAGGCACCATGCATAGGACTGCAGAGAGGAGTGCTTACAGCTGTTGTTGACAGCACCTGCTAGGGGAGAAAAATGCCCATCTAATTCCTGTACCTGACCAGCAGCACTTAAACTGTATCTGCTTTTGGTGGCAAAAACAATCAAGCAAATATTTGGTACAGGCAGGAAAGAATGATTGTTCTTCAAGGCCACTGTATGCAGCTTGCCTCCCCTGTAGAAATAAGAATGGGGTGATTAATGATCAAAACTCGCTCATGTGCAGCACACACTGTGCTGTCTTCCCAGTGAATCCTGGCTGCTCACAGCCTGGGCATCCTGTTAGGAGCCCTGAGAGGAGTGGGCTGGATGCTTCCTCCTGCCCCCTCAGTATGGGTGTTGCTGGCAGAAGAGCAAAGCAGAAGCCCCCAGGCTGCTATAGAGGCACTGCTTGGCAGCAGGTGGTTTTAGTGGCTTTAGTACTGCCCCGATGTCTCTGGTGAAGGAAGGGGCAGCAGAGGGGCACCTTGGACTGGCTGTGGCTTACCCTCTTTCTTTGTCCCAGCCTCTTGACTATGAGTCAAAAAAAGTGCACACTGTCGTGGTGGAGGCCCTCAACAAGTTCGTGGACCCGCGGTTCGTGGACCTGGGCACCTTTCGGGACCAGACCATCGTGCGCGTCTCAGTGCTGGACGTCGATGAGCCCCCCGAGTTCCGGCCCCCCTCCAACCTGATGGAGGTGCAGGAGGATGCACATGTTGGATCTGTCGTGGGGGTGGTCACTGCCCTGGACCCGGACACAGCGAACCACCCTGTCCGGTAAAGCAGCCGTCCGAACCTGACAGCATCCCCCTTCCAGGCGTGGGCATGGGGTCACCTGCAAGGGACATGTGGTCTGGGAGGGCTTGTGGCCGTGGCTGGGACAGAGGAGGTAGGAGAGTGCAGGTAAAAGTGGCAAGTGCTGCATGTGTGGCCGAGTGTGTGAGTGTCTCGTGGGACAGGCAGCTGGCAGGTGAGTGGCAGCCTGTGCACGAGCAAGCGCAGCCGTCTCGCAGGCGACAGATACGTCACTGACAGGTGATGGGTTTGTGAGTGCAAGGGAGTGTCAGGGAAGGTGGCTGGGTGATGCTTGTGTGTCCTCACTGCTGACAGCGAGCTATCTGCAGTGGTACCTGACACAGGCCAGACACCAGGAGTGGCAGGAGGACAGTGGTGAAGGGTGATAGACGAGGTGAGGCTTGGGAGGTGCAGAGCCACAGCCTGGCTGTGTGTGCGTGCATGTGTGCATAGGATCAAAGATCAGAGGAGTTTGTATTTGGGCAGGGGACATAATCCAGCCAGCGGCTTATCTGCACAGGACATTTCCCATTTCCATTTAATTTGTGGCTAAAGAGATTGTTACCTTGTTAAATTGTTATTACCTAAGGCACAAAGCAGCCTTCTGGCCCTGCCAACTGGCCTGAGTCACGAGCAGTTGGGTTGAAAATCTGGTGTTCAGAAAACATCCTCAACGTGTGGAAAATTTCCTTGAAATGTGTGTTCTGGTGCCAGGTGCCAGCGGGGCTGCAGGCACCCGTGGAGCCGCTCACTTCCAGGGAGCAGCATTGGCTTTGGATTGAGAGCTCTGCAGGGAGTCAGCCCCACAGCAATAGACTAGGAAGGACAGGGATAGGGACGTGTGGTGGAGGGGGACAGGCTAGGGAGGGCTCAGTTACAGCACTTGGTTGCATTCAGTGATGCCCCAGTGCCTGTTTGGGGCACTGAGCTCGGTGCTGTGCAGCCACGGGAGACCCACTGTTTCATGGTGGGGTGAGGGGGGTCTCCTGATCCTCATGGAAACAAAGACTGAGATGGTTAGAAAGCTCAGAAACGCATTTACAGATGGAAAGCTGCCATCTACAGATGCCTGGCAGCTAGTAGAGAGTAGTGTCACAAAGCTGGATGCTCAAAGTTGACTTTGGGGGGAATGTGAATGAAATCAGCCTTGATGTGCCAGGAACTGTGTATATGAGTGCTGCACCACTTACACTAGTGGGTGCTGAGTGCTGAATGTGTTCTCAACATACCTCTGCTCACCTTGTCCTGTGACTCTCTGCTCCCTCTCCAGTCAGGCTACATGTCTGATTTCTTTCTTTGCTGCCCCTGAGCATGTGGCTGTCAGCTCACACCCTTCAGGAGAGTGGTGTGTCCGCATATCTGTGTGTGTGCACATGCTTTTTCACTTGACTGTTTCTAGCAGTGCTGCAGAATATAGATTTTATTTTCTGATCTGTAATTGTAGAAAAGGGACCTTGGGGACAGAACTGTTCTTATTCTTGTTTTTTCTTGTTCTTTGTGTTGCTTCCCTGTGGAGCTTGCTGCATTGTTTGCAGACAGACCAAAAGAAAGCAGTGGAGAGAGGCTCTTTATGCTATGCAGAAGGCGGTGGAGACTTGGACCAGAGAGAAGCGGATTCAAGTACTGGGCAGGAGCAAGATGGTGAGAGCCCAAACTTTGCTTTGGGAGTCTCTCCTCCAGTGAGCTCCGTGCTGGCAAGGCAGTGAGTGCCTCGTGCTTAGACACAAGGACCCAGCCAACAGGACTCCCAGGCATCTGCTGCAGCTTGGGAATTGCCATGTGTTTTCCCTTGTCAGGCTTGATGCATTCAAATACGTGTCCTGCCTCCAGCTATCCCCGGGCAGGTAGCTCATCCTGTGTCCCCCATGCTTCCCTGTGGGACTTGGTCCATCCCTTCACTCCCTCTGTGTTGGCAGTCCCTGCTGTCACGAGCAGTGGCAGTGCAGCAGGATGAGCCTTCACAGCCATTTTAACACATACCCAAGTGGAGCTGCAGGTTGATGTTGGTCATGCTGATGCAGCACCAACTCGGGAGGAAGGTACAGTTGGATCTCTCCTGGTTCCCTGTCCTCTGGCTAGCCAGGTAATTTAATAAAATACTTTGCTGCGTAGGCAGCCGTTCACAGCTTCAAAGCAGTGCACAGACATTAATGCCAGCACCTTGCAGCACCAGGATGTGACACTAACCCATCAGCAGGAGACGGCAGTAAGTCACCTCTCGTTTCAAGTGTGCTGCTCGGAAGTGCAGTCACAAGAAGCCAGCACTTGTACTTCACCTCTGATACATGAGAGAGTACCTGGTCCTGATGGCATGACCAGCATTTGATCCTCATCGCCTTGAAGTTGGTATGAACCCTTTGAAGTTGCTGCAGTTCAGTGGATCCCTTTAATTTCCTGCTCCTCACCTGCCAGAGGTGGGAGCAGAGGCACGGCTGTGCTTCTGCAGTGGCTGCTCTCCTGGACTCGGGTCTGTGTGTTGCCTCTGCCTGTATATAGGGGAGCCACAACTTCCTGTCATGTTGAGATGCACTCTCCCCTTGAGGCAGGAAAGAACAAGGATTGCCAGAGACAGCAGAGCAGAAATCAGCTCTGTCAGGGTTTCCAGGTCCTGCTGACACCAGGCTGCCAGTAACAAGGTTTGAGAGGTATTTTTAGCCAAATGGGAAGGGAGGTGCCCTTGGCTTTTTGTTTTCAGCCCCGGGCCAGCACGAACAAGGCTGTGTGACTCTTGCTGTGCCCAAAGCAACTGCCAGAGGCACATTCCAGCCTGATGTTCCCTTGCCGTCTTGGTGATCCGCGTGTCCCACAGGATGCAGTGACTTGGTTTGAGAACAAATCCCTTCCCACAATCTGGACTGGGTCGAAGTGACCTGTTACAAAGACATGAGGACTGAAGGGGTATCCCTGAGGCACCTCCTCCCTGCCTCACTCCAGCTGCATATTGGCTGCAGAGCTCCTGGCAGCTGCTTGCTTGGGTGCAAGGAGGTGCCTGGAGATCACCCCACCTCTCAGAGAAGGACACCCTCCCAGTGACACCAGTGCGTGAGCAGGGAGCTGTGCTGAGCTCAGCATGGGCAAGGGCTGTATGAACCCTCTGTGGGGTATAAAACCTTCTGTGGTACCAGTGTGGGAAATGCCCTCCTAAAGGTCTGGTTCTTTTTATTTTATTCCATCCTTTTTTTTTTTTTTTTTTTTGCCTATCAAAGGCTGGAACTGTTCCTTTTCAGAAAAAAATTTAGTTTCCAGTTGGCTTTTTGGCTTTAGCTGTGTGTTTTCTGGGCATAGTGCAGTTTTTCTCAGCTGAGCCATTGTATGAAGTAATACAGTGATAGACTGTCTGTGTGTGTGAGGCTGTATTGGGAGGCTTTTGTTTTTCTCTCTGCAGTAGGAGCCTGTGCTCTGATTGTGTGCATTCCAGGCTTTATCAGCACTGGGAAGATGTTGCTTGGGATTTAAGGTTCTTAGAGATATTCTTGTTTGGCATTCACCAAATCCGGAGACACGTGTTGGACATGGGCATTTTGTAGACTCCAACAGCACAGCAAGAACTACAACCTGCTTCAATTCAAAAGGGAGAGGAGGAAAAAACAAACACAACAAAAAGCTTTTCATACAGTGTTTGAAAAGCTCGCTATTAACAAAACACATGGCATAAAATGTTCTTCTTGTTGTGTTCGAGGGAGAAGTGAAACAAACTGCTTGAGAAATGCATTCATGGGAAAGATGAGCACTGAGAAAGCTGTCGAAATTAAACAGTCACTTGTAACATCCACATCAACAGGCAGTGCCAGCAGGAAGAGAGGGAAATGGAGTACAAGGTCCGCATCCCAATCAGAGCTGGGGACTGCGGTTCCAGATACGGAGCACCAGCCAGCTGCAGGAGAGATGAGCATAGGTCCTGTCCTTGAGTACCTGGAGGACGAGGGATTAAATGCTGCCTCTTCCCAGGTGAGAAGCACCGTTTGACTTCAGTGGGATGGGTGAATATGAAGCTGGAGTAGAAGTGGAGAAACTGGTGGTGAAGGTTGTGTTGCACAAAATGATGTGAGTGAGCACAGCAAAGCGCTGCTTGCTCCAGCGTGGGATGAGATGGAAGCTGTTGGAAGGTGAAGTCTGTTGTTGCAGCTCTGAGCAGGTTATGGCTGTGGCTTTGGGGGGTGGGTGGACATCCCTGTGCCACCCCCCCCAGTCCCCAGCTCCCATGCCAGCCTAGTGCTCCAGAGCCTCCATGGCCTTTGATATCTCCAGAGAGCTGCAGACCCACCTGGATTGGCCACCTCCACAGTCACAGTGAGTGGCAGCAGGGTCAGCCCTGCTGATGTGGCCAAGGCAGTGTGCTGAGCACTGTCTCCTTCCCTGTGGCAGGGAGAAGATGACAGTTCTCTGTAGCAGGCGTGACAAAGGCATCAGAGTTGTGGTTTGGTTTGTGCCTGGCCATGGGGTACAGGCAGCGTGTCTGTAGCAGACCATTCAGAAGGGACAGAAGACAACCTCAGCAGCAAAGCAATGAGAAGCATAAGAACAGGTTCCCAGTGGCATTACACTGAACACTCCCTGCCATCCTCCTGTCCTCTGGTTGGGCAGGCAGCCCTGTCAGATGTATCCAGGCTTGGGGCTGTCTCCCATCACTAACTGGGTTTTTCTGTGTGGATATTTTTTGCAGATGTCTCTGTTTATGCAGCAATGACAGAAGTGTGATCAAAACAGGCATGTGCTTATTTGGAAGGCAGAGAAGCTGTGGGGAGAGTGAAGTACCATCTTGAACTGAACAGTATGAAAAGTGGAGTGGAATGCAGGACGTGTTTGAGGTCGGGTCATATGGGAGAACAATGGAAGCAGTTATGTAAAATCAGTTATGCTATTGGAAAGGTATTAGGTGTTGTCATCCCAGTTTCTGTTCCTCTTTCCAGCAGAGCATCAGACTGATTTCTACAATTCAGAGTGGCCAGACCTCTCCTTTTCCTTTGCAGTGGGTGAACAGAGAGTGGATGAGAGGCTGCAGTACATGCCGAGACAGTGTCACTGTCCCTTTTGGAGTTGGCTGTGCTCCTGTAAAAGCTCTGCTGCCAGCTGGGAGTTGGAGCAGAAAATGCAGGCAGTCTCTAGTAGTTGGTTTTGAGATACATGAGCTTGTACCTGGCTTTTTGTGAGAGATGTCCATCACCTCTAGATGCAAGGGGGGAAGAGGAAGTCAGCTACATAGGTGCTAGATGGTGGCTGGGTGCAAGTGCAATTTAGATAGCGACTTTTGAATGTTTTTGTTTGGCTACAAGTAAGTGCTGTTGTATTTACTCTCTCATCTCCCTATCTGTGAAAGGGAGAGAGCTAGGGAATGTAATCTGGTACTGTATAACATGTTAAACAGTGTGGGAATGCCTTTGTGTGTGCCTCCATCAGCGATGGAGCTGTGTGGATGGACAGGGGCTCTGCCAGAGGCACTCCCATCTGCAGCTGGTGCTGTCCCAGGGCATGGGGCAGAACAGCACAGGGCCATCTATGGTCATCCTTGCATAGAGAAGGTGAGCTGATGTTCCTTAGCTGTGAGCTATGGGGATGATGGACCCACAGCTGGAAAACTGCTCTGCAGCACGTGGAGCACTTCCCCTGTCCTGAACCTCCTGCTAGCCTGGAGCCTGTCCTGCTCTGCTCCTGTCCAATGTGGCCTCTCAGTCCTACCTCCCCAGCTTTCCAGTGTGCTTTGTCCCTACATTTATCTTCCTTCTGTGGTTGGACATGTGACTGAAGGCTTTAATTTATTCACAGCCCTCCTTTTGGTAATTTATCCTTTGTACTCTTTGCTGTCTTGTATTATTTAATTCTGTGAAGCACTCTGGGATTCAGTGTGTGTGAAAGATGCTGTACACAATAACATTATGCTGTATTGTTTGTGATTTGCAGGCCTTCTGGATTTCTAATTCTGATTGCAGTGGTGGTTTGTGTTATTTGTGCTACGGCTGTGCTCGAGGGCCTCAGCTGGATCAGATTTTCCTTCCAGCCCTTTCCCCCAGGAGCTCACATCTCATTGTGCCCTGATTTAATGTTGGCTTGCTTCATTCCATGTGTAATGGTTGGAAATGCAGGACATGCCACATGGATTTGTGGTGTCCTGGTGAAGGCTCAGGACTAAACCTGGTGTCTGACTCCTCATGAGCTGTGGGGTTGCCCTTGGGGAGAAGTGGGAATCATGTCCTCTGGAGGTGGCCCAGCGAGTACATGGGTTCCACCCTCAGGAGGGGCTGTTTGGGGCAGCACTGGAGCAGCTGAAGGAGCACAGTGGAACTGCCTGTGATGGGTGTCTGCTGAGCAGCTGGACACAGTCTGAGCTGGAGGAGCTCATCAGCCTGTTCCTTGTGGGACTGGGAAGTTCAAAATAGGGCAAATCTTGGGGCTGCTGGCATGATGTGCTGTGTTGATGGGGGATGCTGGCTGCTGCCCCCTCCTCTGCTGCTAGGATTGCTGCACCAGTTGCACAGGTTCAGTCCAGATCCTGTGCTTTGTGCCACCTCTAGCAATTGAGGTGTCTGCACATCTGGCTTACAGCCTACTGTGTGCTGCCTTCTGGGTCTCTCACTTGAGTGGATGCAGGGGCAGGAGCAGGAGAGAGGGTAGTAGGTGAGATGGGCTCCTCGAGCAGGGGTGCCCACCTTCAGCTTGGTTCATGCTTTTCCGGAACCTACAGCACTGAAGCTTCCCAGAGTCACAAGTGAAGTTACAGCCCACGATTTCTGTATTGCACTCTTTATCCAGAGCATAAGCTTCCCATCAGAGCAGGTTGTTCCCCTCATCCAAAGTCTGTGCACAGTTCCACTTTATGCACCAAAAGCCACTCTTTAATTTTAGTGGAAGGCTCTGGGCTTGCAGCCTGGTAGAAACCAGGCCTTCCTGTACCATGCTGCAGCACAGGACAAGGAGAGCAGTGATCCAGGGCCTGTGGTGTTAGATTCCAGTACTCCTGGGGCTGGTGGTAAGGGTGGGCTTGGCACATCCAGCTGCTCATGGTTTCCCCGTTTTGCTTGGTCACAGGTACGCCATCGACCGCAGCACAGATGCTGAGAGGATCTTTGACATCGATGCCAAAACAGGTGCTATTGTGACAGGAAAGGTCCTGGACCGGGAGACAGCAGGGTGGCACAACATCACTGTCCTGGCGATGGAAGCAGGTGAGATGGAGGAATGCTGTGTGGAGCAGGGTCTGTGCAGAACTGGAGAGGGGCAGGAGGAGGAATATGGGTGCTGTTATCGCAGGGGGTGGCCAAGACACAAGTGTTAATCAACGCTGAAGTAAAAAAGAAAAATAAATGCAGCAGCACTGAGTCTGACATCTCCCTAGACAACCTAAAAATACTCTTCCTGAGTCGAGCATTAATAAGGGAGCATGGTCGAATAGTATATTTGATGAACACTAATCAAATTTGTGTTATCTCTGCACCATCTCTGCCAGTCATCCCTGCGCAGCTCACTGCCTGCACTCACACCTGCTGAGCAGCACCGGGGGCTCCCGGGGGGCTGTGCTCACATCACCTGCCTTCCCCAGATCAGTCATGGGCCCTGCGTGGATGTCCTGTCAGCTGGAGCCCTGTGGCACTGGGGGACTGTCAGCACTCACTTCTGCCAGAGCTCTCAGTGTTTGGGACTCATAGATTGTACCTGCACCTGGGTTTGTAGCTCTGGATGCCTTCTGTGTGCTTGGGGAGGTGCAGGCTTGGTACAGAAGGAATGGATGGGAGGTCCTGGCACTGCAGCAGGGGGAAGGGACTGTGGAAGCAGAATGTCCCAGGCACGATGCTGGGAAACAGAAAGGCATTGCCATATTCTTCAGAATTTTCCATATTTTGGATGTGCAAGTCACCAGGGTAGCCTGGGCCCTGCTGTGCTCTGCCTCTGCCCTGCAAGTGGGTACCAGGGAGCTGCTGTGGCTGCAGAGCACCTCCTTACCCCTGCTGACATGTGCCAAGGCCTGTCTGTCTGTGGGCAGGAGTCTTCCCCGGGCTTTGCTGTGAGTGTTTCTTTGCTCATTCTTGAGTGTTGAAGCTGCTGTTCATGTTCAAGGAGCCAGGTCAAGGCCTAACTTGGGTCCCAGAGGTCAGATCCTGCCACCCACTCTGGCCAGGCAAGGGTATAGGCCCCATGGCCCAGGAGAGGAGAGGTCAGTGGCCCTGGCCAGACCCCCACTGCCCTGAGGGGATATCTCTGGCTCCGTGGTGCATCCCAGTCTCGCTCTGTGCTGGATGACGGGAGTGACCCCTGCACTGTCTGGCTGTGGCACTGTTGTGAGCCCTGCCTGATCACATCACAGGGAGGGCAGCCCATAGCCGAGCTGTGGCCTGGTACTGGGGGCTCCATGGGGAGGCTCTGCAGGGAGGAGGGGATGGCGGCATTGCAGCACAACTCAGCATCCACAGGAAACGTGAGGTGACAAGAATCAGAAGGACAATATTTACACGCTATAGCTAGGATTTTAGAACAAGTCAGTAAATGCTGCAGCTCCCCTCTGGCAGGGAAGCCTGTCAGGCTGGATCGCTTCAAAAGCCAGGGAGACTCTTCAGTGCTCTGACTTCTCCCATGGTGAGCTCTGACTCATCCGTTTTAACTGCCCAGACATTCTTCCCAGTGACATTATCCTTAACGTTTTGTAATCATGAAATATTAATGACTGATATTGAATTTAAAGTACAATTTATGTCTGAATCCTCTGGCAGAAAGGGCAGTTGTAAAGGTACAGCCTTCTGAGTGATGGAGGGGTTTCAGAGCGGGGCTGTGCAGCAGCTGTTGGGATGTGCCTGGCGCAGTGGGATCAGCCATGGCAGTGGGAGCGTGGAATGCAGGGCGGCTGGGAGCCTCCACGCTGGCATCAGCACATCCAGCAGTGCAGTTCCTGGCACACAAGTGTCTGGGCCGGGGGTGCTGGCAGGGCTCTGTGATGCTCACCATGGGCATATGGGGTGCAGCTGGATGCCACAGTTGGACATCACCAACTCCACCAGAGGCAAGTGGTCATATATTCTCTTTCCTCAGTGAGATGCAAATTTGGCAGGAGGAATGGAACAAACCCAAGAAGTGGGAGTCCTGCTGCCCAGGCTTGTGCCTGGTGCCTCAGCTCATTGGGACTGGTGGGAAACTGTACCTACTGTATTCCTATGGTGCCAGGGCCCGCTTGATTCCCATGGCACCAGTCACTTGGCCTGGAGTGTGTCACAACAAGATGTGGCATCCCTGTGGCCTCCTCAAGCTGCCCTCCTGGTCTGCTGGCGGGCCTGTCCTGGGCAGGATTTGACCACTGAAGGACAGCCAGCCCCACTGGCAGCACTTTGTTCCCACAGACAGCCTGTGGGGCTCGAGCAGCTCCAAACAGGAGCTGTGCCCCAACCCTGCAGAGCCCTGTCTGGCACCCGCTGCTGCTGCAGCACAGACCGTGTCCAGGGTGTGTCCCACCTGCGGGTATCAGAGTGTTTTTGCCCCTGCCAGCAGTAAGAAAAGCTGCAGAAGGTGCCCAGCTGTGCCCATGAGCTGTCTGGGCTTCTCACTGCTGGCATGAGGAGCAAGGGACAGCTCTGCCACCCCAGCCAGGAGCTGCCTTGGCTGGCCGGGGACTAGCAGAGTGTTTGGCCTCGCAGCGTGGCAGCCAGCAGGAAGCATGGGGGCTGTTCAGCTAATCTAGCCTGGGACCAGGCCAAGCATTCCCACAGATAAATCTTCATCTCCCTCGCAAGCTGTTTACCTTCCTTGGGCTAATATTAGTGATTCTCTTCCTGTTTTCCTCTTTGCTCATGTAAAATGATGAGGCCTTGACTGCTGTGTCCACTGCTGGTAATTGAGATGATAAATCTTCCTGCTGGAGACTGGCTTTAATCAGAGCATTGTGTTTGGATGCAGTTTAATGACTCTCATGCTGCTGAGTTTGGGCAGGACTCAGGAGAGGTGAGAGCCATTTATATGTTACTTGGCTTAACTGCTGCTTCCACTTTGCTTCCCCTCAGCTGGGAGCCACGTTTTCAGCTCCAGCCTCTGATACAGCCACCTGTCAGACGAGTCATACCCCTGGCATGCCCCTGCTCTGTCCTTGGCACAGCAATCTGGTTTGCAGGCAGGAGCTGCACCAACAGCTACAAACACACCCTGTGCCCCAGAGCTGTGGCATCAGGGCTGGAGAGCAGAGTGGCACATCCCAGTCTTCTGTTCTGCATTTTGTTCTCCCAATTTGCTGAGATAGTGAGGAATAAATTCCACTCCTGCCTCTTCTGACTTCCTTACTAATGTAAAAATTTTGAATTCAGTATTGTACCAATTTGGTCTTGACACAGAAGAGCGGGTTGGATGCTGTGTCCAGCAGTGTCCCTGAGCTGGGCTGCTCCAGGTGCTCCAGCTGCATGTGGCAGCCCATGGTCTCCTGGGCTCTCCTCAGACCCAGAGAAGCTGCTGAGCACTTTTGGGTGTGTGGGGAGGAAGGCAAATGGCATGTGCTGGATTTGGAGCTCCACAGGAGAGGTTTGGGTGTAAATATGCAAAGTGCTTTATTGTGAGATTGTGTGAGGGTCTGGAGGAGTAAGGGCTGGTTCCTGGCACAACAGAAACCACAAGTCCCCTCCTTTCCTGCCACAGCAGGGGTGACCAAGCACTGTCATCCATCCCTGGGAGCTGCTGCTGCAGAGCTACAGCATTGCTGAGCAGTTGCCAAGGGCTGCTCGGTGTCAGTCCTGTGAGCACTCAGCTGTCTGCGACTCAGGGAGAGGGCAAGTTGGTGTTTTGCATCTGAATATTTAAGAGGAGAATATCGTCCTGTTCAGATTACTTACGTACATGATTAATTAAATAAGGAAATACTCTGGGATGTGGATAAAGATTCCCCTGGAGCATTTGACTCTTGGCCTGAGTGTCACCGTGCAGCAGGACTGTGACCATCTCATGCTCCAGAATCCTGGCACTGCCTGTCCCTGCCTGTCCCATCCCTGCCAGTCCTGTCCCAGCCCTGCCTGTTCTGCCACGTGGCACCGGGGCAGGGGTGTCTGGCTGGCATGCCCTGAGCCACGCTGGTGGCTGTGTTGAGGCAGCCACAGATGCAGCAGTGTGGAAGCACTGGGCAGAGCTCCGTCCCCCACACACGGCAGCTCCAGTGGCTCTGAAATAATTCCTCCCCTGTTGGCAAAGGCAGCTGCCAGTCACCAGCCTGGAGCTCCCATACTGCACGGCTGTGCTTCCAGCATCTCCCTCTTGTTCTGTGTATTTTCCATGTCTCTTTCCTCAGTCTTTCCAGATTAATAGCCTTCCAACTCCTGAAGGAAATGCAGAAAAACGGCATGTTTAATTTTAATTTAGGAAAGCGTTTAGGTAGCAGCCTAGCTTTCTCGCTGCTGTCAATCAGGTTTTCTCAAGGCTGACATCAATTAGTTTAAAAATATTGAATGTAATTTTGCCTGACACAACATATTGCAGCCACTGCAAAATATAATTTATTTTAGAAGAAGAAATAATTAAACTAATTTGCATGTCAGTCAGCTGAGCTGGAATACCGAGGAGAGACGCTGCAATGGAAGATGGCTTTTTTTCCCTTCCCGTTGCCCTCAGCCAGCACGTGCTGCCCTCACCCCAACCACGAGCCAGGTGCTGCTCACAGAGCCCTGAGAGGGCAGGTGCCTGCAGCACCCATGCCACAGCCTCATCCACCCTCTCTGCTTCTCCTTCTGGCTCTGGGATCTGCCTGCTGAGCCTTTGTTCCTGTGCTGGGGAATTTTGGGTGCGTGCCCACAGGTAGAGAAAGCACAGGCCAGAGTTTCTGACCTCGCAGATGTCAATCCTGTGTTAGTTGAGTGCTTTGTGCCTTTCATCGCAGATGTGCTCCAACAATCTTAATCGCACTTCTGACCATCATAATATCAGTTTTTATGGCACTGTTACAGAAAATATATTTCAGATATTTTGAAGATAACTTTTTTCAAATACATCCAACCGTTTTTCATTTTTTCCCCTGGTAAATCCAGGTACTGGCTCAGAGGAAGAGGGAAGTTGATAAAGTATTGAGAAACCTTCAAATATACATTGTACAGCCAAAATAAAAAGAAGCTGATGTGTGCCTCACTGGAAAGGTAGACAAGAGTGCAGCAGTTGCCTTTCTAACCTTGATGTTCCTGGACACGTCAAATTTTGACCCCGTCACTGAGGCAGGAGTGAGCATGAGCCTCAGGCTTCAGCAGTTTTTGAAGGGGCAAGAGGAGAGCTTTTGTATGACAGGGTGCATTTAGAAAGGTCACTGTCTCTGAGCTGTGCCCAGGGATGCAGGACGTGAGCCCTGGCTCGGGAGGGGGTCGGTGCGGGTCCCCAGCTCTGTGCCGAGGCGGGTGCGTGACCCCGCTCGCGTGCGTGGCTCAAAGCGCTCCCGGCAGCCGCGGCTGGAGCTGGGGGAGAGCACAGCCCCGTGCTTCTGCCTGGCTCTGAACACGCTGATCATGTCCCTCCTCAGGGGGCTGTGGGAGGTGGTCTCGAAGAGAAGCTGCTTTGCTCAGGGTCACCTGGATGTCCAGACTTGGCACGCATGATCCCAACAGGTCCTGGGGAGGGTTCGGCAGCACTGGGGTTGGCTCCTGCTCACAGCTGGCCCCCACACTGTGGGGCACTAAGGGAGGAACTCGTCCTCTGGGTTACAGTTAAGAAGGGGAAGCACTGGGGTCCTGGGTTCTTCCTCCCTGCAGGCTCTACTTCCTCTCCTCTCTTTCTGCCTTTCCTTGTCTTTCTCTTAGCAGTCCCAGCTTGCTCCAGAGCTGAGCAGCGGGGATGGTTATCCATCTTCCTGTGGGCTGAGGAGGGGGTGATGAAATGCTGTCATCCTCCTTCTAGCAGGAACTGAACCCTTTTTCTTTCCTCTCCTTTGTGGGCATCAAGCGCACACCCCGCCGCCTCCCCGGGCTCCCTTCTCACCCCGCTGCCTCCCGCTTTCTCTCTTCCTGCAAGCAGTTGCAGTTTATTTCACTGCACCAATATGCCTTTTAAAATAACACATAGTTCCAGGCTTTTAGTCACGACTTCTGCCTCCCTCCCCCAAAAACAACTATCTAATCACCAGAGCAGCTGGTCTGGGTGAGAGGGAGTGATAACGTGAGAACCGGGTGAAGGCAGCTCTGGGGAGGGGGCTTAGATTCCTGGCTAATTATGGAGCAGCGCTAAATCTCCTCTCCCCTGGGTCCTCCCCCACCTGATCTGTTGGGGCCAGTATTAATGTTATAGACAAACAGGCAGCAGAACTCCTGCCTGAGCGTGGAGAGAAGCATTAGTTCTGTCACAGGTGCAGCCTCTGGGTAAAACAAAGGAGATGGAGTAAGAGAGAGTTCTCATTTCTGGAGATATATGAGGTGCTTCAGCAAACATCAGGCCCTCCAGAGTGATTTATAATCCTATGGCACGGGCTCCGTCTCCCTCAGCAGTGTGTGTGCAGCTCAGTGATGCTGCAGTGAGTGGAGGTATAAATGCTGCCCTATCCCACGAGCAGAGGGAACCCCAAGGGAGGGGGGGGTCCCCAGGACCACTGCCTGTGGGAAGCTGGGCTGGTGAGAGCCAGGGTGAGAGGGCTGCCCTCAATCTTACTGTGTGACCCCCTCATGCCAGCTGGCGGATGGTGCTGTGTTTAAGTTCAAGTTGCTGATGGCAATAAAAACCCTGGGCAAGAGCCTCATGCCTCAGTGGGGCACATTTGATCCTGGGTCACCTGGGCATAGCAGAGGTGGAAGGACAGATCTCACCACCAACCTGTGCCCTTAGTTCATCACAGCTGTTTCATATCCCCAGCTCTGTTTCTCAGACCTCAGATGTTGCTGCCAGTCTCGAGCACCTATGGATCAGGATCCAGGTCAGGGGGTGATTTCACATCCAAGTTTTCTGTCCCATCTTGATGCTGTTTTGCTGCAGCACAGATCCTCACCAGTGGATGGCTGACCCTTGTGGCTGGCACTAGCTTTGGGCTGCTCCAGTTTTCCAGGGGTAGATCAGGTGGTGTTTCAGGAGTCCTTGGCACACAGCCCAGTGGTTGGGCTTCTTTTACAGGGTGTAGTGAGGCTGAACCATGCTCTGCAGGTGCTGCTGTCCTGTAGACAGTCTGTGCCACAGGCAGGCAGTGGTGCAGTGCTGTGTGACCCTTGGAGCTGGCAGCAGCCACAATGGCCTCTGGACAGATGGGGATGAGGGGGTTTGCTCCCTGATAGCAGCAGTTGGTGCTTTGTCCTGAAGCTCTGCTTCTCTTTCTGTTTCAGATAATCACTCCCAGGTGTCCAGGGCCTCTCTCCGTATCCGTATCCTGGACGTCAATGACAATCCACCTGAGCTCGCCACACCCTATGAAGCTGCTGTGTGTGAGGATGCCAAGCCAGGCCAGGTAGCGAGTGTCCCCCAGCCCTGGTCTTGGGCTGCAGGCAGTGCTCTGGACCAGTGCCAGCCTGCCCATCTGTCCCCTTCTGCCCGAGTCTTCCTGTGCAGCCCCTGTCACACTGGGAGTCACTGCTGGTCCCACTGAGCCCGTCTGCAGGGTCGAAGGCTCGTCCCTCTCTGTGGCTGCAGCTGGCGATGCCACTGGCTGGACCCTGCACGTGGGACCCTGGGAGAGGCTGTGGAGGCAGCACTGGTGCTCACCTCTGCCTTCTCCCCACAGCTGATCCAGACAATCAGTGTTGTGGACCGGGATGAGCCTCAGAGCGGCCACCGTTTCTACTTCACGCTGGCGCCTGAGGCCACCAACAACCACCATTTCTCTTTGCTGGATATCCAGGGTAAGTCCTGCTGTACCCTTGGCCCAGCATCCCTCAGGCTGAGCAGCACCTCTGGCCATGGAGAGGGAGATGTGTTATGGTGTCTCTGTGCCAGCTCTGGGTGCTTCGGGTATGTTGCAGAGCTTCTTGTCAACCTGAAATGGTGGGACTTCCTCAAGGAGGCTCTGCCAGCTTTATTCCTTGCTGCAAGCAGCTACAAAGCTCCTCTTACGCTGTCTGGTTAAGCCTCTGGTATTTTCAGGGCTCTCAGTCCCTTTCTTGATGGGAAATCTCCAACCTGCCTGCAGGCAAGGAGATGATGTGGATTTATAGATGAACACACTCCCATTTTGAGCATTATGATTTATCCCTCTCCAAGGTAAATCCTGGAGCATGGGTCATCTTGGGGCTGCCATGTGGATGGCCAGCCCTGTGCCCCTGACAAATGGGAACAGCTCAAGAGCCCTGGGAGGCAGTGGGGCCATGCTGCAGCCAGCCCACAGCCATGGTGGGTTCTCTGGGACACAGCCTGCAGAGCCTGATTCCCTGTGAGGTGGTGGCTCTGGGGTGTAGTTCCTGTGTTTCCTGAGGCTCATCCTCTCCTTTGGGATGTGCAGCCAAGCAGAGCTGGGGTTCTCTGCATCCCTGGGCTCAGTGGCTCATCCTGGGTGACTCAATGCTGCTGTGAGCGATGGGTTGCCATGCAGGTTCTGCTGGCTAAGCCTGGCTGCTGTTGGGCTTTGCAGGCTGTCAGGTCAGGCTGCACTTGTATGGATAGTAACAATCCAGAAGAGTAGTTACCAGGATGCTTCTTATTTTTGACTCGTGTTTAGGGTGAATTAAGGTGCTCATTGTAACAGTAGGTACAGCAGGGTCCCCTGCAGGTACTGGGACCTTCTCCAGCCACATGTGCATATGCTTGTCACAGGGACCAGCAGACCACATTGAAATTCTTCTTTGGTTTTGGTTTACTTTTGAAACCATTTTCTTTCTCTGCTTTTGCAGCTTTATCCATCAAAAGCCTGGTTTAGTTTGTTCTGAGCTTATCAAAGGAGTCTTCTGCTGATGTAAGATCCTGCTTGCTCAGTTTGGTTCAGCATTATTAGGGATAGTCAAAATAGAAAAGCTTCAGATGTGATGGTAGCCAGGCTGGATATTGCTTTGTGTCCTGAGTAGTACAGCTGTCCCTGGCCTGAGTCCCTCCCCCTCTGCTCCAGGGCAGCTGTTCAGAAGACCTTTGCTTCTTATGACGTAAACAGGCTTTAATCCTCAGCAAGATTTTGCCCCACACTCAGCAATTAACTTCTCCCACTTTCTTTGAAGGACCTTACAAAAATGTGCTTGAACATGCTGAGCTACACCTGGGTGTCCATCCCTGCCCAGACCCTCATGAGGCTCCCAGCTCTGGGCCAGCGTGTCTGCCATGGCCAGGTTGCCATCCCAGAGCCACCAGCACTGTTTTGCTCGTCTGGCAGGGCACGTGGCTGGGGGTGTATGGGGCTTAGCGGGGGCTGCTTGGCTCCTCGGCTCTGTGTGGGGGTCCACCAGCAGTGGCCCAAGAGCTGGCATTGCAGTAGAAGCAGGACACATGTGCCACCATCTCCTCTGGAGCTGCTGCTCTCTTGAGTGGGATGAGGCTCTTGTGGCACAGGGTAATTCTTTGTGCTAAACGATCCCTCGAGATTTTTGTGTGGTGTAACACTGCATAAAATGAGTAAAAGCTGGCATCACCTCCCGCCTCCTGCTCTTGGAAAACAAATGTTGTTGCTGCAGGGTTATTCCCAGAGTGTTTGGAGACCCTCCCAATTGCTGAGCAGTGCTGTCTTCCCCAGCAAGCGGAGGTGGCTGCCTGTGCAGATGGAGGCACCCCTCATTTCTAACAGGATGCCTTGGTGCCATCTCCCTCCCTTTGATTTCTGCCCCCTTCTCCAGTCCATTGACTGCCCTGGGTACACTCACCTTTGCCCCTGCTCTCCCAGGTGTCCTTGCTGAATCCTTCCTTGTGTTCCCCCATTGCTTGCCTCTCCTGCATTCACCCCTCTTGCACTTGTCTCTACTCCCCTGTATAAATATCAGTGGTGACAAACTGCTACCACCAGCCCATCTGTTTCTTTGTACAAATTTGTAGCCAGTTTTGAAACGTGATTTATAAATATTGCTTTTGCAGCCAAGGAGTGACACTGATGGATGTCAGCACAGATGGATTCGCTAAGCTCTTGCTTAAATCCTCTCTTTTGCTTTGCACCTACCTCACTTGGCTCCTTCATGGCACCAGAAAGCCACCTCGGGAAGTGACTTGTTCTCAACAGGGTGGGGACCAGCACCCACTCAGGAGCACTCCTGTTGCAGTTGGGCAAGGCAGGAGCACCTGGCATGGTGGGGCTGCTTGGGGGAGCCTGGGGGGCTGTGAGCTGCCAGCAGTGTCAAGGCTCCCTCCGGGGTTCCTGGGTGTGGCACACAGAGCTAAGCTGGCTCTGGTGCTCCAGGTTGGAGACACAAGAACCAAGGGTGTCCCTGCAGGTGACCACGTAGCTGAGTTACAGGTGGTTTGCAAGAATTGGGCTTTTGGAAACAGCACTACTGCCTATGGGTGTCTCTCCATGCGTTTTCTCTGTCTGAGGGAGCACTCACACACTTCCTGATTCCTCAGACAAGGAATAAATGTCACCTGTGGTAACAACAGCAATGATCCAGGAAGACGATGCCCATCATATGGAGTGACTAAAGGAAGATATTGAATTAGAGAAGCTGACCACATTAAGATCCAACTGGTGCCATTCCAAAGGCATTCGCCATCCTCTGCTTCCTAACTCGCCTTTTGCTGGGTCTTTCTGGCCTGAGAAAATTGATTACAGCAGGATCAAAGGCAATTAAAACCTGAAATCGTGTTCTCCAAGAAATGCTAATTGCGTTGGAAGGGATGGTAGAAAGCATTCAAGCCTGGCAACCTGGAAGGAGTGCTAGGTAATGTGGAGTGACACATGGAGCTACTGACTCCAGGGCTCAAGGGCTCAGCAAGCAGATGTCTGAACTCTCTGCAGGTCTCATTAAGAGCGTGTAATGGGTGATAGAAGATCTGAAAACCCTAACAATCAAAAACACAATGTTAGGATTTGAGGATTGCCTGAGGATAGAGGAAGCCTCCTCCAGCCCCACAGGGATGCCCCTCTCAGCACAAGCAGTGCAGATGCTCATTTGACCCGGGCGGGGGTGGGGTGTGTGTGTGAAAGAGCATCAAATCTCCTCGGGGCTGAGCAAACAGTGAAGGAGAAGCAGTGGTGCTGTGGCCTGGTACCCAGAGAACTCGCGAGAAGGAAGAGACAAAAAGGAAAAACAGGACGTTTCTTCTACCAGCTGCACCAGCTGGGACTGGAGGAGGTCTGCTCCCTTCAGGCAGCTCCGGCAGCAGTGTGCCCGCAGGCCCAGCCGGATGCTGGGTGCTCCTTCCCAGAGCCGGTGCTCCGAGGCTCGGGTACAGCAGAGCAGCTGCTGGAGAAGGGGAAGACAGATGCTCACAGGGCCCTGTGAGTGTGGGAGAGGGAAGGGACATCAAAATCCCTCCTGCTCTTCTAGCGCTGTTTGAGATTGAGTTATGAGAAGGATTTATTAGTTCTGTCTTTGAGGCTGCCAAGAGCCTCTTTGGAGAGGGAGTCTGGGAGACTTAATTATTTTACTACTCCTAGTGACGTTAAGCTACCCACCAGAGTGTATTGCACTTCTAAACTTTCCTCTTAGGGCAGTATTGATGAGTGTCTGTGTGCTCAGCTCACATCAGTTCCTGCCTTGTCCGGTGACCTACCTGCTCCTCAGGTGGACAGAGGGGCCACCTCCTGCCCTGCCGCACAAGGTGATGTGATGTAACACAGGATAATGTCTGCGTGATCAGAGAGAGGGTGACAGAGGAAACCTATGGAGAAAATGTCAATTCGTGCAGCAAGAAGGCAGTGGTAATAGAAGGCTTGGGTTGGGGCACCAGAGGACACTCAGCACAGCCTTTGGAATGGTGTGACTGCAGCAGAAGTTGCAGCTTTGCAGGGACTGGGCAGGAAACCAAGTGTGGAGACCCAGACTCGTCTGTTCAGGAAAGCTGTGGATTAACGTCTGCTCACATTCCAGTGCTGCTCCTGAGAAGCTCTGCTCCTCAGCTCATCACCCCAGAAATGGATTTGGCAGGAAGCTGCTGCGGAGGAAGAGACACGAGGGCTGCGAGGCCAGGGCTGCCTGGGCTGTGCCAATGCAAACAAATCTGCACCAAAACACATCCCAAAGCAGCTGCCATGGGTCAGCTACATGTAAAGAAACAACGGCACCAAGAGGAACGACAATTGTTTTATAGGAGGTTGCTTTGGATGCATTTTCCAGCATACATGTTCCACAATCAGGGCAAAATTTTCCCAGATCTGTGATAAAAAGGACTACAATCATATGGCAGCAGCACTGCTTCTTTTGGAGTATCTCAGAGGGGAACACAGAAGTCTGTGAGTAACAACCCAACAGAGAAGAGCTCATGGTGGTGGGGAGCAGGGGGTAATGGGCAGGTGCTGGAGGTAGGTGGTCCCTGCCAGGCTGGGCTCTGGCTGTCTAGCCTTGGTGAGCAGTTTCATTGGTGTACATGTGAAATTTCTGTGGATCTCCCTCCTGGAGGAAGGGCACCTGTCACCCTGTTCAGGAGAGAAAACATAGTTTCATGATGTTTAAAATAGTGCTTGTAGTTGTGATTTTTGTTACTCCCTTGCATCAAGTTTTGGGTCACGGGGCAAACTCTCAGCCCCTTCCTGAGACGAGGTTTCTCTGAGCAGACCTGCCTGTCATGCTGCTGTTAGATTTAAGTACCAGCTTCTTTATTTTGACTTGGTGGGTGGCAATATTTCTTTTTCAGTGGTGCCGGGCTGCCTGAGCTGTCTGGGTTGAGCTGAGGTTGGTGCCTGCTGCTCTGCCACTTGTATGTGCAGTTCCCCTTGATTTCTAGAGACTGTTTCTAAAAATACAGCATGCCTTGTCGCAGGTCGCTAACAGGAGCTGGAGCTGGCTGTAAACAGAAGGGAGTTGCCAGCCTCCTGCTGCATTTCCAGAGAGGTTTGGTGCTACCCCTGCTTTTACACAGTGCTGAAGAGCAGCTGGGAGAGTTCCCAAGCGCTGTGTTCCATCAGCCCCGGGTGAGGGTTGCACTGAGCTGCAGTGGAGGTGCAGGGCTGTGTCCTCGGGGATCCTCTGAGCCAGGATCTGACCCCAATCACAGGCTGGTGACCTGACTGGTGTGACAGTGACAGCAAAGGTGACCTTCCTGGGCTGTGGCCAGAGCCTTGCTCTCTTACAGCACTTTGGTCTGTCCTTTTTGTCCTGTGGTTTTATCTCCACTCGATCCAGGTATCTGAGGCTTACTTTTAGCTGGGCTAGCTAGGAGTTAGTCCTGGCCTCTTGCTGAGATGGTGCCATTAACATTATTTATATCTCCCTGCTATGCTGCAGCAAGGAGGGGGGAGCAGCACCAAATGAGATCTCATTACCTTTGTGCAAACGATTAGCATAACAATAGGGTTTTTTCCTAGCTCATCCTTGGTAGGCCACAGGCAGCTCTCAGATGTTGCTGCCACCACACTTCGTTCAGCCTCCTGTTCCTCCTGACACCTCTGCCCAGTTGCCACGGTGCTGCTGCCACGTGCTGCTCCAGGAGTCTCAGCCACAGTGGCAGGTGTCCTGCAGGACAGGAGACTGTGCTGTGCTGTGACCCAGTTGCCATGCAGTGCCTCTGGGATCTCCTTCCTGGCTGACCAGTGGATCTTCCCCATCCTGCACTCAGTGCATGCCTGCATCCTGGCTCTCCTCCTGTCCCCACTGTGCCCCATGTGCTCTCCTGCAGCACCCAATCCATACAGCAATTTCCGTGGTGGCAGCAGCCCAAGGGCCAGAGTTGCAGTAGATGTCTTTTCCAGTGGAAAAGCTGATTCCTAGAGAAAGGGGATGGTCTGGCAGAAATCAGGTCTGATGAGGAGAGTCCGTAGACAGCAGCACCTTGCTGTGAGTGGGCCAATCTATGGTTTATTAGATAAAGACTGCAGACAGTCGGCAGCGGCGTGTGACACCTGGCTGCAATTGTCACCTGCTGTTCAGCCCCATCCTGCCCATGCTGCTGCTGGCTGGCAGCCTGCAGCACCCCTGAGCAGGGAGTCAATCCCAGTGTCAGTCCCTGCCCCTGCCCTCCCTCCCTGCTCCTGGTCGGCAGCAGCTGCTCCTTGGGTTCATCACTGACACCAGGGCCCTGGAGGGTCCCGTGAAGTGGCTGTGTTAATGGGATCTTAACGAGTTGTGCTGTGCCAGCTGAGCCCCTGAAGCAGCAGGGTGTAAGCAGATGGGGAGGAGGATGCCTGACTTGGCTGGGAGGCTTGGAAGGAGCTCTGCCTGCTCCTTCAGGAGTTACAGAGGATCATTGGGGTATCTGGCCCTCTGGCTGAGGCAGGACCATTCACCCATGGCTCTTGGCTTTGGAAGCAGTGTCTGCTTTTGCAGTCTCAGTGCCACCTGCAGACCCTGTCTGTTCTTGTGTACATGTCAGCAATTGATTTTTATCCTGATTCTGACTCTGTGCCACTCTCAGAGGGTCTTTTGGAAGTTTTTCCCCTCTCTCTGTGCCACCTGCATTGTTTGTCAGCGTGGTTCAGACAATCATGTGCTGCTGCTCCTGTGCCAGACCCACTCCCATGAGGTGACAAAGGAGATGCCAGGCTGGCCCTGAGGTGCTGCTGGCAAAGGGGAACGTGCTGGAGTGGAGCTGGCCATGTTCAGGCACTCAGACTGCAGAGGGGCTGCCGTGCCAGGGAGCCATGAGCTGGGTCCATGAGATGGAGGAAGGGGAAGCCCTAGGCTCTCTCAGGATAGCTGCTGGAGGTGGTGCAGGAATAGCTGCTGTTCATCCAGAGCACGGAGGAGTTCATGGCAGGTCCTGCAGGCTGATGTGGGGGTGACTTTGCTGTGGTTTTGCTTGTTCCCTGCAGACAACACGGCAGCGGTGCACACACAGAGAGTGGGCTTCAATCGCCAGGAGCAGGATGTGTACCTGCTCCCCATTCTGGTGGTGGACAGCGGCCCCCCAGCCCTGAGCAGCACAGGGACTCTGACCATCCGTGTCTGCGGCTGCGACAGCAACGGGGCCATCCAGTCCTGCAACAGCACAGCCTACGTCGTGTCAGCCACGCTGAGCCCCGGCGCCCTCATCGCGCTGCTGGTCTGTGTCCTCATTCTGGTTGGTGAGTGCCTGCCTGTCCCCCAGGTCCTTCCTGTCCTGTCCCAGCTCCACTCCATCAGCATCACATGAATGTGTGCAGGCAGGTGCTTGAGCACAGTGCTGTGGGCACAGAGCAGGCTCCTCTGCCTCCGTCTCCTCCCTGGTAGCTGCAGCATGGGGGCATGAACCTCAGCCCCTGCTGGGGGGAACCAGTGGGGAAGCTCCCATGTTTGCCACAGCTCCTGCATGCTGGGCTCCACACGGCAGCCAGAGCAGAGCTCCCCGTGCCAGGCAGGTGTGATGCTGCCCAGCAGAGCCTGGAGAGCTGCTGGCTCGCTCCCTGCCTGGACGGGCAGGAGCCAAGAGCTGCTTGCCAGCTGCCATGCTGTACCGACAGCAGGCGTCTCACAGCAGATGGAGGGGGGGGTGTGCTCCCAGCATGTGGGCAGGGGTGGCAGGTGTGGGGCACACAGGTGTGCTCTTACCTGAAAAGGTCAGCGTTAGAGCATGTGTGAGTGTGTGGGCAGGACGCAGAGCTGGGCTGCAGTCAAAGCAGAGTGCTGCCCAGGTCAGGACCTGTACCTGGGAATGCTGCTGCCTGCCACACTGGCACAGCTTCACTGGGCACGGGGAGTGTGCGCTTGTGTGGGAAGGGGCTCTGAGCAAGGGGTGTTGCAGTGCCCTCAGGTTTAGTGCAGGACAGTTGATGGATGCAGCTGCTGAACGCCCTCTCTGGCCCCAGGGCTGGTTCCTGGCTGGCTCTAAGGGCTGTCCAGACACCTGCAGGAGCCAGTGCATTGTTTGGTGAGGTCTCCTCTCCTTGGCACAGCTCCACTCCCTGGCTACCGCTGCATCTCTGTTCAGAAAACCCTTTCCCACAGGGTGCACTTTACACTGGTTTCATTTTCCAACGCAGTGCAAACAAATTTCTGCCTAATTGCCCAAACGAATAAAGTGCACATCAATGCTTTAAAGGTGATGGGCTGAATGGATGATGATCCAGGACACAGCTGCAGCTCGCTGCTCAGGCTCTGTGCCATCTGCTCCACATTCACCCACCCAACATTTGGCTGCTACTGTGAGTCATGCACCCCCTTTTCCTACTCATCTTCTGCAGAACCCATCCGTTTGTCTGCCCAGCTGTGTGTTTATCCATCGCTTCCTGGTGGTCACGCTTCTGGCAAAGGAAGCTCCCAGTCTGCCCTGGGGCCCGGGCAAACCTCCCTCCAAGCCAGTACATGGCACGGCTGCCGCTTGATGAGCCTGGCTGATGGGAACCGTCTGGCATCCCGGCAGGGCTCCCAGTGCCGGGAGGTGCTGTGCCTCCACACCTGCCACCAAGCAGGGCTTGTCCTCACCCTGCAGGAGCACAGCTTCCCTGAGACTCTGCACCCATCTGACTGTCTCTTCCTTTCCCAGTGCTGGTCCTTCTGATCCTCACGCTGAAGCGACACCACAAAAGCCACCTGACCTCTGAGGATGACGAGGACATGAGGGACAATGTCATCAAATACAACGATGAAGGGGGTGGTGAGCAGGACACAGAGGCCTATGACATGTCAGCCCTGCGCAGCCTCTACGACTTCAGTGAGATCAAAGCTGGTGATGGAGGTGGGGGGCCAGGAGAGGGGGGCCCGGGCAGAAACCCAGCCTCCGAGCTCCATGCCCTCCCGCAGTGGGTGCAGAGCCCAGACCTGGACTTCTCTGTGTTCAGAGACTATATCTGCAGGAAGGTGGAGCAGGCGGATGAGGACCTCTCTGTGCCGCCCTATGACTCATTCCAGACCTATGCCTTCGAGGGCTCGGACTCCCCAGTGCCCTCCCTGAGCTCCATCAACACCTGGTCCAGCGGCTCAGAGCAGGACTTCTCCTACCTGGGGGGCTGGGGGCCACGTTTCCGGCAGCTGGCAGCGCTGTACGCGGGGCGCAGGGGCGAGGAGGACAGTGAGGAGTCCTAGCTGCCCCTCCAACCCCGCGGGCTCCGGGCGCCTCCTGGACTGGGGCTCCACGCCGGGAGCTGCCGCTCGGGAATCGTGTGCCCCTGGGCCAGACTGGCTGCCGGCAAGAGGCAGCGCTGTGGGCACCGGGCGACTGCTCCTCTGCAGCTGCCTCCGGCTCGGGTGGGCTCTACACCCACAGGGGGAGGCTGAGGAGCCCAGAGGAGCCACTGGGGTGTCCTCAGCTCCTCAAAGCCAGTCTCCATTAAAGCACTACGCATTAACTTAAGAAGGAGAAAATCTAATTCAAGAGGGTTTGGAGAGGGTTTCTCCCCCACAAATTATCATTTAAATAGATCTGTTCGGTGATCCCCATCCAGGAGAGGAAAAGCAAACCGGGAGCCTTTTGTTGTCTAAATTGTTTTTGTCACTTGAGTCAGAGCATTTAAAGAGCTTTGATTTCTTTAAGAGCTTTCCTTGCAGAGGGAAACAAGCTTTTAACTTCTGTTCAGATTTTCCCCTCCTAAGTTTACTTGCTTTTTGAAGTCTTCCTTCTCGCTGCTCCCCGTGGGGCTCTCGGCTGCCGGCATGGTGTTGGAGGGAGGATGCCACGCTGGGATCACATCCTGCACAGAATGCCCGCTCACCTCAAACCAGGCTTCCCTCCAGTGCAGCAATTGCTTCACCCCTGTCTTGCGATCACAGACGTGCTGGTGATACGAAGGGGATCCCCAACACTCCCTGCAGAGCAGACATTGTCTGTGGAGTCCTGGTGTGCCCCACAGCCCCAGTGACAGACAGGGACGGTCCCACCTGTCACCGAGGTGCGATGCTGTGGCCTGAGCCACAGAGCAGCTGGGGCGCGCTGTTGGAGGGGCCCAGAGCAGCACCCCCAGGTGGGCTCTGCCAGCTCCTCACACAGGATCTGGGGTTTGCAGGGCTCCCAGCCAGGCACTGGCTGTCACCAAATGGTGTAAGGACATCAGTGCTCCCTGGTCCACAGTGGATGGGGGAGGGCTGCATCCCATGGAGGACCTTGCTGCAGGGTGCAGGAGAACCCCAGCCCCTGGCTGGGAGGAATAATTCCTGCTTGCACCCAGCTGGCAGCAAAGCATCAACATTAGCAACAGAACAGCCATTCCCAGGAGACATGTGTGAGGCCAGAACCTGCTGGCACTGCTCTGGGGCTGAGCTGGCTGCAGGCTGGGCAGCAGGTCTGTGGCACCTCGGGGTACCCACGGTGTCCCCACCCTGGCACAGTATCCTGCAGCAAACCAGCATGAGCTCCCTGTGGGACTGCTTTTGCATGTAATCCCTGGGTTTGGGAGGCAGGTCAGGAAGGTGCCAGTGGGATGTGCCATTGCTCCTCAGGCTGCAGATGATGCTGGAGGAAAGCACTGGGTGCCCAGTACCTTCCCAGCCTGCCAACTACCACAGAGAAAACTGAACAGCCTGTAGCGTGATGTCCTCACACAGCATCTCGGGCCGTCCTGGCTGGTGCAGCTCCTTATCTGTTCATGTTGGGAAAAAATCAATTATATCATTGATAGGTAACCGATACAGTCTCCCAAGGCCTGACACATCCTGGGCTTGTCATTGGGTTTGTCCTTTTAGTTTAACCACAGGCACTGTTTTCTCTCCTCGGAGACGGTTTAACTGTAAATGTACATGCGTGTCCATTTTTTTACTGTGTGTTGCTTCCCGGCTGCTGGCGTTGGTCCTTTGGCTGCAGCACGAGACCCGGCAGCAGAGAGGGACAGGACCTGTCTTTGCCACAGTGCCTGCCCTCGGCTGCTCCTGCCCACTGCCACCACGGCCCCTGTGCAGAGCCCCAGCTTGGCTCATACTGGCACCAGGAGCTTCTCGCTCCTCAGGGCCTCTCTGGTCCTGCCGAGGAGGCGATGGGTGCTGTGGCTGGCACCTGTGCCCAGCGTGCTGCTGGTTCACTGTGATGATGCTGGGGACACAGCAGGGCCCTCGAGTGCCAGCTCTGGCCACGCCGTCTCAAGCAGGTGACACCCCGCACCTCCAAGCAGGAGAACGGAGAAAGCCCTCTCTTTCCTCAGGAACGTGTTCGTGTTTTCCCTCTGGGCTGCAGAGCCGTGCCCGGGCCCCTCCGGCACTGGCCCTTCCTCCAGCCAAGTGTTGTGCAATAGCAGGGCTCTGTCCTAGGAGATGGGGTCTGACAGGGTACGTGTTTAGCAAACCTCCCAGCGGGTTCTCCCCCATCCCTGCCCGGCCCGTGCTCCCCGGCGCACATGCACGCACGCTTGCGTTTTAGTTCCTATCCCACGTGTAAATACGGGAGGAGCGCGGTGCCGAGCGGTCCGGCCGCGCCGCGCTGCCCGCACCCCCTGCCCGCCCCCGCAGGAGGAGCCGGCAGCTGCCACCGTGTCTGATGGAGTCACTTCGGTTCTGTTTCTCTACCCAAATGAAATTAGAAGGTTGATTTCCTCACCCTTGTTATTTTTTCAAGGTCTTTCTGGGCCCTGGAAATAAATTATTTCCTTGTCGTCTAGCCTGAGTCTTATGTGCCTTTTTTGTCCTTTTTCCTTTCCTTACGTTGCCCCGTCATTGTGGTCCCGTTGGTGCCTTCCCCGAGGGGCTGGGTGGCTGCCTGAAGCAGGATGAGTTGTGGCACAGCCAACTCCCACCCGAAGCATGCTCCCACTGGCAGGATCTCTTGCTTCTTCCCATTTTTCATTGAAATGCTCATCAGAAAAAGCTTCTTCAAGAGAAGGGTCATTTTTTCTCTCTGAATTTGAAGAAAACTGAAAAAAAATGCCCTTGGTTTTCTCTATTCTTTCAGGAGAAAGTTGGGTTGTGCTTTGAGCAGCCCAAACTATTCCAGGATTTTATAATTCTTCTTTGCTTCAGTGTAGCTGGGCGTTGTCAACAGCTTTTGTAGCTGACCCATTCTCATTTTGGTGATGCTGTGTGTTACAGCAGCGTTCAGCCACTGGCAGCAGCTGAAAAGCCTTCCTTCAAACTCAGTTTTAATACTGATATGATGTAAATAAATGACATTCTGGACTGATCACAGCGAAATCAGTTGCTGGTGGTTTCCTTGATGGCCTGGGAAGCCTCACTGAGGTGGCTGCAAATGCTCCAGCACCCATCAGTGTGACAATGGCACACCATGGAGGGATGGAGCAGGCACGGAGAGAGGGGACATGGCTGAACTCAGTGGTGGCCTGAGTGTAGGTCAGCAGATAGAACAGGCAGACTTTAAACTGCTCCATAAAGCAACAGTCATTTAAACAGCATCTTGCAGTCCTGGCTCCAAAACAGGATTATTGTTCCCCCAGGTATTTGAGTGTTTCTTTATCCTTCACCATCCCCCTGCCTCCACTCCGTCCTGCTCCCTTGACTATTCACTAAATGTTATGGAAGAAGCATCTGGTGACCTTTGATGATAGCAGTTAGTGGGATGCTGTGACAGAAGGGGGAAGTCTTGAGGCCGGAGGGTTTTCCAGAGGCACAAGGTGTGCTGCCAGACCTCAATGTGCGTGTGGTTTTCCTTCTCACACTTACAGTGAATGCCTCTACAGCTGCCAGCCTTGAGGAAGCTTTTCTGCCAGCATCACCATTAATTGCCCCCTCACAGCAAGTCTGTCAGCACTGTGCTCACAGCCGCCTGCTCTGGCAGATCTGGACACTCAGCCCGTTGCTGTTTGCAGAGAGCTGAGCATTGCTGAGTGTTTGCACCCAGGTTTCCAGCCCAGGCCCTTGGCAACAAGAACTCTTCATCCAGCAGCAGCTCTCCAAGTCCTGCTGTCCCACTTCAGGCACTTTGGGTCTCTAGAGGCTAGGGCCTGGAGTATTCTGGGAACTCCACATTGAGGAGGAGGAGGTGTCTGCAGTCACTGTGCTTGTTGCACTGGAGGTGACAAGTGCCTGGCATTGAGTGATGAGCCTGTGCTGTGCAGGAGGATTTGCTTCTTGTGTACTGTGGGGAAATGGAGAGAGCTTAAAGCAACAAATTGCCAGTCAGAACCAGACCCTTCACTACAAAAGAGGAGGATTATTGAGAGCTTTGATTGCAGAAGCATCTGTGAACATGCTTGAATAGCTCCATGCCTCCTCAACACAGCCCCTTCTGAGGAAATTTTCCTATAGCAGCTTCTCTCTCTCCAGCAGTTGCACAACTGCCTCATTGCAGAGCAGGGTAAGGTCCCTCTCCTCCTCCTTCCGCAGGAGGGGAAGCCAGTCCTTGCCTGCAGATGATGGTTCTCATCACATGGGAAGTGACCTGTGGCTGTCTACTGGCAGTACTGGCCGAGGACAGTGGCCCTTGCCACTGTCACATTCTGAACGGGTCCTACAGGGCTGGTGCCACTGTGTCCCGTCAACCACTGGCTGCTGCAGCCCCTTTCCCATCCCTAGCGCAGGGAGGCTGCATCAGTCACCTCCAATGCCTGCACTGAGCCATGGCAAGCTCCAGAAGGCAAGGTGTCCAGGCCTCCTCTAGAGAGGTATTTGCAGAAGATGGATGTGATCTGCTGGGATCGTTAACGGGAAGTGAAAAAAGGGCAGTGATACCTTCACCCCCTGGAGGAAAATCCATCTCTGGTAACGGAATGTAGCAAGGCTGTATCAACCTCTACCTCCCGTTCCCACTGGCGATGTCTTGCTCTGGAAGGTGATCCCTTCTCCCCCCATATCCTCTGAGGAAGCTGACTCCTTTAACCACCTCCACCACAGCTAATATCCCATCTCCCTATGTCCTTTCATTTACCAAGCCCTTGAGCTTCCTTCAGGGTTGGTGTCAGACTCTCCCTGCTCAGCAAAATCTGTTTCACATCTCTGCCCTGTGCTTGGTGCAGGCAGCAGCTCTGTCTTGTCAGGGCTCTCTTGCTGTGCCACAGAACTCCTGTTTGTGCTCTCTACTTGCTGTGGCTCTGCTGCCTCCCAGCCCATCCCAGGAGTGTTCCCCGTACCTGGAGATGACCTGGCTTTGTGCTTGGCAGCAGCAGTTCTTGCTCCCTGCTCACTGGTGGGAACGGAGCTGTGTTTCCAGGCAGCTGTCACGGCTCTGTCACCACAGCCAGAGGAGTTGGAGAGAAACAAAATCACTGAATTTCGCTTGGCCCTGGAATTGTGCTTCTGGGCAGTCAGTAGGGCTGAAACCACCCCTCACCTTGCTGAGCAGCCAGGGCAGTGTGGTGGAGAGCTGGTGTTCCTGCTGCCAGTGGGACTATGTCCTCTTGGGATGCTGGTGCCATGCTGAGCAGCCAGGCTGGCCATCATCTGTCACGCACACATCCCAGCTTGGGCTTTTTCCAGCCTCACAATCCTTTTCCAGATGAGTGTGGATTTAATGACTGTTCTTCAAATTTTTAGGGAAGTACCTTGGACTTTGCAAAGATGAATCCAGCATGGGTCAGCAGATCTGAAGTAGCTGGGATAGACAGCAAAGCACAACCAGGGCTCCCCACACAGCAATCACACAGCCCTGGCTTTCCCATGGCCCATCCCATCCCACCTGCCCTCCCCAACACTGGAACCCAGTTGGGAGGGGTCAAATCTGGCATTTAACATCATGACATCGGGCAGCAAGAAAGGGTAAAAGCAGGAGCAGGAGCCTAGTGCCTTGGGGTTTGCTTCCTCTGGGCTGTGCAGTGAGTCACACCATCCACCCACCTCTGCTGCTGCTGCGTGTGCCCATCGGCCGTGCTTGGGAGGCCAAGTGGTGATTCTTAGACATCCCTCATCTGTAGTCAGTGACAGCAAGTGTTTGTGGCTCGGGGTTGTTAACTGCCCTGTCCAGCTACACTGCAGGTTTATAGGCATCCATTTTTCATCTCTTTCCCTCGCTGCTGTGGAGGAGATGCTCAGGTGAGCATGAATTGGTCCAGCTGTTCACTGGGGGAACAGCCACCAGCCATTTCTAAGCAGAACACATCCCCTTAGCTTGTGTTTGAACCACGGTAATTCATGGAGTTTTAATCCCTCTTCTGCTGGGGGAAGCACGCGTTGCCATCCACCCCGGCAGAGCCAGTCCGCAGTCGCCTCCACCGCGGTCAGGAGTCACTCACCTTTAGCCAGGAGCCAGGCAGCTGTTGAAATCCCTTCACACTGCACGCAAATTAGGCATTGAAAACACTCATTACAGGCAACATGACACGCCTTCATTATTCCAGAATAATTGTCTGAAAAGCTCAGCTCGCAGCACAAGCTTCACTTGGTGCAGGAATGTGATAAAAAGAAAACAGGAAGTGCAATCAATGCTTGTAATCCTTTTAAATAAAAAGGTACTTGCTCGTAGCTGCCAACATCTTTAAAAAGCTGTGATTTCCCCGGAGAGAGCCCTTATCAGCTATGACTGCGTGTCATTCTGGCTGTCTGTCAATCCATCAGACTTCAGTGCCACTGACATTAAGAAGCCAGGCGTTAAGATTATCACATTTACCCGTAATGTAGCACAGATTGTGTTGACATTTGGGAAGTATTCCACCACAGGAGCCATTTGACTTCAATGCTTTCTTCCTGAGGAAAAAAATGCTTTGAAATACTCCAGGGCAGGAGCCTGCTCTGCCTGCAACGTGCTGGCATGGGGAGCAGGAGGAGAGTGAGGGTGCACAAGCGATAACCCAGGATGTATCCCAGGAATGCTGCTCTCCTGTTCTTTGGCTGCACCTGGCATGGAGCAGGCAGGTATTTGGGTTGGCTGAGGAGGGTTCCCCTGTGCCCTGCCCTGAGGCAGCAATGGTGCAGCACCTGCTGTGCCACAGGAACCCAGAGAGCAGCACAGTCTTCTTGCACCCCTCCTTCCTCCTCCTGGCACTCCTCCTCTGGAGAAGGCATCGGCTCTGTCCACAATGGAGAGAGGGATATTCCAGGCTAGGCCATAGAAACAATGGTAAATGACCTAAAATGAACTGATTAATCTTTTTAAATAACTGTGAAACCATTTTCCAGAAAAAGTTAATCTACTCTAAATGGCTCTGATGCTTTTCTTGGGCTCCAATCAATATGTGGTCGCTTGCTTTTCATGTGTAATTCACAGTAATTGCAAAAGAGCATTTTCTGAAGAAAATGACACTCTGCGAGCAGAAATGCAAAGAGACACAAGGACCAATTGTCTTTAAATCCCAGCACAAGGCATGCTGTCAAACACACTGGTGAGCTGGAGGTGCTTCAGCATCACGGCTCTGTGTCCTAGGTTCTTCTCTGGGAAGCCACTGGAGGTGCAGGAGCATGTTGTGTCCAGATGGCTTGATTTGGAATCTGATCTGCTTCCAGGTCTGGTTGCCAGGGCCCTGACCTGTGGACCCCTAGCCCACCAGCTGCAGAGAGAAGTTGGTTGCAAGATTACAAGGTTAGGCAGAGACGCATCCCTTTCCTGTCACCACAGACATCGCTGGGATCCAGAGGCAGTTGTGCTCCTTGCCAGGCTGTCCCATCCAGGGCTGCACACAGCCAGCACTGCCCATGCACAGCAGCACCCAGCCATCGTCCAGGGCCTTTGGCGCCCGGGATGGGTCTTATGTGCAGAGCTGGTGCAGTCCAGCAGAGATCACATTCCCAGGTCTCTCCTGTCCCTCTCATCTCCTGCTCGAGTTTGTACCTGCCAGGCTTGCTTCATCCATGCCCAGCCTCGAGCCATGGCTGCCTGATGGTTGGACAGGCATCCCCTTCCAAAGAGTCTGTTGCCTTTCCATCATATGCTGTAAAACCAGAGCATAATTTTCCAGAATGTCATTCTAATTCTACTGAGAAAGCTTATTACTTGTGATTTACCCATAAAAAAAGCCCGGTGACTTATGCCGGTGTGTCTGTGGGTTTGCCCATCAATCCATCACAGCAGCAGGCTCTCCGCAGGGCAGGGGGAGCGGATCCAGGGGCTGAGGTGAGCATGCCACTGTGATTGACACTCTGCTTTTACCGGCCATAAAGCCTCTGACATATTCCTTTTGGCTCTGTGCGGATCCGCACTGCTGAGCTCCAGCACAAATGTCATTAAAACATGTTCTACCCATGGTACCTATAAATAATTGAGGCAGCAGGTCTGCCCTGAGCTCTGTGCTGCAGCTTTCTGCTCCTCTAGTGAGGGGGCCCTGGGAGATGACCTCTCATTGTCCCACTCACAATCTTAGACATGAAGGGGCACCTGAGCCTTGTCCCCGCACTAATTTCTCTGCTGCATTGGCAGGCCATCCTCCCAGGGCTGGGGTCTGGGCTGCTCCCTGCAGCGAGGTGAGTGCAGACCATCAGGCTCCAGACCTTGCCTTTATGGGCCATGAGCAGTGCCTGGCTCCTGCCTGGGGCAGTGCCTGGCTCCTGCCTGGGGCACTGCCACGTATGGATGTATGGGGAGAACCTGGCACATGGGCAGAGGAGCCCAGTGATCTCAGTGACTCAGGAGCAGTTCCTGGCTGTCAGTGCCCACCACTTCCCAATCTGCTGAAGTTTCCAGAGCTGCCCAGGGCAGCACCTGCAGGTCTCACTGTGACAGCACATAGCCAGCACAGTTAATGCTATCTGAAATAGCTTAATGTACTCAAATGCATTTCCAATACTGTCACTAAATGTGTGGGAAATTCACAATCCATGGCTGAGAATGCTTGTTGCTGCTGTGGCCTTGGAAGCACAATCTGTCCCTGAGCACAGCTTTCCTCACTCACCTGGCAGGGCTGGTAGGAGCTGGTGTGAGTCCCACCATGGTGTAGTACCTGCCACCCATTCTGTTCACCAGTCAGACCACTCCAGCCCTTCTGCAAGTCCTGGCACAAAGGGCAGGTGCAATCTTTGATCTGGGCTCCTGCAGGCCATCAGGAATGAGCTGTGGGCTGGCAGATGAGCTTGCAGGCAAGTCTCACCCGTGTGGGATATGCAGGTGGGACACCAGCAGGTTGCTCTGTCCCTGTTGAGAGGGGCAAGCTCACACCTTCAGCATCAGCCCCCTACAGCTCCCATCACACGGTCTGGCTCCCTTCATGCCCACAAACAAGATTTTCTTTCCTTCCTTCTCATGACAGCCACCAGCTCCCCCGTGCCAGTGGGAGTCATTAGCAGGCATCACGCTGGGAATGTGCAGTGTAAATATGGAGTGCTGATATCCCACTTTGCCATGCTGGGAGCAGCAACCCCGGATTGACGCCATTCCCCTGGCAGCTCACACCCATCATCCTGACCCTGGATGCTCTTCAGCTCCACAGGCTCCTTCTGGCTCCCTAGCTAGGCTCAGGAGTGCACAGTGCAAGAGAGGTGTGTCGTGGCCACACACGAAGGCAACCAGGGGCTCACCCATTGCCCAGCACAGAGACACACATGGAGACACAGCAAGGTGTTCTGGTGATGGAGGAACCATCTCCTGCCCCAGGGACACATCCTGGACAGCAGGACTGAGCATGGCTGTCCTGCCCCGGCATACACATGCACAGGGCCCTGGGCACGTGCAGAGGCAGGTGCTGTCTGCGTGTGGAGGTGTGCAGCCATGCAGAAGCATGTGTGTGCTGAGGCAGACGCTGCGCTGTGCAGCGCGTGTGTGCCCTGACAGATCATGAAGGTGTATTAAATAGCAGCTGTCGGGCTCTTCCCGAGCACAGCGGTAACACAGTTGGGACCATTGTGATGTCTTCTTAATTTAAACTCGTGTTGTCTTTTAGCCACGTGCTAATGAGGGCTAATGGGAAGATCAGCTTGCTGTTTGCCAGCATTGCCATGGCCCTGTCACATCCTGCAGCCTGGCTGTCCTCACTGGCTGGTGTCTTTCCCTGCCTTGCTGCTCTGATGGGAAGAGGGACTCAGGATCTGCTCATGTGGCATGTCAAAAACCGCTCCACCAAGCCAACTTCTCTGACCACAGAGCAGCAGAACTCATTCAGGGAGTCACCTCCTGGTGCTCTCCATGGGCAGCCCCCGGGATCTCCAGGGCTCCCTTGTGTCACAGCATCAACAGTCCCAAAATCTGGATTGGCCCCTGTGGCTGGGACACCCATAGTGCTGCCATATCCCCTCCTGCCTCGGCAGCCCCGGGACAGCCACATGCACCCTTGGAACCCTCCTCATAGAGAAGGGGCAGCCAGCTACCCATGGAGCCTGTGTCACCCCTCGTGCTGCCCCGCTGTGACTCAGGGTCTGCACAGGACACAGCAGTTGCTGGTACCTAGAGGAGCGATGTTTTGACCACAGCTCAGTAACTTTACATCACCTGCATGCCCATCCTGGCTTGCATGGCTGCAGTGCTGGGTGCTTGAGGACAGAGCAGCTCTGCATGGGACATATCTGCTCCACAGGACTGGGGCCCAGTATCCCTCTCCCTGTGCCTGTCTCCTGCTCTCCCTGCTCCGCAGCCACAGGTGCCAGCTGCACAGCAGGACACTGTCCCAGGGCTGGTGGAGGGGCTGCCTGATGGGTGCCAGCACCGACCTTTCGGAGCGGGAGCGGAGCGCAGGGAGCTCCATGGAGGCAGCATCCCTGGAGCTGCTTCTCCCAGCACTAACCCACACATTTATCAGGATTAATGAAGCGTGCAACAAACGGATCGGGGAGGCAAAGAAAGCAGCGGAGACCAAGCCAGCGGCTGGCAGCAGGCAGGAGGGAGATGAGTGGGTGTGTGGACCAACGGAGCTGCCCAGGGCTGCACAGGAGCAGCACACCTCCCTGGGTCCGTGCTCCCAGATTCCCACATGGACATGTAGGAATGCTCACGTTAGCTCATCATCGTGCACACAGGCAGGAAGAAAAGAGAGGCAGTGCTACCAGAGATCAGCCATCAATATTTGAAAAAAAGCCATTGAATACTAACACAGCCACTTACGCCGTATTTGCATACTTGCTTAATAAAAAATTATGGCCATTCAAAGCCCAATCATTAATTACCCAGCATATTTTTGTTTAACTCCCTCCCTTTTTTATTACAGACTAAGCTGTTTTCCTGCTTATTCAGCAAAAATTCTCTACTCTTCCACCAGGACGAGACATGCAATAAATATGTACTTATTAAGTGTGCATTACAACTGCACGAGCTGGGAGAAGTAATAACAGGCCCAACATAAAGCTGAAGTATTTATGCATGTACCTAGGGCCACTTTAGCTATTTATTTTCACAAAGAAATTAAATTAGATAGTTTGATAGCTCTCAGTGTGATTATGGTGGGAATTTACTTAGGCCCCAGCCTGTCAGGTGGGGATGGGTTTGAAGGCACAAACCCATGATGAGGACAAGCTGCAGACATCCTGCCAAGCCAGGTGTGCTGGGCAGGACTCCCTGCCAGGAGGGTCAGTGCCGAGCCGACCTCCTCTGCCTCCCAGCTGGGAATCCCGTGGGGACACCAGGCAGCCAGGATGGACACCCGGCAAGCAGGATGAGGCTGCCTACTTCTGGGACCACAAGTGACTCTTTGTGGGAAAAACACAGTGGTACAGTGTCCTTGGAGAAAAACTGTTGGGATGTGAAGAGGGACAAATTTTCTCAGAAAAATTGCCTTTTCAAACCCTTCTCACTTGAAAGAATCCCAACGCCTTTGTGAGTGTTTAACACCCACTCTCCATAGATGCCTTTGACAAGAGATGTGACACCTGCCCCGGACAGGAGAAGGGATGGGGAGGGCGGGACCGCCCCCCTCCGCGCCCCCCAGCCCTCTCCACCCTGCGGGAGGCCCCGCAATTAGTGAGCGACCTGATTAGCGCTGATTGCGCACACGCCGCCTGCAGCGGCGAGAGCTTGCGGTGCTACCTGCGGTGCTGCCTG